>NW_026575048.1:29970000-31220000 GCF_905146905.1 Nyctereutes procyonoides
CTTGAATGCACTCCCTCTCTCACTCTGTTTCTCTCTCACACTCTCTTACTCTCTGATCATTTTTTCTGTGGAGTTAGCTGTCATGTTGTGAGTTAGTCCGGCAGAGAATGGCAGAGATCTGCCAGTAACTACATAAGTGGGTGTGAGCAGATTCCCTCCTCCTTTTGTTCCCTTTCTGACATTCAGATGAGACCACAGGCCTGGCCAACAGCTTGCCAGCAACCTTAGAGAGCCCTTGACTCAGAGTCACTCAGATAAACTGTGTCCAGATTCCCGATTGACAGAAACTATGAGATAATAAATGTTTATTGTTTGAAGACACTAAATTTTGGGTGTCATTTGCTAAGTGACAACAGGTAACCAGTACAGGCAGCCATGAGAGACAAGGTGACTCTCCATTGACCATTGAGCGATAAGCCAGGTAGTTACAGGACTCAGTGGCCAGTATACTCAAATTCTAAGTGAATTCTCATTTGAGGAAGATTTTTTTTTCAAACCTTAAATAGTGGAATCACCACTTGGGACTCACTGTGCATACAGGGACCTCTTCAGACACATTTCTACCACTGGCTAGAATTGTTTGAAGATGGTCCTGTCCAGAGTAATTTTAAAAATACAGAGGCCAAGGGCTCCATTCCAGACTTACTAAAATAGAATCTCTAGGGTGGGACCTGGATCTGTATTTTTAGAAAATTGTCCTGGTAATTTTGCTGTTTATTTCAATTTGGAAGTGGCTAGAATAAATAAGCTTTCCAGGTCATCTTCTATGTTGGAGTTCCATGACAGTCTGTGTTAAGGGAGTTACATCTCATTTGGGTAATACATTTTGGAAACCAAGTCCTAGCAGTGAATTTAACATACTTGAGTATTTTAAATGTGGATGTTAGCAACTTGCAGGACTTGGAAACTTGAGCAAGGCCACAAAGCTTGCCTGTATCCTTAACCTAATCAAAGTAGTAAATGGACTTCAGCATAATTCCACGAATATGTACACTAGTGACTCAAACATCAATGATGTATTGCTCAAGCTAAGTGTTTCCAGAAATACCATGGTATGGTATGGATAAGGAGACACTGAGATTAGAGTCAGAAGAACTGAGTTCAGGTGCTGGCTCCTCTGCCTGACAGCTGTGTGACCTTGGGAAGTCAATTAATCTATCTGAGCATACTTCTTTTACATTTTAATTTATTTTTAAGATCTTTCGCTGTGATTTTCTTCTGAGTGTAAAAATAATACAACCTCCTTCTAAAAATATGCAACATACAGAAAAGTTTTTTAAATCCAAAATTATACATAACCCAGAAACCTGAGATAACTACAGTTCTATTTTTTCCATAGTTTGAATAGATTTACATGCATGTTTTTATAAACTGTGATCGTGCTATGTCGTTTATGTCTCTTTTTCACTTAAGACTATACTCTAAGCATTTTCTCATGCCATTAAAGTTCTTCCAATCATCCCTTTTAGGGGCTCCCTAGTATCCCATTATGTAGGTGAATCAGAACTATTTTTCTATGGTTAAATATTTAGGTTATTTTCAAGTTTTTGCCTTTATAAAGAATATTGCTAAGAGATATTTCTGTAGATAAAATTTGTCCACATTCCCTATTATTTCCTTAGAAGGAAATCTCAGACATAAAATTACTGCACCCAAAGTTATGAATATTTTTAAAGGTCCTGGTGCATGCTGCAAACTGCTCTTCAGAAAGGCTTATCCAATGTGTATTTCCCCTAGTAGAAAGATAATTTCCATCTCAGTGCAACTTTGGCAGCATAAGACATTATCTATTTTTTAAAATATTTCTCATTTGATGGTCTACATATCTGTGTTAGTTTGGTAGTTAAAATACACTCTCTTGTTTTAATGCACATTCTTATATTGCTAGCAAGATAGAGGATTTTTCCTACATTTAGTACTGATACTCTATCCTCATTGGAAAACTGAGAATAATAATGCCTATGCACATCACAGGGTTATTGAGAAGACTTATGAAATTATGATTGTGAATTCTTTTTACCAGCACAGTGATATGGTACCTTTATATAACTATCATTGTCTCCATTTAGTTGATAGCTACTTTGTATGTAGACAAGTCAATCTATGGTGAGGCTGTAGGTTTGAGGGTAGATCCTCCCCAATCTTCCTTCATTCCACACTTTTCCATGTCATATAATCAGAATTCAGTAGCATTAGAGCTGTAATGAAGGAATACTCATAGATGGCAAACAGACCTGTGCAGGATGCATGGCTATTTCTATGTTATTACTCTTGCTAATGGCAGGTGTTAGGGGAGAGATGACTTGATTGGATGGATATTTGTTTGTGGCCCTAGCTATTTAACAATAGCTCTTGAGAGCCACTGCCGCCTCTTTCACCAGCCATGTCCCCGAGTCACTGGTCACATGTGGGTCTCAGCAACAATAAACTCTCCTATGGCAAGGACTAAGATGCCTCTTTTTTTTTTTTTTTTTTTTTATAAATTAATTTTTATTGGTGTTCAATTTACCAACATACAGAATAACACCCAGTGCTCATCCCGTCAAGTGTACCCCTCAGTGCCCGTCACCCATTCACCCCCACCCCCCGCCCTCCTCCCCCTCCACCACCCCTAGTTCATTTCCCAGAGTTAGAAGTCTTTATGTTCTGTCTCCCTTTCTGATATTTCTCACACATTTCTTCTCCCTTCCCTTATATTCCCTTTCGCTATTATTCATATTCCCCAAATGAATGAGAACATACACTGTTTGTCCTTCTCCGGTTACTGTGGCCAAGTTCAAAAAGGGTGTTGCCTGAGTTCTTCTCTGGGATTTTGATGGAATCTTGTCTCACATTTAGATCTTTCATCCATTTTGAGTTTATCTTTGTGTATGGTGCAAGAGAGTGGTCCAGTTTCATTCTTCTGCATGTGGATGTCCAATTTTCCCAGCACCATTTATTGAAGAGACTGTCTTTCTTCTAGTGGATCGTCTTTCCTCCTTTATCGTATATTAGTTGAGCATAAAGTTCAGGGTCCACTTCTGGGTTCTCTGTTCTGTTCCATTGATCTATATGTCTGTTTTTGTGCCAGTACCACACTGTCTTGATGAACACAGCTTTGTAGTACAACCTGAAATCTGGCATTGTGATGCCCCCAGATATGGTTTTCTTTTTTTAAAATTCCCCTGGCTGTTTGGGGTCTTTTCTGATTCCACACAAATCTTAAAATAATTTGTTCTAAGTCTCTGAAGAAAGTCCATGGTATTTTGATAGGAATTGCATTATACGTGTAAATTGCCCTGGGTAACATTGACATTTTCACAATATTAATTCTGCCAATCCATGAGCATGGAATATTTTTCCATCTCTTTGTGTCTTCCTCAATTTCTTTCAGAAGTGTTCTGTAGTTTTTAGGGTATATTTTGAGAACCATTTGAATGGTAAATGATTCTCCAACCTTTTATTTTCAGGTTGTAGGTGTCCTTCTGTCTAAAATGGGTCTCTTGTAGACAGCAAATAGATGGGTCCTGTTTTTTTATCCAGTCTGAAACTCTGCGCCTTTTGATGGGGTCATTAAGCCCATTCACGTTCAGAGTTACTTGAACTTCTTCTTAAAGGGGAGTTTTAAGAGTCCCCCTTAAAATTTCTTGCAGAGCTGGTTTGGAGGTCACATATTCTTTCAGTTCCTGCCTGTCTTGGAAGCTCTTTATCTCTCCTTCCATTTTGAATGAGAGCCTTGCTGGATAAAGTATTCTTGGTTGCATGTTCTTCTCATTTAGGACCCTGAATATATCCTGCCAGCCCTTTCTGGCCTGCCAGGTCTCTGTGGAGAGGTCTGCTGTTACCCTAATATTCCTCCCCATGAAAGTCAGGGACTTCTTGTCTCTTGCTGCTTTAAGGATCTTCTCTTTATCTTTGGAATTTGCAAGCTTCACTATTAGATGTCGAGGTGTTGAACGGTTTTTATTGATTTTAGGGGGGGATCTCTCTATTTCCTGGATCTGAATGCCTGTTTCCCTTCCCAGATTGGGAAAGTTTTCAGCTAGGATTTGTTCAAATACATATTCTGGCCCTCTGTCCCTTTCGGCGCCCTCGGGAACCCCAATTAAACGTAGGTTTTTCTTCCTTAGAGTGTCATTTATTTGCCTTAATCTGTCTTCATGGTTCTTTAATTGTTTATCTCTTTTTTCCTCAGTTTCCCTCTTTGCCATTAACTTGTCTTCTATGTCACTCACTCGTTCTTCCACCTCGTTAACCCTCGTCGTTAGGACTTCTAGTTTGGATTGCATCTCATTCAATTGATTTTTAATTTCTGCCTGATTGGATCTAAATTCTGCAGTCATGAAGTCTCGTGAGGCCTTAATGCTTTTTTCTAGAGCCACCAGTAGCTGTAGAATAGTGCTTCTGAATTGGCTTTCTGACATTGAAGTGTAATCCAGATTTTGTAACTCTGTGGGAGAGAGGGCTGTTTCTGATTCTTTCTTTTGAAGTGAGGTTTTCCTTCTAGTCATTTTGCTCAGTGCAGAGTGGCCAAAAACAAGTTGTATTGGAACACGGGGGAGTATCACTGGTCCGTCTAGCTGGTCTTCTGGGGGAGGGGCCTGCTGTGCTGATTTTCAGGTGTTAGCACTTGGGGGAGCTGCTCTGCCCCTGCCTGCTGCAGGGCTCAGCGGGGGTTGTTTACCCCGTGGGGCCCCAGGAGGAACAGTCGCAGTTGCTATGGCAACTCTGGAAGCCTGGATTCAGCCTCCGCAGGAACTACCGGGCGGCTCGGGGCTCTCGGCTCTCCGTCCGCAGGGCCTGGAGGCTCCGGGGCGGGGCCACTGATCTGCTCAGCTCCGGGCAGGAGCGTCCTCACTGTCCTGGGCCCTCCCGGCCTCTGCCTGTCCCGGGGGAGGCCGGATCCTGGGCTGTGTCCCGGCGCCCTGTGCTCCGGGGCCTGCGCTGGTGGATTCGCGCTCCCGCCCCGCAGCTCCCTCCCTGGAGCCGCTCCCGAGCCCCTCCGAGCTGCTCCGGTTGGTCCCCGCCGTGCGCGCTGCAGCCCTTAGGGAGCTCGGAGCACTCTCCTGCGCTCGCAGGTGTCTGTTAGTGTCCCCGGGAGCCCGAGGGCATCCCCGCCCTCCTGGGTCCTGCTCTAACTCCCTGCGGGAAGGTTGGTGCAGCTCCTGCTCCTCCGGGACGGGGCTCTCCTGTCCTGGGGACACTCGCCCCGGCCTCAGCCCGGCTCCTCGCAGGGCCCCTCCCCCTCGGAGGCCTTTTGTTTCTTTATTTCTTTTTCCCCGTCTTCCTACCTTGATAGAAGCGCGGACTCTTCTCACTGTAGCGTTCCAGCTGGTCTCTCTTTACATCTCAGGCCGAATTCGTAAATTTTCAGGATGGTTTGAAGGTTATCTAGGTAATTTGGTGGGGACAGGTGATTTGGGGACCCTGCTCTTCCGCCATCTTGCCCCTCCCCCCCTAAGATGCCTCTTTCAACACGGCCTAGGACTGGTCTGCCTGGATGTAGAAACTGCTTGATTTCAATACTCATAATGATGGCAAGCACCAAGAGAAAGCTATAGTTCTCAGAACTTCTGTATTAAATGGATGACATATATTATTTCTTATTCACTTGATCCTCTCACTTAATTGAAAAGGAAAATTAAGAAATAAAAACTGTTATGAAAAGGCTTAATTTTTAACTCTTTGAGGAATCTTCACACAATTTTCCAGAGTGGCTCTACCAATTCACATTCCCACCAACAGTGCAAGAGGGTTCCCTTCCTCTCCAACATTTGTTGTTTCCTGTCTTGTTAATTTTCATCATTCTCACTGGTGTGAGGTGGTATCTCATTGTGGTTTTGATTTGTATTTCCCTGATGGCAAGTGATGCGGAACATTTTCTCATATGCTTGTTGGCCATGTCTATGTCTTCTTTGGTGAAATTTCTGTTCATGTCTTTTGCCCATTTCATGATTATGTTGTTTGTTTCTTTGCTGTTGAGTTTAATAAGTTCTTTATAGATCTTGGATACTAACCTTTTGTATGATATGTTATTTGCAAATATCTTCTCCCATTCTGTAGATTGTCTTTTAGTTTTGTTGACTGTTTCTTCTGCTGTGCAGAATCTTTTTATCTTGATTAAGTCCCAATAGTTCATTTTTGCTTTTGTTTCCCTTGCCTTCATAGATGTATCTTGCAAGAAGTTGCTGTGGCCAAGTTCAAAAAGGGTGTTGCCTGTGTTCTCCTCTAGGAGGTTGATGGATTCTTGTCTCACATTTAGATCTTTCATCCATTTTGAGGTTATCTTTGTGTGTGGTATGAGAGAATGGTCCAGTTTCATTCTTCTGCATGTGGCTGTCTAATTTTCCCAGCACCATTTATTGAAGAGACTGTCCTTTTTCCAGTGAATAGTCTTTCCTGCTTTGTCAAATACTAGTTAACCATAGAGTTGAGGGCCCATTTCTGGGTTCTCTATTCTGTTCCATTGATCTATGTGTCTGTTTTTGTGCCAGTACCACACTGTCTTGTTGATCACAGTTTTGTAGTACAACTTGAAATCCAGCATTGTGATGTCCCTGGCTCTGGTTTTCTTTTTCAATATTCCCCTGGCTATTTGGGGTCTTTTCTGATTCCACATAAATCTTAAGATGATTTGTTCCAACTCTCTGAAGAAAGTCCATGGTATTTTGATAGGGATTTCACTGAACGTGTAAATTGCCCTGGGCAGCATAGACATTTTCACAACATTAATTCTTCCAATCCATGAGCATGGAATATTTTTCCATCTCTTTGTGTCTTCCTCAATTTCTTTCAGAAGTGTTCTATATTTTTTAGGGTATAGGTCCTTTACCTCTTTGGTTAGGTTTATTCTTAGGTATCTTATGCTTTTGGGTGCAATTGTAAATGGGATTGACTCTTTAATTTCTCTTTCTTCATTCTCATTGTTAGTGTATAGAAATGCCACTGATTTCTGGGCATTGATTTTGTATCCTGCCACACTGCCGAATTGCTGTATGAGTTCTAGCAATCTTGAGGTGGAGTCTTTTGGGTTTTCTATGTACAGCATCATGTCATTTGCGAAGAGGGAAAGTTACCCTATGACCCAGCAATTGCACTACTGGGGATTTACCCCAAGGATACAGAGGCAGTGAAAAGCCAAGACACCTGCACCCCAATGTTTATAGCAGCAATGTCCACAATAGCCAAACTGTGGAAGGAGCCTCGGTGTCCATTGAAAGATGAATGGATAAAGAAGATGTGGTCTCAGCCATTAGAAACGACTAATACCCACCATTTGCTTCAACGTGGATGGAACTGGAGGGCATTATGCTGAGTGAAGTAAGTCAGTTGGAGAAGGACAATCATTATATGGTTTCACTCATATGGGGAACATAAAAAATAGTGAAAGGGATAATAGGGAAAAGGAGAGAAAATGAGTGGGAAAAATCAGTGAAGGTGACAAAACATGAGGGACTCCTAACTCTGGGAAATGAACAGGGGGTAGCAGAAAGGGTGGTGGGTGGGGGGATGGAGTGACTGGGTGACGGGCCCTGAGGGTGCACTTGACGAGATGAGCACTGGGTGTTATACTATATGTTGACAAATCGAACTCCAATTAAAAAATATACAGAAGAAAATAAATGTTTAGTAGAGTTCACCAATGAAGAAAAAAAAAGATAAAGGCTTAAAAGTTCTGGGAGAATTTTTCTACAAATTCAACAGAAAGCATCTAAGATGTTGAATTATCTGTGGATTTCAAAGGAAAAAATGTAGTGGATTTAAAATGTAATTAATGTTCAGTTAGACTCTAATTTCACTATCACAGGCCTGGAATGCAGCCTTCCTTTTTTCCAAGAACTCTGTCCTTCGTGCCTGGAGGCCGTAAGTACTGGGGTGGAAGTTGTGGGGGTAGAATCTGTTCTTTCTTATTTATAATTAAAAAAATTAAAAACGGTGTTTGGGGACCACTTGTACTAGTGCCTATAAATCCACAGTAAGAATTTTGCTTTAGTAGCTCTAAATAGACTATTCCTTTTCCCTAAATTTATGGAAGAACTTTAAAGGCATTTTGTGTACACTGTTATACAGTCTGTGCTTTAATTCAATGGGACTCTTGGCTGAGTACAAACTGCAATTTAGACATTTGAAGTTCAATTTTCTTTGGTCTATCTTTCCCAGATATGACTTCATTTTATTTACACAATCTCATGGTGTCTCTATAAACTTGTTTCGTCTTCTGAAATCTCATGCAATAAATAGTGGTTGCAATGGGGAAAAAAAATGAGTCTTCTAAGATTTTCAACGAGAGAGCCTCCATTTTTGTCCAGAAGGGTATCTCCATTAATGCAGCCTTCATTCTGATGGCCAGAGTGATGGTATGTGCAATCCCCTCAGAGTAGGGGTCTTTACAGTGCCCAGCAAGCATTTGCCAGGGAAGTCTGCATCAACTGTCCCACTTACCACTAGGGTTTGTAGAAATGGAGAAGCTTGATTCAAGGTGGCACAGAGTTTACCACAGAGTGATGGTCCCCCAGCTCATGGCTGCTTTGAAATGATCCTGATGACTGAAAATGAAGGGCACAACTGTATGAACCGCAATGGAGAAAAAATCCCTAAGGCATTCACCAGTTTGGAAATGTCCATTCCTGATCTTCATGTCTCACATATGACAACACTGAATTCTTTGGAGTGAGATAAACTCAAGGAAAGGTCTGTTCCTGTTGCAAATTCTCTGGCAAGTGTAGAGCTTGCTCCACTTTAACATTAGGAATACTATTACTATATTAGATAACAATAACTGATGTGCATGGGAGTTTACTAAGTGGCAGACACAGAACAAAGTGCTTTGCATGTATTATCTCCTTCACCTTCTGCGAAAAGTGGGTGCAATGGCCAAACCAGATTGTATCATCTCTTCTGACGGCAAAAACCTCACCATAAAAACTGAGAGCACTTTGAAAACAACACAGTTTTCGTGTAATCTGGGAGAGAAGTTTGAAGAAACTACAGCTGATGGCAGAAAAACTCAGACTGTCTGCAACTTCACAGACAGCGCATTGGTTCAACATCAGGAATGGGATGGGAAGGAAAGCACAATAACAAGAAAGTTGGAAGATGGGAAATTGGTGGTGGAATGCGTCATGAACAATGTCACCTGTACGCGGATCTATGAAAAAGTAGAGTAAAAATTCCATCATCATTTTGGACAGGAATTAGCTGTGAGGATGAACAAGCTCAGTTCAATGAGCAAATCTCCATACTGCTTTTTTTTTTCATTACTGTGTTCAATTATCTTTACCACAAACATTTTACATGCAACTATTTCAAAGTGTTGATTTAATTAGGATCATTCCTTTGGTTAGTAAATAAATGCGTTTGTGCTAAAAAAAAAAAAAAAACCTTCACACCTTCACCTTCACAATGCTGCAGCAAGGTAGGTACTGTCATTACTCCACTCAGTAAGCAAGGAGCTGACGGGTTAGCTAACTTGTCCACACACTTGCTTAGGAATAGGCTCAGATGGAATCCAAACAGGTAGTCAGGTCCCAGAGTCATTCCTCACAACTATAAGGGCTGCAAGTAGTGCAAACAGTGCTCTGGGCACAGACATTAAATGGTCACAAGAGTGCACTCACTATTCCTGACTTCCTCTCAGAGCATGAAGGACAAAGGCACCCATCCTGTAGGAAATGTTCATTAGGTACCAAGGTCAGCACTTTGTGTCTAATCTTTCAGAGCATCAGCAGGCAGGTAAACACTCCCTTTCTAATGCTGTGACTGGAATGAAAGGCAAAACAGAAAGAAATAAAAATATAATACAATAAAAATACAGTATTTCTTTCCCTACTTGTCACAAAGGAGAGGTTCCATGCAAAGCTGAGAAACAGATGGTCTGGGGCAAAAATCAACAAGCTTAATGTCCAGGATTAAAGACCAGATGCCACTAACAATCTTTAGAGCCCTCTAGGGGGACTTCAAAGAAATCGCCCAAAGCCCCAGGTCTTTCCCTCTGAGGGAAGTAGACTTAGTCATCTGTGCCCCTTTGCAGTCAGGTTGTCCCCAGTCAGGCTTTCCCTGGGATCAAGCTATGCAGATGAATGTAACTTTTAGGTTGCTGGGAACAGAGAACTCGAACATCGTAGAGCTTTGGTCAATCTAGTTGTTTGTTTCACTGAGGTGACTGATGAGATGAGGTTCCTTCAGGCACCGGCTCCTCTCTTGTCTTTCATAGCTTGTAATTCACTTCACTTCTCCTTCTGGAGATTTCTCTTTCCCACAGATGTAGCACATGTTTCCTGTTAGTTTTTCTTGAAGTCAGTTCTCAATTTCAGTATCTCTGTCCCTTCGTCATCTCCTCTTATTCCATTTGTAAGTCTAAGAGGGATGTTAGTGATTCATAACTCCAAACCATCTGAGTGGCTAGATACAACCTGGAGCCATGAAGCAGAAAGACGTAGATGAGGAAGTACAGTTTGAATAGTATGAAATTGAGACTTTCAACTTCTGGAGTTCTAGAACCTTCCATTGAGCCTCTTCAGAGTCCCCCTTCACAAATAACCTAGCCCCATAGAGTCTCCAGTTTGGGAAAGATCATAGAGATAATCTGACCTGTCAATCAGCTGCAATTTGCATGCCCTCATTCACATATTCATTTAAAAACAAGGTCAAACTATCATTGGGCACCAGCACTGGATGAAATGCTATGCTGAACATTGTCCTTAAAAAGCTTAGTACTAAAAAAAAAAAAAAAAAAAAAAAAAAAAAAAAAAAAAAAGCTTAGTACTGTAAGGGGTCTAGGGAGTGCTATGGAGAGGGAGTTTCAAGATGCTGGAGTGGGGGAGAGTTTCAAGATGCTGGAGTGGGGGAGGGGGTCAGAAAATTTATTATAGAACTGGAAATATGTGGGCTGGTTCTAGGAGGAAAAGGAAGAATTTCTTGGTTGTAAGTAGCAGAAATACCACATAGGTCAAACAGGAGATGTATTGGAACGATACAGGCTCTCCCACATTATTTGAGAAGATACTATGAAGTCCCATGGCTTTGAATGGTCTAAGGGCGCTCCTCATGTGCTCACTCTGTTTTTTTCTTCACATCAATTTCTTCCTCTCCTACTGCAGCCTGGGCAAGAAACTTAGCAGCTAAAGATTCCCCACCTCACATTGCATAGCTATGCCATGGGAAACAGGCTGATCCTATTTCCTGAGATCCAGGATTGGGGACAGGGTTGGGGCCCACCACACAGTGGGTTAGCAATGGCCAGGGGATAATGGCATATTATACAGGCATGACCGCTGGATCTCAGACTCTCTGCATTGAGCCCATTCCCAATAAAGAGGAAACCCTGAGGACCACACAGCCATTCCACTTAGGGTCTTCTATAGACATGTCCCCCCAGAGCACCAGTCTCATCTTACATGCTTCACCAGCAGCAAGATAGAAGCTGCCTAAGAAAACTCATGAAAACCTGGCTTCCAGCTCAGTATTGTTCTAAGTACACAGGCTTTGCACAGTGCTTTCCACAAATGCATCAGTAATACATGTCAGTAAGCGTTAGGTATTAAACAAATACAAAAACAGACCATGGTGGGGGAAAGGTTCAATCACTCGATGATGACGATAGTGATGATTAACAGCTGAAAACACTGGGGCCTTCTGAATATGCATCTCATTTAAATCTCAGGACTGTCCTGTGGGATAAGTAAAACTAGTCTAGTAAACACTTAGTTGACCATATACTATGAGTCAGGCATTCTTTTAAGAGCTTTGCATGTATTCATTGTTATCTTTTTTTTTCTTTATGGATGAAGAAACTGAAGCATAGGGAAATCAAATAATGTATCTAAGGTTATACAGCTTAAAAGGATGTAACTGGGATTTGAACCCAGGCAGTCTGGTTCCTGAGTTCATGCTCATAAGTTCTATTCCGGTAGACCATTTTTATCACCTTCACTTTACAGTGCGGAGTTCGATCAAAGTGAAGCCATAGTGAGTGGAAATAAAAATGATGATAGCTAATGTATATCTCCCTCCCACGATACATCAGGCGCTGTCAAGAGGCATGGATACTCTAATTTCCCCCAATTATTCTCAATGGGAAGTAGTGTTGCTGTTGCTTTTAGAAAATATGCTCAGAGATACAAAGCCCAGGGCTGAATTTCACATGCCCACTTACACAGATCCAGACTGTTCTGGAGACCCTAGAAAAGTCAGAGATGTTGAAAGAGCTGAGAGTTGGCCCACTCCATTAACAAAACCAAATTTTGGTTTGGACTATGCTAAGACTAAGCTGTAGGGCTAGCAGAAATAATGTTTGCTCTGGTCCCTCACAATTTTCCAATCCAGGTCTACTTACTAGAACAAACATCCCTAGAGCAGGGGATCTGACATGCAGCTGGCTTCTGCCACCAGAGCCTGTGTTCATTGGGATCAGCTGTTGTGCCTGGCTGAGAGTCACACTCCTCATCTGTAAAATGGGAATGTTGTTCGAAATGATTTGAGCATGATGAACATTTGAACAATGATCTTTGGAGCTCTAAAACTTCCTGAGTCTTCCCTGACATGAGGTTTTATTATCTAAGATTTCTTCTTGGAAGATACTCTCATTTTAGAGTCATGCCTTCTGGGGTACTATGGTCTGCGTGTCTGTGTCTCCCCAGATTCATATGTTGAAATCCTATCCCCCAGGGTGGTGGTATTAGAAGGTGGGGCCTGGAGACACCTGGGTGGTTCAGTGGCTGAGCATCTGCCTTCCGCTCAGGGCATGATCTCAGAGTCCCAGGATCCAGTCCTGTGTTGGGCTCCCCGCGGGGAGCCTGCTTCTCCCCCTGCCTATGTCTCTGCCTCTCTCTGTGTGTCTCTCTTGAATAAATAAATAAAATTTTTAAAAAAAGAAGGTGGGGCCTGCTGGGAGGTGGAGACCTCATGGTTGGAATTAGTGCCCTTATAAAAGAGGTCTGGAGAGCTAGCTTGGCCCTTCTGCCAGGAGGTTAGATTACAAAGGGACCCTCACCAGACACCTAATCCGCCAGTACCCTGATCTTGGACCTCCTACCCTCCAACTATGAGAAGTAAATTTCTGTTGCTTGTAAGCCAGCCTGTCTGTGATAATTTTGTTATAGTAACACGAAAGGACTAAGACACCAGGATCCACAGCAAAATAGAACAGTGATCCCAGTAATAATAGGAAGGGGGGACATGAGACAGGAAGTGTAGCCTCCTAGACACCAGTTCACTCACCAGTGCTCTAACAAATCCCCTCCCTGCAGACCACCATGCTTCCCTTGCCCCTAGACTGGAGTCCTTACAGCTACCAAGGCAGAAGGCTCCAATCTCACGGAGAACAGGAGGTTGGAGGAACCATACACACGGTCTGTACCAGATGTACTTGTGAAGTCTTAGCACACGACCCTTCAGAAGTCCTACTTCTACCAAACTGCTCAGATTTAGAGGCATTTAAGTAATGGCTCTTGCAGGGACTCCTGCTCCTTTCTCATACTCTTTGAGAGCTATGCCTGAGGCATTGAGATGAGTGGAAGTGGTTTCTTCTGGAAGTTTTCTATTTCTCGAATTGTGATACTTGCAACCAGCACTTTACTGGATCTATGGCATTTGCCTGCAGATAGAAATAGAGCATTGCTATATGTATACAGCATATATAGAGCATGTTAGGTATGTTACTGATCTAAGTCAGTCACTTAAATGAAGGCATCTTATCCTTACAACAGACCTGGGGCAAGAGTTTTTCTTTGAAGGAACTGATTTATGGAGGTTAAATAACTTGTCCAAGGTCACTCAGCTGATAAGTGATGTATACATTTCCTAGGGCTGCTGTAACACATTGCCACAAACTGGATGACTGAAGACAACAGAATTTTCTTCTCTCACAGTTCTAGCATCAGAAATCCAAAGTGAAGGTATCACTAGGACCACACTTGCCCCAAAGGCTCTAACAGAGACTCTTTTCTTTCCTCTTCCTCATCTGATGCTCCAGGCTTGTAGCTGCATTATTCCAATGTCCACCTAGGTCTGTAGGTGGCCTTCCCCTGCTCCGTGTCTGTGTTTTCTGTTCCGTCTCTTACGAAGACCCTTGTCATTGGATGTCGAACCCCCACCCCACCCACTGCCCCATAATCCAGGACGCTCTCACCTCAGAGATCCTTCTTGTTTTACATCTGCAAAGACCTTTTTTCCAAATAAGGTCACATTCACAGGTCCCAGGGGTTAAGAGATCAGGGCCCCTGTTCAAACCACCACAGCTAAGCAGCTGGGATTCCATCAGGCAGTCTTGCTCCAGAGGGTGGCCTCATCACCATTATGCTGCGCCCTCACACACGCTGACTTTCCACAGGTGTCAAGAAAATGCCTACTAAATTAATCTGAGCTTTTCACAAATCATCACGAAGCTGAAGGGATGATTTTTCCTTGCTGATATCCGGTCGGTGTTCCAGAAGGGCCGTGCATAAACTCTACTCTGTTATCCCACATGCGCCTTGACAGAGGAGGAGGACTAATAGCAAATTGCGACTTTTTAGAAGAGAACCGAATTAAACTTTGCAAATGTTAAAGGCTTGTATATTTTTAAAACTTCAAGCACAAGCATAAAACCCCATTGCCTCAAAACCACAGTTGACAAAACCACCATTGACAAAGAATTCCTCCACATGCCGTGAAAATCTGACATAACACAGCGATCATCCAGAACACCGTGTTAGGTCATTCCCCAGACGCCGGCAGAGTGAGGACTTCCACCACAGCTCCTTTTTGATGAGGGAAAACAGATTTTTAAATGAAGCCTACAGCCTAAGTGTAGAAAACTTAAAGCTGTAGACAATCAGGATTGTCATTTAAAAGGATGAACTTTATTTCTTCTGAGGTAAAGTGATGAGCCCAGGCAAAGCACTCCCTCTATCAGATATGATTTGAAACAGCTGAAAAATAAACTCCTGACAATAAGGTTTTAGGACAGAAACACTGCCAGAGCTCCAAGTGCTGTGTAGAATAATAAAAGGAAGGTAAACAATGCCAGAACAAAAGGAAACTTCTTAACTTCGTTTGTTCTCGTCAAATACCATAGAAAAATAATCCGTGCTTAGGCAATTCTTCCAGTCCAAATTCCTGCCTTGTGCTCATCTCTGTTTAAGTTCAGAGCTCTTCAAGCTGTCATTAAATCGCTTGCACTGGTGACACGGCCAAGAGGGTTTCCAATCTCAGGCCAGCGAGAGCCTCAAGGCAGATTCTGAAGGCTTGGTCTTCTAGGCTCTTCCTCTCACTATCATGACATTGCCTGGCAGAAATGTGACCCCTATGGGAGGCCAAGTCTGTGGGTAGAATTCTCGGGCCTTCAGCGACTTCCGTCAGCCAAGCCAATGGCCTGAAGCCGAAGGAAAGGTAAGAGAAACAACAAAGAGATCATGAGAAAATCCTCTGGATTAGGCATTTCCAGCAAGAGGCTCATTTTGTCAGACACTCAGAGGTGGTGCCCTGGGAACAAGTTAGAAGCTAGCCCGGCCACAAAGGGATGGGAGAGAGGTGAGTGACAGGCTGGACCAGTGCTTCTCGAAGTGACCGAGGCCCAGCTGTAGGAGCCAGCATGTTGTGATGAATGGACCAGCAGCAGAATTTTACCAGTTACCCTAAAGCTTGCCGGTTGACACTGTCCCTGGGGCCCACATTCTAATGGGGTCCTTCTGATAACTTACTCCTTTGGAAGGGATCCAAGAGGGACACGTGCCCTGTGGAATTCCTCATCGTCACTGGGCATGCTTCAGAGAAATTCCAGAGCGGTGATGATATTACTCTTTAGGCTGAAGGTTATCTGCATGTCCTCCTCCAAATCCCGGTGAGCCAAGGGAAGGGGCACCTCATTAGTGTCAGATGGCAGGGGTCTGGTTCCCTTTACTAGAATGAGCTCTTTGTGTCATACATACACTGGAAGATCCGAAAAGCCTTTCTCTTGGCCTCTGGTTAGGAAAGAAGGCATCATGACCTGACATGGCAGTGAGAAGCACGGAACTTGTCATTACTACTCATCTTGGTGCTATTCATGGAGGCTCTCGGGAGAAATGTCCAAAAGCCTCGTAATAGCTCTCGCAATTAATCTTCAAGTTCTGGTTGCCAGTCCTGGGTAGAGACATATGGATTACAAATGGTTTGGTAATTACTGTTTCAATAAAAAGCTAATGCATTATATAATGAGGGTTGTAGTACAGCATGGGGATAGTGTGGGTAGGGAGAGAATTTGTAGTAGTTTCTTTTTTCTTTTGCTTTGTGCAGACCCAACTAGGGGAAAATGCCATATGAAAGAGAACTGATGCGATTTATTTTTTTTTTAAATTTTATTTATTTGTTCATGAAAGACACACAGAGAGAAACAGAGACATAAGCAGAGGGAGAAGCAGGCTCCCTGTGGGGAGCTCGATGCCGGACTTGATCCTAGGATGCAGGGATCACACCTTGAGCCAAAGGCAGACACTCAGCCACTGAGCCACCCACGTGCCCTGATGGTATTTATTTATGAAGTCAATATATACCTCTTTCCCCTCAATCTAAGTTCTGAAGTATTTGAGACATAGGCAAGAAATAAGGTAAAATGTAGTCAAGATATCTTCTTGGTTAATGAGAATAGCTAGGAGGTGTGGCACAGCTAGTTCTGCACCCTGGAATTAGGAAGCATTGCCACATATAAGGGCAGTATCAGAAAACTTAATCCTCCCCACCGAGGGATACCCGTGTTTATTAAATTCTTACTACAGTAGTCTCCCCTTATCTGGGGTTGATGTTCTGAGATCCCCAGCGGATGACTGAAACCATCGATGGTACTGAATCTTACATATTCTGTTTCCCTATGCAATGCACACCTACGATAAAGTTTAATTTGCAAATTAGACATAGCAAGAGATTAACAACAATAATAAACTAGAACAAATTTTACAATGTATACTGTAATAAGAGTTGTGTGAATATGATCTCTCTCAAGTATCTTACTGATTGTATTCACTCTTCCCTTTCCTGTGGCGAGGTCAAGTACAAAGTGCCTACATGATGAGGTGAAGCAAGGTGAACGATGTAGGCACTGTGATGTTGCACTAGGCTACCACTGACTTTCTGACCGTATATCAGAAAGAGGGCCCTCTGCTTCCAGACCACACAGCTGACCATGCGCAACTGGAACCATGAAAAGCCAAGTGGTGGATAAGAGGGAAACTACTGTATCAATGTTAATGTTATTAACTCTGAGCTTAGCTGAACTTTTAGACTCTCACATGCATAGTTGTTGATCTACATAAACTTTAGGGACCAGCTCTTGCTCTTATCTCCAGAAAACTCACACACTGATTATTTAATAAATAGTTCTTGGTTATGGGAATAATTCTGGTCTTAGAAGAACTCTCTTTATAGAATCAAGAACTCTCAGCTTTTAGTCTTACAGCTGAAAGGGACCTCAGAGACCCAGGTCTGAGAGCTGCAAGGCAACTTGCTTAGGGCCACCAGGCTCAGAAATGAGGGCCAAATCTGAGCTTTCTTGCTCCAAGACTATTTTTCTTTCTACTTTATCACATTGCCTCTCTACACAACTCTCTAACGATTTCTCTCTCTTTTCTAAATCCATGTATCATTCCATTTTTTTCTCTCTTTGGCAAATGCCCTAAATTCATGAAGGAAAATGGAGGCAAGGTCCGAACATAGATTTCTGACTTCTGTGTTTGGATTATTTGCTAGGAAGGATTAGGTTTCTCTCCCTACAGCTTCTCTCTCCATCAGTTTAAGGGGCAAAAGAAACCCTAAATGTGTGAATCAGCCACAAGTTGTTCCTCTGCCAACCTTCCCCCAGCCAGGCAGTGCCCACCGCAGCCCACGGGCAGTGGTTCTACCGCCTTCCTTCCTGGAAAGGAGCCAGATGAGGCAAGCAGACCTACAGGGGGTGACCTCTCAGCCCAGGAAAGCCAAGGCAATACCTGTCACTGCTGTCATTGGCTTAAAGCCCGATGTCCCTCACTGCCTGCCTTGATGGCTTTGGCTGTGAACACTCTCCTTACAAAGGAACCTCTCATGGGCTCCAGCCACTGGAGCCCTACAGCCAGGGTTTCAGGAAACTGGGGTGAAATGGGCAGAACAAGAGTTTGTCCAAAGACTGAACAGGACAGGAGGTTCCCACTGCTTGGAAATCTATCTGTGTGTTCCAGAGACTTGCAGAACAAAGACCTACACATGGTTATTTTGGCAAGAACAGGAAGGTTTAGATTATCCTTTTCCACCCCGTGAAAGTGGCCACCTAAGATGTGCGTGCTGAAGGAGCATCTGTTTTAGCACTAACAGAGCCTCAGCGAGGCCTCCCCGTGGTCTTCACGGCAGACACAGCTCTAGCGATGGCAGAGCGGCAGCTGTCGGTGCACATGTAGTGAAGGGCTCTGGCTCTCCCTTTCATCTCAGCATCTCCAAACTGACAGAGGCCACTGGGTGTGCTCTGATGGGCTCCGCTCCCTTCAGCTCTCCCCAGAGGCTCTGAAATATCCACTGAGGCCACATCTTGCCTCCTGAGATGTTATTTTTGGAGAGGGCATTTGGGAAATGACAAAATAAAAATATCCAGTGTGAGCCCAGCACATCCTTCATGCGCTGGGTGCCTGAAGTGATGGAATTGGATCTTGGAGTGTATGCTGGGTGTGAGACAGCTTTCCGCATCTGGAGCCCAGGTGTGTGGTTTGCCCCTGAGTCCAAGATGCAGATATTGGTGACTGGTGAGAGCAGGGCAGACTCACCTCACCTACCTCTGTTCCATGATCTTACTCTTTGATGTACAATGTCGAGATCCAATTTTATTTGTAGATCAAGTTTAGCTACAATCAAGCAGAAGGACACATTAAGATAGAAGGGATTTTGTTACCGCATTGTTGAGAATCAGTGTGCATAATGGCTTAGAATTTACACTCTAGAGTCAGAGACCTGAGCTCAAATGCCAATTCTTTCATTGGTTCTCTCTATGACCTTAGAAAAGTAAAGCTATTTGTCCAAGCTTCATTTCTTTCCCTATAAAATAAAGATAATTGTAGTTCCTGCCTGGGAGTATTGTAGTGATGATTAAGAAGGAGATCACTTGTGGGAAAAAAAAAGTCAAATGCCATAAGGCCAGTCACATCATTAAAGCCCAGTTAACAAATGGCTGCCATTACTATCAATCCTAGAAGCACGGGCTCACCTATAAAGATTTGGACTGCTTTCCAAATACTTCCATGTAGAGTTGTCTTCTCCCACTGTTAGAATGTCTTCATCTTAAAAGAAAATTTCACTCCCCTTGTCTTCCAGGCTTTACATTTTCAGCTACCTTTCTGGGGCCACCAGTCAAAAACTCGTATCCCTTTTTGCAATGGCAGTGACCAGGCCACCACATGGCAGAGCTATAAGGGACTCCCTTGAAGTTTTAACCTGTGTAAATGGCACCACCTGGTGCTAGCCTTACTGGAGAGGTGACTAGGAAGGATGGAAGGGAAGAAAGTTGTAGAGAGATCGGCCATATTCTTTTTCACAAAAATCCCTAGTTAAGTAACAGATCACACTGATGCCCTACCTTCTCCAGGCAAAGTAGCTACAATTCTATCAACACTTCTTCACAGAACGGGAATTCATATCACAGCCCATTCATTACCCTTGGACCATGCTCCTCTGAAAGTGAGATACCCAGAACTAAGTCAATATTCCAGATGAGATGTGATCAGACCCAAATGAAGTGGAAGTTGACCTTTCTGTTTTTCTAGATACTGTATTCAGGATGCCAGCGTAATCCAAGGCAGTTTTAGCACTGAGGACGTATAGCGGGTTATTTCCTGGCCAATGGCTTAGGCTTTTAATCACATGTTATCCTACAATAGCTCTTCGTTTATCTTCAGTTGTTAAGTTTTTTTTTTTTTTACTGATATTATACTTTATATTGATTTGTGTTTTTTCAAGCTGTCTATATTGGGAGTATCTTGAGATACTTCTGTGTTTTGAACATTTTAATGACTCCTGGTGAGGTCTACCACCATGTCTGGGTCGATGAAAACGCATCTAATTTGCATATTTAAGCAGAACCAAATCAAAGGGGCAGTATTTACTAAAATTTAAAATGGCCACCATGGCAATGCAATACATCTATTCTGTGTACACGGCATTCCTTGGATAAAGAACCTTTGAAAAAATGGCAATAAGTTCTTATTTGGTTAATGAATCACGATTCCCCTAAGTAAAAGTATGATGCTATGGGAACACTTACTAATAATTCTTCACATGTGGTTTTCGCACTCACATTTTTTACATATGCAGTGATTTCCAAACTATGCTCTATGGGGCCCATGGGGTTCAGAAGGGATGTCCCAGGGATGTGTGGGAAGGACAGAAGGAGTGAGAACAAAGGGTGGGGCTCCTGTCAGCCCTTTATTTCACCCAGAGTTGTTGGCCGTTAGCTGTTGTATGTATTGAACTTCCCTGTAATATTTCCTTTGGGGGGAAAAAAAGGTTTAAAAACCATTAAGCCACTCTCTGGTCACTACAGAGTGGTAGGCAGTACCATCGCTTCCATGTTTCCTCTTATGAAATGGATTTCAGGGTGAAGTGGATTGAAGATGAGTCAATATTAGATTTTTAATTGCTAAATTTGCCACTAATATATTTAAAACTCTCCACAACCCTGCCCTGAAGGAAACTAACCATACCATCCCCACCACTATCCCTGTCAAGCCTTCAGACACAGATGGAGATGCAGCTCAGATCTGGAGGAACCCTGGGCATTTGGAGGACACCTTCTTTTTTTTTTAAGATTTTATTTATTTATTCATGAGAGACACACAGAGAGAGAGGCAGAGACACAGGCAGAGGGAGAAGCAGGCTCCATGCAGGGAGCCCAACATGGGACTCGATCCCAGATCCCAGGATCAAGCCCTGGGCTGCAGGTGGCGCTAAACCGCTGAGCCACCGGGGCTGCCCGAAGGACACCTTCTAAGCAGTGTTTGCAGGTTTGTGATTTGCTTCAGGTTTAAAGGGAGTTCCTTAAGAACTTCAATCCTCACTGTCTGTTGTGATGGTGGGAAGAGAGGTAGTTATTCTGCTTCTTGAGAAAGACCCCTTCTGTGTTTTTCTTTCTCAGAGATGAAAGTCTGACATCTAAAACTGAGTCATTGACTGGTCTTGGTTTGTGATCTTCTTTGGAGAAATTTCTGAAAGAGAAAGTGTAGGTTTCCTTTCTTCACCATGCCTCAGCCTGATTTCTAGAGGCCCATGATGGAAGAAGCCAGGGTAGGGCACACTGACATCTGACATCTATCTTTGCCTCCCAGATTATAGGTTGTGGCTATCAGGCCTTCTTTAAGAATCATATTTTCACATGATATTGGGGCTCATACCGAGCTTCTCATCATTTTATGTGCTATAAATATTTAGGAATATCTTAACTCTGTTGGTTCAACCTTTCCTTATCTGCAAGAGGGAGATAATACTATCATTCACAGAGGACATTTGGACTAATTAAGTAAAGACAGATGACAAAATAATAGGAAGAAATCTGGAATAAAGGTAGAAAGAGAGTAACAAAAACTATGGGCTGAGGTAGATGATCCCAAATCTGGAGCGTTAGGAAGGAGAGAGGTGAGGAATACCATGTGGTGAAAATCTCATTTCTCTGGAAAAGGGGACATTACTATGATGTCATTACTCCCTTCACATTTATGAGATAGCAGAGAAAAATCTCAACTATGTTCAATATAAATAATTAAGTAACAGTGTTCCCTGGGTGGCTCAGTCAGTTAAGCATCTGACTCTTGTTTTTGGCTCAGATCATGATCTCAGAGTTGTGAGGTCAAGCCCCACATCAGACTCTGGGCTGGGTGTGGACCGGCTTAAGAGTCTCTCCATTTTACTCTGCCCCTCACCACCCCCTCAAAAAATAAAATAAAATAGGACAGCCTGGGTGGCTCAGCGGTTTAGCACCACCTTCAGCCCAGGGCGTGATCCTGGAGTCCCAGGATTGAGTCCTGTGTCGGGCTCCCTGCATGGAGCCTGCTTCTCCCTCTGCCTGTGTCTCTGCCTCTCTCTCTCTCTCTCTCTCTCTGATGAATAAATAAATAAAATCTTTAAAAAAATAAAATAACAGAAACATCAGGAAATATTTTCATTTTCTTTCAGTGTTACAATAAATGAAATCATCTGTTGACCAACAAATATGTACAAACCTTCTTCCTAATGTGTATTAGGTGCACTCAGCACACCAGGAATGATGAGCTTCTTTGAAATTAACTTTAGTTAAGAAATGTATCTTTTTAGTTTGAGGGATTCAACCCAGTTCGATATTTTCACTTATATTTAAGGGACTTACATGCATTGAGTGTCTCCTACCTGTGATGCTGTTAAATTCAGAGAAAGGTTTAAATATATAGTGTACAAGTCTCTTGGGCCTATTTATTTCTCTGTAACTAATCTCTGCAACAAATCCTCATAAGTTCCCATCCTACTGGGCCCAGGGGTAGGAGGGACCGACAAGGAACAGAAAATTTTTCATTTATAGGAATCTTTGGATTGAAAATAGTGTCTTAAAGTTTAAAGAGATTCTTCAAGGTACATGCTTACTTTGGAAAAATGTTGTACCACCAAGGTTTCCTGCCTCCCTCAACCAAAATGGCATCTGGTCGAAGAGGGATGCCCAGTGCCCTCCAGGTGATGAGGAAGAGGGTCTACCAGCTTGGTCTCTGACCCAATGTGGTTGGCTGGGGCTGTTCCCTGGGCACTTGTATGATATCTGTGATTAAAGTTCATGGCTGGTGAAACTCATGGCCTGTTGGCTGCTGGCTCCAGCTCTGGTCCCCTCAAATGGGGTTTTGGGTGTTAGGGGCATTTAACTGCTGACTCCATAATGTAGTATATTCAACTGTTTTTGAACAACTAGCTCGGTGTCCACTACATAGCTTCCTGGCATACAAAAGCATGACCTTCTCTCTTTGCCGTACCTAGACTGAGTCTACTCCATAGCCGTTGTGTGGGGTTCTTTTTCCCCATGGGACAGCTCCACTTAGGGCATGTACAATCTTCTCTAAGCCCTAGGAAATTTGGGAGTTCACAATGTGTTAGCCTCAGTTTGTGAGAGAATCTAAGTCATACCCCAGACCATCATGCTGGCTCTTTAACTTTTCTGATCCATCATTTGAGAACTGTTGTGTTTAATGCAGGAATGCTTTAAAGAGACTTAGCTTTCCTTAGTCTTTCCAGGGAACCCTCTCTTTTCTAGGATTCCCTTAAAGTTATTTTATTTCTTAGACTCCTTTTGAGAGTTTTAATTCCCCTTCCTCTCTGACAGGGATTCTCTCACATAACGCCCTTCTCCTTCCCAAGGCAGCATCTACTCTTTTCCTTCCCCAGAGTCATAATGAGGCAAGAAATCTTTCAAAGGAAAACCAACAGGAAGTATTTTTATTATTATTATTCTCTTTACAGATACTTAAATTTATCTAATCTTTGCAACAGCCCCGAAGAGTACTTACTATTACCCTCATGTGCAGATGAGGTGTTCAGAGTGGGTATGTCACTCTCCCAAGCGATTGGACCAGGATTAACAATGAATCCTGTGTCTTTTCATCATGCCGACTGGCTTCCCAAGGACCTACAGGAGGGAGCACTGCTATGTTGTTTTCCACTGACAAGGAGCTGCTCTGCCACTAGGTATTCACACTTCAATGTGATTAGTCTTTCAGATTTTCCCCCCTCCCCCCTCCAGCCCCCTTCCCCCGCCCCCACCACTACCAGTGCGATGCAGGAGAGCTGCTCGTCCTTTTATGGTGCCTGGTCAAGAAGGCACTTAATACAGAATTAACACATCATCACTACAATTGCAATTTGTTTCTCTGTGAAAACCAATGAGATGCTCACTTATTTGTGACCACTCCCTTCAGAAAGAGCCAACAACTGGTGAAGTAGCGAGTGTACAATAAACAAGAAAAGGTGAGCGCAGAGGCTTTTTACAAGTCCAAACGTTTGGCAGGAGCCCAGAAGGCATTACTCTTTATCCATTAGGATTCTCTCCTACACAGTTTTCCAGAGGAGGATGAAATTCCTTGGGTCATGTTATAAACATTCATCTTCTAAATCACGTCCCTAATAGAAAGAACAGAAGACGAAGCATGTGCTGTAAGTCATTCGCCTGCAGAATGTTCTCCGCACACGGTAATATAACATGTGGGGTCAGCCCGTGCGTCAAAGACCAAATACACAAGTGTAAAGAGATGGGAGGAAAAAGACAGACTCCACATGGCCAGCCTGGGGGAGGGTGGGGCATCACTCTGGGGAGGGGAGGCTTGGAAAAGGCTTGCGGGGGAGCAGCGGAGGGAAAACATGGAATCCCTGGGCTTTGCAGCCATCTGGGACAGAGATGGGAATAAATTCGAGGGTGTGTGGGCAATGCTCAGTGGAGCAGGGAGGAGGGCATGGTTGGGGGAAGTGGAGTCACTTCTTGGCCAGTATACAAGTAGGATAGTCTAGAAGCAGTCCAGAGCTTAGGGAAGCATCTTTTCCTTTCCTCCAGCCTCCCATCCCTTCCAAACTCCCCAGATCTTCCTTTCTCAGCATCTCCTCCTTTCACTCTGCACCCAAAGGAAAAAGGGTTTGCACCCTGGCAGAGCAAACAACACAAGTGATGGTTTCTGCCCCACTGTCATCAATCCTTTCCTCTCCAGCCAAATAAATCCTTTAGCTTTTTCAGTCCTGTTGAGAAGCCAAGCAATATATGCATTCCACTTGAGCCACGCATTCCCCAGCACCCGTACAGGAACCCTCCCTAGATGCCCTTTCCTGAGTAGCTGATAAGCTGTAATTTGTCCCATCTTTGTTAGCCTCATAGACCCCCCTCCTCTGGGTTTGCAACCTCTCTCTTACTCCTGCCTGGTTCAACCGTCACATCCTAGAGAACTCTAGTAGAGCATTGTGCGACGAGCCTGAGACTGGTTATGCTTCTGCCAAATGGCCAAGAGTAATTAGAATAGGGAGGAGGATATCTACCATTGACTGAGCATCTAGAAGGTCAGGCCCTATGCTAAGCCCCTGAGGTAATTATGCTAGGAAAATGATTACCATTATTTTAAAATTTTCTATTAATGGGAAGCTCTGGTACCTCATTAACTTGTCTTATTTTTCCCTATGGTTATTAAATTTGAAAACCAAACAAAACTCCCCAAATGGAAAGGGTTTCCTGATTCTCAGAGTAGGGGGAGGAAGGGATTGCATTGTACGTCAAGGTTCTGTGGCATTTTCTTCATCGGACTTCAAGTGAGAAACAGGTGATAGGAGTAGAAAAGGCAGGTGGGCAAATCTCTGAGACATTTAAGGGACAGGAAAGAAGGAAATAGGATGCTGCCCTGGGAGACATGTGTACATGGAAAGGACAATGACTGTGCTCCTCAGCATTGCTAAATAATCAGAGGCCTGCTCTCAAATCTTGACCGTGGTGCTCATTCCCTAGGTAATTGTGGGAAATTATCTTATCTTGATAAGCTTCAGGTTCCAGTTTGTAGGATTAGCAATGGCCAGTTACCAAACTCAGAGGATACAACTATAGTTCAGGCACCTTCTCCCTGACAGACTAGCTATGTGTAACCTTGGGTGAGTCATTGAACCTGGTCTCAGTTCATGTTCTCGTCTAGAAATACTGATGCCTATGCTACCCTATCAACATGCTAATGCTGGACCAGTGCTTTTTAAACTGAGAACACATTTATGAAGGGAAGGGGTCGACAGGTGGTGATGCAGGTCCCTTTGAGCTAAGACATATTCGGAAGGCAGTAACCTCATTTCCTGGAGAACGACTTTGCAAAGTCCTCGGCAGCCTGGCTGCTCCACGTGGCTGCTCCCTGTTTCCCACAGCAATAGATGAGGGAAGGCTCCTTGGGGGTGCTCACTCAACAGGCATTATTATCTTATTTCTCTGCTGATCAGAGTCTGGCCAAAAAATCAAAGGATTTCTCTTTCAATCTGGCAGTCGTTTTCTTCTTCACTCTGAAGTCATGAAGCAAGGTCAAGTGCAAGGAACTGAATTCCTTAGAAAAGTGTTCCCTGACAGAACATGAAAGACTCCTAACTCTGGGAAACGAACTAGGGGTGGTGGAAGGGGAGGTGGGCGGGGGATGGGGGTGACTGGGTGACGGGCACTGAGTGGGTCACTTGACGGGATGAGCACTGGGTGTTATTCTATATGTTGGCAAATTGAACACCAATAAAAAATAAATTTGTAAAAAAAAAGACAAAAAGAAAGAAAGAAAGAAAGAAAGAAAGAAAGAAAGAAAGAAAGAAAGAAAGAAAGAAAGAAAGAAAGAAAGAAAGAAAAGTGTTCCCTGATTGGGGAAAATTTGTTCATAGTTAGGATGTGTGTGCCAAGACCTTTGTGGCTTTCTTTCTCATAGTTTGTGTAAATTAAATCAAAGGTGTATTGTGTTGACCCAGGCATTAACAATGCCTGTTTTTTACGGGCTGTTTCAGGTATCTTTTGTGAATTTCATGATCCTCTCCTCTGGGATGGGTGGAGTGGTGGTGGGCTTGTTTTTCAGTTATTGATTTAAATTAATCATAGCTCATCCTGTCCAAACACTGGACTGTGTACACAGGTGACAGGCTGTTCATCTTTAGGCATTTAAATACTGCCTGCTCTTACATAGTAGTAGAGACAGACTATCAAGCTGCAAAAATATAAAGATCTTCTCCCAAAGAGACCTCTCATACTGCTTCTAAAAGGTTATCAAAATAGAAAAGAAGCCTTCAGCTTCGGAATCTATATTCTGATTTTTTTTAAGTAGCTAATATTGAGGAATGAGTGGAATTCTACCTTTGGAATTAAAAACCTGTTGACTTCTTTGGAAAGCCCCAACCCTATTACTTGTAACCGTGTATTCTTGAATAAATTACCTTTCTGAACATCATTTCAGTTTTGTCATCTCAAGATGAGGGCAGAGGGTCCCTGGGGGGCTCAGTCAGCTAAGTGCCTGACTTTTAGTTTTTGCTCAGGTCATGATCTCAGGGTTGTGAGATCAAGCTCCATGTTGGGCTCTGTGCTCAACACAGAGTCTGCTTAAAGATTCTCTTGACCTCTTCTTCTGCCCCTCCCCCACTCCCACTCTTGCACATGTGCACACTCTCATAAATAAATAAATAAATAAATAAATAAATAAATAAATCTTAAAAAAAGATGAAGGTAGGGCACAAAACCATGCTACATCATTTTAAAAATATATACTTACATGAATTCTAATATGCAAGGTCTTTGGTTCCTTATGAGTTATGATAGGGGTATCTTTTTATCTTTTTTCTCATTGTCACTAACATAGTGCCTTGGACACGGTAGATGTTTGACATACATTTATTGGTTGGAATGGGACTGAGTTCATTGTAAGAGGTGCTTACTCAGGGCTCAGGTTGATTTGCCAGTGGCAGCACTACTGTACATCCTCATTTTACAGAGGAAGGAACTGGGAGGGGAGAGTTCAGTGGACAAGAGAGGTCAGCCAACAGGCCCATGAGCACACAGTCTTGGGTGGTGGACCTGAGACTAGGATCCAGACTACCTAAATCTCAGTCCAATTGCCCTTCCACTACACACAACAGCCCCTAACATCTAGTTTACACTTATTTAGAGGGAAAAATATAAAAAGAGGTGATGCAAATATATACAATTTTAACTTCACCTTAAATGATCAGTCCCAAATCGATGAAGTCTAAACTGTTTTTAAATGTTTAGTTAATTGAGAGTAAGTGCTATTTTGAAAATCAAAGAAAATTTTGTATCCTCAAGACATTCTAGTATAGTAAGGCAAGTGATAGAGAGTGATAGGGAGTGGGTGCCATTTACATATGATGGTTTGCAAAAGCCTCTTGGATGGGGTAACATTTAAGTAAAGACCTGAAAGAATAGAGGGGGCTATCTATGCAAGTATCCAAAAAAACATTCATGCAGAGGGAACACTGATGGTAAAGGCAAAGTTAGGAGCATGCTCAGGCCATCCTGGCTTCCAAGGAGTGAGAGAAGGGAAGAGAAGGAGGAGATGAGGTCAGAGTCGTAACATCCCCTTACATACCAGGAGAAGCAGGACATTGGTTAGGATTGACTATTTTACCTAGATGAGCTAAAAGTCATGTAGGGTTTCAAGCAAAAGAGGAAAGTGGTCTGATTTACATGTCAGAAAAATCACTGATGGCTCTCTGGCGTGTAATCTGTAGGGGAGCAAGGGTACACAGGGGACCAGTTAGAAGTCAAGGGATGATGGTAACTCTGACTAGGGTAGAAGTACTGGAAGTGGTAAGAAGTTATCAGATTTAGGATATATTTAGAAGATAAAACTAAGAGAATTTGCCACAAACTGGAAGTGGGTTGAGAGGTGGGAAGGAGTCAAACCTCAAAACTTTTAACCAAAACAGCAAGTAGAAAGGAACCACTGTTAAATGAAATGGGGAGGACTGAAGGAGAAGCAGATTGTGGGTAGGGGTGGGAATAAAACAAAGATATTTGAAAATGTAGTTTGACATCCATATTGGATATCTATGTGGAGATGTCAAATGGGAAAGTGGATGAAGTCTGGAGTTCAAGAGGAAGGTCAGGTTGGATTTATAAATTTGGAAATTATCTATGGAGAGATGGTATTTATAGCCATAGGACTATATAAGATAACCTTGGAGGGATCATACTTACAGAAGAATTCCCAGGACTAAGTCCTGGGCATTCCAGCAGCTAGAAATTAGGAATATGAAGAACTTTGTAAAGCAAAAGACACTGAGAAAGTGCATTCACTGAGATAGGAAGAAGAAGCAAGAGAAGTGGTGAACTAGGAGCTAAGTGAAAAGACTGTTTCAAAAAGAAAAGAGTGATCAACTGTGTCAGATGATGAAAGCTGAGATTTAACCATCGGACTTGGCAGCAGGAAGGTTGTCAGTGGATCTGGCAAGAGCTGTCTTGGTAGAGCTGTAAAGATGAAAGAAAGCTTGATTAAAAGGTTTCAAGGGAGAAGAGGAAGTGACAACTATAAACTATAAATATGGACAAATCTTTGTAGAAGACATTATTATTATTGTTATTATTATTACTAAAGAAGAGCAGAGAAATTGGAACTGGAAGTGTACATGGAATCAAGGGAGATACTTGGCTATGCTGGAAATGGTTCCTGTACAGAGATGCAGGAGAAAGAGGATGGTGGCTGGAGCCACGTCCTTGAGTTGAAGAGAGAAGGAATCCGGTGATCCTATGGAGGGTTTGACTCCACATAGGAGTCCATACAGTTAAATCATTGTAACCAGAAAGAGGGCTGAGCATGGTTGTGCAGATAAAGTTGGCAGAGTGTGAAAGTTCTCTTCTGCTAACTCCTGCTTTCTCAGTGAGATGAGAAGAAAGGCCATTAGCTTCGAGAGAACAAGATAGATAAAGTACTGGAAGACAGATGAGTGAGAAAAGTTGTGAAATAATAGCTAAGGAGAAGGATGGCCCAGAGAAATGAAGTAGAACCGCTGGACACCTTGCACACTGACTGGCTCAGTATCAGACTTAATAAATCTTCTCTGAGTGAAAGATGACCTGAGGACCTAAGGAAGGAGCCAAACTGAAGATCCAAGTCCCAATATAGTGCACGACTCAGCCCATCAAATTTGAATCCATATTCAATCATGCATATTTGGCTATTTTTCCTGAAGTTCCATTGAAGGAAACTATAAAAATCGTGATTTAAGCATCTTTCCTGGCAACCCAAAAGAGGACTCCAACCTTTGCCAAATGATAGAATTACAGACTCTCTCCTTGGAAAGCTCCTTTCCCGAATAAAGATTTTTATTGCCACGTTTCATCTCCCAGTATGGTACTGTTCTCTTTATTGGCACCTTTATATTCCTTACAGGTTTTTAAACATCAGTTTCCCAGCATCCATCATTTTTACAGAACTTCTTCCCATTTTCCACACACAGAAATGTTCTCTTACACTTTCCTTAGGAATGTCCCATGAATTTCATATGTTTACAAACTTTTACTGTCCCAGATAGGTACTTCCCTCTACCCTCAAAGAAGTATCTAGTCAGAGAAATAAAATATGTGAACCAAAGGCTTAGCATTCTTTTTAACTCATTCATCTGCATTAGCAAGGTCTCCTGAGCTTTTGGCTGCCTTCTAAATGAATGACTCACCTGCTTGTGGACAATTTCAGTAATTTTTTGGTAATAGTCTTTGGTTTTCAGCCAGAAGTTGCCTCTGGAATCATATCTTTCAAAAGTTTTGAGACTCACAAACTTTGATCAGAGTAATTCTCAAGGGATTGATTCCTAGGTTCTGCTTTTCCTCTTTCTTTCCTCTTTTTTTAAAAAAGAACTTGTCTCAGTGAAGTAAGAAAACTATCTTCAAATTAACCAAAGTCTAGGACCTAACTTTTTGAAGATCTATGAAGCAGCAGGAAGATCTATGAAGCAGTAGCCAGAAGCTATATTTCTATAGATAAATAGAGATACATAAATAAAAGGTTTTTATTTCATTTTTGAAACAAAACAGAAATATCCAAAAACTAATAAAACAGACACCATTGCTTCTTTTATAACCTACCTTCTTTCTGGGGCATATCCTTTAGTAGTTATTTCAGCAATACTTACAAACAGTAAACTCTTCCAGTTTTTGCTGGAAAATGTCAAAATTTTACCCTCACTCTTGTATGACAATTTAGCTAGTTTTGAATTCTAGTGAGGTTTTTTTTCTGCTCGATTCACTGATGTATCATTCCATTGTCATCTACTCTATTGTGACCGGTAAGATGTCTCTTATAAGTCTAAATATTTTTAATATAAATTGTCCCTTTTATATTTATAAACTTATAAATTGGGATCCCTGGGTGGCGCAGTGGTTTAGCGCCTGCCTTTGGCCCAGGGCACGATCCTGGAGGCCCAGGGCACGATCCTGGAGCCCCAGGATCGAATCCCACGTCAGGCTCCCGGTGCATGGAGCCTGCTTCTCCCTCTGCCTATGTCTCTGCCTCTCTCTCTCATTCTGTGTGACTATCATAAATAAATAAGAATTAAAAAAAAAACTTATAAATTGTCTCTCCTTTCAAGAGCTTCTCTTTCTTATCAATGTTCTACATTTCTACTCCAAGACATCTGGATGTGAACCTGACTTTATTTAACTTCTTTGAGACTCCCTGTACTACTTATGCCAAGTCATCAATTATGGAAATTCCCACTCATTAGGGTTTTCTTTAGTATTCACTAAAATGTCCTTTTCCTTTTCTTAAACTCCTATTAGGTACAGGTCAGACATCTTATTTTTCCCCCATGCTTTTCATGTCTATTTCATAGTTTTGCTTTCTTATTTTTCTATGTCAATTTTCCTCAAATAGATCTTTTCATTTGTTGATTCTCTCTTCATTCGTATCCAATCTGCTGTTTCATTTGTTCACTGAATTTTTAATATTAATGTTTTTTACTTTCATATATTGTTTTCATTGTTTTTTTCTTTTCTTATGCTTCTGATTTCTTTTTTATGCCCTTAATTATTTAAATTCACTTATTTTAAAGTTTCTAGGCAATTATTCTATTATTTGAAGTATTTGAGCCTGCAATCCTCCTATTAACTGGGTCTTCTCATTCATTTTGGACTTTTTTTAAACCTCTTGTGTTTTATAACATTTTAATGGCAACTCATCCTTAGTGGGAATTGTTTTCTGTGAGAATCTCTTGCAGCCTTGGTTGTGGGAGCAGTCCTCCAGAGGGATGTGAAGGGGAATAGAGGTAATTTGCTTTTCTTTCACTTCTGCAGGTGCCTCATAGGCATCACTCTCTCTGACTTTGGGGCATCTGTACTGTGGTGTTTGGAGATTCTGAACTGCTAATTTGCCAGGAGCTCAACCCAGGTATTTCCACTTTCCAGAGTGCTTTTATTCACTTAGAACCTCAGCAGAGCTCATAGAACTTTCCTGTGATCTCCCTGGCCTACTGGCCAGAATGTTTTCTAGTCCAAACTTTCACTGATGTCCTTTAAGAGTTCAGGCTTTAAGCAGACATGCCAGTTTCTCTGCCAGCACATAATCTTGTCTCTGTTCCTATATGGCTATTAAAGTCCAACCCAAGGTAGAACCTGACCAACTCCCATTACCTCCCCACACTTCCTGCAGCATTAACACACAGCTTGTTTTCCCAGGTGAATTTTCTCTTTATTTTTGGTATGCAGATAATTCTCATTCCTTCTTGAAAATTAAATCAGACATAAGAGAACTTCCATCCCATATCTGCTTACCTACCAGTAACTCTCCTCTACCTTTCCTCTTATTACCATCTGTATTTGTAAGGTTAATCCCTCCACTTTGTCACCAGCTCTCACTTTCCCTCAGTTATTCAATGACATCACTCCAATAATTCTTCTCTCTCTCTCTCTCTCTCTCTCTCTCTCTCTCTCTCTCTCTCTCTCCTGCATTAACTGTCCTCTTTTTTTCTGGACTAGTCCTATAAGTATACACATATAGTTGTTTATCCTATCTTTAAAAAGCCTCAGTTAAACATCTGTCTTCCACTCAGGTCATAATCCTGGGGACTCCCTGTTGGGCTCCCTATTCAGCAGGGAATCTACTTCTCCCTCTGCTCTACACCCCCCTCTCATCCCTGCTCATGTTCTCTCTCTCAAGTAAATAAAATCTTTTTTAAAAAGCCTCAATTCATATTCCTATCATCATCTACTGCCTCACTTCACTGTTTGCTTTACAGAAAACTTCTGAAAATTTCTGCCTCCTTGTTCCCTTTTCCATTTCTTTCTTATGTACATTCCAATCAAGCCTGTGCCTTTACCATTCTTCCAAAGTCACTCTTTTCAAGGTCACCAATGACCTCCACATTGGTAACTCAACTTTCAGCATCTTACTTGGGTTTGAGCAGAATATGGTATAGTAGATTATTCCCTTCTCCAGGAAGTCCTTTTATCCTTTGGCATTCAGGACTCCACATTTTCTTTGTTTTTCTTCTTTCTCATTAGCCATTTCTCAGTTTCTTTTGCTGATTCTTGCTAAATTCTAGAGTACCCCAGGGCTCGGTCCTTGGGTCTCTTCCCTTTTCTAGCCACATGCAGTCCACTAATGATCTCATTTAGTTTCAAGACTTTAAATGCAATTTATGAACTGACAACTCCCAAATGTATGCCTTTTGTTTGTAACTCTCTCTTCACTTCTAAATTCACATGTCAAACTGCCCTCTCAACATCTCCCATAGGTTGTCTAATAAACATTTCAAACATATCTTGTCCAAAATTGACCTCTTGATCTTTTCTACCAATCATACTCTATCCTTAGTTTTCACCCATCTCAATTAATGGCAACTCTGTCCTTAAGATTATTCAGGCAAAAACCTGGGAGTCACTCTTGACTTCGTCCTCTCCTCTCTGGATCTGCAAAGAAAGCTTTGGAATCAGGGCATTTGTGCCACTCAAATGAATAAATTGGATAAGCACAGAAAAAAAGGGAGTATATGTTCTATTAGGGAGAGGTAAGAAAAGCAGTAAGTATAATATGAAACTGAACATGCCAAATGAGAGATGCAGAATGCTATAAGCATTGAAAGGAGGAAATGATCATACCTAGAGACAGAGAACTTTTTCGGTGTATGGAAGGACAGAGGCTTTTGAAATGTTTCTAAAGGGTAGCAATAACTTCAGTGCTTAAGTGAGAGTGGGAATTTTAGGTGAAGGAATCAGCTGAGCAAGACACAATCTTCTTGGCTAGTGTCCTCTTCCCCTTGAGTAGGATCCCTTTTGCCTACCTTGGCAATATATCCATGGAAGCCTTTGATAATCCCTTTGACTTATCCTCATTCTATCTCAGCCCCGACACAGTTCAAATCAAAGTTGCTGTATCTTGCCAACACTGATTTCCAAAATGCCTCTCACAGGTTATAGGCTTCTCTTTCTCAATTCACACTATCCCAGCCCACCCTTCCTTTTCCATGTTCTATCTTGTTGATCTCTTTGCCTTTGGGCTTCTTCTTCCTCTGTTCATTCTATTCACTGTAACCAGACGTGTTTTAACAGCATGTTGACTCCTTCAGCCAACATGTAAGAGCCTATTTTGCACCAGGCCCTGCAGGGAAGCTTGTAACTAAGCAAATTCGCATACCTGGAAACATACAGAAGCTGTGGATGCTTCCACAAACTATACAGAGTACAATACCACAAGGGAAGAAAATGCAGATTCAATCAAATGGTAGGGGAGCAATCATAGAAATCACTCAAAATCCATGGCCACTCATCACCTATAGAAGGAAGATCTTCCACACTCCAGCTATCTTTGCTGCCTTGTTACCCATATTCCCCTTCACATATTGGCTACATTCTAGCCACACTGCCCTGTTTGTACATTTAACCTGAGCCTACTCTTCTCCATGCCTTTGTTCATGTTGGTCCTTCTGCCTGGAATACTGTTGCCCCACCTTACAGGTTTAAATCTACGCAGCATGTAAAATACTTAGCACAGTGCCCTGCACATAACAAACACTAAACAGTGTCAAAAGTCCTCAAATCATCATTAAACTACAAAGATTAGATAAATTCTCACAACTTTTAATTTTTTAAGTCACTGTCATCTTGTGTTATGTATGTACAGACTTCTCTGCCTCATTGTCCTTCCCCTTGGCAATAGGGAATCACCTAGCTACACACTGTCATCACTGAATAGTCATAAGGAATTAAGTGGAAAATGAATAGAAATAAAATCAATAAAATATTTGGAAAGGACTCTTTTAACTAATTGAATGAAGTAGCCATATATTTAAAGACCCCATATGATTAAAATAGGATGGAGTGGGCCTCTGCACTTCCTGGTAATACACAGCCAAATTGCCTTAAACATGACCTAAGTGAATCCAACCTCAGCTCACACCCTGACTTGAGATATCTTTCCTCAGATAACATAACTTACTCTCATCAATTGGCTGGCTTAGTCAGAGGAAACCACTCAGCCTCTAAGAAGAATTTGTAAAGAATCTGAGCCCCTCAGTCAGATGTATTGGATAAATAGGGAACTGGCTGTGCTGGATGGGGTAATATATAATGACAAGGATGAGAAAAATAATCGAATGGATCTCAGATTGGAAAGAGGATGGTGCTCTCACACCTTTACCTTGTCACTGTCTCCTTCCTGCATTACTAACACCACTCTGCCCCATGTTTGCTCCCCAGATCAAAACCTCATCCCTGGTTCTCCTCTATTACCAGTGTGCTGGTTTGAGATCTGTGCCTTGAACACTATCAGTTCAACATAGCTTCTAGTTCTGACAATGACATCCCTTCCCTTCTGCAGTCTCCTACAGATGTCCTCTCTCTCCCCACAACCCCATGCTTTATAGGCATACTTGTTCAAGAAGAAAACACACACTGGAGCCATCTATCATGAGTGGAAGTAGGATGAGGCTAGACTTTTATTCCACTTCCTTGTGGTCAGCACAAGGCCCTTGGGCAAAGCATCTAATGCTATTATCAGCAATTCAAATATTTTAGCTTCAGCTCCTTCAAATTCATCCCATTTGGTTCCTTCTACCTAGATTTTGTGCAAGGACTTAAAAAATATGAACTCACCTCCACTCCTTACCCCACAGCATACATACTTATATTCTTTATCTTGGTTTGGCATTTTTTTTCAAAGCATATTCCATCTCTAAAGTATGGTACATAGTGGAGGTAGCATCAGGTAGAGAACATGGCTTTTGGAGCCACAAAAGCCTGGATTTGAATTCTGGCTTTTCCATATAGATGGGGCACCCTGCCTCCAACCTAACCCAGTGCAAGGCTGGACAGATAGCTCATAGCTAAGAACAGAAGGAGCTACATCCTGTCGTAGGGTTTCTAAGAGGAAGCAAATCAACAAAACCTTTATGATAACTTACCATTCATCTTCATTAAGAAGGCAAGCAAAAAGAAGAGAGTTCACTTTAGGGGCTTTTTCTTCCCTTTTCATGCAATCAAAGGCTTCCAACATGTCCCCCCTCACTTTCCCTCATCTTCCCCACTGAACTGGCAGAGATGCCTGGTGATGCCAGGGTGTGGGAGAAGATGGAATAGAAAGAGAACAAGATGGAAAGAGGGTTGATTGGGAGGCAGGGAAGGGATGGAGAGAGACAATCTGATTTTCTACCACTCAATTCAGAAACAAAGATAGTAACTTCCCTAGTATGGGTCAGATAGTGTAGAAAGTAGCTGGGTCTTAGGCCATCCTGATATGTCCCCTCCAAAGTCCACACATCAAGGATAAGAAACCATAGTGGCAAAGGGCTGAGGAGTGGACCCCACACCGTGCAGTGAGAAAAGGTGGTTCAGACTCATCCTCCCCGCCTCTACCACCACTAGCCAAAGAACCAATGCAGGAATCCAGAGAAGAGCCCAACTCTGGGGCCAGTGGGCAGCACATCTTCCATGAGTCAACCAACAGAGGACCAAGCCAAGTCAAACTGCCCGCTGCTGACAAAAGCACAGGTACCTCCTTCTCCCAGGCTTGGCCCCAGACATCAGTATCGGTGCTGGTAAGGAGGGCGCTAGGAATAGAGAGGTGGAGGGAACCAACACCACAAATTTAATACCAAGGTCAGACTACAAACGTAGCTTTGCCAAGTCAAGCTAAATGCATTTGGATGCACTTAGATACTGCTAAAACTATTTTACATTTTTTCCCCAGCTAGCGTGTGCAAGGTGGGCGCTGGTCAAAAAAGAAGTTGATACTAGTTATTCAGAAAACTCAAAATGGTCAGTGCTTGTAGTTTCCTCACATGGGACTCACCAACCAAGGCTGGTACACTCTGTAAAGCCCTTGCCGAGTTTCTTAACCTCTGAAACGTTCTGCTGCTTCTGAAGGTGGGGACGCATCCCATCTCATAGGCTTGGGGTTCAGGAAGCTCCTGCACAGAGTCTTACGGTATCATTCCCAAGCATGGAGAAGTAGGACAACTGGCCTGGCCAGGAAAGTGGGTAAGTTATCTCTTCCATCCTTTTCATTAACATTAATTCAATTGCCAGAGAAATTTCACAGATCTCAGCTTAAATGCCTCTTCTCGGGAAGGTCCGCCTGAGCCACCCCATCCGAAGTAGGTGGCGCCCTGTGTTATTCTTCAGAACATTTCCTGTTATTCCTTTACAGTCCTAATCAGGATGTGAAGTTATTTAATTAACTTATTTGTCGAAATTGTTCCTTATCTCGGTCCTGCCCTCCACAGTACTCCCTGAGGTCAGAGTCCACTCTGCTTTTTCTCTCTTGCAGTATCTCATGTTCTTAAATTTGTGCTTCTTAAATTTGTTAAATCTTGTTTCTTGAGGTTCTGGTCCACGAATTTAAAAGCTCTTTTCCCTTATTTAAAGTTCCTGAAGTAAATTCTCTTCTTGGTTTGGTCTTCCCACTGCTGTTTGCTTGCTTTGGCAGAGGGAAAGTGAAATGCACTTTAATTTTTTTTTAGCTTACCGAAGCCATTAATATAAAGCACAGAAATGGGGAGTTTCAGTACCTGAAACTCTGTGAATAATTACTGGGTGGAGCTATCTTCACAAGGCAATTTTCTATTTTCCCCATGAAAGAAAACCCCAAAAATGTGTTACTATGGCAGCCTATTTCCTTACTGAGACAAAAGTGGAAGCAACCTATGCATTAATATCAACCACACCCCTGCATTGTGAGTCCTCCCTGAGATTAGCCTCAATGTGTTTGGAGATACACCAACTGTTAGGCTAGTAACATGTTTGACACCTACACATGTGGGGAAAATGTGCACATACGCAAACTATAATTTAGCATCAGCAGCAACTGTGTATTGAAAAAAAGAAAAACAAAGACATTGCATTTAAACATAGTAGAGAGTGGCCCCGTCGACAGCATTGAGAAGAAGTTGTGCACTAATTTGGAAATAATTCTTCATTTTCCTATAGACCTTGGCCCAGCAAAATGAATGGATTCCTTTTGGATGCTCTCTGGTCCCAATCCTGCCATCTAAAGGCACATTCAGTGGTCAGCTGATGGTCTAGTCCTGTCATTGGTCAGGATCCACATGAACAAGTGTGGTTTTCCAGAGCTAAATACTTTTGACAGACAGAAAGCCATTGCCACCTCTCCTGATAGTGAAAGTGGAGGCAGTGGCATCCACCACCCTTGTAGGAACTGTAAAAAAGGCTCAGAAAGCCCCCTACTCACTCCAATTTGGGCACCAAAGGATGCTGTCTGGTGCCCGAAAGTTACTCAGAAGTATTAACAACAGAAGGTCATTCATTAAATGTCATTTCTTATGGTGTTGCTCCCTCTTTCAGAAGCATCCACTAACACTAGACCAGGAAACCAGGCTGTGTTTTTGGCCCTCTGCAAGATCCAGGAGCAAGATTATTAAAGACCCTTTCTCTACTATAGCCCTGTGCCCTGTAACCCCTGATGCAAATCATTCTTTAGCTGTAGATAGACTCATCAGCTTAGGATCCACATCTTGCAGGGAGCCCAAAAAGATTGGTATTTTACTGTTTGTAAGAATTTACAGGGTTCTTACTATGTGTGAGGAATTGTGGTAAACAGAATATGTGCATTTACACATTGAATTTCTTCAACAATCCATAAGGTAGATGCCAAATGGAAACTGTTATCACTCCCATCTCAGAAGAAAAACTGAAAGTTTAGCAAGCTTAAGGAAATGGCCCAAATTCTATGTATGAGGTAATGCCAGGATTCAAGCCTAAATCAGCTTGACACCCAAGCAAATACTTTTAGCCATGATGCTATACTATCAGTGGATGGAATCTTTCTGATATGCTACAACCCAACTAACACTTCAGCTGAAAGGAGATTACGTGGCGAGGCTGACTTAAGGAGACCAAAGTAGAAATTGCTTCTAAAGAGTAGACCTTTGCTACTCACAGTGGTCTAAGACCAACAGCATCACATCCTGATGACTCAGAATCAGCATGTTGACAAGATTCTGGGAGAGTCACAAGCACATCAAAGATTAAGAAGCACTCATTGATATTACAGAAACTCTAAATAAACTTTGTTAGGAAAATAAGCCTATAATTATAAGAGAGGGGAAAATGTGAGAGCATGGAAAATAGGATGGTGTCTTATTCATTTTTTTAACCACCAGTGTCTATAGAAAAGGAAGCATATAATATATTTATTGAATAAATGAATGGATAAAACAAGGGATTAAGGCACATTGTTGTAGACACATCACATGACACTCAACATTAGGTGTAGGTTTGAGTCCTGGCCCTATCTCTTCCAACTTTGGGGCAGGTCCCCATCGTTCTATGCTTCAGGTTCCCCAGTTAGAGGCAAAATATAACAAAAGTAAAAGAAAACAATAGATGGGTGCAGGCAAGACCTGGCCATGTTAGTACAACGTGGGATAATCCAAAGGCCATTCTCACTCCAGAGCTTATGTGGCCCACTGAGATCATCACAGGCCCTCATTGCCACATGACTTCCTCTGGCCACTCCTGCTTCCTTCCCCTCCCTTCAGCAGGTGTTTGTTCCAAAAACAAACTCCAATAAACATCCGGCATGTTAAATTTCATCTCAGAGTCTGCTTCACTGGGAGCCCAAGCCACATCCATTAAAGGAAAGCCAGTCATCATCCAAGCACCCAAGGTGGTTTTGCATGAATTAATTGAATATTTGCTGCATTGGGGAAAATCAGAAGCTAATATTCCCCAGCATCTATGATATAGCTCAGAACTGTGTACTATAACTTGATTATGCTGTAGCATTATAATAAGCTTATACAGATTCTTCCATAGTATGATACCATTAGTACTTAGCAGCTTGTCATGGCATATATTTTTAATTTTTGCTATTTGGGGTCTTTTGGTTGTTGTTATGTTTTATCTCCAATTGGTGAAACCGAGGCACAAAGCAGTGGCGACTTGCTTAATATTGGAAGAGGTAGAGCCAGAACTCCAGTGCAGGCCTCTTAATTATCCTGTATTGAGTGGGTAGGTGGTGGTAACAGGGGTGAATGTGGCTTCCTTAGCCTTCCATTTGGAGAAAATGTCAAAAAGCTTGCTGTCAACAGTTTATAAAGATTCACCCTGTGTCATCCAATTCTATCATAAGTCCTTGTTCTCTACGCAAAGGATCATTCGAACAATTTGGTGGGGTTAGCCCTGGTCATGGGATTGGTTGCCTGGGGGCAATGTACTGAACGCAAAGGGTAGAAGAATCGATGACCATGAACCTTGAAGCCTCAAGCTTCAAGGGCCCTTGAAGAAAGGCCCCATGCCCTTCAGTCTTATGGTTTCCCTACATCTGGCCAGGGTAGAGCATGGAGTTGGTGCTGTGTAAATGTCTGCGCAGTGGCCAGGTAAATAAGCAGGGGATCAGCAGTGATTACTACTTGCCTTAAAGCCTTCTAAATGGTGATTCAAAGGAGGCAAAACTGGCATTTGGCTATAGACTTGAAACTCTCCAGCACAGACCCTGAGAAGCCCAGCCCCCCTGACCCCAAGAGGCCCATGACATGTCACCTATCCCTTCCCGTGGTTCTTCTGACCATGGCAGCCCATGTCACACAGTTCAGGATTGGATAACAGAACACCTTATCCTGCTTACATCAGCATGCAAGTCTTAATGGCCAAGGTAGGGCAATCCCCAGGAACTCAGTTGGCTTGCTGTGGATTACTGAGCTCTCGTCCATCTCATGCCTCCTGCCTGAGAGGTGGGAGCAGCCGGGTGCTGCCCTCCGGGATCTCAGCCAACTTTCCTTGGCAGGAGCCATGCCTATTGTTGGAGCTGCTGGGCTGCTCAGGGGCAGGAGCCAGGGAGGGAGCTCCCGAGGCTCACATTCGACGCCACTCACAAGGTCGCGGGAGCTCCTAGAGTCAACCCCCGGCTTTTCGCTTTTTATCATGTTCACTTGAACCTTCATTATGCAAATGAGGTATCTTTTAGTCAAGTCTTGTGGGCCAACAGACTGTGAAAGGAAGGGAAAGAAATATAGGCTCAAACTAGCGCAGCAGAGCAGAGGGCCAGGAATGCTGTTTCAGCTCCAGCCTGCGTCATCCAACACATGCCACTCCTGTGGCATCTCCAGGACACACAGCAGGGTAGGACAGCAGACAGCCTCTCTGAGGATGGGAGGCACAGAGTGGAAAACAGTCACCTTGGGTCAAGGGAGGGCAGATGGCAGAGCCAGAGGAGCAAATGTGTTTCTTCCTTCAGAGTCTGAAACACGAAAACAAATCTGTTGGACAAAAACCTCCATGTTTTCTACACTGTTCAAGCCAACAGAGCAACATGGAAGGTGGCCCAGGGGCTGCAGCTGGAATGTCAGGGTGGCCAGTTGGCAAAGGCTTCCTTCCCCTGAGCTGGCACTGCCAGCGCAGCCCACTTAGCTGTCTTCCTCTTGCTCCTCCCCTCCCTGGTGGCCAAGACCAACGTCCCTAGCCCTGAGACCTACTCTGCATGGACACTGGGGCGGTAACTTACAGACAAGTCTTGACTCTCCCTGGAGTGGGGAGAGGTCTAGGTAAGTTCAGTGGCTTGGCAAAATGCCATGGTCAAGGAGTTCAAAGTTGGCCAGGAGACCCCAATAGATACCTTAGCCATCAGGGGGCTTTCAGAAGCAGCAAAGACTGCTCTGTCACCTTAGGCTTGGAGGGTCTAGGAAAGTTCAAACTCATTTCCTGAAATAAGAATGACATTTAGTGAGGCTGTCTGGAAATTGAAAACAAGTTGCAAGAGCCTCCTCCCCTGTTTTCCTCCCCATTTGTCCACAGGGCGTCTGCCAAAGCCTGGTGACCTACAGAGAGAAGGACAAGAACACAGCCCACAGGAAAACGGCTCTGCTCATCTCTCCTCTTAGCCCTGTTCTTCCCCTCCTCTGCTCCAAGCTCCCAGCCCTGCCAGGCTCAGAGGAGGTCATAAGGGCATTTTTGACCATGATCCGGCACTGGGAGTGTTGGCCTGTCGGGGGGAGCACCTGGGAGGCCAGTTGCACACCAGCAGGGAGAGGGTGGGGTGACATGGCAGTGGCCTAGAGGCCAGCTTCTCCCAACTGTGCTGTCTTCCAGGATTGCTGCACGTCCCTCCCACCAGGTCTGCTGGTCACCACTCCCATGCCCTCCAACCCCATCTCCTCTCCAGCCACAAGGAGCATTTCCAGGTGCAGATCCAACAGTGCTACTCAGTTGAAACCCCTGATGGTTTCCCAGAATCCTCTGACTCAGCCTGAACCCCAACATGACGTTGAAATGCTCATGCTCAATCTCCTGCCTCTCTCAGGTATTCCTTCCCAGTGTTGCCCCTCACACTCCTGGCTCCAGGCTCACATATTTCCCAGAATCCATCAGTCTTCCTTTTACCTGCCAGAAGTTGCTTTGAACTTACTGCCATTCTGCTCAGAACACCCTCTTCCTTGCCCCTACAAGCCTGCAGACCCATGCCTGTCCTCTCCCGTCCCCCACCACAGAAGCCAAGTGAGGCTGAGAGTGTCCCTCCCACAGTAGGCTGAGCCCCTACTCAGAGCCTTCAGCACAATGTAGGCCAATCACCTAATGCTCATCTCTGTTCCCAGCTATACAGAAGCTCCACAAGGCTCATTGGTGACTTCTTCACTGCTGGCCTGGCACGAATGTCCCAGCCCAGGCCTGTCAGTCTCTTACTCCAGGGCTCCCTCCTGCGAGGAGTGGGGGCAAGGCTGATGCTCTGGGACTTAGTGCCAGGATTCTAGTGCCGCTTCACACTCGCCTCACGACGTACCTTCAGGCAGGTCACTGTCCCTCTGGTCCTCAGTTTCTTTTCCTGCTCTTCTCTTCCCACAAGCTCAGAAATAAGGCAACCAAAGCAGCTTGACTGACTTGACTCCCTTTAAAAAAAATTATTATAGTAAGAACACAACATGATATCTATCATCTTAACAAAGGTCCAAGTGCACAATACAATTTTGTTAACTATAGGTACAATATTCTACGGTTGACTCCCTTGGGGCATGGGCCGGAGTGGGGAGAGCTGGACTGCTGACCACCCTCTGCCCTCCACCTGTCTTCATGTGTCCTGGTCTGAGCAGCTGAATTACACGGGGTGGGGGCTGGTGGGTGGGTTTGCAGCAGTTCGATCAGGGGAGAAATTATGTGCTGGAAAACAGCCTGATGGGTCACCTGGCATCGTGGGCTGGGGCTTGGGACCCAAGGACACAGAGAACAGAAACTGTGCCCCTCACAAACACCCTCAAAGAGCTGGGGGCCAAGGCAGGGGCTTACCCAGGACACATAGCATGACACGAAGATGGCAGAAAAGAGGAGACATTTGCCTGAGGGCCTGCGATCCAACAAGTTGCATCTCTTCCCATCTGGCTTCAGGACAGATGCAGCGTTGGCCTGCTTCTTGTTCCCCACCCATCCTAACCCACCAGCCACCATGAAACAACCAAGAGACCAGCATCTGTTTGCCTTTGAGCCTCCATGTAAAAGTATGTATGCTGCCTATTTTCAGACCAAATAGCCAATAATTGATTCACGAACCAAAATTCTACTTTAAATTCTGCCACAAATGACAACCATTGGTGGTATGCCTGAGCCTGGATCCCTGACACCAGGTAAAAGTCCATCCCATTTTAATTTGCTTATTGGCACTGATAACTTAAAAGAGACTCCTCTTCTATCATAGACTATGAGACACAATTCATGACGTTACACATATTCTAAGCTTTTAACTTAAGCTTTAAAGTGTTTAAGATAAACACTTTCATTGTCAGAAGTTAAACAAAATGAGTTTTAGGAGTACGAGAGCCCTCTTCCTCTGAGGAGGGGGTGATCAGAATGCTGGGCAGAGAGAGAACCTGTGGCCCTTCCTTCCCAGGCTGTGAGGCAAGATTAACTCACCCCTTCTTTGGGACATGCTTCTTTCTCCTCCTGCATTCCCTGGTTTCCAGGCTAGCTGGGCTTCCTAATTTGGAAGTCGCCACAGAGCAAACCCTGACAGCACTCTGGTGTCCTGCTATGAACTCCCTGAGAGGCGATGGCCCTGGCTACATTACACGCTCCTCAGTTAACCCCTCCAAAGGCCTCCTTAGGCTCCCAAGCTGAGTGGCAGATGAGGCTCCAGGACCCCATTCACTGATGCTGTGACATCTATACACTGCCTTCCTACTGTATAGACATTCCCTCTTAGTCCTGCCCTCAGCCCACCCTGTCCACCTTCCCCACCCTCTCACCCAGAGGTCACGTCTGGAATCTCACTTATGGCCAGGCCTGGAAGGCAGGGACTTTATTGCCTTTTCATGGACCCTGGTGCCCAATACACTGCGGGGCTCATCAAAAGTAGACAAGCACCCATGGGGTGAAGCAAAGGAGAGGGTAAGCAAAGGAGAGGCAGAAAGGTGGAAGAGCGCTGAAGAAAGGAACTTTGTAACTTATCTTGTGTTCATTGTGAACCTTTCTGGGGCTCTTGCAGTCCCATCCAGGCAGAAAAGTGTCCACAGAGGGCTAATGAGTAATGCTCCCAGCTCCCGCTTGGAGGTCTGACCTCACTCATCAGACATCTCCACCAGAAATGGCAGGCGAGTGGTAGGGTTGCTGGTCACAGCAGACACGATCCAAAATTTATTTTTGTATTTAATTATAAGCATTGTTTGAACATTAATATATGAATTTTAAATAAGAATATAACTCCTTCCTGACCCCCCAAAACAAAACAGTTTTACTCTTGCCTAGTCCTTCTGACTGGGTTTGTTTTAAGTGTTTTATTTTGAGATTGGACTGAGGGTAGCCAATTCCTATCCAAATAGAGAGATTCTTGTGGCCTGAATGTGCTCGAGTGTTCCCTTCCCACTGGAGAGCTTCCCACTGAAGATCTCCTTGGGGTTGGGGATGTGACTTTTATTTGGTATCTCGGCATTTGACCCAGCACCCTGTACTTAGGAGGTGCTTACTAAATGTTTGGTAAATGAATGGGTATGTTGCCTCAATACTAGGACCTTGCCAGAAGTGTACATTTAAATCGGGAGGAGGGCAACTTACTATTATTTTAATTATTTAATATTGAATAAACTTAATATTCTCTGAAAATAGAGAGCACGGTCAGAGTAGAAGCATCAGAATGTCACCCAGAGGCACCGAGGTCAGAGTTAGAAGGGAACATGGTGTATTGAGTCTTAGGGGAAGAAGGACGGAAATGGGAAAATGAAGCTGACAAGCTGAACACTCAAAAGCAGGGCAGGGAAAGGGGAGAAAAATGGGCTGGGGTATGTGGCTGACAACTGGGTCAGTGAACTGATGGGGTCTTCCAGGGGCTTCACAGCACTGGTGCCCCGCATCCACTGTGGGGGATAAATGTGGAGGCTTCTAGAAAGCTCACCACACTAAGTAGTACCTGCTGTTCAAACATCTTAAGCTGCTCAAGTAGAAATTCTCCTTTTGAGGATATAGTCCTAGTGACTGGTGGGGGAATTATTCTCTACATAAAAGCAGTAGCGATCACAGCATTATTACTTATGTATTATACAAAAGAAAATCTTTCATCAAAGGCAGTAAAACTTCTATCCCTTTACACAAATTGGATCAAACTACAGTTCTTTCTGATTACTTATATTGTCTATTTTCCAGGACATCTTTACCTTTATACACACAGCATGGTCTGTTTAATTCACGCTTGAAATCTAAATGCCTTGGCTGAAGCTTTGGAAACTTATAAGAAAGCCTCTATTGACCACCAGATTATGTACAGAATAACCATTTCTTTAGTGACAGGATTATGGTCTCCTTTTCTGGCAGACATGACCCTCCTGCATAATGCAAGGACCACGCATGTGGCACTGGAGTGATTCCTGGAGGAGGCACCTGGGCTTTGAGTTGTCAATCACATGGCCCGAGCTGGCCTGTGGAACAGTGCTGTTTGCCCCTCAGTTGGATAAACTGAATTCATGCTTAGCTCCCAGTCCTGAGCTCCTCTAGTCATCCTTGACCGAGTCTGGATTTGGGAGTTCTGAGATTCTGCTAAGTCTAGTTTTTAGAAAAACAAAAACAAAAAATTACATGTTATATGGTATAAAAACCTCTGTACAGGGTCAGGTAATCTCTCTATGAAGACATATAGAGTACGAGTCAGTCCCATATGATGGATAAAGTGGATGTGAATTTCCAGATTGTAAATGAGTTAGGTAATGACATTCGAGGAGTCATAAATATCTGTGGATTCATGACAAAGCACACATTTTGGAAGTGCATCCAACAAATCAACCTTGCCTGAATCTCATCCATCTCCTAGAAGTCTTTTATCCCATCAGTGTAATCCTATGGAATACTTCTTCCTGATATCTCTCTCACTCTTCTCTTTCTTGGCTTCTTGCCATTATTCGAGCTCAAATCATCATCACAACACCCCTGGATTATGGCAATGGCTTCCTCATCGCTCTACCCATCCCCAACTTCTCTCTGCCTCTGATCCATTCTCCACACTGCCACTGGGCTCAGGCCTTGATTTTTCACATAACCACTTTTGATATGCTGTAGCTCTGCTCAGAAATTTCTGACTGTTTCCTATTGCCTTCTGAGTGAAGGCTAGATCCATAGTCTTGTAGTCAAGGTCCAGCCAACCTGTCTCGAGTTCTCTCTCCCTATTGCTGAGAGCACCAGCCAGGAGGAGGTGCTCATTGTCTCTTCCCAGCAAACCTCTGCCTCTCTGTTCTTTGGTCCCCATGGTCACCCTCCACCCAGATAGTCCCTGAAAGGCCTTCTCCTTTCCTCTCTGCCTGTTCGAACCCAAACTTTCTATAGGGGCCCAATCGCCTACAGTTTTTTGCAACCTCTCCAGTCCATCTTGGTCTAATTGAGGGCCTTTCTTATATTATTTATTTATTCTATTTAAATATACAAGTAACTTATATTTGGAGATGCAGAGTAACTTGAATCAAAGGGGAGAAAAAGAGGAATTTCAGGTACCAAGATCTATGGTAGTGGAGCTACTTTGGGTCAGAGGGCCATGTAGATGACCATACACTCACCCCTGGCTCTGTGTCCGCATGGCCTCTATCTCAGAAAGGTAGCAAGGAAGTTTGTGCTGGCTCTCACAATCAACCCAAGGCTGGGATGGCCACACTCTGTGGAGATGGTGTCCACACTCGCACTCTCCTTTATTATTCTCCGTTAGATAATTTTATTTTTTTTCCGTTAGATAATTTTAAAACTACATATTGTTCCTCACTTGTTTTGAGGCAAAGAAAAAAGGAGATGGGAGCAGATCAAAAAAGGAAGTATTTGTTTTTATTTGTTTCTAGTCTGATGTATCCATGAAAGTCACTTAAGAAGACTGAAATCACTGACTATATTTCAAGCAGGGCACTAGTTTCCAGGTTCTAGAGATACTCACAACTGCAGTAACCCATGACCACTGTTAGGACTGGAGGATCAACAGGAGAGGTGGCATAGTCAGGCCAGAAACTAGGGTCATCAGGCAGGGGCTGCTCCCTGGGAACTGGGACCATGGAGGGAGGAGATTCCCTCTATGATCAAGAGCCCAAAAGGAAACACAGCCACCGCCAGGGATACCAACAGGGAGGGAAGAAAGTGAGAAGTGGCCTCAAGTCTCCCCTTCTTTCACCCCTGGAGCCTGGGTTGGTGGAGTCTGCCTGCAAGCTGGAGGGCTAAAAAACTTGGGGGGAGTAGGGGTGGACCTGAGATTACGCTGACAGTGGGGCAACACGGCTCTGCACAGCCTCCAGCCTCTGCACCTCCCAGATCTTACCCCTCCACAACCTCCACACCACCCTCCTTGCAACTGTCAGACCCTCCACCCTTCTCTGCTTTGGGGCCCTTGCTACCTTCCAGATGATCACCAGACATCTCTGTGATGTCCTCGTGCCTTTGACCTCACTGCCTCAGTCCTGCCCTTGCCACCCTGGTCCTATCTGCACTTCCTTTGAGCTGCCAAGCACTGATGATGGAAGACAGACACAGAGTGGAGCTCACTGGAGCCCCCAGACAGGGACCATGAAGCCTCCATGTAGGCCTCGTGGGTGCTGGAGGATCCTTTGAACACTTGGGTTGGTTTCTGACCTCTCTGATCTTGGCTTTCCCAAGTCCTCAACAAAACACTCTCCTTCAGTCTTGCTTCCCACTTTCCTGAAACACTTAAAGCCCTGAGGTAGGACCTTTCTTTATGTCTCTCCCCTGGGGTTTCGTTGGTCCTCCCCCTCCCTTTCCACCCGCACCTGTCTCCCAGGAAGGAGCACTTGTCTGCCTTGGCCCCTTCTCTGACCCTGTTTCCTCTTGTCTCCTCTGCCCTCGGCTCCAATCATCATCCCTCCTATTTTTCTGCTTTAAAGCTTCCTTCTTCTCCCTTGGCTTCCTTCTCTCTGCCTGTAGATCAGGACAGATGCTTCCTTACAAAATAGCAACAACTACGAAAAGTCCTTTGACCCTTTTCATCTCTTCTAGTGAGTTTTTGAGCTTTATCTTCAAATTTATTGAAAGAGCAAAGTTAACCCATGATCTGCTTTCCGTGATTTCTTGATTGTTCATCCCCGTGGCTTTTATCCATCTTTCTCTTCTGACTGCCTAGCAGCATTGGGCTCCATTGACAAGCTCCTCTCCCCCCAACCTGTTCTAGAATCCCTTTCTCGGATTTCTCTGAAGCTACACACCCTTTGCTCTCTTCCTCTCTCACTCTCTCTGACAAGTTTCTCTCCCTGGTCTCTGCTCCCAGTTCCTATCATGCTCCCCCTATCCTCTGCCCTTGGGGCCCCCAGCCTCATTGCTGTCTGCAGATGGTCTCCAAAGCAGTTTCTTGGGTCCAAATCTCTGGACATAAGCTTGTCTCAATTATTCAACCATCTCTGGAAATCTGAACATCATCTGCTGCCACAAACTCACTATGTCCCAAACTACTCTTATTTCTTCCTATAATCCCTCAATTAGCTCCTACCATTGACTTTACACTTTTCTCAACGTTCTACCTCAACGCTCTGCTAAGGTCTTTGTCTTCACCTTCCTCACATCCAGTCAGTCACCAAGCCAGGGAAATCCTAACCCCCTTTCACATCTCCATCGGTTTAATCTTTGAACAAATCCTTATATCTAAATATGTATACATATATATTTTGAAATATTTCATACACATGAGCATATATGATGATATATTGTAAGCTGAGGCATCCAGAAGACCACAGGGAAATCATAGGTGAACCACTGGATATTTTAAATGTTTCAGAGACACCACACAATCCATTACTTTGAAGTTATTTGGACCTAACTACTTAAAAACAAAGCTATAAAGTATTTGGTTTTGTCTCAGAACACTTAAAAATTCACTGAGACACTAAGAGCTGAGAGAATTTGTGAAACACTATACATAGTACATAAGGGTTTCAAAGAAGAATGTATTGACCACCTACATGCCTGTAAAAAAGCACAAGGCATAGAGCATTTAACTACTGCTTGAAGGAGGCAAGCAGAGGAATCAAGATGGGGACATAGGAGGCTCCTGAGCTCCTTCCTCCCACAGACTCACCAAATGTACAGCTATAGTCACAGCAATTCTCTCTGAGAGAAATCAAGAAACTGGCTGAATGACTCCTACACACCACGTGACAGAAAATGCCCACATCAAAATGGGTCAGAGATGGGGATACACACTCTGTAAACCCCAAGTCTGGCCACATTGCAGTACAGTCAGGATGATCCTCATCTCCTAGCTTCTCCTTGAGGGAGTAAAGGGTTTGGACCCCACATCTAGAATCTCAACTTTCAAGGTTCCCACCAGAGAGATGGGCCCCCAGACACCTATGAAAAGCCAATGATGCTTGTATTCATGACACCCACAGGATTCTAGAAAGCAAAGAAGCAGTTCTTAACAGGCAGGCGAGCACTTGCTGAGGTTGTCAGCCCAGAGACCAGCACAGAGGGAACAGGCAAATGACCCATCTCCCAGTCCTTCCCTGCAAGGGATTGATTGCTGACCTTACAACCGAGTACCTGAGGGTCTAGCTTCTAATCTGCCTGCTTCTCAGGGCTAGCTGCGACCCTCACTGGAACCTGGGGAAGCCAGTGGGCACTTCCTCCACCTTCTCCCTCTGTTCACCCCAACTGTAGCAACCGGATCGCCAACCTCTCTCTGGGAAGAGCTTATACACATGCCTGGTGCCCCAGCTTTTGTGGCTGCCATTCAGGAATACTATATTGTATAATTCTAATTTGCAAAGAGAGTTTAACTGAAGAGTTCTCACCAAAAAAGAAAAAGAAAAAGGGAATATGTGAGATGAGTGATGTGCTAACTAATCTGATAGTGGGAACCCTTTTGCAATGTGTGTGTATAACAAATGTCAGATTGTATATTTTAAAGAGATTATGGTTCTGTTTATTAATTATGCCTCAATAAAGTTGAAAAAATAAAATAAGATAAATAAAATAAAAATAAATACAGTTTAAGACCACTGAAACCTCGACTCTAATTATTTCCCTCACCATTTTTTCTGTTCATCCTTCCCAGAAGTAGCTACTGCCCTCAATTTTTGCATTTGCAATTACCTGGCTTTTCTTTGTAGTTTTTATTGCAGATTATTGTGTTCTTAAAACACATATGCATATATGCGTGTTGTTTAGATTTGCAGGTCAACCTCTAGCACATTTTCTGCCAAATATAAACTGATCTCCTGGCTGATCTTCCCACTTCTTCATTTATCCTATTGCTATTCAGTGCACATTTTATCTTTTAAGATTTATTTATTTATCTGATAAAAAGAAAGAATGTGTACATGATGGGCAAAGGGAAAAGGAGGGAGAGAATGAGGGAGAGAATTCCTCAAAGGGACTCCTTGCTGAGCACAGAGCCCGGTGGTGGTGGTGGTGGTGGGACTCAATGCCAGGACCAGATCATGATCTGAACGGAAATCAATATTTGGACGTTTACCCAAATGAGCCACGCAGGCACCCCGATTTCTTTTCTTTAGTCTCTGCTCAGGTCCATCACTGCTCAACAACCTTCAAGTACTCCCCTGTTCGCCACTGAATCAATTCCCTTCCCAACCTTGATATTCTGAGCTTTGCCAAGTCACATAATTTCTCTGAGCCTCGTTTCTTGATCCGTAAAACAGAAATGAAAATATTCACCTTGCAGAGTTGTTCCAAAGACCAAATGAGGCAATTAAGTATGTGCAACCTTGGAGACCAACACAGAGCCTTATAGGAGTGGGATACACTGAAGTGAATCTTTTTATTTTTGTTCCATCTCCCTGAGCTATCTTTTTTTTTAATGATTATTCTTACTCCGCTCTGAACTTTTTCCCAAGCCACTGCACAGAGCCCTGCACATAGTGAACACTCAGGAAATGCTTGTTGAATGTGAAATAAAACAGTCTCAGGCAACTCACCCTTAAGTTGATAATGCTCAGGGTGGGGACTGCTGTTTATTGGTCGAACTCCAAAGGGAGGTTGGTATTGCTACTCTGAAAGGAAGGAGAACGTTGGCAGTTGCTCTTGCTAAGCAGTGTAAATAAGATGTTAGGAATCTTTAAGACATTTTCAGTAGCAGCATGCGGGTAGGAGCTTGGGCTGGGCCGCTCCCCAAGCTGGCTTTTGTCAAGCATTAGCTGGCTGCCCTCAGAGCAGAGCTGCCGTCTTGGGAAGACCACAGGATTAGTTTCTGCCCCAGCTGAAGGGAGGGAACCCATTCCTCTGATGTGCACAGTTGCCTTGGGGCCTGGAATTCATTCTCTGCTCAGTTGCCAAAGGACTATTTTAGATCTTGTCTAGTTGGCAGGAGTCCCTGGTACGCCCATGGCTCTGTGTGTGAACTGCTGTCACTTGCCTCTTCCCTTCGGGTTTTCAAAGAGGATGGAAGAAATTAATGGCTATAAATGACTGAGGCCCTCTAGTTATGATTTTATTTATGCGTAATTTTGACAGGTTGTCTCCTTCTTGAGAAATGGTATGTTTTCTATCTTTCAAGAGAAATTGTTCTCATTAATCTGAGAAGTGGTACTATTCATGTTGCTGGAGTACATGTAATCAGTATCAGCAAAAAATATACCCCAAGAAGCCTGTGGTCCCTATGAAACCACTCATCTTTAATTTGGTTTGTTCCCCCCGTAGGTCCTCAACCCAGCCTCTCCATTAGCACGGCCTCATCGTCAGCCTTGCGAAGGAAAGTCACTATTTGTTTGCGAAGGAGGGCTGTGTTTTAAAAACTGTGCACATACTGGAAACAGAAAAACTTGCACACATGTACAATTATTTGAACTTAACTATAGATGAACATATTCTTGTACATCCTAACAACCAAACAGAATAGTGTTTTGGGAGGAAGAAAAAAATAGTGTTCTGTGATAAGAAATATCTATTAACTCCTCAAAAAATGATAAAAGTTTATCTGTCTTCTATCTTGGGTAGCACAAAATAACTCAGCAAATGTTCATGGTTATGCTAACATTTACTTTAGCAAAGAGATAATTACAAAGGTTGAAAAGCCTATTGAACCCATCAGATTGTCCACACATCAGCTGGTTTCCATCCAGACCAGTTTGTAATCTAAAACAGGGAAGTCTTTACTTTAGATGTAACCAAGGTCATGACCTTTTGTTTTTTGTTCTTGTGAAGGTTCCATGGCCTGAGCGACCCCAACCAAGTTTCACTTGTCTCTGAACTTCTGAATGTGGCTCTACTGCTAATGTCAGCAGGGCGAAGGTAAGAGGGGACCACTGGTCCTAGCTGCAATTTCCACCCATGGAAAATGTTTCCGGCCTCTAGTGGGTTACAGCCCAGATGAGTTGTAAACTACATTTTTATGACCAGTTAATAGGGTCCTGAAAGAGGAGTCTCCATTTTTGTATACTTTGTTTGAAAGTCCAAGTAACTCACAAAATAACCATTTTCTCAGAGATCCTAGTTGCAATTTGTTATTTGACATTGAAAATATAGATACATTGGATTGTTTGAAACTTCTTGCTGACTTCTGTGAAAAAGCAATAAATATCATTCAGATGCACTTCACTGTACACAAATATGTAAATAGTTGTGCGTCTAGTAATGACTTTTTCTCACTGGCACTCGGCTCTGGGGTGCTTTGTCTTCATTGCAGATACAACCTCACTGGGCAGTGGTTGCTACCACTGAGGCTTTGCCCTGCCCACACTTGGAATTATTAAATAAATAATTACCTATGGCAACTGGATGACTTCCTCTTAAAGAAGACATGGTGTTGTTGTTTTTTTAATTTAAATATTTTATTTATTTATTCATGAGAGACAAAGAGAGAGAGGCAAAGACATAGGCCTGATAGAAGCAGGATCCCACAAGGACTCGATCCCAGGACCCTGGGATCACACCCTGAGATGAAGGCAGACGCTCAACCACTGAGTCACCCAGGTATCCCAAGAAAACATGGTTTTAAAACAATTCTTTTATGTGCCTAAAAATCCTTCATACTCACCCATTATGTAACTTTCAACTTCCTTCAAGCCTACCTAGAACACCTATATAGATTTGCTATGCAACCGTGTGAAGTTTCAGGTTTGAACTTTCATGCTTTCGGCCAAATCTTACTTTCCAGAAAGGGCAGGAGGCGGTTCCAATCTTCTCCTTTTCATCATTGCTTCATTCATCTGTTAGCCTGACATTTATCAAGAGGCTTCTGTTTGCTGGATGCCACTTTGGGCTTTATCAACCTCAAAATGGAAAAGACTCTCCACGGAGAAAGTGACTTTGTAAGCAAGTCATTGCAACAGAATCACATCAGGTGCTCGAAGTAGGAACTGACCACCTTGCTTAAAGGATCAAAGAAGGTTCCACAAGGAGGTAATATTTGAGCTTGAGTCTACAATAGTCTTCCAGGCAAAAGAGAAGAAGGGAAGGACTTTGAAGTAAAAAAAATATCAGCATAAAATCCAGGGGTATTATGGAGAGTATCCGGTGGTACAAGGTGGGGAGTGACACATACACACACATATAATCCAATGCCTGCTGTATGCCAAGCACTGAGCCAATCGCATTTGTATGCATTATCTCCTTTAATTACATGACAATGCTATGAGTTAGGAATTCTTAAATCACCATTTTACCAGTGAAGAAGGTTAGTTACTGTTGCTACATTACAGATGAGGCTCCACTTACCCAAGGTCCAAGAGCTCCTCAGATATCACTAGCACCAAAGGCTTTGCAGGTTCAGACAAGGTGATAAGGGTCCTTCTAAGCCATGTAAGGACTTTGGTCTTTATCCCGTTAGCAACAGGACATCATCAATGTATTTTGAATAGGTCAATGAAGTCCTGTGGTTAAGTTTCAGAATGATAATGACAAAGCAGCAATGTGGATGAGAAAGATGGAGAGGAAAGAGGCCAGAGACAAGGAAACCAATTAGGAAGGCATGAAAATGGTCTAGGTAAAGAATAGTGGAAACTGTAACTAAGGCAGGAGTGATAGAGCAGCAAAGGTGGAGCTGAGGGATAATTCAGAGACAAAAAGAAAGGACAAATGTAGAGTGATGGGTGGCCAGAGTTACCAGATTCTTTGTTGAAAGCCATGAAACCTATGTATTTGATCTGGTTTAAGAAGAAAATGAATTTGCTAAATGATAGAAGAATGATTATGAAATTTTTAGGGGAGCCAGAGAATCAGATTTGCAAGTTTTGCAGTAAGAGGAGCACCTGAATTGCATCGAACTGCTTTCATGTAACCCCCACTACCACCATAACTGGGCTGAAGACTTAGGCATCGAGGTATTGGCTTCCTATTGCTGCCATCACAAATTGCCATAAATTTAGTAGTTGAAGACACACAAATTTATTGTCTTATAGTTCTGAAAGTCAGAAGTCAGCTTTTGTCATCACATTGCTTTCCCTGACTCTGACCCTCCTGCCTCCCCCTTAGGACGACTCTACAGAGTCCACCAAGAGTCCACCCAAATAATCCAGCATAACTCCCATGTCATGGTCCTGAGCTTGATCACATCTGCCACATGAGTTTCATATTCATATTCAGGTTATAAAGATTTGGACATGGGCATCCAATATGGTAGCCATGTCTGTCTACCATAGTAGTTCATCGTTCAATTTCTGAGCTCTACCAAAGGACCTCATAAGCCCTGTCTGTGAAATGTTGGATGTCACTACATCCAGTCTTACCAGAATGGCTTCAGTGCAGTCCTTCTTCACATTTGTAGTTCGAGAATCACAGTCTCATGTGATTATATGTAAACAGAGGGGTCTGGATCACATGGCCAAACCTTAGCTGCAGGGGAGGCTTACAAAGCAAGTTCTGACTTCTTCCTTGGGGACAACCAGGCTCCTAAGAGAGGGATGTTCAAAACTGGCTGGGTGATCAAAAATATGTCAGATAGATACTAAGCCCAGTCAGACCTCAGGCTGTGGCATGGGTTTGGTTGCCAGTATTACACTGAAGAGGAGCATTTGCAAACTGGAACCAGGCAGTAGGGCTGGTGAGGGAACCTGACACCATGACTCAGGAGTATTTGTAGATTTGGGGTCATACAGATAGTCTTGAAAGGCATGTGACTAGGGTTTCCTAATGGTGCAGGAAGGGCTTGCACAGGAAAGAGAGATTGGACTTGTGTGTCCCCAAAAGGCAATGTCAGGACCACGGGGTGATACGGTAGCAGGGTGTTTAGCCTCTCAACTGGCACGCTCCAGAGACAGATAAGTTACCCCAACAGGCAATGGGTTTGCTGTCACTTAAAGTTTTGAGCCAGAAACAAGATGACAAGATGTTGGGGCACAAAGAGGGGATTCAAATATCAGATGAGAATTGCACTTGAGGACCTCTAAGTTTTCATCATTTTGTTCTTACCCAATAATGCATTTATTGGGGGTTCACAAAGTTACATAGAAGTCGTACTTTTTAAGAAGAAAATGCTTGATTTTTAAAATCTTGCCCTTAGGTTTAATTTTTCTGATTCCTGATTCCTTACTTTTTTTTTTTTCTTTTAACAGTAAGTAACATTTTAAAACGGTATAGCTTGTTTCCACTCTGACTCCAAAGTCTGGTTTTTATCTCAGGCCTGCTGCTGTGTTGGAGGACTTGACGTGCCTTTTGTGTTCTGTAATGTCTTCATCTGAACAACAGGCCTGGAAAGGTTGACTCCCCCCGGGCTGATGCCAAATGTTGACTGGATAGAAGTTGATGAATGTACATAGGAACCGAGTGATTCCAATCTGTTTTCTTTTTCTACGTATGCAATTCCCTGTCTGCATTCCAGCCTTGGTGGAGAAGCCCTGGTCCGCTGCCCCAGTTTATCGCCTCCATGGAGAGATGGTAGTGGCAGACATTGGGTTGAGAGTGAAGGCCATGCTTCTTTCCAAACTGCTCACAGGGCTATGCATGTACACACACCCACAAATTGTGTTTTGGAAAGTTACTTCACAAAACTGAATCTAAAGGAAGGAGCTGCACACGTTTCTAAGCTACAAGTCAAGATGCTTTTGCTTGGATTTAACTTAACCTTTTGTCCTAACCCAAATCCCAAATTGTTTAATATGTCACAGATTTCCTGAGTGGCCTAGGCACTATTAGTAGCAGGCACTTTTTTTCTAAAATGGTAAAAGCAACTTCTGTCCATCTGCAAAACACCATAATGGAGAGGTTTGCAGATTACATGCTTCAGTTTCTGAATCTGTCATGGACCTAGTGTGCAAAGAGTGGTGTGTGTGTGTGTGTGTGTGTGTGTGTGTGTGTGTGTGTGTGATGGTGATGAGAATAAAGAATGGGGATATAGGAAGCTGAAAAAATAAAAACAAAATTCTCAGTGCTTTGTTGATCCTCTTCTACCAGCCATCACCCAAAATAATAAAAATTACGTGGTATATTTACAAGCATTTCCCCCCTATATTCTTAGAAAGGATTCCTTCTGGGTTGCTTTGTTTCAGTCCTGAGCAGGCAGCTATGCTGCACCAGAACAGAGGGAATCTTCACGAGCAGGTGTTGCAATCAAATAAAATTTACAACAAAAGACACCCTGGCAGATATTCACGATATAGATAATACTTGCCTGCACAGTGATTAGCTAGAAATGCTAAGCAGCGAGTCTCATAAATGACTGTAATTAGGAATCTTTTAACACAACTAAGCCAGCTCTCACTGTCTCTTCTTAGCAGGTCCCTAGAATCTATAAATAGAATATAGGAAGCGTTCCTTCGACATTATGTGCAGCCAGATTCTCCCTCAGAGAGCCCCCTTCCTTTCCTCTTTCTCCCCTCCCCGCTTCTTTTCTTTCTCCTTCCTCCAAGCATCCCTCTCTTGCAGACAGTCCAGCCCAGACACTATTTTCACTATCATTTTCTCTCCTTCTAGTTAAAAAAGAAAAATTTTGCATCTCATCCTCCCCTCCCCACCATGCTGGAGTTTCATATGTCAGTGTCTTTGTCAGGGAAAAAACTATTTTCCTCCTTCTATGTAAGGAAAAACCCAGTTCTTCCCTACTAGTGTTTCTTCCCTGTGTGTCTCCTTGATTTTAACACAGAGAACATTTCATTTCTGGTCACCAAATGTGTGAGGGTTTTCCCCCCACACCAAGCAATTTGCAGCATCAGCTGGGTGTCCTACAATGTAACTCAGTTCTGATACTTTCTACCTAGAAATGTGGTTTCTAGCCACATCAGGCCAGACTGGCTTGTTTTTGTTATAGGAACTAGGGGAGGAGTTACAGGTCAGAAGAGGGAGCCAGGAGCATCCACCACCAAAAAGAGGAATGGTAACAACTAGACTGTTTAATCTTTAGGATTGAGAACGCTTTCAATAGCGTATCTGATATTCAGTCTATGCACATCTTGGAAGGCCACCTCTGTGCAGTCACTGTTCTGGACTCTGGGGATATAGAGAGGAAGGGACGGAGTCCTTGACCTAGTGAGCCTTCTATTCTAGCAGAGGAGATAGGCAATAGACAAATATACATATAGTAGAAAACCAGATAATGCAATAGGTATTTGTCATCCTTTTTTGGCCACTCAGAATCTGAAACTCCATCTTATTTCTAGTGATTCTGTACCTTGTGGAATATTGGGATGCAGAGCCCATGGTCCACTACATAGAAAGAGAAATCTCCAGATAGTAGTTTGATCACTTGCAGAATAAGCCAAGACCTATGGTCAAGGCTTGGTAAATCAGACACATGAGCCCATACTTTGGGTCAGGAGCCAGTGATTCAAGGGCATAGGGCCTGCAGAAAATCCTCGCTGGTGGTGGCAGCATCTGCAGGAGGATGAAGAGTGCAGTGGGTACAGCAGAGCTAGTGTCTGGAACAGTGGTACTGGTGACACACTTTTAGGCAGCAGGGCAATAGAGTTCTCACCAACTGTGATTTACGCATTGCTCTTGGTCACAAACTCCTGAGCCTTCCTAACCATTCCTTGAGCTTCTGTCTATTAACAAACTCCTTTTCTACTTCAACTAGCCTTTACCTAAGGACAGGTAACTCCTAACACAGAGAGTCATAAGTACAGTGACAAAAAAGAAGGCAGATGAGGGCCTGGAGGGTGATGGGAAGCTATTTCACTTACATGATCAAATAAGCCTCTTTGTGTACTTTTAAGAGCAAAGCCATGCAAAGAACTGGGGAGAGGAAACCCCAGAGAGAGAACATGAGCACAAATGTGAGACAGTAACAAGCCTGTGAGTCTGAGAAATACCAAGAAGGCCAGTGTGGCTAGAGCAGAGATATGAGCTGAAATCAGAAGGCCACACAGGGGCCAGAGCCAGCAAAGTTGGCTAGACAATTGCACAGGGTTTGAATTTTATTCCATGTGTGAGGGAAGCCCCTGATAGTTTCAAGCAGGAAGGGACATGTTCTGGTAGTTAAAAAGATCAGTCTGCCTGCCGTATGGAGAATTGCCTATGGCACGACGAGAGTAAAGTAAAAGAGAGACTGTGGAGGTGGTCCAGGAGCGAGGTGGTGTGGCTTGGTCTCCATCAAGCCTAGGGTGTTCGAGAGTGGTGGGAAGAGGTCAGATAACGGATGCATTTTGAAGGTGGAGCTGACAGGCCTGTGGATTAGATGCAGACTATGAAGGAAAGAGCGGAGTCAAGGATGACTGCAAGGTTTTGGGACTGAGCCACTGACTGAGGTGGGGAAGATTAAGAGAAAGGCCAGCTGGAGCGTGGGGAGGGTGGGAACAAGAGTTCAGCTTTATGTTCCATAATGTCATGTGTAAGGCTGCATAGTCTCTTTAATTTTGGATGAACTACGTTCATTTCACCAGTCCCTTGTTCATCAATTGGGTTGTTCCCAGAATTTCCCTCATATCAAAAATCTCTGCAGCAAAGCTTTTTATAATGAGTATGGTTATATTTCTAGAAGTGAAATCTCTAGGTCAAAGGATGCCTTAAGACTTTTGATACATATTGTCAAATTGTCCTCAAGAAAAGCACAGTTATATCCTACCAGCAACATATAATTATGCCAGTTTCTTCACATCTTATCAATTCTGACAATATTTTAGAAAAAGGTTATAATTTGACAAGGCATAAATAACATTTTACTGTTTTAATTTGTATATCTTTGATGGCTAACAAGGCCAAACTTTTTTCATAGATTTATTGATATTTCTTCTTTTGTGAATCCTTTGACCTTTGCCATTTTTTTTAAAGATTTTATTCATTTATTCATGAGAGACACAGAAAGAGAGAGAGGCAGAGACACAGGCAAAGGGAGAAGCAGGCCCCATGCAAGGAGACTGACACAGGATCCGATCCCAGGACCCCAGGATCACACCCTGGGCCGAAGGCAGGTGCCAAACTGCTGAGCCACTCAGGAATCCCCAACCTTTGCAATTTTTAACTGGAATTCTTCTTTTTTGTTCTTTATTTGTAAGAGTTATTTACATATTAGGGATAGGGAAATTTGATTTGTCATTTACTTGGAAGTTGTTTTCCTGATTTGTCATTTGCTTTTAAATGTAGTTTAATTTTCAAAATGTACATGTTACACCTCTTTGAGAAGTTGATTCTGAGGTATTTTATTTTTTAAAAAATTATGCCATATATGGCACCTCTTTCATTATATTTTGAATTTGTTAGAACTAGTGCAAGGTATTAATATATGCACATTTATTTTCTAATTAACTCTTACTTGAAGTGTCTTTTCATATTATTTTCTTTTAGATTCTCTTTGGTTTGCAGTTTTGAAATCATATCATCTACAAAGAATAATTTTCATCCTCCTTTCTTCTACCTTCTCCCCTTATTTTATTTAACTGGCTAGAACCTCCTCATTATTGTTAAAATAGCATCAAGATGGCTACCTCCTTCCATTCTTTCTGACCTGTAACATGAAGGCCCCTAATTTTCCACTATGGCTCATAGTATCAATTATTGGGTCTACATTAATGCTCTGTTACTCATTATAAGTGGTCTTCTAAAAAGAGAGAGAGAGTTCAGCTTTAGATCCAATTCATGTGAAACACCTAGTAGACATCCCAGTGGAATGCAGAGTCAGCAAGTAGCTATAAGACTCTGGGGTCCAGGGACAAAGCAAGAGCTGGAATAAAACATGACAGATTCCTCAGGACACAGAATTTATGGCCATGATATTCAGTGTGCTCATCCCAAGGTGAGTGTGGGTGGAGAAGAGTCCTCAGGACAGGTCTGGGGGACCCGTGTGGAAGAGATTACAAAGAGGAAGTGGATCCAGCAAGGGGACTTTGAGAAAACAGGAAGAAATCCCAGCCTGCTGTATTCTGGAAGCTGAGAAAAGAAAAAGATTCACAACGACTTTAGGGGATCCCGGGGGCAGGGAGGCTCATAACCAGCAGATAAAGGGACCACGGCTCAGATAGCCTGGGCCACTCTGTTTTGGGGTTCGTTTCAGAGGCCCTGACTCCAGAATGTGCTTGCATCTGTACAGGGCAGACAGCACTGTGGCCACACACCATGCCCGCCCCTTTTCCCTCTGAAAAGAGCCCTTTGTAACTTCTTTAAGAAGGAAACACCTCCATCAGGGGAGGAACATTATTTGCTTCCTGTTAGAACAGACTCTTACTTAGGATCAAGTTCCATGCCAACCCCGTGCCCACAGGGAGCAATGAAGGAAAGAGGAGGAAGGGGCCCTCTGGGGGGTGGGCGGTTTAGCAGGAAAGGTTCTGGAGAGCTCAGAGCATGGGGGGGTTGGAGGCCTTAAAACCCAGTCTCTCTCAACCAGAAGTTCTCCCCACTCTGTCGTCTTGAAAAGTCTGAGAAGTGCCATAAAGGTTGTCAGTCTGGGCACTTGGTGGGTTAGTTTGACCCTCAGATGCCTGCTAGCTGTTTCCAGGGAAGCTTAAAGCTGATCAGTCTTTGACTCATTCAGCAGCTCTTCATTGAGCACCTATTTTGTGCTGGGCCCTGTGGCAGGCATGAGGACACAGCAGGACAAAAGACAGATTCGCATCATCATATCCCCCAGGAACTTCAAGTCTAGTGGGAGGAAATAAACAACCATAGAAACAGCTGTCTAATCACAAATGCTGGAATATTCCCCAGGGCCAGGAGCAAGACGGTGGCCAGGCAGGGAGTCCTGTCTGAGGGAGTGATGGAATCTGTAAAAGAGAGAAGAATTTGCCCCCTGGGCTTTTAGAAGCCAGCCAGACCCTGGCCTTGGTCAGGATGCTTTATGTCCCGAAAGCCTAGATCAAATCATAGAGGATGGAGACAGGGCACTTATTCCTGACAAGAATTGAGAAGCTAAATCTAGCTGCCTAGAGTTCCTGGTGTGGAAGATGTTTCTCTCTAGGGAGAGCAGCTTGAGGCCCAGGAACCAGTGCCATGAGATGCCCAGGGCTGCTGAAGCAGAAATGACAATACATCATCACAAATATTTGTGAATCTTTTGTTAAAAGAAGTACGGGGGGTGGAGGGCAGGTGCCTGTTCATGTGAAGCATCTGACTCTTGAGCATCTCTGACTCTTGATTTTGGCTCAGGTCATGATCTCAGGGTCATGAGATGGAGGCCCCCATTGTATGCACTCTCTTTCTTTCTCAAATAAATAAATATTAAAAAAAGAACAGAGGGCACTATGGTAATTTTATTTTTAATGTTTTGAGGAACCTCCATACTATTTTCCATAATGGCTACACTAATTTACATCCCTACCAGCTGTGCACGTGGGTTCCCTTTACTCCACATCCTTGACAACACTTGCTATCTTTTCTCTTTTTGATAATAGCTACCCTGACAGGTGTGAGGTGATATTTCCTTGTGGTTTTTATTTGCATTTCTCTGATGCTTAAAGACGCTGAGAACCTGTTAGCTATTTGATATTTCTTCTTTTGAGAAGTGTCTATTTTTTTATATGTCAAAGATATTTCAATAAACTATTTTAAAAAAGAAGAAGAAGAAGAGCAGAGGAAATGTCTATGCCTCTTGTGAAAGTCAAGGGAGAAATCCCACAGAGGCTTCTGTAGGGCTATGATCTTCTCTTGGAGCTAAAGTACACCCCTGCTGAGCTGTACCCCACAATCGTGGATCCAACAGACACACACACCCACTGCCTTCACACATGGGCACACGCACTCCTGCAGAGGAAAAGACAGTGAAAATGGAGAGGAAAGTACAGGCTACCTCAATGAACAGATATTCTTTGGATTCAGGGTTCTTTTATTTAATTTTCTGGATAGTTGAATATTAACCTAAACATTCTGCTTGTGGCTGAAAATACCTTAGTCCCTGGTTTTCCATGAATCTGATACATTAATGGTTACTAAGTAGTTCATGGACCAATGAGAAAATTCACCATTCAAGTCTTTTATTCTGGATTTTAGTGTCACCATGTGAAGACTGGGCCTGTAGGAGATTGGGTTGAATGCGTGGAAAAGATCAATGAAAGCTTATTTGGATATAAGACATGATCATTCTCAAGGCGTTTACACTGGCTTCCATCCAGGCAACTGTCCTGTGACTTAGGCAAGTTTTCAAGATGAGGAAACTTGTGTCCCAAGATGTTAACTTGCCCGAGGGTCATATAATTAAATTGTCTTATTTTGTTGCTCATCGTGACCACTGTATTCCTCTGTACTCCTCTGTTCTGTCTTCAGTACTCTGCAAGTCATGTAAATACATATATTTTTAAACTACAATGGTAGTTGTCTTAATATTCATCTCTTCCTAAAATTATGATGCAGAAAATAAAATCTGACAAGTAACTCTAAGTTTATTGTTTGCCTGGATAATTAAATTTTACTATATCTTGTTTTAATACTGTTAATGAAATTTTGCAAGTAGCTGTGGAGATTTCCCCTAGAGTCCCAAATTAAACACACATGGATCATATATACATCCAGCTCAGTTGCATGGCAGTTCCAAATTCTTAATTTCAACCTTTTTTCTTTTTACATATGTCTTTCAGTTTTTTGTTTGTTGTTTGTTTTGTTTTAATGGCTAAGGAAGGGAATGGGGGTGGGGGAAGAACGGCAGCATTTGGTCTCTTTTGACAATCATCAGCGCCATCTACTGTCAAGAAATAAAATCACACACACACCCTCACACGAAATAAAATCACAAAGCGTTGCAACAGCTTGTCCAGGAAAGACCATTTTGTACCCCTAGGGACTTAGCTAATATAAATTTGGGTACACACATTTTTATTTTATATGGAATTCCTTAAGAAGCATACATAAATAACCAGATGAAATTAAAATATAATTATTTATGTGATGCTTAAGAGGACTAACTTTGGAAGAGGAAAAAACGGGCTCTCAGTTGAACCATTTAGGAGATATGAATAATTAAAAGGGCCTTCTGTTGATTAAATGATGTATGTAAAACTTGCCCCAGAGCTAGCAGAAGAAGGTAGCTTTGTTCTTTGACATTTACTAAGCACATGCTAAGTATCAGATCGTGCTAGGAAATCTTTACAGCAATTCTGTGAAAGGGAGAGTTTCTGAGATAGCAGGCACCACACCCAGTATTATCCAACTAAGTGAGAGCCAGGTTTAAACCCAATTTTTCATCTGGTTCCCAAGCTGTTCTCATCCTGTCAACTCACAAAACATGGCTCTGAATTCCCTTCTGATATATTTCTGTGGATGTTCACTTTGGAGGCCATCATGTACTGATACGGGCCCCATCCTTTGTGGTCTGACACATGTATCTCATATTGTGTAGATGTGCCAAGTTTGCCTGACCATGGTATACATACATATATTTAAGAAAGTAATTTTAGGAAGACTCTTAGAGAGTTTGACATGTAACCTTGACCATAACCAAGGAAGAAAAGAATGATAAGTGTGCAGGTCCATGTGTCCTCTTAGCATTTTACACAGACCTCTCTGTTACTTTTATCTCACTGTGTTATCAAAGTTTTTTTTTTTTTTACAAAGCTTCTTTCTTCCTGGAATAGAATTCTTCAAGGACAGAACTCATGCTTATTAAATGAATGGATGGATGGATAAAAAAATGGTTACATATTATTTCTCCCAGGACAAAGAGATGATGCCTCCATAAGGCCTTTGAGGACAAATGTTTCATTCAAATGTCTTCTGTAGGGAACGTGAGAGGATTTTACTGAGATTCAAAAATACCAACAATTAGAAACTGATAAAATGCATATATGAATCATAAAATTGCATTACTAAAGTTGCTTTGAAACCTAAGGGTGTTCCACCACTCACGTGTTAGAAAAGAAGAAACTTAACCACCTGGAAATGCTTTGAGTAGAGTGAGATAACATGTACAGAGCATCTGGGACAGTGCTCCCTCACTCCATCCTTTCTTCTCCAAGTACATTTCCTGAGCTCCTACTCTGTGCTGGGGAAACAGTGTTTGGGGTACTGATGGTAGACAGTAAACAAAACAGACAAAATCCCCCCCTCCTGAAGCTGACATGGGAGTTGGGGAAAGGGGGGTGGGGACGATGGCAAGCAGGGACTCTGACAAATAAGCAAATAAATGGTGCTATGGAGCAAAGCAAAGTGCAGGGGGGGGCAGAAATTAGTGTGCAGGGAAATGCTGGTTCAGATAGGACAGTCATCGAGGGCCTCTGGGAGCTGTGGCACTTGAGCAAAAAGCTGATGAAGTGAGAGAGTGTTCCATGACAATATCTGGGGAAAAGCATTTCAGAAAGGGCAGGAAAGATAAAGACCCCCTTATGATGGAAGGATGTCTGGCTCAATGAATGCCAGGAGGTATTCCTTCACACCTTTGCTTCCACACCTGAGCCCTTTGGTTTTCCTGATGGGGCTCCCATGATCACATTGATTTAAGGTGTGTGAGTATTGGTCATGTCTCTGTAAGGCCACCATCAGCAAAGACCTGGCCCTTGCGGTGAGCCTCAAAGGCTTAAAAGAAAAGTAGCCAAGGCGAAGTTCTCTGTGGCAAGACCATTCCTGCTTTATGACTATGTGACGTTGTAAAGGATGACTGGGTTTCCAGGCTAGACCACAGGACCCCACTTAATGTCTAAAGTAGATGGAATGTGGGGCATTTGTAATAGGATACAGTGGAAAACAACTCTGTTAGCAGCATATAACACGATGTTCTAAATTCCATTTTAGCTCTGACATTCTGTAATTCTATGATATATATAAAAAGAGCAAAGGGAAAATTCATTACCTGTACTAGGGGTTGAATGAGTCTCTGTGGGTTGACCTGGATATCCACAAACATTTAAAACACTCTCTCTACAGAAAAATGAGTTCTGGGTTTCAAAGGCTACGGGCTTACAGACATTCCAAACACAGACCATTCATGACTTGGAGACTTCCTGGGGTGGGTGAGAGTGTCCCTGGTGACAATGGGCTTCAAGAACAAAGCCCACTGAGGGGGCACTTGATAGGATGAGCACTGGGTGTTATGCTATATGTTGGCAAATTGAACGCCAAAAAAAAGAACAAAGAACAAAGCCCAGAACCACCATAGCTATAGTGTTATGGGGAAACACTCTTTATGACAGAGAACCCAGATAGAGAGGCCTCGGAGAGCCGCCAGCTGCAGCATCACGTGGCCACTGGTGTCACAATGTAAGGCCAGCCAAACGGGCTCTGTAGGGTATACTGCAAAGCCTCTGTGGCTAACTGACCAAGTCCTGTAAAGAAGTCTAAAAATGTCAATGTGCTTTTCTCTCTACATCTTGGGGGCATGTGTCCTTTTCCCTGGGCAGCCTGATGTATCTTCCATCTCCAGGATTAAGATTGTTATAGCAGGAATGCAAAGTGGGGGGGGGGGAATTGATATTTTGAATAACAGCTTTAGTTATTCAAAATAGGATTTTTGTAACAACACACAAGCTTAAAACCTAGGCTTAATTCAGAGAGAGAGAAAGTTGTTCCACATGCTTTTATTTCTTTCTTTGACAGATAAAAACCATATAGCCATAAAAATCCACATAGGAAATAGAAAAGAGGTGATGGGAAAGTCTTTGTCTCTAAACCTAGGCATGAGTAGGAAAGGGAAAGTTGACAAGTTAGGTTAGACAAGCTTCTTCATACTTGCTTTGTACCAAGAAGCTTGCACCAGTGACTGTGAATCAGTCACCCCTTTATTTATCTAGAAAATCTTATTAAAAATCCCTGGTGGCTCAGTCGGTTAAGCATCTGCCTTCAGCCCAGGTCAGGCTTCCTGCTCAGCGAGGCGTCTGCTTTTCCCTCTCTCCCTGCCCCTCCCTCCAGCTCATGCTCTCTCTCTCTTGAATAAATAAATAAAATCTTAAGAAAAAATAAAAATAATGAAAATTAAAATTCTTAAAAATTTGGCTGAACTACTTGATGTGTTTATTGATATAATAAAAATGGAATCACATTGAGGTCGATATGTTCAGCCCAAATCATTCTCTTTATTATGTGCTAATATGGACACTGATCCATAACAAAAACAATTGTTTCTTGGTGAGGCATGATGGTTATCGAGGGAAAAAGTTCTATCGACTCCAGAATGTTTGAACTGTGACAAGAGCTCATAGTGTTTCTGCAAAGTAAAACCACCTTCACCCCAGCTTCTTATGGATATGAACTAGATGGCCAGACTCACCTACTTGTTTGATGTCTTCAATATGTCTATCAGTCATTGTACTTCCATGTAAAAATAAGGAAGGCAGCAAGTTGTTCAATGTTAGATAAGATCAAAGGGTACACACATGAGTTACAAGCTTAGAATCACGCTTTCTACATACTGTGGTGACAACAACTATAAGTGAGGTAGATAATGATCCTAATACGCCCACCAAAGAAAGGTGAGTGCACTTTATGTGTTTGGTAGAATGTTTTGAATTTTTCCACTGAAAAGAGGTTCACACATAGGAAATCCATGGACACTAAATCCATTTCTCTCATCAAAGAGCATTTAAATATTCCATAGTTACGAAGAAAGAAAATACTAGAATTTTTTTTATTTTTAATTAAACTTATTCATATTTAATATTCAAAGTATCAGTAGACAGTACCCATAATTCATAAATAAACATACATATACTGGGGATATGGGCTCCAACAGTTTTTTCTTTTTTTCTTTTTTTTTTTCCAACAGTTTTTTCTAATTGAGATACACAATCCATAATATTTGGAGTCTACTGAATAACAAGATAGGAATATCAGGATATTTTAGCTGGATGCAATTAAAGATTTGATTTCTTTAGTTCCCCCTTGTACTGGTTTCTTCTGGTTATGTCCTGCCACGGATGCATGTCTATACGGAGGGAGAATGCCAAAGATCCAGACTGAATATTTCTAGACCAGTGACCATGATTTCTTATGCTGGGGTAGGTAGTAAAGTGCTTTCTGATTATGATTTAGTCTGCCACGTAGTTTAACGACAGGAAGAATATGTAGAGTCCAGTCCATTGAAAACCCAGTTGCTGACATCTTGCTGTTTATTCTAGTCTTCCAAAGTTAGTCTCCGATCCATGTTAATCTCTCAGGGTCGGGGGAATCTGAGGCCTTCCTTGTGGGGACGCTGGAATGAGGTGACCAGTGCACGAGCTATCCTCCTGTAAGATCTGCCAGCCACTAAGGGCCTTCTTTTAAACCAATGGTTTCCAAACTGTGCTCTGGGAGGCCTGCCCCTCCCTGGTGTTCTCCATCTGACCCCACCCCCACCTCACAGGTCTGCCTTAATCTCTTGTATATTTTCAGCTTTAGCATAAGATTTGCTCCCAAGAAAAGTTGGAGAACTACTGCCTAACCCATCTGCCACCATTTGTATCTGCTCTCAGTGCTGAGTTCCCTGTTTCGCCTCATTCCACCTATAAATCTACAGACGTGTCTTTTTTTCAATGAGTGCATCTTTACCAGACTCCATTTGCCTGTCTCCATTTCAGGCTGGGGCTCCCTGCTATGGGGCTCCTGACTGAACACTCCTCCCTTTCTCCGCTCAGCTCATTAGGAGTTCCTGGCCTCCCTCAGACAACACCTCTGTCTGCTTCTCCCTGCAGTCTCCTTAAAGCCAGAGGCTCTCTGGCCCTCTGAAGCTCCTGGACAATCTAGCCCATTCTACACAGTGGCTACTTAATAAAGTTGTGTTGATGTGAATTCCTGACGAAGGAACAGGAGGAAGCATTAGGAAATCAAATCAAAGGCACCAGTAACAAGACTTTAATTGATTAAATAAAGGGATGTCCCAGCATAGCATCTGTTTTCTGGTTGCCATGGCAACCAGGCACTCTGCAGTCCTCATGTTTTGAAGCCCAGAAGATTGAGGACAAATGGATGGAAAGAATGTAGCAAAGAGACCATTGCTGGAAAAGTGACCTGGCCAGTTACTCACCTTGCTCATGGGTGAAGCCAAGGGGACAGACTAGATGGTGTCTCAATCTCTGGGCTGGTATTCAGTCTGTGTGTCCCTGTAAGAGTATTCCAGGTCTTAATATTAAAACACTTTCCTCCTGGTGGGTAGATGGCTGCTGGCACACTTTCCTTAAGGGCTCCCCTGCAACCTCCCTACCCTCACTATCCAAACCATTCTGTACTTTCGCATTGCCCCTGCATCTCTCATGATCCAGCAACAAAGAGCTAAAGCCTGACTCAGCAGGGGACTTCCAGACCCAAACCTGTCCTGTAGACTTGGTAAGTCACTGCCATGCCCACCCTAGTCAGGTCCCTGCCATATCCGGCAATCCAGCCTCCTTGAGTCCACAATAGAATATGAGGGTGGCCCTCCCAGAGGGTTTGGCTGGGTGGGGAGATGGAGATTTGCTCAGGCCCAAAATCACCCAGCCTGGCTGTCCGGATGGTGTCTCCGTCTCTGCACTGGTACACTGCTCAGGCAAAGCCCGGGAAAACAGAAAAAGGCATGATCCACAGAGACAGGCTTGGAATCCACAGCTGTGGAGACGCAAACACATCCACGCTGGACAATTCATGGTTCAGTGGGACGTTCCTCTGTGAGGGCTGAGTGAAGCTGCTTGCTCAGATGTACTTAGCTGACCCAGGCTGAGGCCAATCCATTGCAAACTCAAGGCTACTGTTGAAGATAAAGAAAAAAATTTGTATCAAAATTCAAGCTGCAGATAAGGATTTGAAGCTCAAGTCCATAAAAATGTACCTGCAGACTCAGAGAATTAACTGCATCCACTTCTCCTTCCTTTTACATCCTTTTTGGATATATGGCTTGTATTAATGGTGAGACCCTGGCTTAAGATCTCAATATTGTACAATGCTTTGCAGTCTGCACAGGACTTTCACAGGCACACTTGTATTCACTTCTCATGGCAACCCCATGCTGGGCAGTGATGATTATTACTCACTTTACAAACAAGGAAACCAAAGAAACTCCCAGAGTTGCCATAACCTGCCTGCACTCCTTTTGAAGCCAGGTCCTCAGCCTTTAAATCCAATGTTTCCTTTTGCATTATGTTGTTTCCTAAAGTCCTTTGAATAAAGATAGGGCCCTCTTTTGTCTGCCTTAGTGGGAAGCAGCCCCATCAAGCTTAGTGATGTCTGTTCATTTCTCAGGCAGCCAGAGGAGGGAGGGGGAGTTTACAAGGAAATGTAAGCCGGTATCAGGCACTTTCCGCCTTGTCGGTAAAAGGATACGTAGATGCATGAAACTCCTAATGAAAAATACAAAAACCCGTTCTTCTTTTATTGTAAGAACTTAACTGATTTCTTTGCTGATAAATACAGTTTGTCGCAACGTTCCGTTTTGACAAGTGAAAGAAACACAACACCTAGCATAGAAAGTTCTGGATGTGTACCCATAAGCAAGGAGAAAGAATAGAATGACAGATCTAGTTCATGGCGAAGAAGATTTCCCAGGATTTGGAAAGAATGTTTAAGAAACAAAACAGAGGGTCATAAGGGGAAGGGAGGGAAAAATAAAACAAGATGAAATCAGAGAGGGAGACAAACCATAGAAGACTCTTAACCATGGGAAACAAGCTGAGGGTCGCTGGAGGGAAGGCGGGTGGGGGGACAGGGTACTGGGTAATGAGCGTTAAGGGGGGCACGTGATGTAATGAGCACCAGGTATTATACTAGACTGATGAATCACTGATCTCTACCTCTGAAACTAACAATATGTTATATGTTCATTAATCAAATTTAAATTTTATTTTTTTTTATTTTTATTTTTTTTAAGTTCTCTTTATTTTTTTATTTTTTCTTAAATTTTATAAATTAATTTTTATTGGTGTTCAATTTACCAACATACAGAATAACACCCAGTGCTCATCCCATCAAGTGTACCCCTCAGTGCCCGTCACCCATCCACCCCCACCCCCCGCCCTCCTCCCCCTCCACCACCCCTAGTTCATTTCCCAGAGTTAGAAGTCTTTATGTTCTGTCTCCCTTTCTGATATTTCTCACACATTTCTTCTCCCTTCCCTTATATTCCCTTTCACTATTATTCATATTCCCCAAATGAATGAGAACATACACTGTTTGTCCTTCTCCGGTTACTGTGGCCAAGTTCAAAAAGGGTGTTGCCTGAGTTCTCCTCTGGGATTTTGATGGAATCTTGTCTCACATTTAGATCTTTCATCTATTTTGAGTTTATCTTTGTGTATGGTGCAAGAGAGTGGTCCAGTTTCATTCTTCTGCATGTGGATGTCCAATTTTCCCAGCACCATTTATTGAAGAGACTGTCTTTCTTCCAGTGGATCGTCTTTCCTCCTTTATCGTATATTAGTTGACCATAAGTAACTCTGAACGTGAATGGGCTTAATGACCCCATCAAAAGGCACAGGGTTTCAGACTGGATAAAAAAGCAGGACCCATCTATTTGCTGTCTACAAGAGACTCATTTTAGACAGAAGGACACCTACAACCTGAAAATAAAAGGTTGGAGAACCATTTACCATTCAAATGGTTCTCAAAATATACCCTAAAAACTATAGAACACTTCTGAAAGAAATTGAGGAAGACACAAAGAGATGGAAAAATATTCCATGCTCATGGATTGGCAGAATTAATATTGTGAAAATGTCAATGTTACCCAGGGCAATTTACACGTATAATGCAATCCCTATCAAAATACCATGGACTTTCTTCAGAGACTTAGAACAAATTATTTTAAGATTTGTGTGGAATCAGAAAAGACCCCAAACAGCCAGGGGAATTTTAAAAAAGAAAACCATATCTGGGGGCATCACAATGCCAGATTTCAGGTTGTACTACAAAGCTGTGTTCATCAAGACAGTGTGGTACTGGCACAAAAACAGACATATAGATCAATGGAACAGAACAGAGAACCCAGAAGCGAATTTAAATTTTAAAAGAATAAGAAAAAAAACACAGAAGAAAGAACAGCGTATTCTGATTGAAGCTTTGGGAGTGGCAAAGATTCGGGTAACGCAAGTTTGCTAAGCCTGCTAAGGGTAGGATTCAGAGCAGCTTCAGACATTCTCACTTCTGTCCTTGCCTGTCTGGGCTTTCTGTGTGGAAGTTCTTCTGTGGAGAAAGAGACTGAATAACTTTTCATGTAGTTCCCTGGTTTTATGATCATTTTGCTTGCCATATGTATAAAGAGGTGAAGACATTTCTGTTCTTTCAGTGGCTGGTAGGTGAACTTCTCTTTACAGGAAGCCCATCGTTGTTGGGGAAACACTCACCAGGGCCACTCATTGCAGATTAGTCCAGGCCAGGTTGGGAGGACTGGTGCCGAAGCCACACCTCTGTGGGAGGTGGAATTAGGAAAGGAGGAGGAGGAAGAGGAGGAGGGAAGATGTGAGGTGTGGCATCCCATGACCCCTTTGACATCTCTCTGATGCCATTAACTTCTAGAGATGATTGAGTGGAAGTACCAGTTACAGAAACTTCCAAGGGTCTGAGTTTCCAGGTTGAGGGGGAGACAAAACAGGAAAACATTGATGCATGCAGGAGCACAGCCTAAATCTCTAAAGAGTAGGTGATCCTAGCTGACATCTGGATTCCATAGTTAATCCCTTTAAGACATTTTTAAAAATATATTTGTACCAGTACAAGTTGTGTGCTTTGCTAGTTTTCAAACTTGGGGTGAGCTTGTACCAGGTATCTTTTTGGTTCTCCTCAACTCAAGGCACCATGATTCCTTTTTATGCTCTAAATTGTAGTTTCTGAAACTTTGGTCTTTGAAGGCCCTCCAGGTGGTCTGTGGTAGCCCAAATGCAATGAGTAGGTTTTGTTCAAAGAGTACTTTCTGCAAGAGAGTTGAATTCTCCATAAAAAGTGTACAGAAATAGATATTTGATGATTATAACCACAATGAAGGTCACATGCTAAGCAGACACTTCAAATGGTGTGGTTGTGGTGGTGGTGGGGTGTGTATGTTTGTGTGTGTGTGTGTGTGTGTGTGTGTGTGTGTTCCGTGGTTGCAAGAAAAAGTTTTGAGGTAGGTGGTCCAGGGGATTCTTTCAATGTGGCTCATAGTCTAAAATCTCACTTGGATTGAAGTGAAACCAAATACTTATAAGACACCAAGAAATCAAACCACTTTGTTTGAGAATCTTTAAAATAGGTATTTGAAACTGATACTTCAACTGAGAAAATATCATGACCCTAAACCTTTGCAAATTCATTTCTGACCATAATGGAGGGATATCTTGGCCACATAACCCTCATACCCAATTTTATTTCTAGTAGCATAAGTAGCTACTCAGCTTTGAAGTTTAGTGCTGAGCCATATTTAGGGGATGGACTGAGAAGAGATTGGCTAAGAAATCCATCTTCAGAAAAGGTCTTTTGAAAACCTTCATTAATCTTTATTATCATACCCATCTTCTAACTTCACTTAAAAAAAATAGTAGTCTACACATGGGTTCAAAACCAATGCAATAGTGCAGACCATTCAGGCAGCAAGAACTGGTGGCAGTAGAGTTTTATTTAATCCCTCAGATCATAAAAAACAGACATAGCTACAAGGATGATGAAAGAAAAATGCAGAGGACACCTTCAACAAAACAAGGTAAAAAGGATTCCCACATCTTCGGGATATGGCTGGGTATGTTAAAAAGTGGGATAGCAGCAAGGCTTGGAGAAGAAAGAAAGACTGGAAAGATCTATTAGCCAGAGGATCTATAAATTACCAGTCTAACTCATCCCTGAAAGAAGAGAACCAGACTCTGTGGGAGAACCTAGGTGAGCAAATTGAAAAATTTCAATTGAAAAATTTCATCCAGTAAAAAAGGCTCCAGTTGGTAAGAAGGCAGCTGAGCTGTGCTGCTGCGATGATCTGGATCACACACCCATGTTCTATTCCCTGGAACCTGTGAACGTGTTTCCTTATGTGGCAAGAGGGACTTAGTAGACATGATTAAGTTAAGGATCTTGAGATGGGGGTGGTTATCCCAGCTATCCAGGTCGGCACAATATAATCACAAGGGTCCTTACAGGAGGAAGGCGGGAGGATCACAGTCAGAAAGGAGATATGACAACAGAAACAGAGGTTGGGGTGGCACATTTTGAAGATGGAGGAAGGGACCGCAAACCAAGAATGCAGGTAGCCTCTGGAGGCTAGAAAAGATGAGGAAGTGGACTCCCCTCAGAGTCTCCAGAGGGAGTGAGGCACCGTCAATACCTTGATTTTAGCCAGGTGGAACATATTTTGGATTTCTGACCTCAGCAATTGTAAGCTACTAAGTTTGCATTTTTAGCTACCGAGTTTCTGGTGACCTGTTACAGCAGTAATAGGAAACGAATACAGTGGAAACCACATTTCCCAGAATCCCTTTGCCTATATGTCCCAGTTAGAGTTGGCCAAAAGCCAAACTTGGACAAGATTTGGGAAGTGGGAGGAATTGAAGCAAGAGCCATTTCTCTCAACAGTCTTCATGATAAGGTGCCCTGGAGGGTCCATCAGATGCTTGTACGCTCCTCTCCTGTGTTACATGTCTAGCTCTTCCAGACTACAGGCCCTGCTGAGCCATGGCAGCCTGGGCCTCTCATCAGATGCTTGGCTGTGAACCCACAGAGGCCTTAGCTACACCAAGGCAAGAGCTTCCTAGAGATCCCCCCTACGAGTTCCCCTTCATAGCCCCACTTCAGCACTGGGCACCTGGCTTTTCAGATTCCACTGCATTCTCCAACCTATGCTGTAAGACCACAGTCTTGAGAGGATTAGTTCAATAAGGGTATTTCTCCAAGTGATTATACCATTTACTCTGCAATGAGTGGATTTTTCTATTGTCCCATAACCTCAACAACACTTAATACGGGTTGATTCATTTTGAACAATCCATAAGCTATGTGCTGATATCTTCTTGTGGCTTTACTTTGCAATTTTCTGATAACTAATGAGGTTGGGCATCTTCTAGTATTTTTAGTGGCCTTCTGGATTTCCTTGTTTCTGAAGCACATATGACTATTGCCCATTTTTCTACCGGGTTGTCTCCCCTTTACTTACTGATTCGTGATTCTTTGTATACTCTGGATATTAGTGCTCTATCGGTATTTTGTATTGTTAACATCTTATCTCAGGATGTGGCTTGCCTTTCCATTATCTTTAAAGATTTATCAGGTTTTTTTTATGATTAATGCTTACTATGCATACTAAAACCCAGCAATTCTACTTCTGGATGTATATCCTAGAAAAGCCCTTGCAAAATTCTCCAGGTACAGGAATATTCACAGAAATGTAAAGGGAGAAACCTAGATGCTCCATAATGTCTGTTGAGAGAGATGGGAGCACCTGGCTGGCTCAGTCAGTAGGTCATGTGACTCTTGATTTGGGGGGTCATGAGTTTGAGCCCCACTCTAGGGGTAGAGTTTACTTGAAAATATTAGAGAGAGAGAGAGAGAGAGAGAGAGAGAGAGAGGAGAGAAATCCAGCGGGGCATGTCCATACATGGTAATGAAATACAAACACTTGTGTCTATATGGATTTGTCTCAAAAGCCTACTGTTAACTGAAAAAAATAATTCCTTTTACTAAAAATTCAGAATCAGCCCAAGTTAAATAATATGTAATTTAGGGATTAAAAAAAATACCAAAAACCCAGAGGTGTTAAGCTCTAAAGAGAAGGAAGGGGATGATTCTTCAAACCTCAGGATTATGGTTACCTCTGGAGGGAGGGAGAGGATGTGAAGTGAGACAGGCACACAAGAGCCTCTAAGGTGCTGCCGACATTCTACTTCTCAACTTAACAGGTGTTTGCACAGCTTTTCGTTCATTATTCTTCTTTGAAATGAGCATATGTTTTAGATATTCATTGTTATGTGATCTATTTTCTCAATAAAACATTTTAACAGGTATTATTCTCTGAACAATCGTCCTGGGTTAAGGGAGCTGAATAGAAGATTCAGAACATTTTAAAATGCCAGCTGTAGATTTGTCACATCAGAGTCCTGTGAGCCTTGTGTTAAAACTACAGACTGCCAGCCACCCCTCACCCTCCCCAGCTCCCCTCCGCCCCCATCAGGCTACTGAATCAGAATGTCCTAAGATGCAGCCTAGGAATCTGTGTCACTTTGCCCAAGGTTGAGAGCACCCAGTCCCCCACAGGACACAGCCTCAGGGATGGCTCCCTACTGCACTCTCGTGGCCAGTTTTTTCATCCAAACGGAACAGAGTAAACCAGACAACATAAGCCAGGGTGCAGACTCTGCCTTGGGATCAGTGGTCTGTACAGGCTTGGTGCCAGCTCTGAGGACTTGTACAATTGAACTAGATGCCAAAACACAGTACCTAGGGCCCACTAGCTTGTCTAGTTTTTCTCTTTGAAGTCCTAAGTGCTCTAGCCTGGCTTACTTGCTTATAACTTAAACCGAGCTTGTCCTATCTCCTGACAGAGATAATCTCATGGACCCAAAAACCTCTCCTACCTGCTCCAGACACTCTTGCTGCTTGGTCCTCCCTGCCCACAGAGAGGGCTTGATTCTGTATCCTGCTTACCCACCTGGATGCACCATCTGCACACCCCTGCGCAAATTACCTGGTCTCCTTTTCTGCCTGAACAAGCTTCTGGTCTAACTAGACCCTCCCTGGTCCTGGGCCCTCCTGCACTATTCTATCCTGCTCTTTGGCTTCCACAAGACCAGAGCTATTAAGAGGCTGAGAATCGAAAGCCACAGAGAAATGCAGCCCTGAGGCAGATGAATGCCCTGAAGCTGCATTGAACACACTCAGTGCCTGCTTCTTCACCCCCATCCTCCATCCTCCTCCCTTTCTCTTTCTTTTCCCCAATCAGTCAGGGTTTCTGATTCCTGACAGAGCTTGGAATGGGTGGGTTCATGCAGAAAAGTCATAGAATTGGTATAACTCAAAGGAAGAGCCTGGAACCAACCCCAGGGACAGAATCCAAGTGTGTAGGGTCCTTGCTCAGTTTGCCCAATCTCTGTCCCCAGATTAGACCCCATCAGAATCCTGAGTTTGCTGTATGTGGTCATTGACCCCTCTTGAGTGAATAAATTCTTTTTTTTTTTTTATTTTTATTTTTTTTTATTTATGATAGTCACAGAGAGAGAGAGAGGCAGAGACACAGGCAGAGGGAGAAGCAGGCTCCATGCACCGGGAGCCCGACGTGGGACTCGATCCCGGGTCTCCAGGATCACGCCCCGGGCCAAAGGCAGGCGCCAAACCGCTGCGCCACCCAGGGATCCCGAGTGAATAAATTCTTACTTTGCTCCCAGGAGCCAATAACTTGCCCAATGGAAGATAGTATAATGTAATGATGAAAAATAATTTTTTTATTTTTAAGATTTTATTTATTTATTCATGAAAGACACAGAGAGAGGAATAGAAACACAGGCAGAGAAAGAAGCAGGCTCACTGTGGGGAGCCTCATACGGGACTCAATTCCAGGACCCCTGATCATGACCTGAGCGGAAGGCAGACACTCAACCACTGAACCACCCAGGCATCCCCCAAAAGAATTTAGAATAAGAATTGGATTGGAATCTCTGCCTGCTTATATGCTTGATAGTCTTGGGACACTGTTTGAACATCTCTAAACCTCAGTCTCCTCCCCTGTATAACAAGGATAATAATATTTAACTTTTAAAGCTTGTTGTGATTATTGAATGAGACAGAGCATGAAAAAATGCTTATCACATTTCATACACATGGAAGTACTTAGCAAATATACTTATTATTTACTATGAAATCCAGGCCTATTAGGACTCCAAGGGCTGTATCTTCGGGGCAGAGTTGTTTGGAGATCTTAGAAGTATCTGTTGCCCAAAAGCTCCTTTTGGAACAACCTGGAAAATGCTCCAGTGTGACTCCATCCTGTCCGTTTCCTCTAAACTCCATCAGGGCCCCGGGCCAGCAGCTGGAACCACACCCTCAAGCCCAGGAATCACCAGCCCTTCCTGTCCATCAGGTGGGCCACAACCCTGCTCCATCAGGAGAGGGGAACCCCCTTTCTGTCTGCTCTCTGCTGGCTCCCTCCCTCCCCTTCCCACCGCTTTCTCCTCACTAACACTTTCAGCAGATAGTTTTCCACATATCCGCACATCCATCTGTTGTCCAACAGAGTCTGGGGACTAAGGCTTCCATGTGCAGCTATCACTGTGCTTCTGAATCCAGTGTCACTTCGGGGACATGCTTCAGATCTAACAGTTGAATCCCTCAAAGCAACTCTTCAAAGCAGCCTAGGAAAGCAAAACAAAACAAACAAGAAAGCAAAAAAAAAAAAAAAAAAAGTGATGTTCTTGATAGGCTCAGGTGTGACACCCTCAGGGCCCACAGTCAACACTCCTCCCCCCACCCCTCCACCCCCCCTAGGCCTCTGCTCCTACCCTCCCCCCTGCCTTGCTTACTCAGTGCTTTCTTCCTCCTGCCCTTCCAAGCCAAATCTCCGGGGTGAGGAGCAGGGAGCACTTGGGGTGAGGAGCCCGTGAAGGTGGCAGCGCCAGGCCTGTGAGATGGCCCATCCCTATGGATGACGGCGTTGGTAGAACGCACCCTTGGAAGCAGCCTCTGCCTGGCTCACTGGGGATGTTTCCTCAAGTCATCCCTCTGATCTCTAGGACACAGAGCCTGGCAGGTTATTGAGAACACTGTGAGCACTCACGCTGTTTCTAGCCACAAAATAAACTCTTGATTCATCATTAGACACAGAGGACACCGGGATCCTCACAGCAACCATGAGACCTGAGTTAGGGGTCCCGCTCCGCACTTCCCATCTCTGTGACCCTCCTAAGTTATTTTAACCTCTCTGGGTTCCTCATCGGTTAGGGGTGGGGTGGGGCTGGATGGCCATAGAGGCCTCTTGCAGCACTGATAGGTCACCATCAGGTTCATCAAGAAGGCACAAGATAGTCACACCTGCTCTTTCTGTAACGCTGCCCGTCCTTCGGAGAAGCTCCAGGCATTCGGACTAATGAGTCTGTCGGCTTTGGTCCTCCATACAAGTTCAAGCCTAGGTCCTTGACTCATCTATGACTGTCTTTTAAGGTGACTCGCTTGAAGTCACCAAGGAAATGGATTTCAGAAGCTGGAACAGCCACTCAGCTCTCCCTCCCAGATTTGTTCCATCAAGCCAGCTCCCAAGACTATAAACAACCCCTGCCACCACCATCCCCATAAAAATTCCTCGGAGTTCGACACCCATGCAAACCTGCTTTCTAACCTAAGTTTCAACCTTCCACATGGTGTGTATTTAACATAGATGGTCATCATTCAAAACCCTTTAGCCTGTAGGAAAGAACATTTGGAAACTGAAACTATCCATCAGCTTTTTCTTTCCATGCTTTATTTTTTAAAACACAAGAACTTCAGTTTCAGTACACAGCCCCACGTCACTGAGGTCCTGGCAACGTTGATTCCATGTGGAGGTACTTAGTATTCATTTCAGAAGCTGAATGCTTTAAATGCACAGATCACTGGCACCAAAACCCACAGTGATTCAGCGGAGTAGTGAATCCCTGCAGACCAGTCAGGCTCCCAGGAGGAAAATCACTGAAAGCAAACATTTTTTCCCTCAAGGCAACATTATCTTATCTCTGACTTTGTTCCCTTATCTAAGAAGAGAGGATCAAATTCTTCCTACTTTCCCAGAGCAATGCTTGTGCTGTTGGAAATGAGGCTGATTTCTTGTTTTCCCTCAAGGATAACCACAACTGGCACACCAGTGTGTTAACGGAAGGTAGGGATTTGGAAAATCTGGTGTGGTCAGGAAGTCTCTCTTTAGATATCTGTGCTCTATTGTGTCACTATTATTTTTATGAGTAGACCGGTTTGTCTCAGAAAGTTCTGCTACCCCACCCAGGTAGGAAAGTGGGCAAGAGTTTCTAGAACCCCTAGGGATGAAGTGGGGAGGTAGGGAGCATAGTGCTGGGAAGGACAGAGAGCAGAAAAGCTTATGATTGGGACACAAAAGAAACCAAATGCTAGACCTTGAAACCAAAGGCCGGGGTCACCAGCCGCTGCAGCCAGAGCCTGAACCCAAGGCCAGGGTTCAGGGGCAGAAAACAAGCTCTCTGGCATGAGAAGTGAATGGGAATGGAGCATGGCTCCATTGGCCAGGTGCCAGGATGATACATGAGCCTCCCCAAGAGCCTCCCCTCAGCTCAGCCTCAGAGACAGAGAGAGAAGGTGCATCAGAGTGGAAGATTCCCAGACTTAAAATCTAGAAGTAACTGAATTGCCTTGAATAATAGGCGATTTTGATCCCTACCATTTCATTGCCAGCCAAGATGAAAAGATCCACAGTTGAGTTCAGTGACAGATGAAGAATGCAAGTGACATTTCTGCATATTTGAATCTTATGACTGCAAATCTTATCTGCTGTACTAGCAGTATTTTGTTTGACTGAAGGATGTTGTAGTAGACTTGTCAAAGGATGCACTAATGCCCTAACTCCTACACTGTTGAAGGCCAGAATCTCTTTTTCTTTTTTTAAAGTGTCATTAGATATAGAGCACCTCCACAAATGTTTCATGTCCAATGGGAAATTTGTTTATATGCGTACAAAGGAAAAAACAGTAAAAGCTCTTTTTGTATGAATACAAATGTGATTTATACAAAACAGAACTCCTTCTTGACCTCCTCTATTATTAGACCTCTGCTAATTATGTTTCTGGCAACATGATATATTGGAACACATTCTCCTTTTTCATAACAGGCATTGCTCTTTCAAGTGCAAAAGCACATTAGCAGGAGAGCTAGGTCATGATCAGCACCCCGTTCTCTAAATCAGTTAATCAGAGAGAATTACTCTCAGGAGACAGGAAATATCTGGGCCTGAGCTATTATAATATAAAGTCAGGTTTAGAAATCTGACTCACTTGTATTGAAACATCTGAGGAGAGGCACCAGATCTGTTCATGAAGCAGTTTTGTTTGCTCACCCACAAGTTTCTTTGCACGGATAGCCTTCCTATTCTGGCTGTTTGACAGAGTTCATCTCCTACAACAGACATGCAAATGACAGTTACTTGTTTTTCTAAAACAGCTCCCTTTCAATGATAACATGGGTATGAGCAGTTATGGCCTTGGGACAAAATTTTCCTTAATCATAAAAAGAAAGAGATGCAGGAGGATAGCCTCTTCCCTCCTGCTTTTTGAAGCAGTTGTGAGATGGCATGATTCCCGGAGCTGTGGCAGCCTCTTGCAGCCATGAGCATGCAGGCCTAGGATGAAAGTCAGTGTGCCATGAGTTGCAGCCTGGAAATAAGGAAAATATCTGGCTTCTAATGATACTGTTGAGATGCTGAATCAATCAGATCTCCAGATTTTTTGAGACTTGAGAAAGAAAAACCTTAGATGTTTAAGGCATGTCAAGTTGGTTTTCTATTACTTGCAGCCAAGCAATACATTAAAAGTCATAAGAAAGATATCTAATTTCCATAAACTGTGAAAATGGAATAAAAATATTTTAATTTGTGTTCTAATTTTCCTGCTGTGATTCTCTGGAATTAGTGTTAGACACCTCTTCCTTTTCCCCTCCATCCCATTCTCCAGAGGTAAATGCTTCATTCTTTCTTGGGGTCCACACGCCTGACTCCCAGCTCCCTGTTCCACATCTCTCAACGCCTTGCTTCCCATTCTGGATCTGTTCCTAATAGAGGTTTCTCTGGAACTCTGTTTGCAGTGCATTTAGATGGCTCTTGCATTGTACCACGACAGACCAAATAAATGACTTCCTTATTATCCTGGATATTTGGATGTTGCAAACTTACATGAGCACAAGGTGGTGAGCTTCTGTACTATTGTTTGTCACCCCGTTTCCACCTAGATTTTCATTCTTTATGGTTTTCTTCTTTCTTCCACAACTCTTAAGGATTGCCTGTGTATTACTTTCAATGATCTAATTGATGATCTCAAAAAGTTGAGTCTAATAAGTGCCTTAAACCATATGGACAGGATAAACAAAAAGTACCAACAGGCATATTCTCTTTGAGTTGGAATCTTGAGAATGGTTCCTCAGTGATTCCTGTAGCAAATGTGGTCCTTTTTTATCCTTCCTTATCTTTGTACCCTCTCTCCCTCTCACTCACTCGCAGGAGAAATTGCAAGAAGAACCTCCTAATGAGGTTCAACTTCCCAAATATGAATTTCATTTGATTTCTTTCAATATTGTCTTTGAACTTCTTTTTGCATAAAACACCAAAAATGAATAAAGAACAGATTTAACAGTGTATCCTCCAGTATAAGGCCGCCTGCCCTCATTTTTACTTTAGAAATTCAGCAGTAATTCATCATCCCTATTGCTACATGCAATGTTTCTCAAAGGGTGGTCCATGCAACATCAAGTCAGAATAATATTTTGAAATGCAAATTCCTGGGCTCCATCTCAGAGCTAAGAATCTGAAGTTTTGGTGGTCAGAGAATCTATAAAATAAGCAAGCACCCCAACTGATGTACATGCACATAAATATCCCAATCTTTCAGTTTACCATTTTAATTACAAATGCTACCTAAAAGACTTAGTGGGCCTTGTAAAGCAGAAACCAGTAACACTAAATCTTGTGGAACTATACACATATTTAGAAAGAATTCCAAACACTGGATAGTATAATTCTGATGAGAAAAGTAGTTTGATAAACAGAGTTAGCTTTAGGCAAAATTTAGGTTTTTGGGGTGAAGCAAAAAAATTCCATTTAATTTTGGGAACTTGAGTTCTCCTTTCTTAGCCTTCCAGCAGTTCCATAATCCATGACCAATGGGCCTTTCTCTTCTGTAACCCACTTTACCTGGGATTAACCAATTAAAAACAACAACAACAAAAAAAAAAATTTAAAGCAATCAGGTAGGCCAGTTACATATGTGTAAACTTGTCAAAACTTCAGGTTGAAAAGTAAGGAATTCAGATGCAGAAGCATTTTAATTTATCCATCTATCTATTTCATTCAAAGTGTATATTACTGAATGTCAAGAATTGAAGGTAGAAAATGAATAAGACATGGCTGATGTTTTTAAGAAAAAATGACCTAAACTTAGAAATTAAGAACTCACATCACATTCTTTCCATGTCAGGGCATTGCTTAACAAGACTGCCCATGGAGTATTTAATTCTTTAGGATAATGTACTTGTGTTTGACTGGGTTACTCAATGTAGATCCACCAGCACCTGCTGGGTGAAGGCCATGAATATGCTAAACAACCTACAACACATAATTCTCAAGTGCCAAAAGCCTGTATTACCACTGAGGTTGAAAGTCCTGTTTCAAAGAATTCAAAAGCCACTAATTTGGGAAATCAGGAGAACTTTGTCCCCTTTGTAAGAGCAGTTTTTGTGGTTTCTGCACTGGGCTGATAAATGGTAGGGGAATCAGGAAGACAAGTCTGTGAATGGAAAGTTTTCTTTTACAGTCTTTGGTAGTGCCAGGTGTGAGATAGAGTAGAAACACCAGAGGGGAGGCAGGGTTAAGAAGATTTTTAAGGAAGGATAATTGGTGGTACTAAAGTATTTAGGCCAACTATAATTTTCATTTTTCCTTTAGATGTTTGATGCTGCTGAAGCCCTAACCTAAGCTATAGTGGCAATTATATTGTCTTGCTGAAAGATCTTTACAGTGTTTACACCTTAAAAAGGGGAGAAAATAATGCTACTTATTTTTGGTCATGTCTTCATAATCGTAAATATTGGGGCATCTGGGTGGTTCAGTGGTTGAGTGTCTGCCTTTGGCTCAGGTCGTGATCCCCGGGGTCTTGGGATCGAGTCCCACATGGGGCTTCCAGCAGGGAGCCTGCTTCTCCCTCTGCTTATGTCTGCCTCTCTCTCTGTGTCCCTCATGAATAAATAAATGAAATCTTTAAGAAAAAAATAATAATTGTAGATACTTAGTAAAGGAAAAGAATAAAAATGCCTTTATGTTGAAAGTTGGCATCTCGCAATTAGAAATTACTGTCACTCTATAAAGTTGTATTATATTTTTCTATGTGAATATCTAAATGGTTAAAATTAGTTTAACAGTCTTTCATTTATTAAATACAGACACCCCTTGGGGTGTCTTCCTAGACCATGAGTGACTAACCTGTCATTATGTCTAGAAGAAAAGTTTCTCCCAGTGCCCTTCTGTTTGAGAAATGGGAGGTTCCCATTACAGAGAGAGAGAGTACATGTCACTACTATTGGAATTGTCTTTTATTTATTTATTTTTAAAGGAGCAGGGAAGAATTGTTTTGCCTCAGGTGATAAATCAAAGAGCCCTGTGCCTGGATGGAGAGTCCACCCAGCGATCCCAGTTCTTTTCTTGCTAGAAAACTCATCAAAGTCTGTGGTTGGAGGTACGAAGTTTTGTTTTTGTTTTTGTTTTTGTTTTTTTAAGTAGCTGCAGATGCCATACCTGGAAGCAGATGCCATACCTGGAAGATGGGGGTCTCTTTTTTCATTGGAAAGTTATTAGCTACTGCAGCTGGCGGGGATAAGCTCCCCCCCCCCTTTTTTTTCCTAAGTGGAAACAGCTAAGGCCATGGCTACAGATTGGTGATATCCTGTCATCAACAGTTCTAAGTGAGAATTCAGCTAAAACCGTATAGTATGTTTTCATATAGATTATGAAGGATTTTGTGGGGTTACTTAGAAAACAAATCACAATTTATAGCGTGGTTTTCATAAGATATGTTCCAAGCTCCAAACTAACTACAATTATTTTGGATCATAATAACTATGGATTAGTCACTTGCCTTTATAAGGCAAGCTTTCTTCTAAAATCATAACAGTGGTGAATTTCAATTTTCATCTTTTTCTAGTTTCACTTTTTTCACTTTTCTATGTGTCTTAATTATAATGATGGAATTACAATCTTTATAAAATGGATAAAGTTTTAACAATGGTTGATGAATTAATGTCTCTATTGTGGGGGATCCCTGGGTGGCTCAGCAGTTTGGCACCTGCCTTTGGCCCAGAGCGCAATCCTGGAATCCTGGGATCGAGTCCTGCGTCAGGTTCCCAGCATGGAGTCTGCTTCTCCCTCCTCCTGTGTCTCTGCCTCTCTCTCTCTCTCTCTCTCTCTCTCTCTATGTCTATCATAAATAAATAAATCTTTTTTAAAAAAATGTCTCTATTGAGCCCTAAGAGTGAACTCTTGCTATATATTTATTTGCATACCAAGAAGCTGCCTCTACTGAACAATTTTTTGAGAGAGATTTTCTTCTAAGGAGAAAATAACTTGTCTTTATATAGTCTGAGAACAGTGGGTCTGGGAAACTGCTAACCTAAATTTTCTCCAGAAGAACCTTGAACAAAATTGACTTACCACCCAAATTCTAAATGAAATCTTTTTTCTACTTATGTATAATTAAAACTATCCAGTTATTTTAACTAATATATATATATATATATATATATATAGTAACAATATTTTGCCTAACTGATGAACATTTGACTTTATTTTGAACCTGCCCTGAGGAAACTGACCTTGGCTTCTGAAGTTGACACACAAATCATCAAGAATGTCCCTGAACATTATCTCTCAAGATGAAGAAAAAATGCAGAAGGGAGGGGCAAGACTCCTCTTTGCTCTGAATCTGTTGAGTTCCATTTTCAAGTGTATGCAAGACCGTGCTTTGAACAGGCTGACTACAGGAAATTGGTGTAAAAATGTGACTTAGAAAGCTTTCTGCAATTTCTGAAGAGATTTCATTCTTATCTTCAAGTGTCCCAGGAAAACTGCTGATCATTGAGCAACGTTGGTATCAATCAGGCAAAGTATACGCCTTTCTGAAAATGTTCTTTCATTGAACAAAAACTTAATTTTTCTAGCTAAACCAACAGTTTCTAATAAGAATTCCATATTTCAATGAGGTCATCATATTTTTAATAAATGGTGTCAACACTGGATTGCTAAGTAGTGTTACATAAATATTGTTGCTAATTTTTCTTTTGTACATATTTTTCTTAAATACCATTTAAGTTTTGGGATCCCTGGGTGGCGCAGCGGTTTGGCGCCTGCCTTTGGCCCAGGGTGCGATCCTGGAGACCCGGAATCAAATCCCACGTCGGGCTCCCGGTGCATGGAGCCTGCTTCTCCCTCTGCCTATGTCTCTGCCTCTCTCTCTCTCTCTCTCTCTCTGTGTGTGACTATCATAAATAAATTTAAAAAAATACCATTTAAGTTTTATTCAGCACAGGAATATTGGGCCAACTATTTTATTATATTTAAATGATTAATAGTTTATCACACTCATTCCTTAGTCTTGTGGAAACAGTTAATAAACTTACTTTTGTGCCTTTTTCTTATTTATTTATTTATTCATTATTTATTTATTTATTTATTAAAGATTTTATTTATTCATGAGAAACACAGAGAGAGAGAGAGAGAGGCAGAGACACAGGCAGAGAGAGAAGCAGGCTCCATGCAGGGAGCCTGATGTGGGACTCCATCTGGGTCTCCAGGATCAGGCCCTGGGCCGAAGGCGGTGCTAAACCCCTGAACCACTTGGGCTGCCCTTTTTATTTATTTATTTATTTTTAAGATTTTATTTAACTTTTGTGCCTTTTTCAAAGACAGCATTTTTCCTTTGGAAGTTTCAAGTTGGCCATAGTAATCTCATACTACTTTTATAACTGGGGGGAGGGGTAATTTTCTTGTATTTTAGGTGTCCCCTAAAAGGAAAAATGCCCTCCAAAACACTCCCACTTGCATTAGACACAGTATTATTTTTCTTCTTGTCCCCAAGTCTATTCCTACACCAACCTGAACATGCTAGACCCACCATAATTCTGTATGTACCCTGTGGCTTAGAGATAATGGTTAACCCCTACTGAGAAGCTCCCATGGGTAAGATGCTCTGATCTGGAGATTCAGGCCCTCCTGTAAATGGAGCAGTGAAGACTCCATTGTTAAGTGACATGGAAGATGCAGACAGGACAATATCATGTGCAAATTTCTGTGCTGTGCTTATGAAAGGTGTTCTGATGAACCTCCTTCGAATGTTCTTCAGGCATCGAGGCCAGCCATCCAGGCTGGACTCACAGGATGTGATTGAGAGGAAAGGCTCTCAGACAATGCTGAGTTTGGTTATTGCCTCTAAAAATGACTGTGACTGGGGCCAAGTTTCTTCACCTCTGCAAGCCTCTGTTTCCTTACCTGTAATGTTATTGATCTCACTGGATTGCTGAGGAGATGGAGTAAGACAATCCATATGAAGAAGGAAACAGGAACTGGGTGTAAGACCCAATCACTATTTTATGCTGTGGTTGTTGCTGTTATTGGCTCTCCTCTGGTCTCCAGATCTGATTTGGGAAACTTGGAGTTTGAGTTGTGCCTGGCTGGCTTCTCCACTGCTGCTCTTTGTCTGCACAGCCAGCCATAGATCTCTGCATGCATGCTCTCTCTCTCTCTTCGTGGTTAGTGTGTTCTTAATTTTAAAATAATTTCTTCAATTATTTAGCAACAAAATACTTCTCTGACCCAAGCCTGGAGAAGAAGGTAGATGTTGCTCTTTTGAGATAGGAGTTGAGGGTGACGGTAGTACTTAACGTTTATAGCTCAATCTGCAGTTCACAGAAATTCAGGTGGTAAATTAACTTGAAGAGCAAAAATATAATGTATTGGAATGTAAATGGTAATACCTGACCATCACCAGTTCCTGAGCCTTAAAATAAAATCTAGATCAAATTTCTAGAACAAAAGGAGAGTATATCTTCTCAAGGAAATGCAAGCAAAACCCTTGATTGCCTTCCAACTAAATAGTTCCTTTGCCCTTAATGGTCCATTCCCTGAGTAAGCTGATAGGTGATACAAAAAAAAAATGGAAATGATTACATAAGGAAATATAAGAATAATTAACTACAGACTAGATTAATTATTGCTATAGGGCTAAGATAAACTTGGTCATTCAATTGCTTCCAGGAATAAAAACACAGATAAAACCCAAGAAGTAATAATAAAACAAAAAAACCTGATAAACCCATAACACACGCTTTACTACAGGAAGGACTACACATTTCTTAACGCTTTTCTCTTCACTATACATATTACTTTAAAATTTTTTTTTCAAAATATTTATTTAACATTGGGTATGTGCACTGTGCCAGGCACTGGGATATCAAGATAGATACATCCTTGCTTTGAAAAGATTCTCAATCTCAAGGACCCAACAGTCACTGACCAAGCAGTAATAATTAAGTGTATGAGAGAGATGTGTATGAAAGGAGTCAGAGAAGGGTTTCGGGTTTGTTGAAATCCTTATCCTTCCACGAAAGTTTTGATGGGGGCATGGATGGATACATCTTTTGGGGAGGAGGAAAATGTACAGAGTAGCCTCTCAATGGAAGCAGATTAAAATTAATCTGCTGGATGAGTTGGTTTTTGGCAAGTGGTAAACAGTAGGGTATTCGAGGCACAGAGTGCATCTGAAAAGAACACAGAGACTGGAAAATCTGTGGCTTACGGAAAGAGGATATGGCAGTTTGGCTATAGCTAAAGCATAGGATGATGCCTGGTAGGGAAGAGCTGGAAAAGCCAGTGAGGACAAATTGTGAAGGGCCAGATAATTGTAGCACTGTGCTAGTTGTGATGGAGAAAAGGGTCTTAATTAGGTCCAGCTGCTATAACAAATTACCATAGGCTGAGTGGCTTAAGTGACGTTTATTTCTCACCGTCCTGGGGGCTGGAAATCCAAGATCCTGGTGCCAGTATGGCTAGGTTCTGGTAAGACTCCTTTTTCCAGGTTGCAGACACTGTACCCTCACATAGTAGAAAAGAGACCTCTGGCCTCTTAGTTTTCTTATAAGAGCAGTAATCCTATTCACGAGAGCTCCAACCCTGTAACCCAATTATCTGCCAAAGGCTCCGCCTCCAAATCGCATCGCTTTGGGGATTAGGGTTTAAATATATGAACTTTGGGGGAGTACAAACATGTGTCCATGATGATCAGCAACTTGGAAAGTCCTAGCGGTTGTTCCCTGCAGCCTCCCCTAGCTGTTGTAGTTCCTTTTATGCTATTCTGCGAATAAGGGTGCAGGAGTCATTTCTTCTTTTTAGTTAGCCTGGCAAGGGTAGGTCCTCTCTATGCTATTTAGTTTGAACTTTACCAAAGATCAACGGCTACCACTATCTCTGTTTCTACATCTCATGTAATTTTTACAGATCCAGGAACAGAATCAAAGATACTGGTGCCAGGCAAAGGAACAGGTGTCATGTACACACACAGGAGTCCACAGTTATCTTCCCCTGGTTCCTGAACCTGACTAACCAGTCAGCACCAGCTGCCATCCTCCTCTAGGAGCAGAGAGGGGTGAGGCCTTGTTCTCAGCCTATACTCCACATTTTTATTTTGGACCTCTTCTGTGCTGTGTGCTGAGGCCGCAGCAGTAGACCGCTCAGAGGGCTGCTTCTGGAAAAGCTTAAATTGATAGGTACTTTAAGTACTACAGAAGAGACAGTATAGTTTTTTTCTTTTTAAGATTTTATTTATTTATTCATGATAGACATAGAGAGGCAGAGACACAGGAAGAGGGGGAAGCAGGCTCCATGCAGGGAGCCCAACGTGGGACTGGATCCCAGGACTCCAGGATGGGGCCCTGGGCCAAAGGCAGGCGCTAAACCACTGAGCCACCCAGAGATCCCCGACAGTATAGTTTCTTTTGCATTTGACTCTAATTAAAAAAAAAACAAAAACCACTTATTATCATCCTGCATAACAGGATAAATACAATACATATTACAATAATATGTATTGTATTTATGTATAATCGCATCACTGTATTTATGTATAATACATTTATTGTATTATACGTATAATACATAAATACAATAATATTTTATTGTATTCTGGTTAAATAAAGCAAATATTAGGATTATATTGTAATACATCCTTGCAAACCATAAATGAGATGAAAGTGGTTTTTGGAATGTAGGGCTATTCTAGTTTCAAATCTTAAAAGTATTAGCCTGCTGTATTCCAAAATACAACTTTATTTCAACAAAATGACCGTGGCTATGGCTAGGCTTACGGAATTCTTTAATGCGGCCTGCTTGAAACTCCAAACACCTTAGAGTCTCAGGAATCCTATAGAATCCCCGTCGGTAAACAGCATTGTATGGATTATAAAATGAGCCTTTTTATTTTTCAGAGAGCAGGATTTTTTTTTTCTCCCATAAATAGGAATGTTCCGGTTTTAATTCCACTTAGTACACATTGGTGGGGAATTTGGAATCCAAACTAAGTTCTCCGCAAGCCTACGTTTAAAACTCAAAGTGAGGGCAATACGGAAAGGAGTGTGTTGTTTCTGTTTGTCAAGATCTGCCTTCATCGTACCAACCACAGACCATGCAGCTGGGTAAGGTCTGGTAAGGTCGCTAACGTTACGGACCCGAGAGGGCCGCGGTCTTGAGCTAACAGCAGCTCAGAACGGCGGGGGCAGGGGATCCCTGGGTGGCCCAGGGCGCGATCCCGGAGTCCCGGGATCGAGTCCCGCGTCGGGCTCCCGGCATGGAGCCTGTTTGTGTCTCTGCCTCTCTCTCTCTCTCTCTCTATCATGAATGAATAAATAAAATAAAAAATCTTAAAAAAAAAAAAAGAATAGCGGTTGGGGATTTCAGTCATTAAACTGGAACGTGAGCTAAAGCGAAGAAACCGTGGTTGCGGCCCCGACCGCTAATGACAGCGATCTCGGCGCTGCCCAGAACCGCGGGTCACACGTCAAGGTCGTGCCCGGGAGGGGGACGGAGAGGGGGACCCGGGGGGCGGGGGACCCGGGGGGGGCGGGGGGCCGCGGCCGGCGGGTGTGCGGGGCTGCGGCGACCGGACGGAAGGCGCCGGGCCGGCGCGGGGCCCCGGGGGAGGCGGCGTCCCGGCCACGCGCCGGCGGAGCGGTCTCTCCTGGGGAAGGTGCGCTGGGAGCCCGCCCGGGTAAGTCGAACCCCCCGCCCGAGGAGGCGGGAGCCGCAGGGCGAGCGGCCGCGGGCTCCTCCCCCGGCGCCTCCGCTATCTGGGTCAGGACGCGGCGGGCCGCGGGGCGGGCCGTGGGGACCCGCGGGCTCGGGGCTGCTGTCCGCCCGCCGCGCGGCTCCCGGCCGCAGGTCCCCGGTGTCCGACGGCGGAGAGGCCCGCGCGGCGAGCTCAGGTGCGTGCGGGGGTGGGCTGGAGGCTCGGCGGCCGGGCGGGGACGCGGCCGGGCTGCGGAGGGCTGAGGCGGCACTTCCGGCGGCGCGGCGGCGGCACTTCCGGGTCCCGCGGGGCGTCCTCGCTGCGGCGGCTGCGGCGGCTGCGGCGGCTGCGGCTGCGGCGGCGACACTACGCGGGGCACAGCGGCGGCGAGAGCTTCCCGCGCCCGCGCTGCCGTGTCGGCCGGCGTCTGAGAGCGTCGGCCTTGGGACTGGCCGGTGTGTCCACGCCGGCCGCGGGCCTTGGGACGCCGCCGGCCTTGGGACGCCGCCGGCCTGGGTGCGTGGGGGCGGGCGGGTGCTGCGTGGCGGCCCGGCGGGGCCCGCAAGCCCAAGGACCCCCCCCGCTCGCTGCGCCGCCGCCGGCCTCGCGCCGCGGCCCTCGCTCCCAGCCGCCCGCGAACACCCCGTTGCGGCGGCTTTTGCCCTCCGTCCGATTCTCCACCTGCCTCACACCAAAGGAGGGCTGGGGAGTGCCACCAACGTTTGCAGATACGCCAAACATCAGCAAGCCCTTGAGTTCAAAAGAAATTATTAGAGTAGGAAAAGTAGTGAGACCCTGAGGAAATAGAGTTAGAGTTCACTTAGGAAGGGTTAGATTACCCGGGCCGCCGTCGGGGATCTGATGGCCACTTCCAGGTCTCAGATCCAATCCTCTGGGAAACAAACCTCACACTCGAGTGTCACCCATGATGTGCCTTTATCGTTCTTACAAAACCCTTCCTACATCTTCCAAGTACCAGAGTTAAATATTTTATGTGCTTCCCGCTAAGAGTCTGCTGATGAATTAAATGAATATAGGTGCTAGATATTGCTGAGAACACAGTAACAACCTTGGTGTAAAGCACAATTTCCATTTTCTAGAATTTTACTTTTTAAAGATTTTATCTGTTTGACAAAGAGAGCATAAGCAAGGGGGGCAGGAGAGGGAGGAGACTCCCCACTGAGCAGGGAGCCCAACTGGGCCCCATCCCAAGACCCTGGTGTCATGACCTCAGTCAGCTGGAGGCAGCCAAATAGGTGGGCCACCAGACGCTCCCCCAAATTATTTTTAATGTAGAAATTTCTTTAGTGTTAAAATTTTGATTTATTCAGTAGGATTCTTGTTCTCATCTGCTAGTAACTTAATTATATATTACCCATTAATTTTAGATGCCAATAATTTTTGTTGAAATAATGTGTCATTTTCTATCAATATTACTAGCACCTTACAAATCAACACATGTAATGGGAATAATACTTAGCATTTGATTATGTAGTCAATACATCTTTTGATTACTGTGTTTTTATACAAAAGTATAGGTGTATTCTAATTTGACAATTACGCATATAAAAGTTACTTAAATAATGTAATATAACCTTTGAAATTATACCGCCGCTAAGCAAGTGTTCTGATTTATTACCTTGCTAACTACTGTTTCTTTTAAAAGATTTATTTTGAGAGAGAGAGTGTGTGGAGTGGAGGGGCAGAGGGAAAGGGAGAGAGAGAGAGAGAGAGAGAAAATTTTAAGCAGACTCTGCTCTGAGCTGCAGGAGGGGCTTGATCTCAAGACCTGAGATCATGACCTGAGTGGAAACCAAGAGTCTGGCACTTAACAGGCTATACCACTGAAGAGCCCCTGCTAGTTACTATTTTTAATGAGTGGCATTTTTCAAATTGGTGGCTTAGAAGCACATTTATTTTGATAATAGCTTGTACTATTAGTCTCTAACTGTGGTTATTTAAAAGCAATACCTGCTCTATTGATTGATTGTAGTTGATTTTTATAGTTCTAAAATCCCATTTCACCTCTGAACATCTCTGCCTAGTCAGCATTCTCCTTCATGTCCTTATTGATTCTGAATCTTCATGCAGCAGTACATCTAAGAGTTATCAGGGTAGCAGTTTTCCTGTCCTAGTCAGATGGCCCCTGGGTAAATGACAACTGTATGCCTCAGTTTGCTTATCTACAAAATAGAGATAATAATAGGACCTGCCTCCAAGAGATAATTTGGAATTGGTATAATTCCTAAGCAAAAGGTCAAAGAAAAATTAATGCTCCTGGCCACCTATTTAAACCTGGTATGGTCTCAGGGATGAGATCGCCTTCCTACATAGACTTTGACTTCCTATTTATTTAATTTATCAAATGAAAAGAATTTCAAACTAGGCTATATTTTTTAATGTAAAATTCAAGGAAGGCCCAGCAGGAATGAACCATGAAAGCAATCACAATAAGAAGATTTCTTTTAATAGACCTCCAGATTAGCATATGAACATGCTGCATTAATCTTTTTATTGACAAGAAGCCAAGATCAAGCTTGATGCATGGTTATTAGATGTGATGCTAATGGGAATCCTGGGCATGTAACAGCTTTTCTTATTATCTGTTGCCTTTTTGCAATAATCTTTCAAAATTTAGTTTGATTTTTTTGTGTGTGGAAATAAAAGTGTAAAGCTAATAATAATTATTATTCAGCTGAAGTTACAAACTGATCCTAATCTACTGCTGGCACGTCTCCTGCATTTGATAGGGGAGGACAAATGGTTAGACTTACAGTTCTGTTCTACCAATTAGGTAAAAATGCTTTTTTTTTTTTTTTTTTTAATTAATTCCAGGCAAACTTCCCCGAGGTCAGGCAGGCAAGATTAAGCACATGGCCTTGCTATTAGAATCTTTGGCTTTAGAAAGGAGTCTTAATTCTTTTGGATATTATATTCACCAACATCTGAGGTAATTTCTGGAAAATTATCATTTTAAAATCATTAATCCTTCTCTCTTACACTGACACCTGTAATGAAGTGGAGCATCGAAATAGGATACTCCCTGCATTCAGTGCATATCATCTACTGTAAGATTTCAGAATCTAATGAGACATTTCTTTTAGGGAGACTTCTTGGAAATATTATTCCTTCTCCCATAGGGCATCATTTGAAACGTCACATTTAGTTGGTCATTTAGAGTATAAGAAACAATGCCTTGCTTAAGTATATGAGATCATGGGATATAGACCATAGGAAGGCACATTTCACGTACACAGCTGAATTCAGAATCTGCATCTTTGCAGTGCGCCTTACCCTGTTCTCACTCTCAGCTGTTTATTTTGTTTCCTAGTTCACTTAGAACAATGAAGCAACTACAGAGAACTTCCATCAGCTCCCACTGTCACATCTACCCACCTTCCTGAATCTGCTCACATAATCTGCCTTTTCTTTTGTTTCTATGAATGAATGGCCTGTGTTTCCATCAAAGGTCAACGTCAGTACTTGTACACTGCAGACCACCCATCCCTCTGCCTTCTCAAGTTTACTGCCACAGTGATTCTCTGATTCTTTACTTCATCATTTTATCTTCCTTTGAAAAAAAAATTGGATCTTGTCCATTCCCATAACAGAAATGCTGTTATTTCTACATCTTTTTGGCACCATTTTCCAATATAGTCACGACATCATTTCTTCTCTCCTTAGTTGCTTTCTGTATGCCCGTTTGTTCTTTTTCCTCTTTCCCTGACTAATTTTGGACTAATTGAATATCTTTAGTATTACATTTTTATCTCCACTCTTGGCTTATTATTTATACCTTAATGGTTTTGTTTTTGTTTTTGTTTTGCTGTTATTGTTGTTTGTTTATTTAATGTTTGCCCTTGGATTTATGACTGTACATCTTTAGTTTATTATTATGACACTGCATTATAATCTAAGACCCTTACAACAGTGTATCTATTTTGTCCCCTCCCATACTTTGGACTATTATTCTAACCTTTTACTTCTACATAAGTTATAAACCCCATAATAGGTTAAATATCATTTTTACTATAATAAGCAAAGATTTTATAAAGAAATCTTAAAGTGAGGAAAATGACTTTTATATTTACCCTACTTGCCACTACTGTTTTAATTCATCTATTTCCATTTTCCTTCTGCCTAAAGGACCTCTTTTAGCATTTCTTGTAGTCTTTGTCTGATGGCAATGAATTCTCTCAACTTTTCTTTGTCTAAAAAAGTCTTTGTTTTACCCTCGTTTTTGGAAAATATTTCACTACGCATGGAAATGTAGGTTGACAGTTTCTTCCAGTACTCTAAAGGTGTCACTCCATTGTATTTTTACATGAATAGTTTCTAAGGTGATGTCTCTGAGACAATCACTGCTGTAATCTTATCCTTTTTTCTCTGTACATGATATGTCACTTTTTTCCCACTGACTACTTTTAGCACTTCTTCTTTATCACTGGTTGTCAGCATTTTTGTCTAATTTGGAAATTTTTTGGCCATCTTTCCTTCAAATATATTTTTTAAAGATTTTATTTATTCATGAGAGACACAGAGAGAGAGGCAGAGATATAGGCAGAGGGAGAAAAGCAGTCTCCCTGCAGAGAGCCTGACTTGATCCTGGGACCCCAGGATCATGACCTGAGCCAAAGGCAGATGCTCAACCAGTGAATCACCCAGGTGCCCTCCTTCAAATATTTTTTTACCCTTTTTCTTCCCTGTAACTTTAACTGTATATGTTTTAGACTGCTTGATATTGCTATAAGCTGTGTTTAATATATTAATATGTATATATATATATATATATTAAGATGCTCACTGGTTCATAAATGGCACTGTCTCCTTGTAAAACTTTACATGGTAGAAGAGTGGGGGGATATCTCTGGGTTCTCTTTTATGAGGGCCCTAATCTCACTTACAAAGGCTCTGCCTCCTGAAGGCCCCACCTCCTAATACTATTACATTGGTGATTAGGATTTCAACATACGAATTTAGAGGGGACACAAACATTTAGTCTGTAGTAGATGGTATCTGTTGTTTTGTCTTCAGATTTGCTCACTTTTTCTCCCACCATGGTTTTTCTTCTGTTAATCCCGTTTAATACAGTTTTATTTCAGATATTTTACTTTTCATCTTCAGAAATTCTGTTTGGTTCTGCTTAATAACTTCTGTTGCTCTCCTCATCATGATTATGTTTTTCTATAACATATTTTTAATATTTATATTAAATAGGGATGTCTGGGTGGCTCAGCAGTTGAGCATCTGCCTTCGACTCAGGGTGTGATCCTTGGGTGCTGCGGTTGAGTCCCGCATCAAACTCCCTGCAGGAAGTCTGCTTCTCTCTGCCTATGTCTCTGCCTCTCTCTGTATCTCTCATGAATAAATAAATAAAATCTTTAAAAAATATATTTATATTAAATAGTGAGCATATTTGTAATAGTTGTTTTAACATCCTGTCTGCTAATTCCATCATCTCTGTCATTTTCCTGCTTCTTTACATATCTAGTAATTTTTGATTGGATGATCAACATTGTGATTTTATGTTATTGAATTTTTCATTTCCTTTAAAGAGTGTTGGACTTTCTCTTGAAGGCAGTTAAATTATTTGTGAATTAGTTTGATCCTTTGGAGGCTCATTTTTAATCTGTTTTAGAACAACTCTAAATAGATCTTAACTCTGGGTTAATTAGGCCTCATTTCTAAGGCATTACCCTTTTGAGATCTCTACTGAAATCCTCAGATATTTGATAAATACTCTCTACTCTAGTGGCAATTTGTATAGTCTTTAGGAATAGTTCCATTTACAGCTTCCTGGTATTTGTTCTATTCCTGGAAATTGTTTTTTTGCCTGGCCTAATGGGATTTTCCTCTGTACATGTTCAGACTGATATTCAGTTAAAGATTTAAGAAGACTCCTATGCATATTACTAGAGCTCTTTCTCTACGTACTTTGCTCACAGTACCGTGCCACACAAATTCTAGGTTGCTTCAGTTTCTCTGAGCTCTATTCTCTGTTCAACTCAGAAGACTACTAGGCTTTGTTTGGTTTTCCCCTTCCAGCACCATAGTCCAGAAATTGCCTCTAATTAAACATCTGGGGAGGTCATAGGATTTACCTCATGTGTTTCCTTTATCTTGGGAATCAAAGATGGCAGTGCTGCATTAGTATGCTGCTTGAAGAGGTGTCAAGAAAAACAAAACAAAAATTTTGTGAATTTAAATTCCTGTAATGGATAGTATACCATTACTTGTAACATTTCTCTCAAATTGCTAACAAAACTTAATACAGATGTTTACCTGTTTACAATGTAGTGGATATTGGTGAGAAAATAATTTTTGGAACCTCAAAGTCTGTAAAAAAGCCTCACTATATTTTGCTCTAACCACAGAAGTTTATTGTACTGCTAATATACTTACTGCTATCTTAAAATCTTGGAAGAAAAGGGGGCTTTATGTTACTGTTTCTTGTTAATGGCCTTCTGATTGTAAGAACAGAGATAAACAATAAAACTAGTGAAGATGGGATATACCAAAGAAAGATTATGGTGCGTTCAAAGTAGCTGAGTTTATGTGGAATTAGGCAGGCTAAAGCTTGAGCCTTGAGTGCAAAACAGTGAAAGTTCAGAGAAAAGAATTAAGAAGAGGGCATTTTTGTTATTTTTTAAAAAAGGATCATTTGAAAAAAAATAACATTAAGATCTCAGACAGAAATAGAAATGTAAGGAGCAGAGGCATTCTGGGTCAAAAGGAGAAAGGAGATGAAGCCTGCATGTGTCAGCATTTTTGTTCCCCTTGCTGAGTAAAACAGAGATGAGGTGAGCTCCAAACTTGACAGAGCTCTCTAATATATTTTACATTCCAAATCCTTGAGCTTTTAATATGTTTATTACTCTAAGTATACGTGTGAATTAGGTGCTAAGAAAAAGTTCCTTGGACTTCCTTAAAGAGTAGGTAAGACTCAGAAGTCAGCATACTGATTTTATATAGATAAAGGGCTCAAACACAGTTAAGCACAATTTTAATTCTTAAATAGTTTTATTTTCCCAGAAATGTATAATGATGCTTTTACTATTATTTATCATACTCTTTAAAAATATATGATAAAGAGTAAATTTCAGGCCAGTCATATAGAATACAAATTCTGAATTAAAACTGATACTTTATAATGGACTTTGGTGATTTTCTTAAAGTAAATATTTCTATTGGCCACATACATTTTAGAGGTAAATGTATTTTGCTTATAATACATTTTAGTTTATGATTTATCGTGTGTGTTTAGGTGGGTGTGTCTATGGTGTAGACTTGGCTTTTGTTGATTGAGAAAGCTTTAATATTTTTGTCTTGGGCAAAGACAGAAACAACACTCATTTACATTTGTGCTTTCAATTTTAGAAACAAAACCCAAGAAATGCCTCATTCCACAAACAAAGAGCTGATACTTGGCATCATGGTGGGAACTACTGGAATCAGCTTGCTTCTTTTGTGGTACCACAAGGTTCGTAAATCCAGGAAAACATTGAATTTACCTAAATTTCTTTCCCTGGGTAGTAAGTTTGATTCAATGACTTTTCAAGATGAAATGTATAATGGCCAAGGAACAGCAGCAATCTTTCAAGGAAGGCAGCTTCAGATATTGGAGAAGTTAAATGAATTACTGACAAATATGGAAGAACTCAAAGAGGAAATCAGAGTTCTTAAAGAAACCATTCCAAAGCTGGAGGAATATATACAAGGTGAACTTGGAGGGAAGATAACTGTTCATAAGATAAGTCCTCAGCACAGAGCTAGAAAAAGAAGGCTTACCACAGTTCAAAGTTCTGCAACAAGTAATAGTTCAGAGGAAGCAGAAAGTGAAGGAGGGTAAGTTTCTTGATGATGTTTCCCATGTCGAATTATTTATTTCATTATTGCTATTATTTTAGGTTCTTTCATTATGTACTTCCAGGTATATATACTGCTACTAATAAGATAAAAAAAGAAATGATTATATGTTACATCATAATTAAAACTATTCAGTAGTGGTCTATATTTAAGATAGTTTACATTGACGAAAAGAATATAAGTAAATGACTAGTACCTCGTGACCTCATATGAGTAATGAAAAAGTCAGTAATTTTTGCCAGAATATGTAGCCTATTTTTATATGTGGCTACCATGTGACCCCTTATGTAAGAACTGTCCAACAAATCTATGCTGCCAATTATCATTAGCTACATTAGCCATTAAGCACCTGAAATGTAGTTAGTGCAACTGAGAAACTGAATTTTTAATCTCATTTAATTGTAATTAATTTAAATAGCCATGGAACTAGTGGCTTACTGAATTGAGCAATGCAGACCTAAAAAAGATTTGAGAATGTACAAGTGATTCAGTTTCATCCTCACCATCCTCAATGGTAATCCTTCGAATTCTAAAACCAAGAACATAAATAATATTCTTTTTTTTTAATTTTTATTTATTTATGATAGTCACAGAGAGAGAGAGAGGCAGAGACACAGGCAGAGGGAGAAGCAGGCTCCATGCACTGGAAGCCTGATGTGGGATTCGATCCCAGGTTTCCAGGATCGCGCCCTGGGCCAAAGGCAGGCGCCAAACCGCTGCGCCACCCAGGGATCCCTAAATAATATTCTTTTAGAAGAAAAACATGATTTATAAGTTAAGAAAAAACACACAAAAAAAACCCAAACAAAACCTAAAAAACAAACCCATGCTCAACTAGTGTTTTTGAAGAATAAAAAAGGCAAGCATATAATCACTAGATGTTCTTTAGGGCAGGGACACTATGTTTTCTTTGTTATATTCTTAACACATTGTTCTTGTACCTAGCACAGAGTGGACACCAATAAATATTTCACGAATGAATGAATGTTCTGCTAAGTCACCATGGAATTGGGAGAAGGGATCTGAAGGGAGAAGGAAGGAGAGGGAAGAAGAGAGGAAACAGAGTAGGGATAAAAGTGTGATTTCATACATAAAGAAATGTAAATGGTTGATCAAGTCTTTGACATCATGCGAGGACTGGAATTACTTAGTATTTTTATGTATGAACTGGAGACATAACTATGAAAAATCTTTCAGATAGAGAAAAGTCACAAACGATAGATCTAGATAACAGGAAGGTCTTAAACATTTGTGTTCCTGAACAACAAGTTGTAGACTGATTTTAAAACTGGCAGTGGGATGTTTAAAAGGAATTCACAATATTTCTAAATACTCCAGGACTGTAACTTGAAAAAGGCACTATTAATTATTAAGGGTATAGAGAATAGCAACCTAGTACTCTAATGAGGAGCAAAGATCCCAACACAACATAGGACATCTGGGAGAGTTCTTGAAGATCACCAATGGTTATACCTTTATGTAAATCTATGGCATTTCCTCCTAAGGAATCCTGTGTTCAACTTTGGCAATCTCATCTTCAAGAGGACATAGTGGAGCTAAGGACTAGCCAGAGAAGATCCCCTAGACCGAGAGAAGAAACGGCAGTCCTGGTAAAGGAGTGGAGGCCAAAAGGCTGAGTGGACCTTAGTCTAAAAAGACCTGGGTTAGGGTGAGCACAGGCTTGTTCAAGAAATTCTAAAATTCTAGGAAGAGAGGCAACCTTTGATAAGTTTAAGATGTTTGGGACAAATGAAAAGAAGATAACTGTGGGACTTAGTTAACTTCAAGTAATAGTATAGGCATAAATTGTTTATGTGAGTTCAGGAAGGATTTGTGAAATTTGTGAATAATAGTCACAGACAGCTAATAAGAAAAACTTTAAGATTGATGTAGGTTGTTGCCTACATCATTGCCCCTTCTTGCTCAATCCTGGGTGCCTTTGTTAGCAATAGAATACTAGAATTGAGGCAAGGGAGCCCTCATGACTTGGACTAGATTATAGTAAATGGCTCTTAATAGAGGGAAACTTTCCTATTTAGCTATACTTCAATAAAATAAACAAAACAAGCAAACCAACACCTACTGTGGATTTTTTTTTTTTGAGAGAGAGGAATAAGACACAAAGATTTAATACCCTCTTTCTAAATAAAAACCTAGAGACAAACTTTTAAAATAAATAATGTACTTTTTAAAAACAAGGTCTTTATAAAGTATATTTGTGTAAATTTTATATTGCCTGTCCTGATAAACCTCCCACAGTACAAAGTGACTGGTCATGGTAAGATACAGTCTTAGCCCCATTAGCATATTTAACGTAAGATGTATCCTTGATACAACAGTGTCCTTGCAGCAAAATTAAAACATCAAATGATAATTGCATGTTCCATACATTAGATTTAACTTTTGATAAAGGTTTCTGGAGCTTTTGACTTCTCTTAGTAAAGAAGATGACAGTCACAATTTGCCAACACTGTTCTATATAAGAAAAGGGGAGAAAATGAATTATGTCCTTAGGTAGTGTCAAAAACTTGAGTGGATAGATCAGTAGAATGCATTTTCTGCAAACAGTATCTTCTGCATGCCTGTCTTAGTACACAGTATCATTAGGGACAAAGGGATTTATGCCTTTTTAGACCTAGCTAATTTTATCTTGGTTGTGGGGGTGATGGTGCCTGAGGCTTAGATTCCTATACTGTGGCCATCAGAGGGCCTTTTTTTTCTTAGCACTAGTGTGAATGTCTTGGAAAGCATCTGTGCTTCTTGATAATATTATGTTTCAACTGATTTTTTTCTCCCCTGCTCCATGACTTGGAGTCAGTCACTGCCTTGGCAGCGTTGGTTCCTTTCAGTGACAAATAGTACTAGACAGCAGCATCTTGGTGTGTAGACATGGCAGGGTGATACGAGAGCTTGTTTGGGCCCATTTTAGGTCAGGGTAAAGAAAAATTGTTCTAAATATTTTCAAGGTTATAAGTTCACATCAGTGTTTTCAGCTTAAATGGAAGCCCTTCCTTATTTCTGAAAACTTTTTTAGCTCATTTTCTTTCTCAAGCTGCTCACTGCTTTTTCTCTGTCAGCTTTTATCTGTATTGTTCTATCAAACCACGAGCTTAAAAAGTTATTATATGACAATGTTATGTAAAGCTTTAGAGACCTCTCTTTCAAAAGTTCCATCTTATTCCATTTTATATTAAAGTCATATCCCATGATAAACTCATAGTTCTTCATTCTAAGTGAGCTTTACAAAGAATAGATGTGTTTCAAAATGAGACACTTCTATTAGGAAAATCAGGGTTGTATAGTGACCCTATGGGCCTTCTGTTTCTTTTTTTTTTTACTGTGGTATTTTCCTTATAGTGTTTAGTTCATATGATAGCTTCAGATAGTGTCAACAGGCACAATTAGGATTATTTGAAAAGAAAAACCCCGTAAATCTACCACCAAAAGAGCACCAAGCTATAATACAAGCCACAATACCTAGAACCTTAGATATTACTCTACAAATAATAGAGGATGGTGATGCCAGCAAGACCACAGACAGAAACAGGTTTTTGAGATTTTATTTAAAACTACTTAAATTCTTAGGGTGCCGGTGGCTCAGTTGGTTAAGTGTCCAACTCTTGACTTCAGCTCAGTTCATGATCTTGGGGTTGTGAGACCAAGCCCCACATTGGGCTCCATGATCAACAGGGAGTCTGCTTGGGATTCTCTCTCTCCCTCTGCCCCTTCCCTTGGTCACTTACACACCCATACGCTCTCTCTCTCAAATAAATAATTCTTAAAAAAGAAAAAACTTAAATTTTCATTTCATGAGCCAAATATAGTCTTTGCTTTTTATTCATTTACATTTTTTTTATTCTATTACTTCTGCCAAGTCAGTTTTACTGTTGGACTTCAATTTCTCAAGGCCTTGAGAGAAAGACAAATTCAGGTATTCATGATGTGGTGCTTTGGTATTCTTTCATGTTGTAGAAGAGCACATTTGTATACAAAAAATTGTTTTTGGTTTAGAATTTTCAAAAATGAAATATTACCACATAGTTGAAATCCTTTTTTGTAGTCCTTTCTCTCAGAGGTAGCCATTATCTTAAAGTTGGTAGAGTCTTCCTTTGAAAGTTTGGATTTTTCTCCTATATGTGTATGTTTACATCAGAAATGAATAAATCATGTTTGGTTCTTAAAATTTACATAAATGGTGATATATGGTATATAACATTTTGTAACTCATTTTTGCATCAAATGTTTCTTTGAGGTTTTTCCGATTGATGTAAGTAAATTTATTTCATTCTTTTCAATTGCTATGCTGCATTCCATTGTATGAATATGCCTTAATTTATTTCCCTGTGGATGGATGTTTATTTAGGTCACCATTTTTTGGTTCTTCTAAACAATGCCTTCATTTTTCCTTAGGCACGTGTGGAATAATTTTAAAGTATATACTTAGAAGTGGAGGCAGAATTATCGGCCAAGTATAGTGTTATTTTGTATTACTAAACTACTCTTCAGGGTGTTCTAGTATTTGAGAATTCTTATTTTCCATACAAATTCTTATAGTTAGACTTTTTAATTTTAGGCAACTTGATGGAGATGAAGTAGTAACTAATTATTATTTCAGTTTGCATTTCCCCAAGCACTAGTAAGATTGGGCATCTCTTCATAGTTCATTTGCATTTTGGTCTCCTCATCTATAAATTTCTTTTAAAAATGAATCAATAGAGGAAGGTAACACTAACAGTTGGTGTCCTCTTTATTCATTCAATGAGTGTGTTCACTCTGTGCCAGGCACTGTGTAGGCTCTCCATGTACATTAGGAAACAAAAGAAAGTCTTTCAAGTCAAACAGATTAAAAAAAAAAACAAAACAAAAAACTAACAAAATGTTAAAGAGAGATGTTGTGTTCTAGCTTTAACCAGAGCCCCAAAAGCCAAGAACAGATCAGTTAAGGGCCAAGTCCTCTTGCATTCTAAACCTTCCTGGGCAGGACTTGCCAAAAGATGGAAGCCATCGCCAGCATGAGCATGCACTCACTGGTAGCCTGTGAAAGGAAGCCGATGAAGGGCAAAAGAAGCATTTCTTCAGGGGAAGTTGTTCCTTTGCTGGGCATCCCACCAGTATGTGTATGATGCAGAGTGCTATAGAAATGGATAGCATTACTTAGGTAGAATATGTTGCATGAGAAGAGTGAAATGGTGGAGTGCAGAGCCTTTTGGAACCAGTACTAAGGGAGAGGGCAGAGGTGGGTGAGCCTTTAAGGAAAGACAGAAGACTGATGATCAAGGAAGTGGGAGCAGGCCTTCAGTGTTCTATTTAAGAAGTCATTGCCAGACCCAAATTTATCTAGGTTTTCTCCTGCGTGATCTTCTAGCAGTTTTATAGTTTTGCATTTTATATGTAAGTCTTTGTTCCATTTTGAGTTCATGTTTGTGAAGGGTGTAAGGTCTGCATGACCAAACACCCTTTGTCTAGGCCATATGACAGGATTGTGGGGAGAAACCGTGAGGAATGATGTGATGGTCCCCTCCAGAACCAAAAGCACATTTAGCAAATTTTCTTACTGGTTGGGGTAAAAGTAGTGGGTTCCCTAAGTTCAGCATTCAAAGAAAAGAATGGGTCAGTGTAAATGCAAGAGTCTCCGGGGCCCTCTGCATTGCCCTTGTGGGAACTGGGGTCTGGGAAAACCAGCTCAAATATGCCAGCGATCTTACTGCTGGATTTGTTGTGCATAATAAAGTCCTCTCCCTCTGACCTAAGAACCGTGTGTGAGACATTAACCGATTAATGTATTAACTTATATGTAGGGTGAAATCAGATTACCAAACTGACAATTATATGATGAAAAAGAGAGAGCGTTAGGCCTTTGAAGAATGATTTGTTCAAAGGTTTCCCAAAGCAGATTGTTAGGAAGGGAACAAAATCACAAGGTGGTAGTGGGTATTCAGGACATTGAGAAGTAAAAAAAGTTTATATTCGAGGCAGTGTTTTATGTCATCAGTGACTTGACACACATACCTATTATATGGATAGTGCTCCAAGTTGGTTTGGAAAAGGAGAGAGCAATATTTCTTTCCAGATAACTCTGTTACCCTTGTCTTTAAATGAGTAGGAGTTGTTTTAAGGGGTGGGGTTAGAAACAGTAGTATAGCCAATCTCCATAATCTGTGCATGTGGCCCACACGATCAGATGGCATGCTTTATTGCCGATGAAGATGAAGCTTACTTCATTCTGGGGGCAGTGATGTTGATCAGGTATGATTTTGTTTTGTTTTCCTTCTCCATATATTTTTGGACCAAAGTTTGTATTGGTGACTTTTCCATATCACTGAAGGGTATAAAAAACTGGTGTGAATAGTGTTGGTGTGAAGGTAGAATGAATTAGTAGGCCAGGGGTGTGTAGGGCGGCTAGTGAGAGAGACAGTCCCAAGCAAAAGATCATGTAGATATTATATATGTTACTGCCTTCATCCTGTTTTCTTGTCCCTTGATTTATTGGCTGACTCCTTGAACATGGTGAGGTTAGAATATACATTCCCCCATCATGTGACTCGTAGCTTCTCAGAAAGGCAAGCCACAGAACAATTTTATCTAAACCTGATGTCATGAGATTCTAGAGTCTGCTGTCATGACATTCTGTGCTGTTGCCGTGTTAATTACACTGCAACTTAAGTGTTCAGTCTTCTGACCTGTTCCACCTACACAGGGCATTTTATGGCTTAAGGATGATGGCTTAGGAAGGAAAGGAGAGATTTAATTTGGATTAAATTCAATATGGGAAAATGCTTAAGGTAAGCCTTTAAAAAGAAAAGAAAAGAACACCCCCCTCTTCCCATGTTTCATGTGCTAATAGCGAGAACATGGACATGTTCAGAAATCAAGCTTTAATGCTTTCTTTAGTTTCCTACAGTAACTGAATATCTGGACTATGGATATTTATCTGAAGTATTCTCTCCAGAGAGGTCTGCTTTATCCATGGTTAATATTTTAAAATGTATTAGTCAACAGGGCATAAATTTATTCTACTTCACTCCTTTAAATATAGTAGTTCCCTGAATCTTTAAATGATCTTCCTAAGGTTTAATTGTTTGGGCAGGTACTGTGTAGGTAGAGATAATCTTTTAGATTAGGGCATTTTGGGGGGATACATCTGTGTGACCATCAATTCAGCTGCCATAATTTTCTCATTCCCTATTGTTTCCATATTGATAAAGTGCATATTACTCTTCAGGAGTCTTGGCAGGTCTCCACCTCTGCTCCCTATTTTTTCCTCATTTGACACTTTTTTCACTCTAGCCACTACAAAGAGGATGAGAACTACCGACTAAATTATCCTGCAGATCAAGTTCCTTCAGATTCCCTGCACCATGGAACCTCTTTTACTCATCGAACTCTATCTCTTGATCCTAAAAGAGCTCATCTATCTGCAGTATTTAATGTCAGTTCACGTAGAGAAAGTAAAAATTTATGTTCTCCATCAAATACATCTTTCTTTGGAAGAAGACATTCTTTATTTGCCAAATTACAGAAAAGCAATATTTTCCCTGACCATCAACAAGGTAGAGCTAACTTTGACTTTCAAGAAAAAAGAAACTCCGGTGATTCGAAATCGTCCTCAAACTATCCTGGCCTTAGATCCCAAAGACTTTTCTTTGCCCCTAAACTAAGTATAATCTCCTGTTATGATATTGCTGGTTTTTTTGATCTTCAATCAAGTGGGCATAACATCTTTAATCCAGATGAAATAGTTTCTAAAAACTCAAGTATTAGTGGTGCTGAAAAATACCTAAGCTCTCATTCTCCTGGATATAATATTACACATTTTATGAGTTTGGGAGCAAAAGCTAATCCTTCAACCTTTCCGAACACCATTGGTGGAAACACCTGTCAACACAGCACAGCAACCATCCTTTCTCTTCCAGCTATTATTTCCTATTCCTGTCAACAAAATGAAACTGCCACCAACATTGAAGAAAGAGGCCAATTAAGGAAAGTTTCCTTTCATCCTGGTTCTCAAAGTCACCGTACAGATCATTCTCTACCTGTGATTCAGCAGCATCCCTCTCAAAGAGTAACTTCCCCTGTTTTGTTTTGTGTAATGTTGGATTTTCTTCACTTTATAAAAATGCTACTCGCTTTATTCCACCTCAGAATGATGTTGCTTCAGATTCCTTTGAAGATGAAAACATTGCTATTTCATCTCAAAATGAAGACAGATCTTCATCTATTGCAATTCCTAAAATAAGGTCACCTCAGACTTTCCCCTCTCTTAGAAGGGTAGCTCAAATCAGAAATTTTTCCACCAGACACACTGTAGAAGTCATGGCTCAGCCCTCCTAGAAGTCTCCTATCTCACTAAGTTTCACTGCCTTTTCGAAAAAAAAGACTTCCACTTTGCAGTCTAAATTTAATTTTAATTGCTGTATTTTTTTTTGAAAGATAGCTTATTGACATCACTGGAATTTGGAAGTCACAGATTATTAATCTGTTTCAGGCTTTTAACAGATTGACTGCTGACAGGTTGACCTGTCTCAAATTTCTGGATGACTATTGTAATATTTTGGTGGTCTGAAAATAACATCAAGCACTGATATAGAAGTCTTCTACATGTGCCACATTCTCTGAGAGTTTTTGCATCTTCTTTTATCCTACTCTAGTCATTACAGACAGTATTCCTATGTCATCTATAGAGCTATATTAAGTAATGCACAAATTTTCATTTATATTGGCCTTGTTGGTACAGATAGCCCACTGACAGATATTTTTACTAATACAAGGATCAAATTATAAATAAAAAAATATTATAGTTGAAATATGTAGAATATATTGTAGAATATTTGAAATGTAATATAGTTAAAATTGGTATTTTAACTAAAAAATTTTAATGCACATTTGTATGTGCACGTCTGAGACTTCAGAGAACTCTGAGATCAGAGGTAATAAATTCATATATTAGTCGTTATTTTTCAGAGTGAATATTTTTCAGTTTTTCTCCAAAATTTTTACTTTAAAAAACTTTTAAATAAAATTTTTATTTTAAAAAGTGTCTCCCAAAATTTTATTTTTGCATAAATATCTTTCAATTTTTTCTATTACATTAAAGTTTACACAGATATTTCTCAGAACAAATAATGAAGGAAAAATGCATATAAACAATTAAAAGTACTTACATTAGTATATAGTTGGTCCTTGTAGAAGGAAGAAATTGGCATTATTTTCAATTATTTATCATGATAAAATGCCCCCTAAACCTGTATCATTGGGCTAAGATGTTACTTTTACTTTTGTGCTTTTTCCACCTTTTAGCATGTGTCTTAAATTTTTTTCTACTTCAGTGTTTTAAATTGTAGTGAAATACAGATCACATAAAATTTACTATCTTAACCATTTTTAAGTTTAGTTGCGTTAATTACATTCATATTGTTATGCAACCATTATCATTATTTGTCTCTAGAACTTTTTTCATCTTCCAAACTGAATTCTCGACCCATTAAACAATCATTCCCCTCCCCCATCCCCCGAGCCTCTGGCCACCCCTTTTCTACTTTCTATGTGAATTTGAGTCCTCTAGGTACTTTAAAAGAAATGGAATTATGTGTATTTGTCTTTTCGTAATGTCTTGTCTTTTCTCTGTTTCACTTAGCATAATGTTCTCAACGTTCATCCATGTTGTAGTTTATGTCAGAGTTTCCTTCTTTTTCGAGGTTAAATAGTATTACTTTGTATGTATATATCCCATTGTACTTATTTATTCATCTGTTGATGGACACTTTTGTTGCTTCTACCTTTTAGCTATTGTGAATAATGCTGCTATGAACATGGGTGTACAAATATCTCTTCAAGACCCTGCTTTCAATTCTTTGCTTGTATATTCAGAAATGGAATTACTGGATCATATGGTAATTCTATTTTTAATTTTTTTGAGGTACTGCCATTTTTTTCAGGAGCAGCTGCACTATTTTATGTTCCCCCAAGAGTTCACAGGGATTCCAGTTTTTCCACATGAACGCCTACACTTGTTCTTTTCTGTTTTTTTTTTTTTGACAGTAACCATCCTAATTGGTGCAAGGTGGTATCCCGTTGTGGTTTGCATTTCCCTAATAATTAGTGACATTGAGTATTGTGCTTATTGGCCTTTTGTATATCTTCTTTGGAAAAATGTCTACTCAAGTTCTTTACCCATTTTTTTAATTGGGTTGCTTGCTTTTTGTTGTCAAGTTACAGGAGTTCTTTACATATCCTGGATGTTAGCTCTTTATCAGATATATGATTTACAAATCTGTTCTCCCACCATTGTGGGCTGTCTTTCACTCTGTGATTATGTCCTTTGATGCACAAGCTTTCATTTTAATTTTGATGTCTAAATTCTCTATTTTAATTTTGGTGCCTAGTTTATCTATGTCGTTTCTGTTGCCTATGCTTTTGTTGTCACATCCAAGAAATCATTACCAGAAACAATGTCATGAAGCTTTTCCTCTATGCTTTCTTCTAAGAGTTTTATAATTTTAGATTTTACATTTAGTAAATGATCCATTTTGAGTTAGTTTTTAATTTTTGTATAGAGGGGGTCCAGTGTCATTCTTTTGAATGTAAATATCCAGTTTTCCCAGCACCACTTGTTGAAGAGACTACCCTTTCTCCATTGAATGGTCTTAGCACCCCTGTCAATAATTATTTGACCATATATGTGAGAGTACTTCTGGGCTTTCTATTCTATTCCATTGATGAATATATCTGATTTTATGTCAGTCCACATTGTTTTGATGTAGCTTTGTGATAAGTTTTAAAATCAGGAAGTGTGAGACTTTTACCTTTATTCTTTTTCAAAGTTGTATAGGCTATTCAGGGTCCTTTTAGCTTCCACATGAATTTTAGAATGGATTTTTCTCTTAACACAAAACATTGTTGAGATTTTGAGAAGGATTGCACTGAATTTATCAATTGCTTTGGGTAGTATTGACATCTTCACAATATTTGTCTCCAAATCCATGGTATGGGATTTCTAATTGTGTCTTCTTTAATTTATTTCATCAATGTTTTATAGTTTTAAGTATACAAATCTTTCATCTCCTTTGTTAAGTTTACTCCTAGGTATTTTATTCCTTTTGATACTATTATAGAGTCATTTTCTTTGTTTTTAAGATTGCTTCTTGTTAATTTATAGAAACAAAACAACTGAGTTTACAAGTTGATTTATATTCTGAAACTTTGCTAACTTTATTAATTCTTACAGTTTGTGTGTGTGTGTGTGTGAGAGTGAGAGAGAGAGAGAGAGAGAGGAGAGAGAGAGAAATCTTTAGGATTTTCTACATAGAAGATCATGTCATTTGCTAAGAGATTTTATTTCCAACTTTTGATTTAGATGTCTTTTATTTCTTCTTTTTGTCTAATTTCTCTGGCTAGGACTCTTAGTACTGTATTGAATAGTACTGGCAAAGGCAGGCACTCTTGTCTTATTACTGATGTTAGAGGAAAAGCTTTCAGTCTTTCACCATTGAGTATGATGTTAGCTATGGGCTTCTCACATATGGCCTCTATTTAATATTGAGGTTGTTTCTTTCTGTTGCTGGTTTGTTACACATTTTTGTTTGTTTTAAGTAGGCTCCACACCTAGCATGGAGCCCAGTTTGTTACACATCTTCATCATGAAAGAGTGTCGAATATTGCCAAGTGTTTTTTTTTTCTGTGCCAGTTAAGATGGTCATGTGGGTTTTTTTTTTTTTTTGCCCTAATTCTGTTAATGTGGTGTATCACATTGATTTCCATATGTTGAGCCATCCTTGCATTTCCACTTGGTCATGGTGTATAATCATTTTAATTGTTTTCAAATTCTGTTTGCTAACATTTTTTTGAGGATTTTTGCATCAATAGCCATCAAAGATTTTGGTCTAGTTTTCTTATTCTGTATTTATACAGGTTTAGGATCAGGGTAATAATGACCTAATAGATTGAGTTAGGAAATATTCCCTTCTCTTCAATTTTTTTAGGGAATTTGAGGAATACTGGTTAATTCCTTAACTGTTTGGTGGAACTTAACGGTGAAGCCATGTGGTCATGGGTTCTGTGATCTTTTGTTAGATTTTTGATTACTAACTCAGTCTCTTTACTAGTTATAGATCTGTTCAGATTTTCTGTTTCTTAATTCAGTCTTGGTAGGTTGTATGTTTCTAAGAATTTGTCCATTTTATCTAGGTTATCCAATTTGTTGGCATATTATCTTTCATTATACTCTCCTATAACTTTTTTTATTTCTGTAAAATTGATAGTGATAGTTCTCATTTCTGATTTTAGTTATTTGATTTTCTGTTCTTTTTTCATAGTCTAGCTAAAGGTTTGTCAATTTTGTTGATCTTTTTGAAGAACTGTTAGTTTCATTGATTTTCTTTTTTTAAAAAATTCTGTATTATGTTCATTTCTGCTTTAATCTTTTAATTTCCTTTCTTTTGCTAGCTTTGGGTTTAGTTTGCTCTTTTCTTAGTTTCTTAAGCTATAAATTTAGGTTGTTGATTTGATATATTTCTTTTTAATGAAAGCATTTATAACTATGAATTCCCCCCTTACTACTTCTTTCACTGAATCCTGTACATTTTGGTATGCTGTGTTTCACTTTCTTTTCACTCAAGATATTTTCTAATTTCCCTTGTGATTTCTTCTTTGACTCCTTTGTTGTTTAAGTGTGTTGTTTAATTTCCACATATTTGTAGATTTTCTGGTTTTCCTTCTGCTATTGATGTCTTCTTTCATTTCATTGCAATGAGAAAAGAGGCTTTGTATGATTTTAAGCTTTTAAAATTCATGAAGGCTTCTTTTGTGGTTTAATATATGATGTATGCTGGAAAATGTTCCGTGTTTACTTGAGAAGAATGTGTATTCTTCTATTGTTGAGTAGAGTATTCCATATATGTCTATTAGGTCAAATTGATCAATAATGATATTCAAGACCTCTGTTTGCTTATTGATTTTTTCTTTTTTTTTTTAATTTTTATTTATTTATGATAGTCACAGAGAGAGAAAGAGAGAGAGGCAGAGAGATAGGCAGATGGAGAAGCAGGCTCCATGCACCGGGAGCCCGATGTGGGATTCGATCCCGGGTCTCCAGGATCGTGCCCTGGGCCAAAGGCAGGCGCCAAACCGCTGCGCCACCCAGGGATCCCTGCTTATTGATTTTTTTCTATGGAGTTGTTCTATCCATCATTAAAAGAGAGAGATTGAGAGTCTACTGTTACTATGTTACTGTTGATTTCTTCAATTCTGTCAGTGTTTGCTTCACATATTTAGAATGGCTAGTATTTAGTGCATATATGTTTATTATCATTACATACTCTTGGCAGATTGAGTCTTTTATATTATGTAATCTTCTCCTTTGTCTCGTGTAAGTTTCTGACTTAAAGTCATTTTGTTTGATGTTAGTATAGCCAACCCTATTTTATTTTATTATTTACATGAATCATCTTTTTCATCTTTTTATGCCCAACTCATATGTGTCTTCAGTTCTAAAGTGAGTCTCTTATAGACAACATGTAGTTGATCCTGATTTTTAAAAATCTATTCTACCAACCTGTGTTTTTTTATTGGGGAATTTAATCCATTTATTAAATTAATTACAAATTAGTTAATTAGTAATTTAAATGAATTACCAAATGGTTATTAATTTATTTTGTTTTTTTTTTTAAGATTCGTTTATTTGAGAGAGAGAGAGTAGTATGAGTGGAGGGAAAGAGTCTCAAGCATACTTCCCACTGAATGCAGAGTCCAATGTGGGGCTGAATCTCAGTATCTTGAGGTCATGATCTGAGCTGAAATGAAGAGTCAGATGCTTAACCAACTGAGCCATCCATGTGCACCCCCAAAATTATTAATTTAAATTGATTAATAGAGAATAACTTGGGACACCTGGGTGGCTCAGTGGTTGAACATCTGCATTCGACTCAGGGCATGATCCTGGAGTCCCTAGATTGAGTCTCATATTGGGCTCCCTGCAGGGAGCCTGCTTCCCCCTCTGCCTCTGTCGCTGCCTCTCTCTCTCTCTGTGTCTCTCATGAATAAGTAAAATCTTTTAAAAAAAGAATAATTCACTTTTGCTATTTTACTATTTTCTGTATGTATTATATGCTTTTGGCCTTCATTTCCTGTTACTGCCTTCCTTGGTATTTACTTGATTTTTTTGTAATGACACATTTTGATTCCCTTCTGATTTCCTTTTATGTGTCTTCTGTAGATATTTTCCATGTGTTTACCATGGGCATTGCATGTAGCATCCTAAAGTTATAACAATCTGTTTTAAACAGCTACCAACATAACTTCAATTGCATAGAAAAACTTCTCATTTAACAGCTCTACTCATTTAGTTATCGATGTCACAAATTATATCTTTATATATTAAATATGTATAATGATAAATTTATTATTATTTTATGGTTTTCTATTTTAAATAAGGTAAGAGAATAAAAAATGGAGTTCTGAACCAAAATTATAATAATACTGGTATTTATATTTATCCATGTATTTAGCTACAGCAAAAAACTTCATATTTTTTCATATGACTTCAAGTTGCTGCCAATATCCTTTCATTTCAACATGAAGGACTCTCTTTATCATTTCTTGGAGAACAGATCTAAAGATAAAGAACTGCCACAGCTTTGTTTAACTGGCATTGTCTTAATTTTTCTCTTATTCTTGAAAGACAGTTTTGCTGGATATAGAATTCTTGGTTGACTTTTTTTTTTTCCTTTCAGCACTTTAAATATATTATCCCACTGCCTTCATGCCAGAAGTTTTTTTTGCTAAGAAATCCATTGATAATCTTACTGGAGATCCCTTATATGTAATGAGTAGTTTTTCTTTTGATGCTTTCAAGATTTTTAAGATTTGTCTTTAACTTTCTACAGTTTGAAGGTGTGTCTTTGTTGTAGATTTCTTTGAATTTATCCTACGTGGAATTCACTGAGCTTCTTACATTTGTATATCCATATTTTCCTCAAATTTGGGGGAGTTTTTAGGTATTATCCCCAAAATAAGCTCTCAACCCCTTCCTCTCTTCTTCTTTTGGTATTCTAATAATATGTATGTTGGTCGTTTATGTTATTCCACAGAGTTTCTTAGGCTCTGTTCACTTTTCTTCATTTCTTTCTTTTTTTTTTTTCTTGGCTTTTCAGATTCAAGAACTTAAAATCTGTCTCCAAGTTTGCCAATTCTTTATAATGCTTGTTTGAGTATGTTAATTCCCTCTAGTGAATTTTTCAACTTATTTTTTAAGCTCCAGAGTTTCTGTTTGATTCTAAAAAATAATTTCTAGTTCTTTGTTGGTATTCTCATTTTGTTCATATATTGTTTTTCTGATTTCTTTTTTGCTCCCTCTCCATGTTTTCCTTTAGCTCTTTGAGTACACTTACAAGTATTATTTTAAAATTATTGTCTTAATAAGTCTAAAGCCTGTATTTCTTTAGAGTCAGTTTCTGGAAATTTATTTTATTCATTTAAATTGTCCCTCCTATCCTATTTCTTTGTATGGTTTGTGATCTTTTGTTGAAAATTGCACATTTTGGAGTGCCTGCATAGCTCAGTTGGTTAAGCGTCCAACTCTTGACGTTAGTTCAGGTTTTGATTTTGGGGTCATGAGTTCAAACTCCACAGTGGGGCTTCAGCATGGAGCCTACTTTAAGAAAGAAAAGAAAATTGCACATTTGGAAAAACAGCCATATATCCTAGCCTATGTTGATTGGCTCCATGCAGCAGAAGACCCTTGCTAATTAGCCCAGTGTTCTCAGGTCTTTTCTAGGCACTAGTTTTCCCTGGACCTGTGTGTGTGTGGTTTTTTCCCTCCCTAATTATCCCATATACATGACTGTTTTAAAATATCTTAATTTCAGTGAGTCTTACCCCTGTTTTTAGATGTCTCATTGTATCTCTCTCCGTATAATCTCTTGTATTCTTCTCCCCATAATGTCTTGCATGGAGTCACCCATGAGTTTGTAGGACCCTTTGTAGTTCTCATATGCCACAGTACCTGCTACTGCTTTCAACCACCTTCAATCTGATATTGAAATGATGCCTTCATTTCTGTCTGAGCTCTGAGGCAAGCAAAACAGAAAACAGTCTTTCAGGAAGCGGTTAGACATGCTAAAACATTGCAAACAAGTTCCACTCTTTTCCTTCTGTCCCAGGGGAGGAGCTGGGAATTGGAAACTTTCCATCTATGTAATATGATGCCAGAGGTGAGGCAAGGATAAACAAAAATACTATGAAGTTTCCTACCTTTTGAGTATGGCTTTTTCTTGATTTGGCATTCTCTTGGTTGCTGCAAATCCTTGACTGGCTTCTAAATCTCCCACAAAGCTGTTTCAATCTGTCTATTGTTCATCTAGTGTTTCCATGTAGAAATGAGGGCCTAGAGCTTCCTCTGTGCTATCTTGCTGACTTCAGTCTCCCTTGGCATCTATATTTTTAAAAAATTGGGAAATGAGGTATCGGGTAAAGCTGAGCAAAAGGTACTAGATCAGGGTGCCTGATATAGAGAAATGGCACAGTACTGTAGGTAGGCCTATTCTGATGCAACACAGATTGATTTTGTAAACACACCACCTTATTTTCATAGAAAATAATGTCATCTTCCCTTTAAATTGTGCAGTGATACCTTCAGAGATGCTGTTGTTGCCATTGAAGTAAGCAATTGATTATGCAGAAGAAATGAAAGGATAAGGGAAATGGCATAGTACTTATTCAAATTGGGAGCAGAAAATAGGGCCAGAAAAGTATACGAAATTCCAAATGCTTGTGAGTAATTTTAACATTTAAGGATGAATCTCTCCAGACCTGCTTAAAGACTGTGGGAAAATTCTGTTTGACATCAGATAGGCTATGAACTGCCTTTTTTTTTTTTTTTTTTTGCCCTACTACAAATCTAAGCTCTAACCCCAAATTAATACATATGTTTGAATTTTCCCAAGCCTATTTAGATATGCCCTATTTTTTAAATTTGCTTTTAAAACTTTCTTATAATTTTTGATAAATGCTCAGTAATAAGTAGAAGATTCTTGTGCAAAGGAGGAAAACACTTGAGTGTTTCTAAATGTGGAGAAAAGACTAACTTAATGTTCTCTTTTGTTTTATTGGTCAGTTTGTCTATTGTTAATACCAATACCATGTTGAATTCTTACAGCTTTATCTTTTATATACTGTAGTCCTGATAGCTGTTATTTAAAAGTGTCTTTGCTCTTCTTGCACTTGCCCTTCCATATTGATTTTAGAATCAGGTAAGTTCCATAGGAAAAACCATTTTGGTGGGGTTTTTATTTTTTTAGATTTTATTTATTTATTCATGACAGACGCACACAGAGAGAGAGAGGCAGAAACACAGGCAGAGGGAGAAGCAGACTCCATGCAAGGAGCCTGATGTGGGACTCAATCCCGGGTCTTCAGGATTACACTCTGGACTGAAGGCGGCACTAAACTGCTGCATCACTGGGGCTGCCCCCATTGTGGTTTTGATTGGAATTGCATTAAAGTATAGTTAAATTTGGGGCCATATGAAATTGGTTTAATGTTAACTTCTCTTATCCATGGATATGGTATCTTTGTCCATTTACTTAGATATTCTTTATTGCCCTCAGATAATATTTTTGTAATTTTATATAGAAAAGTGAAAAAAAACTATGTGGAATTTTTTTCTTAGGTACTTTATATTTTTCCTGTAAATGTTTTATGAAATTAGATTCTCTAACTTGTTTTATAGATATAGGGACATAATTGATTTTCAAAAATTGATCATAAATGTTGATTAGTTTTATTTACTTATCTGTAAATTCTGATGGGTTTTGTATTCTATTCCATAAACTCCGAATAATAATAGTTCTGTTTCTTCTCTCTCAATTCTTATAATTTTTGTTTTCTTCTAATATTGTGCTAACAGGACCTGTAGTACATTGTTGAATAGAAGCAATATTAAACATTCTTCTTTATTTCTTATTTTAAGAATGCTTCTAATGTTTCACCATTAAGTGTGAAATGTATTATAGTTTTGGCATATAACTTTTTGTTCAGAAGTCCCCTTCTACTCCGTTTATGGCTTTGGTATTTCTTTGTCCTAAAATAGAACAGAATTTGTTGAAAAAAAAATTGGTAACCACTGAAATGATCATGCAATTTTTCACATCCTGTTGTGCTAAAGAAATGTTCTAGGGTTAAACTGTGCTTGTAATTCCTGGGAGAAATCCATTTTGGTTATGATGCATTCTTTCATGTTTGTTACAGTTTTTTGATATTTTTGATGTCTTTGATATTTTTACATCTATATTTATATATGAAATTGGTCTATAATTTTCATCTCTGCTCTTGTCCGGGTTGGATTTTGGTGTCAGGTTTACCAGCTTCAAAAAATAAGCTAAGTGGTGTTCCTTCCCTCTTTTTGAATTCCTTAGAAGAATATGAGTAAATCTAATTCTTTGGATATTTGGTAAAATTCCCCATGAAAGAAACTGACCCTCTCTCTTTCTCTCTCAATCTCTGTCTCTGTCTCCCTCTTTCCGTGTGTGTGTGTGTGTGTGTGTGTGTGTGTGTTGAAATAATATATAGAATCTGGCTTAATTTATTTAATGGCTGCAGGAATACTCACACCTTTTGGGATTTTTTCTTATAAAAATAAAATTTTTATTGAGATATATTCATATACTGTAGAATTCACCCTTTTAAAGTATACAATTTGGTGGGGGGTTAGTTTATTCATAGAGTTGTAAGGCCATCCTGACTAATATCCAAACACTTTCATCAGTAAAAAAAAAAAAGGCTATGTACCCTGTATCCACACATTGTCTATCTCCCCTCATCCCCAGGCCCTGTCAACCATTATTCTTACTCTCTGTTTCCATGGCTTTGCTTAATATGTACATTTCATGAAGTGGAATCTTACCATATGTGGCAGGCCTTTCAGTAGGCATAATGTGTTCAAAGTCCATTCATGTATCATGCACTAGTACTTCATTCCTTTATATTACCAAATAACATTCCATTGTTTACTCATTTTGTTTACCCATTTGTCCTATGATGGGCATTTGGATTGTTTTCATTTTTTGGCTATTAGGAATAAAGTTTCTATGTACATTCCTATACAGGTTTTTGTGTGGACATATGCTTTGAGTTCATTTGGCTGTGTACTTAGAAGTGTAATTGCTGAGTCATATGATAACTCATGTTAAACATTTTAAGGAACTACTGAATTGTTTTCCAAACTTGATGTACCATTTTACAATCCCACAAGAAATGTAGGAGGATTCCAGTTTTTCTACATCTTTGTCAACAGTCATTGACCTAGGAGGTTTGAAGTGATATTTCACTGTGCTTTTGATTTGCATTTCCCTAATGACTAATGATATTGAGCATCTCTTCATGTGTTCTTTGGCCATTTGTTATTATCTTTTGATGAAATATCTATTAAGTCCTTTTTTCCATTTTAAATTGAATTATTTGTCTCTTATTATTGAGTTGTAAAGGTTCTTTATATTTTTTATATCAAATATATCATTTTGTATTTTCTTCCATTTTGTGAATTATCCTTTCATTTTCTTGATGAAGAAAATTTCCTTTGAAGCACATTAGTTTTAAATTTTGTAAAATCTCTTTTGTCTATGTTTTCTTTTGTCACTTGTGCTAGACGATTGCCTAGTGCCTGGTCACAAATATTTGTTTCCTTCTAAGAGTTTTATAATTTTAGCTCTTACATTTAGGTTTTTGATACATTTTGAGTCAATACTTATATATGGTGTGGGGTAAAGTGTCAACTTCATTCTTCTACATGTGGGTATCTATTTGTCCTAGTACCATTTGTTGAAAATAAAATTGTATACTCCACTAAGTTGTCTTAATGCTTTTGTCAAAACAAATTGACCATAATCATAAAGGTTTATTTCTGGACTCTTAATTTTTAATAGGCCCTTCCTTAATCTCTATTCTATTCCATATGTCTATCATCCTTATGCCAATACTGTCTTGACTACTGTGGCTTTCTAATAAATTTTGAAACCTGGAAGTGTGAATTCTCTAACTTAATTATTCTTTTACAGCATTATTTTGACTATATTGGGTCCCTTGGATTTCCATATGGAATTTAGGATCAGCTTGTCAGCTTTGGGGGGAAAATATTGTCAGCTGAGATTTAATAGAAGTTACTTTGAATCTGTAGATGAATTTGGGGAATGCTGTCATCATAACAAAATCTTCTGGTTCATGAGCATTATATTTCTTTTCATGTACTTAGATCCTATTCTTTAATTTCAACAATTGTTTGATAGTTTACAGTATACAAGTCTTGCACATAGTTTCTTAAATTCAATCCTAAGGGGATCCCTGGGTGGTGCAGCAGTTTGGCGCCTGCCTTTGGCCCAGGGCGCGATCCTGGAGACCCGGGATCGAGTCCCACGTCGGGCTCCCGGTGCATGGAGCCTGCTTCTCCCTCTGCCTGTGTCTCTGCCTCTCTCTCTCTCTCTCCGTGTGTGTGTGACTATCATAAATTAAAAAAAAAAAAATTAAAAAAAAATTAAAAAAAAATTCAATCCTAAGAACTTTATCCATTTTTTTAAAAAAGGTTATTTATTTATTTGGGGGCAGGCAGAGGGAGAGAATCTCAAGCAGAATCCCCATTAAGTGCAGAACCCAATGTGGGGCTCAGTCTACCACCCATTAGATCATGAACTGAGCTGAAATCACGAGTCAGACACTCAAGTGACTGAGCTACCCAGGTGCCCCAGAATTTTATTCTTTTTAATAATGTTGTAAGTGAAATTGTTTTCTTCATTTCATTTTTGGATTGTTCATTGCTAGATGTATAGGAATACAATTGACTTTTATAAGTTGATCTTGTATTTTACAAACCAATTGAACTTGTTATTAGTTCTGATAACTTTTTATGGATTCATTAGGATTCTATATGAACAAGATGATATCATCTGTGATTAGAGATTACTTCTTTTCAATGTGAGCACCTTTTATTTCTGAACAAATTGATTTTTTTTCTTGAACAGTTTTAGCCAACTACATTTTTCTAGATGATTGCCTTTCATTTCAAAGTTTAAATTTATTAGCATAAAATTGTTCATGGTAGTCTGCTATGTAAATCCATGCTCTATTTGTAGTAACAATGGTTCTTTGTTTCATTCCTGATGGTGTTTATGATGACTTCTGCTTTTTTTCTTTTTTTTACATTCTTTTACATGTGAGGTGTATTTTTTTAAATTCTTTTAAAACTTTATGAAATACAGAGTACATGTGGAAAAGCATACAAACAACAAGTACACAGGTAGAATTTCAAACTGAATACAATGGTAAAGTCAGAACCCATAGTTAGAGACAGAATACTATCAGTACCTCACATATTCCCAACATTCTTTCATTCAGTCACTCCCTGGCACCAACAGTATAATCCACCTTGATTTCTAAATGCATACATTAGTTAAAATTATGTTTCTACTTAATATAAATAACACACTACATACTTATTTGTGTTTAGCATCTTTCAGTTGACATTATCTTGTGATATTCATCCATTTTGTTGTGTGTGGTTGTAGTCCATTTATTCTCACTACTAAATGCTCTTCCATTGTGTTACTTTACCACAATATATAAGCTTCCTATTCCTAACAGGCATTTGGTACTTTCCAGTTATGGACTATTATGATTGGATAAACATATATACACATTTCTTCCCTCACCTGAAGGTAACTATTATCCTGAATGTATAATCTATACTGTTTGTTGCTTCCTTTTTTAATATACCATTTTATTGCATGTATATGTATATGCCTTAAGATGCACATTTAATTTTGATTTTTTTTGAAAGGGGATTGTGTTGTGTATAGTTTTAAGAGCTTATTTTTCCACTTAATAATAAATTTGTTAATATTCCTCCATATTTTGCACATCAGTGTATTTCTTTCATTTTGATTTTTGTGTAGTATTCATCCACTCTTTGATGGGCATATAGGTTGTTTCCTGGTGTTTGCTATTTGAAAGTACTACTGTCTCTATTATACATACCTTTTTTTTTTTTTTCACATCTGCAAAAGACCAGGTTACTGGGTCCTAGGGTATGTGAAAGTTCAATATTAGAAGATAACTACAAAGTGCTTTCTCAATTGGCTGCACCAGTTTGTATTCAAATCAGATCCTGTGGATTAACAGTCCCCAGCATTTGCTATTGTCAGACTTTTTACATTTTGTCAATATTTCTTTGTGGTCTTTATTTGTATTTCTCTAATTGCTAGTGAACATTGAACATCTTCTCTTATGCTTATTAACTGTATGTATTTTCTCATTTGGGAAACCAATATATTTATATCTCTCAAGCATATTTCTGTTGAGTTCACTGTGTTTTTATCATCTAATTTTAGGAAAGAATTTGTGTTCTTTGTATCAGTGTTCTCTAGTTGTGTGTGTTTCAAAACATCTATTCCTGGTTTTCAATTTGTGTTCTTATATTTTTGAGAGTGTCTTTTGATTAGCAGCAGTTTTTCATTTTAATATAGCCAAACTTCTTAATCATTCATAATTAATAATCTTTTATAGTTAATGTTTTCATATATTGGTTAAGAAAATTTTTTTACTCCAAAGACTAAGGTATTCACCTATAGTTTCTATTTAGGGTTTAGAAAATTTTAATACTTAATTCCTTCCACAGTTATTTTTATATTATATGGTAGAGATTCAATTTCATTGTTTTCCATAGGAATTTTTTTTCCAGCCCATTCCTTTACTTTTCTTTCCAGTGATATGATATGCCAACTCCATCATACACATTTCCATATATGTTTGGATCTGCCTCTGGCCTCTTTTATTTCATCAGTCACTCATCTGTTCTTATACTCATAGATATTGGCTTATATTTTAAAAGAATTACTCTGGTTATTTTGTAACTTTCAAGAGATTTGATTATTATTATTTCTGCAATTTTAGGTATATTACAGCTAATACTGACACAGAAGAACAGAGTTTTCCAGTCTCTAAGGCATTTAATACACACATAGAGGAATTAAATTTAGATGTCCTTCTTCAAAAGGCTGATAATTTACGTATGAATGAATGTGGCAAGATGGAGAGTTTTGAACTACTTTGTGATCACAAAGAAAAGGTAAGAGATATGAGACAATAATGTTTATATAGTTTTAATTTTTAATCTGCTATCCCATTCATGTTATGACTGTTAACAACTGTGTTACAGTTTACACAAGCTAAATAGTTGATGCAAAATATTTCTATAATCTGACTGAAATCTTTAAAAAGTAAGTTATAGGAATTTATTAGGCCCTAAGATCATGAAAATGAGAACCAGATGTATGATTATACACATCTATCTTTATTTGATTCTTATTAATTTGCCATATTTAATACATAGTTTATAGCATAAAGAGTAAGACCTACTGCTTCTGTTGGGACAGGAAAAGCTACATATTAAATTTTCTGCCTTAAAAAAAAACAAAAAAAAATAAATTTTCTGCCTTATAGTTATAGTGTAACTAATAAGCCATCAGTATTTCAGTGTATTTCTACTAATGATCATTTTTTAGCATTTAACGTTGGGCTGAATTGGGAAAGCCCATCCCTCCCACTACTACCACCAAAAAGAAAGAGAGTGAGAGAGAGAGAATGAGGGAAGGAAGGAAGGAAGGAAAGAAGGAAGGAGGTTCTCAGTATCCCACTGAGCAATGAATCTTTCCTTCCTATGAGCAATTTAAGTCTTAAACCCTTTGCGTGAGGATTTAGCAACTCTAAATACAAAGATTATGATTATAGGTAATTTAGGTTAGAAATGTGACTGCTCTTTTGACTATATGTGATCTATAATGCTCACTGGGGCATTATATTGAAGGTAGTAATTTAGAAAGGAAAATAAGAAGAGACTACAACCCAGGAAAAACTTAAAGATTCTGGCACCTATCAATTCTCTTCCATGTTGTAGAGGTAGTATCTGGATAACATTCATTAGTTTTAAGATCCAAATGTAACTCTATATTAAATCATATTTTGTAGTCATGAATATTTGAATTTAAAATGTTATATGCACATGAGTAGATTCAGTCATCTATAAATTCCAGTTCACCAGCCTAAATTTTTTAGAAGTTGTACTGTAAAACATTCATATAGCCTGGCCAAGTTACTGAGTTAATCTAATATACAGTTCTATCTTTTCTTTTCAGTTTAGAGATGAAATAGAGTTTACTTGGCGATTAACTCGTGCTTATGGAGACATGTATGAGCTATCTACTAATGCACAAGAAAAGAAACATTTTGCCAATATTGGTAAGTATTTTGTAAAGATTGATTATCCTCAAATGACAATCATTATCTATAATAACCTATTAATGAATTTTAATTAAATTTAAATTATCTTAGCTAAAACCAATATGTTTTATCTATTTTAATATATCCTAGTACTGAAAAATATACAAAGCCTAAGGACAGAAAGGTTTTTTTAGGACTAAGATATATATATATATATATATTCTTTTTTAAAAAAAAAATATTCTATTTATTTGAGAGGAAGAGACAGACAGAGAGAGCACACAGAGACAGAGGGAGAGGAAGCAGACTCCCCACTAAGCAGGGAGCCCAAGCAGGGCTTGATCCCAGGACGCTGGGACCATGACCTGAGCCAAAGGCAGATGCTTACTTAAACAACTGAGCCACTCAGGCACCCCAGAAGTATACATTCTTTAAAAATGTTTGAGCATATTAGAATAGGCAACTGAAAAACTCAAATTTCAGATATTAAAGTTTATAAAATCACAGAAAGGCAAAACATTTAAGAGATAATATATGAGGAGCAATAAGAGGCAGAGGATAGCTGTCTTCAGCAGAATTAAAATAACCCTCCTTGGGATGCCTGGGTGGTTCAGCGGTTGAGGGATGCCTGGGTGGCTCAGTGGTTGAACAGCTGCCTTCGGCCCAGGGCATGATCCCGGAGTCCTGGGATCGAGTCCCACATTAGGCTCCCTGCATGGAGCCTGTTTCTCCCTCTGCCTGTGTCTCTGCTTCTCTCTCTCTGTCGCTCATGAATAATAAAATATTTAAAAAAAAATAAAAATAACCCTCCTTGATTCCATAAGGTAGAACTTTATTTGCTGCAGAGAAATAACTACTCAGACTTCAGTGCTTTTTTTTTTTAATTTATCTTGATAAAACAAAATTAGCCTTGAGTTGATCATCAGTTAAACTAAAGGATACAGTACATGGCATTTCATTATACTGTCTTTTATACTTTTTTGTGTATTTTTGAAATTCTCCATAGTAACAACAAAAGAAAAACATCCAGAACGTTAAATCTCTTACGCATATATATCTCACCTTGACTCTCACCTAATATCAAAACTCTTTCTTGCAAAAATCCCCTTAGCTGCCATTTCTCTGAGTTTTAGCAGAGTAATCTGACATCAAAACTTATTTAATTCTTCTTTTATTCCAAACTTCCCCTTTTCCAAGCTTACTTTCTCTAAGGTAGCACAAGGAAGAAACAGCAAAACATGATGATACTACAGACTTCATTCCAATCTCATTCCCTGTCATTTTTATTTCCAAGAAGGAAGGTAGTATCTTCAAACTCCTTGTAATTATATTCCTTCTACTTGTAGATTTTCTTTTTTTGCACAAAGAGAAAAAACTGGCTTATGTTCGTATCTACTGAGAAAATCACAGTATCAGTATTAAGTTCTTTTTATTTCCCATAAGCACCTCTCCTACCCCAGGCATCAGGGCTCCTCCTGTGTGTGATAGGAGGTAGAAATGATAGCAAAATCACATGTTCTCAGACTCTGGATGAACTGATAGCTCTGTGAGGGGAGCAGTATTATAGAAGTAACCATACACTTAAAGAAGCAGATGGAAACCCACCATGAGTAAAAGAGAATGCAGGATGCTAAGAGTAATAACAGAAAGAATGTGATGGCAGGGGCCAGGAGTCTTTCCTGGGGAAGTAAGAGTTTCACATAGGTGATATTACTTGGGATCTCTATTTTTAAATGGAATAGAAGTTTAATTGAGTTAATGTATGAGGTGATAAAATTGAAAAAAGAAATGAGCTGGAAGGAATCAAGGGACAAAATGGAGCATAGATTGGAATATGATATATTTTGAAGAGAGAAACATTTAAAATATCAAGAAAAAAGAGTGAAAGCCTCAAATGCATTTGTTCAGATATTGAAATATATTAAAAATATTTTTTGTACATTTAAGAAATATTTATGTGAAATTAGTGTGTCCAGGAACAATGTTAAAATGAGGAAGTGGAGGGAAAGAGAAGGGAGAGAGGAGGGAGGTGAATGTGATTAAGAGGATGCTATGCTAAGGAACTTACTAGATAGATCTTCATGGAGACAGCCCATCATACTTAAGGGTTCAGGTCGTAAGTTCTTGGGAAAAGTGATGACAGAGTGCACTGAGCTGAGACCAGTGTTAGAGGACACTGGAACTCGGCGTGAGGGAGGACGAAGTGCTAAATGTTATTCCCCATAATAGCATATTTAAAATTGTTATACTAAGGGCAGATGTGATCACTGGGGAGCGCAGAATTCTTTCAGAGTCCTCAAGCTGGGGTGTAGCTGGGGTGCAGTGCATCTTTTGAAGTACTCTGATCATGATTTGTATTCCAAATAAAATATGAATATTATATCTAAAGGAATATTATTATAATTTCCAGAATTAAATAATCAATACAAGTGCCTCAAATAGATCACAAAGTATAATTTTGTACAGAAAACAGCTTTCCTTTCAGACTTCAGCTGCAAAAATGAGACTGCCAAACCAGTCTATATACTACCCAGCTTCCTTTTACATTCTCAGGGTAGTGGACTCTCCTCTATGTTAGGCTTGTGGTAGTGCACTAAAAGCTATTTTTGTTCCTTTGGCAAAGCAGCTAAAATGTTGGTTATGTTTTTAATATGTATCTATTTTTTTGTTTTTAATATTTAAATGTACATTTTAAACTGTTTTTCAGTCATTTACTTAAAAGATACCCTTTTAATATAGGTCTACAATGTAATATCAGTATGAAAACACTTCACTTTTTAATTTTTTCCAGTTCAGATAGATTTCTACACAGAATGGTTCTCTTAATGGATAGAGCTATAAAATACAGAGTGTACCACCTTAACAAATTAACAAATAATATAGTTTAGAATAAAAGATCTTTATTTATAAAGATTGTCTCAACCACTTATTTAGAAGAACATTTTTACAGATCAATGGATGTTCTCTTCAAGGCAACAACAAAAAAATGGAACAAGGTAAAAGGAGATAGCATAAAACAAAGCAGCCCCTTTTTGAGAAGGATTTTCAGAATGTTCAGTTTTGTTGCAAGAATTTTGACTTTTCAGGAAAATAGACAAACCTCTATCCAAAGTAATTATGACATTATGAAAGTTATCCTAAAACTAAGTGAAATGATTTGGGAAGATTATTTATGTACAGAACCTGTTCATTATTAATAGTGCATGATTAGGTAAGCACTTCTCTGGGAAGCCTTCCCTTTAGATGGAGTTAGTCACTCTCTTCTCTGCCATGCTTTCTCTTTTTTCATCTTGCTTTTAGTTTTTGCATGTGTTTTATTTGCTTATATACCTACTTTCTACTAAAACGTGAACCTTGGAAGTCAAAAACTGTGTCTTAATTTGACTTTTTATTCCTAGAGGTTATATGGCACGTACAAAGCATGTGGTAGATGTTGGTTGGGTTAATTACAAAACAATCTCTTAAATTAATACTTTTAAATAATGACTGAATGACTTTTCTTGCACTTGGTTACATCACTTAGTCCAGTGAGCTTAAAACTTGAGCATACAGCAGAATCTCTAGAGGCTAGTTAAAACAGATTGCTGAGACCAAACCTTGTTATGGAATGAGTCTCCCTTGGAGCCCAAAATCTGCTTTTCTAACAAGTTCCCAGATGATGCTTCTGGTCTTAGGACCATATTTTGGGAACCACTGACTTAATTCAATAATCCACCTCCTCCCCACCAACTCACATGAAAGTACTAAACATAAGTACATTTGTCTTCTTAGGAAAGACATTAGGAGAAAGAGCTATTACTAGAGCACCCACGAATGGACATTGTCACTTGTGGTAAGTACAAAGAACTTATCCAGTCTTTTAAATTCTCATAGGCCTCAACCTAAGTTACAATTGATTTTTAAGATATTATTGACCCATTTAACCTGTCTGTCATGTTCACTGAAAAGTATATTTAATAGATAGCACAGTAACTATTCTTATTCTCATGTGTTTTGCAGTATGCATATTCTAAATATATCCAAAGTAAACTTTCATTGAAGATTTCATAAGTGAATCTAGCAAGCGCAGTGCCTTTGAACATGTTAAATTCTAATTAAATATAATTTAACATCTTGTTTGAAAACAAATACTGAAGTGATGTCCTGTTTCTAAATGAAATATAGGAAGAATGCTTCAAAGAATAAAAGCACGTCACTCATTTCTTATACCTTAATGAGTCCATGTGTACAAATTCTATAGGTCAAAGAGAAGCCATTTTTTTTGAGAAGCCATTTTTAATATAAGAAATATAATGGTATATAAGAAAGCTCAAACACAGGGAATTCATTTGGTAGGTGAGGATCCTTGGGGAAACAAATTTATTCTTGAATATGTTTTGTTTTGGATCCTTTTTGTGTTTAGAATTATAAAACACAAATAAAAAGAAAGATATCATTTTAAATTAACATCCTGTGGTTGCGTTTTTACAACATCTTTTAGTTCCTTACAGCAATACAGGTACGTTAGGTGCTAGGAAGATAATGATAAGTTAATTTATGACCCTTCTCTCAGACCTAGGTTTCTGGAAATCCACCCCTTCTCAGGATTCTTGTTATTCTTCTGGAGCACTTTTAGGCACAGTCTCTCTCAGAATGGCTCCCATACTGCTGGTCCACATTTGCCCCACAGGAAATTCATTTTCATTCCACCAGCTGACTCTGAAATGCAAACCAATTTTCCCAAAGCAGACCAGTTTCTTTACTGTACCACCAGCAGGGGGAGCTCCACTCACACTCTTATCTGAAAGCTTTTCTGCTTAGGAGTCAAGTAACCTATTTTCTGTCCCCTAATGGACACAAGCCAAAATAAAACCAGATCTTTTGATCTGCCCTCGTTTTGGCTTAAGATGAGGCGCAAGCCTTCCTTCTGCCCCTCCCCTGAGAAGGTGGGAGGTGGAATCCACAGTCCCCTAACAATTTTATCTACAGGAATCCTTCTTTACCTTCTTCTTCTATAGCCTGGAGAAGGGTAAAGGGCTAAGCCTGGCAAGACCTGTGGATCATTTCCTTAGCATATCATACAAGAGCATGCAAGAGCATCTTGCTTTAGGAATTGAAGCACCTAATAGAGTATTCTTCTATGCCCTTGGGGCTTCTACCACAACTTTAGGAGAAAGGTAAATTTGTAGTTAACATCCTAGTACATATCTTTAAGATCATTTTCCCAGTATGCAACAGTCTTGGCTGTTATTTCTACAGCCAAATATACCTTCTCATCTACTTTGCACATTAGTATTAATAAATTAATATATGTATGCATTCAGGTACTTCTGTTGTTCTACTTTTAGTTGTAACTGCAATGAATTTGTACTGATCAAACCACACACTCCTCATCTCCTTTGATATTGGAGGTGTTTGGGAGCTGGTTGGTCAGATTTACATGCAGAAAGAATTCCCAATCCCTACTTTTAACTCTGAGCTGCTCCTCCTCACCCTCCCGCTGCATTGCTCTTCCTCTGTTGCTCTCTTCCTTCTCCCATACATACATCTGCATCCATGAAGAATCACATTTAAAATGTACAATTGATTTTAAGCCTCAATCTGGGGGCATTTATCTGTGTAAACTTGAAATTTTCATAGAGGAACAATGTTAAGTCTTCTTTGGAGGCTTCACAAGTACCTTAAAATCCATTTTTTAAGAAGAAAGTATATGTAACTCTGCCCTGGTAGGTAACCGAGTTGGCCTGCACTAATCTGACTACTTTTCTTTTGTTCATCTTCTTTCACTTTTTGTTGTGAATGGATTTGCCTTGTTTATAACTATGTTATTTAACTCCAAGTTTAAATCTTATGGACACCCACACAACCCCACTCACACCCACACATACACACACAGAGTAATGATCAGTTGTGTTACACATGATTTCTTATTCAGTATCAGTTTTTAATTTAAAGAATATTAAAATTAATCAGTTGATAAAATTTAATAAATCCAAATGGCAATTTTATCTTTGTTCTTAGAATGTATTATATGTAATAAATACAAGAGTTCTCATTCATTTAAATAGTAGAGGTTTCGCATAATGAAAAAAGAGAAATTAAAACTGACTTGAGGAGCCATGGTTAAAATTTAGGTTAACTGATTCCATAATTAATTGTAAGAAAATATCATCAAAAAGTCTTTTTCAGTATTTAAGACATTTTCTCATTCATTCAGCATAAATGACAATCTATGGCCCTGGGCCAACTGCCTATTTTCATAAATAGTTTTATTGGTGCACAGCCACTCCCATGGATTTGTGCCTAGCAATGATGTTGAATAGTTGCAACCTTGACTATCTGACCTCAAAGCTGAAAATGTTTGCTACAAATTCTGTTGTTTTTGTTATACTCAGCCTCAAATACTTCCAGAATCAAAAGAGTAAAGTCACTGTGGATTTGCAGTTTTTCAGCTGAATAGGCCTGACCTTAATTACAAATAATGTCTTACATATTTGTTGAGCTCTACTGTTCACAAATTATATCCATATGCCTTGCAGCACATGATTCACAGAACAACCTGTTTCCATTTTATAGATAAGGATGAGCAAGGTAGTATGCCTAGGGTGTGTGTGGTGAGGGTGGGGGAGTCATGCTGAATAGTAAGCAAGAGTCACACAATAAATAGAAAAACAAAAACCAGGTTTTTTATTCTTAGATACTCAGTAATTCTTCTATTACATTATTTTTCTACTGCTTTCTCATAGTATAAAATAATAAACTAATGGAGTTATTTTGATAGTTGTGGAAACAGAAGTGTTGGTCATTTATTAAAGATATATTCAATATCAATGCAAAGAAAACACAGAGATTTTGTCAAAGCATGTATGATGAGAATGACCTCTAGATGGAGTTAATAGACCATATTGTGAAATAACATACTTTAGCGTTCCCATCCACTTGCGATGGTTTATGAAATAAAATTTTAAATTACGTTTTAAAAGATGAACAGCATAAAAGAACACACACACATGCACACACACACAGAGAGAGACATAAGTGGAACTAATTGCCAGAAAAGAAGTGATGATCCTTTGAGAAAAACTGATTAGGTGAACTTTGAACTAGGGTATGTGGGAAGATAAATAATATTTTAAACTTTATTATTATTATTTTTTTATATTTTAAACTTTAAAGAAACAGACTTCAAGTGGTGCCTGGGTGGCTCAGTTAAACATCCAACTCTTGATCTTAGCTCAAAAAACATAAAAATAAAAAACAGACTTCAAAAAAAATATGAAAAGCATAAAACTGTATGATATTATTTACAAGGAAAATGTACATATTTCATATAATGGAATTCATAAGTCATAGGGTTTTTTTTCCTTTTTTTTCCTCACTCAGAATAGCTTGAAGAGAGTGTGCTGAGAGAGCACTGTATATACCTAGTGGTGTGCACTAAGTCGTTCTGATGCTAATGTTTGGGAAATAGATGATTGATCCCACCATTCTAGATTGGCAAACATAGATTCCTTTCTTTTGATTCCAGCACAAATATTTGGGTTGCTCCATAAGTCTCTGGAGGAGGAAGTTCAAAAAGATCCAACAAATTTTTCTAAAAATGTGGCGTGATTTGTTTTTTATTTCTTTGTCAGCATATAGAATAGGGCAAGTGAGCTAGTATATCTGGATTTAAACAAGGCATTAAGGTAAGTTTATGTGTAACATTCCTGTGGACAAGATGTAGAAATGTGGGCAAGTCTCTGGGTTACCTGTATAGAGAGGAGGGTTCAAGCCTCAGCTATTCAACAGAGTAACTGTTGGCAACATTTTTGTCAATCTGGAGGTGATTCTAGGGCTCCAGGTCTTCATTATAGACACTGGTATGTTGTGTAAAATTGTCAGTTGGTAAAGATATAACACGTATGTTTATGAAAGTTGCAAGTAACATAAAATTAGGAGGAACAGAGTGTATGATAAATGACAATAGTAATTCCAAATATCTTCACATACGGATAATACGGATAAATGTGGAAGGAGGGATAGAGAGAAAAGCATCAAAATTTAAGTTAGGGAAAAATAGATGAAAATTTGAATGAAGCATGGAGTTTAGTTAATAATATATTAATATTGGTACATTGTAAAAATTAGGTATCAGTATTGTTTGATAGTATCAGTACACTTGTGATAAATGTACTCTAGTAATGTAAGATGAGAACAGTAGAGAAAACTGAATATGCATATATAGGAACCATCTGTGCCATCTTTGCAACTATTCTATAAATCTCAAGCTATTTTAAAATAAAAGCTTATTAAAAAAAAAAAGATGACCTAAGGCTTTAAGTCTGAATAAGTTGGAAAATGATAATGCCCATAACAGAAATGGGGGAATGTGGGGATGTAGTTGTATGGAATTTTGTTCTATTTTCTGGAACTCCCTAGGAGGAATGATAGAACAAAATGAGAGAGAGAACGTCAAGAGAACATGGTGATCATAGCATTTCTACAAGGGAATTCACAAGTGTTTTTCCAGTAATCCTTTCCTACATGCTCAATCTCTGATGGGTGTAGAGATGTGTGTGTAAAGTAGTCTGATCATAGAATTTGTGATATCTCCTACTCTAGTTATGTTCTCAGACCACTTTTGATAGGTTGATTTGGTCTTCACTCTTGTTTCTACTGTAGCAGATTTGGTTGATTATATAGAAACTGAAAATTCAGAGGTCACACAAGTCAGCACTGAAAAGTGACTGTTTTATTGGTTGTCCTAAGTTGTGTGAATTATGTGATCTTTTGTGTTCAGGAATGGTCTTACTGTCCTAAATAAAATTGTTCACTTCATTTTTGTTCTTGAAAGTTATGCTTATCCACAGAAATGATGAGATAAATACCCAAAATTACATCTTCCATTTCAGCTATGACAATGAAAGTAATAATTAATACTTACTCTTGAAATACTTAGGTAAATGAATATTTTTCCTCAGACAGAAACACTCTGAAATACTCTGGAGACTTGGCACAGACAGAAACATTCTGGATATAAAAATAACATATCCCCCGATTTTGGAGTGAGCAAATTGCTGAACAAATATTGTACAGAATGTATGTCAAAGAATTATTAATGTAACTTTTTGTATTCTCAGTGGAAAAAAAAAGTAAACAGTTCATGGGATGCCCTGTTCTAGTATGCAGTGCTAACAAGGCAGGATTAAAGGAATTGAAGGGAATTTTTCAGAAAAATGTGTTCTGAAGTCACCTTTGACTTTGTTTTAGTCATGATATTTATTTTTGTTTTCAAATGACGTTAAGGGAGGCTGTGAAATTTTTTTTTATTAAGGAGGAATAGGGATATGATGATGCAATATATTTTTCAATTTATTACTTGTGTGACTAGGCTTTTTCAGAGAGCCTCTTTGTGACTTTGATGTCAATATTGGTGTTAGCGGCAGCTCATATTTCTTGGAATTCACTCTGTGCCAGGTAGTCCTCTAAGCAATTTTGTGTGTTTGAAGTGTTTTGCCCTCACAGCATACACGTGAGATGGATGGTGTCAGTATCCCCAGTTACAGATGAGGAAACTGGCCTCATGTAGTGTCAAGTATTTTTTTATTTTTAGGACCCTTGCCTCTATATGAATACTTCTGTCAAGTGTTAATGAATGGTTTAGAGATATTTTTTTAAATGTTATATTTGGTGGTATTTGATTAAAAGTTCACACACTATCCACTGTCTTTATCCTTTTCAGGTATGCAGTTTTGTGTGGCTATGTATCTGAGTTTGAGGGCTTACAAAACAAAATCAACTATGGACATCGCTTCAAGGTATTTCTTAAAATTAAAAATATTTTAATATAGCTGTATGTTCCCCTTAAATATATAAATCAAGTTATTCAACAATTTAATCTCAAGGAATTTATCTTTTTTATTTAAATGAAGTGACAGTCTTTACATAGTACTGTGCAAAAAGAATAAAACTATTTGGGAGATTGAAGATAATTATTCTGGATCGTGAAAGAAGTCACATAGTAGATGAGTATTACTTTTTCAAAGATGGGGGATTAGTCTTTTGGTCATGAGCTCACCAACATCATAAACATGACTAGGACTAATTAGTTAACATTTCTTGCATATTGATTTGGTGGAAGGAATAGAATCCAATCTAAGGCTTAAACTTAACATGATAAGTGAATAAAATAAGTAATGTATGTGTACATCATTTATAATGTGCCGTTAGCTTTGATAACTCAATATAAATGGTCAGAATCTGTTTTCCAGCTCTCTAAAACCATTTAATAATGTCAGGGGAGTAGATTCCTCCACCACCTAGTTCTGCTATTCTTTCCTCCATTATATCCTAATCATTTGATATTTGCAAGCATGCTTCCTAATAGTAAGTATTAGCTAGGCAAGGCATGGGCAGACAAAAATGTCAGCCAGATATTTTCTATTTTCATAGTCACATTTGGCTTTAAATTATCCATAGCTTAATTAAATCATAGTCAAAGTCTGGTTCTACTTGTGAGCAATCATTTTTGATAATTGAATTATTGGTAAGACTTACTTGTATTAATGATAGGGATTGAGGAGGAGGACCAAACAACATGTAAAGCCCCTTGAACTTACTAGGTACACTTCCATTCAACACTGCTTGAAATCTGAGAGATGATACTTATTTTGAATTTTCTTTCAGGAACATCTAGATAAAGCAATCCAATTTTTACCTGAAGAACCCTTTTTGTATTACCTCAAAGGAAGATACTGTTATACTGTGAGTTGAATATTTTTATCTATAAGTCTTATTTAAATACACTATGATTACGTGATATATTTTCAGTGCCTTATTCTTTAAGTGTTTTACTTAGTGCCTACTATAAGGAAAATGGTAAAATCCATACATATTTTATGAGTTTATGATTGATTTCTTTCTGTACTGTGTTACTGTGTTTTCTGTACTGTGTTACATACAGTATATAATTTTTTCCCTTTACCATCTCTCTATTTCCCCTTGCAGCAATCACTTGTCTCCTTCGTGCTCTCAGGTGGTGACCAATCATCTACATGCATGTGTCCTATATTGGCACATTACTATTTGTTTTATGAGAGGACTTTTTCATTTATCAGAGTATACTGAGCATAAATTACATGCCCACTGTTCTTGTCTTCAAAGAACTGAATTTAGAAAGGCACATGAAATCTATAGAAATAAATCAAGGCAGCTGGCGAGTGTAAAATCCGGTGTCTTAAATGATGTTAGTTTATAGAAAATTAACAGAATGTGAAAATCTATCTTAAGAGATGCATGAAAAAATTATGCTGAAGAGAAATGCTATTTCTGAATGCGAAAATTAGCATAAGCAAAAGAGGAAGTTTTTAATTGAGGTTTGAGGATTAGGAATGGAGAAGGAAGCTTTTTTACTAAACACCTGCTATGTAACAAATGTGCAGTTTATACTTTTTATTTCTTATGTCCTTTAACCCTTGAAACAGCTCTGTAAGCAATTTTTATTATGCCAGTTTTAAATATTAAGAATATGAATCTTCATTAAGGTAGGAGACCCCTCAGGCTTAAAAACGATTGACCCAACATCACAGGAGTCTGGGGCTTGGATGTGCATTATTTGTTTAGATTTCTTTCCTAAAAAAAGAAATCTGGAAAGACCACAACTACATGGAGGTTAAATAACATGCTACTAAACAATGAATGGATCAACCAAGAAATCAAAGAAGAAATAAAAAAAATACACAGAAACAAGTGAAAATGAAAACACAATGATCCAAAATCTTTGAGATGCAGCAAAAGTGATTCTAAGCGGGAAGTATATAGCAACTGAGGCCTACCTCAAGGAGCAAGAAAAATCTCAAACAACTTAATATTACACCTAAAGAACTAGAAAAAGAAGAACAAACAAAACCCACATCCAGGAGAAGGAAAGAAATAATAGAGATTAGAGCAGAAATAAATGATATAGAAACTAAAAAAAAGAAAAAAATAGAACAGATCAGTGAAACCAGAAATGGTTCTTTGAACAGATCAATAAAATTGATAAACCTCAAACTCATCAAAAAAAAAAAAGAGGACTCAAATAAACAAAATCAGAAACAAAAGAGGAGAAATAACAACTGACACCACAGAAATACAAAGGATTATAAGAGAATATTATGAAAAAGTATATGCCAACAAACTGGACAATTTAGAAGAGATGGATAAATGCCTAGAAACATATAAACTACCCAAATACCCAAACTGAAGCAAGAAAAAATAGAAAATTTTGACAGACCAATTACCAGCAATGAAATTGAATCAGTAATCCAGAAACTTCTAACAAAAAAAAGTTTAGATGTATTCACAGGTGAATTCCACCATATATTTTTTAAAAGATTTTATTTATTTATTCATGAGATACACAGAGAAAGGGAGAGAGAGGCAGAGACACAGGCAGAGGGAGAAGCAGGCTCCATGGAGGGAGCCCAATGCGGAACTCGATCCCAGGACTCCAGGACCATGCCCTGGGCCGAAGGCAGGCACCAAACTGCTGAGCCACCCAGGGATCCCCTCCACCATATATTTAAAGAAGAGTTAACACCTATTCTTCTCAAACTTTTCCAAAAAGTAAAATAGGAAGGAAAACTTCCAAATTCATTCTAATAGGTCAGCATTATCCTGATTCCAAAACCAGTTATAGACAATAAAAAAGAGCTACAGACTAGTATCTCTGATAAACATAGATGCAAAAATCCTTGACAAAATATTAGCAAAACAAATCCAACAATACATTCAAAAAATCTTTGACCATGATCAATGGGATTTATTCCTGGAATGCAAGGTTGGTTCAGTATTTGCAGATCAAGCAGTGTGGTACATCCTGTTATTAAGAGAAAAGATAAAAACCATATGATCAACTCAACAGATCCAGTAAAAGAATTTGACAGAGTACATATCCATTCTTTTTTTTATATATAAAAGTATGAACACTTCACGAATTTGCATGTCATCCTTGCGCAGGGGCCTTGCTTACCTTCTCTGTATCATTCCAGTTTTAGTATATGTGCTGCCGAAGCAGGCACCATATCCGTTATTTTTTTTTTTTTTACCATATCCGTTCTTGATAAAACCCTCAACAAAGTTAGTTTAGAGAGAACATACATTAACATAACAAAGGCCTTATATGAAAAATCCACAGCTAATGTTATACTCAGTGGTGAAAAACTGAGAGATTTTTCCCCTAAGATCAAAAACAGGACAAGGATGTCCACTGTCATTACTTTTATTCAACTGGACGTCCTAGCCACAGCAGTCAGACGAGAGAAGGAAATAAAAGGCTTCCAGTTTGGTAGGGAAGAAGCAAAACTTTCACTATTCACAGATGAAATGATATTATATATAGAAAACCCTAAGGACTCTGCCAAAAAATTACTAGAACTGATGAATGAATTCAGTAAGGTCACAGGATACAAAATCCTGTTGCATTTCTAAAATCCATTATATCTCTAAAAAGACGAGAGAGAAAGTAAGAAAACAATCCTATTTATAATTACAAAAATAATAAAATATCTAGGAATAAACTTAACCAAAGTGGTAAAAGACCTGTACTCTGAAAACCATAAAAAGTTGATGAAAGAAATTAAAGATGACCCAAAGAAATGAGAAGACATTCCATGCTTATGGATTGAAAGAACAAATATTGTCAAACTGTCTATACTACTTAAAGCATTCTATAGACTTAATTCAATTTCTATCAAAATACCAATAGCATTTTTCACAGAACTAGAATAAACAATCGTAAAATTTGTATAGAACCACCTGAGTAGCCAAAGCATTCTTGAAAAATCAAAACAAAACTGGCAGTATCACAATTCCAGATTTCAAGTTATATTACAAAGCTGTAGTGATCAAAACAGTATGATATTGGCACAAAAATAGACACAGATCAATAGAACAGAATAGAAATCCCAGAAGTAAACCCACAATTGCATAGTCAATTAATCTTTGACAAAGGAGAGAAGAATTTGCAATGGGAAAAAGTCTCTTCAACAAACAGTGTTGGGAAAACTGGACAGTTACATGCAGAAGAATGAAACTGGACCACATTCTTACATCATACACCAAAAAAACAAAACAAAACCCTCAAAATGGACTAAAGACCTAAATGTGAGGCCTGAAACCATAAAAATTCCAGAAGGGAGTACAGACAGTAATTTCTCTGACATTGGCCATAACAACATCTTTCTAGATATATCTCCTGAGGCAAGGGAAACAGAAGCAAACATAAACTATTGGATATACATTAAAATAAAAAGTGCACAGCAATGGAAACAACCAACAAAACTAAAAAACAATCTCCTGAATGGGGAAGATATTTGCAAATGACATATCAGTAGTACCCAAAAAACATAAAGAACTGATACAACTCAACACTCAAAAACTTAAATAATCCAGTTTAAAAATGGACAGAATGCATAAAGAGACACGTCTCCAAAGAAGTACACAGGACCAACGGATACATTTGAAAAGATGCTCAGCATCACGAGGGAAACACAAATCAAAACCACATTGAAATATCACTTCTGATATTCTATCAGAATGGCTAACATCAAAAACACAAAAAATAACAAGTGTTGGTGAGGATGTAGAAAAATAGGTACCCTCATACACTGTTGGTTGGAATGCAAATTGGTGCAGATACTGTGGAAGATAATATGGAGGTTCCTCAAAAAATTAAAAAATAGAATCACCCTATGATCCAGTAATCACACTGCTGAGTACCCAAGGAATACAGAAACTTTAATTCAAAGGGATACATGTGCCCCATTGTTTATTTTAGCATTATTTTCAATAGCCAAATTATGAAAGCAACCAAAGTGTCCATCAATAAATGAATAAAGAAGAAGTGGTATATTATACCATACAATGGAATATTATTCAGCCATAAAAAATGAAATCTTGCCATTTGCAGCAACATGGATGGATCTAGACTATAGTGCTAGGTGAAATAAGTCAGTCAGAGAAAGGCAGATACCATATGATTTCACTCATATGTGGAATTTAGAAAACAAAATAAATGAACAAGAGAACTAAAAAAGAGACAACCCAGAAAACAGAATCTTATCTATAGAGAACAAACAGATGGTTATCAGAGGTGAGGTGGGTGGGGGATTAAGGGGATAGATGAAGGGGATTATGAGTCCACTTATCTTGTAGAGCACTGAGTAATATATGGAATTGTTGAAGCACTATACTGTATCCCTGAAACAAATATAACTCTGTATGTTAATTATACTGGAATTAAAATGGGGGAGGGGAAAGAAGCAAAAAATAAATGATAATATGAAATTTAATTTTGGTGGTTATTGTTTAAAAAAATTTTCTTCTGGATTGTAAATATGTATACTGGGCCCTCACTCTATACTCCTTCTGGGTTGAGGATCCTTGTTCTATGTACATTTCTGAGATGCTGTGTTCTGGGTCAGGTTGATAGCACAGAGTAATCAGGAAGGAACAAAGATGGGGTCTAGTAGCTCCTACATTTTGTGCAAAGAAATACTGGGTGGTTATCCCAGAATCTTGAATCACTTGAATAAACAGGATCAGCATTATTCCCCATCCCTTTCTCTGATTGAACACAAATCTTATCATGAGTGTTCCAAGTCAGTTTGGTAACCAGTGCTTTTAGAGCTCATATTTTGTTAGAACTATATTAAAAAAAAGGGTAGAATATTAATGTCATAAAGGTGATCTCTATCATATATGTTATTTAAGGATATTTATATATACATATACGTACATACACCAAACATCTGAGGAGAGATTATTTATTCAAAATGTGCACAAATTCCTAAGAATGATGTTGCCTCTGTGTTTACAGGTCTCCAAACTGAGCTGGATTGAGAAAAAAATGGCTGCTACTCTGTTTGGAAAAATACCATCCTCAACAGTGGAAGAAGCTTTGCAAAATTTCCTTAAGGTATACTTTGTCTATCCATTATTTCAGTATCAAACAGGCTGCTGCCTGTACCAGTCCCTCCTACTCCTCTCCATGAATAGCTCTCTAATGGGAGCTGTGGTTGAACCCTAGTCTTAGCATATCCAAACTGCTTCCCAAAGCAGCTAGCTATGCCCTGGGTCCTAGCCGCATGGCCCTTACTACCAAATCCAAGAGCAGCTCTCCAGGTCATGTGAGTATACGCAAAAGCATTTGTGATTATTAGACTTGTTCCCAAATACTCCTAATTAGCCTACTAGAGAGCCAGTTTAATCTTGAAGAACTAGGGACACCTGGGTGGCTCAGCAGTTGAGCGTCTGCCTTCCGCTCACCACGGTGTGATCCCGGAGTTCCGGGATCCAGTCCCACATTGGGCTCCCTGCAGGGAGCCTGCTCTCCCTCTGCCTATGTCTCTGCCTTCTCATGAGTAAATAAGTAAAATCTTTTTTAATAAATCTTGAAGAACTAAAAGGTGCCAGAAGGAAGAGTTATTATTTTAAAAGCCATCCCATAAGTTGCAGATAGTCTTATGGAATATTCTTGGAGAATCAGACCAAACCAGTATTTTCATTCCTATCTTAAAATGTATAATTGCTATGCTAATAAAACTCTGAAGAGTAATATGTGTGTGTCAGCTTCCTCATGGGCTCATCCCTGTGTCTTTCTCTGGAAGCAATTATAGAATCTTATAGACCCTAAGATGTTTTTTTCTTTCCTGACCTACCTATTTCAGATTTGTAACAACAGACAGACAAAATCAGGCTCTAGACTGTGTTATCCAACATGCTGTACATGCTCATATTTTTCTGTTGCATGTTAGGGATTGATCTTATAGAACTGAAAGGGAATTTAGAGAATATGTATTCTCAGATCACAAATAGGTTTCATTTATACTTTCCATTACTGAGTGAATGGTTCGTTCGTGCCTACCTCCAGTGCTCTGTGGAAAAAATAAGTGTTCTGAGATCAAGTATGAGCCCAATGGAAAAGAATGCAGGGTATAAAAGCACAAGGGGCAGACATGTCTTAGTTTTTATTTAACATGATCTTTTTTGTTTTATGAAAGGAAATCAGTACCTCAGGAACTTAATTTTTTTAGTGTTACACAGTGGCAGGCCAAAGATATGAATGTAGTCTAAGATTATATCATTCCAATTTCTTCACCTTTTTTCCTACCCCTGAGAATTTGTTCTTTTATTTTACATTTTATAAGAATTTAAGATCATGGTATATTTAAGATAAATAGTTCAATAGAAGACACTAAGCTAATTAGGAAAAATATCATTTGGACTTGAAACTCATTTATTCATATTATAAAGTTATAAGCAGGGGCTCAGGTTTTTAGGACATTGCGCAGAAATTCTTAAGTTGCTAGTATACCTGAAATACTACCCAGATAAATAAAAAATGATCAGAGGCCCAATAATGTAGAGGTAAGGATTACAACCTCTAGAACCAGACCACCTGGTTAAATCTCAGTTCTGCCCCTTTCCAGTTCATTGGACAAGTTTCTTACCCCCTCTCTCAATTTAATCAATAATATGGAGATAACAGTACCTGAGTCATATAGTGTGTTGTGAAGATTAAATAAGTAAACGCAAGGAAATTGCTTAGAGAGTACTCCACACCTAGTAAGAATTTTAACTCCATGAAATTGTCAACACCGTGGCAAACCATCTTGGGGACCTGACAATTCAGTCATGACTTAGATTCCATCTGAAAATGTGCTTCTTGGTGTTTGCTAAGGAGCGAGAAGGCATCAGGAAAGCTTCTTCCTGCATCAGCTGCCACAGCTGAGGGTGCTGAGGAGTCCAGAGTGCTAAGGGTAAAGGCTGAAAGGATGTAAGAAAACTGGGAGGTGGAAGGTGAGAAAGAAACTTGGATTCCACACCCAAGGGGAGTCTGCAACCTGTGGTCCCAGCAGGAGGTCATGTTTTTGGAACCCAGACTGTAGGACTCCTGTCCCCAACTCTGTCCCTCCAAAGAGGGTTCACAGGGGCCAGGAATGTGTCCCCAGACCATCCAGCTCCGTTTTGTAGAGATCTGGAGCACTGGCTTTAGAATCAGACAGTCTGAGACCTGAACCTTTTCCTATCTGTATGACCTGGCCATGTTTCTTTATTTCTCCTAGTCTTAAATTCTTCATCGATAAAGCAGACATAATAATACCTACTTTATATGGTTTTTGTGAAGATAAATAAATTAATATGTAAAATTTTCTTAGCTCAGGGTCTAGCACATTAAGTAACTAAAAATAAATGTTAGCTGCTATTATTATATAGCTCCTCCAACTGATGAAATCTGATCCTCCACAGCATCACAGCCACTAGGGAGGTGGTTTTTGGCCAGGAGTCATCTATGAATCCTCTGTGGGAATTTTCTCAAACTATAGCATGCTTTCCACCTCATCCAAAATTCTGGCATGATTCCCTCAGGCAGTGGTTCTCAAATTTGGCTATACACAAGAATCATCTGGAGAGCTTTAAAAAAGGCCAGTTCAGGCCACAACCCAGACTAATTATTTCAGAATCTTTGAATATATTAAGGTATAGTTTATATACAATAAAATGCACCCATTTGAAGTCTACAGATCATTGTAGTTTGACAAATTTATATACTTGTGTAACCATCACCATTTTAAGATATAAAACATTTCCATCACCCTTAAGAGTTATCTTTGCCCCTTTATTGTCAATTTCCCTCACTCCCCGCCCCAGGCAACCACTGATCTGCTTTCTGTCACTATAGATTAGTTTAGCCTATTCTGAAATTTTATATAAATGGAATCATAGAGCTTGTACTTTGTGTATATCAGCTTCCTTTGTTCAACATGTTTTGAGATTCATTCATTTTATCAATGTATCAGTAGTTCCTTTTTACTGCCTAGTAATACTGCATTTTGTGTACATACCATGGTCTGCTTATGCATTTATGTATTGGTAGGTAGGGTAAACATGTCAGTTGTGTCCAGTTTGGGGTTACCATGAATATAGCTCCTATGAACATTCATATACAAGCTTTTATGTAGATATGTTTTGAATTTTCTTTGGTAAGTGCCTGGGAATGGACTTGTTCAGTCATAAGGGAAGTATTTTTAAAACTTGATCTGTGTTTTTAAAGCTCTTCTTGTACAGTCTATGGCATGATTGACAGCCCAGGACCAGTACCTGAGTGTGTGTAGTAGGTAACAGGTGTGGCAATGTTGGAGGATTGGTGGCCCTGGTCTCCCCCACTCTTTGCAACATATGATCCCTGGATCTCCCTTAGTGGTTTTACCACCTGCAGAACCTTCATCTGTGTCCTGATACAATGGAGGGCTTCTGCTTGAGGTTATGAGATTTCTTAAAATAATCCTAGTTTATTCAGTAATCTTTTTAAGCACATACTTAGTACCAGGGTGTCAAATGTAGGGGATACAGAAATGATCAACACAGCTCCTCCCTCCAGGAACTTGTACAGCCAAGACCAAGTAAACAACCACAATATTCTCTGCCCAGTGTTATTATAGAGTGTTCGAAGAGCCTAGCTAGAAACTGCTCCTTAACTAGAACATTCTACTGAGCAACACTACCTTCCTTGTTATTCGGGTAAGCCATTTGGTAAAAACTCAGACTCTGCTCCATTTTAGGAAGTTGGTATTGTTAGTAGCTTGTATATATTCCTTTGACTTTTTAAAAAAATCATGAGCACATAAAGAGATGTTCTAATTTATAGTCCTTACAGATAATTAAACATAAGTGCTAAGGTATGTATGCAGAATTAAAATGCCAACATTAAAAAAAATAAGCTGCTTATGCTCATATGTTGGAGCACATTTTCCAGACAGGATTTGGACAGAGCTGGGCAACTATTAGACATAGAAGGTACAACTGAACAAAGTTTAATTGAGGTATTTCTTATTAGAGTGACTCAAGAAATGCACTTATTAGACTCAAAGAGTTGAGATGAAAGTAATGGGACAGGAGTGGAGCAGGAGAACCAGAATCCATCAGCACCATGGATGACTCTCCAGGCTTTTCAAAGCTCTGGCTAGGACTGGACTTGACAATGTCTTTGATCTGTTGGCAGCCTTGTGATCTCACTAGCAAGTTCTTGGCCAGATCCATACACTGTTCATCTACTTGATCCTAAAGAGTTATACCCAATGTGGTTCCCTAGTCCAAGAGACTTTGTCCTCCACCTCCTCTAGAATCCTTGCCTTTTGAATTTTATAGACAATAAATGTTCTTTACTAAAGATGTGCATTCCTTAGCACAGGAATGCCTAGGTCTTAGCTTCCCCTCCATCTTTAAGATGTATGTATCCTTTGATTCAGTGATTCAACTTCCAGAAATATGTCCTACAGACATGATCACACATGTGCACAAGCATATAGGAACAAGTATGTTCATTGATCCTTATTAGTAACAGTAAAAAAAATTCTAATAGAGAATGCTCAATTTAATTATGGCATATGTGTATGAAATGCAGCTCTTAGGAACAATGAGGTAGATTTGTGTATGCTAACAAAAAAAAATGTGTCTGTGATATGTTGTGGGAAAAAAGTTTTGGACCAATATGTAGAAATGTTTCCTTATTAATTTCTTTCAAAAGTGAATTTTTAAAAAATTTGTGTTTACTTGATAAAAGGTCTGATAGGATGCATGTCAAACTGTTGATACTGGTTACCCCTGGGGAATGAGATTGAAATTGAAGATGAAATTAGTACAAAGAAACTTCCACTTTTTAATTTTAAAAATGTCCATATTATTTGTATCTTGTAAAACAACCCCATCTTTGTAAGTTTTTTAAAGAAACCTTCTTCTCTTGGGTTCTGCATCTCTCTGGATTGAGTTCCAGGGTCAGATTGGGAGCTTATTTGCATAGGCCCTTACAACAGCAGAAGCTGACTCTGACCGAGGATTGACTTGGGTTAAGAAGTGCTTTCTGGTAGCAGTGCCAGATGCCTGAAAAAAAGTTCTTATTCACCAGAGATATAGAAAGGGAACTGGTGCATAAGAGTTTAGTAGATGAGGAGTAAAGTGCCTGCATAATACCCACTTATTAAAATCTGCAAGTAGGTCTGCTACTTTGGTTGTTTCACAAGTCTGTCTCTTCTTTCAAAATACTTGATGTGATGGACTTCAGATATGATTCAACTCATGAGATGTGTCGAAATCCTAAGAAATCAAGTACTAATGCAGTGGAGTGGAGGATGCTAGCCATGGGATACCAGTTATCCTCTACTCATTTCCTAAATAGATTGTGAATTGTATAGGACTTGTCCTGGGAGAGTGTATCACCAATTGTTTTTGTTTTTGAGAAGAATAGAAAAGAAAGGATAGGTTATACAAAGGAATCTCAAAATCTTAATGTATTGTGTCTCATTGTTTCATGAGCCCTATGAGCTGTATAACCTCAAAAGCTGTATTTCTATCTAAAAGATATTGAACTGATAAAATGATGCTAATGTAACATAATCAACCTAAATTTTTAGGACAATTTGGTTAATATTTGATTTATTAAGATATATCATCTTTGCTGGTTGTTTCAATATTGGCTCGTTATTCTCTTTTCTATTTTCTCTTAAAATCAGGTTGAAGAACTACACCCTGGTTTTTCTAAGTCCAATTACTTGTACTTGGCCAAGGTAAGAAAGACTACTGTTTTGGGTGCTTGGGGTTTTTTTTGTTTTGTTTTGTTTTTTTAAGATTTTATTTATTTAGAGAGTACGAGTAGGATGTAGGGCAGAGGGAGAGGGAGAGAGAGAATTTCAAGCAGACCCTGTACTGAGAAAGAAGCCCTATATGGGGCTCAATCCCACAATGCCAAAATCATGACCCAAGCCAAAACCAAGAGTCCAAGGGCTTACCTACTGAGCCACCCAGGCGCCCCAGGAAGCCTGCTATTTTGAGATCACTTTGAGTCCATTACATAAAGATGTGATTGTGTTTCATATTGACTATTTTTCATTTCTAGTGTTACATTGATCTTGAACAAGCAGATAACGCTGTGAAGTTTTGTAATTTGGCAGTGTTGCTTCCTTGTGTTACCAAAGAGGTAAGTCCCAACAGTGACAATGAGGGCTGTTATATTATTAGTACTTTTCTGGCTTCAAACATGAACAACTGGCTTAGATAAATCTGGATTTTTCTTCCACACTAAAACGTTTTGTATTTAACACATCCTATGAGGTTCTTAAAGTTGCTGTAGGTAACCCTTTACCAGAAGACTCCCTGTATCTTTAAGGGACACACACATCATGGGCTAGCAGTTAAAACATCCTGATGTCTGTTTAATGTTAGCCAGCAGGGAATAGGCAAAGCCCCACTGAGAACGAAGGAGGAAAGCCTAATTCTGGGAAGCCAATGATTAAACTGTGATAGGCAACGGACAAGTAGGCTGCCCACCTTGGAGCAAGAGGACTGTCCACATGGCTGCCATCTTCAATCTCCAACTTCAACCCCACAGCAGAGTGTGGCTATCTTCTACCATGAAGAGGATTTAAAATAATATATTAACATTATGTTGGTCTTTGAAAACCTACCACTAATGAAGAAGAAACTATCATATTGCTTCTTGTCCTTTTGTTCACTAATTCAGGATTCTGGATGTGCTCTGTTTTAGGAATTTCAGAGTAAACACCCCACTCAGTGTTCCTATGAGCCATATATTGGTGGTGTGGGAACAAAAGAAAAATAGATGAATGTTTTCCTGCTCCCTTCTCATACTACCAAACGTTATCATCCTCTGAATCACATCTAAAAGAAATGCCTCTAGGGGCACCTGGGTGGCTCAGTTGGTTAAGTGTCTGACCCTTAATTTCAAAAGTATGTCTTGATCTCAGGGTTATGAGTTCAAGCCCCATGTTGGGCTCTGCACTGGGTGTGGAGCCTATGTTTAAAAAAAAAAAAAAAAGGAAAAAATGCCTCAGAAATAAGCATCCTTCTTCCCCTCTGTTGGAGCAACAGTGGCTCCACTATTTGTTGTGATCTTGAATATAAACATATAAGACATACCCACAGCCCTCTAGGAACTTACAGCCTAGAATATAATTTATATATCCAAATAACTGTAGCTCAGGGTGGAAAGCCTAAAGTGCTAAGAGAGGTACAAGCAATTGGTTATGTAAATAGTGAATATGGAAATTATTTTCACCTAGAAAAGATCAAGTAGCATCAGAGGTGGGCTTTGAAGATATATGTGGAGTTGTGTGTGAAGTACATCTCAGGTCATGAACAAAGGCATAGAGGTGGAAAAGCAAAGATTTGTTCGCCTGGAGGGGAGGGGGTTTTCAGGATGGTCATGGGAAATAAGGATGACGGTGGTGGTGGGGGGACAAGACCTGCCGGGAGCCTCAGGGTTCAGGAGTGCCCACGTCTGTACACAGGACTTATTAGGCGCCATGGACCTTTCCAGCAACCACCTGCACAATGTCTTAGATGACTTCTATGTTTGGGATTTCCTACAAGGTCGATCATCCTTCCAACTCAGATCCCTGAGTTGGTTTTGTTGGTCAGTACTGAGCACAACAGCGCAGGATCAGTAGCAGCACTTCTCCAGAAGACGCTTTATAGATTTGGGGGGCAGAAAATAGATTTTGTTCCTGTGGTTGCTTGCTCCATATGAGTGATGGGGACCCTACCATCTTTTCCACCTCTCCTAGATTATGTCAGTTTAGGTTACATAAAGTCATTTTAAACTGAGTGCCTATGCGTTCTTATTAGAATTTGAGATTAGGGGATGAGCAGTGGGTGTTATACTATATGTTGGAAAATTGAATTTAAATTTTAAAAATGTAAAAAAAAGAATTTGAGATTAGAACACAGTATGATAATGAGGCATAATACCTGGTTTGACATGCAAATATTTGTGCATGAAATTTAGAGTGCTCCCACAAGGGCTAAATATCAATGACCCCCAAGGATTGGTCCTTGGTCCCTAAGTCTCTTCTCTCCTCTCACTCTTCCTCCTCCCTACCTCACAAGCCTGTTTTCTATGACTTCAAATGCTATCTACCTGCCAGGAGTCTTCAGATTTGTATCTCTAGACCTCTCTTCTGAGCTCTGGACCTATTTATCCGACTTCCTATGTAACATCTCTACTTGGAGGTTTTGCAGATATCTCAAACTTAACTCATCATCAGGCCTTTAGATCTGCTTTTCTCCATCTTCCCATCTACTAATTGGCACGTTCATTCATCAGTTGGGAATGCTGGGAATCATCCTAGATACTTCCTTTTCCCTCAGCCCTCAACCCAGACATCCACCCAGTCCCCAAGTTCTCAGAATTCCTCTTCTAAAACATGCCATGAGTCATCCAACTGCCTTCTTGCTCTACTCCACCACTCCAAGCAGGATACACCCAAGTTCACCCAAACTACATTGCCTCCCACTGGTCTCACAGCTTTCTTCCTCCCTCCTGGTCATTCTTGGCTCTCAATAGCAGCCAAAGCAACAGATGAAACAAACCTCAGTATGTTGCTTTGCTGCTTCAGAGTCCGAAACGTTTAGCATGTCCATCATGGCTCTGATGTATGTTCCCCGCTCTCCCCACCTCTGCACCCTGCTCTTCCCTGCCTTACACCTGCTGTTGCCTCCTCCTGTAATACCCTCCGCCCCCGTCCTGAGCCCTCCACTCCCTTTACTACCTTTATTGCTACTCACCCTTCAAGCCTCACCACAAATGTCATTTCTTTAGGAAAGACTTCCTTGACACTCCCAGGCAAGAAAGTACCTTGTACTTTTCTTTCATATCTTTTAGCAGGGTTGTGGTTGCATAGTTATTTGTCTGATTGTTCCATGAGAGTCACAGCTAGATGTGTTTCATTCACTCCTCTGTTCCCAGCACCAGTTGCCATGCCTGGCAGATCATAAGCATTCATTCATGGTAGGAAGAATCAGAAGACTAATACCCTGCAAATAAAAATAATAGTGCCAGTACTGCTAATAAATAAGACTGATTATGAATGTAGCTAAGAGAGCTGGGCACTGTGGAAATATTTATGTAATAAAACAGCAGTAGTGAATATTTTCCATGTTACTTTTTTTTTCCAGTGATGTTTCCATTTGTATATTCTAGGAGATTTTGTTTTGTTTTGTTTTGTTTTAAGTAGTAAATGTCCTATCAGGAATATCTCAATTTCTTTTTCAATTAGAAACTAGGCTGAGGAGAGTTATCTGTAGTACCCCTTCTCTCTGTAAGCTTTTCCTGACTGAAATATATCCGGCTAGTGATTCTGCTGACCAGTCTATTCATACCCAAAATGTCTAGCAGAGCCACAAATTATGGTTGAACACCCCTTCTTGCCCTGGCCATCAGTGCTCTCTCTCCCTCCGGTGACCTCGCAGGACCTATAGGCTGCTTTCTCATGGCACTTGTAACCTCTTCCTGGCATTGGAGTCACTGGTAACATGTCCTCCGTCCCTTCCAGGGAACTCTCATCACACTGCCCTTGATACTGGGAACATCAGCCCTTGGGCTCTAGGGCCCAGACTCATGCATGTGAGCAGCTCTAGATTCCCAGAACTTGAAATTGCGGTATTTTATTATTCATGTGGACTTTTCTTGACCCTAGGAAGGTAATCTCAGGTCCTGAGAAACATCCCGTTTTTAAAATAAAAGGGATCCTGTGTCTAAGGCAGTGTAAGAATGCTTGATGAGTGAAGTCATGACCACACCAGCAGCCTGGGAGTTGTTTTGCCTGGAGGAATGGTCCAAGTCATACTGACCTGGAGTATGCTGCAAAAGCTCCGCTCAAAAAGTACTATGTCATATCATGTTTTATGACAAGGGAGGTGCTAATCTGGTAAAGAAACAAACTGTTCTTAAATTTCTGTAATATTTGAAAGTGACATTAATTGCTCTTTTAAGGCAAACTCTTATAGGGCAGTAAATAAAATATGTGAGAAACAAGTCCAAGAAGAAGAGGACTCTGAGAGTGCTCACAGTTAGGAATACTTCATCCTGCCTAGCAAGTTCTTGGAAGTTAATGTGTTGTTTAAAATCCTGGGCTGTATCTCCATGCTGTTACATAGATTAAGAATCATCCCTCTGAGTAGTAACCACTCTTAGTAATACAATTCCTAATCCTGCTTTTAATTTTCTGTCTTAATTAAGACCTCGTATTTGATTTTTAAATTAAGAGACTGGTTTTTCAGTTAAGTTTATAAAATATAATTCATCCACAGATGTTCATCCTGCCTTCCTGTTAAGGGAATACCACAGCTTAGTGTGATGAGCAGGTCACTTACTGAAATCCAGCACTGTTGTCCAAGGTCTCCCATTTGTTAGAAATTCTGATTTGCCTATCTATTTCTGTTTTGAACTTATTTCTTATAGATTAACTCATTTGTGCTATCCATGCCTTGAGAATTCATTCCTCCTGGTACATTTTAAAAGAAATTAATTAGGCCACTAGAGGATGGACAGAGATTTCCCACTCTCTGAACAGACATTTTCATGAGTTGCAGGCGGAGAGTGCTACTGTGTCTATACTCCTCTATTTCTACTCTTTGGACTCTTATCTTTTACTGATTGACATTCTAGAATATTCATTGAGCTTTCTCCATATATAATGGCCGTGGTTGTATATTTTAAGTTGATCTTAAAGACACCTGAAAGAAGTTTCTTAGACCTCCTTTTAATAATTTTCTTAAAATAACTGATGACACAGCATCGGTTTGGAATCAGCCATTCTTAACATGTACCCTGTCTAATCAAATTGATGTTTGATAATCATTCTCCAAATGCCAGGAGTATAACAATGTAATATAAGTAAGTCTTTCTCTCTCCTACTTATCTGAAGTTTTTGGCAGAGAGTATTGACATATTTTCCCATATGTGCTTCTTTCCTGTGGTGTTTATAAATCTCTTTCTGGCACGATAGTTATTTGTGACATGTCTTCTGTCCCTTTCAGGGAGCTCTTAGCTCATCAAACTGCACTTGATATTGAAAATGTCAGCCCGTGGCCTCTAGGGCCTAGATTCATGCATGTGTACAACTTTGTATTCCCAGAATCTGAAACTGCAGTGTTTTATGGAGAGAACGTGTGCTGTCTCAACAGAATGGTTTGGGTAGTTTGAATCTGGGGAAGAAAGGATAACCTGAACTCAAAACCATAACCCAAATCCTTAGAAGATGACATTTGCACAAAAATGGCCAATATACCGAGTGCTTGAAACATAATGAAGACCTCAGAATTAATCACATAGCTGTGCAGTTGACATGTTATGAAGGAAAAAACTTACATGCAGGAGAGTATCGCATCATATGGGTGTAACCAATGTGGCAAAAACTTTAATTGGAGATTATCACTCAAGGATCAGCATAGAATTCATATGCAGAAAAATGAATAGATGAATGGATATAGGCAGTTCTCTAGCAGGCTCTACTTTCCCTCAGATTTCACACTGGAGAGGAGGTCTTTGAATATAATGAGGTTGGGGAAAGAGCCATAGCTCCACTATGACTGACTTAGCCTGTGTTACTGGAGGAAGCCCTACAAATGTAATGAATGTGGCAAACCCTTCAGCTGAAGAACTAACTTTTGTTTACATGAGAGAACTCACACAGGAGAAGAACCCTTGGCCTGTCATCAGTGTGGAAATGCCTCCAGGAGCAACTCATCTGTTAAACAGCATGAGTGAATTCACACTGCAGAAAAACTATCCTAATGTCATCTATGTGGTAAAGCCCTTAGCTGATGCTCTAACCTTAGCCATCATGAAAAACCCTATAAATGTAATGAGTGTAGAAGAGCCTTCAGCCTCAGCTTTAACCTTTATAGATACAAGAGTTTCCACAGGGGAGACACCCTACAGCCTTTAGCCAAACCTCAAGCTTTGGAAGCAAAACAAGATGGGTAACAGCAAGTCTTTACGAGGAGGAGGAAGCCATTTGAGAAATACCAGATAATTTATGTTAGAGCAGCAATTCAATGAAATAAACATGAGAAACTGTTTCCTCATAGAGCAACATTCCAGGACATGTAAGGATTCTTACTGAATAAAACACTCTTGGTATCACAAATGAAGGAAAGTCTTCAATGATCACACATACCTTCAAGTTCTCACACGGGGGAGTCCCTCAGGCTTCTAGTCAAAGTAGGAATGCCTTTATCTGCCATTTATGTAAGAAAACTCCTACTGGAGAACAAAACGATCAAGAACCCTTTAGAACACAATTTAGCAATTCAACATATAATTTAGACTTTTGGCAAAGGGTGTGACACTGAAGATCATGTCATGTAAAAAGGTAGAACTGTAATGCATTCTTGGAAATGTTGAATGCAGAATATGGTAAAATGTAATGGGCAGTAAGATAGTCCCTCCTCAGTAGATTAATAAAAGTTGTTGATAGAAAATCTAATACACTGGCATTTGTCTTCAATCATGAAATGTTATGCTGAGTAATTGGGCCATTTTCTCTTTGTTTCATCACTATTGAAAGCTGATTAGTTTCTATTTTTTATGCAGCTCTAAACAAATTTACAAAGACTTTGTTCAAACAGAAAATGTAACTGAAAAATGTAGAATACAAAATAATGTGTTCTAATGATTATATCAGTGTTGAAATATGTATCTACATGGCAAGGGTGAATGGAAACATGAACACAAACACACGCTATGTGATTCAGATATTTCAGGATACTGATGTCGGTGGTGTACATGCCCTACTTATTTTTTTTTAAATTTTTTTACAGGCCCTACTTTATAAGACACTAAAAGCAAAGGCTTGGAATTGAGAAATATGCCTAAAAGCATTGAACCAAATGTACAATATGGCTGAAACGTTGAGTACTAGAGGGAGAGAAGAGATGAGAGCCTTGTGTACCTTTTTCCTAAAGGCAGGGGAAAAGACCAAGGGGTATTTTTTTTTTTAAATTCTAAAGGTTATTTATTTGAGGGGGAGGAGGGAGCGAGAGAGAGAGGGAGAGCACACAATCAAGGGAGAGGAGCAGAGGGAGAGAGAGAAGCAGACTCCCGCTGAGCAGGGAGCCTGATGTGGGGCTCAATCCCAGGACCCCAAGATCATGACCTGAGCTGAAGGCAGATGCTTAACCTACTGACACAGGTGCCTCTCAATAAATGTCAAATGCAAAAGTGTAGGGGAGTTCCCTGCCATCTGAATTTATCGCCACTGTTTCCAACCTCCACTCTTGTTTTAAAGAAATAACAATACATGTGGAGTACTATAAAATATACTTGGTTTCTCATCTTAAATATAAACTACTTGATAAAGTCAGTAATGAAATGTGTATTTGCTAGTCTGGATCTTGCAGGGGAATCTCACATTTCTTCAAACTCTCCTAGTAGGGTTAGGACTTCTTGCACATGATACAGTTGAAGAAGAAAATAGTGTTACCATTAGCACACTAGTAAGATCCAGCATGTCAGCCTACAGGGAGGGCTCTCTTTTTCCTGTATCCCACCACTCCAAACCTGGTAGAGGAAGAGCCTAGAAATAGCTCTCCACATTATATGTGTTCTCAGAGATCTGAATCATGCCTGGTTCTAAGAAATATGTAATTTCTTTGTAATGGTCCTTTAGAATGTATCACCTCACTCCTCCAAAAATTGTTTCCAAGTACCCAGAGTAGCAGGATCAATGTGTGAAATTTCATTATGTATTTGTATTTTTTTATAGGATAGAGATGCACAGAAAGAAGTGAAAAAAATAAGCACTTCCTTGAAGAGGTAAATAAAAGAACTTACTCTTCAACAAATCAGATGTGGTCTACTAAAATTCAAACTAATCCAAGTTGTGTTTTTTATTATCCTTTTTTCTTTTTTGATGTAAGGATGATGTGCTCAGATTTGAAGGTAAAATCACATTTCTTCAGAATGCATTCCACAAGTAGACAAAACTAATCATGTTATTTGAAGAAATCAACTTCCCATAATGTCAGTACAAAATTATCTTTAAACATGTATGATTATATTTTCCTATCAATAAACTATAGTCTTCAGAATATTTCTTTAAATAAAATATTTAAATCAATTCAATAAAATGACCCCTAGCGATTCTTTTATTTCTGCTTCAGTAGAGACTTTTTAAAACAAAATTTAATTACTATGTATGAAAAATGGGAAAAATAGGCAAAGGTCATGAACAAGTCATTGATAGAAGAGGAAAAACAAAAGAGTAAATATATTGTAACTAGTACTCAGAAATGAGAATAAAATTACAGTAGGATACTGATTTGTCATCAAATTAGCAAGAATTTTTTTTTCTTTCCAGAAATGTTCAGTGCTAATAATGATGCCATGACTTGAAACATTCTCCACCACAGCTGGCAGAAGGGTATTTTGACACAAATATTTGGTAAAATGTATCCTGAGCCTTAAAAATGTATTAACTCTTTAATCTTGTAAGGTGATTTCAATGAAATAGCTCTTGAGAGATATGAATAGAGAGATATGAATCTTGTAAGGTGATTTCAATGAAATAGCTCTAAAGAGAAAGAGTATATTTATGCACAAATATTTATAACAGCATTATTTATTATGGCAAAACACTGTGCAACAATAGAAAAGCAGTTTACCATGTTAAAATATAAATAATTACAACAGGGTATTATTTTGACATTGAAAAAATTCCAAAAATTGTGAAATGCACAAAGCATGTTAAGTGCAAGTACAAGGCAAAATAGTGTATACAAAGCATCTCAACTATATGAAAATATTTGCAGAAAAACATCTATTGGAAAGATACTAATCTGGTAGCAGTTCATATTTCTGTGGAGTTAGGTTTTATTTCTTGTATTTCCCATTTTTTTCTCTACCAAAATAATACTTTAATTATCCATTGTAATGGATAATTAAATTTTTTTTAATTTTATTTGAATTCAATTAATGAACATATAATGTATTATTGGTTTCAGAGGTAGAGATCAGTGACTCATCAGTCTTTTATAATACCCAGTGCTCATTACATCACGTGCCCTCCTTAACAGCTATCACCCAGTTATCCCATCCCCCCTCCTCTCTCTCCCCAGCAACCCTCAGTTTGTTTCCTATGATTAAGAGTCTCTTATGGTTTGTCTCACTCTCTGATTAATAAACTAAAAGGATTTTTTTATTGAACTTAACTAGCAATGATCTATAAAGATTCCTCACTACACTTTAACCAACCTCATCCTGGAAATCAGATCAAAACTTGAATTTCCTATTTTCTATCCCAAATACAGGGGCACACACATACATTGATACACTCAAAATTTCAAGCCCTGACCTAGAGATGGCATTTAATCAAACTAAGCTAATTCCTCCCTCTGGTCGTTTACAGCGACCCATCAAGGTACCCGAATCAGTTTAACTGCTTCTGGCCCAAACTCTTGACAATAGGTCTAATGTTGACCCTACTGGCTAGAAGGACAGAAGTCTGGCGGGTCTTTGCACAGATACATAGTGTCCACAAGGCTATGGATGCCTCTGGTTTTCTCTAAACAGCTAAAAGAATGGGCCAGTTGAGGCAGGTGATTGTCACTATCAGCAAAAGACAAAATCAGCCATGTTGTGGGAGCAGCTCATCCCAGCAAAGAGCAATGCAAAGACTTCTGCCAGGAATTATGAGGACCATCTAATCCATCTCTGTTTAAACAAAATTCCTGTTTGGTCCCTGTAGTCAATATGTCTTCAGCAGACAGACTGATGTCCCTGGGTTGAGTGATCCAGTTTCTGGATAAGGACATGCCCCATTGGGAGTGTAACATTCCTGAAAGTTACTTGACTCTTTAAAGCATTAGGAATTCCTGACACACTTGACAATTTCTTCAGTAGGATGTTAGCAGAGGAAATCTCCCTCCTCCTCATAGTTATACTGGATCCCCCTTCAAATTAACATTAAAGCCCTGATGGCGAGGTCACAACTGAAGACAGCCTCCACATTAAATCTGCCCCCTTTTAAAAGCAGAGTGTTTTTCTCAGATGGCAGCACTATATGTGATTGTTACACTTACTCCAGTGAATTTCTCATGAAGTGAGTCCTGTGAACTGACTGTAGCTTTCTTTCTATGGTTACTCCACTCTCCACTCCCGCTGCTGACCTGGGAGACGCCAATGGCTACAGAGCACTTCTGAAATGATTTGGGGGGTGGGAGAGGTCACTGAAGCCAACCTAGTGGTGTGCCGTCTACTGCAAAGTACATAAACTCCTAAACTTTCAAGAGACTTCATGCTCAGCTTTGAAAAGGAGAAGATCTGATCCACAATTTCGAATATATTTGATTTTGGAAGATAATAAACTGTGTGTTAAAATTTCTCATAACACATTAAAGAAGTCGGTGTTCTGCTAAAACTTTAGCAATTGTCCTGTCCGTTTAATTTGCAAGGTTAGTTATCTTTCTTACTAAATAATGAATGATCTTCACTGGAACATGAAAAAGACCCCATTGTGCCTTACAGTGGTCAAAAGGCTTTTCGTTTGATAATATTTGTGTAATTTTGAATTCTAAGGAGCAGTGTTAACAGCTGGATGGAACCACAGAGACAGTCTTCTAGACCAGCCTTCTCACTTCCTTGTCTAAACTCTGATGCAAAATTAACAGGGAAGGGGTCGGGGACCTTGTGCCTTCCTCCGTCTTCTGTGAGCCCAGGGTTTTTTATATTTAACTGATTGGAGCCCAACATGTCTGTTGTAGATTAGGGGCTCTGAGAATGGTAACGCTTGCATGGTGTTAACCCGTGGTTCTACCTTTTTAAGTGCTTTCCCTACATTAGCTCATTTAATCCTCACAGTGGCCCAATAAGAAGGAACCTTCAGTGTTACCCTATTGACAGATAGGGCAGCTAATTAGATTTGAACTTGGGTAGTCTGCTCCAGTCCCACACTGTAGTCTGAACTGCTGTGCAATCCTGCCTGCAAACGGGGCCGGGGTAGTGGGGGGCAGAGGGAGCATGGGGGTAGAGAGAGATGGTAAGGAAAGAAGGAAAAGAAGAGAGCAAAAAAATTTTTTTTCCTTGTATTTATTTTTTGGATATTGATACTCATTTTCTAATGTCACATAAATTTCCAACAACCTGTTGTGTATCTTGCCTTATATTATTTTCGTATTCCCATCATCTCCTTTCCCAAGATAAGGAAGGAGGGAGAGAGGAGATTGTGAAATCTGCTTTCAGTGACTTGTTCCATTTGATTTGTGTGGAGGGAGAACCTCCGTAGAGCCTTTATGGCCTATTGTTGGGCAGTTAACAGGAATATTTTATTTTACAGTTAAAGAAGTTACATGTTAGAACCAAGTATACTTAACGTCTTGAGATTCCGTGACTTGCAGCTCCCAAACCAGGATTTTGCTCTCGGTGGCTAAAGTCAGTAACTTTTCAAAATAGCTTTATTGAAGTATCATTGGCATACCAAATGCACATACTTGAGGTGTATAACTTGATGTTTTGATATACATGTTTCCCTGAGACCATCACCCCCAGACATTTCCATGACCCCCAAAAGATTCTTCAGACCCTTTTGCAACCTCTCCCTCCTGCCTCTTCCTGCACCTCCCATCCCCAAACAACCACTGACCTGCTTTCTGTCACCAGAGATGGCATTTTCTAGACTTTTATATAATTGAAATTATACATTATGTTCTCTCTTTTTTTGTCTGATTTCTTTCACTCAACAAAATTATTTTGAGATTTGTTCATCTCATAGTGTATACTGAGTTCATTCTTTTTTATTGCTGGGGATATTTTATTGCATGGATATACCACAGTTGTTTCTCACCATTCATCTGTTGATGAACATTTGGGGAGTTCCCAGTATTTGATTATTACAAACAAATCTATGAATATTCACATAAATTCTTCAAATGAACACATGCTTTCATTTCTCTTGGATAAATACATGAAGAGTAGAATGGCTGGATCATGTGATAGATCTATGGTTAAATTTTTTAAAAAGTGGTCAAACTGTTTTCCAAAGTGATTATCCCGTTTTTTGTTCCCACCAGCAATGAATGAGAGTTCCACTTCCTCCACCTTCTTAACAATACTTGGTATGGTCATTCTCCATAATTTTTTAGCTACGGCTCTACATGTGTAGGAATATCTAATTTGCATTTTTTAAATTTGGTTTTAATTCTCATTTCCCTAATGGCAAATTACAATGAGCATTTTTTCATGTGCTTATTTGCCATTTGTATTATCTCTCGTGAAGTATCTATTCAAATTTTTTATCCATTATTTTAATTGAGAAACTGGTTTTCTTTTTTATTGAATTTTGAGAGTTCTGTATATATCCTGTATGATAAAAGTCCTTTATTAGATATGCAGTTTGCCAACGTTTTCTCTTTGTGGCTTGTCTTTTAATTTCTTTAACAATGTCTTTGACAGAACAAAAGTTTTTTATTTCGATGCATCAATTTCTACTTTCATATATGTTGTTTTGGTGTTATATCTAAACACTCTTGCCTAATCCAAGATTATAAAAATTTTCTCCTATATTTTCTTCTAAAAATTTTTTATTTGAGGTTTTATATTTAAATGTGGGATCCATTCCGGGTTAATTTTTGCATATGGTGTAAGGTATGGATCAAAGTTCATTCATTGTGAATATGGATATACAATTTTCTAGTACCATCTGTTGTAGACTATAGTTCCTCCACAGAATTGCCTTTTCACCTTTGTCAAAAATCGTTTTCCATGTATGTATGTACTTTCTATTTTTTCCATCAATTTATTTATCAATATTAATGCCGATAATGACAGTATTGATTACTGTAGTTTTATATTCTCTTGAAGTCAGATATTGTTATTCCTCCAGCTTTATTTCTTCTCAAATTTGTTTTGTCTATTCTAGATTCTTTGCATTTCCATATGAATTTTAGAATCAGTTTTTAAAATTTCAAAAAAAATCTAGCAAGGATTTTGATTGGGACTTTGTTGATCAATTTGGCTCCTTAAGGAGATTGTGAGACTCCTTTCAGGCTCCACTTTTTTGCCTGGAAAGTCTCTCAAGGCAGGGATCCCGAGCAATTGTAGGGCTTATCTTGTTTGTTACAATCTCTCAGGGACTGATTACTGTCCTTCTTTCCTACTGTCCAATAACTTGAAAACCACTGGGTCTGGGATGCCTAGTAGCTCAGTGGTTGAGCATCTGCCTTTGACTCAGGGTGTGATCCCAGATCCCAGGATCAAGTCCTACATCAGACACTCCGTGGGGAGCCTGCTTCTCCTTCTGCCTATGTTTCTTCCTCTCTCTCTCTCTCTCTCTCTCTCTCTCTCTCTCTCTCTCCCTGTGTGTGTGTGTGTCTGTCTCTGATGAATAAATAAATAAAATCTTTTAAAAAAATTAGGTCATACATTTTGTTCATGTTTTGGATTTTGAAAAACAGAAATTGTAACTTCAGAGAGTTGTAATTCTGGAGCACTTTCCAGTCCTCTAAACCATTATTTTGTATACCACAAATGCAAACATATTAAATTGCTTTTTAAAACAAGTTTCTATGATGTTCAGATGTACCCATTCCATTCTATAATATAAAACAAGTTGAGCAATTGTACTATGAAATTATTTAATTAGACTTTGGTTACAACTCAGATAATTTGTGTTTGTTTTTAAACAGCATTATTAAGCTTTGGCAAAGTTTGGATATGAAGAATTAAATTATACCTTTCTTCCTTCTTGAATATATATTTACCCAACTCAACTAATTTAAAATTGAGAAACCTGACTGGGAAAAGAATCTGCTATAAATTGCAAGTAGAAACAGCATTAGGAGTTATTAATGTCACTTAACTGTGCTGTTAGCAGAGCCCTGGTTGGCCAGCCACTTCCAGTGAGGTAGACTAGTCCCACCATAGTGTGTATGGAATTCATCTGGAACCCAACATTGGCTGTTCTCATTTTTAAAAAGTCCCAGTCAGGGGAGCCAGGGTGGTTCAGTCGGTTGAGTATCCAACTCTTGATTTCAGCTCAGGTCATGTTCTCAGGGTCCTGCCATCTAGCCTCACATTGTGCACATCTCCGCCCGCCCCCCCCCCCCGGGCCTGGCTCAAGTGTTGGAAGCTCTACCATAAAACCTTCCCAATGCACATAACTCAATACTCAATATGCTCTCTCCTTCCTCAAAATAGCAAGGCACTTCCTGTGTCCTTCCATCAGATCTCCTGCAAGGCAAGGGCAAGGACCATGGATTACTCACTTGCCTGTCTAGCAGTATATACTGAGTTATCGTGTGTTCACCAACACAAGAAATACAAAAGCGCTTCACAGTTCCTAGGGTTCCTAAAAGAGAAAATGTAGGGTCATTTCTGCCCTCGGAGATGATGGGACAGGGAGCAAGCAGAGGGCAGGAGGCAGAGCAGGGCAGGAAATGAAGCAGCCCTGCAGCTCAGGGACTGGCCAGAGGCCGTAAGCTTGAGGCAATGCCAAGACCAGCCCTTGACTTCAAATTCCTAGTACTCTCTTACTCCCCCCAAAATGACACAGATCCTGGGCATTCCATTTTATTTTTTACTAGACCTGCATTAAATGGAATATGGATCATATATTAGGCTTCATCATTATGGCGTTTCTATGACCCAATCGCTTTCTTTTTCTTTTTCAAGTTTTAATTCATATTCCATTTCTAGGCTTCACTTTGCAGTCTATTGACTTAGTAATAAAATAACTCCTGCAATACCCCAGTGTTGAACTTAAACTGATTTAGAGCAGCGAGAGAGAACTGTTCCTAACAACCCAGTGAGAGTGAGCACTGCTCGTGGAGAACACTTAGCCCTTATGCTTGTTGCTAACATATTGGAAAATTTGAAAACAAGATTTTTATTGCTTTGGGGATTGATCCTATAACACGTACATATAGTGATGGCACATATGTTTATAACATTTTAAAAGTTGTCTTTTAAATGCAAAAAAATCTCTGCTTTATATTCATATCAGACTTCCACTTTTTCAGAGTATTAACACTAGATGTAACATTTCCTTGCAAACTCTTTAATTGCTGAGATTGGTAGGACATGGTGGCATCTTGACCAAGAAGAAACCGGAACAAGGTTAGACATGCTGGAGATCATGGATCCAGCTAATGAGAGAGTGGAGATGGGCCCCATGTCCCCTGACTCCCAGCCCTGGCATGTGCAGTGAGGGAAGAAATCATATTCAGATCCACATAATCAGCTTTAAACCATTTTATATTTAATGTGTTTAGGAACTCTTTCGTTTTCCCTTGTTTTTGTTTTTATTTTTGTTTTTTTACTGAAAAGTGCTTATGGTAGTCTATCTTACAAAGATAGACTTCTGGAAATTCTTGTAATTGTTAATTTAGCAAGGACACACACATATCTCCCACAGTGGGAGAAATGGTTCATTGGAAAGGAAAATAGTAATTAAGATGGGCTTTGGGTAGGGAGCTCAGTGTCCATATAACAGAAATTCATGGGAATGTCCTGGAGAGATGCCTTATTCTACTCAGGGAACAATTTACATACATCTGGTTGTGGTAATTTTTCTGCAAGATGCTGCTCATACTTTGTTTCCCTTTTAATTCTGATGTAATTATGTGAATCTTCACTGTTCCATAACTATAATTTACATTTCAAAATGTACTTAGTGGAGATTATGATCGATCTCACAGTTGCAAATCTCCCCTCCCCACATCTAGACTGTTCCAATGTGACTCACTGAGTTGGCCGAAAAAATTCAAGGTTGAAGAAGTTTATTTGGATTTTCCCAAACTCAGCAATGTCCTGTTAACACCCAGTTTTCTTTACAGAGAGGATAACTTGTGAGGGGCACAGATGCAAAAGCTGCCTGTCTCCTTCTGATCTCTCACCTTGTTTCCGACTGGAAATGCTCTGGGCAGGGACCCTCTGCAGGATGCACAGGGCCCAGGGGGAATGATTTTTTTAACCACAGTTAGCTAGACCCCAACTTAAGTTTCTTGTTCAAGAGAGGAGCCAATTAATTGAGTTGGGTCTCAAAAGAAATATCCAACCAAGGAGATTGTGTGCCGTGACTGCCAGCCTACCACTCAGTCTCAATCCTTGTACAGCCCCATAGCAGATGTGGGGATGAGATGTTCACTGTCCCATTACCCCCCAGGTATTTCTCAGAAGTGAGTGCTATCCCTCACTGGGGTTCACCTGTCCCGCAAGCCCATTTATCAGAGGAGGGGTCCTTTTCTTCTTTCAATCAGCTTTATTGAGGTATATGTTACATACAACCAAATGCATTCATTTTACGTGTACAGTGTGATGAGGTGGGGCAAATTTATACACCAGTTTAAGCCCTACCACAATCAAGATATAAAATATGTACATCACTCCAGAAAGTTCCCTTGTTGTCCCTTCCCACTCAATCTCTGGCCCCCACCCCATCCTCAGGCAACCATAAATCTGCTATCTAGCACTATAGGTTAATTGTTTTTTAGAATATCACATAAATGGAATCATTCTTCCTCTGAGCATACTTTGGAGATTCATCCATGGTATTGCATATATCAATAGTTCATTCTATTTTATTGCTGTGTAATATCATATAACTGGAGTGTCATAAATAGCTTATCAGGGACACCTGGGTAGCTCAGCAGTTGAGCATCTGCCTTTGGCCCAAAGGCATTGATACTGGAGTCTCTGGTTTGAGTCCCACATTGAGCTCCCTGCATGGAGCCTGCTTCTCCCTCTGCTTATGTCTCTGCCTCTCTGTGTCTCTCATGAATAAATAAATAAAATCTTTTTTTAAAAAATAGCTTATCAATTCACATATTTGGGGTTGTTGGCAGTTGGGGGTTATTATGAATGAAGCTGATGTGAACATTCATATACTAGTCTTTCAAGGACACGTTTTTATTTGGAAGGTGGAGACCAAAGCCTAGGTATGGAATTGTCAGTCACATGGTAAGCATATGTTAGCTTTACAAGAAACTGTCATACTGCTTTTCCAATGGCAGCATCCTTTTGCATTCCCATCAGAAATGCATGAGAGTTCCATATCCTCACCAATACTTGGCACTGTCAGCCTGTTTTTAATTTTAGCCATTCTAATGGATGTAAGGCGGCATTGCATTGTGGATTTAATTTGCACTTCCCTAATGGCTGAGCATCTTTTCATGTGCTCATTGGGCATCTTCTTCCTTGACTCAATTGTTCTGACCAGCAGATGGTACTAAATTCAATAATCAGCCAAAAAGCATCCTGATAGCCAAAAGCATCCTTGTCACTTGCTGGTAGGTTGTTACTCTTTCCTTCTTGCCTTAACACTGGTAGCACATAAGAAAGCTGACAGGAGCTCTAATTTGCCCCCTCATCCCAAGATGAGGTCATCAAAACAGATCTTCAGAAGCCCCATGTATAGAAACTTTAGCAGGTAGATTGAGCCTGTGACATTGGAACAATACTGGGAGAAGGAAGATAAATCATACGTCCCTCTTCCCCTGCTTGCTCTGCTATACTTCCTGCTATACTTACAGGAACCCCTACTGGTACAATCCCATCAACCAGTCATGAGTTTTCTGACCTCTTGCAACACAGTCCATGCTTCTTATTTTGCTATTCAAATCTGTATTTCTTTGAATTGTTATCAACCCTATACACACATGTATTCCCCTCCTTAAGTAGATTAAAAGGCACTCCATCTTATCTTGCTTCTGTGTTCCCATGGTGCTCAATGAGTACTTGTAAAGTTAAATTAGATTTTCAATGTTCAACATATATGCTTGTTACATAGAGAGAGGTGGGGGAGGGGAAGGAGTGAGAGAGAAAAGAGGGGAGGGAGAAAGGGAGGAAGGAACATGAAGGGAAGGAAGGAGGCTGAGGTTGAACTTACTCTAGATTATAGAGTAGTCATTCCATGTGGACCCAAACTTTTCATCTCCAGGACTTTACAAGATTCCTCCCCCAATTCCCTACTCTTGTTGACAATGTAAAACAAACCACAGTTAGCCTGGGAATTATCTTTATGGAATAAATCAGCATATTGTTTTGAGTTTTTGCACTGCATGTATTAATTTAAAAAGAACACATGTCTTGGTTCAGTAAAAATTTGCAGAAAGCCAGACATCCCATAAAAAGAATTTGTTGGTTGAGATGTTTATCCCTCTAGCCATTTTTTTCCTTTTTTATGACTACAAAGAATACTTGTGTTTCTTTACTTGTCAGAATCTTCTACTCAAGAAGACTTCTGGCAGTGGCCCCAACAGGAAGTCCCACTGTGCTGAAGCAATGAGTCTTTATGAGGTCTGGTTCATTCCCATCCTTTGAGTGGTCTGCCCATAGGTGTGTCACCACCTTGCCTCTGCCAGGAAGAGCATCTTTCCACCAGGTCACTCTATTTATCCAAGGTATGCTTCAGAGAGTCAGGCCCACCCTTTATCTCTCCTCTGTCATATTATGGTGCCTCTACAACTGGCAGTGTGGCTGGGGAAACCCAGCATATTGCTGCTTCACTGAAACCATCTTATGTAGAAGAGGACATTCAGAGGGCCGCAGAAATTAGACTTTTTCAGAGGTGAACTAAGGCCTTCTAATGACTGATGCTTGATTAGCCAATCCTCTATCAACTGATAAGATAACCAATATCCAAAATGATGAGCCTAGAGCATTCAAGATCCTCAAGTGCCTTCTGTATTTAAAAACAAAAAGCTAAATTGTATATGGTAAATGTTAATATTTTAATGTAAGTAATTTTATACAATCTTGTAAGCCCATTGATCTCCAAGCTTTTTCAATTGTGTTCTTGATTCAGTTTTTAAAAGTTGGCATCCTCCAACGTATTTATATTCATTTATTTATAAATTATAAATATTGAAACTCTTAAAATATTCATGATAAAATATACACATATGTAGAACTTTTCAAAGTTTAGGATTGCCTCCTTTCTTGGTTTTAAAAGAAATTTCTAACAAAATAGAAATAAAAAGATACTTTCTTAAAATGATAAAAGATATTTATCTGAGTTCATCATGCTGCTAACACAGAGTTCAGAGACATTTGTTCTGAAGTCAGGGACAAGACAAAGACGACATTATCACTACTATTATTTAATACTGTTCTAGAGGTACTAGCTTGAATTTTTTAAAGATTGATTTTTTTTTATTTATTTATTTATTTATTTATTTATTTATTTATTTCTAGAGCATGAACAGGGGTAGAGGCAGAAGGAGGAAAGAGAGAGAATCTCAAGCAGACTCCAGGCTGAGTGCAGAGCCCGATGCAGGACTCAATCTTACAACCACAAGATCATGACCAGAGGCAGAAATCAAGAGTTGGACACTTAACCAACTGAATATGCCCTGGTGCTAGCTCTAATTTAAAAAGACAAATTTTTAAATTACAGAGTCCATTTGGAAGTAATATATTAACAGAATATAATAAATATCATTACTTAGGTAAGTCAGCCTGTATACATGAAAGACCCGAGAAGAGTAACTGAAAAACTAGTTTCAAACAGAGAGAGTTTGCTACGACTCATGCAATAACAAGCCAATGTGTAGAGATCAAAAACCATCACAAATACAAGTAGCTGGTTCAAGGATGTAATGGCAGGTCAGGCCTTATGTACAATAACTACAAGACAGACTCAAATCTCTAGGAATAACTGTAGGAACCGTGCTTGATGGACAAGCAGAAATTGAAGGACCTCAAAGGTTTGAACAAGTAGAAAGACTTACTGTATTTTGACTACAAGGACGGCATCCTAAAGTTACCAAAGCTTCCTCAGTTAATCTTCAAATTTAGCAGTTCCCATTAAAATTCCCAACAAGATTCTTTTTGTGTCTTAAGATTCAAATGGAAAAACAACAGCAAGAGGAGCTGTGGAGACTCTGAAAGGTTGAGAAAGGAAGGGCAAGCATACCTACAAGATAGGAAAAAATGTGTTATTAAGCTCCACACATTAAAGCAATATTTTTGAATGAATACAGGAACCGATCAGTGAAACAGAGAGGCTGTAAATACACCCAGATACACATGCAAATTTAATATACAATAAAGGGGGCACATAAAATGGATTTTATAGTAAATGAGCCCTTGGGAGAAAAAGGGGTGGGAAAGATGGAGAAGAAAGATGGGTGGAAAAGACAGTAAACTTGTTTCCCAGCTGGAAGCAGCAGCATCCTGAAATCCATCCTCCCATGGCACAGTTGTTCACAGCCGCACTTTGGGCATCGCAGGTGTCATAGGGATCATCACATTCCAGGCGTGCACCACTGTGTCTGGAGTGACACGCAATAACTGCTCAGTGAAGTTCAGACACTTGTTCGCCCTGAATACCACAGCAGGGAAAGTATACCAACCAAGAAGCAATTCAAGATTCAGAGGGAATGAGGACAAGTGGGAAAAGAGCCTCACTGGGCACACACCCAGAGGACCCCTGTTGATAGGCCCAACTTGAGGATAAGGAAAGAGGTGCCGGTGATGGAGAACCATGGAGATCTCATCACAGAGTAATCTGAGGTGTCACCCAGGAATATTCATCACCTGCAGGACACTCTTACCAGGGGCCCAGAGGCATGGCTCAGGGTGATTAGCAAGCCAAGTACACATTGTTGGGGATACTTCTTCCTGCTATGACCAGCTATAGGGTTCCCCTAAGAAGGGCATGGAAATGACAAATGTGAATACACATTGCAAATTCTGGTCAGAGGCAAGTGTTCACTTTGAGTTGAGCCTTACTTGGAATACGCACTCTTCTCACTGTTGTCACCTTTTATTTCTAAAGGAGCCATGGGCTATGTAGACCCAGCAAGAATTCAGATACTCTCCCCCAAAGGAAGTTAAGGTTGGGAGCCATGGAATAATCAGCACCCCGTCCAAAGGCAGGTCCCAGGGAGAGCGTTCACCCTGTGAGCGTCCTGCTTCATTTGCCTTTGTCTTGGCAGGCAGCAAGGCGTCTTGCGGAACTTGATGAAAGACGCAGAGCTCAAGCCAGAGCAGGGGAGCAGTGAGGCTTTCCGTCCAGGAAAGCCAACATCAAAGCTCTCTTTTTCTGCGCTGACATGTGTAACTCTTTAGCTGGTCTGATAACACATACAGAGACAGACTCTCGGGTTCCTGTGGGGAAACATCAGAGCCAGAGATGATGTGCTGTACAGACCTGGCAGATATGCAAAAGTCTGATGAGAAGCAACTAGGCCCCAAATCCACTGTGCTGTTGGCCACGGCTACCTTGGGGGTCCTGGTGGCTTCATTATCTATTTCCAGAGAAAGAGTAGGAAGGGTTGCATAGCAAAGAACATGCTGCTTTATCTCTAGAGTTCATTTATTTCCCCTAAACTTAGGCTTCCAGGGAAAGGTGGCATGATATAAAAAAGAAACAAGCACTGTGTTCAGAATCAGACTCAGATCCCGACCTGGCTCTTGATCCATACACAAAGTTGCAGGAGTGACTTAACTCTGTGAGCTTTAGTTTCCTCATTCATATAATGGTGCTAAAAATCCCTATGATGCAAGATTTTGTGAGAAAGATCAAATAAACGCAAGTAAAACAATTGACATACTGAAATGGAGAGGATTTCTCAGCTTCCTTCCTGCGGAGACAGAGCCTCTGCCGGTTATTCACATCTCTCCTAGATGTTTCCATGTTGCTTTTAATGCTTAGAATCCTGTCATGTAACTAAAGTGGCCCCCACGTACGTAAGAATGTGGTCAATGGGGCAGCCTGGGTGGCTCAGCGGTTTAGCACCGCCTGCAGCCCGAGGAGTGGTCCTGGAGATCCGGATCGGGTCCCACATCTGGCTCCCTGCATGGAGCCTGCTTCTCCTTCTGCCTGTGTCCCTGCCTCTCTCTCTCTCTCTCTCTCTGTATCTCTCTCTCTCTCTCTCTCTCTCTCTCTCTGTGTGTGTGTGTGTGTGTGTGTGGCTCATGAACAAATAAAGTCTTGGGAAAAAAAAGAATGTGGTAAATGCTTGTTGACTACTCCTCTAGATTCTGGCTGTTGAGTGAATATCTACAAAGACAGGCCGGGCAACGAGCTCACTGCCCAGCAGCCCAGGAGAAGGGCCTGGCAGCATCCAAGGAGTCTGCAAATCCTGGGGGAGGACCTTGGTGGTACTACCAATACCATGCTGCACACATAGCTGGGGAATCTGTGTCGGTTTTCTTGACTTAATTGGAACTCAAAAATAGTTCAGAATCCTGGTGAGTCTTTCTCGAATTCATATATTTTGTTCGATAGCATTTTCAGTTTCCCATTGGCTACTGAGAGCTTGAAAGAAACTCAAGGCAGGAAACTCACCAACTATTCACCGAAGATACTGGGTGAAATGCTTTACACACTTTGGTCCTTTAATTCTCCGCACGAGGTCCTTATGCCCATTTTACAGGTGAGAAAACACCAGCTCCCTGAGGCTAAGTCACTCCCGCTGTGGGACAGAGCTCGCGGCCTGAGCTGGGAGTCAGGCCAGCGCATCCAGAAAGAGCTGTTAGGGAAAGAGAACTCTAACCGAAGATGAAATGGAATCCTTTGCAGTGTTTTGTGAGCCTGTAGAGCTCTGGAGCCTGGTAGTTTTGACCTCGCTTGCGAGTCTGGCATCCAGGACGCTGGCTACCTTCCCTCTCTGTCTCATCTCTGTTCTGCGTCGTTCCTCTCCTTTTTTTCCATTTCTTCCCGCCCTTAGAACATGGAAGGCGCTTACTGGCTCCTTTTAGCCAGCAGAAGTCTCCCAAACCCAGAAGGAGGCCTTCTGGGACTTTCCGCTGGAGGGCCTCAGCCTGGCCTTGTTGGGGGGAGCCTTGCAGGGAGGCAGCCCTCGTCCCCAGGCGGGCAGGGAGCATCTGAGCAAGGCCACCACTAGCTGCCAGTCTCTGCACAAGCCACTTTGACCTGCCTTCCCTTGGGGTGTTTTCGGTTTTTCCCAACAATCAAATAAACTGAGTGTTCTGTGTAACTGGTTCGGTTATCTCGGTACAGAGGGGAAGGAGCCAAGGAGAAAACTGATACTCCGTGTTGTGTAAGCTGTTTTCTGGGAAGTTCAGAACTGTCTCCTGCGTGGCTCAGGGCTACAGCCTGCTGTCTGCTCCCCGCACGCGGGGCCGTCTGGGTCTGCAGGGCAAGGGCCTCCACATTTGGGGCATGGTCGGTGGCTTCCTTCCACCTTCCTGAGCTGTGGTGCAAGCACACAGAAACCACACGTCTTTAGTCTCTGTACCCACAGCATCTAGAATAAAACCTGCCACATTGTAGGCACCTGGTAAAAGTCTTTTGGGGGGCACTGGGAGCTTCTTGGACCCCTACAGGGTTGAGAGTACCAGGCTGACCTTGGACAGGTAGAGGCAGACACTTCGGTCTAACCAGACCCGATTCTGGAGTCCATATCAGAGGACCGGGCATCATTTCTTGGCATTTCCCTTGCCAGCCCTGCCCTGAGAGGTTCTACTCCCCTCAGCACTAGAAGGGTTAGGCCCGTGTTTCGGGTTCGGGTATGTCCCCTAGAAGCCAAACAGGGAGCGCAGTTTTTTGCACTCAAACTTGATTTGAAATTTTTAAGTAGTGACGAAAATACAGTAATGATTTTTTAAAGCAACAATTAAAAACCAGATGCATATATATATGTGTATATATATATATACACACACACACACACACACATATATATATATATAATATTAATGCATACAATTGTCCTGGAAAAGTCAATCTTCATTTTAGGATTGTCCTTTAGGGTTTTAGTCATTTGGGAGTGTTCTCATTCTAAAGTGCTGGAACTATTGTCCTGAGAGGCTAACAAACTTTTCTAAGGCCATAGAACTAGTGAGTCACAAAAATGTGATTCTAACTCAAAACTGTCTGATTCCTAAATCCATAGATTGGCCATGGCTGGCAGGTGACACGCAGTCTGTAAAGTTTTCCCTGAGCATCCTCAGGCACTCCTGTTTTTTCACTTCTTCCTCAGAAGCCATGACTTCCTTTACTTAAAGGGCACAGACCCTCCTAAGTCACCCCCTGCTCCTCTGATACATCACTTTTGTGTTGATGGAAACATTCACCATCCCTTTCACTCCCTTTGTTAACCAGAAGGCCCTGCCTCCACTCACAAAGGAATCAGGTTTGCAGATGAAGGAAGACCCCTCTTCCTGCCTTGCCACAAACTTGTCCATTGGCTGAGGCTGAACTGTGTTTGCTTCCCAAGGGGTTAGGGCAGATGCGGGGTTGACCCTGCCCTCCTAAGGCCCTAATGGGTCCTGTTTCACCACCTGCCCCCGGACACCAGGGATCGGGCCTTGCTGTGAGGATTAAATGAGACGAGGAATGTGAACATGCCCAGCGCAGTGTCAGACAAACACACAGCAAGCCCCACTTACCCCCTCCCCACTTCCCCGCCTGCCCTCCTCTCCTCGGGCTGTCCTGCCACAGCCTTCTCCCAGCCAGGCTCTCTGCTTTTCCAGCACAATCGTGTCCCAGGCAGGTGAGGACTCTGGCCCTCTGGCGCCCAGTGGGCCAGTAGCAATGAGAGGTTTCAAGTGGGGGGAAGGCCAAGGTGGGATGAGAGGACAGAGAATACCAGAAGGTGAGTTGTGGAAAGATTGAGGATGTCATTTTTCATCACAGATGAGTGATTTGTGCGCATGCATGCATGACTCAGGGGTAGGAACTTGAATTTGAGATCTTACTCCCTCCATTCTACACATGAAGGGATGGCCACTTCTAGAGGTTAATTCGCACAAATTCACACACATTTCTACACTGACAGAGACCAGATTTGAATCCAAGATTTGATGAAAGCTCTTAGCCCCACCTTATATGAACTCCATGTCCCTGGCCCAGTGTCCCCCTGTGCTGGGCACCCCGTGTTCTGCTGCCTTCCCAGGGACTTCTCTCCTACAACCAGCTCCATTCTGTCCTGCCTCATTCCTCTCCTCTTCCTGTAGGACCGCTGTTGCCAGCACACACACCTGCCTAAGTATTACCTATTTTGACAAAACACATCCCTTGATCATACATCTCCTTCCACACATCCCCACATACAGCCCCAGTTTCTCTGATTCTCCTCTATGTTTCCTGAAAAGGCAAGCAATATGACCAGTCCATTACATTGTTTTCAGATCTCAGATGTTCTCGTGGAGTCTGAAAAACTCCATAGGGCCTCTGCCCTGATCAATGGGGTTGCAATCTAGTCTCTAAATTGGGCAGAAGGGCTACCCTGGATATCGCCCCATGGTTCAATTATTTCTAATAGAGCTCCTGGTCACCTCATTACGAACTTGGAACCAAGAGAAAACATGATTCTGCAAGAATACCACATATATTTCCTAAAGAAAGACCAGAGGACCATCACTACCTTATCTACTGTATTGGTATAACTCATCATTCTATTGGATTACTGTGATTTGTGTTGTTATCTATAGGATCTACATAAACAAAAAAAACAGTCGATCCAAAAAGACCTTAAAAAGTTAGAACCACTCTCGAAATCAATCTGCTTCTTAAAAGATCTGAGTTTAAGAAACTGAAACGAGTTCTTATTTCGGGAGATTAGGCCCAGGATCGTTATTTATGGTTTCTTCCCAACATGCTTAGTAGAAGCATCATATTTTGAAATTGAATAGCAGTTCTTAATCTGAGTCTAGCTTCCTGGCTGTGAGATATTCGTCCAACTTTAAACTCAAATTAGACAACCATCCCCCACCCCACCATGGCTGATGTCTATGTATCAGAAGGAAATGAGAGGAGAAGCAGCATCCAAAGAAGGCTCATGGGTAATCCCTTCCTTTTGTGAATCTTCCACCTGGAAGAATTACCTGGAAAGTATCACAAAGGGCACATTATTCTTAAGGGCCAGAATCGGATATGCAGAGAGGGAGGGCAAGTTAGAACGTGACTTCACGAGGCCGGCTGTGCCCTGGGGAGTCAGCCTCTTCAGGAAAGACATCCCCAAGCCCAGTGACAAGGATTAAGACTTCCTTCAGGGCATGAAACCTCATTAGCTCAGGCTTCATCAACCTGGAATTTATGCAATTAGACCAAGTCTGGTTTGATGTTTATCTTTGATTTGCCAACCCTTTTCTTCAGGGTCATGCAGATTCATAGCAAAACCAAATTGCTGGGGAGTGTTGAAGATAGAGCTGACCCCTCGCGGTCAGGTGGGATGTGTCTGGAGGGGTTTGTGAATGGCAGCAGAGTTTTACATGCCCTCTGTACCATGCAGTCAAGTGGAAATGGAAATTCTGAGTGACCTTCATATTCTTAATGATTCTCCACAAGCACTGACGAACCCACCTGAGGTTCCTTCTTTGTCTCATGACTTCTATTTTTATTGTCATCACCAGCAATTGTTGTTTGTTCTGGGGACATTTCTACAAACTTTTTTTCTTAATTAGTTCCCGAGAATTACAGGACTCTAAAGTCAAGTAGAAAATGTTAATACTATTTTGACATGAGCAGGTGGGCCGTGGGCTGGGTTCACTAGCTAATGGATTCATTTCCATCCTCCAGTCTCGCTAGCCATGGGATTCAAATTTGTGCCTCAGAAAAATCACTATATCGAATGGATCCTCTGTCACTAACTCCACGACTGCCAAATCTATAAATGTCAAGGCTCTTTGTAATACAAAGCACTGGTTCTCAATCTGTTACTACATCCTAATTCACCGAAAGACTGAAAGAACTTTGTTCATATAAAATAAAGTACCAACAAATACAAATAATAATGTCCCTTAAAAATAAATGAGTGAGGGATCCCTGGGTGGCGCAGCGGTTTGGCGCCTGCCTTTGGCCCAGGGCGCGATCCTGGAGACTCGGGATCGAATCCCACGTCGGGCTCCTGGTGCATGGAGCCTGCTTCTCCCTCTGCCTGTGTCTCTGCCTCTCTCTCTCTCTCTCTGTGACTATCGTAAATAAATAAATAAAAAACCTTTAAAAAAAAAATAAAAAAATAAATGAGTGAGGGGCACTCGTGTAGCTCATTAGGTTAAACCACTGACTCTTGATTTCAGCTCAAGTCATGATCTCAGGGCCTTAAGATCAAACCCCACATTGGAGCCTGCTTGGGATTCTCTCTCTCTCTCCCTCTGCCCCTCCCTGGCATGCTATAAATAATTGATTGGTTGGTTGGTTGATTGATTGAGAGCAGTTGATTTAAGATTATTGCTGTAATAAAAACTTTCTCATTTGAATCATGATAGGTTTTTTTGAGTGAGAGAAAGAACAATGCCTTCCAAATACAATTGCCAAAGATGCACAGCCGGTCTTACCTAAGACCAGACAGCCCACAGGTAGCTGTTACTGGCCTACTGTTAACATTTGGGTATCTCAGTACTATTAGCTGAAGTGTCCTGAGCAGCTGGGGAGGTTTCACAGGAATGTCAGATGCATACACAATGTCTACCACATGTGCCAGAACAGAAGAAAGCTTCAAAAATGCTCCTGAAGAGAGAGTACAAGCTGTTTCCAGGGGCTGCAAGATGAGTGATTTGACACGTGAAAGTCACATGCAAAGTCAAATTAAAAGTCGGTCTTGGGGCAGCTGGGTAGCTCAGTGTTTAAGCGTCTGCCTTCAGCTCAGATTGTGATCCCGAGGTCCTGGGATCAAGTTCCACATCAGACTCCCCACAGACAGTCTGCTTCTCCCTCTGCCTATGTCTCTGCCTCTGTGTGTGTCTTTCATGAATAAATTTTAAATATCTTTAAAAAAAAAAAAGTCAGTCTCATCAGGTCTCTGCAATGGTTTCCAAATAGCATATTATGAAGCATACAAACAACCCCTCACTCCATCTGGGTTGTCACTACCCCCAAGCACATCATATTCATTCAGCCAGCGGGTATGTACTGAGCACGTGCGAGGCGCCAGCACCATCACAAGCACTGAAGGCCCAGCAGGAACAAGACAGACCGCCGGGCCCTTCCTCACCTCAGCGCCAATCCAGGACCTTTTCATCCTCCCTCTCCCAGTATTGTGTCTCTCTGGTCAACCCTAAGCATCTTTCTAGGCCCAGCTCACATGGAGCCTCCTCTGCAGAGCCATTCCCAACCCTCATCCCCTCACATTCCTTAAGAGAATTAGGTATTTTCTAACTTTGATTCCCACTGCACTTCAGAAGAAATTGTTGCCGCATCCATCCCACGGTATTTGGGGTGCTTGAGTGTGTCTCCTCGGACAGAGAATAACGATCACCAAATCAGGAAATGTGTTTTTATAGTAGTTTTCTCTTATAACAAAAGCTAACAGTGCTTAACAATGGTTAGAAGCATACATTGGGTGTGAATAAATTATCTGAATTCAGATAAGATTATACTTGATTTACTATGCTCTGCATGGGGATGCCTGGGTGGGTCAGTGGTTGAGTGTCCGCCTTTGGCTCAGGGCATGATCCTGGGATCTGGGATCAAGTCCCACGTCGGGCTCCCTGCATGGAGCCTGCTTCTCCCTCTGCTTGTGTTTCTGCTTCTCTCTGCGTCTTTCATGAATAAATAAATAAAATCTTTTTTAAAAATACTATGCTCTGCATGAAGACAACAGGAGAATTCCTAAAAAACGCTCTTCAGAGTATCCCCTGTGACCATATAAGAGTAAGAATTTTGTTTGGACTGCATTATCTCAGGGTATGCATTAAAACTGTGAAGGGCAACCTTTCAAATTATGTAAACTTACAGAAACCAAATAGTTTGGGGAGAGGAAAATAATTGAGAAAGATCTTCAAGTCCTGAAGCCACAATCTAGTTTTTCATTTTGTTTTAGTGATGTCACTACACTGCATAGGTCTGAACGTTGCCTGAATGTAACTGCTTGTGTTCTCTCGTCTGTGATTAAATGCCTACATTTTCAGACAATCTGGAATATTGCCTTGGTTAAAAAAAAAAAATGCCTGTCACCTGTTTTTGCTCCCTAATGAGCTCCCCTGGGGTGTTGGCTTTGTGGGTTCATGTCTGTCTGTGAGACAGGCAGCAGCAGCCCAGGAAGCCAGAGCCCAAGACAATTGATGACAAAAATGAAAATGGTACATGGGGAAGTGTTTTGTCAACCATAGAGCATTTGAGGAACAGGAGGAAGTTACGATCAATATCTGCTGGTGCCTCGAGAGGTTGATGGTAGAGACCCCAATTGGCAACCTTTTTCTGTAAAGGGTTTGACAGTAAAGATTTTAGGCTCTGTAGGCCTCATGGTCTCTGTCACAGCTTCTCAAGTCTGCCTCTGTGGAAGGAAAGCAGTCACAGACAAAAAGCAAACGAATGAAATGAGTGTTGTTGGTTCCAGCATAACCTTATTTATAGATACGGAATTCCAAGGTTTTTAAAATGTTCATGTGTCTCTAAATACTATACTTCTTTTGATATTTACCAACCATTTAAAAACATAGAAGCCAGTCACAGCTCAAAAGGTGGGAAAAAATAAGCCATGGGCCGGATTTGGTCCATGGGTTGTGGTTTGCTGACTTCTGGTGTAAACTACACAAGATGGTATCTGTCTAGATGACTGGTGGCCAGTGGAGTCCACTATCTGAGCGATGTCAGAATAAGCACTCTGAGAAGTATTCAAATTGTACTAATGGCATTAGAGAGCTATACCAGCTCTTAGAAATTTATTTTCTGTAGAAATAATTGTGCTCCTCACATGCCTTTTTCCTTTGCGCTGAGTTCATTTTCCACCAGGAGTATGGGATTCTCCACCTGTGAGTGAAGGCCAGGCTAATAGGACCAGTACCTGTGGGCTCAGGAGAGGGGGTCAATGAGCCCAGGTGGAGAATCTCAGATATCTGAAAAATTACATTCAATCATTCATCATCCTACAATGTAGCTCTTTAGGTCAAGACTTCAAGCTTTGTTCAGCAAGGGGAAGCAGCCTTAGGAGAAGATTCTCCCTGCATTGCAACTCCCAGTCAGAGGGAAGAATCAGGGAAGCAACCATTCAAGTGTTTGTTTTCACCTGCTTTTCCCAGCTCTGTGGGAGCAGAGGACATCCAGACCAGAAGCCTTTGTTTCTGGGGGATTCGTTGTCCCGAGGCAAAGGTTAGAGAGAAGTAAAAGTAGAATTCGAGGCCATGGGAACTATCACTGTTAGCCTCCTTGTGGGCAGCCCTGGTGGCTCAGCGATTTAGTGTTGCCTTCAGCCCAAGGCCTGATCCTGGAGACCCGGGATCGAGTCCCACGTCAGGCTCCCTGCATGGAACCTGCTTCTCCCTCTGCTTCTCCCTCTGCCTCTCTCTCTGTGTCTCTCATTAATAAATAAATAAAATCTTTAAAAGAAAAATAACCTCCTTGTTTGGAGTTAACATTCCCATCAGATTATTACTGTACACAGGTATTGAGTGTTCTGTGCTTTCGAATGGAAATAATGGGCAGTTTTCTGTTTCAGACTCCCCTCCTCCAAGAAGTCTTCCTTGATTTCCTACCCTGACCTGGAAAATATAAACTCTCCTTCCTTTGAATTCCTGCAGTACTTTATTTGTATCTACCTCAAGGCTTTTGATACACATCTCTTTTCATATTATATTTATCTTCAGACCCACTTGCTGAAAGAAGCAAGTTCTCTGATTTCTTCCTGAGTGACATGTATTTCTTATCATGGTACCTTACTCCAGGTAGACACTAAATAGATATCTACCACTCAAATAGAAAAAAATCCAATGGATTGACAAACTGATTCATCTCTAGCAGTGCTGTCCAATAGAACTTTCTGCTATGACGGAACCATTTTATATCTGTGCTGTCCACAACAGCAGCCACTAGTCACACATGGATAACAGAGCACCTGAAATATGGCTAGTATGACTGAAGAGCTGAATTTTAATTTTTTTCAACCTTAATTACTTTAAATTTAAATAGCCACACGTGACTAGTGGCTAACTTATCGGACAGCACATATCTATATGACATCCATTAACTATTTTTGTGTGTGCGTGAATGGATTATTTAGGGCAGTGATCAGATCATACGGGTGTTGTGTAGAAAACCTAGCAAGATGGTTGGATACTCTACTTTCCAAGCAACATAAAGACACCCATCCTTACATTCTGTGGAGTGAGGTCTTTTAGAGACAATCAACCATAACAAAAGGAAAGTTAAATTTATGTTACATTAGCAGGAGATATGTGCTATAAAAAAAAAAAAGAAAAACAGAAACACAGGAAAAGTAGAGTAAGATAAGGTGAGCTGAGAGTGTCTGGTGGGTGGTCAAAGTAGGCTTCTTCAAGCAGCTGAGGGCTGAGCTCACTGGAGAGAGGGGCAAGGGAGTAGGTTGGGCAGAGAAAGTGCCCAAGGAGCTGACACTGCAGAGCCAAGTAGCAGCTCTGGATCATGGACTGAACCCCCAGCCACACAGTCACAAAGAAAAGGAGCCTGGTAGGGCCCTGTGAAGGGAAGATAGCTTTCGTTGGATTTTGTTAACAAAGCCTTGATATGTATTTTCCAGAACCATCTCCTGAAGTTAAAAATCAAAACTAAGTAGCAAGCAGGCTCGCTCCGCTTTTTGCGGCAATGAGTTTCTGGAAACCACGTTGGAAAACACAACAGTAAAAAAATCAACCTTGTTCTTCCACCTCTTTGTCCAGCATGTTTTTCCCCGTTTTTTCCCCTCAACGTCAATGCCAAGTGCTAGGAAAACAGAGGGCCAACGGGATTTACTCGGAGGCTGTGGCAATTGCAGAAGCAGAGTCTTAAATTAAAATGTGGATTGCTGGGGCGCCTGGGTGGCTCAGATGGTTAAACGTCTTCTGCCTTCGGCTCAGGTCATGATCCTGGGGTCTGGGATCAACCCTGAGTCAGGCTCCCTGCTCATTAGGGAGTCTGCTCCCCACCTCCCCCCGCCGCCTGCCTCTCCTCCTGCTTGTGCTCTCTGTCCCTCTCTCAAAAGAATAAAACAAACCTTTTAAAAAATAAAAGTAAATAAAATTATGATTGCAGAGGAAGGCAGTAGGAGAACCGAGGCGCCCCAGTGGCTCCCTGAAGTGGGGCAACAGTGAAATGTGGGGGATGAGCACCCGAGGAGGCGTCAGAAAGACCAGCACAGAGCCTGCCAGCCCGACGGGACTCCAGCAACTTTGTCCAAGCGTGGGCGATGGGGCTGTGCAAACTCTCAAGCTGGGTGTGACCCGCGCTCTGGTGTCCCAGGGCCTCGACAACAGCCAGAACTGAGGGATACAACAGCAAAGCAAGGCACACAAAGAAAGCACTGCCAGATGTGCGGCACCATACCGGGGATGCAAGATCCTGGGCACAGACTCCTTGCTCTTCTCAGCAAGCCCACGGAAATTAGGGTGGAAATCCTTTTCAATCAGATACAATAAAAGTTTCCTTCAAGGGCCAGAGGTAGCGTCTGTGAAATATTCCAGAAGACCCATTAAGTGCTCCAAAGAATCCATTTGAAATCCTTCGCTGCTTGTAAAGTCAAAGAATCCGCAGGCCATGTTAACTTGTGTTTTTCAAAGCATCGTTGTCAAGCATGTTAGCGCCTATATATTTACATACATAGAGAGCCTACTCGCTGGTGATGCTCCAGGACTTGTTTCAATGCTCCCAGAGGACTACGATCTAAATGAGCTTGGGAGTCAAAGGCAGGAAACGGTGTGGACCAGAGAGATGCCATGTGGCAAAACCAAAAGCCAAAACTGACTAAGGGCTAGCCTACAACATCTGTCATTGGGTGTGCTGAAATTATTTTATTTCTGACTGTGGCCTGTGACTCATTAGTGACCATAGAATCAATTTAATGAGTTGTAACTAGCTTTTTTTTTTTTTTTTAAGGTAACTAATTTATGTCTGAAAGCACAGTGCCGGTTACTTCCTTCACATAGGGTGGGAGGAAGAGGATACTTGTCTTTAATTCTACTTCTTCTTGCCACCTCCTTTGGAAGGGCTTCCCTGACTACTTATTTTCGAGTCCCCCAACACACACACACACACACACACACACACACACACACACACACACACACACCCCACTCTGTTTCATTGTCTTTACCGCACCAGGGCACTTACTCCTAACTTAAATCTTCTTTCTTTCTTTTCTCTCCATGCCCCCTCCACCAGAAGATCAGCTTCAAGGACTCAGAGCCAAGTATCTTCCTCGCTGTTATATCTGCAGTGCCCAGAACGGTGCCTGCCATACAGTAGGTGCTCCATTAACACTTACAGTATTGAATTTAAATTGTACCCAGTGGCACCTTCCAACTCATGGCTTTTAGCTGCTGTTGTTCATCACAAACACTAGCGTCCTTCTTTCCGATTCTGCTCTGAGAGCCTGCCATCACCCTTTCCCCTCAGTCAACAAGGACTTAACACAGGCCATGACCCTGGTTTGCACACCTGGACTTGACCTTCTTTGTTGGTGCTACTCTGTCTGCCAGAACCCGCTTTACTATCTGCCAACCCACACTTCACTGAAGATCACTTGCACCAACTCTCCCTCAAAAATATTCTTGTCTATTTTAAAGTATAGTTTTAGAAATTTTAACACACGTATAGCTCTGTGTAACTATATTGCCACAATCAGCAAATACCCCCAAACTCCACCATATTCTGTAGTCACAGCTTCCCTCTGCCCCTAACCCTTGGCAACCTGTGATCCATCTCTATCACTTTACTTTTGTCTTTCTGAGACTGTTACAAAACTGGATTCACAGAGTATATAACCATTTGAGGATGGCTTCTTTTATTCAGTGGTATTCCCTCCAAATTCATCCAAGCTATTGTGTAAATCAGTTGAGTTCATTGCTTTTTATTGCTGAGTGTCACTCCTTTGTATGGATATACCAAGGTTGGTTGAGCCAGTCCCCTGTGGAAGCACACTTAGGTTGTTTCCGGTTTGGGGTGTTATGAATAAAGCTGCTATAAATATTAATGTAAAGCCTTTATGTGAATGAATTTTCATTTCTCTAGGATAAAATCTAGGAGTAGGATTGCTGGATCACACTGTACCAGCTTGTACTCCCCACCAGTAATGTTTGAAAGCTCTTGTAGCTTCACATTGTCTCTAGCATTTTGTCATGATCATTTGGCCTCAATCAAAGGTTTGTGGTGGTATCTCATTACAGCATATTTTTAATGAAAAAATAATAAAGTAGATCTGAAAACAGATCAGATCACAGAAAACAATGGTAAAGACTATTCTGATGTAAGTATGTGAGTACATAGTCACACACAATAGGTACGTACTAAGTCATAATACAAAATATAGCTCATGCTGTGGATTACGGTAAAACATGTTTGAACGCCACTGTTCATACCACAGGAGGAAGACCCAGGGTTGGCATTTCTACTTGCTTAGAGTGAGTCAGAGAGAACCTCGAGAAGAACCTTCAGAAGAACCTTAACCAACCTCATCCCTACAGCAGGGAAGAGAACCTGGTCAGACTTAAGGGCACGGATTGAGAATGGAGGCAGGGCAAAGATGGTGTCATTAGTGTTGAGAAGCAGGTTTAATAGAACTCATTCCTCCGTTCATTCATAATTTTACATGCAAACTATCATCAATAGCAAATTTTTGGCACCCGGTGGCTTTTAATAAACGTACCATGGATGAGTGGAGAGGTGATAGAACTACAAATATATCTACAAGATGTATTGACATATGAGGGTAGATGTCTCTTTGAAAAAAAAATCAATTTAATGCATGATACCTTCCTAAATGGTATAATTCATGTAAAAAAAATAAGGTCATTCACATGTTGATAGGGGCATACATATAGTAGAGGTACCGTCACACGGCTGACAGGAGTGTGGCTGGGTGGCATCCTGGAGAACATGCTTACAGTCCCTAAATCACACAGACCCAGACTTGCTGGCCTGACAGTGCTGATCGTGGTTATGGTGTATATATTACAGACTTCTCACAGGTCCACAGGGGAACATGTACAAAAGTGTTCCTTGCAGCATTATTTGGGGATACACGAAGTCAGAGGCCTCTTGGTTGCCCATTTCTGAGACTTGGATAGAGAAAATGTGGTGGATGAATGCCTGGAAGCACTAGGCAGTGGGGAGAAGCCATGGGATTAGACAATATTGAAAGTATCGTACTAGTAGAAGACGAAGCAACAGGATGAGATTGAGTACTTGCATAAATTAAAACCACATGTATACAAAACAATAATACGAAATTTGCTGGAACACATACAAACAAAAAGTACCCATTTAGCACCAAAAGAGGGAGAGAAACAAAAATAGGCAGGTAGGAAGAAAAAACAGAATTAAAAAATTTTTAAAGAGCCTAGAAGATTTTTCAGGCTGGTGGAGTGACTCTTAGCTCTGATCTAAGGGCATCTCCGTGGCTGTTGGGTTTGTGCTGTTATATTGTGCAATTTGTGCAATATTGTGTTGTTTATTTAGTATAATACTTATTTAGCTAGTTAGTTTATTTAGCCTATCGCTCAAAGGGATCTCAAGTAGTCCCATACCAGTTCCAGTAGCTCCAGGAAACTGTTTTCAAAGGCAGGCTTCCCGTCAACACACCTGTCTGATTCATTCCTCGGTTTTGTACTTTCTCTGGTGGTTCTGTTTACCCTACACAAGTTCGCTGAGAGCCCGAAATGTTCTGATTGGTCACATGAGCTAACATCCAGTGTGGTGCACCCCTATCAGAGAGAATTCTTGAATCAGGCCACTTCACAGGCAACTGTTCCTTCCTATGGATGGCCTTTGGCTCAGGCAAGGATCCCTGGCCCAAAAAGAGGTTTATAGGATAGGGGTTTTAAGATTACAAAACAAAGTATGATCTTTTTCTTTCTCTTTCTCTTTCTTTCTTTCTTTCTTTCTTTCTTTCTTTCTTTCTTTCTTTCTTTCTCTCCTTCTCTCTTTTTTCTTCCTTTGCTTTCTTCCTCTGTCCCTCCTTCCTTTTCTTTCTTTTTAGTAAGGAGCAGTTTGAGGACGCTTTCCTCAGGAAAGAGGAATGTTGTGAGCCTTTCTGGCACTTCACAATGTCAGTTACACCCTGATTATAGTGTGGAATGTGCCCTAGACAAAGGAAATGCATTGCTGTGAAACCCAAGGATCATGGGGATTGAAAATAGACCAGACTATCCACCCAAACACAGCCAGGTCGGAAGGTGACACAACAGCACGAGGACAATGGGCTTTGGAGTCAGTTCATCTCTGGGAGCGTCCAGACACTGCCACGTCTAACTGTGACATGTTATATATTACATTACTGCCTCCTGCACAGAACTGTGGTGCGATTCTGCTTAGCGTGGTGATTCAAACCTAAGAAGTGCTCAACATATTCTAGTTGCATTTCTTCCCCCCATACCTGACACATGTTGGGAAGTGTCAGTGGAGACCACACAGCTTGTATTGTAAGTGGATTAGGAGCTACAGGCATAAGCTGTTGTTTGCCTATAGCTTGCCCATAGCTATTTAAACTGGATTTTCTCCAGTCTTTCCCATTAAAAATAATTGCTTCTGAATGTATTCTTTTCTCTTTCTTCCCTTCTCTAAGAATTAGAGCTAGAAGGTCAGAACTGGAAAGCAGAGAGCATGTGAGTCACTGAGGCAAAATAAGGGGGTGTTAATAGCCGAACTGCTGCAGAAAAATGGACTGGCTTTGAGGTTACAGAAATAACCCCTATGCGTTTGCAGCAATCACGGCTGTCTTCTTTCTAAAGCTACAGTCATTTTCTGCCCTGCACTCCCGCCTTCCATTTTAGTGGATTGATTGTGTAGAATTCAACTCTGCTTGACGTTTTTTGCAAATGCCTGACCCTAATCATAATTTTGTTAAAATTTCTCCTATGGAAAATTTATTTCACTCATCCTAAAATTGTACGGCCATTATGAAGATCTTCTGTTAGCAGATTTGGAAAACAAGTGAGTATTCTCTTAAGCCAATTTATAGCCATACCTTTTAGTTGCTGAAGTAATGTTGTCAAGCCGAAGTATCAATGACACCGTGTGCGATTGTACTTCATGATTTCTTTTCCTGTTTTCACAGTAATGGGAGCTTAGGTCTGGAAGCAATAAGAACCCTTGGCACCGTACACCCTGCCATCTGTGCAGGTGGGGCAGTGAGAGCCTGGAGAATCACAGCAGAGGCTCTGTGAAGTCACATCTTTTACCCGGTAAAAAGGTCAGCAGAAAATATTTCCACATACTACAGGACAGAATGCTCTCCTCTTTTCTTTTATTGGACATGAGTTGCATTTATTAATTAAAGCACACGTACCTTAAATATGAATGAATGAATGTATAGCAACCAAACTGAAAACAAAAGCTTTCAAAAAAAAGAAAAACAACAAAACCACCACACACACACACACACACACACACACACACACATACATAAACAGAAGTTTTAAAATAAATGAATGAAATACTAACAGAAAGGACTGATGTGCTGCTGAGGGACAAATATGTGTTCTGCATTTTTTTGGATGAAGCAGTAGTAAAAGATCAGAGTCTTTAAAATCTCAATCTGGTCTATTTTTCAAAATTAAAAATTAACTCCCACTTTTCTAGATGTTTGCCACTGAAATTTAACTTCTGTGTTGGTTCTCATAAACTCAAAAATATAGAGACTAGGAATTTGGTAGGAAACTGAATGCTGAAAGCCTATTTTTTATTTTTTTTTATTTTTTTTTGAAAGCCTATTTTTTAAAAAGAGCAAGCAACCTAAAATGTCAAATGGCCAAATAAAATGTTTATAATGCAACATTTTAATTTAAGCACTTTTAAGTGGTAGTTGAAAAGAATAGATACATTAATGAATGGATGCATGTTGAAAAAGATATAGCATACTTGCTACAACATAAAGTAAAATTCCATAACAAGATTATAAGAGTGATTTTTATTATCTTGGTAAAGGTGTCCGGTTACAGGTAATTACAGATACAAAATGTTTTTAATCTGGTATATCAAACAGTAAAAGGTACATGTTAACGCTGTGCCTCTGAAATGTATTTCAGTTACAACTATGTATTATAGTTGTTCTGTACATATTAAAAGCACACATGATAAAATACAAAAATAAGAAAAGATTAAATAAAAAATTATCATTGAGCTATAAGCATCTACCAGAGTATCACACAGTGTGTCATAGCTAAAAAATATAAAATTAATATAAATGCTATGCAACTATTTGATCTAATATAGATCTAATAAGGACATATTAAGGCCGTAATAGCATTTCACAGGTGAAGGCTAAGTTCTGAGACATGAAAGCTTTCAGAGGAAAAAAAGAAAAAAAAAAAAGCTTTCAGATAACCCACAAAACAAACCTGAGACATCTTTTTGTTTGGAAAAAAAGCAATCTTCTTGCAAAGTCAAAGCTTCAATACATAAAGGAAGTATTTAATAAACGATATACTTGAACTGTTAACAATAATCTGGAGTAGATATTCTGACTACAATAGTGACCAGCAAATACCTTCTTTCTCGGGAAGAAATAAGGTTTTCTGATTAAACCAGTAGCCTGATTATTGTGGCCTCCAAGTTTGGTTGTTTTAATTTGTTTTTGGTTTTGCTATCCTTCCTTTAACTAGATTATAAAACATAAAATAGTTGTATTAAATAAGCTAGGTGACCTCCAAGAGCCCACCTTACTTCCTCCTATAAAGTACAGCTTTTCCATTGCTAGAAGTGCCAAGCAAACTGAGCCCACATTCGCACAGATTAGAGCACATCTGGACTTGGTTGACTTAATGAGGCATCCAGATTGGTACATGATTACTCTTGGTACCACATATGTCTCAGAGTAAGTGGGCTAGGGCAGCCAACAATCACTATTTCAGCCCTGCTTAGGGATGGGGGGTAGTCATGTTTTAGAATGGCTGGTGACAAAAAAATTTTAAGGTATTGGGTAAGCCTGATTTCTACAGGTGGATTTAGTGCCTTTAAAAATACTGGCACAGTTCTCCATACTTAAGAGGCAGAGCTATGAGATTTTATTGATTAAAATTATATGAAATTTTTATTAATAAAAGAATTTCAAATTACAAAATAGATCTTTTTTTTTTAAAGTCTACTTGGGATTTAACATCGGCCTACAAATCATCTTTCTTCTAAGTGTTCATACTTCAAATTTTGTGCTTCAGATGAATTAATTTGGAATGAGTGGAGAAAGGCTTAACCATATTTCTTCCTTTTCTTTTTTTGTTTTTTCTCACCACCCCAACACACATATGTCAGACATTCCTCTCTTTATAATGTTAATTAAAAGATTCCAAAAGCTTAATAGAATGTAAGAAGCAGTAAGCTTTCAGGATACAGTATACCTTCCTCTGCAAGTTCACATGCAATGAAAGTTAAAGCTCCAACCTTCACTTTGAACTTTTGCAATCTTCCAGTATGTGGTGTTGTTTTTGTTTTTTGTTTTTAAGGTTTTCAGGCTCTTTACATAAATGGAACATACGTATTTCCTTCAGGCTTTATGTTTTCACAGTTAGCAAAGTGACTGCTCCCGGGCCGGCCATCCTGAGCAGCACACCAGATCTGATCAGCTCCACTGGAATGTGGTGCAATCTTCAAAACAGTCTCCCAACAGGACCTTCTGATTCTGACTTTCCAAAACACAGACATGAATGCTATTTTTAAAAAACTTAAAAGAGAAACTAGGCCTTTTATGATGGGAATCCACCTCCCCCTGGTTCTCTAATAAAGAGAGCATCCAGATAATTCATTGCATTTTTCACTATTCATCAAGCAGACACAGGTTAAATTTCTCTGCCTTGCATAGGCTACTGGTCAGATTTCCAGTAACTTCAACTGGAACTCAACAAGCAGAATGGTTTTAAAATTAAAATGTAAGCATGCCAAGAGGTTGGAATTATAGTAACTACATTGATTTCATAAAAAGAATCTAGATTATGAATATCATTTTAGAAAATATGTTGTAAAGTAATAAGGAATACATCTTACAGATCCAATTTTGAGATTTTTCAGTTCTCATTCAAGTTACAGATGAGAGAATGGATTTTGCTTCATCTTGGTTTCCATGATGTCAAAATAGGCTCATTTCACATATTTGAGCCCAAACTGGTTGAATTCTACTTTTTGATTGGTCTTTCTTTTGGAAAGAATATCTTATTCAAATTTTTCTTAACCAAAATAACTAATACTACCTAATAATACAATAACTAATACATACTGCTTATGGATAATTATATATGTAAATACATTGAATAGTATTTGGTGACTTTTTTAATCTATAAGACTGAAATCAGTGCATTATAATCATATAAGATAAAGCTTAGGTAGGCTGCTAAATCTTTTTTTTTCTTTTTCTTTTTTTTTTCCTTTTTTTTTTTTGCTCATCATTGAAACTGTACTTTGGCAACAACAGAGATATGACTTTGGCTTGGAATTTTTTTACAATTTAACAACTTATACTTTTAAAATTCAGAATACATCACTGGAACAGCTACTATAATCAGTGACCCAACCACCATTAATTTCTTTGTGAGTAAATGACTTTAGGACTTACCCCCCAAGAAAGAAAGCGTAACAGTAGGCAAAAAGATAAATCCATCCATAGATAACTCAGCCTAACTAAGCTATTTTTTATTGAAGAGGTGAGAAAGGGGGAATTCCTGGTCTTTACCCTTTTCCCTTATTACCCTCAATCACATGTCTTACATGGAAATTATTTGTCTTTGCATATTCAGCAATATATTCTGAAACTTGGCTAACTACAATTTGCTTTGGAGCAGATTTCAGCACGCAGAACATCAAGCTTGGATCCCGTACAGGAAGGCATGGTTACCAAAACTCTTCTTCATTAGGTCATTTGTGTGTGTACATGCTCCCTCAAGACATTATTATCAGAACTCGATATTGTGTAAAAACTCTTTGGATCCTTTCATTCTTTGATTCTTCCAGGAGCTCCTTCGGAGCCTAGTGCTTATCTGAGCACACACGCATAAAGCACATCACCTGAGGATCAGTTGGTTCATGCTCACTTTAGAGGCTAATTGAGAGAGTGGCCCAGAGGAGCTAGAAAATTCTACTCCCTATCCCCCCAAAACTTGAGTACTTGTAAAATTTTAGCATGCTTCTGGTTTCTCACTGGCAGTCTTCCTCAGCTTGTAACTTTTGGACGGCAGTATCAAGGAGCTCCATGGACTCTCTGAGAGTGACGTTGATACTAAATGACTTGGGTTTAATGGTCAGACCGTAATTAAAATCCATTTTTGAGGGTTCGTCTGGATTGGCCTTGAAATTGCACTGGTGAGCCAGGATGGAAATGAAGAGAAACAGCTGCATCTTGGAAAGCTCTTCCCCAATGCATCGCCGTTTGCCCACTGAAAAAATCATCACGCTGCTGGCCAGGTCCTTGTCAATGAAGCCGTCTTTGTCCAAGAACCGGGCTGGATCAAAGTCCTCTGGGTTAGGCCACTTCACTGGGTCATGATTCACGGACCACTGGTTAACAAAAACCACTGTGTCCTTGGGAATGTGGTAGCCCAAGACACAGGCACTGGTGGTGGTGGCATGGGGAATGGTGACGGGCACAAAGCTGGAGAAACGCATGCCTTCGTAAAGAAAGGCCATGGTGTAGGGCAGGTTGGGCTGGTCATCCAGGCAGGGCAGCCGGTTTCTACCCACGACTTGATCCAATTCTTCCTGGACCCGAGCCTGCACTTGTGGATACCTGTTTGGTCGTTAATACAGGAGAAAATAAGTAAGGGAAATCGATTCTTCTTTCATCTAGAAAGCACATGGCACTTTAATTCCACTTTCTTTATCTGAATGAATACTGAATTAATGAATTATTTCATTAATGAGTTAGTACTTACAGCCCGCCAAAAAGAAAAAAAATCCAAAACAGTTTCCTCATTTCTCACTAAATCACAGGATGGATAAATCAATAGTTATATTTCCCGTAATTAGTTTCATATGGGTAATGCTCTCTTTCCTATCGTAAGTCAAAAACAGTCTGAAGTTTTCTAGCCTGAAAAAGCTCCTAACAGACAAGGCCAGCTTCTCCATGAGGCACAGCAGACATGCCAAGGACCTGCAAAATTTTTCAGGGGCTTGTGAAAATGTTTTTGTTTCCTTCAAAATCAGAACATACACCAAAAAAAAAAAAAAAACTGTTAAAGAAAATGTTTTAATATGTAATTTGACATATTTATCTTTATTCCAATGTAGTAATAAAATGTCATTAAGATTTTCTGAGGGGCAAAGAGTCTAAAGAGGCAAAAGCATCCAAGGCCCATGAAAAACAAAAACGCAGCCCCAAAAGCAGACCCTTTTCTTCTCTCATCTCCTGGGATAAATTCTAGCATACACACTGCTCTCGCACACAATGGTTATCCTGATAGATAAAGTTACAAATCCTCAAAATTTAAATTTAAAAGGAAATTCCCAATGTTAGAAAGATTATGGTACAAACTGTAATGCTTCTTTACTGTTGGCAATACAAATAGTATTGTCCTTTTGGAAAACAAAATCTGAGTACAAAGCAAGATGCAGAAGGGTAACTCTCCCCTACTTTCTAAACCCAGTAATCCACGCCTAGAAACGTATGCGCAGGAAACAACAGGTACAAAAATATGTAACTACAACAATCACCGAAATTTTAAAAATGCAATCAACAATGTTAAAAGAAGCGATTATACGTAATGGTGCTATTATAACAAAAATACTAGGCGGCCATCAGAAATCACTAAAATAAAGTTTAAAAGATGGGAGAATGTCCATTACACTAAATGAAAATGTCTTAAGTTTTTTTTTAAGTAAACAATTATTGCATCTCTGAAAAAAATGTAAGCGTGTATGGTATAAAATTATGGGTGATTTAAAAAATTTCTTCATGAACTTCATGAAGTATGCTTCCTCATATTTCAGGGGTCGGCAAACTCTTCCATGAAAGGCCAGATACTAAAAATTTAGGTTTTGCCAACCAAACCCTCCCTCTGTCACAGCTATTCAGCTCTGCCTTGTGCTGTGAAGGCGGCCACAGACAATACATAAATGAATGGCCATGGTTGTATTTTGCTTAAACGCATACCAAAATGGGCAGTGTAATTTGCCAACTTCCTTCATACTGTGTTTTCACTAAAAAGAAGAAAAATGTATTCATCAGCTATATTGACTAGAGTGACTCCAAAATTGTTTTATTTACTTTTGCTGGCCAGTTCAGTTTCTGATGGGGAAAAAAACCAAAACAAAACAAACAAAAAAAACGAAGTTTCAGAAGATGACAAGCTCATGGTGGGATGCAAAGGACCTATTGATATCATTTAAGGATGTCTTTTTCCTGATCTATTATCGAATTGTTTTAATTTGATTTCTGCTCATTGCCCATATGGGGTTTCTGCGCTCTTAATACTGGAAAGCAATTTTAAATACACAAAAATTCGACTTACGAAAGTAGTCGCACAGGATCTAAGGACGTATATTTACAGGTTGCAGGATTCTAATAAGAAAAGAACCAGCCCTTGCCTTCCAATTTCTGGGTTGCCAGCAAGTTCGGCATCCCCCTCCACTTCGTTCTGCGCCAAGAAACGGCACAAGCAGGACCCCAGGTCCTTCAAGGCAACCAACATCTGCCGTGAGTGAAGTAAGACAGCGAGACACCTGCTCCTGGAGCAGAGTTGCCAGACAAAAGTAGGCTGCTATGCTAAATCTAAATTTCTGGTAAACAATAGTTAATCTTTCAGCAAGAATATGCCCTGTGTACATTTTATTTTTCATTTTCTGAGTCTGGCAACACCCTATACCAGCAACCCGCTCGCTCCCTGCGCGCAGAGCTTCCCAGGGTCTGCGACCTTAGTCCCGGCGGGCGCCGCGGGGGGCTAGGCTAGGCCGCCTCCGCGGGGCGCCGAGCGCCAGAGGAGTCCGCCCGCACGCGCTGCCCGGGTTCCCCGTGCGCCTGTCGAGGCGCTCGCTGCTCTGCGCTCCGGCTCTCTCCCCGGGGATTTCTAACAAACTAGCGCGGCGGTTCCCTACGCCCGGCGCAACCTGCTAGTCTCTGGCCGCCCTCCTAAAGCTCCCGTGCCGGTAACGGTCGGCGGGGCCGGCCTCCGAGCGCTCCCTGCGCCCGGGAACAAAGCCCGGACGCGCGGCCGGCTGGCAGCTCCGATCTGCGCCGAGGGCCGGCCCAGCCGATTGGCTGCTGGGTTTACTTAACCTGTTTCCCGTTGCCCTTTCTTTCGGAACGGTGCCAATTTTGCTTCTGCTGTACCAGGGAGGCAGAGATCCGGGGCTGATCTGCGGACACTTAAAAGGTCGTGCCTTTCAGGGGGTTCTCATAGCTTTGTCCCCCACTTGGAGAGGTAGCGAACCACAAGATCAAAGATGCGGGCGGGAGGGTCCCCGCTGGGGCTGGGTGGAGGGCGGGGGGCGGGGGCGCGCGCTCTCGGCCCGCGCTGTGCCTTCCTTCCCGAGCCCCGCTATCGCGCCGCGACCTCAGCTTTGAGAGGTGGGGACCTGGCGCGAAACCCCAGACTCTGGGCGTGCGTGGAGACCTCAGCATATCCTACCGCGACCCCCCCCCCAACCCTTACCCGGCAGGAAAGGAAGGCCCGCCCGCGCCTTCGGGAGGCTTTACCTGGTGAAAAGGATGAGCAGCCACTGCAGCGCGATGGAGAGCGTGTCCTGGCTGGCGCCGAAGATGTCGGTGACAGTGGCCGGCACGTACTCCATGTCCAACCGCGCGCCGCCGTCGCCCGAGCCCTCCGCCGCCTCGGTTCCCGCCGAGAGGATGAAGGCGTCCATCATGTCGCGGGGGGCGGCCCCGGGCTGCAGGCTTTCGCGGTGCCGCAGGAACTTGTGCAGGACAAAGTTGCTGAAGTTGCGGTTGAGCTGCTCGAACTCGCGGAAGGCGGTGCGCACGGGGTTGGGGAAGCGCTGCAGCCAGGGCAGCACGTCCACCAAGCTGCCCGCGCCCACCGTGCGCCCGAACTCCTCGTTGTGGCTGAGCAGCTCGCGGAACTCGGCGTCATCGTGGCTGTAGCGGCAGCCGAAGCACACGGCGCTCATGACGTTGGCCACGGCCACCACGGTCAGCGGCCGCGGGTCCAGGAAGGCGCCGCCCGCGCTGCCGCGCGCCAGCAGCGCCACCAGCTCGCGCGTCTCGGCCAGCACGTGGCCCTCGAGGACGCGGCGGCTGCGCGGCTGGCGCGTGGAGAAGGCTCGCATGGTGCTGTGCGCCGCGCGCCGCTGCACCTTCCAGCGCGGCGAGTACCGGCCGAAAGCCAGGCTGCGGCCGCCCGACACCACGCGAAAGGAAGCGAAGCGCGGCCGGTCGGCGAAGGCGGCGCCCTGCTGCACCAGCGCCTGGCGGATGGCGCGCTCGCCGTTCAGCACCACCACCGGGCAGCTGCCCAGGCGGATCTGGAACACGTCGCCGTAGCGCCGCGCCAGGCGCGCGAACGAGAGGTGCGGCGCGGGGCCCATCGCCGCGGCGTTTCCGATCAGCGGCCACGCAAACGGGCCGGGCGGCGCGGACCCCGGCTGCCGCCGCCGCTGCCTCAGCAGCCACTGGCCCGCGTGCACCGCGGCCAGCACCGACAGCAGCAGCAGGAGCGTGGTCTGCTGGGCGGTCAGCGCGCTCGGCTGCAGGGGGGCGTCGGGCCCGAGGCTGGTGGCCATGCTGGAGAGAGAGGGGCGAAGGCGTGGCCCTCAGGTGTGCAGGGAAAGGAGCGGGCGCCCCGCGCCCCTACCCCTGGCGTCGGGCTACGCTGAGCCGTGGGCAAGCGAGGAGGTCGCGCGCAGGGCAGGGCAGGGCAGGGCAGGGCAGGGCGGGGCGGGGCGGGCTCTCCGGGGAAGCAGCGGAGGACGCTTCTTCCCATCCCAAACCCGTCCCCTAAAGGAGAAGGGAAAGAGCATGCTTCCGCCTCTCCGTGACCCGGACTCTCCGTCCCCACCTCAACCCCCAGCTGTGTAACGGTTCCAGCACTTCGGGGCAGGCCGGAGGGCATCCAGGCGGAGGCGCGCAGTTCCCTCTCACTGCCTACCACCCCCGCCCCGCAAGGCCGCGGGAAGGCGGCTCCGCGGACCGACTGACCTGCGAGGTGGCGCGGTTTCCGGCGGCGCGGGATGGACGGCTCCGTAATAGGGCTGGGGCCTTTGAGGAGGGCCAGAAGTCCCCAGGAAATCGGAGGCCTCGCCTGGACACCTGCTGCCCTGGGAGCCAGAGCACCCGCTCTGGAGCCTCCGAGCCAGGGGCGCTGGGATTGGGATGGGGACCGAGGAGGGGGCCTCCTTTGCCGCGAGCCCCGCTACACCTGGGGCCTCGGCAAAGCGGGGGTTTCCACACAGAGTGCGCACTGAGACGGGGGGTCGACGAGTGCAGCCAGCTCCCAGCCTCAGGACCCCGCGCGGCTGACAGCTGCTGTCGCAGGGGCGTGGCCCGCCTGCACGCAGTCACGCCAGAGTCAAAACGCGCCATCCCGCTTCCCTGGCTTTTAAGGTCTGCGGCGGAGGCGGCGGCGGAACCTGGCGGGGGGCGGGGCTTGCGGGGGCGGGGCTTGCGGGACGCTTCCAGGGGCTCAGACCCGACCCGGGTCGCGGCGCTAGCGCGGTCACGCCAGGCGGCCGCGATGCTCCCCGACGGCCTCGGTCGGTGGCTGGCGGCTTTGCTGCGAGCGGCAGTGCGGACTTCCCGTTTCCCGGAAAACCACTCTAGTCCGTCCCTCCCCATCGTAGCCGCTGCTGCCCGGAAGCGCGCTGGGAACAGAACCTGCCCGTCGGGGGGGAGCGCGCCCCCCTCCCGGGGAGCTTGACACCCCCCGTCCCCTCTCGGTGCCTGAGCTCCGTTGCCGAGATGGACCCGCCCGGGATGCTTGGGCGCCGGGGCCCGGAGAGGGAACCTGTCCGTTTGGGGAACGCGGGCAGCCGGGTCTCGGCGGCGGCTTGCCTTTACAGCATCCCCAGCTGTTTTATTTTACTGTAACTTCCTTGCAAACACGCCCCTCGGATGAGGCCCCCCGGCGCGCCAGGTTCTCCTTCCACCTCGTGCGGCGAGACCGAGAGTCCCCGAAGGACGCCGCTCCCGGCCCCCGCGCCCCGGCCGCGCTCGGCACACAAAGGCCAGCGCCAGCGGGACGCAGCCGGTCGCGGTTTCCCGCTCAGCAGCCCCCAGGTGGCGCCGCCCACCGCCCCGCGTCGGGGACCCGCGGCCCGGAGCCCGGGACCACGCTGGGGCTAAGGCGGGGGCTCGCAGCCGAGGGAGCACGCTCGGATGCTCCCGTGGGGAGGGCCGAGGGGGGGGAGGAGGAGCAGCGCGCCGATCTCGCGCCTCTGAACTTTATGGGGTTGGAAGTTTCCTCTGCTGTCGCCTCCCCCTTGCGTGCGGAGCTGTGCCTTGCGTGCGCGGCTTCTGGAAAGTCGTCGGCTCTGGTCATATCCTTGGGCGCTTCTCACGGCACCTGACACGCTGGGGCGGCGGCGGCGGCCCAGGGCGGGGTGCGAGCCGCCACCACCCTCCGCGGCGCACGCACGGCCGCACCCCGGCTGGCCGGCGAGGCGGACGCCCAGACTCCGCGGCGGGTAGGCGGATCGGGAGATGGGGAGCCGGGGGTGCTCGGCCGGCACCTTCCCCCGCGGGCTGCGCCCTTCCTCACTGGCTGGTACAAAGTATTTTCAAGCCCCTGGAGAGAAAAAGGTCTTCTCGGAAGGCTGGGGAAAGGGCGAGCCCCGGAAGGATGGGATGGATGGTAGCTAACCAGGAGGGACTTGTGTCTCCAGGCCTCGGGGATCCTCAAGCGTCCATATAAAAGTTGGGCGTTGACCTCGTGACAGTCCTGCGCGTTGAGTTTTCCTCGTGCTGAGAATCTCTATTGTTCACTTGTTTCTTAGCTAATAGATATGGAAACTGGTGTTCAGAGGGGTTATGTGACTTAACCAAGATCACACACACTGCAATGATACAATCATACAATATAATCTTAGGTAATCTTGGGGCGCCTGGCTCAGGGGTGCTCAGTCTATTAAGCCTCAGACTCTTGATTTAGGCTGAGGTCACGACCTCAGGGTTGTGAGATGTAGCCCCATGTCTGGCTCCCCACTGGGCATGGAGTCTGCTTGAGATTTTTCTCTCTCTCTTCCTCTGCCCTTCTTTCCTCCCTCTCTAAAAAAGTAAAAATTAAAAAATACAATATAATTTTAAATGATTCCTCTTTTCAAGGAAGTAACTGAAATGTTTGATGGTTTTCACCCCTCCTCACCTCTTACCAGCTATCAAGAGGTAAATCCAGAATCTGAGTCCCATTGCAGATCCATCGTACAAGTTCTTGTGAAAGGAAATCCTCAGATTAAAAAAAAAAAAAGCACAAATGCCATCTTTCCTGCTTCAAAAAAAAAAAAATCAGCTGGAAGAATTTTTTTCAAATGGTTGTTTTTGTTTACAGAAGTGGGGTCTCTGAGGATCACAAAGCAGAAATCGAGTGGTCACCTTTTGCAATAAAATTGGATGAGGGAGACCTGGGGACTATGACCTTGAAATAAGTGGTTAATTAAAGAAAAAAAGATTTTAGTTATTCATGAGAGACAGAGACACAGAGACATAAGCAGGGGGAGAAGCAGGCTCCCTATGGGGAGCCCGATGCGGGACTTGATCCCTGGACTCTGGGATAAGGACCTGAGTGGAAGGCACTCAACCACTGAGCCACCCAGGTGCCCCGAATGGTTAAATTTTAAAGACGCATGACGAGGTGTCTGAAAATAGACTTTGTGAGAGCCTGAAACCAACAAAATACCTGACCTGATAAGAAAATACTTTTTTTTTTTTAAGATTTTACTTATTTATTTATGAGAGAGAGAGAGTCAGAGATATAGGCAGAGAGAGAAGCAGGCTCCATGCAGGGAGCCTGAGGTGGGACTCGATCCTGGGACTCCAGGATCACACCCTGGGCCCAAGGCAGGTGCTCAACCACTGAGCCACCCAGGCGTCCCAGAAAATACTTATTGTAAAAGTCTCCATTCAATACTTTTTGAGAGGTTCTCCCAAAATGATTTCGTACATTATAATGGAGTACCCCAATCCATGATAAAGTTGTTTTTGAGCAACGGGGTGAATAAGCTTTGGTTTCCCAGAATTGTGTTGGCCTATACATCCTTTGAAATGAGTTTCATAACCTTACAATGTCCAGCTTTAGCAAAACCCCTGCCTAATAATTAAGTTCAAGATTGCTGCACCCATCAATCTCTCAGTAGGCTTTTAATTTAATAGACTGGAATTGTCCATGGGCTTATGCCAATTCTGAGCTATCAGCATATCTCAAAGCCTCTAACCTAGTATCTCTACCAGAAACAGAGCAAATGGGAGTTGCCTTTAAACCAAGTAAATTACTATTTTCAAAAGTATAACCCAAGGCTGTTCCTAAGACCTCCTGTTAATAATTCCTGAATAATACTGTATAGTTTTTAGACAAAGTAGATGCATACCTTCTTGCCATAGTGAATAGCTTAAGCATATCCTCCAAGCTATGATACCATGGGCTCAGTTCTTGTTCTAGGACATGGTTTAAAATGCAGAGTAACCAGTTGCGCCCATACTGTTAAAAAGACAGGTCCTGGGGCACCTGGGTGGCTCAGTGGTTGAGCGTCTGCCTTTGGCTCAGGTCATGATCTTGGGGTCCTGGGATCCGGTCCCACAACAGGCTCCCCGCAGGAAGGCTGCTTCTCCCTCTGCCAATGTCTCTGCCTTTCTCTGTGTCTTTCATGAAGAAATAAATAATCTTTAAAAAATTATATATATGAAAAAGGGCAGGTCCTTATTGATGATGACAAACCAAAATAACTGGCTATGGTAACAACTTCTTCAGAATTTGCAGACCTCAGATTCTCTCAGATTTGGTGGCACAGATCTCTGTTGGAGGACCCATCTGGTACTTGATGGAGACATAGGGTAAATCCAGTGTGCCCTGTGGAACCCCAGCTCAGTTCAAGATTCTCCCTATAGTGAGAATCCACACCAGGTTCTTTACTTATCAACACAACTTCTCACCAAAGCCAGTAGTATTTAAGGTCTCCTTTCAATCAACAGCACAGGATATGGGAATTTTGCCCTCCCAAATCCCAAACTTGAATTGTTTGATGCAAATAACTTTCAAAAGAACAGCTAAGCTAGAGAGAGAGTTTAAAGTGGAAGTTTAAAATACCTTATTTTGTATTGATTCCAAAGAACAGAAATCCAGCTTAAGCTTGTTTAAGCAGAACAAGAATGCACTGGCTCATGTGCAGGGAAGGATAATGTGGTACCTTACAGGATGGAAAGATCTGGGGCTGCTCTCCCCAGTCTCTGTTATGCTGATCTCTGCTTGGGCTTTGTTCTGGAGACTTTCCTTGTGTGCTGGAGAGGCTGGCCATTGGCAGCCTCAAATTAACCACCCCAAGAAAAAGAGAATATCTCTCTTCCAGGGTCACTATACAAGACACTAGACTCTGACGTCCGCAGCCAGCATCAGGCCACCCTGTGGCCAACGGTCTAGGTCTGATACGAGGAAAAGAGAGATGTGAGGAAGAGAGAACATGTCAGGAAGCCAAAGAAAAAAATCTGCCTCAGTCCTCGTGTATCTCACTTTTGCCCATCACTACCTTTTGGGCTGAAGGATATATTATTATAGTCATGGTCATCATTTTATTTTTCTAAGTATTTATTTATTTGAGAGAAGTAGGGGAGGAGCAGAGGAGTAGAGAGAGGGACAAACAGACTCTGTGCTTAGCCTGGAGCCTGACTCGGGACGCTATCTCATGACCCTGAGATCATGACCTGAGCTGAAACCAAGTGTCAGACACATAAACGACTGAGCCACCCAGGTGCCCCTTTCATCATCATTTTAAATCAGCAAATCAGATAGATGCATTACACCTGGAGCCCATAGCCAGGAACATCAGCACTTCCGTCATCAGGCTGGAAGTCCATTTTCCTGATGGGCTTTCCCTCTAACATAATCTTCCAGTGTAATGTCAATTTTGTGGCTGAACGCTGTGCTCTTCCAAGCCCCTCCAAGCACACATAGGCACAGGTACTGAGATGAGAGTGGAATAGAAGGAACAGTCCCTGGCAAGTTTTTGATATGTGGGATGCACAAGAATTAGTCATCAGACCCATGCTAGTGGGAAGGGAAACAGAAATCAAGAGATACACTAAGGTGACTGAGAGAATGGCAGAGGGATGAGCCATAGGAAGCTATGAATGATATGCTGGGAATTGAGAGGATTCTGAGGAAGTAATACCAACATCCTGGCCCCACCTGACTTACTTCTGCTTCCTTCCTGGTACCCTGGTAATACACAGGGTAAGAAGCACGGAGTTGAAAAAACAAAACAAAACTTTCTTATTTCTTCTAATCTAAGAAATTCTCATTTGTGGGCTGCACTGTTATTTTATGCATTAATATAAATGCAGGGGGCTACCACTTGTAGTTATGCCACTGAGCAATAAGACCTATTCTCTTTTCACAGATGTTAACATTTTAAGTGTGCTTTAGGATTGACAGAGCACTGTGCACACTGGCAGTGATCCTCTGGATTCTCTGCCTTTATATTAAATAGTAGTGGTACTGGGATCCCTGGGTGGCGCAGCGGTTTGGCGCCTGCCTTTGGCCCAGGGCGCAATCCTGGAGACCCGGGATCGAATCCCACATCAGGCTCCCGGTGCATGGAGCCTGCTTCTCCCTCTGCCTGTGTCTCTGCCTCTCTCTCTCTCTCTCTCTCTATGACTATCGTAAATAAATTTTAAAAAAATTTAAATAGTAGTGGTCCTGAGAGCTCTTAGATGAGGCAGATAGAGCCAGGAGTGTTACCTACCAAAGCCATTTCCCCTTCCATTTTTTAAATTTGATATAACAATTGATGCATGTAAAGCATGGGGAGAAGTTGCTTTGGAAGATTTTGCTAATTTTATTGACCCAGTCTCTTAGCCCTCCTCTCTTTCCAAGGTGAGTGCCCACTAAGCTCTTTCCATATAGTCTGGTATTAGTGAGAACCACAAAGTTACAGTGTATTATTCCAGTTTCCGGCCAGAATATTTTCTTGTGTATTTAGAAGTCAATGGGCATTAGTGTTTGCAACATACTCTCAAATAGTTCGAGGAAAAAAGACAGAGAGAGAGGAAGGGAGGGAGGGAGAGAGAGAGAGATATGAAAATGATAAAGCAAACATGGTAAAAATGTCCATAAATGGAGAATTTGGGTAAATGGGAGTTCCTTGTGATGTTCTCACAACGTGACTGTAAGTCTGAAATTGTATCAAAATTAAAGCTTCTCAAAAAAAAATTTAAAAGTTACTAAGAATAGAAAATAGGAGCATGAGGGATCCCTGGGTGGCGCAGCGGTTTGGCGCCTGCCTTTGGCCCAGGGTGCGATCCTGGAGACCCGGGATCGAATCCCACGTCGGGCTCCCAGTGCATGGAGCCTGCTTCTCCCTCTGCCTGTGTCTCTGACTCTCTCTCTCTGTATGACTATCATAAATAAATAAAAAAATTAAAAAAAAAAAGAAAATAGGAGCATGAGAAAGAAATCTCTTCCTGACGTTATGACCTTACATTGTCTCTTCAGTTTCTCTTGTGAGTCTCTTACGAGAAAGGACAGTGAAAAGAACCTGAGATTGGCATGTCCTTCATCTGACATGGTACTCCTGGGTCAGGGCTGGAAGAAGTTTGGGTTCAGCTGGGACGGCTTTCCCCAGCTTCCTATCTGACTTGCCCCCTTCTCCTCCTTGCCATCCTTGCTTTTTGAATGTTCTAAAGTGTCTTTGATCTCCTTCAATTCCTTTTGAAAATAAAAGGAATATACTGTGTAAACAGCCCATGCTCCTAGTCCCACTGTGTTCTCATTTCCAAGACATGACTCACTTCACAGCTGTGTAGAAGTGGCCAATGGCACAGTCCTGGGATCACCTCTTCCTGCTCCCTTCCATTTCCTTCCTCCTCCTCGGCCTTCTTTCTTTCCCTTGCTCTGCAAATGTCCTTTTCTGCTTCCTGTTCTATCTCCTTCCCCCTTTCCTTGGGCCCATCCTCACCTCAGAGCACCTGTGTTCCCTCCAAGACCTCCCTTCTCGAGCTACCACCGTCTCCTTTCTCTCTACATCCTTCTGCTCACCGTTTCTCTCTTCCAGGAACAGTAAAGAGTTAGGGGCAGAGGAAAAAAGAGAAGAGGAGTGAAGAAAGTAAGGAAAGGGGTCAGGGAGATAGAACAACCAAGAAAAGAAAAAAAGAATAAAATATCCGTGGATAACCCAGTGATCCATTAATGCAGGCTCCCACCCAACAGGACTCTCCTGCTCTGTTTGCGGGATGGAAACAATCACTAACTCAGGACAGCGATGATTCAAAGATAGGGAAGGGATGCCAAGGTCTAGGCTTGCTTCTGTACATTCATTCCATGAGTTTTGACAACCACCCATCCAATTCCTGAAATTCACCCTTCTAACAGTTGAACCAAACGTGCTGTCCACCACTTTGGTCAACAGAGAACCCCTTAAATGTCCTAACTTTGATCAAGCAGAGAAAATCTCTGGGCAGATAAAGGATATTGTTTTTCATTTAGTTTCCTAAAAAATGAATATTTACCAGGTTACCAAGAAAATGCATAAAGCAGAGCAAGTAAAGTGCAGCAAACATACAAAAGTGTACATCACAACGTCCAGCCACGGGTGTGGTGACTGGTATGGCGTCCAGATCTGGGATACATTCTTGGTTGAGGATCCAGATTCCAGTCTTCTTTTACTCCATGAATCTCTTAGTTTCTAGGGTTAGATCTGTATTCCTTAACAGGTTTTCCTCTCTTTCCACAAAGGGACAAAATTTCAGATCAAAAACTGTAGTCACATCCAGGGCTTAAAAAAATATTTGATAGTTAAATAGCTACTTATGTGGTTATTCCTCCCCTGCCCATTCCCGAAAGGGAACGTGAGGGCTGGATAATTATACATTGGCTTTTTGACCATCAACCCCCACCAGGATTTTTCTGTCCTATAGATGGAAGCATTCACTTCTTAGCTGTAGCCTGTCCTGTTTGTGGACTGCTTCAGTTAGAAAGCTCTAGAAGTGAGAAGTTCTGAGAAGTTACAAAGGAATCTGGAGTGAACGTTCTTGTCTTCTACTGAACTTAGAGCTACCCTTTGGAGAGACATAAACCAAGACTAATTTCCCCTTCACTTAACAGCCCTCGCATACTTGAAGAAGGCTATTGTGCTGCCACGGAGCCATCCTTCCACCAACCAAGAAATGTCCCAGTTCCTCAAGTCATTCTTCAAATAACTTGGTTTCTAGAGCTGTTTCTAGCTTATCTGTGCCTTCTAGACAATGTAATTTTTCAATATGCCTAAGTGCGTACCTGAAACTGAACACCATACCCCCAGAGATGACATGCTGTCCAGCCCAGAGGGATGGTTACTTCCCATCAGACTCACAGTGTTCCTTTTGATGCAAACGAAGGTTTTTCTATTGGTTTAAAAGTCTGCATCCCACTGTTTTGCCCACACTAAGCTGGTTATCAACCAGTCTTCATCTCTCTTTTGTTATAAGACTTGATACAAAAAAAAAAAAAGACTTGATACAAAAAAAAAGACTTGATACCATTCTGAGTCTTTAATTGCCCTTAGGCAATTGATTTAAAAAAAAAAAACTAAGAATCAGGGGCACCTGGATGACTTAGTGGTTGAACATCTATCTGCCTTTGGCTCAGATCTTGATCCCGGGTCCTGGGATTGAGTCCTGCATCAGGCTCCCCGCAGGGAGCCTGCTTCTCCTTCTGCCTATGTTTCTGCCTCTCTCTGTGTCTCTCGTGAATAAATAAAGTCTTTAAAAAACAAAAACAAAAAACCCCAAACAATTAATTTGTATTAATTCCTATTAAATGCATCTTGGGGCTTTAAGACAGTGTTCCAATCATGGAGGCCATGTTAAACTCTTGCTGACCCTAAGGGCCAGAGACTGGGTGCAGGAAAATAATATGGGGATATATATAATATATACTTATTATACATATACATGTATATGTATTTATATATATATATATACACATACACATATATATAAAAAGTATAGTTTCTGTTTTAGTCAGATATAAATTCTTAAAACACATTAGCAGGTAAATAGATTCTTGATGCAAATGATTTAATCAGAATCTAAGAATATGCAGAAAAATAGGAAAGTCCAGACTGCCATCCCTTCTCAGATGGAACCATAGGAACCATGTACCTTCTATCTATGTACATGCATATGTTTGTACATATGTATGTATTATTAATACAAATGAGATTGTAGATTAGTGTTCTCGGACTTCCCCCCCCCCCACTTAATAGTTGTCTTGGTGACCACAAGAAACGGTGCAGATCTACCTCATGCTTCTGAACTACTGTAAAGAATGACTATAAGAGAATTTATATATAACCAACCCTTATATGGTCATTCGTGTTGTGCCTCACTTGTTATAGACTCCACTGGAGACACTTATTTTTCTGCACAACTCTATATACACTTGCAAGTGTTTCTCCAGTAGAGATGTTTAAACTATGGGCATGTGCATTGTAAGGGGTCTTGTTACACCCCATTTGTCTTCCAGAAAGGTGCGCCAGTTTGCATCCTCAGGAACCTAGGGTTTTATACCGAGGAGTATGTGCCAAAATTTTCTTCCTTCTATAAAGAGCGATTGCTTTCATATAGCTTTTGCAAATATAGAAAGAGAACAAACAGAACAAAAATCTTACTTGTCTTTCAGAACTTTTCCTTATTTTAAAGAATATGTGTGCTTGTGTTTGGATGTCTCCTTTTCTTGACAGATGAGGGAAATCCCCAGATTATAGCCGGTGAAACGTCAAAGGGGGAACATTCCAGAGCTCCACGTCCCTGTGGAAGACACCACAGACGCCAGGGTGAGAGATGACCTCGGTGTGCCTGGATATCTCTTCTGAGATGACAATTCTTTACAGGCTCCTGGGCACAAGCCCAAATGCCTTCCAGGCTTGTCTAATCCTCCTGAGGAGATTAAAAACAGTAAAGCCAGCATACCGCCATCATTAGGAGTTTGGATCCAGCAGCCAGGAGGGGTGAGGGGGGGTGGTTGTGCAGGCACTTTTGGGTGTGAGGCCCCACTTTCTTATTTATAAGCAGTGACCTCGGCTAGGTTATTTAACTCTTCTGAGCCTGCATTTCCTCCTCTGTGCAAGAGAGGTAATATGATCATGACCTCAGAGGGCACTCCTGGAGATTAATTGAGATATGGTAAGGAAACCCGTTAGTGTGGTTGATGGCAAAGAGCCAGCTGTCAATATGTTAGCCCTTACTATTACTACTATTGTTGTTGTTTACTACCGCTATGACTACTACTAAGCCTGCGTGTGTGTGTGTGTGTGTGTGTGTGTGTGTGTGTGTGTGTGTGTTTTGGTCAGATATAAATTCTTACTCCTTTCCAGTAAAGTCAGACATCTGCAAGGACTTGGAGCTCACAGGGGTAGGAACATGGGCTTCTTGGCTCCATGTGATGGCTCCCAGGGCCACACACCCTTACCCACGTGCAAGCTTCTGAAAGCCTAAGGTGACCCGAGTCACCCACTCCTCATGTTTCTGAGGCACCGGTGCAGAGCCAGTCAGGGTCTGAATCTGGTGGTCTCCCACCCACGGTGGTGTGTCTCCAGTTGCTGCAAATGACTTCCCTAGGGCCAGGCTATGCTTGGGTTAAATGGGTAAAATGATTAGCACCTGGTTCACAGAGTTGCAGTAGGGACTAACTGAGCTACCACATGTTGGGCTCTTAGAATGGGGCCTGACCCTCAGCCAGGGCTCAGACAGTGTCAGCTATTGTCATTATTCTGTGCAAATCCTTTTGCTGCTGCCCTTAGGAGGCTGACCACCACTCCACTGGTGCTCTTGGCAGAAAGGCTCAGCATGAGAGCAATCTGCATTTTCCTCCTGCTGGCAGGTGGCAGCAGCTGTGAAGCACTCACCTCGTGTCCCCTCACCTCTGATGTGCTTCACCTCCAGACCCTAGTACAGAGGCAGGTCTTCAGGTACAAGGATGTCCCGTTCCTGAAGGAGTCCGGGCAAGGCTGAGCCAGGCTCAGTCCTCCGAGCTCGGCTGGGGGCCAGTCCCACTGTGGCTTTCCTGAGTGCTTTGGGCCCCTCGGGTAATGAGCCCTGAGATAACACTCAGGCCTCGGAGGAAAGTCCAGAAGGCATCACTCTCCATGGTGCAAGTGGGAGAGAGCTCAAGAGACCTCCCAGTGATGTGTACAAATGAGACAGTGCTCTCCAGCTCCCCCAAGGCTCCAGCCTCTTTTTCTCACCTTTGCAGGTGTGGCTGAAAGCACGTGGTGGCCCCAGACCCAAGGCACCAGCACCAGGCACATCTAACAACTACCCTGAAGAGGCTGAGGTCATCTCACCGGCCAGAACCACAAGGCAGGGCAGGGTGGGGTGGCCCTTGGCTACGCCTTCTTAAATGCCAGGGAGGAAATCGTCCAGAATATTCCCCCATCCAAAATGGAAAGTTAAATTCAATAGTCTGTACTTTGGTGGTGACTAATCTCCATTTTTTCCTTTCCCCATTGCACTGAGTCAGTCCCCGGTGGCCTGTTCGTTTTAAGGGTTTGGATGCAGAAGGAAGGAGGGGCCTGGCAGTTTCTGGGCCTTGAAAGCATGGTATCCTCCCTGGTTTGTTCAGGTGTGGGTGAGGCCACTTACCACCAGCTGTGCCCTCAGGCCCCTAGCTCTCTGTTCCCTATTTCAAGGACTTCTTTATATATATATATCTTAGAATATAATTCTTTATTAGGAAAAAGAAGCAAATTTTAACAGTGAACAAGTTCATATTTTTCAAGTAATATGAAACCCACCTTCCATTTTCACATTTGTTCTTTTTTAAAATATATATATTTTAAATATATATAAAAATGGGCACCAGGGCTGCCCATTTTTAAAAAAAAATATATTTTATGTAGGGACGCCTGGGTGGCTCAGTGGTTGAGCACCTGCCTTTGGCCCAGGATGTGATCCTGGAGTCCCAGGATCCAGTCCCACATCAGGCTCCCTGCATGGAGCCTGCTTCTCTCTCTGCCTATGTCTCTGCCTCTCTCTCTCTCTGTGTGTGTGTCTCTCATGAATAAATAAAATCTTTTTTAAAATAAAGATAAATAAATATTTTATTTAAATTCAATTTGCCAACATATAGTGTAACACCCAGTGCTCATCCCATCAAGGACTTCCTGATGCAGTAAGAATGAGATGGAGACCTGAGCTCTCAGGTTCTAGCACCAGGCTCCATGGGGCAAAATAGAAATTTTATTCCTGCCAGCAAGGACACCGGAGGAATCTGGACTACTGGGAGCCCCCATTTCTGGTTTTTTTTTTTTTTTTTTTTTTTTTTTACTTCTGGGCTCTGAGCACCATACCTGAGACAGACCAGAGAAGTAAAAATCCAGTTGCACATAACATTGAATTCAACATGGAGTAAACATCCACTGTGAGTGCCCGGCTTGGAGGGACCATCCTGCTCTCTGATGTCAGGGCCTGTGCTTTAGGCCCCCTGTGCTCTTAGGGTGCCTAACACCAAAGGCAAGTTGGGACAGATGAAAAAAAGGAGCTAATATTACTCCCCAGTGCCAGGAACTGTTTTCTGTGGTTGCACCTACAATTTTATTTACCTCTCCTAATCATCCTGAAAGTATTGCTAGTTTTAGCCTACTTCCCATACAAGGTGATTAAGATTCAGAGACAGTGAACTACTTACTCAGTGTTACACAGATTGTAAGAGAGGCGGCCAAGATTTGAACTCAGGTCTGCAGGCTGCAAAGCTCATCCATACCCCAACAGGAAAGATCCATTAATTGTTGCCTCTGGTCTGAAGCTTACAGAAGCCCCTCCCTCCCACTCTACACTGAGTATAGACCTCTCTGGCAGGATTATGGCTGCTAAGGCCCCGGGTGACCCCAAGTCTCTCCACCCATCCTGCCAGGAAAGATGACTCCCTCCAGAGGGCCAGGACTCCAGCAGTCAAAGCAGTCATGGATCCTGTGACGGATGCAATTCAACTCCTGTCCCCCGCTCGCAGCAGAACCTACCCCTGGTATCTGCCCTGCACAATTTAATCTCTATAATTTACAGTCTGGTCTTGGGAGAACTTAGAAATTTTTCCTTTAAAACAGTGGCTGGAAAATGCTGAGAGCTGGAAAGAAAATACCACATGGGCTTCATGACTAGATCTGCTACACTCAAATCCATTATATTGAGATTACTATAAAATTCACACTATCCCAGATCTCCAGAAACGATGGTTTTATTTAGAAGTAAGTGAGCAAAGGGATGATTTCATAGACCACAATGCCAAATTATTAGCTCAGTGCTTCTCAAGTATTTTGTTTTCGGGACATCTTCATACTCTAAAAAATTACTGTAGAAATCAAAGAGCTATTGTCCAATCTAAGTTCTATCAATATTCACAATTTTAGAAATGAAAATGCAACAAAGTTTAAAATATTTATTCATTGGAAAAGAACAAACCTAATACATTTATGTTAACATAAATAATATGTTTTAGAGAAAATAAGTATATTTTCCCAAACCAAAAAATATTAACGAGAGTGGCATTGTTTTACATTTTTACAAATCTCCTTAATTACTGGCTTGACAGAGACAGATAAATACTCCTATCTGATTCTGCATTCAGTCTGTTTAGATCACAAATGTCATGCGACCCCTGAAAGGCCCCTGGTAATGGTGAGAGAGGGAGAGAGCGAAAGGCAAAGATTATCCTATCAACATAATTTTAAACTTGTGGATCCCCTGACAGGGTCTCGGGGACCACCCACACTCCCAAGGAGTCCCTGGACCATACTTTGAGAACTACTGTCTAAGCTTAAAAGTGTGATTTTTTTTTTCCTTTGGAGCGTCTCTCCATCCAAGCAATATCTAAGGGGCTAAAGTCTTGATATAGGAAGTTGGTGGGAGTGGGGATCAATTTTGGAGGCAGCCATGATTCAGCTATTGGTTTGAGGAGGAAAGCCTTAGAGACACATGTGGACACATTCAAATCATGTTGCGACATTGCTGAGCTATGCCGGAGGTACCATCCCCAGGCGTCTGGCCGGGACAATGAACCTTGACTCCCAAGTAAGGCAGGTTGGTGCCCCATCTCTGCTGCCAGAGCCCAGGGGATGTCTGAATCAGGTGGCTGGGAGATCATGGTGGAAGAAGTAGGGGGGTGGGGGGCGGGATTAGGGGATCCTGCTCAGTTGTGAGGCCAGGAGGGCATCTGAGGCACAGCCTGAAATGCAGCAGCTGTTTGGATGGCAGCTCAGCCAATCTTAACAATGACAACAATGATAATATACTACCAATAATGTCGAATTACTATTTATTGAGCACTTGGAGCGAGGCAGTGTGCCAAGCACTTAACAGAAATCATTTCATTAAACCCTCACAACCAACCATTTGAGGTAACCATTAACCATAATCCCTTTTCTACACAAACAAAGCAAGGTGGGAGCAGTTAGAGTTGTCAACCAAGGTCACAAAACTCCTGAGGTAGCTGAGCTACAATTTGAATTCAGGTCTACCAGACCAAAGACTCACTGCTGCCTCCCAGCCACACCAAGTGGGCAAACTCCTGAAGGAGAGAAATCAAAGTTTGAGGGCAGGAGGCATGAATGTTACTGCTTCCCATTGGATGAAGCAGGGGGGCAGAGTGTACACCCTTTCCAGCTCCAGCCACCCTCTCAGAGGCTTCCAGGCTGCAATCATACTGGGGTCATTGAAGACAGGACAGTGAGGAGCCAAGGTGACAGCTCTGAGTGTATGAGCACACTCACAGTGGTAGAGAGATAAGGAAGAGCTGTGCTTTCGGAGCCCCCCAATGACCCTCCCCACCCAACTCGGCCCCCACAAGCCATCTTGCCATTGTTTGCCACCAGTGGGGCAACTGTGGGAATTGGCATACCCACCCGAGCCCACCTCCTTGAAGGTCCGTGAGAACTACACCCCTTCAAAGCCTTGCCTTGGGGTCCTTCAGAGCCCTGCTCCCCCACGGACCATCTGGCACAAGGCCCCCTCCACATCCCGCCCCTTCTGAGCTCAGGCTCCCAGAGGTGCGAACTTCTCATAAACAAGCTCTATCTGCCATTCCCTGAAAAAATAAACAGGGAGATCATGTGAGAATTCTCTTCCAAGGCAGCCTCCCTTCTCCCTAACCAGAGGCTCTGAGGAGTTCAGCTTTGCACGAACTTTTAATTTGCGTGCAGACAAGCACAAAAGGCCCAACCGGATATACCTGTTATTTCCCAATGACCTGAGAGTCCGAAGTTTATGTTAAGCCTTGGGTTATGGCTCAGCTTGCACGCAAGGCTCCAGGACTCCTGCAGGCAATTGAGAGATGGTGGTGGAGAGGACAGAGGAACAACTCTGAAGTGACAGCACATAATTTAATTCCCCCTAAGCTTTCCAAGCATGCAGACTGTTCCTTTTTTGTCAGCATATAACCTAAGTGATTTGCTCTACTCAGGCAAGAAATGTCTAATTTAAACCATATTGCAGCTAAGCCCTTTGGTGAGGAAAGAGAGCTCCCTGCATCTTGGCGTGTGTGTGGTTAGGCTGCATGGCAGCTGAGGCAAAGCAGACTCCTCACAGCCCCTGGATTTTTTACCCAGGTCGTGATCGGAGAAACATGCATTCTTGGGCTCTAATCACCATACTCACTCTTCTTTCTCGTGCTTCATCCTTCGTGAATGGGTTTAATTTTAGTAAGAATGTTTATAGGAGGGCGCTGGCTCATTGTCCCCTGTGTCTGGGGTTTGAGTCCCACGTGAGCCACCGGTGGCTGCAGGACTCCAGCAAACCGCTTAAACTCCAATCACCCTTTTTTTCGTGACAAGTAATCTGGTTTACTGGTTTAGGAAGGGGGAGGTCTGTACCTCAACCTGGCTTTGCCCCTCACTGGCCACGGTCTGGAGACAAAATTTCTCTGGACATCAGATTCCTTGTCTGTAAAATAAGCAAGTTGGATGAGGTGGTGTTTAAAGGTCTTTCAGCTCTAAAAGATGATGTATGCCCTAAATCACGACAAAATATTAATAGTAGCTATTATTACTATAACTATCATTATTATTATTATCTGTGAGTCCCTTCTATAATTCCAAAGAATTCACTAGCCAGGCAAATCCTCTTTTAAAGTTTTCAAAAAATACTTTTATATGCCTTGCTTCCACAAAACCAGAAGGATACTAACCCCGACCCCTCCAATGGCAAGATTTGATGTGAAAGTTCTATCACGACTCATTCCCATCACGTTGTTGAATTTCCCCTGTAACCTCGCCAGACAGCGAAGAATGGTCTCTAAATGCAGCCTACATGTCAAGGCTGTTCCCTCAGCTAAAAATGCCCCCTCCCTTTCTCTGCTGTGAAAAGCCTCCTTCCCTTTTTGCTCCCATCCCCATTGTGGAACCAATTGTCTTCTCCTCTGAATCCCCTGAGCATTTGCACTATTATTCCATTGACTTCATTCTATTATGTTATTTTTGGCTTCATGTCCAATACATCTCTGCTTAACCAGACCCTTAGGACCTGCGGAGTGGGGACTTGGTTGTCTGTACAGCATAGCCTCACTGCTCTCCTTCCCCCGCCTTCCCCCAGCACCTGGTATACATTCAGTGTTCGTAGAATTAGACTGTTGAGCCCTGTGGATTTTATCACAGTAGGATAAGAATGCTCAGAGGGTTAGAAGTTCACAGCCTGGGCTGAGCAGCACTGATCCCCATCCCCCCAAGGATCACTGATGAGGCCGGTGAACTAGAAGATGCTTTGGGCTTGGGGGGCTGGTTGGGATCCCAGGAGCAAATGTTTGGGGTGCAGGAGAAAGCTGGCTTCTTAGTGGGGGGCAAAGGTTGGTCTAGCCTCACTTGATAAGAGGGGCTTCATATTCCCCTCTCTAGTCACATTTATTTAGAACCAACTGGTCGGTCCTCCTGTCAGAATGTTTTATAAATAGCACCTAACTCTGATTACATGGAAGCTTTTCTGAAATTTAAAGAATAATTGCTATTCAGTTTTACTTGCCCCAGGCTTTATCTTCTTCCAGCATATGGTAACTCTCTTAGGAACATTTCCATTTGTCTCACTCTTTCTCCAAGGTGGACCCCTGCATGCATCAACACCTTCCTTGCCTTTGGTGTAATGTCATGTTTGTAGGCATCAAGCCCTGCATGGGCTTCTCTTTTTCTTGTGAATATAAATTCTAATTTAGAACAAATTCCTTAATTTTTACTAGATAGAGGTTTTGCAGAAAATCTGATTCTCATTTCAAAATGAGTGAGGATTTAAAACAAAAATTTTAAATGAACAAAGATTTGAAGTTAGCCTAATTGAGAAAGGTTTGGATGAAGTGCTTTTTTTTTTTTTTTTTTTAATTTATGATAGTCGCAGAGAGAGAGAGAGAGGCAGAGACACAGGCAGCGGGAGAAGCAGGCTCCATGCACTGGGAGCCTGATGTGGGATTCGATCCCGGGTCTCCAGGATCGCGCCCTGGGCCAAAGGCAGGCGCCAAACCGCTGCGCCACCCAGGGATCCGGATGAAGTGCTTTAAACACAGTGGTAGAGAGATAAGGAAGAGCTGCGTTATTGGAAAAGTGATTTTATTTTCAGCAAAGCTTTTTCACAATGAAAATGAACAAACAAAAATTGTAATAAAGAGTGGCAACCACCCCTGAAAAGGCTCTGAAGTCTACCCTTGATTGTTGCTCTTTCATGGAAGAATGAATCATGGGTGCTGCAAACTTTGAACAATTTCTTCAGAAAAGGATCAGTTTAATTGAAAAGCTGAAAATCGTGGTAAAAATATTGTAAGTATTGAAAGAATGAAGAGCTAATATAACTGTGTCCTTGGAGGCATCCTTTTCTTAAAATATGTCAGTTATCTCACCAAAGATGTCTGCAGAAGAATCTGTATGGTTGTTACATGTAGGTCACAAATGGTGAGGAAAGGGGGGATTTCATTTCACCCAGGCTCAGGAAAAGCCAGAGGAGGAACAGACGTTGTTTCTGGTGCCTGGGAGAGTGCTCTGTTGGGAATTCAATGGATGGCAGGTTAGTGTCCTTTTGCTTTAATAATTGGGATAAACCTAAGAGGTGCAGCTTTACAAAACATTCTCAGAAAGGAGAGAGCCAGGAAAGGCTGAGACAATTTACATACATGCTTGGGAACAAAGCAGATAAAACCTGTTTGCCACCGCAAGTGCAGATTGCGGGAGCAACATTCCAGGATTGGAGGGGAAGTGAATGAAATCTCAGGTCCCAGAGGGGAGAAGCAATGCAGTGCTGACCTTTCCCCTCCTGGCTGGCCTGGAATGGCGGCTAAGAAGAAAAGGAAGGGTCGGGGGTTTTATTTTTTAAGATGTCTCAGCAATGATGGTGAACAGGGCCCAACTGGTTTTCAACAGCAGGGAGGGGAGTGAGGAAGGTGGCAGTGGCCTGTGGTGGACAGGAGCATAGGAGCGGGAGTTGGAGGGGGAAAGAGGGCTGAACCAAGGCCAGCATCTGGCAGCCTGGGTGCAGGACTGCCAGCGGCGAGGTCCACAGACGGAGCAGAGAAATGGAAGGACAGCAGGAACAGCTTTGGGAGAAAAGCAGCATGGTGGGCAGGGGGGTTCTCCTTTTCTGCATCTGAGGGGGGTACATCACGCTGAGGAGAGCCATGCATGAGGGACAGGGAAGCCCCCAGCAATGCCAGGAAGGCGTGTGGCATCTGCTCCGATCTCCAGCAACAATCCTGCAAAGATTGTGATACCACAAGCACCTCTGCTCTAAAGGTGCCATTAGAGAAATGTCTGTTTTATCAACACTCTGTGAAACTGGAATTAGAATTCTGTGAGCCAACTGTAGTAATCCGAGGGTATCTGTGACCCCAAGAGAAGCAGGCCTTTCTCTGAGGCCTCGGGGCCCTGGAGGCAATTCTTTGGGTTTCAAACCTCTTCTTGGAGATTCTGAGAAAAGTGAAATGGGAGAGGATGTTTACCTTAATATCAGAGTGCAAGAATTCCTGTCCCCTCAAAGGTCCTTTTTTTTTTTTTTTTTTTTTCCCCTCAAAGGTCCTTATAGCTAGATTAGGAATCAAGTCACCAGGGTGGTTGAGTGTCTGCCTTTGGCTCAGGTCGTGATCCCGGGATCCTGGGATCGAGTCATCTCTCATGAAAACATAAATAAAGATAAATAAAATCTTTAAAAAAAAAAGGAATCAAGTCAACATGAAACAGATTAACAGGAGAAAATCATATTCCATAGTGTAGGAATCGGGAATTCACAGAGATGTGGAAATTCCAAAGACAGTCAGGCAAAATGAGGTATATCCGTCATCCTGAACTCAGGAGAAGAGGTAGTCGTCTGGGATTTGGAAGGGAAGAAATGCAGTTCACGGGGCAGTAAGAAAGAGAGCAGATGTTTGGTAATTAGATGTTTGCTCTGCTGTACAGATGGGTCACTCAGATAAAACTTTATCTCTGGTAATAACCATTCTAGGAAAGATTTCCCATTTAGATTCGTCTGTATAGTTAAGGGAGGGGCAAAGAGTTTCTCTGGACCCACAGGGTCTCAACTGCCTTCAGTTCAAAATAACCTTCATGCCAAAGTGGCCCGTGTTGGGGCGGCCTGTCTGTGGCCCGTACAGTCCTATCCCCTGAAACTTCCTGAAGTTTCACACATGGAAAGCTGAACTGGTGCATTGTCTCCTCTCACTGAATCACTGGACTCGGTCTTGACATTAGGTCAGTTTCGTTAAACTCATTTCAGGAGGTCCCGATGCAGGTGTGTTCTCTAAGTTAGGCCTTATATAGTGAGCAATGAGATGTTAAATAAGAGGCATTTCTATGGGAATGGAGGAAAAGCAGTGGTTAATTATTAGATCAAATTATAAACCAGTCTCTGAGTTCTGGGGGTAGCCAGTTGAGAAGACTTCTAGATGTCAGGCTTGAAGTAGAGTGAGGGCAGGCCATGGCAGTCTGACATGTTTTCCTGGCTTCGAGCTCAGATGTCTCTGGGGATCCTCTGAGGCCCGTACAGCAGCAGGCACAGAGACTACATGGGCCACTGTGGCGATTTCTTGGAAGTTTACATCAGATCATTTATATTAAGTTTGCAAGCCTTTGCAAAAAAAGGGGAGTTTTCGTTTTCAAATGATTCCAAGTCAGAAAGATGGAAGACCATTCAAAAATGTTAGTTTGGGGGATCCCTGGGTGGCGTAGCGGTTTGGCGCCTGCCTTTGGCCCAGGGCGCGATCCTGGAGACCTGGAATCGAATCCCACGTCTCTGCCTGTGTCTCTGCCTCTCTCTCTCTGTGTCTCTCATAAATAAATGAATAAATAAATAAATAAATAAATAAATAAATAAATAAATAAATAAATAAATAAAATCTTAGAATACTCACTGAGAGTTTCTGAATTCTAGCAAATTCAGGTAGGGAGAAAAGAGAAGCATTTCAATTTATTCACAGAGGTATATTTTATCAAATTGCTACAGGTTAGCCCAAGAGAAAAAATTTTCTTCAATCTGGAAGAAACAGTATTTTTAAGAAGTCAGCAATGTTTCAAATAAAAAGTGATAAAAATTATAATTATTCTCCTTAGTTTATTCAGTTCCCATGTTATTACTAATTCTTGCTCTCCTTGAGTCTGTTTGTTTTTTTTTTTTTTTCACTAGTTCTAGAATTTTTTTCTTATATTTTTGTTTTTTCTTTTTTTACCTGGTTCAGTTTTATGGTCTTGAGTTTGTCCGAAACCTGTACTCAGAGTTCTTTCCATGACTCTCCCTAAGGATAAAGCACATTTGCAGGAAGCTTTTATAAAAGCATCTGTGTAAAAGTATAACTGTCAGGAAACAATAAAAATGGCCACAGTTAAAAATCTGATCATACTTCATTACAATGCTATAGACAAGGTTATCTGGTTAGTGTTGTGACCCACAACAGGTGGAGATAATAACATATCAAGACATCAGATTTCTAGGCATTTCATATTTTTTTTAGAACACTGATTTAAACACACACTGATTTGAGTATCTACATAAATGTCATCTAAAAGGCTTTATTACTGCTTATCAGACAATGTTTCCCATGTGATTTAACACACCAAATAGGCCTAATTACTTGAATATCTCACAAACTGACTTTTGAAATGTTCCAGGGGCTCTCTGGAAAGGTTCAGTTAGATTGTGGTCAAAAATAGCATTTTAGATTTGATTTTGGGAAGTATGTAAAAAAAAAATCACAATTCACTATGACACAATATCTAATGATCCATGTCATCAAAATGACAATAAAAGATTTCAAAGGCAAATACAGGTTACATAGCTGTGAGCAAAATTTAACTCCTTTAGTAAACAGACTCAGCTTTCTTAAGTAATAAAAGACCTGGTAGATTTAGGAAATTATTTTGGCAAAACAGAATCATTGTTTTTTAGACAGATAACTTAAAGGGTAAAGAAAAACCTTTGTTTACAGTTTCTCCTTAAAAGCAAACCTGTAGTTTAAGGAAGTTTTGTCCTTTTCACAAAGAGAAAACAAAATTTTAATTTTGTATCACTGTATTTTTGATATTAAACTTAATATACTTACTTCAATTTATCTTGATCTCAGCCAGTACTAACCACGCACAAAATTCCTTTCCAAAGAGTCTCTCTCTATAAACCTTCTGCAACTTTCATTTTTATATTCAGATTTTACCCTAAGTTTTCCTTCTTTAAATAACCAGTCTCACTTTAGGACAAAATTATTTTCTTTTCCTTCAACAAAGACTTTTTTTTTCTTCGTAATTTTCCTTACAAAAAACACATCTTACTTTCCTTGATTAGAGTTGTCTTCCGTATCTCTAGTAGTCTTAATTACATTTATTAGAATTCCTCTTGCTTAGAAACTTTTAGTTTCTAAAAAACTAAGTAGTAAGAAATTGTGAATCGTCTGCTTTCCCACAATTCTTCAGAGGGGCAAATTTATGACTATATTTCATAATTTCTAAGAACGTGTTTTTTCATAGTATAATATGTCAATAAAGCATAAAACATGTTTATGAATAGACCCAAATTTATCTTGAGTTTCTCTGTAATAAGTTATAGATAAGTTATATTCAGTATTTAATGTTCATTATTTTATCTTACTGGGAAATGATCTAGATAATCAATTAATTTAACTTTAGTCATCATTTAACTTAGCAACACTTTAAAGTTTTAGGGTACCAAAGATTTCAGAAGTTATTTTAAGGTTTGCCAAAATTTTTTTTTATCTTACTGACATCTACTTAATTCACTTACTCCTAACAATCATGCTTAGGCTATCCACAAAGCTTCATGAGGCATTAGACAAAGTCATCCATTATGCCAAGGTTTTTGGTTTTTTCCTTGACAAATTTGGCAAGAGAGTCAACATGAACCTATCTGACTTTTAATAAACACAAGCAGAATAAAAGTTTTAGGTTTAATGCTGATAACTCTAAAGATATGTCTGTTTCAATTAAGCCAGCAACTTTAAATTAGCTTTTGTTTCAGACATTTCCCCATATCACATGAACTTGAAAAACATTTAGGTTAGCTTCTAGTTTTCCGAGTTTTAGAATGCCCAATCCTGACAAGTGCTTGCCTTCAAACCGACTAAAAAAGACCTTTCATAAATTAATTTTAGCAATACCATCCAGAGACAGAGAAAGTATTTCATACACACACACACACACACACACACACACACACAAATACAAAGACAAGATGCAAACAAAATCTTTTACAACTTTTGCTTTTTCACTAATATTTGTGGAGAGAACATTATATATAATTTCCAGATATTTCCCTACCCCAACCCTCACCCCATGAAAAACTTCTCCCTGAAGTTTCCATTTTAAAGGATGCCTCTTAGATTCTGGAGAAGGAAGGATAGGGGTGAGGTAGTTTACATCACAAAAACACAGAGAAAGTACCCAAGTTTTTGCTTTTTTCTAAAGTGGATATTTGGAACATACCTGCCTCAGATGTACTAGAATTTGGACCTGAGAGTCTTTTTAGCAGTTTGGATTTTAAAAAGGCCTCTTCTGGAATCCCTGGGTGGCTCAGCGGTTTGGCCCCTGCCTTCGGCTCAGGGTGTGATCCGGGAGTCCCTGGATGAGCCCTGCATTGGGCTTTCTGCATGGAGCCTGCTTCTCCCTCTGCCTGTGTCTCTGCCTCTCTGTGTGTCTCTCATGAATAAATAAATAAAATCTTTTTAAAAAATAAAATTAAAATTAAATAAAAAAATTAAAAGGCCTCTTCCTTGTCCCCACCCCCACCCCCACCAACCCTTTTTTTTCCCTTCAATCTCAGGAGACTGTGGGCTGTGTTTATATTTCAAAAACATGATAAGATTTATAATTTCAAGGGACAGAGAAAGAATGTAAAAAGATTCTTTTTCCCATAGAGCTTCAGAATAATTGCAATTTAAAATTTAACTTTATTTTTTTAAGTGCAGGATAATTTTGTTTCAATATTCTGATCTAATAAAAATATCCACAAACATTTTGAGAAGAATAGATGAGTTTTGGAAATTGGTAAAGTTAGGTGGGCTTTGACCTGTTTCTAAATTGCATTTATGGTTTTGTAGAGATTTGTACAATAAGGTTTTGTAGAGATTTGTACAATAAAGACAGTTGTCCATAATTCTCCAAAGACTTAAATTACAGTCTGAATATCAAAGGACTGGCCCACTTTTAAACTAAATTTCCTTCTTTTTATCAGGGAGATTTTTTAATAAAATGGGAACCAAAAGGTTTATGCTTATATGCTTATGCTTATAAAGCATTTTAACAAAAGCCTTTTTCCTGAGTATGCAATTAACCCTGACTTCTGTTAGCCCCTGTGTATTGGCCTTTTGCAGATCATTTGTAGGAGGGCCGATGAGAAATTTAGGTTCTCTGTTTCTTCTGTGAAGGGAAGGTTGTGTAAATATAGTCAAACATTCCTTGTAGTTTCTCTCTAAATTGGGTAGCAATTTGACCTCTGAAAGTAGGGGTCAGAGGGCTTCACGGGAGATATGAGTGTCCAGGAGACATGAATCCTGTGGGAGGCAGTCTAGGACACACCAGAAAAGGACAGTGTGCAGGAATGCCTGAAGCCTGCAGAGCCTGATTACAGAGTCCTGAGAGGTAGGAACAAAGGAATTCTTATTGCCAGTCTCAAGAGCTTTTTTGTTAAATTCCTTTTCTAGCTTTCAGTGTTTTACAGGAGCATTGACAGGAGCAACCAATATACTTAGAATCTAGAGATTAGGCCAGAGTGCTCTCTGTAAATCTTTTGGGAAAAGGGAAGTTAAAACAGGCTAAATGAGCCTGGATTTTAAGAAAGGGAGTTTACATTGGGATAGGAACATTTATTTTTAAGTCCTAAGTCTAATTTTTAAAAATATTTTGTCAAAGGAGTCCCTAAGACTAGTCATTATACTAATAAAACAATTGGTTTTATATTCATTATATTTTATATTCATTATATATCCAATATATTTTATATTCATTTATTTTATATATATATTTAATTTCTATATAAATTAGCCAATTTAAAGGATCCATTGTGTGACCATTAAATGATGAGTAAGGAGACAGAACATAAAGACTCCTAACTCTGGGAAACGAACTAGGGGTGGTGGAAGGGGAGGAGGGCGGGGGGTGGGGGTGAATGGGTGACGGGCACAGAGGGGGGCACTTGACGGGATGAGCACTGGGTGTTATTCTGTATGTTGGCAAATTGAACACCAATAAAAAATAAATTTATCATAAAAAAATAAATAAATGATGAGTAGGATCTATTAATAGCGACTCAAACCAACAAGCCTTCTAATGGCTCAACCAAAGATATAAGACATGTCCAGAGAGGGCATACAGGATGCAACCCCCATGATCCAAAAGTTTACTCCTGAAAGTAGTCTAAGAAAGCAAAAGCTTTCACCACAGAGGTGGTAAGGAAGGTGTGGTAAAAACAGTGTCACCAGTCTTCCCCCAAATGGTGAGCTGCCTCCAGCCACGGACGTGCTGATCAATGATACTGAGCAGGTGCTACTAGAATGGGAAGGTGAAGATGATGAAGGTTCCTATAGGCCGAGACCTCTCATGACAAACTCCCCTGAGAGCTGGCATGGCTGGACAGAGAGAGACTTAGGTCCCCAGTCTATTTGTCCATCAATGTGTACCCCCATTAGTGCATTCTCTGGATGGTGGAGACCAAAGAGAATATTCTCACTGGTCACAAAGCCAAGCTCTTAGGCCATAAGACAAGATGAAAGGAAAAATGCTATCCAGTCTACATTAGTTAACAGCTTTATCTAAGCTTTGCATCTCTTGGAGCCAAACTAACACCTAGGAGGGATATGCCACAGGATTAGGGGCTTTGTGGTGTTTTACAGTGTACCTCATTGCGTGGCAGTTTTCTAATTGGGAGACCTAGTGTCAATCTAACTTATTCCATAACCAACTCATCCTAACACAGGAGTTTTCCTGAGGTAGCAAGTGCTCTGATAGTGTTTAACTGCTCGACCCATGCCCACCATTTTGTGGCTTTGGCTAAGATGTCCCTTAGCAGCGGCCTTTCCTTCCCAAGCCCAGACCCACAGCAAAATTCATAAAACAAATAATGCAAAAGACACAGGCAAAGGAAAATAAATACAATCTCTGGGAGGAAATGGATCAGCAACCACAGAGTATTCTATCGAATTTAACCAAAGAGTCACTTAGCCCAAGGAACTAGTTTCACAAACATTTTCTCCTGCTAATCTAAATTAGGAAGAGAGAAAAAAGACTCTCATCTCATCATTCTCACTTCATCAGACTCTGCAGATAGAGGGTCCGGGAGGCTGACATGGTAAAAAATTTTGCCTTCTGCCAGCTGGGTGTCCAATGTCCCAGGTCTCTCAGCTGCAGCCAATGTCAGGGAGAGTGGTGTCCTGATCTTTTATAACATTCACAAACATTTTGAGAAGAATGGGTGAGTTTTGGAGATTGGTAAATATAGGTGGGCTTTGACTTGATTCTAAACTGTTAAAGCATCCTATAACAAAGAATCTTAAAGCCAACTATGCCAACTGTCAAGGAGCAAGAAATCATGTCCCCTCGAAGGTCCATCTAGCTGGACTGAGGATCAAATTGACACAAAGCAGATTAACAGGAGAAAATCACATTTCGTAGTGCGCTAAATAGAAATCCACATAGACATGGAAATTCCAAAGACAGGCAAAATGAGGTATATACGTCATCCTGAACTGAGAAGAGAGTAGGGGTCTGGGACTTCAAAGAGAACAAATACAATTCACAGGGCAGTAAGAAAGAGAACAGATGCTTGGTAATTAGATGTTTGCCCTGATGTACAGATGGGTCACTCAGATAAAATTTATCTCTGGTAATAATATTTTTCTGGGAAAGATTTCCAATTTAGATTCTTCTGTGTAGTTAAGGGAGGGGCAAAGAGTTTCTCTGGGGCACACGGGGTCTCGACTGCCTTCAGCTCAAAATAATCTTCATGCCAAAGTGGCCCATCTCGAGTTGGCCTATCCTCGGCCCCTAGAGTCATAATAGCACCAACAACTGACTCCGTGCCCAATGGGCTTAAATCTGCTGGGATAATTAGCCAAGAAAATTCATAAGTCAAGATGTCCACACAGTGGGCCCCACAAAGTCTGAAAGGGAGGGAAATAGAAAGCCAGAAAGCCAGCAGACTAAGTAGGTATACATGCAGAGATGTTCATCACTGTGACTATTTGGGGAATAAAATAATTTATATATATATATATATATATATATATATATATATATATATATATATATTGGTTTCTCTTGTGTTTAGTCCAAACATTTATTAAGATATCTAAAAACAACTCCAGACCAACTCCCACCCCATCTAATTTTTGCCCTAAAGGCAGCATTATAGGGATATCCAAATGTTCTAAGAGGAAGATCTTAAATACACAAGGATTTCCTAATTTATCACCACATGCACAATGTAAATAATCACAGTGCTGAGTTGGGTAATGTATTTTTAACTCTGAATTATAAGTTAATTCAGGATGAGAGTCTTAGATTTCAGACATTAGTTGCAGCAAATTGTAGAAGAAAAGCAGGATACTATGATTCATGACCTGGAAGGAGCAATTAGAAGCAACAGCTTTTAATTTCCACTCATCCTTGGTGTCGTGTGATATGTTTCAGAAACTCACTTAAAATTGAGAAAATAAGCAATTCTTAATTGTACTTAAGTAAAGAAATAGTTCATTTATGACTCTAAGCAGATTAGAGAATCTTTAGTGTGTTTGTTTAGAAACTCTGCCAAAATTTTCTCCAGAGGCATAAACTTATTTTCCCTTATCCTTAAAAAAACCCCAAAACTTTTAATAAAGCCACATGTATATATATTTAAAGATCTATTTATTTATTTTAAAAAGAGAGTGTGTGTGGATGTGTGTGTGCACAGGGGAGGGCAGAGGGGCAGAGAGAGAGGGAGAGCGAGAATCTTAAGTAGACTTCATAGCCAGTGCAGAGCTCTATGTGGGAGTCCATCTCATGACTCTGAGATCTTGACCTGAGCCAAAATCAAGAATTGGATGCTCAACCAACTGAGCCACCCAGAAGCCTCAATTCAAATATATTATTTAAAAAAAAAGCCTTCATATGCAATATTCCATTGAAGGATCTTGGCAATGAACACACCTCTTCTCTGAGTGTGAGATTTTTGCACTTTATGGCATGTGACTCTGGAACAGAGACTTTGTCTATCTTGCTCACCATTCTCGTTCCTCAGTGGTTGGCACCTAGAAGGCTCCAATAAATGTGATTGAATGAGTGGATAAATACTATGACATTAATTTGTATTTATTTATTTTGGGGCTGTCTTTGTCAACTTGTGATATTTATTTTATGTAACTTTTATGTACCTTCTCAGTAATGGTACTAAGAAGGAGAAAGGGGTTAGGGAGAAAAAAAAACAGGTTTTAAGAGCCAAGGACTGCACCCTGGGGTGCTCCAGTTGCTCGTAGTTCACATGGAGGGGTAAGTATCAACAAAAAAAATCTGAGCAGGAGAAACCTATAAGTTAAAAGAGAAGCTAGCAGAGCATATTATCATAGAAGTTGGGTGGTTGGGTATTTTCAGGAGAGGGGTCGGTTGTAGACACTGTCTCTGCTGCTGGGACTCAATCAAGACAAGGACAAAAATGTGTCCCTTAGATGTGGCAACATGAAAGGAATCAGTGATCTAGACAAGAACAATTGGAGTGAGCAGAGGGAATCACTGGGAGAACATAAAGAGTGGATGGATAGTGAACAATTTGTGGCAGAGAGTATAGGCTACTTGTTCCAAAGGTTTTGCAGGGAAGGACCTAAGAGAAATGGATTGAACGTTAGAGGGGCCATGGGCTCAAGAGAGGGGGTTTGCTTTATTTGTTATTTTTTATTCATTTGTATTTTAAGATGGGAAATGAGAGAGTTTCTTTTATGCTGTTGGCAATGATCCAGGAAAGGCAAGACAGAGATGATAATGATGATGATGATGATGATGATGATAGAAGGAAAGGGAGAAGTCCTTGAGCAGTTGGGCAAATGTGGTTCAAGTAAGCTGTTGCCATGTGGACTCTGCCACAGTGAAAGAGAAAGAGAAAATGAGGTTCCAGTACATAGTGCATATGGTAGGAGTTGGGGTGGGGTGCATTGATTTGAGGGTGGATGGATAAGATACCCTCTATGACTTCTATTTTTTTTTTAGGTATGAAACCAGGATATCAGCTGGACATGTGAGGGGAAGGAAGGGATACCATAGGGTTAAGAAGAAGTGAAACCAATTTAAAGAATTATCTTGAAAAGTAGGAAAGCAAACTACTGTAGGAATGTGTGTAGGATTGTAATGCTGAGTGTCCATTTGCGTTTTATCATCATGAATTTGAACTGAGACAGACGGATTTGGGGATTTTCCCAACGCTTGTGGTGGGAATATAAATTGATACCACTCTTCTGGAGAGCAGTATCTTTTGACCTAGCAATCCCCTTGTAGGAATTCATCCTAAAGATAGTTGAACAAGTTTGCAAAGATGTATATACAAAGATGTTCAACAAAGTATAATTGATAGAAAATAATTGGAAAGTACCTAAATATTCAACAATAAGGGATCAGATAAATAAATTATGAGATATACATGGGATATTTTGCAGCTGTTGAAGACTATATGTCTACACTTGCTGATATGGATAGAGAGCCAAGATGAGTTATTGAGAAAAATATTGCAATTTTCAAAAGGCACATAGAATAAAATCTGATGTGTTGAACTCTGATACAGTAGCTACTGAGTTCTCAGCTGATCCTACCGGGTGGTCAGGAGCTGGGATGACTCTTTTGAGGGGTCTGGAGTCAAAGCAAGGGCCCAGGAAGCGAGGGAAGCCTTGTTTGAGGCAGAGCCCTTTCGATGGAAAGCAGTTCCCCTGGGGGACTTAGCAGCCGATACTCCCTACAAGTTGGGGGAGGGGGGAGCTGAGTTTCTTTGTCCTGAAGGGACATCTGAAGAGCACACCACAGCCTCCATTGCAGACCTGCAGTTCCCAGTGTACAGTTACAGAGGTGACTAAAAGGTGATCTATTCCTTTTTGGGCTATCGTGAGGAGCTAGGGAGACAATGCAGATGAAATCGCTCTCTGAACTGTGAGAACTATCAGCTGCGATGTTTTGTTCTTTATTAATATCTGTTGTTCTATCCTACCTTTCCTCACTTTAAGTAGGCCTGAAAAATCACATTTTCCCTTTCTCCTTAGCTTTATTCTTGGGTCACCGACACAGGGGACAAAATAAAAAGGAAAAGCAGAGTAGAATTCTAAAAAATGAAAAGGGTGGCTCAGTGGTTAATCATCTGCCTTTGGCTCAGGTCACGATTCCAGGGTCCTGGGATCAAGTCCCACACAGGCTCCCTATAGGGAACCTGCTTCTCCCTCTGCCTATGTATCTGCCTGTTTCTGTGTCGCTTTTGAACAAATAAGTAAAATATTTTTTAAAAATTAGAAAGAAAGAAAGAAATGGTCCTATGCTTTTCTGCCCAGCTTCTGTCCAGTTTTCAGGGGGTCCTGTCAGAAGCGTAGGCCTTCTCCCTTCCCCAGAGCAGGGCTGAGTAGGGTCAGGGGATGATCCTATGAAGGTCTTCCTACTTTGATCCCTCACTGAGACATGAGGCCATGTATTATCATGGAAAGACAGAAAAGAAAGGAAAAGCCACTTCAGGGGACCACATTTCACAGTAGCAAGAGGAAGTTGTGAGGGAAAAACCAAAGCTGAAGTGAAAATCTGAAGCATGCTTGAAGACCACAAATACCTCTCTTGCGGAGAGTCATACATGGGGAAAGTAGAGAAAATGGAAACTCTTTTCCTGAATTTTGCTGTGGAGAATTCTGTTTTCCTGTGAAGGTCGTAAATATCTCTTTAAAGAATGTGTGTGGTCACACGAGTTGAAGGGCTGAACGAATTACCTCCCAGCCTCCAGATGGTTTTAAATGGTAGCAGAGAGGAGGAGCAGTTAGGGCTCCCCACCCACACCACAGGCCTCCTGTCCTGGGCTCCCCGTTCTACTAGCTCTGAAAGCACTAGAGCTGCTTTCAGACCCAGGGAACAGCCAGTTGGCTGACTGACAGGCACTCAAGAAGCAGAGGTTTGTATTTCCCTGAGTGCTCCCCCCAACCCCCACCCCACTTCAGGCTCTGAATCACTCTGTTGCTCAAACAACAGACCCAGGATCCTGAAAAACCATAGACCACAACTGAGCAAAGAAAGAGTAAAACCTATCCAGTCCCAGGAGAGAAGAGAAAGGTCTCTGTCCCCAGAAACACACACAAGAAAGAGAACACAGCCCTGCTCTAAGCCCTCAGCTGCCAATGAAATGCTGTGTCCTGGAACTTTGGGGGTTACTGGCCAGCCGAGCTGAGGGCTCATTGTCTTTATTTATGCCTGGAGCCAAGGTCATGAGTAAACGTGCTTATCCTGATTGTAGTTAAAGTATCTGGCTGGGTGCATCCAGACCTGGACTACTAGACCAGCATGGAAAATCATGGGAATATGGGGGAACATTCACAATACATCCTTAACTTAAAATAGTTTAGTAGTACATCATTAACATACACTAAGCAGTACATTGGGTAGGATCCCGATTTTGAAAAACAGAATAAAGAACTCTCAATATGCCAAGTGAAAAGATGGGAGTGCCAGATACAAAATGCTTAAGTGTTTTTTTTTTTTTTTTTTTTTGGTGATGGGATTATTTTCTTCTTTGTGCTTTGCTGTGTTTTCGGATTTTTTTCTCCTACAATGATCATACATTTTTACTGTCATCCAAGAAGGAGAGCACAAGTATAGTTTGGTCAGAGGAGCTGGTTCCATGAGTGTGAACAGTTCACAATTGCACATTCACATGCATACATGGTATAATACATGGGGTGTGTGCACGCACACACATGCACACGGGTGCCCCAAAGCTCTGGGCTATTCCTCCCATCTCAACCAGAATTTTTTTTTGTCTCTGGCGAAACCTCAAACCCTGTATAACCTCAAAACATGCTTCAGGGGAAATAATCTCCAACAACTGAACCCCCAGCTTCTACCAAGGGTTCCCAGCAGGTGGTCATTCCCAGTTTAGTGGTAACAGGGCCATGAGGGACCCTGGCCTTAGTCTCTGCCATCACTCTCTGGAATGGGGGAGGGAAGGAAGGGGAGGGGACCAGGGTTTGCTGGCCTGCAGCTTTGCTCCTATGCCCTTTGGCAGAAGGGCTCACCGGGGCACCACACTCTATAGGATTAGAGAGGACACCTCCAGAGAGCTGAATCCTAAAACTGCTGAGCTCTGGGGACAGGAGAGAGACTCTGCAGATGAGCACCCACAAGCTGTTGGCACTCAGCTGAAGGAGGAAATGGGAGAACTGCCCTAGCCTCACTTTTGGAGGTTCTGGATTTCTTCTGACAGTACCTGCTTCCCATCCTCACAGGTAGTGCCACTCCTTTTCTCTAAGCAGCTTAAAGAGCAATTTAAACAGAACAGTGGATTAGGCGAAGGTTCATATTCAGGGTTGGGGTCCTACTGGTCCTTCTCCCATCCTATTGTTGTTCTCTTTAGGAAAACCCATAAATCCTTAGCTGCCAGGGCATTGTCTTTGGAAGCTTAACTCTACCACCACCACATACCTGTGAATGATTAATAAGCAGTGTTTGGCTAATATGTAACATCCAGCTCTGGTATTAATAACAGATTTTTAAAGCTAGACACAGCTGGTGACTATTTAGTAATACCAGGTCACCTTAGTTTTTTATGCATTAGCTTGAACGAGAGAGACTGAATGCTGCCAGATGTCGCCAAGCTACAAAACAAAACAAGACAAAAAACCCCAAATGAAACTGTGTCCTAAAAGAGGAACTGAGAGATTGTGTGTGTCTTGTGTGTGTGTGCACATGCACAAGAGATTCCTGGTCTTCTCACATGTCATCTCTTGAGACCCTGTGTGTCCATCTCATTAATGATAACACTCCACAGTTCTTCACATCCGTAGAGCAAGTACATTTTCTTGTCATGGCCCACTGGTTGGCCATGAATCAGAAATTAAGAATACCCTGGAAAAGTTGGGGCAGGATTGGTGTCTCAGTAGTGAAACATTAAGCTGTATTCCCTATAGGCCATGCTTGTTCAGCTATATTGAATAGCTTACTCAGTGCTAAGTACTGGGATTACAAGAAGAAAGCTTCTGTCTTCCTCAAGCTTCACTTCTGTCGGGAGGTGCCCTGAACAGGAACTCCATTCTGGCCTGTTCAAGTTACAGATGGATACTTGACCTTGTTCAGCTGTGGTAGATAGCTCCCCTGTTCAAGCCTCTCTTAGCACAGACATTTTATTCCTAGCTCTTAACTGGGTAGGGATTAGAGTTCTTGCTTCAGTCAAAGAACAGAGGTTATTTTGTTGGCTTTTTCCAGACCATATTCCTGTGTGCAGTCCAACAGGAAACCTCCCCTGACCTCACTGTTCATAGGACCTTCTTTGGATCAGGTCAAACTTTCCTCTTCCATCCCTCAAACCGGCTCTTCCCATACTCATGCACCAGCTGCTTCTTGAGAAACTCATCTGCTTGTCTTCAGTGTGATAGCGGCTTTGCAACCGTCTTTCAAGTTTCTCCTCATCATGCCCTCTTTATCATAAGAGAAGATCCAGAAATGTCTTTATGTATATTAAATACAGAACATATAGAGAGGGACTCCTGTCTTCAATGAAAATAAAAAGCTATAAGAACAATGTTTCCAGTCTATTTTGACTATGAATGCTGATCTTAAGAAGGACTGGAGAGTAGAGGGAGTCAGGGGAGCATCCCAGCCCAAACCCATCACCTCTTAATCAGTCCACAGTTTTTCTATTTGCAGAATGACTGATAGTGTGAATTACTTTCCTCTTTCAAAGACAAAAGAGACTCCTCTTTAGCAAGATCAGAGAGTTTACAAATTACTTCCCCAAGTCCCATTTTTACTCATGTGAAATCCTGTGTGGCATCTCTATGGGCTGCTAAACTGCTGCCAGTGGGGCAACCACTGCCAGGAAGAAATGCCTTCCTCTTTCTCACTCTGCTGCCTCCTTCATAGATTATCACCACTGTCTTCTCTTTCCTCGTGCTTTCTCTTCCTTCTCTTAGGAAGGAATGTGCTATTTGATGGCACATTGTCAGGCATTGGCATTCTAATTATAGCTCCATCACTATTAATCTGCGCGTGTTGGGGAACAGACTCATAGCCAAAAAGAGATGACAAATTTCACTGTGCAATTTAGTTCTTCATATCACTTCATCATTCTTTTTTTAAATTTTTATTTATTATTTATGATAGTCACAGAGAGAGAGAGAGAGAGAGAGAGAGAGAGAGAGAGAGAGAGGCAGAGACACAGGCAGAGGGAGAAGCAGGCTCCATGCACCGGGAGCCCCATATGGGATTCGATCCCGAGTCTCCAGGATCGCGCCCTGGGCCAAAGACAGGCGCCAAACCGCTGTGCCACCCAGGGATCCCTCACTTCATCATTCTGACTCCTTTCTATTTAACCATTTGAAGGGCTAAGAAAAAAGGATTAACGAAACCCTTTCCCCATGAACATTTGACTTTTGATTAACTTTCTCGCTCTGCTTCCCTGGAAACCTGATAAAAGAAAGTAAAAATGTCCCTGGTTGTAAACTGTATCCACACCAGGACAACACAGATCAGAAGCCATAGTCAGTCATCTGTTTTTTATTAATTGTCAATTTTTCTTTACAAATTAAAAGATGATATTGGCGTAAAAATGGAGATTCCTCTTGAGGACATTACATTAAGTGACAGAAGCCATCACAAAAGATTAATCCTGTAAGATTCTACTTATATGAGGGAACTAGAGAAAAGTGGGAGGGGTTGTCGAGTGTTGCTAATGGGGGAGAGAACAGGGAGCTGTTTAATGGTATGGAGTTTCAGTGCAACAATGTGAATGTACTTAATGTTACTGCTCTGTATGCTAAGAAATGAATAAGATGAGGAATGTCTGGGTGGCTTGGTCGGTTAAACAATTGCTGTTGGCTCAGGTCATGATCCCAGGGTCCTGGGACTGAGCCCCCCATTGGGCTCCCTGCTCAGCAGGGAATCTGCTTTTCCCTCTCCTTCTGCCACTCCCCCTGCTTCTGCTCTCTTGCTCTGTCAAATAAATAAACAAAATCTTTGGAAAAAAGAGAAGAAATGATTAAGATGGTAAATTTTATGTTATGTGTGTTTTACTACAATTAAAAGAAAAATTTTATAGCATCCTCAGAACACCACACTTAAATCATATTTGCAATAGCTGGGCTAATGCTAAATATTTCCAAATTTTACTGTGAGTAGTATAGGAACATTTTTGTGTCATTTTCCCAACACTATCTTCCAGTTGTGGTTAAAAATTACATATATTTCACTTATCATTTGACCCACTGACCGTTTTACCGACCTTGGACTCCCATGCAAGTGGTTACCCTGCCCCATATTAACAGAAGATGCCATTTAAGGGTCAACTGTGAATCTGTAGATGGCCAGACAGAGGAGAAGTAAGGCTCCCCCAGGCCTCTCACTCCTTGAGAGGAAGGAGCACCTGGAAAGGGAGCCAAGTCTAAGCACCATCCGTTCCCCAGCATCCATCCAAGATCTTGCTGCTATGAAAAGAAAGGTCTCTCAGTATTTACAGTACTTGAGGATATATAGAAAAAATATCCTTTTATGGATAGAGTACTAATATCTTGCTAATAAAAATTTCAACTCCTTATCTTTTATTATTGTCTTAAGACAATACAACACCTCCAGTGCAAACAGAGCTGAAAAAAATTGCATAAACTCTTGTACCCACTTAAGAATGAAATAGAGTAATTTCTGAGAATGGTCAAATGATTTTGCATTTGGTAAATTTGTGACAAGCCTGTATTATGGAATCCCAGGGTCACAGAACATTAGACTCAAACAGCTTTAGAGACCAGCTGGTTTAGAAACCATCTAGAGACCAGTGGTTCTCAATCATTATAGTGTCACAGACCCCTTGGATACTCTGATACAAAAGGAGAGACTTTGGTCCCTTGAAAGGTTATTTACACAAAACTTTCAATACAGTTTTAAAGTGTTGGTGGATGCCCAACCTCCACCCCAAAGTTTATCACAGATTGAGAATTCCTGCTCCAGTCCCACCCTATAATTTGGAAGTGGTGTTTCTGAGAAATACCACACATGAATAAGCCACCTAGCAGAGCTGCAGGTTGGAGGGAGATGGGGACCCACACACAGTGTGGTGCTGTGTCAGAGCCAGTTTTTGCAAAACCCATTCCAGGAGTGTACCTGTTCTCTGGAAAGGAACAGGCTAGGAGGGTGAAGACAGAATTGGGTGACCCATTCAGAATCAGGAACCATGAAAACAAGCATCGTCTTATTGACTGGAGAGGAAGAGAGACCTAAAGGGATAGCAGTCCAGAGACAGTCAGAAGGAACATGGACTGAACAGAGATGGCATGTGGGGGAACTTGGCAGCAGCATGGATTGTGAATACTGTTAGAATACAGGACAAATAATAGGGTAGCAGAAGGGCAGCAAGAGGTGTAGACCAAGAGCAGATGCTCTGGAGAACTGCAGGAGGAAGTCTGGATTACTTGTGAGACACCTCCCCAGGGACTTCTACAAAAAATCACTAGAAAGAACTAGAAGAAGACTGGACTTCTAATGTGCTCCTTGGTTCTGACTACAAATGGGATACCTTGATTGACCAGGAAACAAATGGTGGGGGAAGAGCCAATCATGGTACATTTTGGCTTAATTCCCCACTGAACTTGGCAGGAGTCCTGCACTCCAGATGAGGCTCCCATAGCTGCTGCCCTTGGAGCACCCAGCTTGCACGGACTTTGTAGCAAATTCTCCTAAATCTTCTTGAAGCTCAGTTTCCTCCTCTACAAAAGAGGATCAGGACTTGTTGAACACCAGCGTTTCTTCCAACATGGAAAATCTTCTGGTCCTATGACCAAGTTGCAAGGCCAGGGTTGAGCTCTTCCAGTTCAGCCCATCTAAGTGAGTTATTTCTGAATTGTTTGCATGAGCACTGTCCTCTTCACTCAGATATTCCCTCAAGGCGTAGTTTTTTGGAGATTTGGGCAAAGGAGACTGTAAGAGACTGGAAGGAAACCTATGAGAGACTGAAACTCATTTCCCATAATTAAGAAAGAAAATGAAAAGGACGATGATCAGGATTGGAGTTATACTCAAGTTGATGGATTCCAAGAGAATATACCACCAGACTTGGGTCTCACTGGACAACAGAGGCTGGGCAGGCTTGCAGGGTGACTAATACAATGGCTCCAGTCCCACTTCTCCACGATACACAGCTCTGTGTTCAGTTCCATTCTCAGGCTGAGATAATATGGCAATTGCAGCAGCATGGCCAAGCTTGATGCGTACACATTTCAGTGTACGGGAGAGAGACTTTCCCTTCCTATGGTCCTATGGTTCTCTCTTAAGAGTGGGGAATTTGCCAGAAGCCCCAGCAAACTTCCTGTTGAATCTCAGGAAACCAAACTGGTTCACAGGCCTATTCCTGAACCTATCACTGGCAGGAGTGAGAAGATCGCAGACAATCTAGGCCTGCCCTAAAGTACAAGGACTACAATGGGGAAGGGTGAATAATGACAAAACCAAGATTTGTTGAAATGATGAAGAATGCCAGCTGAGCAGGCCACCACCGGTGCCTACCACATGCTATATTTCAAAAGTCTTACCGCATTCTTCTTTGCAGAATCATCTTTTGAAATACAGTGAGTTTGTGACTATGTTCCCTATTCTACAATGGAGGAATTACACTCCTTGTCACACACTTGGGTTAGAGCTTGGGATAAAAGTATCACTACTCAGAAACCAAGGCTTCTCTATGTATATTTCAAAACGTTTAAATTTTTCATTTATCCTTTCACCCGGAAAGTCTACTTCTAGGGATTATTATAAGGAAATTATTATAATTTATTATGATGATGATAATGAATGGGAATAAAGAGTTAGATATAAGAATATTCATCCCAGTGTGTGTCTGTATACATATATATATAATTAATGAATATATATTCTCTCTATATATATATACATAGTGAAAATGTGTGTGTGTGTGTGTATATATATATATATATATATATATATATATATATGAGCATCTGACTCTTGATTTCTGCTCAGGTAGTGAGCTCTGGGTGGTAAGACTGAGCTCCTCTTTGGCCTCCATGCTCAGTGGGAAGTCTGCTCTAAATTTTCTCTCTCTCCCTCTCCCCTGCCCCTCCTCTACTGCTCTCTCTGTCTCTCTCATAAATAATCTTTAAAAAATACATAAAACTTCTATAAAAGAAAATCATGTCTAGAAAAATGATGAGAAGTATATACCAACATTTTATCAGTGCTTCTCTTTGCAGAGTAGAGTAAAAAGTGATTAATTTCCTGCTTTGTGCTTATGTCTATTTTCTAAATTTCTTTGATGAGAATCTATAGCAAAAGATTTCTTCTGTGAGAACAATAGAATTAGAATGTCTGTTAGGTTCAAAATTTTTTTAGTAAATAATTTTCTTTTCACTAGAACACTGATTTTCATGTATAGCTGCCACGTTATCTGAAACTAAGAAAAGGATTTCTGGAAATAAAACTGGGGAAAAATGGCAAGAGCCCTTACAGTGGCCCATGCAACGGTCCCCTCGGACCTCTCCTCAGTGCTGATGAAATCTTAGGATAAGAAACATTGCCCAGAAGGATTCTAAAGTGTCTTGCCCTCTGCTGTCTTCAGAGAGTGGTCACTGTATCCATGGCTGATGAGTATATTGAAGGGATACAACAAGGTAAAAGGCAAGAAAATGATTTACCTCTCTTTGTCCCTCTCCCCAAGGGCATAAACATTACTAATTGCTTCTTGTTGGTTATGGAAAAAAGTTATGTATGTCTCCATAAACATAGGCAACTAACATTTTTTTTTGAAATTTTACAAATTGTTTTGACTTCACTTTTTTTTTTTTAAGATTTTATTTATTTATTCATGAGACACAGAGAGAAAGAGGCAGAGACACAGGCAGAGGGAGAAGCAGGCTCCATGCCGGGAGCCCGATGTGGGACTCGATCCCGGGACCCCGGGGGTCATGACCTGAGCCAAAGGCAGGTGCTCAACTGCTGAGCCACCCAGGTGCCCCTTGACTTCACTTCTTAATTTAACGTGAAGATATCTCACAGTAGCACAGAAAGGTCTACTGTGCCCTTTGTAATGATGACACAATATTTCATCACATGGAGATACCATTATATAAATGGCCCGACCGGTCCCCAGGGTGTCCATACTCTCAACTTTGAAAGCCCTGCTGCTCTGACCTATGTGACCTCTCCTACCAGAACCTTGCATACCATTATTTTTGCTTGTAGGCTGATTTGTAGTTGTTGGTGAGGTAAGTTTTTTTTTTATTTTCCCAGTGCTTAATCAGGATGATTTAAGGGTGCATTGTGTTATATTAATTATTTAATATTATATTAAATATTAATATCATTATATTAAATATAATTTTTTTCCTGGAAAGGGTTTTAATGATCATTAAATAGTTCATCTATGCCGGACTCCGTGATTAAGCCAAGTCCTTGCGCGCGGGCCTCTCCTGAGCCTCCTGGCAGCGCAGCTGCCCAGAGCTCCTGCCCGGTGCCCTGTGGCCCCACCCGGGCTGCCGTCACCGCTCCACGGCCAGGGCCTCCGCGGGCCCCTCGGGGAAGGCGATGCTGAAGATCTCGCTGTAGTGCTCCACGAAGTGGCCCTCCAGGCCCTCGGTGATGAAGGCCGCCAGGTCGTAGAAGTCCTTCTTGTTCTCGACTGGCAGCACGATGCACGTCACTCCCGCACGCTTTGCTGCGATGGTCTTCTCCTTGATGCCACCCACTGGCAGGATCTTGCCCGTGAGGGAGACCTCGCCCGTCATGGCCAGGTTGGGCCGTACTGGCCGGTCCATGGCCAGGAAGAGCAGGGCCGTGACAATGGTGCAGCCGGCACTTGGGCCATCCTTGGGGGTGCCGCCCTCAGGGACGTGCAGGTGGATGTGGGAGGTCACCAGGTAGTCGTTGGTGGGGTCGTGCTGCATCAGGAAGGCCCTGGCGAAGGTGTAGGCGATGCGAGCACTCTCCTTCATCACTCCTCAAGACAACACATGATAATAATTATTTCTGAAGTCCCTGGCATTTGGCGCCTAATGAGTATTGCGAAAATGAAGAAATGCTAGGCCAGGAAAAATTATTTGAAAATATTAAGCAGTGAAATCACTAATTTCTAAATACTCAGCATAATCCTTCCTTCCAATTAGATTTGCTGGAGGACAGAATGACTCTCATGCACTGTGCTTTTTCTGGACCCATTCCTGGGCCTCCTGACCACCCAAGTATGCAGAGTTCTCCCACATGGATCCCAGTTGTCATGGATGAGAAGCACTTTCTCTTCTGTTGACCTTCTAGCCCCTGGTGATTCTGTCTCCTGAACAGACGGAAAGTACCCAGGAAACAGCATAAAATGAAAAATTCACATTTTCAGCCTCAAAGCAAAACCCCAAAAGGGAAAAAAAAAAAAAAAGCCTAAAGGAATTTAAGGTCCAAAGTTATTCAGGTCAGAAGCTAAAGGAATTGGCCTATCCCACATTCTTTGAATAGGTAAAGACTGGAGGTGGCCAGATCCTCAACAAGTATCTTTAAAAAAAGAGCACATCCTAGGGTACCCCGGTGTCAGCTCTGCTTTGAAGACAAATAGCCCCCCTGTAATTAGAAACAGCTTTATTCACATGCCAGATGTCCATGCTTCCCTTCCAATTATTTTCAGAAACATCATAAAGATCTATTAACAACAATGTGAAATGCCCTTTAAAAAAAATCTGTTCATCCTTATGAGTTCGGTTTGATATGAAGATTGCAATCTGCTTATTACTAAGAGTTGGATTTTGTTTTTTGAGGTTTTTTGGCAGGATGAATATGTGTTTGACTTGAACTTCTGTCCCCAGAAATACTATCACATACTTGGTTTAATCACAAAGAGCAATCTCACAAAACTTTTAACCAAACATCTTATATCCCACACATGAGTGTGCATGAGTGGGCATGCATGGGCACACGCACACACACAAACACACACACACACACACACACACACACACCACGTTAGTACAGTCTGAGCACTTCCTAAAGGTAATGAGCAATCGAAAGTTCTTGGAAGCACAGGGTTCATATCATGAAGTAAGAGTTCTGAACTCTGCACTGGTCAGACCACTTGGCAATATACTGTTAAGTTCCAAAAACCATATTTGGGCAATTCAAGAAACCCCAGAAATTGGGAATAGCACAACCACTTTGGACTTCAGGCTTCCTTAGGGCAGAGTCCCTGTCATGTCCTGTCTGGTACCCATGGCCCCTGGCACAGTGTCTTATACATAAAACATAAACAAAAATACATGTTGAGGGGCTCTTGGCTGGCTCAGTCAGTGGAGCATGAGACCCTTGATCTCAAGGTTGTGAGGTCAAGCCCCATGTTGAGTGTAGAGATTACAGAAAGAAAGAAAGAAAGAAAGAAAGAAAGAAAGAAAGAAAGAAAGAAAGAAAGAAAGAAAGAAAATTGCTGAATGAGTAATGGAATTTATACTTTTAAGCATAATTGTCAAAGAAGTACAAATATTTAAACTGGAAAATAAAAGATATAGAGGACATGACAGCTCATTTCAAATACTTGAAGGGTTACTACAGAGAACAAAGCAGAGGTTTATTCCCTTTTGTTCTTTGGATCAGAACTAGAGTTCCTTAGTGAAAACTACAGGATCTGTATCATTATAGTTTTGTATATCTACTTGGAGAACTATGGGATGCCTGAGTCCATTCTCAGTTTTAATTTGAGTATTATAGAGATGTAGAAAAATAAATTTGGGCTTGTGGACAAATTAATAACTTGTTCAAGAAATCTTTATTATAGGTGGTGCCAGATGACGCTGAGAGCAACAAAAAAAGGTAAGACTCCTTTCCTTTGGAAGCTTTTTGTCCGTTCAGGAATGCTTAGGAGTAAACAGGTGATTACAGTACACATGGGGGAGGAGGCCAGTGATGGAACCGGTGGCAGCCCTTGGGGGGGTGCTCAGGAAGCCCTGTAGGCTTAGATCGAGTGATCATGCAGAAGACAGGTAGGCTGATTCAGCATGCATCCAAACCCCAGGCACCAAAGAAGGACACTCTGAAGAGCCCTCCATCACTGAACCCTGAATCTTTAAACCCACCACCCTGGCCACTTCCAGTTCTGCTCACTCTGGAACCTTCTCTTTTGATCCTACATCAGCCTTGATGCCGACTTTTGCTTTTCAGGTACTGATTCTCATTGCTAAGGCTTATTTTGGGATTCAGTGTCTATCTCACTCCTGGTCTATCTCTGAGGAAGTCAGGCCTCTGGCAGACACAGAGCTCTCCAAGTAGAGGGGGAACTTGGGATATCTAATCTCAGCCAAGAAGATCATTACACCAGGGGCGACATAATATGCTGGAACCAAGAGCCATGCTTCCGTGAAGTTACACTCAACCCGACCAGACTGACATTTCAAAAGCAGCAGGATGATGAAAATGTTCTGGAATTAGATCTTGGTGATGGATACACAGCCTTGTGAATATACTAAAAATCACTGAAGCATTCACCTTAAATTGGTGAATTTTATGGTATGTTGAATTATGTCTCAATAATAATGATTTTTTTTTAAACAACAAGAGATGGCTGCTGGAGGAGGCTGAGCTTAATCTCTGGTTAAACTTCCTGCTTTCCTGGTATTTACTGGAAAGAGAAGTACTTGTCTTTAGACATAATATTTTTCCCATCTTTAGAAATTCCTGACAACCTATAACCCTTTTAAGGCAGGAAAAAAATTGGATTAGTGCAGACTCTATACACAGTGTGTATTAATTAATAACTAAATAATTACATGTTGTCAGATTCATGATTTATCTTTTTAAGCATGCTTTTGTATTTGCTATCATGGGTGGCACTGAACAGTGAAAGAGCATTAGCGGGGCGGATGGGGGGGACCTGATTCTGCCATTAGCCAAGATCTGGGTTGGGGACAAGTATCCTAGAACCTCCAAGTATCCATTTCCTCAACTCTGACATAAGGGGTTAGACTCAGTAGGCCCAGTTTGTGCCCATGATTCTGTGACTCACTTTCAAAATCTTTAGAACAACCCCAAAAGGTAAGGCAGAGATTTTTGTCCATATTTTACCCATGAAGAAACTAAGGACCAGGACTGTTTAGTGTTTGAATCAGGACCAGAAGTGAGTTCACCTGAGTTCTAATCCAATAGTTCTTCTAGTGGGAGAAAAATATGGACTCTTCATTCCAAGAATTTTCCATCTAAGGTCATTTATTTGGTGAGGATTGGAGGCAAGATCATAGGCTCGAGAGAGTAAGTAGGCAAGGAAGACAGGAAATCCGGAAGGGCCCCTTGGACCTGGGTCATGGCCATCGTGGAGAAGATAAGTCAGGAGAGGTTCTTTGCTGAGGAATTTGATCCCCCAAAGTACAAGAAAAGTGGGAGTTGCCAGGAAACCCTGAGTTTTCCAACTTAGCGATCAGTACACAACTGAGTTTTTTTTTTTTTTTTAAAGGTTTTCTTTTTTTTTTTATTATTATTTATGATAGTCACACAGAATGAGAGAGAGAGGCAGAGACACAGGCAGAGGGAGAAGCAGGCTCCATGCACCAGGAGCCCGACGTGGGATTCGATCCCGGGTCTCCAGGATCGCGCCCTGGGCCAAAGGCAGGCGCCAAACCGCTGCGCCACCCAGGGATCCCCACAACTGAGTTTTTATAGGAAATTTCTCAGCTCTTTGAAAATTTTATGTGGTATAAATATGGCCTTGGAATTCTATATATGTGCAAAAGGCAGAAACATTTTGGAACCCCTGCATTTGGGAGATCTGCTTGCATCATTATTATAATTACTTTCAGTAGAACTGTGTCATATGAAATCACATAGTGAAAAGCAATTTATATTTTCTCATCTTTGTGACTTCTTGATAACAAGTAAAACTCAAGCAGAAGGAAGGTAGAGTGGAAAAGGCAGTTTATTCTGAATCCAAAAAATTAGGTCATGAACTGGATTCTAGCTAACTGGCTATGTGTCCTTAGATAATTCACTTGGTCTCTCAGATCTTCAACTTCCTCACCTGCAAATAAAAGAGTTTGAGGAAATTATCTTTGAAGTCCCACTCAGCTCTAGAATGCTATGATCAGATGCCATATACTTGGCCACATTCTTCTCCCTAGATCTTGGGGATTTTGGTCTCCTCCAGCCTGTACACATCACCCTAATTCTTCTTTAGCCTGGAAACAGGAAGGACAGCACTGTCTGGTGCCACTTCTAGGAGCTAGCTATAGCAGGTGACATCCAGAGGCTCTCCCATGACTATCTGCACAGCTAGGAAAAGTAACCTCAGGGAACATATCGAGCCCGACCATGGCTAGAAAGCCAGTGTAGAACATACACTCTGCAATCAGACAGACCTGGGTGGAATCCTGAATCTGCCACATACTAGTGACCCTTAGCAAGCAAGTTCACCATGCCTGGTACCTAGTGAGCACTTGGTGAAGGTTTGCTGGGTAGGCCTCTTTTCTGGAAGGACAGCACACACTTAGAAAACCATAACGAGATGGTAAATGTCACACAGGCTGGATTTCTATAAGGAAATGCGATCTCTCCATCATCTCTGGCAAAGTCCTTACTGAAAGGTAACAGGACCAGCCAGTCATGGAAGGGAGGGAAGTGATCTCTACCCAAAAGGGAGAGCATTTGACTTAACATTTGAACTAGTTGCTTAAATCCTTTTAAAGGAGTAGTGAGAAAGGGCAAAGAAAGAGAGGGGATGGATAAGAATTGAAGGGACAAGAGAAGAAACAGTAGGTAGTCCATGAGGTTAAAGCTGGTAATTTCTATTGTAAAATAAAAAGCATTTCTAAGCAATTTCTAACCATTTTATCAAGAAGAAGGAATGAATTAGCTAACTAACCTATGTTCCACTTAGAGAAATTCATGTATATTTTCTCTGCATATGGAATTTGTTTAAAAATTAGGCACTGCATGTTTTTAAATATATGGATATATTCTGAATGTGCACATTCCATCTGATATCATCTTTCTTCCTCTGTTCTGTGGATTTTTTTTTTTTTAATTGAGCTCAGGGAAGATACCACACCTGGTAGTTTGACACCAGCTGCAAGTGACCACACATGAACCTGTCAAATGCTGTGGAAGAGCAGAGCAATTCAGAGTCTAAGACTAGTCCAAGCAGGCCTGCAGCTGCCACATTCTGATGCATTAAAGCCATAACCAGTGGCTAAAACATGGGCTCTGGATCCAGATGTCCTTGGTCCAAATTTTGACTCCATCATTTTCTAGATCTGTGACCTATGGCAAAAACTTTCTTTTCTCTTATTTTTTAAAAGATTAATTTATTTTTTATAAATAAATATAAAGAAAGAGAAAGAGAGCACACACACATAAGGGGGGAGGGGCAGAGTGAGAAAATCCCAAGCACACTCCCTGCCAAGCACAGAGCCCAACTTGGGACTTGATCCCACAACCCAGGAGATCATGACCTGAGTCAAAATCACAAGTCAGAGACTCAACCAGCTGAGCCATCCAGGTGCTCCAATTACTTCCTTTTTCTAAGACTCAGTTTCTACATCTATGAAATGAGGCTAATAATAGTATTTGCCCTAAAAGGTTGAAAATTGAATGGGATGGTGCATGGAAAGAATTTAGCCCAATACACACCCACAGACAATGTTCAATACGTGTTTAATTATCGTGTTCTTTTTCTGGGAACCCTGAGATGTTGGAACTTATGCTTGGTCCCAAGTTCAAGTTCAAGGATATGGGTTAATGTAAATGAATGTAAGAATGTGGAGGAAATGGGGTTTAGAGGGTATGTGCCATGGCCCCTCCTTTATATCAATACCTATTTTCCACTATAATGCCTGGAATCCTAGAAGACCAAAAAAATTTTCTTGTAACAATCAAAGATATGATAGAACTATCAAAAGTATATTAATTTAGTCAGACAATTGTAAAACCATAAGTAATAATTGTATTTGACCATAATTTAAGAGAGGAAATTTCCCATAAGAGAAAATAATTAAAGTAAGTAAGTAAGTAAATAAATAAATAAATAAATAAATAAAATAATTTTTAAAATTTAAAAAAAATTAAAAAAAGAGAAAATAAAAGCAAAGAAAAATGTTGAATGAATGACATCCATGGAAGAACCACTAACCTAATTTTTTTCAAAAATTTTTCACTGTAGTAAAATATATATAACCTAAAAGTTACCATCTTAACCATTTAAGCATACAGTTCAGTGGTAGTAAGTAATTCATATTGTTCTGTAGCCATCGCCACCATCCATCTCCAGAGCTCTTCATCTTGCAAAACTGAAAAATCTTATATCCATTAAACAATAACTACCAATTGCCTCTCCTCCCTCAGCCTCTGGCAACCACCATTGTACTTTCTGTCTTTATGATTTTGATTACTTTATGGATCTCATATACGTGGAATCATACATTATTGTGTTGTGTCTTTGTGATTGGCTTATTTCATTCAATGCCCTAAAGTTTCATCCATGTTATAGCATGAATCAGAATTTCTTTCCTTTCTAAGGCTGAACAATATTCATATTATTCATATATTATATGTGAATATGTACAATATTATATACCACATTTTGCTTATTCTTTCATCCATCAATGGATACTTAGGTTGCTTCCAATGCTGCTATGACTGTGGGTGTGCAAGTATCTCTTCAAGACCCTGCTTTCAATTCTTTTGAGTATATATCTGAGAAGGGGAAATTGCTGGGTCACATGGTAACTCCATTTTTAACTTTCTGAGGAACCACCATACTGTTGTCTACTTGGCCACTCCAATTATTATTACCCCGTCTATCATCACCATATTTTCACAACATGCTTATAAAATTTAGAGTCACCATTTATCATGCCAAACAGTGTTCTATAGTAAATGTATCTGAAATAACAGTGCACTGTTGAGACTTGAGTCCTCTTAAGCAACTTGATACCAAATAGAGTCAAATATTCTCTGAGTCAAAGCATCGACCCCCAAACATTTCAACGTGCCTAATCCTCTCCTTATATGAGATTCTCATTCTCAAATGATTTCTCCACCTTCTTTCTTTTTTTTTAATTTTTTTAATTTTTATTTATTTATGATAGTCACACACAGAGAGAGAGAGAGAGAGAGGCAGAGACATAGGCAGAGGGAGAAGCAAGCTCCATGCACCGGGAGCCCGACGTGGGATTCGATCCCGGGTCTCCAGGATCGCGCCCTGGGCCAAAGGCAGGCGCTAAACCGCTGCGCCACCCAGGGATCCCCTCCACCTTCTTTCTAAGATTCAAAGTGTTTTTATATATAGACCCTCATGATCTAACCAAATCACTGGAGTAATAGGCAATGGGCAGCTAGTATTACTTTCAAATTATGGACTGAGAAGCTGAGATACACAGAAAGAAATAAAACTGCTCTGCAATTTGGAAAACCATGTGCAATACTATAAAAATGTCTCACCGGACTCTTGACCACATAAATCATTATTTTTATTGCCCTTTCCCTAGATGAGATACGGATTAGTTTGAGAGAGTTGTTTATAGTTTGGCAAGCTATTAAGTAAAAGAACCTAATTTCAATTCTCCATTCTGGTGAGTGGTAAGAATAAAGGCAATTTAGGGAAAAAGGAAATTATAAGCTGGGAAGGAAATGCTACACCTAAAAGCTTTGCTTAGAAGCCTACTGGATAGCCCATGCATTTAATTTATCCAAGCAGGGGCATAGGGTCAGGTGGAGTGGGTTGAATTCCTAAGTAGCCATTATGTTAATGTTAGTTCTCAAAACCCTCTTTCCACAGTAAGCCCAGGACTGAGGTAACAGCTCAGTGAGTTAATGCGTGACTAGTCAGTAACCAAGAAGAGGTCACAGAAGAAGAAGGGAGAAAAACAGCTAATTTCTTCCATCTTTCTCAATGTTTCTTGCTCCCTCACTGTTGTTCTTATCCATTTTTCATTCCATCCCATTTCCTCTTTCTTCCCTTTCATTTCCTCATTTGGGGACAGTGAGAGGTCACAGTGGTGCTGCCAACAGTTACAACACTCTCAGTAGTCATGGTGGCCATGAAGCTCGGGTTGGACCCTGTCTCAACCAGACTTGAGGGACTGTCTGTCTGGAACTGTGTAGGGGGTCCCCAGCTGTCCTGTAGATCCTTCATTTTAATTTCGTTCACAAGTTCTCTTGTGAACCATTGAAAATTTAAGGGTGGAAAGTCTACTCAAGTCAGTTTTTTCTTTATGGTTTCCAGGTTTGTGTCTTAACTTAGGAAGACCTTCTCAATACTAAGATTGTATATTTAAGCAGATATCTCTATAAACAGAAATCTTGGCAAACTGGCACATTGGAAACAAGGCTATCTCATCACGTTTGCATGTGTGGATATTGTGCATGTGCTTGGACACTAAGATTTAGTATCCCAAAAAAGTGCCCAGAGTTCTCTTGCCTCCTGGCTCCTTCACTCACTCTCTGCCCTCAGCCTCCACCCCATTTCATCTTAGGGTAGAGAAACATTGAGTTGCTGTGAACAGAAACTCGCTCAGACTAACTTAAGTAAATGGGAATTGCTTGTAAATTTGTAAGGGAATATTATGAAACCGATTCTGTGGCACTGAAGAACTAGCATCCTGAAGCAGCTACCCTTCCTTCTTCTTTTCTCCTGTTTTTCTTTGTTTCTGAGCATCTGCTCCATTCCTTCTGTACTCCAATTTCCTTCATTTATACATGACTTAAGATGGCTACCCATCTCATGCCTGGAGCCACAAGGTCTATTGGGTTCAGCTCCTCTAGACAACTAATAGCTTCAAGGCTCTTGGTGTCCCAACTCCAAGTTCTAGATGAAGACATCTGATTGGCTCAAGGTAGGTCAGATGTCCATGCCTGGTTCAATTATTGATGGTCAGGAGTGCTAGCCGTGTGGCTGCCCCTTAGAAACAATAGGCCAGGTAAGTTTGTAGAAGAAGGGAGTATGGCAGGGAGGAAATGACTGGTGTACCAGTCCAGTTCCCCTACCCATATTGCTCTGTGACTTCTGTTCCCTTTCAAGTTTGCCCTTGATGTTGTCTCTGACTAGATTTTGTTTCAACCCATGATAGGATTTATACCAGATCCAGGACCTTTTCAGGATGCACCTGTGGTCCCGTTGACCAGGGCAAGTTCTGATTTACTATTGCATCTCTGGAAGTTAGAGAAAGGAGAGGGGGAAAACCTGGGCTACAGAGAAAGATGAGTAATTTCAGCAGCTCTGGCCCTGAGCACCTCTGACAACTATCTCACCACCAAGCAGGCCACCAATGGGGGTGATTGTAGGAAGAGTGTAGAAAGGCTACTTCCATCCATTTCTGTTTTTTCTTTCCTCTGCACATTACTCTTGTTACATGGCTAGTGGAGTGTGGTGGTGGTAATGAGCAGAAAAAGAATTTGAGAGTTGTTTCCAGAATTTTCTTCATAGAGTCAATATAGTCTTCATATGTTTTCTTCTGAGAAGTCTTTTCCATTTTCTGCAACTGGGCTAAGGATTTGACATAAATGGAAGGAGAGGATATGGTAGATCCTTAGTCAGTTATACAGCTCCCACAATGCTCTATCTCCTTATCTATAAAAGAGGAAACTATCTTCTTTGTGATAGAAGATCTTTTGAGATCCCAGTAACTTCAAAATGGTATTATATTAGTATTATTTATAACTTACAAATAATTTCAACAATGTGCCATTTTTTAGCACACCAAAGAATAACCATCGCTGAAATGCTCGTTGGAAACAGAAATTTGAGGGCTACATGTTGAGAACAAATACATATGGAAGTTTTGTTAAAATGTCTCTCTTCTCCACTTTGCCTGTTTTTGACCAACCACCTACCTCTGGAATATTTCTCCAGAGTATAAAATGCTTCATCAGCATGAGAGAAAAGCAAACGTTTGTAGTGATTCTCCATATGGAGGCTGTTATATAATCACCACAGGGCCTACTTGGGTTTGAAAACCTCTTCCCACCCCAGTTTCAAGCATTGACCCAGATTCCATTGCCAACACAGGAATTGGCACTGATGACTTTGGAAAAATCAGTCATCCTCTTCCAACACATGGTTCCTTTGGGAAACTATGATAGAATAATAGCAGTTACCTGCAGCAATTTGGATTTAAAACCTCAAGGTTCAGGTGTGGCAAATATGCAGGAGCTGAGGAGGGTGTAAGGTTATCTGGTATCTTCTGAGCCCTGGAGGTGGAAAGAGTTTGTAGTTCTGTGGTTTGGGCCACCTCTGATCGAAGGTGGAAGCCTGTTCCATGGAAGTCTTGAATCACATAAGCCCAAATGTAATCACAGCTGCATCCAGATCAGAGTGACTGGTAATAGGCTTACCAGTATCGTAACTGGATTCGTTGTGCGTGGGATACAAATATGAATCACTTATTCTTTTTATTTTTATTTTAGAGCAGCCTCCAAGTAGTCAAGATTTCCTACTGTGAAAACCTTCCGTTCTAACTTGCCAGAATGTGCAAGATGAAGACACCAATGCCCAGAACACCAAAAGGCTTATGACATCTCCACCGACGGCCCTGGTTTTGGTCATCAGAATGCACGGGGAGAGATGGTCTTCCTTCTCTCCACTACCAGGGGCACCGGCTAAAAGCAAAAATAATCCCCAGAAAAACTGCCCTTACTCTGAAGCAGGGGCCAGCAAATGGTCTCTGTAAAGAACCAGATACTAAATTTTTTTTCCCTTGAGGGGCTTTTGGTCTCTGTGATTCGACTCTGCCATTTGCAAACAATCCTTAAACAAAATATTTACATGAACGGGCATGGTCAGACTTGGCCTGCTCCCCACAGGCTGTAGTTTGCCAGCCTCCTTCATGAATCAGAGAGTTCTATGCTTGAAAATTGGTGCAGAAAATAAGGGAAGGCAAACTTTACACAGCTGGTATCATGTGCCTCCTAAATGCGTTGTGTCACTGTGGGTCCCCAGGAAGGTTTTGGGCACAGCCACGTGTTGGCCTTGGGCAGAAAGGGCTACTGGAGTGGGAGTCAGAGGTACCTTGTACCCCCCAGAGCCTCACTCTCCAGACTAGCACAACAGCAAATCGTAGCCTCCCAAATTCTCCAACTGGAAGCATAGGAGCCCTGCCAACCTGGGACCCCTGGCTCCGGGGTGGAGCTGCCAGTAGCAGTGAGCAGTGTGCGCATGCACCGTGGCTGCTTAGCTTGGGTCTAGTACAGGGGAAAGAAGGCTAAGTGGCATTCAGTCAACACCTTTCAAGCATCTTGTCTCTTGCTTGTGTTACCAGATGTGTGTCATCATCCTTTCTTAAAGAGAAACAATATGAGCCTCTTCCTGCCAGCTCAAGCTGTATCAGACAGCAGTTTTCAGAGTATTATCTTGACCTGACTGTAGGCAGGCAGCTGTCCTCTTTTATGTCTCTCCTTCAAACTATCTGACCCTGGCTCTGCCCCACAGTGACCTGTACACTCCTGACCACTTGTATGCAGGAAGCCTATCATCTGTCCACCTGGCCCCCCCAAGGACCCATGCTGCCTCTCTTGTTCCTACGTGGGGTGGGGGAGCACCCCCGTTTCCTCTCTCCTGAGGCTCACATTCCCATTCAGTTCAGAAAAGCCACAAAATAGCAAGTATGTGGGCCAGCTTGATATGTATCCTTTCAAAGAATGTCCTGGAAGCCTCCATGTTTCAAAACATTTTCAGCAAGTTTTCGTTGAACCTTTTAAATTATTGCTCCAGGGAAGCCCCTAAACCTGAAGCTAGGGTTATAAGAAGCTAGACAGAGGTTTCTCTCAATGTGTTTCCTTTTCCAAATAGGCCAAAGGAACAGAACTTGGGCAGGTACTATATAAACCGTGCCCAGGGAGGCAATAAAAAGAGTGAACCTCTATAGTATTAGTGGAGAGATGAAAGAGGTCGGAAATTACCCTGTATGTTCAGTTCTTTGAAAGCTCATTATTTATTTTTGAAGTACTGTTTGTGCAAAACCCAAGGACAGGAACGTACTGACCCATCCTTCCTCTGGCTGGCTGCCTTCCTGATGACGGTAGATAGAAATGCCTGTAGCCCGGGTCCTGGTAAACCTCCCAGGGGAAGCACAAGTTGGAAAATACAGAAAATGAGCTTCTTCAGACCCTGGAATTCACCAGCATCATGAATATGTAAGATGCACTCGTTCATTAATAGGCTCCAAGACATTGCAGATGCTGGGCGTGGGGGGCGTGGGTTGGCACCACTGACGCAAAAGTTAGTGTGTACGGGACACTTTGCCAAACTCTGAGGGCCTGTCTGGTTTATGGGACACATGTTGGGGCCTCCATTAGGGCTGGGCAGAGGCCAGGGAGAGCTCTGGGGCCTGGGGTTGGGGAGAACAGGACAAAACTGAACGGATGCCTATGAGTTCAGGATGCAGAGCCGTGTGTTTGAGAAATGAGAGTGTATGTGGTGAGTCCTCTCCAGTTGAGGTCCTGGGGTCTCCAGAAGAGCAGGGTGACGTCGGCAAAGAGGGGCCAGGAATGATGACCTGCTACAAAATGTAACAGGTGCTCACAGGCCAAGGATCTCAAGGTTTCGGGTAGTGGGGCTAAAGGCAATGTAGTTCACTATAGCGCTGAGTTAGAAATAACACAAGACTTTCCCGAGGTCCTTCAAATGGTGCCAGTGTCAGGCCTCTTCCGAAGATCTGCCTTTTATGCTTTCTCCTATTCCATTCTCTTGGTTTTCAAGGCAACATAGATTTATAGGTGAACTTTTTTTTTTTAGAAGTATAGCATTTATACAAGCAGATATTCATATTCTCTTAGCATCATATCATCAAGAAGCTAAAAGAAATTAGAGATTTCTGGATGGGGGTGATGGGGGTTCAGAATATGCCCTTAAGAGCTGTCACACACAAAGAGATGGAAAAATATTCCATGCTCATGGATTGGCAGAATTAATATTGTGAAAATGTCAATGTTACCCAGGGCAATTTACACGTTTAATGCAATCCCTATCAAAATACCATGGACTTTCTTCAGAGAGTTAGAACAAATTATTTTAAGATTTGTGTGGAATCAGAAAAGACCCCGAATAGCCAGGGGAATTTTAAAAAAGAAAACCATATCTGGGGGCATCACAATGCCAGATTTCAGGTTGTACTACAAAGCTATGGTCATCAAGACAGTGTGGTACTGGCACAAAAACAGACACATAGATCAATGGAACAGAATAGAGAACCCAGAAGTGGACCCTGAACTTTATGGTCTACTAATATTCGATAAAGGAGGAAAGACGATCCACTGGAAGAAAGACAGTCTCTTCAATAAATGGTGCTGGGAAAATTGGGACATCCACATGCAGAAGAATGAAACTAGACCACTCCCTTGCACCATACACAAAGATAAACTCAAATGGATGAAAGATCTAAATGTGAGACAAGATTCCATCAAAATCCTAGAGGAGAACACAGGCAACACCCTTTTTGAACTTGGCCACAGTAACTTCTTGCAAGATACATCCACGAAAGCAAAAGAAACAAAAGCGAAAATGAACTATTGGGACTTCATCAAGATAAGAAGCTTTTGCACAGCAAAGGATACAGTCAACAAAACTCAAAGACAACCTACAGAATGGGAGAAGATATTTGCAAATAACACATCAGATAAAAGGCTAGTTTCCAAAATCTATAAAGAACTTATTAAACTCAACACCAAAGAAACAAACAATCCAATCATGAAATGGGCAAAAGACATGAAGAGAAACCTCTCAGAGGAAGACATAGACATGGCCAACATGAATATGAGAAAATGCTCCGCATCACTTGCCATCAGGGAAATACAAATCCAAACCACAATGAGATACCACCTCACACCAGTGAGAATGGGGAAAATTAACAAGGCAGGAAACCACAAATGTTGGAGAGGATGCGGAGAAAAGGGAACCCTCTTACACTGTTGGTGGGAATGTGAACTGCTGCAGCCACTATGGAAAACTGTGTGGAGGTTCCTCAAAGAGTTAAAAATAGACCTGCCCTACGACCCAGCAATTGCACTGTTAGGGATTTACCCCAAAGATTCAGATGCAGTGAAACGCCGGAACACCTGCACCCCGATGTTTCTAGCAGCCATGTCCACAATAGCCAAACTGTGGAAGGAGCCTCGGTGCCCATCGAAAGATGAATGGATAAAGAAGATGTGGTTTATGTAAACAACGGAATATTACTCAGCCATTAGAAACGACGAATACCCACCATTTGCTTCAACGTGGATGAAACTGGAGGGTATTATGCTGAGTGAAGTAAGTCAATCGGAGAAGGACAAACAGTGTATGTTCTCATTCATTTGGGGAATATGAATAATAGTGAAAGGGAATATAAGGGAAGGGAGAAGAAATGTGTGGGAAATATCAGAAAGGGAGACAGAACATAAAAACTCCTAACTCTGGGAAATGAACTAGGGGTGGTGGAAGGGAAGGAGGGCGGGGGGTGGGGGTGAATGGGTGGCGGGCACTGAGGGGGGGCACTTGACGGGATGAGCACTGGGTGTTATTCTGTATGTTGGTAAATTGAACACCAATAAAAAATAAATTTATTTAAAAAAAAAACAAAAAAAAACAAAAAAATAAAAATAAAAAAATAAAGGCTGGAAGCAAATGTCTCTATTTTTCTTTTAATAGATAAATTAAGGTTTTTCACATTTCCTGATGTGATTGATATTTCTGGGCCCATATTCATCATATTAACTTATATTATCATTGCTATGAGCATTGTGTTATATTTACTGAGTTCATTATTTTATTTGTTGTACTTTCTTTACTTTTTGGAAATATCTCATGTTTAAAAGTTACATCCTTGGAGTGCCTGGATGGCTCAGTCAGAAGAGCATGTGACTCTTGATCTTGGGGTCGTGAATTTGAATCCCATGTTGGGTGTAGAGATTACTTAAAAATTAAGTCTTAAAAAAAAAAAATCCTAGGTTGCCTGAGTGGTTCAGTCAGTTGAGTGTCAACTCTTGGTTTTGGCTAAGATCATGATTTCCAAGTCATGAGATTAAGCCCCCATATTGGGCTCAGCACTCAGCATAGAGTCTGCTTGAGATTCTCTCTTGCCTCTGCCTCTCTCACCCCCTCTTCCCCTCCCTGCCTCAAGTAAATAAAATCTTTTAAAAAATAAAAATTTAAAATACGTTCTTTCTACTCCGTCAGAATATATAATGTTTATATACTGTTCTTATACCTTTTTCTCTAATCTTGTATTAGTCCTCACTCTCCGATTAAATGTGTGAAATGCTCACCTTCAGTCCTTTTGCTGAAATGTCTCCAGTAATCTCTTGGCTAAATGAAGCTCATTCTCTTGTGGATTCCTCAGGAAGGGCACATGTGCACAGTGTTTGTGAGTTCTTGCATTTTTTACCTGTTTTTCTACATCCTTGATACTTGGAGAACAGCTTGTCTGGTTATCAAGTTTCTTAAAAATGCTGCTCCATTTTTGTCTTGCTTGACATGTCATTTTTGAGAAATCTGATGCCAGTCTAATTCTCTCCCTCTCAGCAATTTCATATCTTCATCAGGATGCTCCATGGATTATTTTCTTTTCTTTTTTTTTTGCAGTTTTAAGTTTTTTTTAATAAATTTATTTTTTATTGGTGTTCAATTTACCAACATACAGAATAACACCCAGTGCTCATCCCGTCAAGTGCCCCCCTCAGTGCCCGCCACCCATTCACCCCCACCCCCCGCCCTCCTCCCCCTCCACCACCCCTAGTTCATTTCCCAAAGTTAGGAGTTTTTATGTTCTGTCTCCCTTTCTGATATTTCCCACACATTTCTTCTCCCTTCCCTTATATTCCCTTTCACTATTATTTATATTCCCCAAATGAATGAGAACATATAATGTTTGTCCTTCTCCTATTATTTTCTTTCTCTTTAAACCTAGGCAGTTTTGCTAGAATATATCTCTGGGATGACCCCTTTAGATCAATTTTACCAAGTGGACTCTTTCACCGAGTAGATTGTTTGTAATTTATTTCTGGAAAGTTTTCTTGGACTATAATTTTAAATATTAGTTCTGTTCCTTTGTTTTGATATTCTTGTTCAGGAACTCTAATTGGACCCACTTTGCCTGTCTTCCATTTCATTTGCTTTCCCTTGGCTCTTTTTTACTTCTTTCTTTATCTCACTTTTATTCTCTTGGTTCTTTTCCTGTTTTTCAGTAATGCCTTTTATTGAATTTCTCTTTAAATGTGCTCTTCCTTGAGCTTTGTAGTTTACTTTTCATTTCTGGTAAGGCTTGTTTTTCCTTTTCTTTTGTGTCTTTCCTTATTTCAACAACTGTGATTTCATTTCTTCTGCTTTTCTTTTTTGGCCTGCTTGTGTTGTTAGGTTTTATATTTTTGGTTCAAAATGTGCTTTTAAAATAATTCTTTGTTGAAGATAATTAATTTTATTAGAGTATTTTGCCAAAGTTTTCATGATTACATGGGGGTTTGGGGAGGGGTATTTTCTTCCGCTAAATTATATATTTTTAAAATATTTTATTTATGTATCCATGACAGAGAGAGAAAGAGAGAGAGAGAGAGAGAGAGAGAGAGAGAGAGAGACTGAGAGGCAGAGACACAGGCAGAGGGAGAAGCAGGCTCCATGCAGGGAGCCCGACATGGGACTCGATCCTGGGACTCCAGGATCAGGCCCTGGGCTAAAGGCAGCGGCACTAAACCACTGAGCCACCCAGGCTGCCCATCTAAATTATTTTGATTTGCATTTTTTTTAAACAATCATTTTGTTTGGATAAGACCTCTTTTTTTCCTATTTCTATTTATTCTGTACAGGTTTCTACAGTGAAGGCAGCATCTCCTGTAAGCCATTTTCTGGGCAGGTTCCTTAATGTGAAGTGTTGATGGTGAGATTGGGAAGAGGGGTTAATGTATCTTTTTTCCTTCAGGATCATTAATTTTATCCTCTTATTTCCTTCTTTCTTTTTGCTGCTAAGTCCCTCAAAGATATTGCCTCTTATCTCTTACTCTCCCCAAGAAGCAATGCTCCTCCAAGGCTGATACTTCTGGTCTCACTGATTTAATTGCTTTTCCCCATAGCTGCTGTTCTGAACTACCAAGTTCCAAACTGTGTTTTTTAACTTAGTTGGATTTTTTCTTTCTGGGGCTGAGACTGTCTGTACTTCAGGTAAATCCTTAATGTCTCTCTGCTTTTATCAGGTAGTCCTTAATTTCCCACTTTATTCTTCACACCCACAGACTTGAAACAGTGGGCAAAAGAAATTCTGTTGGAATTTGGTTCATTTTTGTGCTTGCTGATAATTTGAAACCTATAATATTCTTTGATTCCTTGATAATGCTGAGGGTGTGGTGTTATTTTTTATTTTCTCTCCTTATTTGTTTCATGGATTTTGCTTTTGTTTTTTGTTTTTGTTTTTGGAGTTGTGCGGGGAGATTCAAAGTGAGACTGCCATCAGTGTTTTCATACCTGGAAGTCAGTAGGTTCTAAGCTAAGAAGCCAGAAGTTAAAGGTGTGTCTGGGTGGTTTAGTCAGTGAAGCATCTGCCTTGGGGATCCTAGGGTTCTGGGATTGAGCACTGAGCTGCCCACTGGGCTGGGAATCTTCTCCCTCTCCTTCTGCCTGCTACTCCCACTGCTTGTGCTCTTTCTCTCTCTCAAATAAGTAAAATCTTAAAAAAAAAAAAAAAGCAAGAAATTTAAAACTTCTGTATTTATACACATATTTTTATTTTCCAGTGCTTTTTATTTCTTTGTGTAAATATTGGTTGCCCTTTGGCATAATTTTTCTTCAGTTTTAAGAATATTTTTGTTTAAAGATTTCTTTTAGTGCATATGTGTGTGTGTGTGTGTGTGTGTGTGTGTGTAATGATGTCTCTTAGTTTTGGTTTGTCTGAAAAGTCATTATTTTGCCTTCATATTAAAAAGATTTCTTCCTGATTATAAAATACAGAGTTGAGAGTTTTTCTTTTAGCACTTCAAAGATATAGTATTTCATTGTTTCTGTTGAGAAGTCTGGGGTTGTTCATACCTTTATCCCTCTATGTCTCATGTATCTTTTATTCTCTGGATGCTTTTAAGCTTTTTAAAAATCTTTGCTATGCAACTATTTGATTATAGCTTTCCTTTGTGTTTTTCCCCCCAGTATGCTGTTCATTCACTGAACTTCTTCAATCACTGTGTTGATACTTTTCATCAAATTTAGGGGGGAAACTGAGTATTATTTCTTTAAGATTTTTAAGATCTCAATCTCTCTTTCTCTTTCTGGGGCTCCAACTACATTTATGTCTGAGCTTTTAATAGTGTTTCACAAGTAACAGAGGCTATGCTCTTTTCATTTTCTGCAGGCTTTTCCCTCCTCTCTTCAGTTTAGATACTTTCTGTGCTCTGTTTTCAAATTCACTGATCCTTTCTTTTGGAGTATCCATTCTGTGCTTAAATCCATCCAATGAAATTTTTCATTTCAGATACTTTTTCAATTCTAGAATTTCCATTGAGTTCTTTTTATCATTTCTATTTCTCTAAGCAGTTTCCCGTCTGTCTGCTTATTATGTCTATCTCTTCCTTTAAACCTATAAACATATTCATAATGGCTACCTTAAAGCCTTCATGAATTCCAGCGTCTCTGAGTGTGTTCTGTTTTCTCTTATTTTTTTCCCTAGACACAGGCCACAGTTTCTTACTACTTTATATGTCAAGGAATTTCTGATTGTATGCTGATCATTGTAGATACTTGAAACTCCTCTCTTAGCCTTTGTGACACAATAATCTCTGGATTTTTCTCCTACTTCTCTGGTATTCTGTGCATCTTCTTTAATGCCCACTGTCCTCTATCTGACCCTTAAGTGTTAGAAATTCTCATGTCTCAATCTTAATCTTGTCTTTTATCCCATATACTTTCTCCCTAGGCAATTCCATCTATATCTTCTGCTGTAATTACCATCTATACATTGATGATTCAAAAGCATATAAATTCAGGCAGCCCAGGTGGCTCAGTGGTTTAGTGCCACCTTCAGCCCAGGGTGTGATCCTGGAGACCCAGGATCGAGTCCCACGTCAGGCTCCCTGCATGGAGCCTGCTTCTCCCTCTGCCTATGTCTGTTCCTCTCTCTCTCTCTCTCTCTCTCTGTGTGTGTGTGTGTCATGAATAAATAAATAAAATCTTTTTTTAAAAAAAGCATATAAATTCAGTTGAGACCTCTCCTCTGAGCTCCAGGATAATTGCTACTTGTTTCAATAGTATACATTAAACTCAATATGTCAAGAACCAATCTCATGATCTCTCTAGTTGGCCTACAGACAGACAGACAGACACACACACACACACACACACACACAGTGTTTCAATTGTTTTCTGTTGTTTTTAGGATAAAAAAAATTATAAGATGGACTAGCCCCTGTTTGACTCATCTCAACATGCTTTCTTTGCCCTATGCCTCTCTGTCGTCCCAGTCTTATTTCTTCCTTTTAGCTTTCATCCTGCTGCTGGTCTTTGTCTGTGCTTTTCCGTCTGTATGAAATGTTCTTTCCTCTCTTCATCACCCGGTTAACACCTTCTTCCCCTCCTCCAGATCAGAACCTTTTCTGGAGAAAGCCTTGCCTGACCCCCTTGACTAAATCCAACCCACTCTTCTAGTTTTACATTGGCACAATGTGCCTCTCATTTGTAGTGTTTATAATAGTTGTAATTTTACACTAGTATTTATGATTACTTCACTCATGTGTGACAACTCTGCTGAATTTTAAACTCCATGAAGCTAAAAGCTATGTCTGTTTTTACTCACTCTTGTATCTTAAGCATCAAGCATAGTACAGTTCAATAGATATTTATGGGACAAGTGAATAAATGAATAAAATGCTCTTCCATTGTTCTTTTTTGTAATAGTGCTCAGATTGTCTCTACCTTTTTAAGAAATGATCTAAAGAGGAAGATGCTAAAGGGACTGATGAAGCAGCAGAAAATGAAGTAACATGGAAACAAAATAAGTTGATCACTTATAATTAGGCTTCTCAGGAGAATTCTTTGTTTCTTCATTAAAGATGAAACTGGAATATTAAAATTGATGTTTCAGTCTCATAATGATAAACTTAGAAACCATAATCAAGACATGTCTGTTGTGACTGGTGGCTCACTTTGTCCTTCTTATCTGTAAGCCACAAGAGGACATCCAAATGATTGTGTCATCAAGAGGACAATAGACCCCAGGTCTTTACCACTTTTTAACACCTCTCTTCTAATATGAGGAAATACCTTTTCAAGGGATCCCCTGCTACATTGTCAAGCCTCTGACTAGGCTGGGCTCTAATTGTCTTGGTGTAAGAGAGTCAATGTTTCTGAGGGTAGGATATGGTTTGAGATGATATTGAAGAGGATAATCCAAGGGAAGAAAAGAAGACTATTAATACAAAGCATGAAACAATGACTGATAACCAGGAGTAACTTAATATCAAAAATTTCTACAGAGACAGTGATATTCTGAAATCTAATACATGGTCTGAGGATAAAAAAACTAAAGATGAGAGAAGATGCAAGGGATGATCCAGAAACTAGAGTAGATAGGGTAGATGTTAAGCGCATAAAATTATCATGGGGCAAGTAAGGCCATGGACGTGCTGGAAGGATGTAAGGTTCTGGAACATGAGATGGAATATTCTTAAGTAAGTTGATTTTGTTGACTATTAAATTTGACTAGATAAATTTGAGGCATTTTTATCTATGTTTGCTCATACTGTGATGTTTTCTTTCCTTAATTCATCTCAGAAACACATCAGGGTAAGGACAGAAGCTCTTAGGTAACTTATTAGTAAAGGAGCAAAGTACTGGAAGAAATTGACCTTTCCTTTCACAAAGACCTCCATTCCTCACTAAAATAGAACTTTAAGTCAAGTATTTGATAAAAGAAAGAAAAGAAAAGAAAGCATGAACTCTATTCCTTGATTAAATACTATGAACCGACTTCTCTCTGTAAGTAGAAACTTTCTCTCCACATGTTAAATGCATATTTTTAAAAAATGCCATCTAGCCCCTTGCTTCCTGAGTTCTCGGAAGAAAAACAAAATGATCAATAACTCATTTCAACATTCACATTTAGCTGAAAAGCTTTTGGTGATTCAACCCCACAGATGTAAGGTAAAAGGGTTCCAGAGAGCAACTGGAAGCCATGAGTTTACCAAACTCTGTGAACACATTCTTTTTAAGACTTGCTCTTGTTTAAGGAAGAATAACTACCTGAGAAGTTTCAGGTCACCAGAAGACATAGCCCATCATGAGGAAGGCAGGGACAGCTGGGCCCAGGCCACAGTTGGCATGTCACCCACCTCCTGCCTCTCCCCTGCCTTGAAGCTCTGCCCAGATATATCCACTGAGTGGGAAGAAATCTGTTGCCAGAGAACATGGTCTGATGTTTTCTATTCTTGCTCAGGAAGTCCCCCTTCCTTTGCCACCCCCACATCCCCAGCCTGGAAACAACTTTTAGAGAGAAGAAACTGCAAAAAATATCCATAATGGGCTTTGAAGAGAGGGGCTGCTTCTCCTCCAGACTTGAAAGAACACTTTAGACTCATTCATTTTGGTTTTGATTTTCCTTAGTACATAAGAAGCCACTAAGAAAATTTACCCTGGGGAAAAAAAAAAAGAAAATTTACCCTGGGAAGACAAAATCCTGAAGCTGAGTTAGACACAGATAGCTATTACCACATCATCTGTCCTTTAGTTACCTCTGACTTCATCTTTTCCCACTCTCCTCCATGCTAGACATGCTAGCCACTCAGGCCTCCTTACTGATTCTCAAACTAAACATGCTCCTCACTCGCAGCCTCTACCCATCGTCGTCTTGCTCCCATATATTTTTATGGCTTGTTCCCTCACTTCATCCAGGGCTCAAATGTCATTCTAGAAGACACATCTTTCCTGGCCATCCTGCTCATATCCTTATTCTACCTATTTTCCTTTATAGCACTTTTTAAAAAATCATTTGATGTGCTTTATGGTCATGTTTGTTTGTAATACGGCTCACCTGACTAGAATATAAGATCCATAGAGAAGAGACTTCCTGCTACACCCATGGCATAGAGTGGGTGCCCAATAAATATCTGAAGAGGGAAGGAAGGAATGTGGGGAGGGAGAAGGCAGAAGAAGGAAGGGAGTTGGGAGAGAGGAGGAAGAACAGAGGTGAGATAAAAAATGAATGGAGAGGGATCCCTGGGTGGCGCAGCGGTTTAGCGCCTGCCTTTGGCCCAGGGCACGATCCTGGAGACCCGGGATCGAATCCCATGTCAGGCTCCCAGTGCATGGAGCCTGCTTCTCCCTCTGCCTATGTCTCTGCCTCTCTCTCTCTCTCTCTCTCTCTCTCTCTCTCTCTCTCACTGTGTGCCTATCATAAATAAATAAAATAAAATAAAAAAATTTAAAAAAATGAATGGAGAGCTAAATGGGGTCCCTGAAAGTAGACTGGGGAGGCACCCAGTCTACTTTCTAGTAGTTACTGTTCTAACTAGGGCCCAGCCCTTTGAGAACAGTAGCCCTGCCCTGATCTTCAGTCTGATGACTGGAGACCCTTCTGCCTTGCCTTAAAGGAGCCTGTCTTCCTTCCTTCTCCCCAGTCCAGCCCAGCAGCAGCCTATGCTACATCTGGAAACCTTTTCGAATGTCAGCTAGTGGAACGCCATGGCCTCCTGTCTGCTGCACAGATAGAATAGCCCTTTCTTTCAGAGCCAACCCCAGCTCCCACAGTGATTTTCAGTCTCATGCTGAGTCCCAACTGCTTCACTTGCCCACTTTTGGTATTGCAGAGTAGACCATCTTGCTTTGTACCCAAGCCATCATTAAAAGTTATAGAAAATAGAATTTAAAAGGAAAGCAACTAAAACAGATCACTCTGTGTAGGGGTGTATGTGTGTGTGTGTGTATCAGAAGGCCTTTAACCTAATGATAACGTGTTATGTGTCACATCAAGGCAAATGACCAAAAATGTACCATTTCCCCCACCTACCTACCCTAAAGTGGACTCAACTGCAGAGATATGGGCCTAGCCAGGGTTCTGATTACTTCCTGCCCCCAAAGACCACCCCTTGAGACAATCAGATCCAGAGTTGACTTAGTGGATTGTTATATAGATCTAAGCAGAGCCAGCAAATGGTGGTTCCCTCTGAGATGCCAGAAAGGACCTGGGCTTCCCTGGGTAATCCATGGTTGGCCTTGGCCTTTCAGAGGTCCTGCATGATCAGCAAATCCTCTCTGGTCTGTGTCAGCTCCTGTCCCTGACACAAACCCCCAACATTGATCTAGAACCAGTGCTAGGTGACTTTAGCCTGGAGTTTTTCTCAGCTAGACTCACTATCCTGGGAGTTTCCCAGAAAGTCTTTGTCCTTCTATAGCCATCTCTCAGTGAAGTGAGATTGTTTATGGGAGAAAGCTGATAGATGAAGAGTGCTGTCACAAGCTATAGTCAGGCTATTTTTCTTGAAGGCTAACCACACAGTAGTATAATCATGCAGACTGAAATTCAGGAAATAAAGTAGAACACAGACAATCTGTCATCCTTGTTAGTAATAGAATTGATGAATGAAAAGTCTAGACATCCAAAAGTCCCTGAATTGAGTCTTCTTGTTCAAGAACAACAGCAACAACAAAAAGTGGCTTGGTATAAAGTAGTAAGTAAGTAAAAGTAAGTAAGTAAGTAAAAGTGGTAAGGTATAAAGTAGACAAACTGAACAATAAATAGTTGTTAGGTGAATTTGAGTTTCACCTTTCATTCTTGCTCCTGATCTGTGATTTTTCAACTGTAGTATGCAGAGCAGGTGGAAACAAAATAACTGAATTCTGAATTGTTAAAAATTATATAAGCAGACTGAATAACTACGATAGCCATATGTTCATAGTTTCCTGGGTCGTTACTGAATATGAGAGAACATTATCTATGTTCTTATAGATCATCTACCAACTCCTGCTTCCAAAAAAAGACTTAAGATGAGAAAATGGTTGCCCTCAATTTTTTGCTTTCCTTTTCTTTGGCCCACCAGAGGGAGCCCACAAGAGTTGAACAGTCAAGGGGTTAAACAGTTCTCAAGATGCGGTTAAAAAAACTACTGCTTTGGGGACAAATGTCTGACCTGGCTGGAAAAATGTCTTCTTAACCAGAGAATCAAACAAAACTTGAGGTAACAGACAGGCAAAAAATTCTAAACAAATAAATGGGTTGATGTCAGAAGACCCCCCCCCAAAAAAAAAAAAACAGGAAAGAGCAGGTGGGGAGTGACTGTCAGACCAAAGGCATGAATGACATCCTAACACAGATTGGCAGATATGAACTAGTGATATTGCAAAGTTATAATTCTGATCCAAGGATGGCGCTCTTTCCCTCCACCCTGCCTCTGTACACTCTGGTGGACAAGCCCTAGCAAGGCAATCCTTTATAGTGGCCTTGGCAGACTCCTTCTCCTAAATGTTATAGTACTTGAGTTTGCCTTCCTTTCTCTTTTTACCCTTCCTACCTAGATCATTCTGATGGGTTTAAATAGCATGTCAAATCTCAAGCCTCAGGTCTGAGCTCCAGAATCATTTGTCCCAGTGCCCACTGTCTATCTGCACTTGGATGTCTCACGGGCATTGTAAATCTGAAATGCACAAATCTTTCACTTGTTTCCTTCTAAAATATCTTTGTCCTCTCCCTATCTTCCCCAATTCAATAAGTGGCATGCCCACTCACCCATTTCTTGACTCAGAAATGGGCTCACATTCAACCCAAGTTCCATTGATTCTTGGTTCCTCTGGTTCCAAAATAGATCTCAAAACTATCCATTTTGTTCCATCCTCTCAGGCACTTTCCTAGTCCAAGGCACCATCATCTTTTGCCTAAACTAATAACCAATCTCCTTATGTCTACTCTTGCTCCATCCAATTTGTCCAAGAGTTACTTTATCAAAAGATGGATGATCATGTCACTCTCTTTCAATGGATTCCCCCTGAATTCAAGAGAGTCGAGTCTTCTTCCCATGGCCTAAAGACTCCATAATCTTGCTTTTGCTAATCTTTTGCCTTGTCTCATGCCCACCTTCCCTTTTGCCAGATTCTATGGCCTTAAACATGACAAGATCTATTTGTGTTTTTCTTTTTTTATCTCACTTGCTTATCATCTTCTTTTTACACTAGACCATTGTTCATCACTGTAAGGCCTATTCTTAAAAGTGTCCTGCAGTAGGTACTCAGTACAAATCTATTAAACAAATGTTGATGAATGCTGGAAGTCAAAGAAAAAAAGCAACCTTGCATCAACTTGAATGGTCCCAGTAGTTGATTGACTTTTAAAGAAGGAAGTATGCCAACTATCTCCTCAGTCAAAATATGTAACATCTTGCTTTCCTTTCTCTCAAGGTCTAGCTTAGCAAATACCAGTGAATTTAATAACCATTTGTTCTGGTTAGTTACTATGAAACAAATTACTCCCAAAACATAGTGCCTTAAGACAACAACCATATTATTCTGCGGCCATCCTTTGGGTCAAGTATATTTAATCAGGACACAGGAGGGATTCTTTATCTCTGCTACACAATGCAGAACTTCAACTGGAAAGATTCAAAGGCTGTGGTCTACCTGATAGCTGGGAATTTAAACCATCTCGTGGCTCCCTTTCTCACATGTCTGGTTCCTAAGCTAAAAGGACTCAAAGACCAGGACTGGTGACTAAGTATCTTCCCATGGCCTCTCCTCGTGGTTTGGCTTGCTCACAGCCTGGTGACCTCAGGGTAGTCAGACTCAGGGCTCCAAGAGCTAATATTCTAGCAAACAAAGAGGAAGAGGGCACATCATTTTTTATGATCCAGCATCTTAGGTCAAATAGTATCACTTTCTCCCTAATCTACTGTTCAAACAATCACAAGTTCACTCAAATTCAAAAGAAAGAAAAGTAGACTCTCTCTTGAGAAGAGAGGGGCAAGGCCACACTGTGGAAGAGCATGTGAGATGGGATACACTGGCCACCTTTGGAAAATACCATCTGCCACCCATCACATGTTAAAGTACAAATGGGAAAGTGCTATCCACTCTTCTCCCTTCCTTAGCTCACCCTACCTTCCTGTGCTCCTAGTCCTAATTATTTATAACATATGTTCAACATAACGTGAATATTTTGCATCCCAAAGGAGTAAATACCCTGGCGGGCTTTTCAAACCAGGCTAGAGGAAATAAGGGAAAAGACTTGTGGCTCTAGGGTAGATGACCTGAGATCTAGACCTTACACCAGGTAAAGACTTTGCAGATCTCGAACCCCAAGACTTTCAGAGGCCACATGTCTGCTGGTATCAAAGGGTCAAGTTTATATTCTCAACAAATACATGTTAAGCATATACAGCTGATTCTCATCATTCATGGATTCTACATCTGCACACTTGCTTACTCTCTAAAATTTATTTGTAATCCCAAAATCAATATTCACAATGCTATCACAGTCATCCACAGACATGCACAGAGCAACAAAAAAATTTGAGTTACCCCATGTGCTCATTAACACTGGGGTTCACACCAGACAATGCTTTGTCTCCTTCAGTTTTTGTACTCTTCCATACTATAAACAAATGACCTTTCATGGCCAATTCACTGCCATATCTTTCACATTTTTCTGGTATACTGCTGAAGCACCATTTAGTGTCCCTTAGCACAATAAAACTGTGATGTGCCTTACAGAGAAAACCCACATGTCAGATAGTTTTATTCAGACTATGCTGAACTCAATGCTGTTGGCTGTGGGTTCAATACTAATGAATCAATGATATATGCTAAATAAGGTGTCTTTTACACACATAAAACAAGGTTATATATTGATGATTTAACAAAAATGTTCCTGAGAACCTAACTTTGTATTTCTCCTAAGAGCAATTGTTTAGTATTTGCAGAATAATTCAGTTTTTGCAGAAACTTTATGGACCATAATTACCATGAATAATGAGAATCAACTGTACTATGTACCAGGACTATTGTAAGCCCTGGAGATGCAACAAAAAATACAAAATCTCTGAGCTTATTAAGTTTACATTCTAGAGGAGAGAAGAAAACATAAAGGAAAATAAGTAAATGATATAGTATATTAGAAGGTATTAACTACTATGGGAAAAATAAATCAGGGGACGGGAGATGGGGAGTATCCAAATTGGACTTGTTTTTTTGTTGTTTTCATTATTGTTTTTCTTTTGTTTTTTTTGTTTGTTTTTTTTTCAAAATAGAATGATGATGAAGGTAGACCCAAGAATCAGATGACACTTGAGAATATTCATGAAAGAAGCATGAGGAAGCAGGCTAGCAACTCCTGAGGGGAAAGTAGAAGGAATAGACAGTACACAGGCTTAGGGCAGTAATACATCTGACATGTAGAAACCAGGATGGGATTCATATGCCTGGAGTGGAGTTGGTAGGACATGAAGTCAGAGAGGTAAGAAAGTTCAGTTCAATGGGGCCTTATAGCCCATTGTAATAAGAGCTTTTTGAGCAAGAGACAGCAAACAGCTTTGGTTGAAATAGGAGGACAATCTGAAGAATGTTGCAAAAATCTAGACTTGGAGAATCTCTATGGTTGGTTATGGGAAGTAGTCAGAATCCAGATACATTCCAAAGACAGAGCCAACAAGATTTGCTGCTGCATTAGATGTGAGGTTGGGAAAGAAATAGTGAAGTCAAACATGGCTCTAAGGTTTTTGGCCTGAGCAGCTGCAAGGATGACACCACCATGAACTGAGAAGGAAAAAAATTATGGATGGAGCAGGTGTCACAGGGAATATCAGGGATCTGATTCTACCTATTTTAAGTTGAAATGTCTATTAGATTTCCAAGAGGAGATAGAGAATAGGCAACTATGGGAATGCAGTGCTAGAATCAGAGAAGTCCATGCTGGTAATATACCTTTTGAAGTCCTCGGTATATAGATGAGATTTAAAGACATGAAAAAAATGAGACAACGAAGAATGATCTCAGGTTGGGAAGAGAAGAGAAGGGTCTGAGATTGAAATCCTGGTCACTCCATGTTAAGAGATCAGAGAAAAGACAAGAAATGAACAGAGAAATTTGAGAAGTATGGTCTCCTAGAAGTTGAGTAAAGACAGTGCTCCCCAAAAGAGAAAGTGATCAATGATGCCATCATGTGCAGAAGTCAAGTAGGATGAGGACTGAGAAGTGACCATTGGACTTACAACCTAACAGTGATTTGCTGCTAAATGCTTCACAACAGGTTCTTGGGAAGCCAAGGAAGCCCTAATTTGAAGTCTGTCATTTCCGTATCAAAAATGCTCCTATCATGGCTGATTTCAAGCTGTTAATGGGATGTCACTGAATGCAGAGTTTAGGAGAGATGTGCACAATTGACTCTCAAGAGGCAGTACAAGCTGGCACCGACACACCTCTGAATGCTAATGGTATCCATTGCCATGGCTTTGGCTTCCAAGTGGGGGACTGCCTGGTCAAGTGTGAACCTAGAATGGCTGAACTGCAGCACCTAGACAGAGCCGACCGGCACTTATCTTATCAATCCATGTGCACTCACTGAGGTCAGCCCAAGGACCTTACTCAAGGTACTTACTCGAGGGACCCAGAGCAGGATGCCATGCTGTCTGCAGCCTAGACTCATGCTAACCTTTAAAAGAAAGTACATTGCAACAGTGAAAAGGTGCAAGGCATATCCCCTATGCCCACAAAAAAAAAAAAAATGCAGATTGGAGTTACGTAGCCCCAAGCCAAAGATCACCAAGGATTGCCAGCAACCACTAGAAGCTAAGAGGGAGGTATGAAGTGGATTCTGTCTCAGAATCTCCAAATGGAACCAATCCTGCTGGCACCTTGATTTTGGACTTACGGTCTCCAGAATTTTTGTTGATTTAAGCTGTGGTAATTTGTTGCAGTAGCCCTATGAAACAAATACAGATTGTTAGGATGATAGCATTTCTCACAGAGACACGAGGGAAAAGAAGAAAAAAGAAGATTGAGAAGTGTGTCCCTGAAGCCAAGTGAAAACAGCATTCCCAGGAAGAGGGAATGATCCCCACTTGGCTGCCTATACCAAGTTCTGGACTCCAGCATCTTGATTTGATCCTAACTGGCTCATCATGGACTATGCAGTTTGCTTCAAAGCTAACATCTGGGGGTGCCTGAATGGCTCAGTCAGTTAAGCGTCTGACTCTTAATTTTGACTCAGGTCATGATTTCAGGGTTGTGAGATCAAGCCCCCCACCCCTATGGTGGGGCTTTGCACTCAGCATGGAGTCTCTCTCCCTCTGCCCTCCCCAATTGCATACACACACTCTCTCTTTAAATTAATAAATAAGATCTACTAAAAAAATCTGCTAACTTTTGGTCATTTTCCTTAGTGTACTGGTTTGACTGGTTTTTGTTGATGGGAGCAAGTGGTTTATCTAGAGGGACTTACTGGAATACTTATCTTCAGTTATCAGAGAGCACCGAGTCAACCAGTTGTATACACTCCAAGGAGATAAGCTTCCAAGAAAGAATACTGATGTCATTGGTGATGAGGACCATTGACCAAAAGTAACTTTCTCAATTCCTTTCCCCTGGTAGTGCCTAAACTCTCCCAACAAGTTCTGTCTTCATATGAAGGCATCAGACAAAATGCACTGCTTTAATAAAATTAAACCATCATCATCCATTAATATATCAGTTCTGTTGTTGGAAGAAGTTCTCTGGTGATTCATTGTGGAGTGAGAGGGGCGGGAAAGACCCAACAGGAAACTATTTGGGAGTCCTAGGCATTTGGGAATATTAACAAGGAATTGAGAGAGAACTAAAATGGAGGTGATGATAAATAAGAAATACACTATGGCTATATCTTTTTGTGTTGGCTGTTCAGGGACCAAAAGTAGTCATTTACTGAATCCCATTTAGAGCCATTTATTGAGGACCTGCTAAGGCCAATGTACTCCATTAGGTGGGTAGCAGAGCCACAAAGATGAATAGATCCATCTGCCTGCCCACGAGGGAAGAAGGCTGACTCTTGGAGGAGGGGAGCATGCATTGTTGTGAGTAAGTAGAGGAAATAAAAAATGTAACCACATCCTTCAACTTCTGGGTGGTGATGCCCCCAAGGGAACAGTAGGGTTTTTGACATTCCTACCAGAAGAAAGCCTTGGACACCAGTAGTAGACTACAGAGTTCACAGGAATGTGGTAGCTCAGAGATCTAAGCATAGTTAAGATATCTGCCAAAAGGGGAAAGTATGGCACCTTTATGTAGTAAACAAATGCTTCTGCTCTTTCATGAGGAGGGAAGTATCTGGTTCTCAAAAAATGGCAGAAATTTGATGGTCAGAGGATTGGTGGCATCTTTTGGTTTATGTGACAAGATGTTACAAGGTCCTTATCAAGAAGGAAAGTACACATTGTTTTCTTCATGAAACCTCTTGTGTTTTATTGTAGGGCTGCCTCCGGCCTTCCCTTTGGCCTCCTTACCATTGCCCCCTCCCACCCCCATATTCTGAACAAAAGTTCCATGTGAAGGAGGTCAGGTGGTGAACCCACTGAAAGAGTCTTTCTTTGTCATTGTAAGCAAGAAGAGAATGGCAAATGGGGTAAGAATTTGTTTAACTCAGTCCCCTTGGAGTCCTATATTTTGCTCAGATTTTCATTATTTGAGGATAAAAGTTGTTTTTAGGCCTAAGGAACTCAGCTAATGGGCCAGTTTTCCAGTTCATTTTTCAGGACTGGGCACAGCTTTGGGAGAACAGTTTTTATCCTTCCAGTTCTTGCATTCCGTCTCAGATAATAGTGTATTAAGAAAACCAAGCCAAGTGAAGCAAAGTTCAGAAGTGGGAGGAAAATTGACAGAAAAGCTTCAGCGACAGCAGCTGGCCCCAGGAACCAGTGACGGATAAAGAAAACTTGGGGCAGAAGAGCCTGTGCTGAAGGGGATACTAGTGAGTGGAGCAGGGCCAGCCACACAGAGAGGCTTCGCAGGAAGAAAAAAAGGAATAGGAATTAATTGCAATGAATTCCTCCTAAAACACTGAGAGTTGGAGGCAGTGCATAGGTTACTCAAAGGGTAACTTCAAATTCTGCAAGGTTTCAGAGCACTTCTTACAAAGGAAGCTACAAGAATCTCTGCCAAGTATATGGAATTTCCAACTTAAAGTCAGGGGAACTGGCTTCCGAGCCTCCTGGAAGTGGATATGTGGACACAGATGGTAGTTTTGCTTTCAGGTTTGTGAGGAGTAATCTTAGGCTTCTTCAGTTTTCTTACTAGTCTCTATTCCCTGCTGATATTTCCCTTGGCAGAGAAGGATTGCACTGACTAAGCCAAATGCAAGCAATAAATCCAGCCATGCTTTATATTGTATTAACTCCAGCTAGGGGTAAGAAGGCCCCAGGACAAACATGCCTATGGTGATAGTGGAGGTTCATTGTTTGAAGGGCAAACTAGACCCTGGAGCAGTCTAAGCATGTGGAGCAGAGGCTGAGAATGGGGATTGGAGTTGGGGGTCTCTCCAATTTTGTTTGCTTTTGGTTAACTCTTCTCAGAAGATAGTGGGCAAGCCAGAAAAATCATTCTGGAGGGGAAGCCAAACAAATAGATATTTCAGTAAGGCTAAAAATGAAGAGGGCCTTTTCTAATAAAGCTAATAGACCAAGAAGAGGCTGCCAAATGCTGCTTACTCCAACCTCATTTTATTGGCAGTGAAGCAAGTGAAACACTTGCTCTGAAGACTGGCCCTTTCTTAGAAGTGGCTCTCATTGGAAGAAAACATCCTGTGTTTTGCTAAGTGGTCTGTCTCTGAAGAACACTGTGAATAAAAGAGAAAGTCTAGCTGTGACTTCAACCAAGTCAAGTGGTCATGCAACTCATGAGATCAAAACATTCAGATTGATGAAGAAAATGAAGCAGATGAGGGGAGACAGTATAGTGCACTGCTTTTGTTTTGCTTTGTTTTGTTTTGTGCTCTTTGGGCAGAAGGTCATCACTCCCGAACCTGACCTGGAATAGGCCATCACCCCTGAGCTATTTACACTAAAACTTAGTTGGCCACCGGGATGAGGTGAAAGGTAAACAGGATTCCTTGTTGGTTCATGGTTTTGAACAGAGAGTATTACCTTGTGGGCATGAAAAGGATGTGGTGAGTCAAAAGTGTTTGTCAAATACTTCTCCTATTGTTTTAAATCAAGGCTCAGATATTTAAAGTAGATTACATGTGCCGGAACAAACTATCTGAAGACACATTTGATGAGACAGTGAGCTTGCTTCTTCCCCATTATTGGATAAAATAAGTGTAACCAGTTCAAACCCTATATACCCTGTCTTCACTACCAAATTTTGCAACAGGAAATCTGTACCCTTATAGAGTTGGTATGGGTTAGCCAAGCAGAAGAAAGCCTTTCAACCATAGAATGCAGAGGGCCTCTGCTATTACTTACTATCTGGTGAGCTACCAGATACAGCTACAGAGGAGCTGAATTTGCATGAGATGGAGGATTGAAGGAAAGGTCTAGAACCAGAGTGTCCTGTGGCATGGTCAGCCTAACAGCCTTAGTGAGGAGACCTGGGAAGCTGGGGGATGGTATGAGAAGGTAAGAGAGACAAAGCTTGTCTAATTCTTGAGTTTGCCCCAGGCCAGCCCTGCATGCCAAAATATCTTCTCACATCTGCCAGTTTTCAAGGCTTGGCTTGTCTCCACCTGGACTCCCACAATTTCTTTCGTCACTCCTACTTCCCTCTTAGGAGCATTACTCAAGCTAAGGAAAAGTTCGTGCTGCCTTGAACTTGAAAGTAACTGTGACACAATCTAGTTACCAACATGAAATGGTTTCAGGGGCTCTGTGAAAATACTCTACTGCCCAACTAGCTTTCACACCTTCGTGTCTAACTGCCTGTCATTTCCAGCATGTGTCACATGCCCCTTGCTTTCTTCCTGTGATCCTCTTTAATCATTTATCTGTCACTGAACTTCCATTGGGCTGAAAGTATGGCAGCTGGTCACGGTTGGAGCCCTCCTGGTTTCAGAAATTCCCCAGGGTGCCCTGCTACAGTTTGGATGTGCTGAGGAGCATGTGGAAATGTAAAGGCATGTTCTCTTACAGAGAACAGTTTGCTATCAGCAGAATCCCACTCATTTTCTGTAGACCTGTAAACTGAGGAAGGCTGGCATTGTAGACGTATTAAAAACTGGTCCAAAGCTTGGCTGGTTAATTAAAGTAGTTAAAAAATAGATTGGTTGCTGCTCCAGGGATGGTGGCTCCTCAGCACCCTTCTCCTTTCTCCTCTTTAGCCCCTCATCCACCTGTACCCTAACCTCACCCTCAGGCTCTGTCTGGCCTCCTTCTTCTCTTGCTTGTATTACCTACTCCAACAGCCTCCAAACCTGTCACAATAGTTCTGTGGGCCTATTTGCAATGCAATCTGACTATGTTTCTCCTCTGCCTCAAGCCTCCTTCTGCCCTGTTTCCTAGGAAAAAATATCTGAGAAGGCCTAGAAAGCACTGCCTGTCTCTTCAGTGCCACCTATAACCTGCCCACTGCCCTGCAGATAAGCAAGACACCTATTACTGACACCAAGCTGTTTCTCTGACTTTGTATCTGCCATCACCTGTGCTCTAGTGCTGCACCTCTGCCTCACTTGGCCAATGAAGACTCAACCCAGAAGATGGTTCCCTGGCTGAGGGTCCTTTCTCCTCCCTAAATACCCTTCATACCTCCATCACAGCAACCCCATGAGGTATCATTACTAACTGTTCAATGAATCTCTCCTCACATCTGGACTATAAGATACTTGAGAACAGTGAATGGATCTTACTCACTGGAACCCCAACATGTAGGCCAGTGCTTCTCAACTGGGAGGGATTTTTCTCCTCAGGGGATATTTGACAACATCTAGAGACATTTTTGTTTGTCATAACTGGGTGGGTGGTACTACTAATATCTAGTGAGTAGAGGCCAGAGATGCTGCTAAACATCCTATAAGATGGTGTCCTACAACAATAAGTTATCAGACCCAGAAATGTCAATAGAAACCTTGATCTAGAACAAAGAGTATGTAACTAATGCTACTTAATGAAGATAATGTGAGTATATATCACTCAATCAAACTCTGCTCTCAGGCAAGGTCCATGTGACAGCTATTAGTTTGTGAGAAGGAATTCACATTACTGTACTCTTTCAGGATGATTTGATTTAAGCCTGATCTCCCATTGTGTTCTCAAAGTTTGGCTCCAGTAAAGGTATTTTCAGGTATCAACTGAACAAATAGGAACAATATTTTGAGATAGTTCTCTCTTTTTGTAAGATTTTATTTATTTATTTGACAGGGAGAAAGTGTGTGTGTGTGTGTGTGTGTGTGTGTGTGTGCCCGTGTGCCCATGTGCCCGTGTGCCCAAGGAGGCAGAGTGGCAGGCAGAGGGAGAAGCAGGCTCCCCCACTGAACAGAGAGACTGATTCGGTGCTCAAACCCAGGATCTGGGATCATGACCTAAGCCAAAGGCAGACGTTTAACTGACTGAGCCACTCAGGTGTCCCTGGGACAGTTCTTTACTAAGAATTCCTAACCTGGAATAGAATCATAGAATGTCAGAAATAAAAGGGGCTGTAGAAACCACCCAGCTCAATGTGCCAATTTTATAGATGGAGACTCTAGATCCTGCTTGATGAAGTGACTCACCCAAGGTTACCTCCCTAGGAGTGATGGAGTCTGGGAGACAGTAGAAGGATGGGCTGTGTTGTGATTTTATCAAAAATAAGTATAAGACTGTTGGGTCCATCTGTGGTCCCTAATAGAAACTGGGACCAGGGTGAGGGTGTGGAGAGGACGGGGGAGTTAGATTTGTTCCCCTGGAAAGACAAGGGCAAGAGGAAATATAGAGAGCTTTCCCAGAAAGAAGCTTATTATATATCTTGGTTTTCTAAACTTCCAAACCTTTGCTTAAATCTCATGCTACTAAAGTTGATGTCTGCCTGGTGCTAAAGTCTATAACTTGATGCTTCAGATCATACACAGTCCAAACCTTTCCACTTGTCAATTTGTCTCACTGGGAGCAGTATTTATATTTTGGGCAGGACAATTCTTTGTTGCAGGATTAACTGTTTGGTATCCCCAGCCTTCATTCACTAAATATCTGTTGTGTCTCTCATCATTATCATTGGAAAAGAAGCCTAGATAGTTCCAGATGCCCCCCTAGGAATACACTACTGCTTCTCCTCACTCACTTTTCAATCAGGAAACATCAGTAAACAGATGGCAGAGTTGTATTTTTCTTGAGCAAAGCACATCTTGGTCAGGATGATAAAGTAATCAGAATTGTGGACAAAATGGTCTTAATGATCATCATCAAAATGACCTATAGGGTCTATTAAAAATAAGATTTTCAGGCCCAAACTCAGCAGATATGATGCAAGAATATATATTTTTAGTAGTTCTACCAGGTGATTCCTGTGTATACTAAAAGTTTGAGAAGCATGCAGTAGTTCTCAACCTGAGAGAATCAATGTTTAAAAACACCACTGCTCAGGTCACCTGGGTGGCTCAGTCAGTTAAGCATCTGCCTTTGGCTCAGGTCGTGATCTCAGGGTCTTGGGATGGAGTCCCATGTCAGGCTCCCTGCTCATCGGGGGCCTGCTTCTCTCTCTCTCTCTCTCTCTCTCTGCCCCTTTTCCCCACTGTGCTCGCTCTCTTACTCTCTTTCTTAAGTAAATAAATAAATAAAATCTTCTTTAAAAATAAAAAATATAAGCACCACTGCTCTCTCTCAGGCATCCTGAGTTAATTTGATACAGTGGGGTCCTGGTATGGGATGTTTTAAAAAGCTCGCTGGATGGTTCTGATACTCAGCCAGGATTAAGAAACACAACTATTAAGGAGTCTTACCAAATAAGATGTGATCACGAATTCATTTCCCTCTTCTTTCTTCTGAATTAGATGCAAACAACTTAAGACAATTGTTCTAAACTTTGGTTGTATCCCTCAAGAAGATTTATAAAATCCTGATGCCTAGGCCATACCAAATACCATTGAAATCAGAATTTTGGGGGACAGGACTCAAGTATCAGTATGTTTAAGGCTCCAATGGGCTGCCAAGTTTGAGAACCACTGATTCAGAATATTTGCCTGTCTTCTCCCATAATCTTCTGCTCTTGGCTTCTATCTCTCCTCCAACCTCCTGGTTTGTAAAGTCTGAGAGAGCTTGAGGGGTAGGGGTTAGGATGAGACTGGTGAGGGGATAAAAGGGCAAGATTCAGCCTCATTTTCTTTGAAACCTACTTCCTAGCCATTGCTTTTCCAGCACTCTGGGAGTAAAGGGCGGTGGTGAACCCTCCAGACTTATTGTTATGTATTTCCAAGAGGAAGATTCTTGGACCAGCACCAAGCTTGTCTTTTCTTTTTTTTTAATCTCTGCTCTTCCCAGAGGTTTCTAAATATTGTTCTAGGATAAAGATTTCAGCTTTTATTCCTTTCCAACATGTCATTTATGTGGCACAAGCAGGTCAAAGAAGCAATGGAAAGTTGGAAGCCATTCTCTTCTAATTAGCAGACATCTAAATGGCTGAAATTTACTTACTAATAACAGTGCAAGCACAAGCACCTGGAATGTTAATTACTGTCATTGGTCCTTGAGCCTGTTTTCATAATTGAGAAGAATTGTTAATACATCACTGCTGCAGCTAGGGACTAATAAAAGACTTTCGTCCTAGGTCTATTAAGTGCCATTAGGTAATGAACCCAAATCTGCCATTGGGTAGATCGGAAGGTCAAATGTGCTCCCCTTTCAAAGAATTGTTAAGTCTGACCTCATTGCTAATGGCAGAAGAGTACCATGAACATTGAGATAGAGCTGCCTCCTCTTTGACATATTTTGTAGTTGTGTCAAAACAAGGGCTGCCCATTCCCCCTCATTTCTGCCAACTCCAGCCCCATCTTGTTGCTGCTTCCTTGAGATGTAAGGGAAGATTGTTCTTCTTTGTATGTGAGTCTAGGTCCCAGGTATTCAGAATAGAATTCTCTAAGTCTAGAGTGCTCTGGCCTCCTAGTGTTAGGTTCTTTCAATACACATACACATACATTTTTCTCTAAGATGCATAATTTGCATTGGGCTGGTGGATCCTGGTGTCGAGTTGGGAATCACTCACTGGTCTACATTCTTCCCCCTAAATCAGTAGTCCTTCCCTGCCATATGGCTTCACTTAGGGCCAACTCTGATCATCAGAGAGTTAGATCTGAAGTGCAAATCCTTCTTCCTTCAGGAGAATCACCTCTTATGTAAACTTTTGTCACCAAAAAAACATGAGGCTTGGGAGGGAAGAGCACAGCCTGATAACATAAAACAACAGCATCAAACCTCAAATAAAAAATGTCCTCCAATAGGTCAATATTTACCTTAAAACTGCAAATTACAAAAGGGACCGTTCAAGTAGTTCTTCCCAGAAATCCAGGCATTTTCTACCCAAAATGCCTTCTTAACAACTTAAAATGTTGGCTTCAGAGATATTAATATCTATTTCCCAGCAGTTACTATTTATTATTATGTGAAGCCCTTAACATCTCAGAGTTTACTCAGTCTTCATACAACCTGAGGAGGAGGCATGATATCATTAGCCTCACTTAACAGAGGATGAAATGTGCCCAAGTTTACACAGTCATGAAGTGTGAGGATCTGAGTCAAAGTGTGTCTGGATCTGGAAATCCACACCATTAATTGCTGTGCTTTATGCATTGGCTCAGACTGCTGCTCTGATTGGTGGTACTGGCTGACCTTGCTGGGAGACTAGACCATGGTCTTGCCATTTTTTTTGTGCTTTTATCATAGTTTCTGTTATTACATTTGTTGACCTCCTCACTCTTACAGCCTTAGTTTGGTTCTCACTGAGATGGGAGAGATCTTTGTCAACCAGTCTCATGGTTCCTTAAGCAGGTCCCAAACAGGGTATCCTTATATTCTAGTCTTTTTATAGTGCCCTGGTATTATAAACATTTAGAAGCTAAGATTCCAGGTCTCTTACAGATACATTCTTTTCTCCATTCCCAGCTTCTCTGCACTTGTTTTCCCAATCACAAACTTAGAACAAGTTCTCTAGAGGTTGGGTCAGAAGCATTTTTTTGACACCAAGAACACTAATAAGTTGTAGGTGTGCCAAAGGCCTTTATTCTTTCCCATATCAAGGTGAGTTTACTGTCTGTCTACACTCTTCTTAGACTAACCATCTAAATGGTGTCATTACCAATTGCATTGCATAATTGTGCAGTACCCCATTTGTACCTTCCCAGCACCCTGATTGTGCTTTAGGGAACCATCGTTACCCGACTTTTAGTCTATATGCAATCAATCTGTAACCTTGGGGTAGACATGTGACCCAGACCTAGCCACTCAGAACATGACCTCTCGCTGGTCAAAGAATTGGCTCAAAGATGTAGACAGGAAACAAATAAAGCCAATCAGAATTAATTCTAGACTAGTCTTCAAGCAAATGGATTCCAACTCTTTACTTCTGAACTTGTAGCCATTAGGACATAAACTGAAGTTGCTGGTCCACAAGGAATGGAGTCTATGTGAAAAGAGAAGATAGCAGAGACAAGAGTTGGAGAGAGATTGGGTCTCTATGACACTGTCTGAGGCTTTGGACCCAGTCATGCCTTAAGTATACCCATAGACTTTTCAATTACATGAGAAAATAAATTATCTTTTTGTTTAAGCTAGCTGGGTTGGTTTTCTGTTACTTAAATGAAAAGATTCCCAATAAAATAATGTTCTTCATTGAATGGTTCCTCATGAAAAAGGATAACCCAGATACTGTTCTGGGACAGACTGACCCAAAAATACCTCTCTGCTTATAGACACCCTTACACTCAGAATTTTGTGTACACATGAGAAATGGTTTTGCAAATACTAAACCAAGAACTGGTATGAAGTAATCTTCATCTATTTTAGCGTGGATTGACCTTCTCAATATGAGAGTTAACTGAGGGAGGATAGAAAATGTATAATGCTCTGGGTATAGGTTCCCAGGGTATGCTAGAATGGGGTGTTAAGGGAAGAGGCTAGAATAGGAAAAGATGGAAGGAATCGATATGTATTAAAAATGAACATCTTATGTATGTCTGAGGCTCTGTTTCCATTAATTGGCTTTTGGACCTGAATCAAGAGTACCAGAATTGAAAACTTAATAAAAACAAAACTCATGGAGAGAAGAAACATTTTCATAATAGCCCAAGTGAGAGTAATGACATGAGCTAATCCAATTTGAAGTTTAAACAAAGAAATTGCTCTGTGCAATGGGACTACCTCATTTTGTTTCAGAACTAAGTACCATGAAGTAGACTGTAGGTCAGGGAATCTTGTCTAAATATACCAAAGGATGGGAGAGATGGAGATTAATTACTCTGTTGGAGGAGACAGAGTAAAGTTGGAGAGAAAAGGAACAAGAAGTTCTTCTATGGCAACAGACCATAAAGCTTTTAAAAAGAAGTATTTGAATAGCATTCAACCCACAATGCAAGTTATGAGAGGCTTATTGGGAAAAATGTTGCTGATTTTTTTAATCCACTGAAAAATAGTAAATTAAATTTTGTTTTCTATTTATGATTGATGGACCTGACTTTTCAGGACTAGGGCCTATCAAGTGACTTTCAGATTTTAAATTTAGTCGAAGAGGGAATATTTAAACTTTCTTTTAAGATAGTGGTCTGCAACATTTTTCATGTCCTTGTGCACAACAATCTTATGGCCCCATGTAAAAGGACTATGTCATTTGAGGAAGAGATTTCTGTACTGGACCAACCCAGGTCCACTCAGATCCCAAAGACAGGATACCTGTCTTCCACACAAGCAAACTGGGTCCATCAGTTTGGAAAGTCAGCCAAAGACTGTCTGCAGGTTTAAGCCTATACCGAGGCCACATGGAGAAGGGGACAAGGACTGGCACTTTTGTTCTAGCTCTGCCAAGTGCAGGACATTGGATGAGGTTTTTAGTGTTAGTGAGACTTAATCTGTCTACATATAAAACAGGATTAAAAATATCTTACATTTCCTACCTTATGGGGTCACTATGAGGATCAAAATTACCTTGTTTATGACCAGAATCTGCAACCATAGAATGCTAGAGAAATGTATGGCATGATGATGATGATGGGCGTGGTGATGTTTTCTCCCCACTCTCTACATCACCCTGAAATGGCCAGGAATTTACACTGAAGTGAAGAATAAGCGACTAAAGACAGTAACTGGGAGCATAGAGTGTGGGAAGCTAGTCTGCAGCTGGGCTTTTGTGTTGGGCCAAAGAGCTAATGGGGTTTTGGCTTCCTGAGCACCTCTGTTGAAACTCCCTGGGGAATTTTGCTTTATGAAATTCCCAGCCATTTGGGATCCCACTGGGTTGGTGATTAGGAGCTCCCTTTTGGACTAAAAAAAAAAAATGTGTTTGAAGTCTGCTGGGAAGAGCTGTAAGAGGGAGTTGGGGGGTTCTTCCCTGACTCCCACTGTGCATTGATAGAAGCTGCCCCCACCAACTGTTTATTGCCAATTCATTTTATCTCCAGAGCCAAAGAAAATATATTTGAAGTGAACACTTTGAATTAAACCTATTTTTCGCTAGGATCCACAGATGGTGAAATATTAATGAACAGGTGGATTGCACAATACTTCAAGATTGCTTTAGGTTGTTTTTTACAGACTAAGTTATTGACACCAGAGTTGCTGACATATATTCTGGTATGAGAAATCATTAGCATCAGCACAGAGCAAGCTCCAAACTAATGAAAACAATGTCTATTTTACCAAGAATGGAGTAGTAGGTAAAGAGCCTGAGATGACGTGTAATACATTTCTGAAAATACAGACAGCTAATTTTGTAATGCATTTCCAGCAAAAGCTGTGACAGTGGCTACTCTGGAAGTCTCTGAATTTCTTTTCTGCCTGGGAAAGGTATTCTGTGCAATTTACTGGAAAAGAAGGAATGGAAAAGGTACCACAGTTCTTCTGGAAGTCATGTGTACAAATGGAACAAAGCCTGAAGTCCCTCAAATTTCCATCTATACAGGAAATTACATGTTAGGAAGTATTGTCTTGCAGCTAAACAGTGCCAGTCTTGAAGACACATTATTCAGCAGCATTTTTTCAGAGCCTCTCTTCCAGCTCCCAGTACTCTCTCACCTTCACTTGCTTCACACTCTCTCCTTTGCCAAACCCTATAGCTCTTCTCTGGCCCCACACACTCAATAACATGTGTGGACCTTGCCACACACCCTGATTTGAGCAAACCAATTGCAGTGCAACACTAGAAAGACAGTGAGGGAAATTTTTATTTGGATAGTGTACCATAATGATAACCAATACGCTCTTACCAGTTCTGATAGGTGTGATAATGGTATGGTGGTAATGTAAGAAAGTACTCATATTTTTAGTAACTCACTCTTAAATACATAGGTAAAATGACACAATTATGAGATTTGCCTTTTTAAAAGATTTTATTTATTTGACAGCGAGCAAGTAAGAAAGAGAGAGAGAGCATGAGCTGGGGGGCAGGGCAGGAGGGGCAGTGGGAGAGGGAGCACTAAGTAGGGATCTCTGCTAAGTAGGGAGCACTATGCAGGGATCAATCCCAGGACTCCAGGATCATGACCTGTGCTGAAGGCAGACACCTAAATTACTGAGACACCCAGGTGCCCCAAGATTGCAGACAAAAGAAAGGGAGAAGAACGGAAAAAGGTAGAGATGAAGCCAAAGTGGGAAGATACTGATAACTCCAGATTATGAGTAATTGATATTTGAAGTTCATTATACTATTTTCCCTACTCTTATATATGCTTGCAATTTTTCCCAAGACAATTCTTTTACAAAAAGAGAAAGAGGAAAGCAAATACAAATATGCTCTTAAGCAATAAATCAGATAAATATATTTTAAAACAATAGTAAAAGAGGTATTTTGTAGACAGGTAAGTCCATCAAACAAACCTGACATATTTGAGTACCATTTATGAAACCATAGGCCAACAGTGCAATGTGAGATATACTTCAACACGAAATACTAAAATTATAAAAACTGGATCATACACACAAACATTTTAAGCCTTTATGATTCTTTTCAACCTGAATGGCCTAGCCTCACTCATAAAAGATTTCCTAAATGTACAATCGTCTCAAAACAAGCAATATCTTATTGATTTATTTAAATTTTTAAAAAAAGATTTTTCAAAAACACTTGAATCAAGTCAAAAATAGTATGAAGTGAGGTAGGACTCTGAAGGGAGGGGAAGTTAAGTTAAACCTTTTTAAAACAGAATGGAACCTCATATTTTTAAAGCATTGCTTTCTGGTAGGATTCATAGGTTTCCTCCCACACCCTCAAGACTGTGGTCAGTGTCTGAAGGAAATTATTGCTACTCATAAGTGGAGTTTTAAAAGTCTAGCATGGATTCTGGAGAAATTATTGGAAAAATTTTAAAAAACACTTTTACTGTCCTCAAATAGTTTAAAGAGAGCTAACATTCACATCCATTTGTTGCTAAAAGCACCAGTTTCATTTGAAAACATTGTCAGTTGGAATTGATTCCCTGTGTTGCATAAGACAAGGCCAGTGTACAGTCTCGCAACCCCCATGACTGAAGCAAAGAGACCCCAGAAGCAGGAAGGCCACCAGGAAAACAGGCTGGGTGAGCAGCACATGGCTTGAGTCAGAACAATGGAGATTTTTCCCATTTCTCAGTCACAAATATTTTTCCAGCTTCGGCTTTTACTTTGAGTAAGACCTATATTTTGATCTAGCCAACTAATTTCCTGGAGAATTTGCTCAAATTGCTTATTTTGCATCTTGCTAACTGAAGTGGAAAATGAACACTTGAATGTTCCAGTTCACACGTTCCTAATGTGTGGAGATGTGAGCTCCGGGGAACCAAGGTTTCCTCCTGCAGGGATAAAATGAACACACGGGCAGCTTAAACCAGGAAGAAAGTGAGCCATCCTGCAGAAATGTGTGGTTATGGGCTGAGATTTTAGAAAGTGAGGAAAAGACATCTTGTTATCAGACAGAAACTGAGTTACCTCAAAGGACTGGAAAGGTGAATCAAACAGTAGTTACGGTGTAAGCCAACGCACAGAGGCTGTAATATGGAGAGGATGTGGGGAAGCGCGCCAAGGTCCATCTGACTGGAACACGGGATAAATAGAGGGGAGTAAGAAGTCAGAAGATTAGACAAGTGCTTTAGGGAAAATCTGGAATGCCAGGATGGAAAGGAATGTTAGATGTTCAGTAGTGCACAGGTGGGGCACTGGGAGTTTGGTAAGCCTGATGGGAGTTCCCTTGTTGAAAGTAAATCCAGCCATGGTAAGTAAAATGAATTGGAGTAATCAGAGGCAAGACTTAGCAAACAATTGCCTTTGGAAGTCCTTGATGTGGAGCATGGGTGGAGGGAAGAATGATACTGTCACTAAATTCAATAAAGACCCCAGAAGAAAAACTTGGTCTGTGATAAAAGATTATTAATCTACTTTTAGCTCTGCTAAGTTTAAGACACCATTCAAAACTTCCAGCAAAAATGTCTACTAGAAAGTAAGAAACAGAGTTTGGTTGCTGAAGGGAGAAGATAAAGCCAGAAAGAGAATTTGAGACATCACATGTAAGCAGTAAAATGGTGGGTATGCAAAGTGGGGGCAGTGGATGGAAATCATCTGGGTTTTCTTTTTCTTTTCTCTCAACTCAAAATACAGATGCCTTTTGAGTTTTGTCAGCCACCCCTCCCAAACCATCTACCCCGATTCAGGAATGAAATGCAGAAATATAGGACAAAATTTCACATGTGGTCACATGGATTAATTCCCTAACTTTCTGTTGTTGGGTAGAATCACGGTAGCCTTAGTAGAAGTGTGAGAATTCTAAGTAAAATGATGAGGGGCAACGCACTCTCTTTACTTTGCCCTCCACCAAGTTAAGACAAGGGCATCCATCTTCAGACCTAACATCCTGATCAGTCTCTCCCCATGAGCCACAGTGCATTGCTGCCCAGGACAGGCTTTGAGGAACTGGCACAGAGCAGGGAGAGCATATGCCTTATTTAGGGGTAGAGGCAAGGTGAGGCTCAAAGCTGGTAGGATATGCCCAGCACCCCTGAGAGATTACCCATCTGAAGAGTCAGTTAGTTCTTTCTTAAAACATCCTAAACAAAAGAAAGTGCAATGAAAAGGCAAGATTCCACTGTTGGATTCCTCAGCCGGTTCTACAAATGAATGACATGAGTGTTAATGGGCTGAAAGTGAAACAAGTATGGAAGGAGTCTATACAATCTCATTTGGTCAGGCGTCAGGGGTCAGGAGCATCCTCTCATCACTCTTCCAATGATGGATGCATTCTCATTTCGGTCCGCTGTCTTCCTCTCAACTTGCCTTAGCTGCATCTGTTGGGTAATTTTGTGTCATATTGCATGTTTAGGATGAGGTTGCATGTTTCCATTGTGAGTACAAAGGGGTCACAGTGGGAGAACTCCCCCAACATGAACTTGGAACAACAGGAAATCAGATTGCTGGATGAGACCAAAACTTGAAAGTAAATGCTGATGAATCAGAGAAGAAATACAGCAGATCTCCTGAAAGAACAAATGTGTTCTTGGAACAGCAAGATTTGACTTGATTCTAACTGATAGCATATCTAAAGAAAAAAGCTATCCATGAGAAGGGGAACCCTGCTCAGTTATGAAAAAGGCAATTGCAGTCATTCAATAAATTTTTTCTGAGTACCTACTATGTGCCATCAGTGAGCTCATATTCTAGGTGAGGAGATAGGAAATAAACAAATGCACATATAACCAAATGTCAGGTAGGGATATGTGTGTGTCCCAGGCAAAGGGTCTGCAAAGTAAAGGACAGCATCATTGGCCACAGCAAGATGAACTCATTCAAGTTTTATGCCAGATTTGGAGGCATGGTTGGACCTACAAACCCAAACCTGTGTCTCCGGCACTTACTGGTGATATTTTGACCTAGTAATAGCCCTTCTGTCGATTTCTTTCTGTGTGACTTTCATGAAGACATACACAGAAAAAAGAATACATATACAAGCATGCATGGTTCAATGAATTTTCCAAACTGAGCACATCTGTCTAACCAGCACCCTGAATCCCTCCTCATGCCCCCTCTTAGCCCTTCTTCCACCACAGACTAACCACTACACTGATTCTAACACCATGGATTTGTTTTGCCTGTTTCTGGAACTTAATATATATGGAAATATCATAAGGCTTCTTTTATTCAATATTACGTCTACATGATACATTCATATCATCGTATGTATCAATAGTTTATTCTTTTTTCACTGTAGTATATTTCATTGTATATCACGATTTATTTATCCGTTCCATTTAAATGGACATCAGGGGCATTTCCACTCTTCTTTTGATAAATTATTTTTGTTTAAATCTGTTAGAGCTAATTTCTGATGTTTGTAACTAAGAATCCTGAGTGATACATTTTTGTTTTAATTCTAAATTTTTATTGAGTGAGAAAGTGATTGAACATTTTCTGTAGAATTTCTGTAGAAATTCTTCTTTTTTTAACAATGCTATGAAGGCATGGACTTTCTCTTCCTCTGCTATTTGGCAAAGAACATTAACTCACTCTATCTTAACAGTGAGGTCAAATGATCAACAATAACATTCCATGTAGATAAAACTCTGAGTTCCTGGCTTAAATACAGTAATTTCTAGAACAACAGCTATAACTTGGGGTCTCTTTGGTTGCTACACAGACTGGTTAGAAGGTTTTCTCTGCAGGGGCCAGTGAAATGACCACTTTTGGGTATGTGTCTCAGCAGTTACAGTGGTTCAGATTTTGATTGTGCAATAGGAGAGGTTTTGAGACTGTGGTTTTGGTTTTCCTCACAATCCCCATGGCCCCAGCTGCTGCTCTCAGGAACTCTGAAGAGTATTATTAATAGGCAAACACAATCCAGTGAAAAGGAAAATGACAGACTCAGTTAAAAGACAGTCATACCAGTTATTCATCAGTCACTGGGATATTTCCATTTTTCAAGCACACATCAGTGCCCTTCATGTGGGAGTCCATCCTGTCCAAGCAGGGCTATAGGAGAGAGGAATGGCCCACTCTGCCTTTACATCATTTTCCTCTTTGGCCAGGCTGAATCAACTGTGGAGGCAATCATTCATGGCCTGACTTTTGAGCAATGACTTGGGCCAGCCGGTAATTGTTCCCCTTGGTATTCCACTCAGACATTTGTAATAACTGTGGCAAGTACTCACTGTGCATTTATTATCTGTACCAGGTACTATGCCAAGGACGCTCTGTGCATGCCCACTCCATTAAAGGCCAATCTCTCTATTTATGCTCTGGATACATCCTCTCATCCTTCCTGTAATTAATCTCTCTCTTCCCCTGTCATGATCAGTTTCTCCCTCTCATTTCCACGAGCAGTCATATCTCCCTCCAGGCACATCCCACTCCTCTGCTCTTTCACAGCGCAACTTCCTGAAAGAATGATCTACAGTCCCATCTTCACTTCCTCATCTCCTAGTATTAGCTCAACCAATTCCAGCAGGCCTTCCTCCTCTCCATGCCATTTGGAAATTTCAAAGTCATGACCAACCTCCTTTGCCAATCCAAAGGTTACCTCTGTGTCTTCACCTTACTAATTTTGCAGGAGCAGTTGACGCCATTGACCATGCCCTCCTTAAAATCTTCTTCTCTCCCAGATTCCATGATGCCACTTCTCTTTTCCTCCTACCTAACCAGCTGCATCGTCTCTGACTTTTTGCTAGTTTCCCTTTCTTTGCCTGATCTCCAAGTGGAATGATGGGAGACTTGTCTAGATATTATTCTGTCCCTCTCTACCCTCTCTCTAAGTGAGTTCACACAATCTCATGTTTTTAAATATTATCTACATACTGATGTTGTTCAGATGTAAAATATCTAGTCTTGATACCAGTGACCTTCCTCCGACTCAGGTCCCTGCACCACACTGTCTGCTCTGCATCCCCAGGGATGTCAAAGAGGCATCTCAGATTCAGTATCGACAGACAAAGCTGTTCCGGGTCCCCAGCTTTGCCTCCCTGTCTCAGTAAACAGCACAAATATGCACCCTTTTGTGTAAGGCAAACATTTGGAAGTCATCCTTAGATCCTCTTGCTCTCACTGTCCCAAGTGAATCATCAGCAAGTCCTGTTGGCAACAGCTTCGTATCCATAGTAAATTCTAAGAGTCTTTTATTCCTTTTAATTTTACAAATTAAAAGAAAGTTTGAAAACAGGAGGGAAACACCAGGGTTTTCTCATAATCTTATAATCAGTATTTTAATAGCTGCACATTGTCTCATGGAGTGGACACATTCTGATTTCCCAATGCTGCATCTTCAATTCTTCTTATATTTCACTTTTATAAACAGTTGTGCAGTGAATATCTGCATGCACATATAGGTGTTTTATTTACTTTTATTTTTTTAAGATTTTATTTATTCATAGAGATGGAGAGAGAGAGAGAGAGAGAGAGAGAGAGAGAGAGAGAGAGAGGCAGAGACACAGGGAGAGGGAGAAGCAGGCTCCATGCAGAGAGCCTGACGTGGGACTCGATCCAGGGTCTCCAGATGACGCCTTGGGCTGCAGGCGGCGCTAAACCGCTGCACCACCGGGGCTGCCCTACTTTTCTTTTTAAAACAGAGAAGCTGAGGGGCACCTGGGTGGCTCAGTTGGTTATGCATCCAACTCTTGATTTTGGTTCAAGTCATGACCTCAGGGTTATGAGACTGAGCCCTGCATCACTCTCTCTCTCTCTCTCTGTCCCTCTCTCTCTGCCCCTCCCGCCACCCACTCTCTCTAAGAAAAAAGATAGAGAAGATGATATTTTTATCAATATAAGATCACTGAGTAGTTGTCTTAGCAGAGAAAAAACTAATACATAAAACCTACTTCCTACAATTCAAAATTAGGGAAACCAAGAGGGGGGAACTGGTATGACCTCCCAGGTCCTGTGGGCAGGAAAGGCAATGAGACTATTGAGACAAAGGCCATGAAGAAAGGGATATTAGGCTAGTGGTCCAGATGTAACATAGTGAACACTTGGACTCATCATGTAGCTCAAGCATCTGAGCTGGAACTTTTGAAGCCAAGATGTGGAGATTATTAATAAGCTCAACCTTGCAGCATGGTGTTATGGTTTAAAGAGCTCCTGTGGCAAGTGCTGGCCCTTAGAGGGATCTCAGTATAACCCCAGACATGGATGCCCTGGACCATTTTCAATAGTAGTGCAGGTGGTAATGACAGAAGCAACAGTAACTGAGCCTGGAGGTTCTGCTGTGGACTAGTCTAATCCCCTTCTTTTCTGACTCTCTTTGGATTGAATAAAGCACCTAGTATTCTTGACCAATAAAGGAAGTGATGAGAAGCTTCAAAAAGTCAAGACTCAACTTCCTGCTAGTAGGGCATTAGAAGTTCAGGCAACTACCTAGAAAACTGGTATTTGCATCCCTCCTACTGTGGAGCAGGCTTGCAGGTTACATGAGGGATTCTTTCCTGAGGCTAGATTCCCAGAAAAAGGATTACCAATCAAAGGGCATGAACATTTTTATGACTCTTGGCCAAAAGTACAATTTCTTTTCAGAGGGATGCACTAATATCCACCATCTATTTCTCTATATCCTCTCCAGCAATGAATAATTAAGTGGATTTTCTTTTTGTCAAAACCAAGAATTCTTGAGAGGAGCAATCAGTGTGAGAAGCAGTGACCCACAGAGGGGTCAGTGCACTTGTGAAATCAGTAGCATTTTGAAACCCACTCACTGCCACTGGTTCCAAAATGTGCATTCCCAGGCTGCTTCCCACGTGCCTCATCCACACTCTCAGGGCTTCCCTTCTGCACCAGCCCTATCAGATTCTCATGCCTTTGCCCTCCTTTCCCGTGCTTCTTAAAGCCAGCATAGGAACAGATATGACAACAGTCACCTCTTCATGTGGCTCTAAATCAAAGTATCATCTCTCAAGTACATGCCTGCATCTCTTAAAGATTTAAGAATGAAAAGTTCTCTGCTAAAGGAACTTTGAGCTTAGATGTCCCAGACGGAGAATCTGTCAAAAGCCATACCTTTGACTTGAAGAGCAAAGGACCTCATCATCAGGCCATGATTTGAGAAGCACCAAGAGGCCAGAGCTTCAAAGCTGAGATCTGGAAGGTGGAATTGGCAGGGGGAAGATAAGAGCAGCCAAAGAAGACTGAGCCCACCAGAGGAATAAGGTGGTGGGGATCAAACATGAGATAAAGAACTGAAAGTAGAAGCCCCCCAGGCTGAAAACATGCCTCACTGATGTCACCATTTCACCCAGAGCCACTCCAAGGTGAGTGAAACTCACTTAAAATAAAAACCCGAAAGCATAACCCGAAAGTTATGCCTACAAATAAAGAGCAATTTAATAAATACTTGTCAATTATGTTTGTATAAATTGCATGTGAAGCATGAATGTTTTTAATCTTTTATACTCATGACACAAAAGCTTTTAGTCCTGTTTGTGGTTCTATCATTGCATAAGCCTAGGCAAGCCTTGCAATCTTGCTGGCCTTGACTTTTATTTATGGGCTATAGACGATTGCACGCTGCCTAATGGCCTGGGGGGCTGGTGAGGACGAGGAGGGGGAACTGAGTGGTTAAGCTGAAAGTCAGATGTGGTCTTTAGTGGTTGATGCCAAGCATTACCTATGGTCAAGGTCTAATCATGAAGAGCTGAAGATTAAATAACAAGGAGAATTGAATGCCTTGAGCTCATTGTCTCATGACATGGATGTGTAGTTAACAGCCTGCAGCCCAGATTTGAAAGATACTAATGGGAATATAACAAAAACCCCATAGAGAGTAAAGGGCAAAGGAAACTTAAAAATGAGAGGCAGGAAATAAATGTTATTTAATTTGGACATGTGCCCCCAATGCATCTGGAGGAAAATCAACAAAACATAGATATCAATGGAAAACCTAGAGCGATGAGCCATAATTACTCTCAAAAGATATGCAGACAGGAAATTGGATGGGAGCTTACAATGTTGTTTTGGGCTGCACAGATGGCCTTTTGGGCCTGCAAAGGGAAATGAGTTTATCTCTGAATGATCAAACGGAGTTGTACATAAAATCAGACTACAATTTGTCACAAGTCATCTCAGGATGGCCAGGGTTTTGATATACTGCAGGTCAGTCTACGATCCTGGCAGAGACATGGGTGCAGGGAAAGACATCTTTCTGGTTTATGGTCAGACATCTTCATGGGATCTTTGCCTTTGGCTAGCTCTGCCTCGTTAAATGTGTTCTAACTTGTCTAACCAATGGGTTTGGTTCAAGAAAATGGAGAGAAAAAAAATCTTCCATTCAAGGTTGTTGGAGGGACTCCAGATAAAGTATATGAAGTTCTCAGCACATGCAAAATGGCAAGTAAATGTCAGTCAGTAGCAGCAACCTGAGTAGAAATGAAAGTGGACTCCTAAGTTTTCAAACTCCACCCTCACTGAGTCTTTTTCTGCCTTAAGTGTTCCCACAGTCCTGATCCCTGCACCTGCACTCCTCACCCACAGCCAGTGGAAGCTCTGGGATTGTTTCATAAGAAGGTTTTGGGAGATGATACAAACTGCCTGCAGGAGGTATTCAGCTACTAGGAGAATGAGCTGTTACCTGAGTTTTCATGGTGGATGTGATCACTAGCTGCCCTGCTCACCAGCCAGTGCCAGCAGCTACAAATCCACCCAGAGAGTTGCTTAATGAACTTGATAGAATGGAAATCTAGGATATATTGTCTTTTAAACAATACATTTTTCCAGTGGCCAAGTATGTATGACACTTTCTTAGCATCTCCCTTCTACAAATTATGGTGGAATGCATTTTCAATACATGCTTTGCCAATTATTGTTCAAATGTTGCTTTTGATAATAACTTTGATCACATGCTTTGCCAGCTACTTTATGTATTTGTTCATACGATAATTTGGGCCACATGCTTTGCTATATGCTTATTGCAAACGCCATTAGAGATTGAGGCCCTAGCAGCCCGCCAAGTCACCTGCTGGCACCACCACAGCCTCCCAGCTCCAGAGGTAGTTTCTAGGAAAGCAGGAACCCATCCAAGCAATGGCCTTGACTCTGATACCAAAGTTACCACAGAGCCCCTGCTCACTATGCTGCATTCTCAAAATGAAAATGACAGCTGTGTCCATCAGAACCCACAGAACCCCTGAGAAATGAAAGAGGGAAGCAATGATAGGTAGAGGGAGGCTGGTGGGAAGATGTTACCCGCCCTGATGTTCCCAATCCTTGAGCCCTTTATGCTGAAAACTGTTTATGCCAGACAGACTCTAGATTTGGGCTGGATGTTGGCATGCTGTGGATGAGTCAGGATCTCTTGTCCTCACCCAAAAGAAAGTCATGTGTTGAACAGCACTTTGTCCTCTGTTCCCTTACTTTATTGTTTTCCTATAAATTATAGCATAGCCTTTGGGTCAGAAGGCTTCTCAGACAGAGAGAATTAAACTGAAAGCCTCAGAGTGACAGAATGAGTCAGAGTGATAGATCAAATATTGAACTATGAGAAAAAGAAATTGGAGAAGGTAAAAAATGGGATTCAGAAGTTTTAAGTTATGACTTCTAGAAAGCAGGCAGAAAACTTGAAGCCAGAGTAAAGAATATAAAGAAATTCATAAATGTTCACTATTTTAGCTAAGTTGAGGAAGAAGCATGAACTTCAATAGAAAAAAGTGTTTGGAGATGAACATGAAGGCCCATTCAAGATGTGGAGAAAATTAGGAGCAGAGAAATAAATGCAAAGAGAGACTATATTAAAGAGAAGTGGGACTCAAATAAAAGTTCACACACACACACACATACACACACAGAGAGATAAAACCAAAATATTTAGTGATTTCCTTTTCCTGTGGTCTGCTTTAGAATTCACCCCAAAGCCATTTGCTTTTGTGGTTATTCAGATTTTGTTTCTCCTTTCAACCTCCTACTGTCTAGTCCCTAATCCCCAGAGTTGGGGTAGAATAAGGGAGAGGAAGTGAAACTCAAATCTGTGTTTTACCCTCTGCTGGCCTTTTGGCTGAGAGATGTGAGGAGTGAAGAGGTGTCTGTGGCTACAGTGTGGTTTGGAGAATGTGCTGGTGCTGTTTGTTTATTTTTGTTTTTAGCTACTCTACTCAGATTACCCCAATTTACCACATCAAAAACTGTTTGGGCAGGAAAGAGAGAGACTCAACAAATGTGTTGAATGGCTCGACTCCGCTTTGCTCCTTTTCTTAAACATTCTTCAGTGGAGTCCTAGCAATAGGAACCCCAATGTTAGTGTCTGATTAATTGGGTCATCGATGATGTGCTAATAATTACTGGGAGACAAAGTGGGCTAAGACTTGCAGTAGCAAAAATACATTTTATAATGTATTCTTTAGAGTCAGAAACAAGGTAAATAGGAGGAAGTCTAAGCTACTCAGGAACATAAGCTGTTTTCAAATATTTCAGCAGTAAGTATTTGCTTACCAACAAGAAACATGCTAAATACAAATGGCATTTCTCAATTCGCTAAAGCAACCAGCAAACCCTTAACCTGGGTGTGCCCAATACACTTTCTTAGCCACTAGTTCATGTCCTTACATATACATGTTTGTTATAACCTGTTCCTCTTCCTAATTCTCAATATTTGAGATCATTCACTAACTTGGTCTCCCCTCCAGTCATTCAAAGTGGGGTTTTACTGTGATTTTCAAAACTATGTAACAAAGCAGGAAGAGGTATGATCTTCTAATATTGACTGTTCCTTTCTCCTTGTGTAATATAGAAAAGATTCTACACACTCCCTCCCCTAAAAAACAAAATTCTATCCAGCAAGATGACTTCAGGCTGGATGAAAAGAAAAAAACAAGCATCTCTGAGATCAGTAAAGATAGCAAATGTGATTTGTAAGAGGAGAAGGGATCTAAGAAGTTGAAAAGCCCAGCTCAAAGTGAGACGCCTTTCTCTTAGAACATGGATTCCAATTCTACTCCAATTCCATACCAACCTGGGTATAACCATCAGGAAATGTAAAGTCCCTTTCAGGCCATGCTCCATGACCTGGGAGAAACCCTACCCACCAGCATGCATCTGGAAAGGCACTAGCCATCCTGGGCTCCCCAAGAGCCCTGCACCTTGGGTTTTTTGAGAGAACCCCAAGCCCCATAAAAGAGATATACTACTCACCTCTATCCTTGATAGTAAGCATTTCTTCAGACTCCTCAAAAGAAGATAAGCCTTTTTTTTTTTGTCCTTCGAAAACTTGACACCTGAAAAAAAGGAAGCAAAGAGAAAAAGAAAAACATAGTGTATACCAGGAGTCTCATATTATCAGAGCCTCTTCTTCTGTGAATCTACTTTCCACTGAGCTAATGTCTGCCTTCTGACACGCTGACCACTCTACCCTAAATTCAACTCAGTAACTTGTTCAACTTTGACCAAAGACATTTTTAAGAAAAGCTCCATAATAGCATAACATTTTAGATATGACAAAGGCAATCAGTATCCATATAAAACTGATAAACAGGGATCCCTGGGTGGCGCAGCGGTTTGGCACCTGCCTTTGGCCCAGGGCGCGATCCTGGGGACCCGGGATCGAATCCCACATCGGGCTCCCGGTGCATGGAGCCTGCTTCTCCCTCTGCCTCTCTCTCTCTCTCTCTCTCTCTCTCTCTCTCTCTCTCTGTGACTATCATAAATAAATAAAAAAATAAAAAAATAAAAAAAATAAAACTGATAAACATGCATGATTCAAAGGAAGAAATTTTCCTCTATATATTATCTACTATTGATAAATCCTTGGTCAGTGAATCACCTCCTCTGATTTCTATCCATCCTCTTCACTATTCTTGGGAGGATAGGTCACATCAGGGATACTTCTCCACAATCTCACTGTAAATAAGTCAGGGATTCAGGTTAGGGCAGCTTTAAAAGATCAAATTCAGTTTTTTTGAGTACAAATATAAGACTGCGTGGCAACCTTCTGACTGGGGTGGTCTTTGGGTTTTGGGTTAGGCAATCCTCCGAGAGTACCATAGGGAGTGCCAGAGAAGTGGATGTCCCTATGGGACTTAACATAGCCATGAAGACTAAGTCCCATTTTCACTCATTCATAATCCATCTCCCATTCTCCCTTCCCAAGCCATTCTTGTCTTCTTCATACATTCTCACATGGTTTTCCCTGACCCTGTGTCCCAAAGAAGCCTAATTCATTCCTAGATCTCCCTGAAAGATTTCTCCTCCATGAAAATAAAGAATAGATAAAAATTATATCTAGTAATTCTTTTAGAAGTTAAATTGACTTGATTTCTAGTTGAAATCAACATTGGCCAGATGAGATGGTTTTCATGAGTGTTAATTCTTATTTTGACGGTGGAATCAGCACAATGGGCCATTGCATAGGTAAGTACACACCAAGTCAGCCAGTGAGATAAACAATACCTAGAGCCATAAATGCACTATCACAGGGCTCCTTCAAATGAATCTTTATTTATTTATTTAGTCTACAGCAGGAAGCCAAGTGCCTTACTTCAGTCCAGAGGAGGGATGCTGAGATACTGAATGAACCACATGCGGGTATCTAAGCTTCAGGAAATTCTAATTGACACTTTGACTGACAAAGCCCATCCTACTTGTACTATATTGAGCTGTTGTTTAAACCCTTTTTCGCATGTGATGAGCCCATATTCAGAATGTTTTGACTCAACATGCATAATGGCTTGGCAAAGGTTTGTGGGGAGGAGCACACTGTCACAGAAAGCAAGAGAAAAATAAGGCTGGGGCTTGGCACATTCTCTTAGAGCACATAGGCCTTCAGGAACCAGGCTTTCTGGTATTAAAAAAGCAAATAGAGACTCTATTCTCAATACCCCACTAATTTCCAGGTTACAATAAGTCAACAGACACTTTTTCCATGGCTTTATACTACAGAGCATTCCAATAAAGTGTATACTTGATCTACTAACATATGTTCTAAAAGGTAGAATAATTAGACGTTAGCCAATATCAGTTTTGGTTATTTTACCATCACAAACTTGTTTAAAATGGCCATCATTTCAGAGTTGACCACATGCAAGATACATATTGCTTTAATAAGTTTATTTATTTAACATCTGGAAGGGATACACATTTTGCTAGGACACACTGTTGCAAGGAGTTTATAAAGGATGTGGTGCTCACAGGACCAGAGGTTGTTAGCTCTAAGACTGCACATGCTGGTACTTGCCAGCATAAATGCCCACAATGCACATCTAGCCCCAGACTTACTCTCAGATTTCAGTGCCTCCAAAGAGAGTCCTTGGAAGTCACTATGAACACAGTTCATGCATAACGTTTTTGCCCTCAAAAAGACAGTCATCCTACAGCATCTGGGTGGCTCAGGTCATGATCCCAGGGTCCTGGGATTGAGCCCTGCATTGGGCTCCCTGGCCAGCAGGGAGCCTATTTCTCCCTCTGCTGCTCCCCCTGCTTGTGCTTGTTCTCTCTCTCTCTGTGTCAAATAAATAAATGAAATCTTAAAAAAAAAAAAAAAAGACAATCATTCTATTCCTGTGTTTCAGTGGAAGCTGTAGGTAATCCAAATTAAGAAGAGCTAGAATGGCTACAAAGAATGGACTGCACAGAATGCCATATTGAGTGATGTTTACTTTATTTTTCCATTAATGTGTAATCCAGTAAGGTTTTAAAGTCTCTTTGAGAATGAGTCCAACAAGAGTGAGAAAGATGGATTCAAAGGAGTATACAACATACAGAGATGTAGGGAGCAGATCAAGGCCTTGACATATATAATGTTGGTAAGAACACAAAGGAAGGGAAGAAAAGAAGGGACAATTAGATAAGAATTGATTAGCCTTGATACAGAGCAGAATTCTAATGAAGGGTCTTAAAATTCGCACTACTGGATCTGCTTAGTCACATATCCTCCCAGAACCAATCACAATGACCAAGGAGTCAACTATGGGGATCTGAGTCATATGCTCCACCCCCAGAATCAGATTCTGTAGAGACAAATGAATCCCCAAATTGAAATAAGGACTAATGGAGAAAAAAATAATAGAAGTTGCAGGATCAACCCCAAATATCTATTATATATTGTTTGGCTGAATCCCTTTCTCTTTTTTTCCATATCAAGTTTATTACTTTTCTGCTAGGTAAATGATTAAGTGGTTTGCCCCAAAGTTTCAAAAATGTATTACACAGAAATCAGAATCACTGTACTTATGATAGGGCTGAGAAAAAGAGCAAGTGTTTAACAAAATTTTTGAAAGGGTAAGAAAAGTAACTAGAGTGAATAGATTCAAGCTCTAGACAAATGCAACCAAGTCTTTGCCCCTGAAATATATTTTAGGCAGCATTCTCTAATGCCAGGTGAAGTCTGAGGCTGCCATATTCTGGGCATTTTTCTCCTCAGTTCAGTTGTCGGCTGGCTTGGTGGTTGGTGACCCAGTTATATGAGGTTACTTGTCACTCTGGCATTGATGATGAGTGGTGTGACAAAGTTTGATATAACTTTGAAAATTATTTTAAAATAACTCCAAATTATCCAGGTCTTTTTCCCCTACACTATTGCATAAGAAAGTCTTTAGCAACCAGTGGTACATGCTTCTGAGAAGCATTTGACCACAAGTGTCTTAGATTCAAAACACATTACTTTGTGGGAAGAAAGGCACTAACCAGCACACAGACCCATCCTAATTTGGAATGGACTTAACTTCTGGATTCTAGACATTGCCTCACAATGCTATTAAAAACAGTAAGTGCCTCATTAAAACTCCAAGAGGCTGAGCCTATGAACAGGGACTAACAGAGTCCTTAGAAAAGGTAACTGGACAGCATTTCTAAATTTTGAGCTATCTGGCTGGCTAAGGCAGATGATCTCATGGCAGGGATGGCTTTCAGAATATTCGACAATGACCAAGCAGGGCAGACAGCCAACCAACCTAAATAGTCACTGATTCTCACATGCTACCTTTCCTCACCAGTTAAATATCAGACCTACTCCATGGACAGGGCAAATCTGAAGGGGGAGACTCATATAAGGCTGCACTGAAGCAAGTGAAGGCTGGTCTGAGTGGCAAGATGGGGAATCAGCCCACTTCTCCTAAGTCAATGCAGCCAACATGTTTCAAGGAGGAGGCACTGATGAAAAGAAGAAGGGAAAGGAATGGAAGAAGAAGTGGGAGGCAAGTGGAGATGAATGAGGATAGAGCAGAAGCAGAGGAAGAGAGGGAGGAAAAATGAACAGAGGAGAGAATGAAGGAACATGGAATAACAGACCAGGAATAAACAAGAACAGTGAAGAAGACTGAGGAAAGAGGAGGAAATTCAGATACTTAGAGGAAGAAAAAGAATAAGGATGAAAGGGAAAGCAGAAAAAGGAGAGGTGTTAGGGATCAATAAAAAATGGTAGTGTTTATGAGTGATCATTGTCTCTCATGTGTGTGATGCAGGAGTCTGCAGACTTTTTCTGTAAAGGAGTTGACAGCAACTATTTAAGTTTTGTGGATGGTGTGGTCGTTGTCGTTCAACTACGTGACTCCAGTAACATGGAAGCAGTCCCAGACAGTAAGTACACAAAGGGGTAGGTCTGTGTCCCAGTGACAGCCCAGTCAGCCCATGGGTCATAATTTGCTGACTCCCACACACAAGGGTAGTTTTGACACTTCTGGTACCTCCACAGCACCTAGCACAGACCCAGGCACAAAATACTAGAAATATTAAAACCTCCTGAAAGAGCTATTTTACAGGCAGAAAAAGAAGGTCAAAATGGCAGCCATTTTCAATGGCTTTTTATAACTTTTAGCCTACAAAATGGCAGTTTCCAGTGATTCAACCTATCACTTCCTTAATTGGCCATCTGTTGCCCAGATCATATGACACTCTCACTCCCAAATACATCTTAAAACAATGTACACAGAAGAGAAGCACTAGGTGGCTGATTGAGAGCTGTATTCAGTACTGACTGTTAAGCTTTCAGACTGAGAGTTCTCTATGCCCTATAGGTAATGGCTCCACAGAGTTTAGATCCCAATACGGCTTCAGATACCAACACCAAAACCAAAACCAAAACCAAAACCCCTTTTTTGTCTCTTTAATGTATACCCTCCTCTTTCTCCTCATCTTTGACTTCTAGAATATCCCCAGCTTAACTGCAGAGCTAGGTTCTTCAACCACCCAAAACAGCCTATGGTGCCTAGGAACAGCTTCAGTGATGGGAGGTATCAAGACGTGGCCAAGAGGGGCTCCCCAGGAGTTGGAGCAAGCTTAACTCTCAAGCTCAGTATCAGAGAGATAGCTGACTCTCCGCAGGCTCAGACTTCTGACAGTGACCTCACATTCTCTTGTTTTGTGATTGAAAAAGAGTACCTTGCAGCCTCTGACACAGGCAGCTCTTACTTGACAATTGGGTTTCTGTGTGGGGAAGGCAGTCACTATTCCATGGCCTATGAAGCACCATGTAGGACGTGTGAGGTTGATCTGGTGACTGGTTTTCTTTCATTAATGTTCATTTGGTACCTGGCACCATGGCCATCCTTCCATTCGTTTTGGCTCCTGAACTTGACCGTTCTTCAGCCACTAGGAGTTTTTGAAGTCCTTCTCACATCATTTCCCAGGGCAGCACAAGCCACCTTGTGAATTACCAGAGTTAAAAAATGCCCCCGAGGGACATCATCTTGAAACCACATGATGAGAGACACCGTCACATGATTGTAAATAAAGCTTGATGATACCAAACATTTAGAAAAAGGAAAAGCTAGCACAGGTCTAGCATGAGCACCTGCTCTGCATTCCAAAGGGAACACACAGCTCTTGTAGGAAGGGAATCCTAACATGTTACTCTCCAAGTAAATAAAATGCTGAAATGCTTTTGTAGGCATTTTGCCTTTGCAGAAAAAAAATTCAGTTTGTATTTAGGAATGAATGAATGCACATGGGTGTGTTTGCATGAGCACATTTGCTTCAAAACATTTTCTAGTAACTGCTGACAGCAGCAACCCTAAGCCACCAGACACCCAGTTCTCATCTTGAAATGGACTGTTTTCCCAGAGCAGCAGCTGTGATGCTCCATAGAATCATTCCTGGCCTCCCCAGTCTCTGAAATCTGCAGATCCTGACCCTTCCTCCCTGGCCTCATCTGTCTCCCTGAGCTTCCCTGCTCCTGTCACGCAAAGTTACTCAATACCCAGTAGGAGCTAACTAGAGCCAAGGAACCATGTTCCCACGGCTCCCATCTTGCAATTCACTTTGTGCGGCTGGGTTCCTCTGCACTGCCACCCTGGGGCACAGAGGGGAGAGAGCTTCATAATTCACATCCCTAGCTTTGGTCAGATCAGCCCTCCTCCTTTGTCCCACACCAGTCCCTCCTGCCCCTGGTTGAACCCATTCCCCACACCCTCTGTCTGTAGCCCAGTACATGCTGTTTCTCTTTGTGACCAAATTTCACAGCAGATTGTGTGCAGTTTAGTAATATCACCAGTAGCACTTCATCTTTTTCAATCTATTTAGAGATCATGCTGAAATCTACCAAGCCAGGGGCACCTGGGTGGTTCAGTCCATTAAGGGTCTGCCTTTGGCTTGGGTCATGATCTCAGGGTCCTGGGATGGAGCCCCACTCCCTGCTCAGTGGGGGGCCTGCTTCTCCCTCTCCCTCTGTCCCTCCTCCCTACTTTCTCTCTCCCTCTCTCTCTCTTAAATCAATAAAATCTTAAAAAAAAAAGAAAGAAAAGAAAAGAAAAAGAAATCTACCAAACTAGCTCTCTTATCTGCATTATCTTCCATAGTCTTTTCTCTTTGAGGCTTTAGTTCATACCATTTCATATGATATAAGAGACAAGCTTCATTTAAGAGAGATTTAATAAATTTTTCTAGTCTCTATATCTTCCTCTATAAAATAGTGTTAATACTGTCTTACTATCTCCCCAGGAGTAAGAAAATCTATGTGAAATTCCTAGCATTGAACCTGATTCATAACTGGTACACAACATATGTTCATAGCAACCTTCCCACCACCATAGCCACATGGTGTGACTAAAGTCAATTCAGATTGTCAGGTCACACTCTGGACCAGTAGTTCTCAACCTTGGGAGCATAATATAGCTACCTGGGAGCTTTAAAAAGCACTTGTGTGGGGAGCCATCATCCCCTCCTACCCTTAAATATCCCAAGTGGCCAACCTCCCTCACTTCTTCTTTTGAATTTAGGCATCAATATTCCTAGGTGTCAGCCCCTGCCACCAAACCAGACATTTGGTTTTCTTCCTCTTCCTTCTCTCTTTCTCTGCTTTCCACAAAGCTTTGGGGACTATTTGTTACATAGCAATAGATATCTAGTACACTCCTCATATCACAACATAGTACAGTTATGTCCCTGACTTTAGATAGATTTTCATTTTTATATGACTTGTTTCCCAGAAATAAAAATTGTCATCAAAATTGTATCAGACTGCTCCATTAGCTATGTTTTAAAAAATGAATGCCTGAAGCCATGGGACAAGGGAAGGAGAGGCAGGACTTCCAGATGCATGGCCTAACTATAGCTGTGCTGCTCTGTGCCCTGGCCCAGGCTGCGCGTGCAGGGCATCCCACCTACAGGCTCCTAAACATTCAATCTGGAGCCCTTGATGGACACAAAGTCGGTGACTGACAGGGTGGCTCAGACCCTGCTGTGGACTGAGCTCTTCCAAGACTGAGCAGGGTCCTGAATGTCCTGTTCTGGGACCCGGCCACCATCAACTACCCAAGGACCCACTGAGCCCGCGCTTCCATCTGGAGAGGGGCACTGCACCATGCGTAAGCTCTTCCAGGCTGTGCACCCTGTCCGGGCCATCACCAGCGAGGCTGAGCCCCGGGGCCCACGTCACCCGCAGGACCACCAGCTAGGACATCCACAAGGCCAAGTGCATCTACTGCAGCATCTACCGGGAGGCCTACCCTGTGGCGGCATAGTTGAGGGCCTCAACTTGAGTTCTCCACAGGGATGCATGAGGAGCTGCTGTACAACAAGGAGAAGTGGCTCAACTGGGCCTAGGAGGAGGCCGAGATGCAGCCAACATCCAGGCCCATTACCCCTACCACTGACACCCCACCAACCCCCGCCTGTAGCCCACAGCCCCCGCAGCCCAATACAAAAGCTCTGCCTTTCCCCCACACTCAAAATAATGGTTTCTTTAGCAGCCCTCGGTTCTCACTGGTGGGGCTGTGTTGAGGCTCCATCTCTTAAGAAGTGAAAGATTACTTCCCCTCTTGAGAATATTGGATAATTCATCAGTGGGAAACTCGTTGTAGAGCCTTCCTACCTGACCAATAAATATGACCAATGATGCCCATGAGTTCCTTCTGTTCTTGGAATAGACATTACTTCTTCAGGGACAGCTTGGCTGACTGACAAGTCCCTATATTTCTTCTCTCGTGGAACCAATACAAATCAATACTTTAAAACAGATATATACTTAATATTTTTTTGAGAATGCTTATGTATACTAATAAACTGCATTCACCTTTCTTTTGTATCAGAATTACATTTTTATACACGTATTGCTTAAGAGTATTATGATGAATGCATGGCCTTTCACAGACTCATCCTGTACCAATTTACCATCATTATATTCATATTCATTATTTGATGTTCATATGCCTTTTTTTTTCCTGTCCCCCAACTGGATTCAACTGATTTCCAAGAAATTCTGATTGCTTTGAGAAAGGAATAATGTTAGAAATGACAGTCCAAGCTTCTTGCCTGTGTGTTACAGAGAAGTGCCAGGCCTTTAGCCACTGTTGCTTGGGGCCTATTTTGTGACAGAGCCAGGAATGATGTTTTCATAGGGTAGAAATTCATGCTGATTTTCCTTATGTAGCATACTATGTTGCTGTAATATTTCTGTCAGCCAGGGTCTCATAATAAAAATAGAGTGACTATTCTTAGAAAGTCTAAAGGTAGGCAGTTTCCCAGCCAAGCAGTGAGGCAGAAGCCCTCAGAGGCATGTCCTCCCCAAGATAGCATCACACAACCTTGCCTGGGTCCTCAGAGAGAAGAGGGCTCAAGCTTCCTCAATGGCACTCCCTGGCCCACTGATTATTTCCCAGAGCTGCTTCCTTTTTTAAAACAGATTTATTTACTCATTTTAGAGAAAGTGAGTGAGAGAGAGAGAGAGCATGAGTGGAAGGGGCAGAGAGAGAGAGGGAGAGAGAATCTCAAGCAGATGCAATGCAGAGCATGGAGCTAAACATGGGGCTCGATCCCATGACGCAGAGATCACAACCTAAGTGAAAACCCTTAACCAACTGCACCACCCAGATGACCCCAAAGCTGCATTTCTATTAGGACTAACACTTCATCTGCACTTTGCCTGCTGCTTTACTCCCTCACTGTCTTTCTTTGCCAAGCAGCCTCAGTGCTCCACTCTAGGGTGCTCAGGACCGAGAGGGTTTCTAGGATGCAGGATTTTCCATTTTCAAAAACCAAACAGTCCCCAGGCCAACTGGGATGAAGTGGTCATTCCATCGCCAGTGACCTAATAGCAGGATAGCTAAAGCAATTCATCACTTCTACACTCTGCTTGATGGAATACTGGAAGATGGAATACAAATATGCTTGAGATTTACATGTAAGGCAATCATTCATGTGAATTTAAGAGTCATACTGCAGTGCAGACTAATTCTTCAGCTCATACAGCCAAGATAATTACATGCAAAGCTGGAAGAGGCTGAGGTGTTTAACCTAGAAAACACACAGCTGTGAACAATTTTCTCATTCAAAAAGCCCTGGTCTTCCAGCTGCAAAACCTGGTTTCCCCTCCCTATCTCAGAGGGCCCTACAGAAGGTAGGTCTGAAAAACTAATCCTGGATAGCAGATTCCCCAAGAGGGAGAGGTACAGAGAGTAAAGCCCGTAGGAGTTTTCTTTACCCACAAACACCCTCCCTCCTTACCCAAAACACCCTCCTGCCTCTCACCTTTGAATGATCACAGGTCATTTGGATTCCATAATCAACCAGTTCAATACAAGGTTTATTTTTCCATTTGAAACTCAAAAACTTGAAACCCAAGGGATGTTATTTTACCCACTGTCAAACTGAATCTGTTCATTGTAAGATGCCACAGCACTGCTTTTTGCTGTGCAACCATCCAGTTGAAATACAAATGAATGTGAACCTTCTATCTAAAATACTTCATCATGAAATTTTCCATGCATTAAATAATTGAAAGGCCAAACCACTGATCAGGTTGTAAAGTTGTGAAATTCTCTCAATTCTGAAAGGTAGTTTGAAATTAAACCAAAAAATACCTATGGTCTCAGGAGCAGCCACCGTGATTTGTAATCCAATACGGAAAGAGCTATGGAGAAAATGATGACCTTGTGTAAGGTATGTGCACTCTTCCTTAGAGTTCTTCCCTCCAAGGTCAGAGGGCCCATCTCGCTGCCCTATGTGGTCCCCTTGTGGCCTGGAAGTGTCCATTCACCACCAAGTTTACTTCTGAACACTAGGTTACCATAGCATACTTAACTATATTTTCTGAAAGAAGTACCTCAACCTTGTATATTGGCACAAGCTAACTATAAACCTACAAAAGAAAAGGATCCCACATCCTCTGGCCATTTATGGACATAGTACTTGGGGGGCGGGGGAGGGAGAAGAAACTTGAAATTCTCTGTCCCCTACGTTAAGAAAGTCCTCTGTAAGAGCTCTTGTCGGATTAGAGCTGACAATAGCATGGACAGCCCAGTCACGCCATGGAATTCTTCCCAGATCCCAGTTTCATAATTCACCCTCTCCCATGCGGCCTCTATTATTACATTTAGAAGACTTTTCTTAATAAGGGTCACTTATGGGATCCTAACTGGGAATGTAAGAGAGAAGAAGTTTAATAGCTATTCCAGGACTCATGACATTGTAAAACAAAGGGTGGATTTTAAGACTAAAAACTTAGCACTGAGTGCAACTTCCACCAGACACTAGATGTGCTGACCTGGGAAAGCTGCTTGCCCTCTCTGAGCTTCAGTTTTTTCATCTGTCAGTTGTTCAATGGGCTTGGTCATTTGCAATAATTTTTATTATTTTCTAAAGTCCCCTTTAGGTATTGTGAGGGGGGATGGTTGGATGGATGGATGGATGGACAGACAGATGGTTAGAAAAATGATAGATGAGTGGGCAGATGGATAGATATGTTATAGGCTGAACTATGTCTCCTTAAAATTCATTTCTTGATGTCTTAATCCCCAGTAACTCAGATTGTGGCTGTATTTGTAGATAGGGTCTTTAAAGGAGTAATTAAGATACAATGAAGTCATAAGGGTGGCCCCTGATCTATTAGGACTAGTGTCCTTTTAAGAAAAGGAAATTAGGACAGATACACACACAAAAAAAATGGCCATTCCTAAGCCAAGGAGAGAGTCCTCAAAACAAAACAAAACACAAAACAAAACAAAATCAACCCTGTTGACACCTTGATCTCAGACTCATAGCTTCCAGAACCATGAAAAAAATAAATTTCTGTTGTTTAAACCACTCAGTCTATGGTACTTTGTTATGGTAGCCTTAGAGAACTAGCACAGGTAGTTGGATGGATGGATAGATAGATACATAGATACAGAAACAGATGATAATCTGGAGCAGAGAGACCTATTGTTAGTAAGATTCTGGTGTTTAAAGTGAGCAAATCCAATAAGAAGCATCCCTTTTTGTGATGCTATCCTGGCAGAGCCAACAATTTCTGTGTAGATGTGCTATGTATTACAAAGAGTCTTCTGCAATTTCCAAATATAAAAAGATAGTCATCTGAGAAGCCCACATCCCCACTTTTTCAAGCCACCAACTCTTTCCACAAGGTCATGAGAAAATTATTGTAACAGGAGACTCCAGAGTCATGTCAACTCTTTATTGCAAACTGGACCTTGGGCCTGAGCCTTAGCCGAGCTGGGCTGATCTGCTGATCCAGGCTGCACAGGTACAAAGAAAGGACTTCTGTTGCCCAGAAGCCTTGGCAGCCCAGACCAAAAGTAATAGAGCTAACTTGGCCTCTTCTCTGAGGCTCACACTTTCACCTGGTAGCCTAAGGTCTAGCAACTTGAAAAAGTCAGGAAGAATGAACCCAAAGAACAAAAGGAATGAGAGCTCTCCTCCCTGGGGTTAAGAGCAGTTGGCCTGAGTCATCCTTCCCTGGGCAATACCCTGTTCCTGCCTGGCCTTCCCAGAACAGGATGCTCCCACACATAATGCAGCCCCAAGCACTTTGTGCTCCTCCAGAAGCCTAGGAGCAAGATTCCAAATGTGAAGAAAATGATCCAAGAAAGAAAAGTCAGAGTCAATGGCATTAGTATGTAAATACCTTTAAACTCTCCTAAAATCTCCCCAGTAGTATCCTCCCTCTTGACATGGATCACACTCCTTTTTCCCAATCGTGGAGCTCTGAGGGTGGGGTGGAAAACAGAGAGTGACCTGGAAAAAGCACTAAAGTATAAGAGGCCATTACCAAGAGGTTTCATTACCAAGATGTCTATGTTTTTCCATGAACAATTATTCAGTGCATCTCGATGCTAAGCACTGTCCTAGGAGCTCATCCCACTAGATGAGCCTGGCCCTGGTAAGGAATGTGAGAGTAAAGTGTGGTACTCAGAGCCTGGCAAGAATTAATTGTCTTACCTCTCTTCTGGATTCCAACTGTCCCTTCTCTGAATTGTTCTTTTTGTGTTGTCTGACGTTGACATCCTCTGCACATCTTTCCCTCTAAAGTCCTCTGGGAATAAGGCTATGCTTCACTCATTTGTGGGCTTTTGGTACCTCCCAGCCCAATCCCTACTCACATGCAAGTTGGTTCAATGTTTGGGGAAGGAAGGAGGGGAGAGAGGATGGAAACTTATGGCTTGCTTCTGAAGACTTCTTACTTATTCAAGGAAGAATTAACTTTCAATGATTATTGGTCACATATTTTGAACTCTCCACCTCACCACTGCCATATATTTATACTATGGACCAACCCAACTGAAATGGACTTACATTTTAAATGTGTCATTTTGCAGAGTAAAGCATACATCACCAAGGGGCTCTCAGAAACAGACCATGCCACCATCTTACCGAGAGTGATGATTTCAGCACAGCACACCAGGGTCTCGGACACTGCATGTCCTTAATATGTGAGACATTCATTAGAGGGGCTTTCCCAACTGTTATTTTCATAAACCACCAGATTAATATAGGGGATTTTTCTTGCATTTGTTTGGAGACATTTTATCCTGATGTAGAACATTCAAACTCCACTGCTTACAAATAAGCTACAACCTTTCCTCTCAGTTGTCCCTTGGCCTTCGATCTCATCCCAGCTGAAGCAACAAGTATGCTTAATTTTGGTTTGTTGTCCTTCTAATATAGAAAGCACTTCAGGTCAAAGAACTGAGAGAATATAAATGCTGACCTTACATGTTTCATTATTTGTGGTTTCCTATGTACTTACTGTAGTGTGGACTTTCCCCCCCTTCATCCCCTTACCCGCACCCCCCCCCTTACCCCTGGGGCCCTTAGGATTAAACCAAAGTATTGTTCTAGCTTTAAAGCAACAGCTTCTTTACTTAGTTACAGCCATGAGAGGCCTACCAGAGTTCAACAACCACAAAATTCCATCAGGAGTCAACATTTCCCAATCACAAGCCTGAGGGGCCTTCCCGGGGCCATCAGGCTCAATGCTGCCTCCTCAGAGGGTCCATGGGCCACCCAAGATGGCTGGTTGTCTGCGTCATATGTTTCTTTTTCCAGCCAACTATCTTTGAAAGAAAGAAAAAGAAAAGATCTCTTTGCACCCATTTCTTTCCCAAAAATCCTGTTTAATGAATTCCTTATTAGGCCAAATCCAATGCGCTGAAGTATGTGCCGAGCACGGCACTCTGCACAAAAGGAGTCTGAAAATAGCCAGCAGCTAATGTAAGGAGAGCACACGTGAAAGGATTCGGTGAGGAGTTTCCCATCAGTGGCTGGAGGTCCACCACTGCCTCGCTATTTGCAGATTTGGGCTGAGCTATGCACTACATTGTTCATGTAAAGAAAAAGCAGCCGTTCTCCCTGAGTGCCCCTTCCCTGCTCCGAATGGCTGCGATCAACAGCCCCAAGACCCTAATTGCCACAGCCTATTAGAAATAATGAGACTTCCATGGCAGAAGCCAAGGGTAAAAGCGACATCTCACAACACGAAAGGTTAATATCAACATATACTGCCAGTGAGTGCAAAGGGCACGTCAATTGGTGGCTCATTACCGCGGGTTGACCCATGGGGAAAGTGTCATTCTGCAGAGAGGCTTTCTCAGGATGTGGCAGCAAAAGTTACAAAAGATAAGGACTTGCCTATGGAACACGCTCAACTAATGAGAGCTGGAAATTGTTTGAAACATCCCGATGACCTCACAGATGGGGGATGCTGATTAAGGTGGCTACATGAGGCTCCTTTCTTGTCTGACAGCCCATTGAGAAGCTTTGGTGAGATGTGACTAACCGGCCGTGAAGGTGTCTCCATCTTCCCTGACATGGTCCATGCTTTGGGCAAAACAAACATGAAAAATAAGTCTAAACCGACATGCATGTTTGAGTTGAGTTTTCAGAGACATGCTTTGGGAAAAGAACACTGGTGGGACTGTGAGCTATGATTCCTTTATGGCAAAGGGGGTCTGTGACTCCTTGCGTGACTAATCGCATGACTGCGCTGGGGGGGAGCCAACAGCAAATTTAGGTCTTGAACACTTGACAAAACAACTCTACTGTTCTCTGGGTGAAATTCTATGGAGCTTCATGTGTAATTAAATGAAAGTTTCACAAGAGTCTACACCTCAATCATTCAATGCTGATATGTGGCACAAAGAACGGATTTGGCCACATCAAAATACATCCACGGAACAATAGGGAAATGAAACCAGATTTTTGTCTGCTTTGCTGGATGTTTTCTGAGACAGAGATGTTCAAAAAAGCCACCCTGGAGTTCTCTTGACCTTCATTTAGAGCCTGAGACTCTGAAAAGAGATCACCATTATGGATGCCCTGTCCCTTTCTCATACTACAGATAAGGATGAGGGTGTATATTGTACTGTTTGTCTTAACTCTTTCTCTAGAAAAGCCATAAGTAATGCTGGCCTGTTTACCACCTCACTTAAAATTGCAAGAATCACTCATATCTTACAAAAATAGTCAGATCTCAGAAAAAGAGCTTATCATTGAATTAAATAAAGTTAGATGAGGATTTTTATAATGAGATTCAGGAATATTTTGTTCAAGCATTTCTAACTGGTTGTACTAGTTACAAATTGCTTTATAATAAATTATCACAAAACATAGTGACTTAAACAGCAATAAACTTTTATTATCTCATATAGTTTCTGTGAGCAACCACATAGGTTGCAGTAAGATGTTGACCAGAGCTGAGATATCATGTAAAGCCTTGTCAGGGGGTGGAGGATTTGCTTCCAAGGTAGCTCACTCACATGTCTGGCAAATTAGTGCTGATTGTATTATGGAGGCACTAGCCAGCTCCTGCCACATCCTTACTATAGAGCTACTTGAGTGTTCTTACTACACGGCCACTAGCTTTTCCCAGAGTGATAATCCAAAAGAGAGAAAGATAGAAGCCATAACTTCTTTAGTGACTTGGCCTCAGAAATCATGCCTCATCATATCCACAATATCCTAGTGGTTACACTTCAAACTATTTGATGGGAGAGGGGACTACCCATGGGTATGAATACCAGGAGGCAAGAATCTTTAGGAGCCATCTTGGAGAATGAATACCACATGACTTTTTAAAATATTAAAAATATATCAGACTGGTAAAAAGAAAAAAAAAAGGAATATGATTGTTAATCCAGTCACCCAGAATTCTACAGAGACAAAACCAAAAAACAAAAGTCCATGGTAAAATTTCTGAAGAAAATATGCTCCATTCAACTAAAAAAAAGTCTTTTAAGTATACCTATATTCTGTGCCTGTAAGGCCAAAGTAAAGAGGCAAATTAAGAGCTTATTCAAGAGAAGTTAAGCTTGATAGATTTTTTAAAAACAAAGGTTCTTTTTAAAACAACTCTTTTGACCTCAAGAGCAGGATTTTTTTTTACCTAAAGCATCTAGAAAATTTCATAGTCTCCCTTTTTAAGTGCATATCCATGGATGGTTTATAATCATTCATCAATGTGCCAACTACAGAGAATTCAAAAGGAACGTGGTGAGAAAAATCAAAATTGGATAATCCATTTTAGGCAGAGACACCCTTTTCAGGGAACTGGACTTGATAAACCTGTGAGGAGTCCCTGTGAGTAAGGAAATGACCAAGGTTTATACCATATATATATTTTTTGATATATTTTATAAATCAGCTTTATATATATATTTATAAAATATATCAAAATTTATCTCATAAAAGAAATTTTTATTTAAGTACTTAATGAACAAAAAAAGTACTTAATGAACAAGTTTAATGAATGAACTTTTCTTGTTTCTTTATAGAATATTATAGACTTGTTCACCTAGTTCAGGATTATCACAAAATTAGATAGTCCGTCCTCTAATTTATATTAAATTCCTATTTTCTAAGAACAACAACTTTCTTTTTTTTTTTTAGATTTTATTTATTTATTCATGATAGACATAGAGAGAGAGAGAGAGAGGCAGAGACACAGGCAGAGGGAGAAGGAGGCTCCACGCTGGGAGCCTGATGTGGGACTCGACCCCGGGACTCCAGGATCGCGCCCTGGGCCAAAGGCAGGCGCCAAACCACTGAGCCACCCAGGGATCCCTAAGAACAACAACTTTCTTAAACCTCTTTTCTTTTTGTCTACCATCCCAACTATTCTGATCTAAATAAATGGAGAGACAGACCATGACCAGAGATTAGAAAATTCTATTATTAAAATGGCAACATTGCCCAAATTCTCCCCAAGATTCAACACAATCCTCATCAAAATTCCTACTGGCATTTTTGTAGAAACTGACAAACTAATTCTAAGATTTATATGGAACTTCAAAGAACCTAGAAGAGCCAAAGGAATTTTAATAAGGAACAAAGCTGAAGAACCTCTTCTACTTGATTTTAATACTTAAAATAAAGCTATACTGATTCAGACTGTTGGGTACTGTCTAGGAATAGATATATAGATCAATGAAAAAGAATAGTCAAAAAACAAAGTGACTTTTGACAAAAATACCAAAGCAATTTAATAGGAAAATAAAGGTTTTTCCAATAAATGTTCAAGGAACTAAGTATTCATATTTTTAAAATAAGTATCAATCCTTAATGACTACAATACACAAAAATCAACTCAAAAGGTATCCAGTAGCTTAATGTGAAGCCTGAAACTACAAAACTTCCAGAAAACACAGGAAAAAATACTTTAGACCTTAGGGCAGACAAAGATTTCTTAAATATGACACCAAAATCATTATCTAAAAGAAAGCATATTGAAAACTAAACTGTATCAAAATCTAAAACTTTTGCTCTTTGCTCTGACACCAATAAGAAAACAAAAAAACAAACTACTGGCAGAAAACATTCACAACACATCAATCTGGTAAAGAACTTCCATTTAAAATATACAGAGAACTCTTATAATTCAAAATTCTATAACACTCTTCACCAAAGAAGAGATATAAGTGGCCAATAAATACATGAAGAAATGTCCAACATCATTAGTCCTCGTTGTGGCAAACATATAGCAATGCAAATACCACAATGAGGTTCCACTACACATACTTTGGCTAAGATTAAAAAGACTGAGCACACTAAGTCTTTGCAATTATGTGAAGAAACTGAAAACTCTTACACACTGATGATAGGAATATAAAATGGCACACCCACTCCCAAAACAATTTGGCAGTTTCTTAAAATAAACACCTACCATGCAACACAATCATTTCAACTGCTAGGTATGTATGTATTTATTTATTTCTAAGATTTTATTTATTTATTTGAGAGAAAGACAGAGATAACAACACAGAGCATGAGTAGGGAGGAGAGGGAGAAGCAGGATCCCAGCCAAGTAGAAACCCTGATGCGGGTTCTACCTTTGGACCTGGGATCATGACCTGAGCCAAAGGCAAATACTTAACCAACTGAGCCACTCAGGCACCCCACTCCTAGATATTTAATCAATGAAAAAAAAATGTATGCCCACACAAAGACTATACATGAATTTTCTTAGCAGCTTTATTTTGTAATAGTAAAATATAGAAATAATCCAATTGTCCATCAATAGGTAAATGGATTAATAATTGTATCATACAAGGAATACTATTCATTGATTAAAGGGATGATCTACTGAGATATACAACAACATGATTGAATCTCCAAATCATTATGCTAAATGAAAGAAACCAGGTTAAAAAAAAAAGGCATATGCTTGGGCTCAAGTTCCAACTCCAATTTGCTATGAAACATTGAGCAGTGTCTTACTTTACCTGCCTTAGTTCTCTCACCTACTAATGGGAATAGTAATAATGATAATGATTAATACTAATAATAATAGCTACCACTTACTAACTGCTTACTATCTTTCAAAGTCTTTCCTTGCAATATCACATTGAATCCTCACAACTCCACAATATTTGAGATAATGCATGTTTAACACTTACCATAGTACCCAACAAATTGCAGTTATTATTTTTACTTTCTTATTTCTTGTTAATAATAAATAGATATATGTTGAAACCCAATTATGTCTAAGGCTGTATGGAGAGATACAAAGATAATAAGTCTGAGTCCCTATCCTCCAGAATCTAACAATCTATGATTGGAATCAAACATATACACAGGTAACTGTAACACAAGGTAGCATTAAAAAGAAGCAAATATGGTGCTGTGAGCAAGGATCATGGAAATTTTCATAGAGAAACTAGTGCTTAAGCTGGGCACCTCACCAGGGAAAGCTGCTGAGTATAAAGAAACTCTGGATATAATAGTATGAAGAGAGAATGTAGGAGCATTGGGAACAACAGCAAATAGGACAGTATTAGTGGAGCACAAGTTGTGTGAAAACAAATGTGAGCAATGAGGGTCAGATCTTGAAAGGTCTGAATAGTAGGTAATAGTAGGAAGTTTGAGTGACAATCTGACTCTTGATGAGATTGTGGTGTATTTTAGCAGGATTACTATGCCAGGGATATGGCCAAAGGAGAGATGAGAGGTGAGAAGAGCTACTAATAAGTTTCTGTGAACAGCTCAGTGGAGCCTGAACAGAGGCAATGGCTGAATAAATGAAAAGTATGTAAGAATTAATTCTAAAGTAACATCAAATTGGTATAGTGAGTAACGTGGACCAGAGTAGAGAAGGAAGTCAAAGGGATTCCAAAGTGGCAAGCTTGCTTGACTGGAAGGAATGGGAAGTCCATTATTAGATGTTCAGAAGTCCAAAATAAAAGAATATTTGAGCAGGATACAAGAAGTGCTAACAATAAAGTAAAAAAAATAAATAAATCTTGAATTACATTAAAATTAACATTTTTGTTCACAAAGCAAAATACAACACCCCCTAAGAGAACGAAAAGCAAACCACAGAGTGGTGGGAAATATCTAACAAAGGATTCATTTTTAGAATATATAAAGAACTAGTATAAATTGGTATGAGAAAAACAGACAGCCCAACAGAAAAATGGACAAAAAGCCTCAAAAAGCACCTCACAGGATGATATGCAAATAGGCAAAAATGCTAAGTTGCTCAACCTCATTAGTCACTGAGGACATGCAAAGTAAAGCCCTAACGAGATTACATGGCACACTCACCAAAATAACTCAAATAAAAAAATAGGAAATACCACATATTGTCAAAAATATAGACTAAATGGAATTTTCATACATTGCTGGTGGAAATGTAAATCAGCATAGGCACATTGGAAAACTGGCGATATCTGCTGAAACTAAATATGTGCACATCACAAAGCCAGCAATACCACTCGTAGGCACAAACCCAAGATAAATGCACATGTATCCAAAAAAACCCAAAATTTTAAAAGAGTGTTCAAAGTAGCATTATTAATAACAGCCTGAAACTGGAAACCACTTAAATGTCCATCAACAATATAATGGATTTTAAGAATTGTGGTATGTTCACATAATGGAATATTATACAGTAATGAGAATGAATAAACTCTCTCTACATGCAAGAACTTAAAATGATATTATAAATATAATGTTGCATGGAAAAGGCATAAAACACATAAATATGATTCCATTTATATGAAGTTCAAAAATAAGAAAAACTAATCTATTCTGTTAAAAATCAGGATTGAGGTTATTCTTGGAGTGAGGGGACAAGGACTTAGAAAAAAGCAGGAGAGGGGATATCTGGGATGCTGGTAATGTTCTGTCCCTTGGTCTTGGTGCTGGTTACAAGTGTGTGTTCCCTTTGTAAAAATTCCTTGAACTCTATGCTTATTATTTGGCACATTTTTCTGCATTTCTGTTATACATTAATAAAAAATGTATCCCTGAAAAAGCAAGTTTGAGGGTTAGGTGATACAGTTAGAATTAGAAATGATGATTTCTGTAGAAATACAGATGTTCAACAAGCAGGAAATGTGGCTCTATATTAGTAGTTGACAAGATGTTACTGGAGATAAATATATGTGTGTCATTCATCACAACAGTCGTAGATAATGACAAAAGGGAAGAGGGAGGAAGCTAAAGAAAGAATTTTGGGGAATGTCTACCAACATAGGTGTTGGAAGAAGAAAAATAGAGAAAAACAAAGAGGTCAGAAAAGGTTAAGAAATGCATGCCCATAAGTCAAAGCAGAACAGTGCTTCCAAGAGGAGAAGAGCAGCTCAGAGCAGCAGCAAATGTGGCCCTGTGATTAAGGGTATGGACTTTGGAGCCAGGGTTTCTGGGTTCAAATCTTCCATTTCCTCATCTGCCAAATGCCAAATGCTAGCACTGCTCAGATGAATGGACACTAACACATTGGGTGAGTGTCTTATATACTTATAAGAATTATATAAAGAATCCCAAGAAGTGTGGGAAAGGCTGCTGACTTTAGTAGTTAGGACTTGAAATGGAGCTATTTTAGGAGAACAATGGGAGAAAGGGGAGGAAGCATGGTCTTTCTCACCAAGAGTGAAATAGTGATGAACAACCAGTGTCCCTAAGACCACAGATGGATCTTGCAGCTTTCTAACATGACACCAAGAGTCTGGTCAACCTCTCCAGTTCCCACCAGAGTACTTTCTCTGGTGCTCCAGACATGAGAGTGAGGCTATGGTTTGGCCAGGGTCCCCATTAGATAGGAACCTCCAGGCATGTGGCCCAGGAAGAAAACAGTGGTTTTCTCCGTTGGCTGAGAAGTTTGAATGCAGCCATACCTATCCTCTAGAAATAATGCTGGGGTGTTGTTCTTGTTTCTTAGATTAAGAAGCCTCCCCCATTAAAAACCCATCCTAGGAAGGAGAGGGAAGAAGTCCTAGACAATTGTACATAAAGGCCAACTTACCTGTTCTCTCTGAAGTTTCTTTTCCAGTGATGCCATTGACTGGCAGCCCACATGGTGAAACGAAGTTTTGCTGTAACTAAGTATTAACATATGGATGTATTGATGTAATAAAGTATTGCTCCTGTCCTAGCTTTCCCATTATTTCCAAGGGGCATCTCAGCCACTTACACTTCTTTTAAAAATGGATCCTTGAACAAGATTCACTGAATTCCTCGGGTGCTTCTATGTTCTCTATGAGCCATCAAAAATGTCTATTTTATGGCATCAAATTCCTTAAAATTTCTTAGATTCACTGAAATTCCTATATAATTCAGGAGGTTTTGTTCCAATGCTGATACTATCAGAAAAAAATATATGAAAGTTAGAATGAGCACCTCCATCCTATATGCTGACAAATAGATCCAAAGAAACAAAAACAGATCGGATAATAGAAATTTGCCTTTCCTGAAAGGCATCATTTGTGTTTTTAGAAATCTTGCTGTTGCAAGAGCAAGACTCTTATACCCGGATTATACCCGGGATTTTGGACAAGTTAGTTCTCCAGGGTTTCAAGTAAGATTAAGACTGGACCATAGAGAACTAAAGTCGAAACCAGAAGATATGACGTTATAAAGAAACTGCTACTCTGAACACCAGGCATAAATTCCTGTTTTTTCCAGAGAATACCAGAGCCACAATTCACAAAACTTATTTTAAAATATCCTTTGCCTAAAAAACTCCTTCCTAAGAACTTAAGGAAGAAGTTCAAGAGACGCCAAACAGAAAACTATATGTGGTAAGATAATTTGGCAGTGTTATTTCTAATAGGAAAAAAAAAGTAGGAGTAACAAACAACCAATGGTACAAAGTTTTGTAAAATAGGATGTTAACAGAGTAAGAGTTAGTGATTTTTTAAACAGTAATTATGAAGTCCAAACATACAGGGAAATATTTTCCATATTTTAAAAATATAATAAGTTTAAAAAAGGACATAAAAACGTACATACACTTATTATTAACCTATAAAAAATTACATGAATATTGGCAAGAAATGGAAAGGAATATGTAAAAATGAAAAGTTATATAAAGATGAGATTATGAATGGATTTTTTTTTTCTTTTCTCAAAAATGTGTCAAGACTTCAGCTTCCAGGGATCCCTGGGTGGTTCAGTGGTTTAGCACCTGCCTCTGGCTCAGAGTGTGATCCTGGAGTCCAGGGATCGAGTCCTGCATCGGGCTCCCTGGATGGAGCCTGATTCTCCCTCTGCCTGTATCTCTGTTTCTCTCTCTCTCTCTCTCTCTCTCTCTCTCTCTCTCTCTCTCGAATAAATAAATAAATAAAATCTTAAAAAAAAAAAAGACTTCAGCTTCCAAGAAGATAGAAGAGATGTACTTTTCCATTCTTCCCACTAAGTACAACTAAAAATCCTGCACATTATATATAAAACAAACATGAGAAAGCTCTGAAAGGTAGGAAGAAGAAGGCAGCCATCCAGGGATGTTAAGACCCATGGAACAACATGGTGGTGAGTTCCATAGGTTTTCTTTTCTTCTTCATATATACCAGACTTGAATCCAAAGACGCTAAAAAAAAAAAAAAAAAAAAAAGAAGCTGGCAGCCCAGAAACACCAACAGGAGCAGAGAAACAAAACAAAACAAAACAAAACAAAATAAAACAAAAACAACAGAAGATTGCTATCTTAAGCCAAAGGACTGGGAAAAGGGTGGCCTAGAAAGACAAAAAAATTTTAGACAATTTAGATAATTATTGTTCTACTCCAGCCAAACACCACAGAAAAAACTGTGGGCCCACCCTCACCCACACATGCAAAGGCTAAGTGAGAGCCAAGTCTTCCACTCTTGCCAGGTTGTATCCAGGCTCCCAGAACTCCAGCTAGGGTGGTGTTAGAGACCAGTACTTTAGGAAACCAGTACTTTCATCTTTGCTGGCTGATAGCAAACATTCCCTTTCCCCCTTGTGGGAAGCCTGGCTTTCCACTCCCACCTGGCAGTAACATGACCCCTCTCCCTTCTCTACAGGGTGGTATCAGAGTCAGGTGGACAGTCAAGACTTTAATTATCATCCAGGGGTAATGAGGCCACCCTTACTGTAGTGTCCATGAAGACCATCTGGAAAGCTAGATCTCCCTCCCATGCCCAGCAGCTATGAGGAGCCATCCTGCCAAGTGTCAATGAATACTAAGTGGGGACTCTGGACTTCTACCTCCTTTGGAACTAACAAGGCAGCACTCTCCCCACCGCTTCCCTCTGCCAGAGTGATGTCAGAGAAAGCCAGCTAAAACTAATCATTTAAATTAAATCCAGGGTCTCATAATTAGAAAACGTCCAGGTTTTAATAAAAAAAAATCACTCATCCTACCAAGTACCAGATATATCTCTAACTCAATGAAAAAAGACATGTTGCCATTAGGATGAGAAATTGACTAAAATCATCTGACAAAGATTTGAAAGCAGCCATATGTAATCTCCAGAGCAGCCACTAAAAGTTATACAAGATACACTTTCAAACACTATAGATAAATTGTTATAGAATTCTTTAAAATGGGGATCCCTGGGTGCCGCAGCGGTTTGGCGCCTGCCTTTGACCCAGGGCGCGATCCTGGAGACCCGGGATCGAATCCCACGTCAGGCTCCCGGTGCATGGAGCCTGCTTCTCCCTCTGCCTATGTCTCTGCCTCTCTCTCTCTCTCTCTCTGTGTGTGACTATCATAAATAAATTTAAAAAAAATAAAAAAAAAGAATTCTTTAAAATGTTCAAGTAACCCATATAAGGGCAGAAAAAAATGAAAAACAGAGAAATGAAAAACAGAACAAACAGAAAGCAAAAAATAAAATGGCAGACTTAAGCCCTAATAAATCAATGATTACCTGAAATGTATATGGTCTAACTACACCAATTAAAAGGCAGAGATTAGCAGAGTAGATTCTAAAACATGGCCCAAAAAAATAAAAAAATAAAAAATAAAACATGACCCAACTATATTCTGTAAACAAGAAACTCACTTCAAACATAATATAGGCAAGTTAAAAGTAAACTGCATGTAAAGTGTCACTAAACACCTACCAGAATGGCTAAAATAAAAAAAAAAATAGCAATGATGCCAAATGCTGACAAGCATGTGGAGAAACTGAGTCACTCACCCATTACTGCTGGGAATGTAAAATGGCACAGCCACTCTTGAAACAATTGGACAGATTCCAAAGAAACTAATCATTTAGTTTTATCATAAAATTAAGCAGTTTTCTTTTAAAACTAAACTATCACAAAATTTAGCAATTGTACCCTTGGGCATTTATCCCAGAGAAATGAAGAAGGATGTTCACACAAAAGCCCATATACAATGTTTATAGTAGCTTCACTCATAATAGCCAAAAACCAGGAAAACCTCTCATGTCCTTCAATGGATAACTGGTTTAAAAAAAATTTTTTTAAACAACCTATGGTAAACTCATATCAAGGAATATCACTCAGGAATAAAAAGAAACAAACTATTGGTACACACAATAACCTGGATGAATCTCTGGAGGTTTATGCTGAGTGGGAAGAGCAAATCTCAAAAGGTCACATACTGTAGGATTCCATTTATATGCCATTCCAAAATGATAAAATTACAGAACTGGAGAATAAATGAATGGTTGCCAGGAATTAAAGAGGGGATGGAGGTCAGGGAGAAATGAGCATGGCCCTATAAGGCAACAGGAGAGGTCCTTATGGTGATGGAATGTTCTGTATCTTAGCTGTATCAATGTCAACATCCTGGTCGTAGGACTGGTTTATGGTGTTCAAAATGTTACCTTTGGGAGAAACAGCCACAATCTTTATCTGACTCCATTTGACTTATAAGTTAAACACTAATCACACCTCACTAAAAGCTCCTTACGTTCACCTACAGTGTTGTCTTAGCTCAGGCTGCTGAAAAAAAAAAAAAAAAAAAAACAACAGACATAGACAACAGAAATATATTTCTCACAATTCTAGATACTGAAGTGTCAAGCATGGTTGGGGTGCTGGTGAGGGCCCACTTCCTGGCTTATATAGACGACTGCTCTCTCCCAGTATCTCCAAGTGGTAGAAGGGACTGGGGCACTCACTCAGGTCTCCTTTATAAGGATATTCATTTTGTGTCACTTGCTTGGTGATCATTTTTATAAAAGAAAAAACAGGATTGGTGCCTGGCCAACTGTCAGAACAGCACCGTAGCATCTGGAGGGCTGAGACACTCAGGAGGCAAGAGGGAAAGTAAAAGAATGAGTCTTCCTATGGAGGCAGAATGACGAGGTGGGGGTCCTTGGTGAGAGTAAGATCAAAAAGACTGCTCTCGGCTGGCCCTGATGCAACTGTGCAAGGGGAGGGGAGGGGGGCTGTCAGTAGCCGAAGCCTTCTGAGCACCTCCCCCAATGAAGTCCCAGCTGGATGCCAGAGCTGTTTTTTTAACCCTAACAAGATCTGTCATTAAACGTTACTGGAGCCTGACTTTGCCTCCTTCCCTCTAGGCCCTGCTAGTGGGGGTCAAAGGTCACATCATCCTTCAACACAGGCTCCTGGGCCCCAGCTTTTGTTCACCAGGCTTCATAGTGATGATGGGGAAGCACCCTCCTGGCCCTTGGAAGGCATACAAGAAACCAGCGAACCATGGTCCTTAACGAACTGGGCCCCTCCAAGGCCAGCCAGCAATAACCACTTATGATATTTACAGCCTTCTGTCTGTACAGATTAAACACAAGGAACCAAAAAATGGAACTCCTTTGTCTGGTAAACTTATGTCATTCCTTATTAAGACAAATAGAGAACAAACCTTGATTTTGTTGGGAAACAACATTTGCTTCTAAGACAGTCTTGGATGAGGATAGGAGCATTTCTGGGGACAAGGACATCTTGTACGATATTATTAATAAGTGACTGTGTTCTGATAATTTCATAAACATTTTGGCTGCATTGTTTTCTAGCAACAGCATATACTTTGGCCAAGGGCACAATTTCTCACTTGTTCATTGGCAATTAGTGTTGTAAACAGATACCTTGTGGGTGCATTCCTTAGAAAAGAATCAACACCAAAGCAACAAGATCTTGGCAGCTCGAGTTTTCACTTTTTGTTTGAAATGTGGACATTTTTCTAAAACTCCCTCAGGGCTTTGGGTGCTGAGGTTGAGGGAAGTATTCTGTTCACTGTGTTTGCAATCTGAGAACCATGGGTGTAGGGACAATAAATTCTGGCAGAGAGACCTTTATCCAGAGAAAGAATATGCACAAACCCCATATGTCAATTTAAACCCAGAAGTGCTTTGATTTAAGCCAAGTAGGAGACAAGAGCTCGCCTGACCTGCAACCCTACTTCCCATGCCCACCCCAAATCCACTGCCCTCACACACAAGCATCCCCTGAAGAGGCTCTTAGAACACAGCTTAACAGCCACACATCTGTCAACTGTGCCTGGAACTAGTTGTCAGAAGACCTGCATGCCTAAAGGATCTTCAAGCTTCATAAGCTGGGGAAAGCTCCATGGTCTCATTGTGGCTAGCTTTCTAATCTAGTAAATGTGACTTCCTTATTCCCTCTGCCCAATGGGGCTGTAATCAGTGTTGAATATCAATGACAATGTGCTGATAAGCCGATGGCACCCCACTCCTGAGGTGTGGGGGTTATTATTCATAACAGTTGTATAAAATAACTTGAGGGATCCCTGGGTGGCGCAGCGGTTTGGCGCCGGCCTTTGGCCCAGGGCCCGATCCTGGAGACCCAGGATCGAGTCCCACATCAGGCTCCTGGTGCATGGAGCCTGCTTCTCCCTCTGCCTGTGTCTCTGCCTCTCTCTCTCTCTCTCTGTGTGACTATCATAAATAAATAAAAATAAAATAAAATAACTTGATTGAGACATGATTCACATATCTTATAACTCACCCATTGGAAGTGGCTTCAGTATATTCTATAACTATCACCACAGTCACTAAAAGAATGGTTTCATCACTCCAGAAAGAAACCCTGTACTCACTGGTGGTCACTCTCTATTTCTCCCTACTCCTTGCTCCATATGCTGCCTTAAGCAACCACCAATCTACTTTCTGTCTACATAGATTTGCCAATTCTGAACATTTTATAAAAATGGAATCAGACAATATATGGTCTTTTGTGACTAGCTTTTATCATTTAGTCCATTTTCAAGGTTCATCACTACTTCACATCGTTTTTTTTTTCCAGAACCATCCATTGTGTTAATGTACACAGTTCGTTTCACTGAAGAACGTTTGAATTATTTCCATGTTTGAGCTATTATGAGTAATGCTGCTATGAACATTAAAAACACGAACAAGGTTTTATTTTTTTCTTGTGGACATGTATTTTCATTTCCTTGGCTATATACCTAGGAGCAGACCGTCAGGGTCACATGGTAACTCTGTATTTAACCTTTTGAGGAGCTGCCAATCTGTCTTCCAAAATAGCTGCACCACTTCACATTCCCACCAGCAGCATGGGATGGGTCTAGTCTCTCCACATCTTTGCCAACACCTGTTAGTATTTGTCTTTCTGATTACAGCCAGCCTATAAAGATGAGATAAAGTAGTATCTCATTGTGATTTTAACTTGATTTTCCCTGATAGCTCAGGATGTTGGGTATCTTTTCATGTGTTCATAATGGGTCTTTCCATTTACTGTTTCCTTTGACCAAAATACCACCCTATACACTTCCCAAGATAATGACAGACAATCTAATGGTGGAAGATGTCTGGGTAGACAGAACTCTGCAGGTGTCAATTGTTCTCTGTGTCTGTCAAGTGTACTTCTTATTTGAAGACTAGAAATATTTTTACTTAAATTATGACAACGATCTGTGTGTCCCCATATTCCCCTTACTACATTACTATGCTTTAAATTGGGCCAAACTGTTGCAACAAAGCTTTTCCTACAAAATTCTCTGAAAAACAGATGAGCTCCAAAACCTAGCCAATAACTCACTTTTTCAATAAATCCTAGCATACCAGGTCATTTGAATTTCACCAAGCTGGCACTCCAACCAACCCTGGAAGATGTGATTCATATCATCATCTACCTGTGCCTGGAGCCCTCTAGAGCTCTCTCCTTTCCCTCACCCACCCCTAACCACATTATTAATGGAAAGTGTTCTCAAGAGTTTTTGTTTAGCCATCATGGGAGTGATTTGCACTGACCTAAAGGGCATCTGCAAAGTAGCCAAGTCAGGTGAAGAACAGGGTGACAGTGACCATCTCGATCTCTTCTGTCCATCTAAATGTTGATTTCACAGACTTGCCTAGAGCAATGGTCATCCCCAACATCTACATAAAGCTCTCCCTCAGTCACAACTAGTTACTAAAGGCAGCTCTGAACAGCAGTTAGGAGCAAGAGCTCATTCTGCTACCTAAGGAGTCTTCATCAAACATCTCCCACAATGCACCAGCTCTGATGTTACAAATACTCCATCATTCTTGTTTCCTCACTTGTAAAATTATCAATATCTTGCTCAGAGTTGTGAGAATAAATAGAACACTGTTTAATCCACCTTTCACAGAGTGCTTAGGAAATGGGAATATTAGAAGGAGAACAAAGAAAGGAACAGAAGATTTATTTAAAGTAATAATGGCTGAGAAATTCTCAAAACTAATGACAGACACCAAACCATAGAGCCAGAGAGCCCAGAAAACACCAAGGAGGATAAATACACAAAAATCTATACCCAGACATATCAAACTATAATAAATCAAAGACCAAGGGAAAATTTTGAAAGAAGAAAAGAACACTTGACCTATAGAGGAACAAAGATAAGAATTACACTAGACTTCTCTTCAGAAACTATGTGAGCAAGAAGAAAGTGAAGTGAAATATTTAGTGATGAAGGAAAAACCATCAACCTAGAATTCTGTACACAGTGGAATTGTCACTGGATCTACAAAGAACTGTCAAAATTCAGCAATAAGAAAAGAACAACCTGGTTAAAAAATAGGCAAAAGATCTGAACAGACACTTCACTAAATAAGACATACGAAACCTTAAATAAGCATATGAAAAAGATGACATTATATGTCACTAGGGAATTGCAAATTAAAACAACAGTAAGACACCACTGCATGCCTATTAAATGATTAAAACATAGAGGGAAAAACCTGACAGTACCAAATGTTCCACACAAATGCAAGATGTTAATAATAAGGAAACTGGGTTGGTGGGGAAGAATCATTTATGAGACCTCTCTGTACTACTTGCTCAATTTTTCTGTAAGTCTAAAGCTGGTCTAAAAAATCAGGTCTATTATTTTTTGAAAATCAATACAGGGTAAATTGAAGCCACATGGAACATTCACAGAGTAAAAGAATAATAAAGATCAAATAAGCTTAAACCAGAAAAGACCTTAGAATTGGTCATTTGTTCATCCAATTTATTGACCACTTACAGAGAATCACTCTCTGTGTGAGGCACTACAAGGACAATGAAAACAAGACAGCCCTGTCACAATACACTCTAAGTGAAAAATGCCAAATGACTTCATTTTTTTTTATGACTTCATTTTTTATAAGCACTTGTGTATGGGGTAGTGGATAGAGAACTCTGAGAGGATGGTCACTAAATTATTAACTTTTGATAAATACTGGGTTGAATAATGAATAGCACAATTATTTATAGCAGAACATATCAAAGCCTTCATTACTCTATGGTACAATGTGTATCTCCAAAACAAAGTATACAGTGTTTCCCAACTTTGTTTGAGAAAAAAATCCACCACCAACACCATGACCCCCACCCCCTCACTTTATTCATTTGTTTTGGTGAAGGCAAGAGAATCATGGACTTGGTATCATCATTTCATACACATTTTGAGAACTGTTACTCTGTCATATGTCATATCATTGGTTCATGGGCCATGATTTACCTTCTTTGTCATATCTCCAGAAGCTAGCACATAGAAGACTCTGCATAATAATTTGTTGAATAAATGAATTTCACTGAGAAAAACTGACTTGAGGTGCCTGGCTGGCTGTTGGCAAAGCATGCAACGCCTGATCTCAAGGTCATTAGTTCAAGTCCCACACTGGGCATAGAACTTACTTTAAAAAATAAAAATTGAAAAAAGAAAAACTGACTTACCACAAAGCTCTACACTTATTGTATTTTTCCTGGGTTGTGCTTTTACTTCCCTACCAAGAAAAGAAATCACCCAGGATCACAATGAACCACCCAATCTGGACAATCCATGTAGGCACTGAAGAAGTCAAAATCTAATCTCACCAGGACTCTCTCTCCCAAGGGTTCTGTCATTTGTGAATGAAATTCCCTCCCCACCTGAGGTTAGGGACAAACCAACAGATGGGTCTGTGGTTCATTTTACCATCCACTTTAACAAATTCAGCTTGCTTCTCAAGAGTCAATTGGGAAAGCCCTCCAAAGAAAACAGCCACTTAGGTTATATGAGGTGACTGCATGACGGTCAAAGCAATAAAGCCTTGTCTTTTCCTTTTCCTCTTCTCCATCAAGAGGTTAGTGGGGACATGCTTTCCCCATGTAGCCTGGTAACAGCTGGGCTGGAGGATGGCTTGCAATGGATTAGAACCAACTGGAGTCAAGAAAAGGTCACCCACAGTCTTATAAAAAGGGGTGCCTCTGGGGCTGACAAAGCACATGTTCCCTCAAATCTTTTCCTGCCTCCAAATGCTCAGTGCCTGTGGTACTTGATGTTCCTATCTTCTACAGGCTCCTGACATGCTAACAACCAAGGAACTATTAGACTCATTTTTTAAGACACTGAAGGAGCTCGTTAGCCCCTCAAAATACAACAAAGGAAAACTCTGGACAAAAGTTCAAGCCTATATTTGAAATCTAAATATTTGAACTTACACTGATGTCCACATGCTACAAAATTATAACTTTACTTAAAAACCCTGCTGATTGCACTATGTTTTAAGAAGAATGCCTTTTAAGTCTAGAGCCATTTTAAACTCTCAAAACTTGGGATCCCTGGGTGGCGCAGCGGTTTAGCGCCTGCCTTTGGCCCAGGGCGCGATCCTGGAGACCTGGAATCGAGTCCCACGTTGGGATCCCGGTGCATGGAGCCTGCTTCTCCCTCTGCCTGTGTCTCTGCCTCTCTCTCTCTCTCACTGTGTGCCTATCATAAATAAAATAAAATAAAAATTAAAAAAGAAATAAAAAAATAAACTCTCAAAACTTTATATATGCAAGGAAAGCAAACTGAAAGCGAAAGTCACTGTTTACTCTTATTTCTAAGATTAATTTCAACCTCCCTAGTTTTCAGCACTCCTGCCATTGTCCAGACTACTAGATGCCACTAAAATGAGGGATTTCCTAAGTCACACAGGAAACCTGGACTAAATTACTGTATGGGAATATGTGCCATTTCTAAGTTTGTGGTTTGCTTCACTGTGTTTAAAGCAAAGGTTATTAGACACTAATGCTGCACAGATTTTCTAAATATTCTGTATTGCCAGTGGCAGAGCCAGATGTGAACCACATCAGGAGAGACATGTGTGACAGTGTTTTCCTAAATGCTTATGATGAATTATAATTTGCAAAGGGGAAAATTGCAGTTGTGTGGTTCCAGGATCATTTCTTTCAAATACCACTCTCATCAGGGTATTTTCTCCTCAGGGACAGCTGGGGCTCCCTTTTGTGTGAAATCTAAAGACTGGTATTGAAGAGCTCAGTCATTGGCCTACACTACCTTGAGGCTATCCAAAGGGAGTCCCATGCCCCAGGACAACCTCTCTACTCTCCTCTTATGTATTTGCTTGGGTGGCTACCTCTATCTGAAGGATGGCTCTAACATCCTTCAAAACCTGGCTCAAACATCATCATGTTCAAGGAGTCTCCCCTTTCCAGCTCCTCTCCAGGCTCATCATTCTCCTATATTTGTTATTCCTTGTAGTTTTCTATACTTATCATCATGACTATTGGTGGAGGCCACCATCACATCACATCTGTGGCCCCCTTAAAGCAAGTGTGTAGAATGGACTCCCTAGTGTGTATTTTCTACCCTTCCTCCCTCTTTCCTTCACTGTACACTATATGTCCCCACTCTTGACTTTCTTTACTGTTTCACCCTTTCTAATGTGTTACCTTGTTCTAGATTATCTATTTTTACATGATATCTTCCATATTCTCTGGACGAAAATGGAGTGTCCATGTGACTCTGTGGACTATATTAGCATGTGCTATTCTCTCAGCACATCCTCCATGCATGGCTGAACTCCCACCACTTTATATACTTTGTTGAGTAAAAAGTTATCTCAGAAGCAAGTTATCTTCTTGTTCTGATTGTCTTCTTGTATCTAGTTATCTTTGATGTTCTAATTTTTGAAACCAACATTTTTTTGTTCCTCCTTTGATTAAAAGATTAAGTGTGCAAGACCTTTTATATGTATTATCTGTAACTCAGAATTATTATTCCATGTTATACATGAATAACTAAGTAATCAAAAAAGTTAAGTGGTTGGCTCAATGTCAACCAGCTAATGAGTTAGAGACTTGAACCTCAGTCTACCTGATTCCAAATCCCTTGACTCTGTATCTCCTAAAAGTGTCTAGCTCCATAACAGGCACTCCATGGTTGTACTAATTGATTGTTGAAGTATCACCAGGAAAACGTGGTCCAGAATCAAATAAAATCCTGGAGGCAAAGCTACTGCAAGTTGAACTTGTAAAACTGGTATAAATTGGCTTCATAAAGACTGTGAGTTGTCTTTCTATGACTTTCTATGTCTATCTGGGAAAGACAAGTCAGACCTACTAAAGTAACCAAAACACTTAGAGTTGGGAGTAAAGAATACAAGAATGGATGCCATGTGCTGATGTCCAAGTTTGGATACAGAGAAAGAATGGATGTGGCACACTGGTTTGGATGTAGGCCCAGGGAAAGCTGATCCAGCTGTGTAACCATCCCAGCAATTCTAGCACAAACCCTGGATTTTAATAAGGGTAGCCTTGGTGGTTATCTCCTGAGGGAATCTGACAAAATGGAATAGACAGACTTTGTACATATAAAGCCAGAATATAGAATCTTTGCTTACTGAGAATCTTTACACATGTTACCTTCTCTGTAACATTTTCCCTAACTCCTCCCTGGTATTTCATTTTTATGTAATATTTACCACATGGTATTATAATCATGTGTCTAATACTGTCTTCCCCTACTAGACCATCAGCTACTCAAGGGCCATAATATAATCTTTTGGAAATATCATACATATGTCACTTCTTCCCAAACTTATCTAAGATTGGATGGATTTCCAATAAAAGCCAAATAGAATTGTGGAAGAATTTGACCAATAATTCTCAAATGTATATGGAGGAGCAAAGACTTAAGAATAAAGAAGGCACTCCTGAAGGGAAGGATCAAGATACATTACAAAACTGTAGTAATAAAGACAGTGTGGTAGTGGCACAGTTATCAACAAATTGCCCAATGAAATACATGAAAGAGCTCAGAATACAAAGAGAGGAGAGAGGGGTGGGTCCTTGGGGTACAACAGAGCAGGTACTGCAAATCACTAAGGGAGCAAGAGATTCATCAACAAATGATACAAGGCCAATTGGCTTTCTATATGAAAAAGAAACCTTGTAATCAGATCCTGCTTCACACCATGCAGAAATGTCAAATCCTAGTGGATTTAAGACTTAGATATAAGAGGCAAAACTCTTTAAATTTTTGAAGATGATTCAGGAGAACATCTCCAGAATCTAGGAGTTGTGATGATTACTTTAAAAAGTACAAATTATGGGGGCACCTGGGTGGCTCAGGTGGTTGAGTGTCCAACTCCTGACTTCGGCTCAGGTCATGATCTGATTCATGATTATGAGATCAAGTCTGCTTGACATTCTCTCTGCCCCTCCCACTCATGCTCTCTCTCTCTCTCTCTCTCTCCCTCTCAAATAAATAAATACTTTTTAAAGTACAAACTACAAAAAATAAATAAATAAATTCTGCTGCAAATTAAGAACATCTGTTTTAACAATTGATCCCATGATGAAAGTGATCAGAAACCCCACAAACCAGAAGATAATTTGCAACATGTATAACCAATAAAACATACAAGAAGACAATGTATTCTTTTTATCTTTAAAGTCCAGTAAATAAATGAATAAATCCCAGTAGAAAAACGAGCAGGTTCATAGAGCAGGAAACATGACAGGCCCACAAACACATGAGAGAACACTCAACCTCATTAGTAATAAAGGAGACACTAAGACACCATTACTTTTCACCCAATGGTTGAGCAGAAAAGAAGAAGTCTAACACTGTCAAAGTCTTGGTGAGGGTATGAATCAACTGGAATTTTTATACATTGTTGGCAGGAGTCAATTGGGACAACCACTTTGGAAAAAATAAGTTGAACAATCACATGTTTTATAGCCTAGCAGTTCTATCCTAAAGAAATTCTTGCACCCATGCCTTAGATTCATGTGCTTCTACTTCTATGTATAAATCCTAGAGAAGCTCTTACACAGCATTTACGTGTAGGAACATTCTTAGCAGCATTGTAATAACAACTGGAAACAACCCTTGTCCAAAGTGACTAGAGAATGAATAAACAATTATTTATTCTACACAATAAAATGTGAAAACAGCAAGTGAAAAAAAGACTGGGTATAGTATAATACCATTTTAATTAACCAAGCAAAATTAAATAATATACTATTTGATATTGCATGTATATGTGCTAACTTATTTTTTTTAAACCAAGTGTTCATTGAAATCAAATTCAGGGCAGCCCCAGATGGCTCAGCAGTTTAGCGCCACCTTCAGCCCAGGGTGTGATCCTGGAGACCCTGGATCAAGTCCCACATCGGGCTCCCTGCATGGGGCCTGCTTCTCCCTCTGCCTGTGTCTCTGCCTCTCTCTCTCTCTCTCTCTCTCTCTCTCTCGCCGTGTCTCTCATGAATAAATAAACAAAATCTTAAAAAAAAAAAAAAAAGAAAGAAAGAAAAGAAAAAAGAGATCAAATTCAGAATGTTGGTGACCTCTAGGGATATGCAGGGCATGATACAGGAAAGGAGCCACCAGTGAGAGAATATTAGCCATGTTCTCCTCAAAGTAAAGCTCACAGGTACTCCTATTGTTGTTATATCTACCACTTACCTGTGTGATATTCACATTCTTTTGCACATGCCAGCTATTAAAAGGGAAATCTAGCGACCAGGCTTTTCTAAGAACACAGAAACAAGATCCTTCCAGTATCTCATGTTTCTGCCTGTGCTCACAGACTCGTCAGCATTCAATGTTAGAGGAAGACAGGGCAGCGAGGTCATCCAGGCCCATCACTATTTCTACAGAAGAAACTGAGGCTCAGAGAACACAGGCCACTGCTCCATGCTTACCTGACAAAGGCAGGAGCCAAATCCAGGTCTTCTGACACTTCCTGCCTTGAACCAAATCCCTATGCTATACTCTTCCATCTGTTGGAAAATAAAAAGAAAAGAAAATTCCAATCTTCTTTATCTTTGCTTTTCTGAGATGGGCACAAGGTCTGACAATTTATGGGCCCTCAATGTATTTAGCTATGTATCATAGAATTCTTGACAGATGGTCCACAAGGTGTCTCCAAAAGTGATACCAAGGACTTCTCTCTCCTGGGTCAATGTCTTCAAACCAAGATTCCTGGAAGCAAAACAGAAGAAATGATCAGTGATGTGATTAACAAGCATTCCCAGAACACATGTGTGGGAGAACCTGGGAGGCGATATCTGAGGGAAGGGAGGGCAGAGATCTCTGCAGTAGTCATGGATGTACTTCCCAGCAGCCCAGCCTCGCGTGACTGACTTCTTTAGCTTAAGGTGTAGAATTCAGGAGAAAGGAGCCAAACCCTAAGAATGTGTCTTTGTTGCTTTTGAGGCAAGGAGTTGCCAGGGTCTGCGGTTTGGCTGTGGAATGAGCAGTGAAGCACTTTCTCTTCCATTATATCTGTTTAATAGACTGGTTGATCCCATGCCAGGTTACTAAGTTCCTAGCAAGGCAAGTGGTTTCCAAGTTACTTCACTGATGACATCTCTGAATCTCAGCGTTCTCTAGTTCCTGATTCTGTGTGGTGAAAATTCCAAGTATCATTAGTCTTCCTCTTTTGTTTTTTCTACACCTTCCCTATCACCAGAAAACAGAGCCAGAGTCCTTGTTTGTGGGAAATTTGCAGTCAGCCTCCTTCTCTAGCTCCTGTCTAGAAGAATGGTTAGCAAAGGCTCTTAAAGCAAAGCTGTAGAAATGGCCTCCCCTGAGTGAGCAAGTCATTTGACCTCCCTATGCTTTATCCCATCTGAAAATGGGAACATGAATACCCACCTTATAAGACTGTGGTAAGGCACAGATGACTTTGCCAAGAGTTGTACAAATGCTGGATATTATACTTTTACCCTAAGAATAATAATAAATGTACTATAAATATCTTATTTCAAGATAACAGTTATTTAGTTAGTGCTTATATGTAGACAGAATATAGGAAATGCTGGTAACACTAGAAAATGACAACAACAAAAACAATAATAATACTGGTTCATATTCCCTGGACACATACTATATGCCAGGCACTTTGCTAAACCCTTCATGTGAAATAACTCTAACCTTTGGCTGATAATATTATTTATCATTTTTACTAAAGGAAAAAACCATGTGTAGCAAGTTTTAGTAACTTTGCCAAGATCACAAGGCTTCTAAGTGGCAGGGCTGGGATTCAAACACAGAATGTCAAGTCTTGAGCCTTGCTTGTTTCAAACTTGTTTCAAAAGCTTTCAAACTATCATGAAAAGTAAAACATATTTGCAAATAAGACATAATCACCAAAAAAAAAATCTATCAAATTCACAAATTAACAAATAAAGAAAGAGGAGGTAAACCATGGGTAATACCCAATGATTACCCCAATATGTGCTTTATTTCCTGACTCTGGGTCTTTGTGCTCACAACTGCCTTTGTCTGGGGCACATTTTGCCTCCTTTACTTATCAAAATACTCATACTTCAAGACACAGATAACATGCTACTTTTTCCATGAAGTCTACCCAAATTCTCAGTTCTCCCTATCTCCCTCTGGCTCTTTGTTTATAAGTGGAGGAGGGAAAAGTGTCCTAGACAGAGGGAGACATGGGCAAAGAGGCTCAGAGCCAGGAGACAAAGCACATATCTGGGTAGTTTTTTTTTTTTTAGCTGGCATACATAATTTATTCCAAAGCTATCTTAACATGATCTAAATGCCTAAAGATTAGTGTCAGCAAATTTTTAGAGATCATCTCAGTCATAAACACAAATGCCATCTTAAAATATTAGCAATTTAAATAAATATTAACAACTAATTCCAAAATACATAGGGATACCTCATGACCTAACTGGGTTATTCCAAGAACACATTATTTAATATAAGAACTTATCTAAATCACTACATAAACAGGTTATCAGATGAGAAATCATATTATGGCAATCAATGGAAAAAGAAATTAAAAATTTCAAAATCTGTACAGAAGGAAATAAACTGAGCCAATTAGAAGTAAATGGACTCCTTTGGCAGAAATTGATAAATAGATAATTTCAAACTGAATGGAAAATAGGAAATGTAGACAGTGATGCCACCCCTTGCTATTATAACTCAGTATATATAGACTACGCTTCCTTGCCCTAATGCAACTCTCTGTAAGTCAGTGAATACAAACCTAGCCTATGGTTTTGCTGCAGATGTATTTATATACAAGATTATTTACTGAAACTTATTTTTATAATACACCATTCTATAAAAATGAGCCAACTTGATTTTCACTGAACGTTGTATACCAGAACTCGTAGTTGCTACTTCCCTACCTAATCTATATCTTATAGATTTTGTGCAGCTGGAATGTAGACAAAGTAAAGGAAGACGTAATTAAAAGTAGGGACTGAGGGCAGCCCAGGTGGCCCAGTGGTTTAGTGCCACCTTCATTCTGGGGCGTGATCCTGGAGACCTGGGATCGAGTCCCACATCAGGCTGCCTGGATGGAGCCTGCTTCTCCCTCTGCCTCTCTCTCTGACTCTGTGTCTCTCATGAATAAATAAATAAAATCTTAAAAAAAAAAAAAAGTAGGGACTGATAATTATGTCCTAGTATCCATTTGCTCTTCTTTTTGTTAAGAAAACCCCAATTTTATCCTGGCACATGGCTACCCAGCTAGAGACTACATACAATTCCCAGCCTCTCTTGAAGCTAGGTATGGTCATGTAACTAGGTCTGAGCCAGTGGTGCATGAACTGACATGACATGCTACTAAAGCACCATGCTAATGTCCTAAAGACCGAGCCCCCCTTCCTGAGACTTCCCTTGTTCCTCTTCCTCCTGGATGCAAATGGCAACAAGTACAGACTTGAACTCAGATATGGAATCCATAAGTGAAGGATGGCAAAGCTACCCACCATAGCTGGACACTCACCTCTAGACCCATGACAAAGGAATAAATTTCTATCTTATTTATGTCAGGGTACTTCTGCTTCTTGTGTAACCTCCAGAACCACAAATTTCTGCTGTCCATACCCTAATTAATACAGAACCAACCTTTATAGGGTCCTGATTCCAAGCTAAATATTTGGAAATAGTTCATAGACAATCGGAAGCCTCTTTTTTTTTTTTTTTTAACTTGAAACATCTGTATCCACACAGTGACCTGGTGGCATGGTTTATCTTTCTTAAAGACCATTAATGTATTAATGATGAGCCTTTCTATCAACTGCATTTCAAATTATGTTAGCTAGAGCTTGAGGTCAGAATACATGTTTGCCTGGGTCACATAGCAGAAGGCTATACTGGCTTTACTGAGAGAGTTTTGCTTTCAGACTGTAGAAAGGAAAGAGGAAATACATGGAAAGGTGAGGAACATGTGTATCTGAGACAATTCCGCCAAGAAACTGTTTGCTCTTAGGCTTCAGTAAGTGCTATTCCAGGTTATTCTGGAATAGAGTTACTCTAAGGAGGGAAGATCTAAACCATTGGTACCCAGCTAACATCCACCATTTTACATCTTCCATGTCGAACACAGTAAGCAAGTAGATTGAGACCTAGAGTAAGATCTTGTCTATGTGTTTTTTTAAAGAAATGAGTATTTCAGACAAATTTCTCTGATATCTGAAGCTTAAGTTCTCAAGTATTGTCTCATTGGCCAATAATTAAATTTGTGCTATTGTTCCCAAGATGATCGTAAACAAAACCAAAAACACATGTACTAAATTGGTGGCAAAAATTATCAGAAGGTGGGTATCTGAGTAATCCAGAACATGCTTGCTTATCCTTTTTTAGACTAACATCATAACAGAAACACAAAACATCAGCATTTTCTAGAGAATCTGGGGTCAATCTATAGCTCTCCTGTTTGAGAAATTCAGGTATAAGCAGCCAACATTTTGAAGCATGTGGTCTATTAACCAATCATTGGTCTTTCATAAATCTTGCCTTACAAATATATGTTCAGGATACCATTCAGCATGTGTTGTATATTAATTATTTCTACTACACAGACTTTTTCCTCATGGATCTGTGGTGAGAAAGGAAAACTTTAAATGAAAAGTAAAACTGTGTAGTTCTCAAATTACACCTACATCAAATCAGCCAAAAGTCGGGATACTATTACTTGAAGATAAAATAGTCCATTGATTTACAGGGCACTTGCATTCCTGGAAAACTCAAACTATTTTATTACAATGTAAAAAAGTATTTGTATTTCTATCTAAAATGGAGTTCACATCTAGGTTCAAGCAATTGCAAGTGAGTTTTTTACGTGAATATGCAGTGAGATTAGAAAGTCGTATGGGATGTGCAATAGTGTATATGACGTGCAGGAATGTGCTGTGCATGGTAGGGTGACCAGTATCCCTAACCCCACCCACTAAAAGCGAGTAGCCCCCCAATCATCTTGGAAGAAAAAAATACTCCTAAAATTCTCAAAATCCTCCCCTAGGGGGCAGTAGCGCTCCCACTGAGCATCACTGTCCAGAGTGGCAAGCTTTCCTAACTCACTTTCTCCAGTATATCCCTCTGCACCTGAGGGCCTCAGCGGGGTGGTGCGCATTAGAAAGCTGGCAAAGGGGATGTGTTTAGACAAATGTTCAGATCAACTAGGCGCTGAGCCTGAGGGTCTCACCCTCCCTGGGAAAGGATTCTCTGCCTCACTGAACTGACACAGAAAGAATTTACACAGTGGAGCATTTTCACTTTGGGTAAACCTTCTCTGCACATAGCCCCAAAGCCCTGGCTGGATTAGGCAACTACCCAACTGGATTTTAGCAGCATTGATAGTGAGCAGAAGTAATGCAGGCCCTGGCCCCAAAAGCTCTTTTTTCATAGTCTAAAAGACACCTTGACAGGCAATAGGAAATGTGGAGGCAGTTGGGGCTAGAAGGTGAGAGGTTGAATTCTGATAAGAGGGGAGGGGGCTGAGGGCAGAGAGACAGTGTGGACAGGAGGTGCCAAGTCTAGAGTTAACTCATGTCCTTTAAGGTGAGGGCATGGGTTGTTTGCTTTGCCCCCCTGTTTTAGGGACAGATATGGGTGGTCTATGTACAGTGAGTGTTTGCAGACAAGAAATCAAAGGAAAGCAGAAGAATCTTGCAACCCAAGATCCCCACAAAGAATTAACTTTCCAGTTAACTATAACTCCACAAATAGCCTCATTTAACTGAAATGATGTCATATCAAAGATTCAAAGGTATTCTAAGCTAAGCACACATGTCTCCATGTCCTTAGGAAGGAGGGGACACAGGCCTGGAATCTCAGAAAGGGGAATAGCTGTAAGGTTCCTCTCTGCCTTCCACGTTTTACTCCATAGCTGCATTCTTGACTCAACTGCTGCCCATGGCATTCATTCTGCTCTGTTCAGGCTAGTCCCAGGGGTCAGGGCTATTCTCCTGCCTCTGTGCTGATAGTCACTCAATCCCACCTCACCCTGGGAATCAGACAAGGCAGAGGGAACAGCAATTGCCTCCACTAGTGCACAAAATATAACCCCCAAAAGGAAACTCAACATGCTCTAAAAACAAGAAACAAAGGGCACTGTGTGGCTGTGGTTGAGTATCTTCCTTCCACTCAGCGTCGTGATCCTGGGATCCTGGGATTGAGTCCTGCATCAGGCTCCCTGGAGTGAGCCTGCTCCTCCCTCTGCCTATGTCTCTGTCTCTGTGTTTGTGTGTATCTGATGAATAAATAAATAAAACCTTAAAAAAAAAATCCCGAGTAGGAAGTGACTTGTCAAAAGGAATATAAAGCCATTAGATTGTCTAGATTCGCAAACTCTATCACCTGTAACCTTTCAAAAGGATACTTCACACTGTAATTTTTTCAGGCAATTCATTTTTGAGATACAATTATAATAATATGGAAAGATCTCTAGGGTATATTAAGTGAAAAAACCAGATTGCAGAACATTATTTTTAGTATGATCTCATTACATATATCATTTAGATCAGCCTTACTAATTAGGTCATTTAGATCTTCCATATCCTTATTTATTACTGTCCACTTGATCTATTTTTTAAGATCCATCAGTCAATTCATAGAAAGACAAAACTCATTTTACAGAAGGTAAAAGGGAGGAGTCTATTCCAGATTACTCAGGCTGGTAGTGCCTTTTAATCTTTAAAGCCCTTTACTTTCTTTTCAATTTGCTCAAATTTTTCATTTATATCCTCTACTCCATATTCAGCAGTGTCTGTTTTCCTTCATGTTCCTTCCAATATAGCTTTAATTTCAATCACAGGGTTTTGTGGCTTTTTTTTTTTTTAATTCTGGGCTCTGTGCTTCTTGAGGAAGATAGATGTTTGGCAGTTTTCTCTATTTCTTTTAATGTAATTGGTCTATATAGATATTCTATCTACCCTTAAATCTTATTTGGTAATTTATATTATACCTGTTTACATTTCAGCAACTTTTGTTATTGCAATCTATTTCCCTGATCTTTTGTATCTCTGCTTTAGGCTCTTAATTTGATTACTTTTTTTACCACCACTTCCTGCAAGATACAGTTCAAACAAATTCTTTTTTTTATTATTTTATTCATTTATTGGAGAGAGAGTGGGAGAGAGAGCATGAGCAGGGGGAGGGGTAGAGGGAGACAGAGAAACGGACTCCCCAATGAGCTGGGAGCCCGACACAGGGCTCAATCTAAGGACCCTGAGAACATGACTTGAGCTCAAGGCAGGCACTTAACTGACCCAGACACCCAGGTGCCCTCTTGATTACATTTGAAATTAATTCCAAAGTATTTTGTCATAATTTTTAAACAAACTTTATTTTTTAAGGAAGTTTTTAAGTCCATAGCAAAATCAAATACAGAGAGTTCCCACATACATCCTGCCCCTGGCATGCATAGCCTCCCCCACCACCAACATCCCACACCAGAAGCAGTACATATGTTACAACTGATGAAGCTACATTGACACATCATTATCACCCAAAGTCCATAGTTTAGAGTTTACTCTTGGCATGGTACATTCTACAAATTTTGACAAAGGAATGATGCCATGTACCCACCATTATGATATATAGAATAGTTTCATTGTCCTAAAGCTCCTCTGTGCTCCACCTGTTCATCCCTCCTACCCTGGCAACCACTGATCTTTTTACTGACCATCATTTTGCCTTTTCCAGAATGTGGTATAGTTGGAATTATATATATATATATATATATTAGTATATATATATATATATATATATAGTATATATATGTATATATGTATATATACAGTATGTGTATACATATACATTATATATATACACATATGTGTATATATATACAGTATATATATTATACTATACTATATATATTAGTATACAGTATATATATACTGTATAATATATATATATATACTGTATAATTCCAACTATATTACATTCTGGAAAAGGCAAAATGATTATATGCATATATATATATACACATATATATATATGCCTTTTCAGATTACCGAATATAATTAATACGTATCTTGAGTTCCTCCAAGCCTTTTAATGGCTTATAGTCCATTTCTTTTTAGCACTGAGTAATATTCCATTGTCAGGATACACCACAGTTTATTTATCCATTCACCTACTGATGGCCATCTTGGTTCTTTCCAAGTTTTGGCAATTATGAATAAAGCTTCTATAAACATCTGTGTCCAGGTTTTTGTGTGGACATAAGTTTTCAACTCATTTGGGTGAATACCAGAGAGTGGGATTGTTGAATCATATGGTAAGAGTATGTTTAGCTTTCTAAGAAACCACCAAACTGTCTTCCAAGGTGGCTGTACCATTTTGCATTTCCACCAGCAATAAATGAGAGTTCTTGTTGCTCCACAACCCCTCCAATATTGGGTGTTGTCAGTGTTCTGGATTTTGGCCATTCTAATAAGTGCAGTGTTGTTTTATTGTCATCATTTTTATCAGTGAGACTGCAAAATTTTTTTTTGAGTGTGTGTTTTGCTTGATATTTTGTTTTTACTTTTCCTTTCCTTTTTTTTTCTTGTAACATCTTTGTATATTACATCCTTTTTTTTTTTACTACTTCTTACAGAAACAGGAGATATTTTCCTGTATCAGCTTTTTGCTTTCTTATTCACGTTACTTCCCTGCCTAAGTCAACCACTTAATGACAATGTACAAGGACAGTGAAAAATGAGCTCCCTGGTGTTCCTCTTCTTCCCAGACCCTCCTTACTCATCAGAAAACCAAAAGTAGAGAGCATAGGTAGAATGTGTACATATCACGAAGTAAAGTGCAAACAGCTGAGTTAGTCGTGTGCAGTGCTTCTACTGTTTTGGCTAAAACAAAATAACATATGTGTATGTGCAAGCTACAAAATGTGAATTGTGTAATTTCAGTGATTGTGCCTTTGATTTCAATGCTTTTACCATTAATAATTTATAACTGACATTGCACAATATAAAGATAAATGGTAAAATTCATGCTAACATTTTAATTTTTATTTACTTAGAACATTAAATAGTAAATGGAAAACATTATGACTGGTCGAGAGAACACAGGAAAAAGGAACACTTTATATCTTAGGACCTTAAAAAGTGCTTTTCCCGATTTTTGAACAAAGGCCTCGCATTTGCATTTTGCAGTGAGCCCAAAAAATTATGTAACCAGCCCTACCCAGGAGGTTAGTGCTAAAAAAGACCTTAGAGATTATCTAGCTCAATCTCTTCATCAGACAAGGAAGATAAGGCCCAGAGAGGAGAAGTAACATCTTGCTTAGGAAATCAATTAAAAGGGAAGGATAGAATGAGAGGAACATCGTCCATCCTTAGAGCTTGAGGAGTGAACTGGGGCTTCGCTGAAATGTCCTAATTCCCAGAGACCTGACCCTCTCTGCTCTATCACAGTCTAGGTGCTCTGGCACCCAATCCCTCTCATGATGACCTTGGTGTTTCCAGAGCCAGCCTTGTCTCCAGGGTCGGAGGACAGTAGAGCCAAATTCCCACATTGTGTGTGGCTGCTTCATATTCCAGCCACATCCCCACCATCCTGGGATCCCCTTAGGCATCACTTGCATACATTCAACAGCCAGACAAGGTCTTTTGCTACCAACTGTGTCCTGCCAGCTCTGAGCACCTGGGGACTTTCAATGGACATGTTTTCTATCCTCAGGAACATCTGGCTTCTATTAAGTCCACAAACCCTTTTAAGTTTGGGAAATAAACTATTAGAGGTGGAGTTTAGTGGGGGAGCACAGAGAGTTCTGATGCAGTGTCCTGAACCTTCCTGCCTTACATCAAGTTCTTCCTTCCTATGAAGACAACATGAAGGGGAGAAAAGGAGAGCACTAGGAGAACAGAACTGGGAAAGATGTGTTGTATTTTTCTACTGCCCTCGGGACACTCTTGCTGTGAGGCTCAAAAATGTTGACTTGGAAAGACTTAACAATTTTTTCCGAAGGCAACTGACTGAATAGCTCATATAACAAGTCTTTTTTTTCTCGGATGGCCTGTCTTCTGATAGTAATACACACACACACACATACACACACACACACACTCACACTCACACTTTATTTTCACTTCTTCAAGGAATAAGAAAATAGGCACTTCTTCTCAAATACAGTGAGATCATTTTACCCTCTCCTATAGCCCTATAGCCAACGCATTCCCAAAACACAGCAGAGCAATGTCTGAAAGGACACCATGTACCCTATCATTGCGTTGGGTGTAAACATGATTTTGAACTCCACTCTGCCTTCCGTCCACCTACATCAAAACCCTAGAAGGATATTTTCTTCGAATGTTATATTTCCTGGGACTTCCTCGTGTTGCCTGAAAAGTGTTTCTTTCTAACCAAAACCTTTCAGCCCAGGCCATGGCCAGCTCTGGGTGTGGAAGCATATTGGGACCCTGGTTGCACAGCACAAGAGGGGGGCCTCCCACAACCAAGACCAACACTCCTGCCAGCTCTTGGGCCTTTCGTGCTTTCTCAAGGAATGGTCTTTCTCCTGCCACCAACCAGAGATTTTACAACGGAAGACCACAGCCTCTGTTTCAGTGCTGTGGGGCGGCTTCCCGCTCCACTTCCGGACCCTCTGGCCCTTTAGGGGTCCCACACTGTCTAAAGACCCTCTGCTTTGGACACATTCTGTCTTGCCATTGACTCCTGAGTGCTGAACTTCAGATTCTCATTGCTTCCTGAGCTTTTCCGCCAGGGCTGGGAACTCAGTCCTCCTGTCTGGTTGTCTGACTGTCCTGCAAGAACCAGTTCCACGCAGCTGGCCCTCCACACCTCCCCTAGACATTTGAGAAAGGCCTGTATTCTAGCATATTATCTTCCTCTCGGGATTGCTTCGCCCGCTGATTGGAACTCAGGGATGATAACTTATTTCTCTATGCCTCCCCTTCGCCCCAAATGCCTCCCGGGCAGGACTGGCATATAGGTCCCCTAGGTGCTCGGCAGAGACCGGCGGTGTCAGGGAAAGCTCCCACCGGCAGCACAGCGCTGTCAACATACCTGCACACATGCCCAGTAAACACGTGTGCTGGTAACTCTGATTTCAGCTCGATGCCTGTCTCCCAGTGTGTTCCCAGTGCCTCTCCTCCATCACCGTAAAGGCCCAGCGAGGTTGTCATACCCCTGTGAGATCTAAAAAGCTACGTGGGCCACTCTGCCCAGCTGCAGAGCACCAGAGGCTGTTGGGGAGCTTTGAACAAATCCCGGGATTATTTATAATTGAATGTCAGACTGCAAGCGCCTGCAGAGCCACGAAGGAGTTTATTATCCTCCGCCCTCGCATGCATCTCCAGGCCCTTGGCCCTGGCCCTGGGCCCCCTGCCACGCTCACATCCGGCCGCCCGCTGGCCTCAGAGCACCTGTGCTGGCAGCAGCCACCTCCGGGCGGGGGGGGGGGGGGGGGGGCTAGTGTGGGGTGGGAGCTCAGGCATCTGAGACCACCCAGCACCACTGGACCCTGCCGACAGAGGTGGAGCGTCCCAGAGTAGAAGGGCCAGCTGAGGCAGAACCAGCTGGACTGGCTTCCTCCAGACTTATCTCGGGGGGGTTGGGGGGGCCGCTGCAGGGTTGGGGCAGGGTTGGCAGCCGCTAGGAGAGCCCTGGGGGGAGCCTGTCCTGGGGGTGGGGGGAGCTCCGGTTTCCCTGTCCCCAGCACTTGGCCTGAACTCCCTGGCTTCGAAGGCTACCCACCTCAACTACCTGGGCTGCAGAGCCCTTTCTTCCAAAGACCCTTACCAGAAACCCAGAAAGTACAGCCCACATTTCTCCATTGTGGTTTCCAAGGTGTCTGCATTTTACTCTCCTTCCTCTGCTCCCTTCCACTCCTGACCAGCAGAGGCACCTGGCACCACGGAGCCCAGCGCCAGGGACCAGGCCGGCAGGCAGCCTGCACCTGTCGGGCAGGAATGGTGTTTATGCAAAGCCATAGAAGACAGGCACATGGATGAGTGCATTAGAATGTTCCTTCCTGCGAGTGGTGGAAGATCAGTTCAAACAAGCTTAATTAAAAGGGGCTTTACTGGAAGGACCCCCGAGCACCTGCACACACATCTGGGTTCTGGGTGCTAGGATTGGGCCTCAGAGTCACGAGGATCCCTCTCTGTCTCTCCTCTCTCCTTACCTCCACGTGGCTTTTATTCTCTCCAGTGGACGTGGGTTTCCTCGGTGTGTCTGAAAATACAGCCTCTGGGCAGCCCGTGTCTCAGCGGTTTAGCGCCGCCTTCAGCCCAAGGCGTGATCCTGGAGACACGGGATCAAGTCCCACGTCAGGCTCCCTGCATGGAGCCTGCTTCTCCCTCTGCCTGTGTCTCTGCCTCTGTGTATGTGTGCGTGCGTGTGTGTGTGCGTGTCTCATGAATACATGTGGATGTCCAATTTTCCCAGCACCATTTATTGAAGAGACTGTCTTTCTTCTAGTGGATCGTCTTTCCTCCTTTATCGTATATTAGTTGAGCATAAAGTTCAGGGTCCACTTCTGGGTTCTCTGTTCTGTTCCATTGATCTATATGTCTGTTTTTGTGCCAGTACCACACTGTCTTGATGAACACAGCTTTGTAGTACAACCTGAAATCTGGCATTGTGATGCCCCCAGATATGGTTTTCTTTTTTTAAAATTCCCCTGGCTGTTTGGGGTCTTTTCTGATTCCACACAAATCTTAAAATAATTTGTTCTAAGTCTCTGAAGAAAGTCCATGGTATTTTGATAGGGATTGCATTATACGTGTAAATTGCCCTGGGTAACATTGACATTTTCACAATATTAATTCTGCCAATCCATGAGCATGGAATATTTTTCCATCTCTTTGTGTCTTCCTCAATTTCTTTCAGAAGTGTTCTGTAGTTTTTAGGGTATATTTTGAGAACCATTTGAATGGTAAATGGTTCTCCAACCTTTTATTTTCAGGTTGTAGGTGTCCTTCTGTCTAAAATGAGTCTCTTGTAGACAGCAAATAGATGGGTCCTGTTTTTTTATCCAGTCTGAAACTCTGCGCCTTTTGATGGGGTCATTAAGCCCATTCACGTTCAGAGTTACTTGAACTTCTTCTTAAAGGGGAGTTTTAAGAGTCCCCCTTAAAATTTCTTGCAGAGCTGGTTTGGAGGTCACATATTCTTTCAGTTCCTGCCTGTCTTGGAAGCTCTTTATCTCTCCTTCCATTTTGAATGAGAGCCTTGCTGGATAAAGTATTCTTGGTTGCATGTTCTTCTCATTTAGGACCCTGAATATATCCTGCCAGCCCTTTCTGGCCTGCCAGGTCTCTGTGGAGAGGTCTGCTGTTACCCTAATATTCCTCCCCATGAAAGTCAGGGACTTCTTGTCTCTTGCTGCTTTAAGGATCTTCTCTTTATCTTTGGAATTTGCAAGCTTCACTATTAGATGTCGAGGTGTTGAACGGTTTTTATTGATTTTAGGGGGGGATCTCTCTATTTCCTGGATCTGAATGCCTGTTTCCCTTCCCAGATTGGGAAAGTTTTCAGCTAGGATTTGTTCAAATACATATTCTGGCCCTCTGTCCCTTTCGGCGCCCTCGGGAACCCCAATTAAACGTAGGTTTTTCTTCCTTAGAGTGTCATTTATTTGCCTTAATCTGTCTTCATGGTTCTTTAATTGTTTATCTCTTTTTTCCTCAGTTTCCCTCTTTGCCATTAACTTGTCTTCTATGTCACTCACTCGTTCTTCCACCTCGTTAACCCTCGTCGTTAGGACTTCTAGTTTGGATTGCATCTCATTCAATTGATTTTTAATTTCTGCCTGATTGGATCTAAATTCTGCAGTCATGAAGTCTCGTGAGGCCTTAATGCTTTTTTCTAGAGCCACCAGTAGCTGTATAATGGTGCTTCTGAATTGGCTTTCTGACATTGAAGTGTAATCCAGATTTTGTAACTCTGTGGGAGAGAGGGCTGTTTCTGATTCTTTCTTTTGAGGTGAGGTTTTCCTTCTAGTCATTTTGCTCAGTGCAGAGTGGCCAAAAACAAGTTGTATTGGAACACGGGGGAGTATCACTGGTCCGTCCAGCTGGTCTTCTGGGGGAGGGGCCTGAGTAAATAAAATCTTAAAAAAAAAATACAGCCTCTGGAACCCTAACCTCCCACCCCTTCCCTGCAACCTCCTGAGTTAAGATGCAGTCACCCTGACGTCTTCTCAGAACGATCCTAGGAAAGGCCTCTGATTGGCCCAATCTGTCACGTGTCCACCCCTGAACCAATCACCGTAGCCCGAGGAGAGATGCCCGCCTGCTCCGTGGCCCGGGGCAGGGAGCGCTGGGATTGACGGCCGCTCCGAACCGCAGGGGGAACCCAGGGAAGAAGTTCGCCCTGGAAAGAGGGGCTCCCGTCAGGTTAAGGGTGGTGGACAGCATAGGTTCCTAACATTTTGACGAGGCTTTCTTGGAATCCGTGTCTCCACCAAAAGAAATGGTCCGAATGCGTTCAACCTCAAGCGTTGGAGATGGGGGCGAGGAGAGCCTCGCAGAGCCCCCGGGACCACCCACAGAGGGAGCCACGTTCGCTCGGTGCCTACACCACCAGAGCTACACCCAAGCATTAGCTGGGAGCATGTGTGTTGCTTTTCCTCTTAAACTTAATTCAACTTGAAAGGGCTCTTCATCTTATCTTGTGCAAGTGAGCAAGGGAGAGTGTGTTGGTTCAGTGGTGCAATAAATAACCTCTCATTATGAGAAATGTGATGCCTCAGTCCGCTAAGCCATTTGGTAACCATAATCTGACATTACAGAAGCTTTTCTTGTGAGACGAGAGATATCTGAGCCACTTCCCTTTTCAAACAACTTCAGCTAATGGCTTTCCGTGCTATTAGTGGAATGAGTCCAAGCGATCTTTGATTTGTGGCCACTTGATTGGGTCCTGAAAGCAGAGGTTCAGCCTTGTGAGGAGGAATAATTGCCTGGGAACGCTGCAGAAAGATACAATTCCTGTGGAGTCAGAGGGACCACAGATTTAGAGAAACTCAACTCCCCTCAGGAAGATGAAAACGTTTGTAAAGATTTCTCACCCCTATGCTGGCCCCTTCCTCACTCAGGACAGTTCACTTCAGCCCTCTCTGCCTCTCCAATTTCCCTGACTCTGGGAATGTTTTCTTAAAAAGGAAGGAGTCTTCTTGGATTCTACTACACCCAGCCAGAAGCCATTTAGAAAATGATCCAGCTGCCCGGCCTGGCTAACAGGTCAAACTTCCGTATCTGTAGGCAAAATGTCAGTCCTCACAGTGCACCTTAGCCTCTGCCTATGAATTTCAAACTGACTCCAGCTGCTGCAGGGCAGTTAGAGTGAGGGGGCAGCAGTGTGTGTGGCTGCGAAGTAGACCTCTTACTAATAGGAAGAGAGACGCCATTTTGTAGAGCAAAGTTGCATGACCACCTGCATGCTTCTGGGCTAACCACAGGCCCGTTTTGGGAGTCTTGGTGTTCTAAAAGAAAATGACAATAGGGGATCCCTGGGTGGCTCAGTGGTTCAGCGCCTGCCTTTGGCCCCGGAGCGTGATCCTGGAGTCCTGGGATCAAGTCCCACATCGGGCTCCCGGAATGGAGCCTGCTTCTCCCTCTGCCTGTGTCTCTGCCTCTCTCTCTATCTATCATGAATAAATAAAAAATATTAAAAGAAAAGAAAAGAAAAGAAAATGACACTAAAGCTCAACACTGTGCTAAGCACGCTTCACAGGTCAAAAGAAGGAATACCAGTGGGACAGCATTTGTTTTGACATTGGAAACCCAGCTTCGTTTGCAGAAACATAACAACCAAAGGTTATCTCGAACTTGGAAGGGACTTTTTCTTTTGAATAAACTTTTGATTTTGGAATAATCTTAGATTTACAGAAAAGTTACAAATATAGTACAGAGAGTTGCCACATACCTTTCACCCACTTTCCAATGTTAACATCTTTCATTATGCTGCATTTCTCAAAATCAAGAAATTAACATACCATCAACTAATCTCCAGACATTATTCAGCTTTTCTCTAATTTTTCCACTAGTATTCCAGGATCTCACATTGCACTTAGTCATCATGTGTCCCTAGCCTGCCCTGATCTGTGACAGTTTTTCAGTCTTCTTTTCCTTGTTTATCAAGACCTTAACAATTTTGAGGAGTATTGGTCAGATATTTCATAGAATTCTCTATTTGGGTTTTCTGATGTTATCTCATGAGTAGACTAAGGTTAAGGGTTTTGATGAAGATACTCAGATATGAAATGCTCAGGAGGGATTTTTTTTAAAGGCCAGGTAACTCAGAAGTTACAAACTGATCTGCTGTCAAATCAAGTCATAGTTTGCAGCCAATTTTGTGCTGAATTTTTTCAATTCAGATTTCTAGCTTCTCTTAAAAACTAGAAAAAGCTGATGACTGAGGGCTTCTATTGCAGTCAGAGGTGGGCACTGAGAAGCCATGGCCTCCCCAGCTCTACAGTCCAGCAGCAGCTGCCATTGATTCTCATATCGATGATTTTGATCTTCTTACAGTAAAAAGGTGCCTTCTATATTTCTATCACAATAGAAGTGGACCTAGATGGCTCCACACTTCAAGAGAAAGAAAGCAAAAGCAAGAAATGTGGTTAGGGGAATCTCAAAGAAACTACATTTTTCCTAATAATAGAAAAGGGCATGAATGCACACTCTGAAAACTACATGTGATTTTTGGTGACTATTGTCCACCTGACATCGACCTCACCACTTATTTGGCAGCAGAAAGGAGGGGGTGGGTCAAGAGGGAAGCCAATTATAAGAAAAGTAGATGGGTTAGGAGAAAGGATATTGAAACTTCCATCTGCCCTGACTTCCTCCCAAGACCCTTGCACAGACAATGTTCATATCATTACCCAAGGATGACCCTGTCACCTACCTAAACACAGACATCCAGTAGGGTCTACACATCCAGGCCTACCCTAAACAGGGGTTTCCAGTACTGCCAAAACCACCCCAGGACCTGTGAGCAGGGAGAGGGTCTTCCATGTCTTTTGTATCCTTCCTAACATAGGACTTGCTAAAGGCAGAGTCAAAGTCGGCCTGATTTCTCCTCTATTGCCCAACCCTGCAATCTGCATGTCAGACATCCCTTGCCACAAAGCTAGAATTCCCACCTCCCCCACCCCAAGCAAAGTGACCACAGGTTTCTCAACTCCTCCTCATGATACCTCTCCCCTTTCCCTTCCCATTCCCCATCCCCCCAGCCTTTGAAAGCTGCAGGATCTGTAGAACATGAACACACCAGGCACTGAGGTATTAACCAAGCCAATCTCCAAGTCTCAAGCCCCCCTACCAATGGGATGAGTTCTACCCAGTGCGTTGCCAGAGCAAACCTGGAGCGGGAGAACTCCGTTGAAAGAAGTGAACCAGGAGTCAGAGGATCTGGATCTGGTCTGGATTGCAGTGCTGTGTGGTGTCAGGCAAATCACCTGATGTCTCTGAGCCCTAGATATCTAGCTATCTCAATAGCAGGTGATATTTTTACCTGCCCTGTTAACCTCTTGATTACTGTGATGTGGAAAGATTATCAAGCCACAGAATTAGCTTCCTAGCTTGCTCCCTTTACTCCTAAACACAAATTATATCCTTCTCTACTGTCCACAAGAGCCACACCTTCTCCATCAGTGCACTTCCATCACATTCCTTGTTTATCTGTTTACCCAGCACCCTCACTCCTAACAGGACTGCCTTGAGGACAACATACTCATATTGGAACATGGGAACTCGCACTGTGGTTATCTATTCCTGTTCTTGGTATAGGACGTATCAATAAATATTGAATGAATAAATTAAGCAAGCAAGCAATAAAATTAATGTAGTGTATGTAAAAGAACTTTGTAAACTATTGGGTCTTGTCTCAATGTGAAGGCCTAGGATGCTAGGAGTTCAGTTCTGGGGTAGCTGATGGGATCTACCAAGCCCCCTTCTCAGACAACCTTTTCTGCCCCACAGCCAATGGTTAGTCCTTGACCCTGCCTTCTGCTCAAAGCTGATTGAACCAATCCATTGGCTGACCAATCTAGCAGTCTATTGGCTGACAAGCTGCCAATGAAACACTTCCAGTATTGGAACAGTCACAGAGATTTTTAAAATCATAAAATGAAAGTAGGTGATTCAATAGCCAAACTGTGGAAGGAGCCTCAGTGTCCATCAAAAAATGAATGGATAAAGAAGATGTGGTCTATATATACAATGGAATATTACTCAGCCATTAGTAATGACAAATACCCCCCATTTGCTTCCACGTGGATGGAACTAGAGGGTATTACGCTGAGTGAAGTAAGTCAATCGGAGGACAATCATTATATGGTTTCACTCATACGGGGAATATAAAAATAGTGAAAGGGATTATAGGGGAAAGGAGAGAAAATGAGTGGAAAACATCAGAGAGGGTGACAAAACATGAGAGACTCCTAACTCTGGGAAATGAGCAAGGGGTGTTGGAGAGGGAGTGGTGGGGGGGGGGAGCGGGGGGAGGTGGAGTGACTGGGTGATGGGCCCTGAGGGGGACACTTGATGGGATGAGCACTGGGTGTTATGCTATATGTTGGCATATCGAACTCCAATAAAAAAAAAGATTAAAAAAAGAAAAAGAAAGTAGGTTATTGAACAGAAAGTGTCATGTAGAGCCAAGCCTGGGGCAGCCATATTTGTCCAAGAAGTCAGTAGAGTAGATGGAGAAATAGATGTGAGAAAGATTATCTAAGCCTTGCTACTACAGAGGGCAATCTCTGTTCCCAACATTCCAGTTGCATTTCTAGTCTGGCTGTACTTTGTGTCTTGTGCTGCGATGTCTAAGAGATTTTCCATTGACATTGTATAATAAATAAATCCCTCTTTGCTTAAACTACGGGTGTAGTGGAAGTTGGAATATCTATTCTTTATACCCAAATAATCTTTCATTTAGACATTGAGCAAACAACACACAGCCTCCTCCTAACAGGTACAAATTTATCCATAGGGAGAAGGAAGAGGACATCCTGAGAGCTAAGACACAAGGACTTACCTAAGGCACTTACTTCAGATAGGGCCTGTGGCCCAGAACAGACCCTGAATCCCAAAGTTGATAATGGGAGTGGTACCTCCCTGAGAAACCTCAGAGATACTGAGGAGGCTAAGCCATAAGGCAGCCAGAAAAAAATATTCCAAAGAATTAAACATTGGGTTGGCATGTTATTGCTGGAGCTGATGGCTAATGGTTAGTAGCCAGACCAGGAAGCCTTTTGGGACCCTCTGTGGAGATTGGCTGGCTCTGAAAGGCTGAGATTCCACCAAATCAGGAGATGGCTAAGCTCACAAGAGGCAAAAGTGCTAAAGAACCAGATGAGCAAAGCGTCAAAACCAGGAGGAGACATAGCCGGATTTAGCTCTGGCCAGTGGATCCTGGTAAGAAAAGATTTCTCATCCAGGAACCGTAAGTAACTCAGATGGTGTTTGTCATAAGATTATGAAACACTGTGGAACTTCTGTTTCCTGTCATTTGTCTGCCTCAGAAGAGCTAATGTTTATTGATTTTCTTCTGTAAGAGGCAGAATCATCAATTTGGTTTGCCTATATTGAAAATTCTCAGGTTTCCAGGGCGCCTGGGTGGCTCAGTGGTTGAGCATCTGCCTCTGGCTCAGGGCATGATCCCAGGGTCCTGTGATCGAGGTCTGCATCACGCTCCCCGCAGGGAGCCTGCTTCTCCCTCTGCCTATGTCTCTGCCTCTCCCTGTGTGTCTCTTGTGAATAAATAAATAAAAATCTTTTCTGAAAGAAAGAGAAAGAGAAAGAAAGAAAGAAAGAAAGAAGAAAGAAAGAAAGAAAGAAAGAAAGAAAGAAAGAAAGAAAGAAAGAAAGAAAGAAAGAAAGAAAGAAAGAAAGAAAGAAAGAGAAAGTTAGTTCTCAGGTTTCCAAAAGAAGTTAGAACAAAAGAATTGAAATCAGGGTCTCCGTATTGGTTTTATCCTTATTCACAGAGAGTACTATAATGACACTTCACAAAAATCTTCAGATTTTCAGACAGACTTCATCTAAAATCTTATGCTTTTTCAAATACTCGGAAGCCAAAAATGATAGAAGGAAATGAGCATTTACTGAATACTGAGCATGTGTCAGGCACTGAGTTAGGCCCTTTTATGAGTCAAGCAGCAAAATTTATCTTGCAGAACTTCCAAAAGTTATTATACTCATTTCACTGAAGAGAAAACTGAAATATAGAGAAACTAAATGGCTTGCCCAAAGTTCCACTTACAATATGGAGCCAAACTGAGATTCTGATCCATGTCTATTTGTCTCAGCTTCCTCATCTTTCCATGGCACAGACTGCCTCTCTGTGACTGGCCTCCCCAGGTCCTTAATAAACTAAGTACTGTGAAGAGATCTAGTTTTTATGACAATCTTGGGCCAAGAATGTAGAAAAATATTGAAACACCAAACTGTGACTAGTATCATCTTTTTTCTAATGTAGTTTTTAAGACTTGTATTGTGAATCCATCTGGAACTTATTTTTGAGTAAGGTGTAAATTAGAGGTACAGCTTCATTTTATCTTAACAGACACCCGTGTACACCTGGTACAATTGATTTTTTTAAGCTTCTTTTTCCCACTGAATTGAAATTGCCACCTTTAGCATTCATTATGCTTCTATATCCACTGGTTCTACTCCTCACTCTCTTCTTTCCACTGATCTATTCCAGTACCATTTCTCAGCTGTCTAAATTTTGTAGTTTTGTTTTAAGTTGTACTACCTGGTAAAGCAAGCCATCCTTCTTAAATTCCTCTCAGGTATTTATTCTTCCATAGGAATATTAATACCTCCACCTACACAAAATAACGAGTTTTATTCCTTTAATTTTGAGTTATATGTGTATAGTAAATGGCCTATTAATAAAGATTGATGTTGCAAATTAAATCTTATATTGGTGTGTATCTCCATTTTTCAATCTTACTCTATGTTAATTGACATGATTTTTAAATATGTTATTTATTTATTCATGAGAGACACACAGAGAGAAGCAGAGACACAGAGAGAGGGACAAGTAGGCCTCATGCAGGGAGCCTGATGTGAGACTCGATACTGGGACTCCAAGATCACACCCTGGGCCAAAGGCAGGTGCTAAACCACTGAGCCACCCAGGGATCTCTGCTACTGACCTTTTTATATGTTTATCATATCCAACCACCTTACCAAATTCTCATCTTCAGACTAGTAGGTTATTAACATCACTAAATTCTAAATATATATTTCTGCAAAAAAAGGTAATTTATTTGGCTTTCCTCCAATATTTTACATATTTTATTGCTCTTTTGCATTCCTTAAAACTTCCAAAATAATACCAAGTAATGATAAAAGCTCTCAGTGTTATTTATTCCTGATTTTAAAATGGCTTTACTATTTCAAGTTTTAGTATTAATATTGCTTGGAAACTATTTCTACCTTTTGTTATGGCCTAGGATAGTTTTAAAAAAAAACCCACCACAGTTTCATAGATGCTGACACAAAACTCCTGGATCAGAGACAAAAGACAGTTTATTACTGCAATAGCAGTTGTGAGAGAACAGTGTATTTGTGCCAATCTCTTAAGCCCTGATCCCCACAGGGCAATGTGAAGAGGACCAGATGACACCTGCATATGCAGTGGTTGGATTACAGGAGCAGAATCCTGAGTTTAAGGAACCTGATCTGAATGTTGTATAATGACCATTAAGCATATCCACTCTTTGCTCCAGAGTGAGACACACTCTCTGTCTTCCAAGGTTGTAAAAAACCCACCCTTTATTCTGAAGGGAATCATTATATCTTTCATAGTTGTTTGCAATACAAACATCTTTGAAAAGATAATCCAGAACAAGGAGCAGTCAGTAGTTCACTCATAAATATTCAAAAAGGTGAGAGATCCATGGAAAGTTATTTCCCAATGATGAAAAACTGAGGCAAAACAGACAACACATTAGTGCTTGTCAATTTTTAGCGGGCATATGAATGGCATTAAATTATTTCTTGTCTTTTTCTATATTTCTATAAACATCTGCTCCCACCCTCCAAAAAAAAAAAAAAGAAAAAGAATCAAGAACTGTCTAGTAATGAAATAGCTGCCTCAAAATATGGTGAATATAAAAAAAAATATGGTGAATATTCAAAAAAAATATGAGTAACTTCCCCGTAGGAACACTGGAATCCTAAATTGGATGGGTAGGGCAGGGTAGGTCCCTTCTAATTCAAAGAATCTGGAATATTAGATGGCCAAGTCTGAAGGCATGTCAGAGTTGACTTAGCTACTTCTACTTATTACATCTGCATTTCCCATCATATTCATAGGAGCGCCAGAGAAAAATGATTGGAAATCACACACACATGTACACACATACACAATTTCGAAAGAACTCGTGGCTAGGATTATCCATGTTTCTTAATCTCTTTAGTCTTTCTTTAATGAGGTCAGTGGGAGGACTGTTATTTACGCTCCTAGAGCACTGACATATGAGAAATGTCATGGGCACAGGAAAGTCAATGGTGAGGAAGATAAACATGACCCTGTCCCACAGAACTTACTATCTAGAGGGGGAAGATAAATAATTCCACAGAATATGAGATGTAATTGGCTCTCAAATTCACTAGAAATTGATTTACCCCCCTCCTCCTCCACATCTACTCACCCACTAGCTCTCAAGGGATCCATAGCCAGAGAGAGATGGTGCAATTTTCCTGTGTATGTCCCATAGGGAGTAACAGAATAGGGGGACCAGGAAAACCAAAGGTTAATAATGCAAGGTCCAATAAGATACTGGATGAAAAAATGCTTGTCTCATTAGCAATGCTGTCTTAGGTGATTCTGCTCTCTCTGACTCAGATTTTCCTTTTCAAAGGAAACCTAATATCTATCTTCATAGCTCAAATGAATACTAATTGTTTTAAAGCACCCAGCAAATCTAACATAGCATTAAAAAGTCCAAAATTGGGCAGCCCGGGTGGCTCAGTGGTTTAGTGCTGCCTTCGGCCCAGCGCCTGATTCTGGAGACCCAGGATCAAGTCCCGTGTCAAGCTCCCTGCATGGAGCCTGCTTCTTCTTCTGCCTGTGTCTCTGCCTCTCTCTCACTTTCTCCCTCTCTCTGTGTCTTTCATGAATAAATAAATAAAATCTTTTTAATAAATAAATAAATAAATAAATAGTCCAAAATTAAAATAATCTCTTGAGGTCTTTGCCCAAAATTTAATACCCCACATCTCTGATCCTTTCTTTGTTTCTGCCTCTCTGATACCATTCTTGTGGCCATAACAGTATATAAAACACAGATGCACACACACTTACATACACTCACACACACGTTTGCTTTCTCTATATTTCTAAAATTTCCTCTTATTCACTCTCAAAATTTGAGGCTGTAGACCTACTGTGGCTGGAATAAGAGTAAGATTTTAGCCAATGGGAATCATGGTTTCTTTACCCTCTCTCAGTAACAATAAAAATGCAACTACTGTTCAATTTGAGCAAACACCTAAATGAAAATTCATTGAAAATATTAAATTAATATTAAACCCACTGAATTGTCTTTATTTTTGAAAGCATTCAGAGTAGAATTCCCTCACTTAGCAAGCTTCTCTCACAGCTCTTCCAGAAAAATATTTACTCTGAAAGGCAAAATGTTTGGCTTTTTCCCAAATTTGATGCCAGATGTACCCCAAGTCAGATAAACAATGAGCAGAATGCAAAACCCGGTTCCAGATTCCTTCAAAAGCTGAACTAAATAACATTTCTACTCTGCAACGCCTGAAATGCTAGGCCTTGGCAAATTATTTTGAAAGATGGACTTCCTCTGCCCCCTGCCGTACTCTAGGTAAATGACAGGGCTTCCTAACAGCAAGAGATGGGGCCAGGGTAGGTAGGTACGGACATTCCTTGTAGAATATAAAGGCTGTGGTCAAAGGGCCTGTGCCTGTCGTTCAGCACTGTGCTCCTGAAATGAGGCAGAATTGGAATATAGCAAGCCCTCTATAGATAATGTGCCGAATGAGTAAACATACAGGTGAGGGAAATGGGCTTATGTACTCCACATAGGCATAATAGCAAAGGCATACTGGCCCAAGGAAAAAAATAGTCCAAACATCTTGTGATTCTTTCTTCATAAGTGTTTGAAATAAATTGGTAGCAATCAGCTTGCCTAGCATTCTCTAATAATTCCCCTGGGCTAAACAAAATAATAAAATTGGAATAGTCAGACTTTAAGGATAAAGGTAGATTTTTCTAAATGTTACTGTCAAGAAATAAGTCTTTGAGAGCTTAGGATCTAAAAGCCATGAGGTAAACAAAACAAAACAGAACACCATATAATTTTCTCCAAGATGGCAGAACAAGTTGAGAGATCATGAAGTTCTCTGTGTTATCTTTCATCCTTTTCTCCAGAGACCCCTGTTTCTACCAACCCTCCAATGATTACCCATGAAGCAAGGTTGGGACAGATAGGCATCATCTTTAGTTGGAGGTAGGTTTATTGAATATGAAAGAAGTCATGTTAGGGCTAAGATTTTGACATTTGATATACCTATGTACCTACCCTGAAGAAGCTTCGGTTTCACTGAGAAGTCAACAAATAAGTATATGCAGAACAGTTCTACAGGGAATATAATTAAGTGCCAGTTGTGATATACAAAATATCCAAGGGGCAAATTTCCACCAAGGAGTATTTCTACCAGTTGAAACAGACACTTATACAGTTCAGGTTCTTTAGACCATATCCCTAAACAAGCAAATAAAATGGAGGCTAGATGGAGGGTGGAGTGAGTGTTTACTACTTTAGCTGAGGTAATTGATCCTGGTTACGAAGTGGAAATAGGATTAATACTACATGAGACAGGAAGGAATGTTTGGAAACTAGGAGATCCTCCTTGTCCTGCCTTGTTTAGGGATGAAAGTTAACAGAGGCCTAGAGCAATGCTAGAGAGGTAGAGGGCCACCAAGGGCTCAGATCTCTCAGGAATAAAGGTTTGTGTTGCTCTACTAGGTAAAGCCAGACGAAATAGTAGCTGAGGGCAAAAGAAACATGGATTGGACAAATATCAACTACGGACATTTTTCTCCATCCTTGATGAGTTGTGTGCATAAGCATGTATGCTAATTCTTTCTTCTTTTTCTCCCCAACCCTACTAATAGTCTCTGTTGATTCGTTTCACATTTTACAGATGATAGGGTATTAAGATGAGATTGTGTTTAAATTAGAAGAATGAACATCAAACCCAAATCCTTAGAGTTGAATGCAATAAATTAAAATTTAGGGCTTCCTCTTTTGAGGAATGAGTACCATACTTTGTAAAAGAGATAGTAGCCTAGTGTGAAGTAGAGTGGAGACTCATTTTTTCCCTAACAGTTACCACCTTCTAACAAACCTTATAATTCATTTTACTATACTTGTTATTGTCTGACTTCCCTACAAAGGCTTGATGTTTTCGTCTCTTTTGTTCATTGAGGTTTCCCTCAGGCCTACACCTGGGTCTGAAATATGGTACCCAATAAAGATTTGTGGAATGAATAAATTGAATTATCAAATGAGTAAATGAGTTATCAAATGAATGAGTGACTATTGCTTCTACAACTCTTCTGCTGCTGCTGCTACTACTACTACTACTACTACTACTACTACTACTACTACTACTACAGCCCTCTTTCCTGGCCCTTCCAAGTTCATTGTATTCACCTTGCAAAATTCTGCCTGGGCAAGAAGTGAGATTCAGAGCAGGAAGTTACTAAGCCAACAGCATAACTTTTCCTTATCAAGAATAAAAAGCTATTAATTTTCAAATGTAATTTTGTTTGGGGGGGTGGGAGGAAGAGAGGGTATAGGGGGATTCTTTCATTTGTTCATATTTAAAATGCCCTAATCAATGAAACCCAGTGACTCAGCCTAGAAGCACAATTCTTAAAAATTAAGAGGTAAAGTAAATGGATCATCCTTAATTTTTGAGGAATCTTTAAGATCTAGAGCTTGTGCCACACAACCAGGGTAATGTCCATGAAAAGTTAGTTCAACTTCTTGTAGTGGATGGTCAGGGGCTTTGACTATATGGAGATATTTATAAGATAACTGGGAAGAATTGAATGCTAACTAGATATTTGATTTTGAGTAGTATGTTATTCTTTTTGGAAAAAAATTAGTATTGCTTGCTAACAATGAAAGTCCTAATGTTTTAGAGGTATATACTGAGGTATTTATGATTGAAATAATATACCTGAGGTTCAAATTAACTGAGTCTGGGGATAGGGAATGGGAGTACATAGATGAAATCAGACTGGCTATATGCTGGTAACTATTTAAGCTGGGTGATGGGTACATGGCAGTTCATTATACTGTTCCACTTTCTTTATGTCTGAAAATCTTCATAATAATATCCTTAAGCATCTCTTTATGGATTTTTACATTAACTCCTTATTTGATCTCTTCACCCTGGCACCACACCTCCTTAGTCAAGAAAAAATAGTCTGTAGGTATATGCATTGACACCACAAACAGCCCAGAAATAATATCCTGATATTTACTCAACAACAGCTGTTTGCCGACACCCAAGGAGTCAACTTCCATGGGAAATATTACTCAAAGCAAACCACTGTGAAGCTTACCTGAAACTTGCCTCCTTAATTTCTTTCTCCTCTGTGGAGCTTCTTCTCCACTATTCTACCCACATTGTCCTTGAAAGATTTACGAGAGTTTTGCTTAATGTATGTATAGAATCTTTTTAAGCATTGAAATTATCTGCCAAATACTTTTAGTTAAATATAAATGATATAAGACTATTCTTTTCAATATTGTTTATCCATTTACTTCTCAAGACCCCTCCAAATTTGTGATATGAGTGTGTTCACAGGACGATTTGCTGTGGCAGAGAGACCTGCAATTGTTTCATCCAATAGCTCTGTTAAACTGCCTAACTGTATACTTAACGTGTTTACAGTTCTGACAATTCAAGTAGTTAATAATACTGTATTTTAACTCTACCAGGCACACTTCTAAAAGCTAGAAATGTGACAGTTGAACAGAGAACCCTTATCCTTTAGAAGCCAACATACTAATATAGAAAGACATAATATGCAAAAAATATGTTATCAGGTACTGAGAAGAAAATGCTAAAATAGACTAAGGCAATAGAGCTACTGGAATAACTGGTTAGGAGACATCTCTAAGGAGGTAACTAACATTTGGATTAAGATCTGATTGATGAGAGGGGAGATCTGGCAAAAAGAATGTTCCTAGTGGAATAAACAACAAGCATCGAAGCCCCGAGATAGTCTTCATGTGCTTAAGGGCAGAGTCAGTGTGGTTGGAACACAGTGAGTGAGAAAAAGAGAAGATGAGCTTCTCAGCCAAGGTAAGGAGCCAGAGCTTAATTTTTCCAGTAAGGGGAAATCATTGGAGAATGAAACAGCAAAGTATGATCTGACTCACTTATTAGAGAAAGAGTGGTTCTGGCTACTTTGGGGAAAACAGACTAAAAGAGGGTGAGCAGACCAGTTTGGGCGGGTGACAGATGACCGTGTATGACCACAGTTGTAGCAGGGGAGCTGGGGAGAAGAAATCAAATTCAGGATATGTTCTAGAACAGAACCGATGAGCCCAGGGTGGGTTGAATGTGGCTATGAGAGAAAGAATAGAATGGAAGAGAGCTCTTAGACTGGTTGACTGAGACAAATTGCTTTTGAGCATTCTCACTTGGGGCTGAGAGACAATCAGTAGACCTGTTCTTGGCAGAAACTGAAACAGACATACAAAGGGAGATATGGATCAGTTCAATACAGAGTCTGTGTGGGCGATAGAGATTTAATAGTCACCAGTGTAAAGATGGTGGTTATGGGATCCAGCAAAGGACAATGAGTAGGAGACCAGTGAAGTGAAATAATCACAAACTCATTTGAACGAAGGTGTGGTCAACTCTGTCAAATGTTAAGAGACTGTGCTATTAAATTAACCGTTAGCTTTGAAGATGTCTTATAACCTTAATCCTAACTATTTCTGTAAACTGGAGGAGGCGAGCCAGCTTGGAGTCCATTCAGGTAGGAAATCAGAGACAGTATGTGTATATAAATCTTTCAGAAAATTTTGCTATGAAAAGTGAAAACAGAGAACTATAGCTACAAGGAACAAGGACAGGCTAAGGGAAGGGTGGTTTTTTGTTTTGTTTTTTTGAAGTTGGGTGAAATTAAGGAAGGTCTGAAAGCCAAAAGAAATGATACAGTAGCCTAGAATTTGAGGATGCAGAGAAATGCAAAGAAAAAGGCTATCTACAGAATCAAAGTTCTCATGAAAATGGATTCCAGAGCACATATAGAAGAGCAGACCTTAGATATGAACAGGGACACCATCCATTATGTAACAGAAAGAAATACAGAATCATGTGGGCACATTTAGAGTCACACTCATAGATCAATTGTGGCAAGATAAAAATAATTGCCTTCCTGCATGCATTTTTCTTTATGAGCTAGAAGGTGAAGTCATCAGTGCAGAAGTAGGGCAGAGAAAGGATTTTAACAATCTGAGGAGCAAGAAGGTAAAAAAACAGCCCTTCAATTTACCAGAGAAGTGTGGTCAGGTTGTTTGGCAGGGCTGAGTACCCATTTCAGATTTGCGGACATGCAATTTAAGGAACTTATGTCAGCTGGCTTCTGTTATTTTCTCCAGCTATATAGAACCGCTAGAGAAGAGGTAGAATACCATGACGGGACCAAAGATGTGTGTAAAGGAATGAGTGCAGTGCTGGAACACTGCACCTAAGAAAAGTGAGAAGGGAAGTGAGATGGGGTGACATGCACGAAAAAGCAGTGGGGCCAAAGGAGGAGATAGATCTGAAAGAATTAGAGAATGTCTTGAAAGGGAATACAGGAGTAAATGAGCTGAAAAGTTGAGTGACTGCTGTCAAAAATCTAACTTGGGGAGGAGAGAGTTCTACAGCAGGAGGCTGTCTTACGAATGGGTGGAGATGGAATGGAAGGAGATATCCTTAGAGCTAGAAAAAAATCATAGCATGGGATGGGGCACTTAAAGGAGGGAAGGTTGCCAAGACTGATCACAAAAGGAGTAAAAAAGGCTATAAGCACGGGGCTAAAGTTATCAGTGCAGGAGGGGGCAGTGGCAGGGCAATCAGTAGACGCCCACAGTATGCTGGGGGGCGAGTGAAACATTCTGACAACTCTGAGGAAGCTGTTTTGTTTTGTTGTTAATAGAAAAAAGATTTGATATCAGCAATGGAGGACAAGGACATCTAACCCTCCTTTAGTACCCGAAGAACACAGGGTGTGTTCTGAATGGGCTGCGCAGGAGATATTCAGCTGGGAAAGTAGAAAAGGAAACCAGGTTTCAGTTCAGGAGAGAAATTAAGAGAAAACACACAGTGAAGGTGTCTGGCTTTGGCTCAGGTCATGATCCCAGGGTCCTGGGATAGAGTCCTAGCATCTGGCTCCCTGCTCAGTGGGGAGTCTCCTTCTCCCTTCACACATCCACCCCCACTCGTCATCTCTCTCAAATAAATAAAATTGTAAAACACACACAGAGAGATCAAGTTATAGGCAATTTTGCTAATAACAGTGGATTATAGAGCACCAAGAAAGCGGCAGGAAGGCAGGGAAGGGTTAAGCCCGGAGGAAGAGTAGGTAGTGCTTCTCCATCCTACCTGCACAATAGAACCAAGTAGGGACCATTTAGGATACAATCTCCAGGGGTGCCATGATCCTAATACGGAGTTGTGAACCACTTGCTTAAATGATAGTGAAGCAGTATGGAGATAAATGACTTCATTGTCTGATGTTGAATGGGGGAGATAGGGAGTGAGGCACAATGGGGTTGGCCCCAGAAGCACTGACAGAGGGACAGTGTTCTCAGGTACTGCTAGAGAAGACGTAATTTGTACAAGACTTTTAGGGGGCAGTGATTCTACTTCCCAGAGTTTGTTCCAATATTCTGGTTATTAACACAGAGATGCACCAGATGCTGGTTACAAGGTCCTCCATTGCTGTATTAACACAGCAAAAATGAAAATGTCAAATATGCAATGTTATGAAACATTAAGTGTAAATGTAAAGAGTAACAAAATAAAATGTAACCATTTAAAAAAAACTTAGAATGTGATTTCTGTTGTGAAGAAAGATTCGGGATATATCAAAGAGAGAATGCAGTTTCAAAAAAAACATTATGTACAGCATGGTATTAACTCAAAAAAAACTTACTTTTACACACTAACACAGTAACAGATTGGAAGACCTTTAAAAAAGGGAAATCAGTGTTTATCCCTTTGAATTTTGACAAGTATTAAGGGTGATTGTTTTGCACATTTTGAAAATTTCTTGCACACATTTTATATTGACGGAAAAAAAGGTTTTTGTTTGGGGCGGGGCGGATGGCTTATTTTAAAGAAATGGACCTAAAGTATCAGTTCCAATTCCTACTGTTCCCAAGGAGAATTTGGTCAGTGCAATTTGTTTCTGGTGACAGGCACATGCCATGGGCTTCTAAGTATTAAGAAAAATTACCTCAAATATGGAAATACAGCAAATGATGGTACACCCTGTCCTTCCAAATTCATACAGGGGTGTTAACAGGCCTGCCAAGGGGATTTTTTACTGTAGGGCAGTGGTTCTCAAAATGTAATCCAAGGATCCCTATGAGTCCCCAATAGACACTTTTGGGATTCTGGAAGGTCCTCCTTTTCCAACTACATAACTGCAAGACCAGATTTTCTTCATATACTTCAACGAAAACAACATATTGCAACATATGAATGTGGAAGCTGATATGAGAATCCAGCTGTCTTCGAAGCCAGTTAAGTGTTCTATTTGCAAACATGTAAAATAATGACTTTTTTCTCAAGATGTGTGTGTGTGTGTGTATATATATATATACATGTATACATATATATGTATATCTGAAGCTATTTTTATAAAAATACTAATACATTATGGGTTTTTTAAATTAATACGTTTAAACTTTTAATTTCTAAAGTAATTATTGACAGATCATTTGGGGTCCTCAGCTTTTAACCCCGTAAAGGGGTGCTGAGACCAGAAGTCTGAGACACGCTGATCTTTGCTATTTACTCTGAGGAGGGCAGATGACTCGGCATACTCATTTCAAAACCCTCTCTGGGTGGACTATGTGACTCCTGTTCCTCCAATTCTGCTTTGAACCAGCTTTGCAGCCTTAATGATTTCTTCATTAAGGAGGCAAATAAATTTGACAAATATTCATTATATATTTATAGGAGTCGTTTGATTTTTTTTGAAGATTATACTTTGACAGATATAATCTGCTGATTTCTAAATATTATGATTTAGCCTGAAGTTCTTTCTTTGTATTCAAAGGTGGATGAAAAAACAAACACTATGAAAAGTCTCCTCCTTAAACATTTCCCTAATGACTGCAGTACCTAAAACTAGTTTGTTCCTCAAGAAAAATATTAAAAGGGAGAATTGGTCCAAAGGTTGTGAATCAGAGCAGCAGTTTTGAAAGAATGGTTAAGGTAAAGAATGGGTAATTTGGCAGAGACAATATCCACCTTCATATCAAAGACTACACTTTTCACCTGTCACCATGTCCTTCCCCAAGGCTTGACCACCCTTCTCAGGTAAACAACCAAATACAAGAACATAATTTCAGCTCTGTGCAGAAAGCTTTCCTAGTCAGTATGAAAACAGCAGAATAATCCTACTACCCATTAGGAAATACTACTCTAATACTGGATCTTAAGTTTCAGTGGGCATCAGAATTATCTGGGAAGCCTATTAGAAATCAAATTTAAATCCATTATATACGGTGTGAGGGAGGGCAGGAGTGTGCATCTGAAACAAACACTCCAGGTGATTCTGATTAAAAATAAATAAAATCAAACTTTGAAAAACTATCCTAAGACTACTAAAACTGCCACTCAACTGATCTCTTCCATTTTTCTAAGAATCTTTCGGGTATCCTCAACATCTAACTGCCAAGTTCCGCCACAGAGCCTGTAAGGAACTCTGCAATCTGACCAGTCTGTCTTTACAGCTCTGTCCCATAGTCACATCCACTTCTGCCCTACAGCCATCTCACTCTCCTGGAGCCCAGCTGCATTCCCCCTTGCTGAGCTCTTTCCCATTCCCTTCCTCTGCCTGTGAAGGACGATTTATGCTTCATGGTTGTGTGACAGGGTGGGCAGTCCATGGCTATCTGGACTCTAAAACCAGTAGATCTGGCACCCAAGCCCAGAGCGCACTCCCTTGGTAAACATGGGCAACCTCTCCGAGACTCAGATGACTCCTCTATCAAAATGAAGGTAAAAAATAGCCACCCCAAAGTTATTGCTCCAGCACTGGCAGTATTTAGATGTGAAGTGTATTCATTTGGGGTGGAGTTTTTTTGTTTTTTTTTTTTTGTTTTTTTTTTTTTTGTCTCTTGTAAAGGCTTCCATCCTCCCAGTAGTGCGTTCTAGCAACATCAGCATTCTTAGAGACACATAAGGAATATAAGAACAACTCTTTAACTCCTTACACAGGCTTATAAACCCAATTCTGGAAGAACTTAAGAGCAGATACTGAAGCTGCATCAGATCAAATCAGTATACTAAAGTCCTAAAGATAATCCAGGTCTGTAAGGGTAGACTGCTCTCACCTCACAATTATTTTGCCAGACATTTTTAGTTAATAATCCTGTTTCCTTGGAATGCCTGGGTGGCTCAACAGTTGAGCGTCTGCCTTTGGCTCAGGGCATGATCCCGGGATCCAGGATCAAGTCCCCTTATCGGGCTCCTTGTGGGGACCCTGCCTCTCTGTGTGTCTTTCTCATGAATAAATAATCTTTTTTAAAAAATGTTTCCTAGCATTTTGAGGCAGAGGGTTTGAGAAAACACATTGATTGCCAAATGACAAGCCGGCTCATCTAGAGCACATGGTACATGTGTTAAGTATGAGAGGAGGATGGAAGGGATGAAGTTACCAGTCCAGCCCATGTTATTCTGCATATTCACCATGCACAAGAATATTGGATAATGTGAATGATTACAAAATGCATATAGATTTCGTCTTTCCAAGGAGCTAAATCTAGATGAGAAACTTACGGATACCACATTTTTTCAGACAAAATAGCAATGACCATTACCCTCCAAGATGGTCATGCTTTTTCTCTTCAGGAAGCAAAGGGTATAACGTCAAAAGTAGGTATGATTTGGAAGATAGTTGCATTTTTCACAAACATTTATCTCCATAAAAAAGGATTCAAAAGAATGTCTACCAGGATTTCGATCCATGTTCTCATCCCGTCCTCGTAACAACCCTGAGAGAGGTATTCTCTCCATTTTGCAGATGAAACAACAGAGGCCAAGCTGTCATGTAGGATTTACACAAGTTCACAAAGCATGATAAGGTGGTGCTGGGACCAAAGCTCGGTTTTAACTCCAAGGTCCATCTCCTTTTCCTGGAATTGAAATTTAAGTATGCCTCCAAGTTTTTAAGTAATCTTCATATTTTGTGACTGGGGAAGTCTAAACTAATGCACAAATGATCCCCCCACACCCAAAAAAGTTCCTGACAAGCTTCAGGAAGTTATCAGACTACATGGAGCATTAAAACAAGAAAAACTGAGAGTACAAAATTTCTATCCCTGCTTCCCAAACACCTTTCACATTTTATTACTTGACTCTCTCACCAATCCTGTGGTGGGGGAAACTCAAAAAATAAGACAACTATTAGCAATCCAAGGTCTAATGGTCTCTCCTCAAAACCCCATCTACCCTCAGAAAAATCAATCTACATGAGCATAAAGGATCTTCTTGGCCTAGGTAAATGTCTGTTATTTGAAAAAAAAATCACATACAGGGTAATTCTGTTTTTGTGCAAAATAAAAATCAAGAGTATGTCTGATGCATAAACAGACATATCAATAAGCACAGGAGTTATTTCAACAGCATACCAGATAATGGTTACCTCTGAGGTACTACAAAGAACAGGAAAATTTCACTTCTTGCTTCATATAAAGGAATATTGTGGGTGATTTTCACCTTGTTTCAGTATTAATAAAATTGTGTTTCCTCCACCTTTTGGTGCTTTACAGAATGCCACCAAGACAGCTTTCATCATGAGGAACTTGATTTGTCTGTGTCTGAAACCCCTGAAGGTGTGTAGTAACATCCTGGTTTGCAAGCCTGAGTTCCCCAGATACTTTTTTTGATAACGTGCTTTCTACCAACCTCACAGGACCACTGTATGAAGTGGAAGTGCTTCGCTGGGTTAAACAAAAGCTGTGATCCCCTCTTCTCAACCTTTTTGTACATATCTTTAGGCAATTTTGAACTGGTCAACTGCTAGCTTTGGCTCCAAAGAGCCCAGAAAGTCACAAATCTAAAAGAACATAACAAAAGTTGTATTGCACTGAAGGATGTCAAGAGTGGTTAATTCCTTAACCTTAACTCCAGCAAACCCCAAATCTGGAGGAGAAATCCCTAGGATCTAAGACTTCAGTAGAGAAAGCAGCAATTCTGTCCTCCTTTGAAAAGCCCCAATTCCACATTGTTTGCCCAGGAGGCCTACTGGCAGATTCCCCAAAGTTCCAATACAGAGGCTTCAAACTGAATCCAAGACAGACAGTCACTTGGTTAGCAAACCTTGTGAGATTAGTAAACTCTGGCCATGAGAAGGTGGCTGCCAGGAGTACAGTCAACTGCTCTCAAGGCTGATTTTTCTCATCATCCCACAACTATGACAGGAATGGGAAAATAGGCGCACAGATTGATTCTGATCAAAGTTTAGGAATTTGACCATGAATAAAGTCTAAAAGTTGAAGAACCTACCGAAGTAACCTCCCCTAGCAGATAAGCAGCTTATCAAAAAGCTGATTCCCTGGTTAAAAGGCTAAGCATGCACTAATGAAAACTCTGTGAAAGGCCACTTTGAATATTTATCTAGTGCACCACTAATAGCACCACCACAGTGTTTACTGAAATTTTAACAGGTTCTTAACCAAGTTAAAACCAAACTTCCTTTAATCCCATAATAATGAAACAACATAACTAACACCAACAGTACCCATGCCTTTAACAAGGATAAAGCCCCTAGTCCCATCCAATTCTGGAAATAACTAAAGCCCAAGTCCAGGTCAGAGTTTTCTGAAAATATAACCCTCACAAGTGAAATACTGCTATTCAATTCTACAGAGGAAGTTCAGTAAAATGAGGAGGATTAGCTATCTTCATGAGAAATGTGTATGTCAGGGGTGCCTGGGTGGCTCCATCCGTTAAACATCCAACTCTTAATTTCAGCTCAGGTCATAATCTTGGGGTCATGAGATGAAGCTTCACATTGGTCTCACTGGGCATGAAAAGGCTGCTTGGGATTCTCACCTCCTCAACCCTCACACCTCCCTTCCCCTCTCTCTTCATCCCTGCTCATACACTTGCTCACTCTCTTTCAAAACAAAAATTTAGATTATATATATATATGACACTCAGTAGCAGGGTTGTGAATGACTGTCCCTCCCATAAAAGTAAATTATTTGTGTCTTAATTAGGAAAATAAATAATTTGTCATTAAGCATTCCTTTAAAAAAAAAACTTTCATATTATATGGGCTACTACAAAATTGTACCACAGAAAATATACTAACACCAAAGTTAGTGCAGTCAACAGTTTTGAATATGTCTTTAATCCCTTTTATTGCTTCTTACTTAACAATTATTTTCAGTCTTCCAGCTGAAACCAAAGTGTTTTTTCTTGGAATTCTTTATAGAATTTTATCTTCTTCGTGGAAAACACATTCTCCAATAAGAAATAGTAACAAATCCATGGTCTAGATTTCACAACTCTTATGATTTGTTGTTGTTGTTGTTTAAAAAAAAAAAAAGGTAAGCTCTGTCTTTAATTTCAGAAGAATTGCTATTATACAACAAACTTTTTATTTTTTCATTCATAAAAACAGTCCACAGCATTCATAAAACAGGGTGTTAGAAGAAATAAAAAGACTTTTCAAGTAGATTCTTTATGTTTTAAGAACAGATGAGTCGGTAGCAATTTAATACAGATGGAAACAAATACAATCCATATAAAAACAGGATTTGAAAGAAGGAGGGGAGGAGATAGATCAACCGAAGTAAATTTAGAGCTTTCAGGCATGCAACTCAACATCTGAATTTTCTTTACTTAAAAACCAAACTAGGTGCTTTAATAATAATTGTTTATAAAGAAGGCTACAAAAATATTGCAAAAATATTAAATATTAGCCTTACATATACCATCAAAAAAAAAAAAAGGAGAGAAAGAGGGAGAAAAGAAATTAACAAATCCCGAGCTACACCTAGGCTAATCACAACAAGTTTTCCCTAACAGAGACAGACAAAGAAAAATAATTTTTACAAGCTCAGCTTTGGGTACAATACCTTAGAGCTCTCACTTGGGTGTTTCCTGCTCATGCTCTTTTCAGTTTAAACAAACACGGTTTATGTAATGGAATACATACTTGAAGGATTCCTTAAAAAAGAATCACAAGTTTCATTTTATATATACAACAAATTTTTAATTATGTACTGAAAATAAATTACAGGAAATAACTTTAAAATGCAACAGAGGACAAAGTCACAATAAACATTCCCATTGAATTCCCTTGGGGGGGGGAGGTGAGATTGCAGTGCTCAAGAGATAAATATCACAAATATATCAAAAACTTCAAATTGTCTATGCATTCACACACTGACATGAGCCACAAACATTCCTTCACAGGGACTGTACTTAGCCTACCACAGAACCAGATTTTGCCATAAACTACAAAACTTTTAATACAAAATCGTATTTATATATTTATAATTCATATACATGCCCTATCTGTGATTTTAGAAAATAAAAGCTACACACTGTACAGACACTCTTAACTCATAGCTGTAGGCAACATTTTTGGATGGAATTTCTCCCCCAATAAAATTAATGGCATATTTTATGTACATGAAGGCTAAACTGCATAAAGACAGTTCAGTTTCCCAGATATGCATCTCCTTTTAGGGCAGGTTTATAAATTTAAAAAGGCAAGACAAATGTACACCTCAGAATCACTTTCTTAGCTACAAGAGTTGTCATGTATTTTCTGTGAAATTTCTGATACATGCACTTATGTAATACTGGTATTGAAGGCAGTAAAGCAATATATACTTTTAATGTAGTGGCTCAATAAAGGCTTCATTGTCATTCTGATTCTTGATACAGTGATTCGTAACTTCACTAAAAATTAAAATTTCAATGGGACACTGGTGTTAAAGAGACTCTAAATAGATTTTTTAAAATATTTCCCTGAAATATCCTTTTACATAAGACAAATTTCACTAACATTAGATTAAAAGGAAAAGAAAATAAAAGAAACATGGCACAAATGTGCATGATAAACTAATGCTCCTCAGCCAATCTCCATGTCTTAGGAGCCAAGAACAGAATGCTTAAAACCAACAAACAATTTTCACACTCTGTGGCAGCCATCTGTGAAGCCAGTTATACTAAACTACTTCTACAGTTGATTGTAAACTTTGGTTTATTTTTGAGTTCTCATTGTACAGCAAGCATGAAAAAAGGGAGAGTGGAGTCCATGAGGAGATGAATTGTCAGTCTGTCTTTAATCTGGCATGATGAGACACCTGGTCAGTCAGGCCTGCTTTGATAGAGTTTGTTACAGACTGCCTTATGTTTTCCTCCATCAAATTATCACCCAGGGGCTTCAATACCTGTGGTATGAGAAATGTGCAAAACAAATAAAAACATGAGGTAAAAAAAGAGTTACATATAAAAATAGATATAAAAATTCAATTCAAAGCAATGAAGAAAATAACCAGAAATGTGGGAAATAAAAAGATGCTTCTCCCAAAAAAAGCTATGATGCTACAAATAATGCAGTTAGACATCTGATAATGCAACAAAAACTAGTTTCCTCCTATTCAAACCATTTACAATTCCTAGGAGACGGATGTGCAATTCCATACCCTATATGCAGCATCAAATCTGGTAAGTATACAGCATTTATGCAGACCGGCCCAGACGGTCCTGCTTATTGTCCTACATGTATTAGTGGGAACACTTCAGATAGAGAAAAAAGTTAAAAATACTGTCTAATTTTTCTTCTTGTTATTGTTGGATGACAGTCTCTGTCGCTGTGCTGATGAAAGAGCACGATGGACCATTCGACGTCTAGTAACTTCAAACAGTTTGGAAAACACCTAAAACATGGAGTGATTCGTTAGGACAATGACTCAGAGTGCCTTGAAGTTAAAGAGTTTAAGACTACAAGAATCGGAGACTTTGTGGGTTTCTCACCTTCCTGGGACTCCTCTGAAGCAAAAGAAAAGAGAAATGCAAGAAAATTTAGGCAAGGTTTGTTGACACAGCACAGATCTCTGACTAGTGATCAACTTACCTTCACTACACTGAAAATAATTTTACACACTTTAGATTCTTCCATTTAATTATTTTGTAATAATGGCACCTCTAAAGTCCTAGAATCAATGCTATATAGGAGAATGGCTTTCAAAAGAAAACACTGTACAATGATTAAAATTCATGCTGCAGAAAATTAGTAATGGTCCAAAATTTTAAAGTAGGTAATTTTTTTTAAAGTGAGATTGTTGATAGCTTTTAATCCATCCTCTATTAGAAGATATCAAAGGAATATGAAGAGTGAGTTTTTTTAGATAAAAGGTTAAATTTAACAAATATCCAAACACAAGCTTCCAAATCAGATCCAAATAAATCGAGCATTTCTCTGAAGAATAAATACAAAATCCAAATTAATATAGTGGGTCACTTTATAAAATAATGACATTATTACAAGAAAAATCAATACCCAATCAACCTTCAAAAAATGATTTACTTCGTCAGTCTTTAAACTTAAGGCCAAAACCAACATGAACCTGCATATCCTAGATCTTCAAAATAAGCCCAATTACTTCATCGGCCCAGAAATGATATTTGAAAATGCCATTATTATACTGTCCGTCAATAATAACTGCAGCTTTCCTTCTGATCCTTGACATGATGCTCAAGTATTTCACGATGATCATTTTAATAACATCCTTGAATGGAATTTTCTCAACACAGGCAATTCCAGCACACAGTTGGCCAATATACAACATGGCTTTCCTTAGTAGATTCTTGTCAGGCCCGACTCTGAATTCTGGTTTGAGGTAAAATATTATGATTTGAATTCTGGCTGAGGTAAAAGATTATGATTAAGAGAAGCTGGTTCTCTTTGTAGTGCTTTGCTTTGTTCAGAGTGTAGTGTTTCCATAGTACAGAAGTCAAACAAAATTCCTTTGGTAAAAGAAATCTCTACAAGATTGTTCCTTGTAGTACATCAGCAAATCACCACTATCTTCATGGATGGCAACAAAGACCTGAATGCCATCCACTATTTTTCCTCAAATAAGCATGCATTGCTTCTTGCCAGTATTAGTAAGAGACTTCTTTTGCTTTCTTAAAGCACTGCACTTCCAAATTTCTTTTCCTTATACCGATTCTATTTTCTTTCCTCTAAGAAAAAAATCCTTAGAGACTCTGGCCCTGCCCATCATGTGGCATAATCAGGCCCATGACTAAGAATCTATCCAAAGGATATTACAGATTTAAGCTAATCAAAGCACACTATAATTATTTATCACTTTAAGAAAAAATTTCTCCGGTTCATTTTTATATTCAGATTATACAACCAAACAAAACAGAAAACATCCTCTTGACATTCCTCATACAAAAGAAAAGTAGGTGTGCAAATACTGCAGAAGGGTGGGGAAGTGTCACAGGGATGAGATTAGTCACTGAGAAACCAAAAGATAGATACCAACCTGTTCCCACAGTGTTTCAGCAATCTGATCAATCATTGTTCCAATTTCTCTGAACTCCCCAGAGTACTTTACATATGCCCAAGTACAAAGAGATGTCAGTGCTAACCCCATGATAAGGTTACACAAGACGGCTATAGAGTTTAGGCCAATGAAGCCAGTCAGTCCTGAGATTATATACATAGCAAACATGACTGCAAACAGTGTGGCAGGGGTACGAGCAGCATAGAAGATATTTTTGCCATCATTGTGCTTTATAAAATTTGCATAGGTTTCTTCGATTTCAGCTTCAAGCTGGTCCTGATAACGATGGCAGAATTCATCTCCACCCATTTTTTTTACTGAACGGAACTGTTTAATCGCCACTTCCTTGAGATCCAGGTGTTTTCGCTCCAGATCTGAAGGTGCAATGTAAGGCTTGTCCCCACCACATACCTGTACAGACAGAATTACAGGAGGACACATTACAGGCTAGAAGTAATTTATACTTGGGAAGAAGTTCCCTGCTCACAGTTTTTAGTCTCAAAGTCAAGCCACCTACATGGTTGAGTTTTAAACTTGTTCGTAATACCCTACACATAAGTTACTTCTTATATGTTTAACTGACTTGGGTAAAATAAATAATCCCAGTAAAGACAGAAACAATTATACTGCAATCTATAGCTGCCTTCATTGGCCCACCAACACACCATTAGAATACAAAAAGACTGCTGGCACAGAGTGGGTAAAAAAGAGAAAAAAGGTATTTTAATGTTTGAGTTAGCAAGATTAGCACAGAAGTTCTTATTGGTCTTAAACTGATATTACATCATAAGATACTAATAAGAGTACTCTGAATCATGTGTCAAAACTATTTTAGTACAATTTATATAATAACTTGCCACCTGTATCCTGCACTCCAACCATGTGAATTATATTCTTAGTTTATTTGCAGTAGAGATGATAAAGGGGAATCAGTGACTGATATAACGTGATAATCCATGCAGAGCACAAATTAGTTCAATTATTTTAAATGTAAAAATCCTCTTACTCTAGTCTCAAATTTAAATGTTGGTTACAAACCTGCTCCATACTTTTGCAATAGATCTCTCTTGCTCCTGCTACTGCAGCAAGATTATTAGCTTCAGCTGTTGCCTAAAAAAAAATAAAACAAAATGTGCCAATTTTATGCAAAAGATATTCAATGGCTCTATAAATTCTGATTAACACAATAAATTATATACAATGAAGATGCCTGAAAATGAACCAGAGAAAACATTATCGACTTCCAGTTTTCCTTTCCAATGGAAGGGAAGACCAGTATAAAATATCTAATAATTGCTTCTAACAGGACTGCCTAATTTTGTTTTGCTTAGGTTTATTAAAATGGGTATGCTAAGGTGTCTGGGTGGCTCGTCGGCTTAGCATCCGACTTTTGGTTTTGGCTCAGTAAGAGTCATAAGACTGAGTCCAGAATTGGGCTCTGTGCTCAGTGCAGTCTGCTTGAGATTTCTCTCTGCCCCTTCTGCTTGTGATCTCTCTCTCTCGAATAATCTTAAAAAAAAAAAAAAAAGAAAAAAAGGATTGTAAAAAAAATCCGTATGTGCTCAGGAAATCAAAGAATCAGACATGATCCTAAAATGTGTCAAGTCTCCAAATGTACAGAACCAATGCTTGCTCTCTATACAAGAGACTTTCAAATTGACAAAACTGCTTATTGCAGGAGCTGTAGAAATAAATACTGTTTAATCTACTATAAAACTGAAAAATTGCCCAAAAATATCACCTAGATATGCATCCGAAAAAAATTAAACATAAATTTGAGTGAAAAATTAACACTATGAACACAGTGATATAAAACTTACAAGAACAGATTGACATTAAAATAACAATTATTCTTGATCTCTTAAATTAAGCTGTCTCATCTTCTCTTAAAAAATGAACTAGGTTAAAATAACATTGCCCCAAAAGAACTTTTTTCTTTTTTTAAGATTTTATTTATTTACTCAAGAAAATGAGAGACAGAGACAGAGAGAGGCAGAGACACAGGCAGAGAGAGAAGCAGGCCTCATGCAGGGAGCCCAATGTGGGACTCAATCCCAGGACTCCAGGATCACGCCCTGAGCCAAAGGCAGACACTCAACCACTGAGCCACCCAGGCATCCCAAGAACACTTTTATAAAAAAGATTTTATTTACTTACTTGACAGAGAGAGAGAACAAAAGCAGATGGAGCAGCAGACTCCCCACTAAGCATGGAGCTAGCTTAGGGTTCCATCCCAGGATACTGGGATCACGATCTGAGCTGGAGGCAGACACTTAACTGACTAAGCCACCCAAGCACCCCTAAAAGAACAGCTTTTAAAAAAGGAGAGGGAAAAAAAGAAAAAAACCATATGCACTAGAAGCAGCTCTAAATCATTAATATCAAAGGGATAAATAAACTTTATTTCCAACATTTATTGTCAAAGCTCAGAGAACAGAAGAAATTTGGTTCAGAGAGGCCCATATTAAGCCATCTCCTGCAAAAGAAATTATTTGCTTGAAAGAAGCACAACTCCATCTCCAGCACTTATTTCTAAACCAAAGACTTTTTTCCTTCATAAATATATGTACAACACACACACTACCTGAAGCATGGACTTTGGATGTGGAAGTTCCTCTCCTTGATAAATTTTAATATAAGCCTAAAAATACAAAAGACATTATATTGGCAGGTTAAACAACTTGGCTCTACATCATGAAGGAAGAAAAACCATTTAATACAAAAATAATTCATGCTTGTAAAAGGGAAGTCTAAGAAAAAATTCTAAATAAAAAAACAAATTAAAAAAAAGGAAATTGAAATCTTAAAAATCATAGACTCTCATTTCCAAAGTTAACCCTATTCTCAACATTATTAAAAATACATGTTGCAAAAAAAGTTGCTAAATAATATCCTAGAGAATATTTCTAAATATAATTCCAACTTGCATGTTATCTCATATATAAAAATTATTTATACAATGCCATCTACTTTATGAAAAGACATTCATAATTCTTCCCTCCTGCCATTGTTTTAAATGTTAGAAAATATTTTTACTCAATATTTCACTTTGACCAAGTTAAATTATATTCCAGTTCAAGAAAAAAATTACCTAATTTATGCTTTAAGGATAAGAAGGAAAATGAAAGTTTTTGGTAAGTTCATACAGGAATTGCTCATCTTAACTCCTTACTACCTCTAAATTAATTCATAACAAAAATAGTATGAAAGTGAACATCAACTGTCCAATAAATGACCCAAAATATACTTTCAACTGGAATTTCCCTTCCATCTCTAACTACTATGAACAGAAAGAACCCTGACAATGGTTTTGCTCTGGCAAGCAAGCTATGAGGACTAGAAAAGAGCAGAGAGAGAGAGAGAGGAAAAAAAAAAATCTATGAGTAATTTACTTAAACTCAGAAACCAGTTTTGTACTTTCAGTTGCTCTTATCAAGTTTTCAAGAACTCAGAGAGAAGGCTTTTATGAGAACTCAAGATGCAGAATTACATTCCCAATTATTTATCATTGTTCACAAATGATAGAATGGTATGACAATTATATGGTGAATGGTCTTCTCTTCATATCAGAGCTGGAGAAAAAGCAGGATAATTCCATAAACAAATAAAATCACTGTCTAAGAGATACAAGTTGTCTGCTATAATTTTAACTATCCTTAAAAACTGATATAGCCGATTCAAAACAGAAAAATAAACTATATATAAACCTCACTTTTTTGCTTTAAAGTATACATACATATCAATTTTAAGTCAGCTATATTTCTAACTGAGACAAAGTCATTTAATGTAGTTTTACCTTAAAGTATTCTACAAGATCTCTACAAGTGACTTTAGATCCACTTATCTCTTTTTCTACCAAATTTTCAGGGGCAAGCAGCAATGGAACTAGATTTCGAAGCTCTCTTTTAAAATCTTCATCAATATCTGGAGGAGATAAGATAAAAGCCAGCATGTTAGTCAAAAAAAGAAAGAAAAGAAAAGAAAGATTAAAAGCAGTCCCCTCTGGTAAAGGTTCATAAAATCCTGTTTCATGAAAACAACAATATACATACAGTATTTATTACTTGAGTAGATTTATTTAAAAAAAAAAAAAAAGATTCATCCAAACACCTATCTCCTAGGAAAAAATACTCCTCTTATTCTGCTATTCCATTTCCCTCATCCTCCAATAATTTTTTCAGCTCAAATAATAAATAAACTGCGATCTACCAAAATAAATTCCAAGTCTTTTTCAAAAGACAAACAATTCCTGAAATTATACTAAATTTTAATACTAGATTTTGTATTTCCAGCTATATTGTAAAACTTTCATTATTCCTCCAGCCTTTAGCCATCATCACATTTAATCCTAAAACATACCTATAACAATCATCCCTAAAACAGTCTTAAATCTGATTACATGAATACAATATATTAGTAAAACATTTTACAGACTACACACAGATGAAATACTGAAATGTTCTCAGCCTTTGGAATTTTTAGGACATTAGTGCTAAGCAACAGATCACATTATAAAATATGCTAATCCATACACTAGGTGTCTGTGACAAACCCAATGGAAAGCTAGACAGACCACAGAGCATTAAAATCACCTCATTAAACTATCTTCCAATACAAAACAAAACATTAAGGAACCATGTATTTTTCTTTTAAACTCTCAGTCTCTAAAAAATTAAAGTTCTGATTTTAGCAAGAATGGGAATTCCCACCTTTCAATCTCCCATCAAAACTAGGATTAGTTGCAACTTTAAGACCAGGATGTGGCAAAAGGAAGCAACCAAGATTTGAGAAACAATTGTGAATGTGCTTCCTTACATTCTGTAGCTCTTCATGTTGATTCTGTTTTACCTGAGGGGAGAAAGAAACAGGGTGAAGATGCAAACAGTTAAAAAAAAAAAAAGAAGAAGAAGTTGTTTTAAAGAAAATACACACACATACTCACAAGTGTGCACACTTAACTCCAATGCTACTTCCAGATGGGTGTTTTTTGACAACATAAAATTTTACTAAAGACCCATTTCTGACCACTTTGGTAAGACCCCACTTTATCTGAAAACTAGGAAAGATGTTTTCCCCCATGTTTGCTGCGAACGGATGAAAAAAATACAAATAATAATTAATCATACTATCTAACACCAGACTAACAAGTAGTCGTTGTGGTTTACAAACCAGTAGATAAATTAAGAATTTGCCTTTAAAGTACTTGTAACAGCAAAGAGAAAAACAAAGTACTAATTTGCCTACAAATAAAAAGGTCAACCCCTGAGCAAAATAACAGCTAAAATGAAAAAGCTCCAATGCAGTCTAAAAAATATTTGAAACTTGCTGGGATTTCACTACTTACCCCAAATGACTATTTATGATTTATGCTAGTTATCAGTGTTTTGGGAAGAGAGATTGCTATGTGTTTTCTAGAAGAAAATCTTAAATTTCAATTTTGTTTAATAACTACTTATCTCAGTATAATTCACATACTCTCTCAATGACTCTTCTCAAACACCATTTTAAAAAACCATGCACTATTTATAATCAACAAAACCTGGAAACTACCTAAATCTCCATCAAGAGTAGAATGAAGAAATTGTTGTCCAGTCATACAATAGAATACTGCATAACAATGAGATTGAATGAACTAAACTACATGTAACAATATCTAAGAAACATAATACTAGCAAACAAAGCTAGACACAAAAGAATACATGTTGTATATGATTCCTTTCCTAAAAAGTACAAAGCCCGTCATAGGTCAGGATACAAGTAGAGGGCTGGGGGGTAGTAGATGAAGGTGGGTACTTCTGGTGAGTACCGAACATGGCTCCATTCATTTGTATAAATTTATCAAGCTGCACTTACGACTTGAGCACTTTCCTGTATCATTTCAGTAAGATAAAAACAAAAACAAAAACAAAACGTGGTCTTTGAAGTTCAAAAAAATTCTGAGTTTAGTTAGTATGTCTGATATGCTTTGTATTCATTTCTTCTGAACGAACCAGAGAAAACTCTGATAATTGAAATTATCTCTGACAATAGGGTCTGGAAATGCCTTTCCAATAGCCAAGAACGAGGAATTGGTTTTCATCTTATTTTATTAATAAGAAAATTATATTATGCCCCGAGTTTTTTAATGTGGTTGAGAAACTAAATACATCATCCTACAGACAATAAAACTTTATTACCCCGAAGTGAGGACCCTACCACTTACAAATTAAGAGATTTTCATGTAACTTTTGTGTATGTGAGTAGATGGATACATCTGACCTGAGAATTTCCCCAAGTACTTCGATAGGAGGATACACCTCAGGAACAAAGGATCATGTTGTGAGGTTATTTTCTAGGAATGCTTTAATGTAGCATAGCATGTTGCATGGATCAGGAGTCTGGACATTAGGGTCCTAGTTCCAGTTATCAACAATTAGTTAAGAGACCAAAGGCAAGTCACTTTTCTGGGTTCAGTTACATTATATATTTTAAAAAGGAAGCTGAATTAGATTTGGTTAAGATCCTTCTTCTAGCTCTATATGCTGTCACTCTAAGAGACAGTATTCTTTGGACAGAACACATCATCTGTGTTCAATGTATGTGTATCATATTACCTATACCTAGTCTGTTCCAATTGTTTGGAAAGCTCAGCTATGCCAAAAAGAGACACATGCAAGTAGATCAAAAAAGTTAGTCTCCTTCAAAATTTTATCCTTTGAATATTGTACAGGAGTACAACCAATCTACTTTTCATCAATTCTATATAGGCTAATTTGGGATATGCAATTTATAGTGGCAACACTTAAGAGACAGGAAGTCTAAGCAGCAGTCCAGACAGCAGACTCCTTCATCTGGCTTCGTGCTTATTATGCTCTCCTCACTAGGAAATGGGGCTTACCTGCAATCTCTTTTCAAGGAATTGTTTTCCACCTTCCAAACCATATGAATGTTCATAAGGATAACTCCAGTCTCGAATCAAAAACATTAGTGTCTACAGACAGAAAAAAGTAGAAATCATTTCTTACAAAATTTTACAAAAAAAAAAAAAAATCACTAAACAATTTAACAACCACTCCCCTAAACAATCCCTATGAAAAGTTATAGTAACCAAATGGTTAATACTGCTCATAGTTCTAGCAAGGTCCTACCTAAGCCTACAACACTCCTAGCCCCTATACCAAGCAACTGCTTCCATTTGAGAACTTTATGGTATTTGAAGAGTCACTAGAGGCAATAATACAGGATCTTAAATCAACAAAAGGCATTATTAGGGCATACAGATCATAATTTTAAGTCAAGGTTGTATAACTAGCAGCAATTAATCTAATTCTAGACCAACTGATTCTTTTCACTGAATTTTTTATTCATATATGCTTCGGTTTCTCAATCGCAGCCTTACTGATAATTTGAACCAGACAATTCTGCATGTGGCTGGTTGGTGAACAGTATTTCTGGCCTCTATGCACTAGGCCAGCAGCATTAACCTCCCTCCAAAACTGTAACAACCAAAAATGTCTCCAGACATTGGCAAATGTCCCCTGGGTGACAGAATTATCCCAATTAGGAAAAACTGATTTGGGCCAAATACAGTATATTTCATCCCTAGACAGAAAATAAAGCCATAGCCTGCCCCGATATTTCATAAAAGTGATCACCTGAGTCACATAAGACTGAGGCAGAATCTGGGATCCCTGGGTGGCGCAGCGATTTGGCGCCTGCCTTTGGCCCAGGGCGCGATCCTGGAGACCTGGGATCGAATCCCACATCGGGCTCCCAGTGCATGGAGCCTGCTTCTCCCTCTGCCTGTGTCTCTGCCTCTCTCTCTCTCTCTCTCTCTCTCTCTGTGTGTGTGACTATCATAAATAAATTAATTAAAAAAAAATTAAAAAAAAAAAAGACTGAGGCAGAATCAATATAAACCCACCAACACTAAAGATCATCAGCTGTCACACAGAAAGTACTTCACATACTGATGAGCAAACAGGGTGGAGTCATTCTCACCTATTATAACACATCTGACTAAACAGTACTAATGTCAACTTATAAATTACACTTACTTCAAAAAAGAAACCACCTGAAATTAGCTTTGCTTTTATTAATTTAAATCTCTGTCACAACAGGACTCTACAGAAGCAAACAGAGCATATACTTCTCAAATAACTCCACCCAGGTTTATTTCTGACTTAATATTCTGTACCTGGCATTTAACAGGAGTAAAAAATATGGGGATTGAGGGAGTGGAAGGAAGGGAGAGATATAATAAATTGTGAAATTTTCTATATGAAACCAAAATTAAGAATAACTACAAAAAAACCTACAATATTTTGTAATAGTTTTCCATGTATAAAGAAACTTACATGACTGTCTCAAGTTTAGGAATTAAATTACATCTAATTAAGAGAAACATTAACCTCTTAATCTAAGCATAGCATTAACAATCTAACTATATTCATTTGTTCTACTTCCTACACTTGTTAGCCCACTACAGGTGGTAATTACATTAGTTTCAACTACACTGAATCTGTTACTAAAAATGAGTTTGTTATAATATCCTCTTATCTTCAGACTTAAAAGATAAAGCGGCTTGATAGCTTTTTATATGTAAGTTTTTAAAAATGATAAAATACTTATTTACCTGAAATGGTTTCTGGTAGATTTCTTCCATTGCAAGTCTGCCGTACTCTGTAAATAACTATTAAAGCAAGTTATTTAAAATAATGCCCCCAAATAGATTGAAAGAAGACATTTATCTATAAAGCCGTTCTATGTAAGACCATATAGATGTCAGAGCCTTTAAAATCATTTGAAAGTCAAGCATTTAATTTTCTAACAGACTAGTTATACATTAAAATTTCTTCTAGTTAAGAAGTTATGCTTCAGTTCAAAACCATGTAATACTGAATCTTCTTACACTATAATAGGTTTCTAGATGGAAAGTCACAAGTAAGAATTATATTTTCAATTCTTTGGCACATTCTTTGAGAAATACATACTTGCAAGTGTTGAAGATCATCTTCTTGAATATTCTGAGACAAATTATATACCTGTTAAAACAAAATTGTAGTTTTTATCCATTTTTTTAATACCTAGCTGTGTACAACTTTACTTGTTGAAATTAAGAGTATTTTATACATCAGCACAAAAGAATCACCTACCATTAGCTTAACCAGTGGCACATGAAAAGAATTTTCTTTTTTCCTAACAGGATAAAACATTAAGGGGGAAGTAGCAGCGGTAAATTACGCAAAAATCATGAAAACATACATAAGGGGTCTAGAAAGTGGCAGATATTTTTTAAAGGTATATTATGTAATAAGGGTTTTTTTCTCCTTCCCAAAGTTTCTTTAATGTTGTGACATGATCATTTTTTTAACAGTGAAGACTGTTTCCACAATTATTTTCCTAAGTCAATGGACATAATTCTGCAAAAATATACTCCTCCCTAGTATAATCTTAGAGTGTGTGTTTGGGTGGGTGGATGGATAGATAAACAGATGTGTTTGGATAGATGAATAGATAGACAGATATAGTTTATAGTCATTTAGTGTGTGCCTTGACTATCATCAACTTTACATGGCTTTTTTTTACTTCAAGTAAATCATTGGTCTAAATAACTTAAAATGAACATTTTACCAGCCTATGATAGCTGAAAAATATAACAGTAGGTGGCACTCTTGCCCTTTCTAGAATCTTTTATGAGGCTTTATAGGGCACAGAGCCCAGAGCTGAAGATTTGCGTGCTGTCAAGGAAGGAAAACTGGAGAAAAGACTGGAATTGCAAAAGAGGTCCAATCCTTCCAAGTCAGGCTAAAAAGTGACAGTCTGCCGAGAGAGAAAAGTGAGTATCCACAGATGTCACCCCTGCAGAAAAATAACTCAGGTCTAAGAAAATAGGGTTACTCCAAAAATAGAACAATTTGTTCTAATGGCAAATAAGTGATAATCTAGCTGAATCACTTGGAGGTCAAAAATATAAATAGCCAAATCAGGCCAGCAAACCTAAAATGACATTCTCAACAGACTAACTCCAAACATGGAAATTAAAAAGTAATTAATGACTGAGGTAATTATACTAGAGCTAAATGTAAAATCTGAAAGCATGACCAACCTATTCCTATCCATAAGGATCTTAGCTTTTAGAAAACAAGTCAAGATATTTTCATTGTCTGGGCCAGGTTGCAAATCACAAAGAGAGACTTTATCTTAGATCATTAGTACTTAGTATATTGTATTTTACTTAATAGATGCTTAACAATCACTAGTTGAAAGAATAAATGACAAGTGGATTTGTCATTGATCTACCAACCAGATAATTCATGAAAGAAAAATGTAACCTCAAAGATGAAGAAAAAAATAATGAAAATAATTTTCACCTTCATTGTTCATAGTTTGCAAAGTATCTTCTTCTATATTATCTCATTTAGATCTTATTTCTGCCTCCACACAACAATCACATGCAAGATGGGTAAAATCCTCATTTTACAGATAAGAAAGTGGTGGAATGGCTTTAAGTGATTGTCTAAAACCAGGCCACCTACTATCGTGAAGTTAAATAAATTAACAAAAGAACACCAAGGTACACATTTCAGGACAGAGAATTCCTTCATTATAACTTAAGGCAAGCTACAGAGCCAGCTAATCTGAAGTGCACAAACACTGGCTTCTGCTTGTCTCAAGGGAATGGCAGTTGTGCCATCCTGCAAGATCAGAGAAAAAAAGGTAGAACAAAATGGAGAAAAGATATTGTAAGGGTTCCCAAAAGCATTATTTAATTGGCAGTACCAGAGCTCACTGGCCCTATAAAAAACAGAAGCCACTCTGAAAAGCACTCCTGTTTTATCTCATAATAATATCCAAAATTTCTTTTCATTCTGACAGCTAGATATTTCAAAATGAGGAAGGAAGGAAATGGGAACTTATAAGAGACTGGACATATGTTCCAGATATTACCAGAAACCATTAGCAAAATTCCAAGATGCTGTGACAGTACCACCTATGATCTACCATCAATAAGAAACATCATATACTTCTGCATACATCACCACCAGCTAGGGCTAACCACCATACTCAATAATTCACTCTTCAGCCAGAGGAGCATCAACCACAGATGATCTCAGGGGAAAAAAAGTAAAGAGATACAAAATGACATGTGGTAGTTTAAATCAGTCTATCAGCCTAAATTATATGGAAAAGAGATGGACTAGCTTGAAGAGACCAGAACTTGATATAATACCAAACACAATTCAAGTACAGAGTAAGTGAAAAACAGAAGGGATTTTACTAAATCAAAGGTTCCTATAAGTCCTTAGTGTATTATAGGAACATCACATAACATTTTGTAAGTTTAATATGAATTAATTCTTCTGCCTCTACTACCACCAAATAATCAAGTACTAGTTGTCATACATATCAAGTAGAAAACTAACTTTAATTACTTGGGATCTTTTCTTTATTGGTTTAGACAAAACATAAAAGACATACTCTATAATATAGCTGGGAACCATATGACTGAATTCAATTAAAGATAACATGCGGGCAGCCCCGGTGGCCCAGTGGTTTAGTGCCGCCTTCGGCCCGGGGTGTGATCCTAGAGACCCAGGATCAAGTCCCACATCAGGCTCCCTGCATGGAGCCTGCTTCTCCCTCTGCCTGTGTCTCTGCCTCTCTCTTTCTCTGTGTCTGTTGTGAATAAATAAATAAAATCTTAAAAAAAAAAAAAGAAAAGACAAAAAGATAACATGCGGTATCTTTAAAAAGGGGAAGGGAAGGGAAGGGGAAAAGGGAAGGGAAGGAAGGGAAAAGGGAAGGGAAGGGAAAAGGGAAGGGAAGGGGAGAAGGGAAGGAAGGGAAGAGAGAAAAATCAAGCAAGCATAGGGGTGCCTGAGTAGCTCAGAGGATTAAGCCTCCAACTCTTGGTTTTGGCTCTGGTCATGATCTCAGGGTTGTTGAGATTGAGCCCCATGTAGGGCTCTGTGCTCAGTGCAGTCTGCTCGAGATTCTGTTTCTACCTCTGTCTCTCTTCGCTCCCACAGGTTTGCACACACACTCTCACTTTCTCACTTGTCTTCTTTCTCTCAAATAAATAAAACTTAAAAAAAAGTATAGATGCTATGATGAAAAACCAAAGGGATTGGTTATTGGTTTATTACTTCCTAGCTAACCAAAGTATGAAATTCCACACTGTGAACCAGAAAAGCATGGAAATGTAAATAACTCTAATTTTAATCCTTCTTTCTTCTACCAAAAGACATTTGTTTTTCAATGTGGATCATTTTTTTTCTTTTTCAAATTTTTATTTAAATTCTAGTTAGTTAACATATAATGTAATATTGATTTCAGGAGAATTTAGTGATTCATCATTTACATATAACACCCAGTACTCAACAAAACAAGTGCCCTCCTTAATCCTGATCACCCATTTAGCCCATCCCCCACCCACCTCCTCTCCACCAACCCTCAGTTGTTCTCTATAGTGGAGTCCTTTACCAGTTCAAGTTTGCTTCCCTCTCTCCCATCCACTTCCCCTATGTTCATCTGTTTTGTTTTCAAAAAGCATTTGAAGAAAGAGCAAAGGTATTAGGATTATCTGAACTGATTATACCACGCCATTTCGTGTCTCACCTGGACAGAGCTAGTCATGGTGCTCAGAGCGAACACCGTTGCGCAGTCTTTGATAGTTGACTGGCTATCAAAGGCACCCTGGGTATCCATTAGCAGCACAGCCACCTAGGAATTTAAGTTTAAAATACTAAGTAAAATATTCACCAACAGTGACTATTAAAACCAAATTTAAAATGATAAATGTCAAAATCAGTAAAAAAGTCAAGGAAAGTACTCTAAGTATCTCACACGTTTTGACATGATAATCCATATATGTTATATTAAAGTTAACATCACGTTAACAGTTCTGTGTTTTGATCTTTAATACCAGGAAAGAGATCAAAAAAAGCATATGGGAGGAAAAAAAACAGAAAGAAAGTATAAACATTCACTTTTGTTCCATTAGGTCTGTCGATCACAAATACTTCATTCCAGACTTGTATGCCTGTTGTTTCTCTTTCACAACCACCTCGCCACGTAAAGCCAGTCAATGGTTCATTGTTTCCGCCAATCCAACTTTGGGAATCCTGTTAAAGTCAAGCATAAGTGTAAAATAAAACACAAAAAATTAAGAACTAATTAATGAGAAGTGTAAGAAATCACCCATTCTTTATTTTACAAATGAGGCAGGTAAGCCCAGCAAGATAAAGTACACTTTAACATTACACAAGTAGTTACAAAAGCAATTCCAAGTCCTATCTGAGGTGCTTTGGTCTTAGAGACAGTCTCCTACAAACTAAACATCTCAAATCTCACATTTTCATTCCCTATGCTTCTAGATAAGTGAGATCATACCCACTTTCTCCCCATTTTGAAGATTTCCTATGTTTAAAAATCATAAAAAATAGATACTAGCTATTGTGACATCTTGTACAGATAAGCAAAACTAAGTTCCAGAAAGAATGGCTGTCAAAAAAGCACTCCTCTCTTAAAATAGCTTATACTAAAATGTTTTCACGCTGCCTTAATTTTCTCTTTAAAAAATATCAACTTTAAAAATAACCAAAACACTTATTTAGAATCAGATTCAAACAGTCCAATTGTTTTTTTGGTTTAAAAGAAAAAAAAAAAAGCCTTTTTTAAAACCAAAAGGGACATCTGAACCCAGACAGGATATTTTACTAGGCAGTGCTAACTCACAGTAAAAATGACTGTTTGGTGTGGTAACGGTACTGTGGGTAATACTAACGATAACAGAGTTCTTATCTATTAAATACTCAAGTACTTATGGTGAAAAAATATGCCCGGCATTTGCTTTAAAATATTCCAGCAAAAAAATAAAAGTGCAGGGAGGTATACAGATGAAACAAGACCAACAAAATGTTGATACATACATTGGGGTTCATTATACTATCCTATCTTTGGTTATGTTTAAAATTTTCCAAATAAAATGTTCTACCTAAACCACAGGGCTAGACGGTTATAATTAAATATCGTGAAATAACATAAAAATTAATACATAAGATAATTTATCTGGAAAATTAATTCTGGGACACAATAAATGAATAAGTTTGACAGATATCAAGATCCCTATACTTTAGCCCACATACCCTTTACTCAAAAGTAACCCACAGGAAAAATTTCTTTGTTTCAGAAATACTTTTAACAAGCTTAGATACATAGTCCAAAACAGATAGCAAAGGTCACATTACGAGTAAAGATGTTTAAAGTAGGCTCAATGAGGAATGAAACAATTTATGAAAAACAGATTTAAGGTGGGAAAAAAAAGTGTTGTCTAGACCATCATCTAATGTAAAAATCAGCCTTAAACTTCAAGCCATCCTATAGTTATTATTATCCCACAAAACTCCCATCCCCAATAGGTTACCAATCTTATCAATCACAAAATTCTCTTGCAGTCTTCTTCACTTTTCAGTGTCTTCAACTTAAGGCCCCTTCATCCCTGTTGGTGACAAAGCTACCTCATGGCACAACTCTATTTACATTATATACTAAGGACTTGCACTTGAGGAGGGGCCCTTCCAAGGATTAGAGAGATTATGATATCCCCTAAACAAGCCCAATGGTGGTCTTGCCCCTTGGACTATATTTTGGATGCTCCACATAGGTCTTCTTATACCTCCATGCTATATTCTCCAACCCATCCTTCCATAGTCACTTAATTTTCTCAACAAGAAATGGAATCATAGGGATCCCTGGGTGGCGCAGCGGTTTGGCGCCTGCCTTTGGCCCGGGGCGCGATCCTGGAGACCCGGGATCGAATCCCACATCGGGCTCCCGGTGCATGGAGCCTGCTTCTCCCTCTGCCTGTGTCTCTGCCTCTCTCTCTCTCACTGTGTGCCTGTCATAAATAAAGTAAAAAAAAAAAAAAAAAGAAATGGAATCATACTATTGTCCTAAAATGTTATCTGCAGAGGTGCCTGGGTGGTTCAGTTGGTTAAGCATCTGACTCTTGGTTTCAGCTCAGGTCATGATCTCATGGGTGGTAAGTTGGAGCTCCAAGTTGGGCTCTGCTTGAGATTCTCTCCCTCTGCCCCACCCCCAAATAAGTAAATAAATCTTTTTTTAAAAAGTCATCTGCAGTTCCCCATTTATTCTATAAAACTCTGGAGATCTGTTGTATACAACCCACTTTTAATTTACTTTTCCTATCTCTGCTCCCAATAGTCCCTACGATCCCCCTAACACACACACACACTTTTTCTGCCATACCAAAAAGATCACTATTCTAAATATGTATGTTGTTTAGCAGATCTATACCTTTGTTTCACCTGTTCTCTGCGTGGACTGAGCCAGCAATAAAGAAACTCTAACTTTTATGAATTCCTAAGAATACTGCTGACACTACAGGTGGTTATCTTTACATGGCTTTGGACTGCACTTCTTGCGTGAGTCTTCAGAGCACACGGTATAAATTCCACCTCTGTTTACCAAATTTTTCCTACCAAAGTGTCTTACCCCATTTTAGGCTCTCACATGTGGCTTCTCATTCCCCTAACAATGCCAAAGTGGTACTTGATAAATTATTTTTAAAAGGTCCAACATATATGAACTTAAAAGAATCCACCCTGTTAATCAATTTTTATTCTATATTTTACTTGTCTTATGTATCTATGAGAATGTATGAGACTGTAAGTTCCATGATGTCATCTGAATGTATGTTCCATGAAGAAGGAAGTTTTGTCTTTTTTTTTTTTTTGTCTCAAAACATAGATCAGAATTCCCAGGACATAGAAAAACACAGATCAGTATTCCCAGGACATAGAATAACGCCTGACCTGCAGTAGGCACTCAAAATATTTGTTCAATAAATGAACACAAAAAATTTTACTAAGCTTCAATGTGTTTCCTTTTGAGCATGGGTAAGATATATGGAAGAAATACGATCCTTTTTATTATTCCTAAAATCAATTACACAGACAAGAAAGTAAAAACAAATTTTAAAAAGCAGACATGACTGAAATCACAGGCCAACATATTTGCTAATGTTACCTTCTCTAAAACTTAAAAAGAATTGATGTCTCAAAAAAAAAAAGTCTCATAAAAAAAATCTACTATGTATCATGGTTTCCTAGTTCACTCTGTTACGGAAATGTTTAAAAACCACTAAATTTACTAGTCGATAAAAGTATGAAAGAGGAGCACCTGGGTAGCTCAGTTGGTTGGACGTCAGACTCTTGGTCTTGGTCATGATGTCATGGGTGGTGAGATGGAGCCCAGAGTCAGGATCCACAATCAGCAGGGAACCTGCTTGAGATTCTCTCCTTTTGCTCTCCCCCCACTCATACACATTCTCTCTCTAAATCTTTTTTTAAAGAGAGAGAAGAAAGGTAAAACTTGAAGAAGTCTATCACTATATCATACTGAATACTGAAAAGCTCCATGAAACATATTCACACATTCACTCATCAAGTATTCACTGAACCCCTACCATGTATCAGCTACCGTTCTAGGTTCTAGGGCTACAACAGTACACAAGAACAAACTTTCCTGCCCTTCAGAAGCATTCTAGGGAATTCTAAAAGCAGACTCACTGTAAAAAGATGATATTTGTCATAAGTTACTAAAAATAAATCTAAGAACTGAAATACAGTAAATTGGTGCCATTTACTACTGGGGAGACGAAAAAAAGCCTTAAAACTCAAAATTCCAAAAATAATCTTAGTCCTTCAGTAAAAAAAGAGATCTTTTAGAATGAATCTCAATGGTAAAAAGTAATCTAAAAACACCTGAACTTTAAATATAATCAAATACTATAGAGAATAAACATAAGCCTTGCCAAAAAGACTTACCAATGTAATATAATTATCAATAATAAAGAAACCCTACCTACTCTAAATAATAAGAAACAAATTTTTTTTTAAGATTTTTATTTACTTATTCATGAGACACAGAGAGAGAGAGGCAGAGACACAGGCAGAAGGAGAAGCAGGCTCCATGTAGGGAGCCCAACGTGGAACTCGATCCCGGGTTTCCAGGATCACACCCTGGGCCGAAGGCAGCGCTAAACCACTGAGCCACCTGGGCTGCCCAATAAGAAATAAATTCTTATTTCACCATAGGCAAGGTAGCACTCCCTAGCAATGAAGTGAAACAAGCTAGGTAAATTTTAAAAAGAGTTGGTGGTCCAGCCAGGTCAATGTCAGAACACATACAACTTCCTGTTTGAAGGCCTACACCCTTCAATTGGCAGATTGGAAGAATAAAGACCATAGTAACTTATCATAGCTAGGAGGAAAAACTGACCAAAGAGATGAAATTAAAGTTTCAAGTAACACTACAATAAAAGAGGAGACCCTTCCTAGTTGAAAGACATTCCCCCACAAAAGCACCACAGATGAAAATTTTAATCTTGTAAATCTACCTAATTAAGGAGGTAGGTTATTAACAATCAACATCCAAATTGTGGATAGAGTAATATATATATTCTGACCACAAAGCATCAGTTAGTCTTTTTATTTAAATACATAAGAATCCTCTGCAAATCCTAGAACAAATTAAGAAACATTAGAGTTTTAAATTATCTAACATCTTACCTAACCCCATGTCCAACTCCTCTCTTTGGGGGCTAGACAGATAACATTATGACTTATCCAAGTCACAAGCACAGACAAAGGACAATTCTATCAACTTAGGTGCACACTAACGAAGAATTAAAAAAAAACTGGTTAAAAGATGTCCTTGACTTTGATGACATTATACTAAATGAAATAAGCCAGCCACAAAATAAATATTGTATGATTCTATTTATATGAAGTACCTAGAATAAATTCATGGAGACAGAAGAGAATGGTAGTTACCAGGCACTGAGGGGGAGGGGAAAAATGGGAGTGTCATGGGTACAGAGTTTCAGTTTGTGAAGTGAAAAAGTTCTGCAGACATTAAAAGGAAAGCTACAGACCCATATAGCACAGGAACATAGATGCAAAAACATTTAACAAAATGTTAGCAAATTAAATCCAACAATGTATATTAAAAAAAATTATACACCGGGATCCCTGGGTGGCGCAGTGGTTTAGTTTCTGTCTTTGGCCCAGGGCGCGATCCTGGAGACCCGGGATCGAATCCCACGTCGGGCTCCCGGTGCATGGAGCCTGCTTCTCCCTCTGCCTGTGTCTCTGCCTCTCTCTCTCATTCTGTGTGACTATCATAAATAAATAAAAATTAAAAAAAATAAATAAAATAAAAAAAAATTAAAAAAAATTATACACCACAGCTAAATGAGACTTATTCCAGGAATGCAAGAACTGACTCAATACTCAAAAAATTAATAACATATCAAAACAAGCTAAGATAAATCACATGACCATATCGATAGATACATAGAAAAAGCACTTGACAAAATCCAACAACTATTCATGATTAAAAAACAAAAGAAAACAAAACCTCCCAACAGACTAGTAACAGAGAGGAACTTCTGAACTTCATTTAAAAAAAAAAATGCAAAAATTCCTACAGCTAAAAATCATAGATAATGGTGAGAACTTCAATGCTTCCTCCCCCAAAAATTAAGAAAACAAATAAGAATATCAACCTTACCACTTGTACTCAACATTGTACTGGAGATTCTAGACAGGATAGTTAGCCAAAAAGAGGTTAAGAGGTATTTAGATTGGAAAGGATGAAGTAAAACTATCTCTGTTTACAGATGACATGACCTGGTATGTAGAAAACTCTAAAGAACACACTAGAGAACTACTGAAACTAATGAAGGAACTGAACAAGGTCGCAGGATACAAGATCGATATACAAAAATTGATTATATTTGATGGAAGCTTGCAATGAACGATCTGAAAATAAAATTAAGAAAACAATTTCAGGGGTGCCTGGATGGCTCATCTGGTTAAGCATCTGCCTTGAGCTCAGGTCATGATCATGCCTTCATTGGGTTCTCTCTCTCTGCTTGGTGGTGAGTCTGCTTCTCCCTCTCCCTCTCCAATCTCTCCTGCTTTCCTTCTCGCTCTCAAAAAACAAAACAAAAACAAAAAGGACCACAATTCCATACTTAATAGCATTTAAAAAGTAATACATTTATCAAAAGTAGAACATACTCTGCAAATCATTAAGCATTTTTGAAAAAAAATTAAAGATCTAAATAAATAGAAAAACATCTTTAAAACAAATAAATAAACGGAAAAAATCTCATGTTCATGAAGTGGGACACTTAATATTAATATGGCAATACTCAAGTTGATCTTTCAGTCAACCTAATCACCAACAGAATTCCAGCTAACTTCCCATAAAACCGACAGGCTAGGTCTAAAATTCATATGCATGGACTTGCAAGGAACCTAAAATAGACAATCTTTTTTTAAAAAAAAAAAAGATTTATTTATTTATGATAGAGAGAGAGGCAGAGACACAGGAGGAGGGAGAAGCAGGCTCCATGCCAGGACCCCACGTGGGACTCCATCCCAGGACTCCAGGATTGCGCCCTGGGCCAAAGGCAGGCTCTAAACCACTGAGCCACCCAGGGATCCCCAGACGATCTTTTTTTTTACTATTACTTTTTATTTTTTAAGAATTGACAATCTTTAAAAAGAACAAAATAAGAGGACTCTCACCCCCTGATTTGAAAACTTCCCTAAAGAGCAATGGTAACCAAGAGAGTCTGGTCCTGGCATTAAGAATAGACATATAGGGATCCCTGGGTGGCGCAGCGGTTTGGCGCCTGCCTTTGGCCCAGGGCGCGATCCTGGAGACCCGGGATCGAATCCCACATCGGGCTCCCGGAGCACTGATAATGCTACAACATAAATGAACCTTTAAAACGTTATGCTAGGGGTGCCTAAGTGGCTCAGTTGGTTCAGTATCTGCCTTTGGCTCAGGTCATGATCTCAGGGTCCTGGGATCAGGCCCAGTGTCAGGCTCCCTGCTCAGTGGAGAGTCTCTTTCTCCTTCTCCCTCTACCTCTAAACCCCCACTCATTCTCTCTTAAATAAATAAAATATTTTTTAAAAATAAAATATTACGCTAAATGAAAGAAGCCAGTCACCAAAAAAACCACATATATTATTTATGTGTATGTCCAGAAGAGGCAAATCTATAGAGACAAAAAAAATTGGTAGTTCCTTAAGGCCAGAGGTTTTGGGGGTAGAGAAGGGGAAGTGATAGTTAAAGGATACAGGGCTTCATTTTTCTCATTTTTAGGTGATAAAAATATTCTAAAATTGATTTTTGGTGACAACTATCACCATATTTTGTGACTGTCTATTCTAGGTCCCTTCCAAGTACAACTCTGTGAATATACTAAAAACCATAAAACTGTGCAGTTTAATTGGATGGATTATATGGTGTATGAATTATATCTTAATAAAGCTGTTAAAAGAAAAACCAAAAATCAAATACACTTAGTAGACAAGCTTAACAAAGACTTTCAGTCATACAAAATCCATCCCATACTACTACAGAAGTCTAGGAGGAAAAGGAAAGTCCACTGGAGGTTCTGCTATATATCCATGTACTAGTGCAATATGTCATAAATCCTACAGCTTAAGTTTTTTTTTTTAAGATGTTTTTATTTTTAAGTAATCTCTACACCCAACATGGGGCTCAAACTTACAACTTCAACATCAAGAGTCGCATACTCTACTGACTAAACCAGCCAGGCACCACTAAACTTGTTTGGGTTTTTTTAAGATTTTATTTGTGAGAGCGCGCGCGCACGCGTTTAAGTGCACATGAACAAGGGGAGAGGGGCAGAGGGAGAAAGAGAGAATATTCTCAAGCAGATGCTTGAGAATCCCAGGCTCAATCCCAGGACCCTGTGACCATAACCCCAGCAGAAATCAAGAGTCAGCTGCTTAACCAACTGAGCCACCCAGGTGCCTCTAAACTTGCTTTTTGATGGACAGATTATGATAACCATTATCCAAAGTATCTATAGAAAATGCATCCTATTAGTTATTTTAAAAATGTGTAAGAAAATGTTTCAAACAGAACAAACATTCCTGAACGAAAACTCATTCAGTTAAACAGCAAAATTGTCTGGGAGAATGAGAGAGACAGGGAGTTAATAACTTTAAAAAACTATTCTTCAACAACAGTTAATAATAAAAGGCACTTAATTTATACAAGACTGTTTAATACCCTAAATGTCTTAATGTGTTTGATCAGTTCTTACATTAACAGTCTATTACTTAAAGATATCCTTCAATAAATGACCTAAATGAAACCAAGTACTTTAGAAATAGTACATTTTTTTTAAGATTTTATTTATTTAATCATGAGAGACACAGAGAGAGAGGCAGAGACATAGGCAGAGGGAGAAGAAGGATTTCCACAGGGAGCCAGATATGGGACTCAATTCCAGGACCCCGGGATCACTACCTGAGACAAAGGCAGATGTTCAACCACTGAGCCACCCAGGTGCCCCAGAAATAGTATGGGGGTAAAATAAATTTTAACTTAAAAGAAACACAGATTTCAGAATGAAAAAAAAAATCTGTTAGAACAATTTATGTTCTCCCAAGTACAAATATATGATGACACAGGTACTGTAATTGTGATGATACTACAAAACAGGCAGTATATACATGTGGGGCTTATAGCTGGAGAGATGTTTTCAAAGGCTACAAACAACAGAACATTTTTCAGGGAAAAGACACTCAGGAATGCAACCGAGAAAGCCTCTCCTAAGATACTGCTATAAGGACTTTGAACAATATATTGTAGACTACTCCATCTCATCTGCTTTTGATTCCTCTAGCTTTGGCAACATTTGGTGAAGTTTTTCTAACTGAAATTACTCACACTAATTTTAAACCTGCATATGAGAGAACAGAAGGTTAGTTTCAGCCCAGAAATCAAAATCTAAGAGGAAAAAAAAAGCCAGTGTGCTAATGAAAAAAGGGTAATCCACAGTTCACATAACTCAACCCTTTAGCTTATATTCAGGGATAAAAATAAGCCTAACAATTTTTATTTTCTTTATTAAAATTCTGATCAAATTTTGCTGGCTTAAAAAAATTTTTTGCTGGCTTCCTGCATAGGCAAAAATAGAACAATGTAAAATTTAAATTTTCAGCAGCTTATCACATAAGTTATATACAGTATTCCTTTCACCTGTCGTAAGTGAAATACACAAGTTAATTCAGTTCAAGTAATAGATGAATAAGCTAAATTTCTACATTAAATGTAGCAACAGTTTTATAAACATGAACCTGTATAGAGTATGATGATGACTTAAAACTTACAAAATGCATACCTATCAGAACAGCTAAAATTAAAAAGACAATAGTGTTCATAAGATGCATAACGAATGTAAATCTCTTACATTGCTAGTGGAAATACAAATTGGTAAAGCCACTTTGGAAAAAATTTTGGCAGTCCATCTAGTTAAATGGGCATTATGGACCTAGCATTTCTACTCTTGGGAACATAACCGACAGAAATAAGTACTTATGTCACCAAGACTTATATAAGAATTTCATGGTAGCTTTATTCATAACAGACAAATATTACAAATAACTCATATCTGTCAAAAGGAGTAAATAAATTGTGATTTATCTTCATCCAATGAAATACCACTCAGCAATAACAATTACTAATGCATGTGATAACACAGATAAATCTCTTAGATTCAATGTTGAGTGAACGAAATGAGACACAAGACTGAATACTTTATGATTACATTTACGTAAAGTTCAATCAAGAGTAGACAAAACTAATCTGTGGTGATGTAAGTCAGGATTGTGGCGGACTCTTGGTGTTGAAGATAGAAATACCTGTCAGGGAACACGAGTTAGTAATGCTAGTAATTTCTCTTTCTTGATTTGAGTGGCAGTGGTTACAAAAGTATAGGTACACAAAAATTCACTGGCTATACTAATAAGGTTTATGCACTTTATTGTAAGTTATACCACAAAAAAAATAATGATCCTTGGATGAACCTTTTAAAAATATTATTCATACTCTAAATACATTTCTTTCTTAGAAAAGAACATGAAACAAGCCTTCCTTCATGCATCCACACATTTCCCACAAGTCTCACATCTCAGACATTGTTATTAGCCTTAGGGGAAAAAAAGGGTGAAATCAAGTTCAACATCCCATATGGCCAATTCGGAGTTATTTGTGCTTTTGGCAAATTATATGTAGCAGCACATATGATCCTTAAAGATAGTTCTTACTCCTGATCTCTGGAAGCCATTCAGGGAGCAACTCTAGTAAAATATAAAAACTATATATAGTTTCCCTTAAAATGCCTTTAGTAATTATGTTATAAATGTAGTCAAAACTCTTTACTCACCTAAGCAGAGATACCAGTGGGCAGCAAACAAGTTAACAGGCATGCACTCCTGTCAGTCTATCTCAACTACTGAAACAGACACTGAAAGTGACCATTTTCAAAAGAACAGTTCAGTGAAAGTATGGAAAAGGACCAAACATCATTTTACATAGTGGTTTTAAGAATAAAGACTTTGGAATCAAACTGCCTGGTCTGGCTGGTCTCAGCCTTGCCATGTCTTTTAAATTTAGCCTCATTTCCTTACCTATCAAGTTGAAATACTAATATTACTGTACTGGGGTAATGTGAATACTGAGTGAGATAATACCTATTAAATGCCCAGTAATCAGAATACCTAGAATTCGACAAAGATTAGAAACTGTTATCTTAAGAGATAATCTGTACTTCCTTATGGAAGAATACATCATCTATGAGATGCTCTTGCCAAAAAGTCGAACAAGTCCTGAGTCTGATCAAGTCCATAGATTTAACTCACAATTTATAGTACATTCACAGGACAAAGGAACATGTAAAACTACACCATTCAGATTAAAAAAAAAAAAAAAAACAGCAGCAGCAAATCCAGACTGGGGAAACTGTAAGACCAGCAACTAATATCTTTAAAAAATAAACTGCCAAGAAAGAGACGGAGGGAAGCCTAAAAAGAATTAAAAGCACTTTAAAGGCCACCAATCACAATGTGGATCTCATGTGGTTCAATCTTGACTTGAACTGTAAAAAAATTTTTAAATTAAAACATATGAGTCAACTGGAAAGTTTATCCCTTTTATTACCTAACTTACGAATTACTCGTTTTTATGCATGATATTATTGTAATGTCCACAAAACCCCTTATCTTTAAAGAGATATATACTATAATATTGACAAATTCTATACCTGGACATACTTCAAAACAACATATAAAGTATGGAATGAGTTGGAGTATAGATGAAATGAGATTGAGTTGATAACTATAAATACATGAGCACTCATTATGCTATCATCTACTTTTATAGGTGTTAAAAACTCACAGTAAAATTTTTTTAAAAAACAGAAAATGATATAAAAGTACAAGCAACTCTGTACAGAATTAAGACTCTAGCTACAAGAGTTCAGTAGCAGCTCTCACCCATATATCCCAAGTATTAAGTTTTACATTCATAATTTAATTCTAAATTAAGTTTTGACCTTCCTAAACCAATTCCTGAAATTCAAATTACTTTTACATGATAATTTTTGATCAGCATTCTTCTAATACTTCCTATTATCACAGGTGTAATCTACTTGGGAAGCAGGGGATTCACAAAAATCAACTTACTAAAACTGGTAAGATCAAAACAAATACCCATTGACAGCTAAATGAATAAATAAAATGTGGTATAATCATACAGCAGATAACAAAGTAACAAAAATAATGAATGCTCACTACATGCAATAACACAGACACATTTCATAGATATCTCAAAGAAATAAGCCAAACACAAGCTTTTATAGTATGATTTCATTTACATGCAGTTCAAAACTAGGCAAAACCAGTCTGTGGTACAAGAATCCAGGATAGCAGTTATCTTTTGGAGTAGATATTAACTAGGGGGTAGATATCAACTGGAAGGGATATAATAAGGTGGGGGGTGAGGTTCTGTATCTTTATCTGGGTAGTGGTAATATGGGTGTGTACATGTGTACAATTTCAGAAAGCTATACAGTTAAAGATTTGGATACTTTTCTGTATATAAATTACACTCCAGGAAAAAAAGAAAAGAAAAAATACATTTATCTAAACTACACCCCCCAACAACCAAATCAGCATTAGAAAGGAAAAGGCATAGAATACTTGAGTAGACATATATAATTCGCAAGGAAAAGTCATCCTCTCTCCCACCACTACCACCTATTCTGTTTCTCATTACAGATTTTCATCTCCTCTTATATAACTCCCTACTTTTACAAATAATGATTTTTTTAAATACTGACATAATAGACCTAATAGTTCTCACATAAATTTTTATAATTATTTACAGCTTTTTGAGAATTTACAGTTTTTGAGAAAACTCAAACTCTTACAAAAAATAATATTCTACTTACAAATTACTAGGTTCACCAACAATATTTGAATTTCTGTAGTATTCCTCATATGTGGCATTCATAGTGAATGTCGTAAGTGATATCCTTTTAAGTTCAAAATGTGCTACTACTTTATGAATTCAAGAATCAACAATTTTAGTGACCCTCTCATATCTTATATTTCATGGTAAAAGTTGAACTGTAGTTATTGATCAATTCCAATACACAACAGAATCTTATTCTAGAAAAATGTTTAGTTCATCTCTTGTTTACAAAAGAAGACTAACTTCTTTCCTCCTATACTTTTAAAACAATCTTTTCAAAACACAGTGGTAGCTCAAACAAAACAAAAACCCTGTGTAAAAAGCTATTTCCTTCACAAGAATATAAGACCTAAAAATCAGAATTTCCCCTATAATTTGGAAATGTTTGATAAAAACCTCAGAATATTCTTAGTTTTAAGAATTTGAATACTGAAGTTTTCATTTTTATCCAACAGAAACAAGCTCATTCAATCTTGTATTACTTTACTAATTACTCAAAATGAAGTCATCTATTTCTAAATCGTAAAGTAAAATATTTATATTTCGCTCCTTTAGTGAACTGCATCCTTACATAAATTGACTCACGTCAATAAAAAGACAAAATCAGTACAAGCCACTGCTCATCTCCTTCCTACCTTCTTCAGCTATCATAACACCTTTGCAGGCAAGATATGGTTAATGAAATAAATTCAGAACTATTCCATTGTGACTTTCCTTCTATACTTTCATTCTCCTAGGGAAAGCATGATCCACCACTAAATCAGTGTAAGTAGAGGCATGCTGTCCCAAAATTCAGACTATGTTTAGCGTAATTTTTAATTAACAGAGTAAGATTATTTATATCAGAAATTCTATATGGAAACCTTATCAATCAAAAATTAGTAAAGATATTTCAGCTTAGAAGCCACTAAGTAGGTATATAACCTCACTCGAGTCCTAATAACCTTCCTATGGCTTCAGTGTCTCCCCCAGGAAAAGGGATATTGTGTTACTTCAGAGACGGTAAATACAAGACACATGCTACTCCCCTCCTGAACCACCACTACTAATTGATCAGAGATTGATGCAGAAATGGCACCTGAGGTGAAATTTATCTGTCATTGCTAGGTAAGTGATCTACACTTCCTTCCCCTTTGAACATTCTGTCTGTGACCTACCTGGAATCAAATACATTTGCACTCAACATCTCAAGACACACATACATACAATAGTATAAGCTTACTTAAGGAGTCAGAACCTCAATTATCATCTTTAAATGTATAGTCTTTTTTAAAAAGAATATGCCACTATTTATTCATTTCTCTATTTCAGAAGTAAAATTGTGAGAAATAATCAATCTAAATGGATGAAATACTGCATCTTTCTCAGTTTGCTACACATGTAACATGGTGCTGTTTAATATGAACTACATTCTTGATATTGAGGCATACCTGACCATGCCTGAGATCTTATGAAAAGAATTTACTGAAAAGTTTCCTGGAAAATCAGCTAGGAATGTTTACCTTGTTACTTACCTTAAGGCAGATGCACACCCAGTTACAGATTGATATAGAACTTGTAAAGGTGAGCACCCTGACAGGTGTTTAGACAATTACATAATTCTGTCAAAGCGTTATTTCTAGCATCTTCATGTGGCTTCTGAATGTCAAACATCCCTGTAATGAGAGTTCTTCCTCCTAAGTGCAGTACTCCAAATTTCCAAGTCCTCCTTCTTTGTCCCTATCAAATTCTCCCTCCCTCAGCCCAATATTCAATGGTTAGAAAAACATTCTGATTCAAGTGAAATTATTTTTTTGCTTTTTTTCAGGGGAGAATGCCAAAATCAGGGGAGAGAGGGAAATAACAATTGCTTGGTATCATGAAAAAGTGAAAATCTGTGGAGAAGGGGAGATTCACTGGTCAAAACAAGAAGTGCTTACTATGGGACAATTAATGTGTTAGATGAGGGAGATATGGTAATCAAGATAAGACCCACTCCTGACAGAGGTTAAACTCGCCAGGAAAAATAAGTAAGTAAAATAGTATCAATGAAACAAATGACTTGTACATCAGAGGTGGAATGAGAATATAACATAGTCTTAAAAATCAGAGGAGGCCTCAGGGCACCTGGCTGGCTCAGTCACAAGCATGTGACTCTTGATCTCAGGGTTGTGAGTTCAAGTCCCACTTTGGGCATAGAGCCTACTTAAAAAAAATAAAAATAAAAAAAATCAGGGAAGGCCTGCTATGCAAAGATTAGCCAAAGATAAAGCAACATTTGAAGAAATAACAAAAAACACTTGAGGAACTGCAAATACGATGGTATGCTTGACACAGAGAAACAAGATATGAAGCTCAGACATCATCAAAGGTCTTGGAAGCCACTCCAAGGAACTGGACTTTAGCTCAAAATGTAATAGTGACTGAAGCGGACTTATTTGAAGAGCACAGGTGTGCTTTTACAAAAGTCTCTATCAGCCCACTTCACACATTGTTGGAAAGGTGATTAAGAAGGGGAATGTGTGGGATTCCTGGATGGCTCAAAAGTTTAGTGCCTGCCTTCGGCCCAGGGCGTGGTCCTGGAGTCCTGGGATGGAGTCCCACAGCAAGCTCCATGTAGGGAGCCTGCTTCTCCCTCTGCCTGTGTCTCTGCCTCTCTCTCTGTGTCTCTCTGCCTCTGTGTGTGTCTTTCATGAATAAATAAAATCTTTAAAAGGGGGGGGGGGAATGTGTGAAGAACTAGCAAAAAGGGAGAGATGAACAGTGTATCAGAGACCTTAGCGTATACTCAGACATCTCGGGTTAGAGCTACAATGACTCTGACGTAGATTCTCACTCATATGCATCAACATGTACTACATGCAAAAAGCAATTACGGAGATGAGGAGGAAATCAAAAACTCAAATAAACTTAGATTACTGTCTTAACTGAGTAGTTTTAGCAAGAACTGGATTTTGGTAAAATTAAAGACACAGTTCTCACTGTTTTTTGTCTATTATTTTTAAACAAGGTTGGGTTTTGGTTTTAATTGGGTTCAATTTAAAAGACACTATTCACCTTGTTATACATATATCTAAGCATGAAGTCCAGTAGAAATGATTTCCCTTTACGAAAAGCTCCTGCCACGGATACCACTACTATGTTAAGATCTCGTATGTGCTCCTGTAGCAATATCTGCTCCAAAGCTTCTTCATCGAGCTCAAAGTTATGGTCATCTTCATGAGCAAGAACAATCTGTACTGGACATGGTTTCTTCATAACCTCATCAGAGTTTACTAGGTCATCATCTTCATAATTCTCACCTAGAATTAAAACAAGAGAAAGAGGTTACTTGAATTCCTGCATGACAAACTTCTAAAGGATCACAACTAAAGCAAAATTTCAAGTAATTTCCCCCTTATTGCAGATCATCTGAAAATAGTTACATAAAGTAATATTCAAGTACATACTGGATTTCTCACTCCCTCCTCTGTAACAGAACCAAGAATACGCTAAGATTTCCCACTATATATATACAATAAGCAGCAATACTGAGTACAGTCTCTACTATTAAGTCTTAACAGCTAAACGTGAACAGTAGCTGTTTCTTGAGCCTGCATTATTCTATAAACAATTTCTGTATGCACACAAAAAGTTGATCTGTGCAAAAGGGAGTAGGAGGGGAGTCTATTTTACCGAATAACTCAGATTCCAATTCTCCCTGTGGGCATCACCTGGAAATTACTCTAAGCCACAAAGACTAAGACATGAGTTGTAAACACTGTTCCCTGGGAAACTTAAATGGCTAAGCTAGGGTCATAAGAAGTTTCTAAAACAGACACTTATGGTAAAGCTAACAAGTCCCTAATTTAGTAAGAGTAACCTAAGAGTACAGCTTCCCTTATTAAAGCAAAGCACAGGATTAATATCTTAGTGGAAAACACAAGAACAGTGAGGTGCCTAACTATAGGATAGTTTCATTTACCTCTGGGCTCTTTTTCACCAAAGACCACAGCCACCACTTCAAAATTACACAGTTCCCCAAAACAGTTATATAAACTCTTCCTTCATTCACCCCGCACACCAAAAGAAGGTAACCTTTGCAGAACTTTACTCAACAATAATGAGTAACTATAAAACCCGAAACAGCAGAGACAAGTTTCTAAAGTTTAGGTTTCTGTTCTTTTAAAAAATAAACAAAAACACCTAATAGCTGGTTTCAGAGTCTATATCCCTTGTCTGGCTCTCCTCCCTATCAATTATCCCATGTAGCAACAACTTACTCCTGAGGACCTTATCCTCTTCCACATCAACAATTTTAAGAGACTCTCCCCCTTGAACCTGTCTACTAACTGCTCCTTCCCAATCTATGGAGACGTACAGTATCTGTTCTGTTCAATGCAATGACTCCCTTCTCTACCAGCAGACAGTCCAATGAGGAGTGGCACATTATTAGCCAACACTGCTAGAATATCTTATCCAACTAACAACTATTCTTAAAAATGAAGTATCTACATTAAGGGATTTTTTTTTCTCCTTACAGAAAGAAAAATCTAGTTTTTGATTTGCAAAAGCTACGAGAGCCTTTACTTCCACATTACAAGGCACCTTTAACTGTAAGTAGCAAAAGCAGCAAAACTATTTCAAAAGGCACTGCAAACAATAACAATATAAAGAGCAAGCCATTTCAAAGAAGAATCTTTGAAAGTAAAAGCAATCAATATTTAATTAAAGAGGATATTATCACTTCCAGTTTCATGGTACACATGCAGAATGGTACCTAACTGGTCTCTCTTCTTGCCCCCTCCTCTAATCTGATCTAAATTCCAGAGTAGCAACTAAATAACATACATAAATGAGTGTGATTAAATTACTCTCCTTAAAAATCACTGTTACAGGGCAGCCCTGGTGGCGCAGCGGTTTAGCGCCGCCTGCAGCCCAGGGCGTGATCCTGGAGACCCTGGATCAAGTCCCACATCGGGCTCTCTGTATGATGCCTGCTTCTCCCTCTGCCTGTGTCTCTGCCTCTCTCTCTGTCTCTATGAATAAATAAATAAAATCTTTAAAAAAAAAAATCACTGTTACAGAGGATTAACAACTGCGATCCTACATAAAATCCTGTACTCACTGCCAAATCTCTCCTGCCTCATTTGGTGCTACTCTCGCCTCTGTAAACTACAAATAGACAAGCTAGCCTTTTTTCAGATCCTTATGCTATTACAGCTCTTTCTAGACTCATATTTCACTCATGATATTCCTTTGTCTGGAATATTTTTTCCATGCCATTGCCCTAATCAATTCATACTTATTCCTTAAGTCTCAGAATATGTCCCCCCTTCTAGACTATCAATCTTCTGTTTAAAACTCTCAATTAGCTTCCCACCATAACCAGAAAATATAAAGAAAAAAACAGAACTCGAAGTTCCTTAACCTCCACAGCCCTGTGTTATCTGGTTCCTGCAATCTAGTCCCCTAGCTTTTCCTTGAACAGGCCAAACCTGTGTCCCACCTTAAAATCTTTGTCCTGGGGATCCCCCTGGGTGGCGCAGCGGTTTGGCGCCTGCCTTTGGCCCGGGGCGCGATCCTGGAGACCCGGGATCGAATCCCACATCGGGCTCCCAGTGCATGGAGCCTGCTTCTCCCTCTGCCTGTGTCTCTGACTCTCTCTCTCTCTCTCTCTCTGTGTGACTATCATAAATAATAAATAAATAAATAAATAAATAAATAAATAAATAAATAAATAAATAAATAAATAAATAAATAAATAAATAAATAAATTTAAAAAAAAATCTTTGTCCTGGGGCAGCCCCGGTTTAGCGCCGCCTGCAGCCCGGGGTATGATCCTGGAGATCTGGAATCAAGTCCCACATCAGGCTCCCTGCATGGCACCTGCTTCTCCCTCTGCCTGTGTCTCTGCCTCTCTCTCTCTCTCTCTCTCTCTGTCTCTCTGTCTCTCATGAATAAATAAATAAAATCTTAAAAAAAAAATATTTGTCCTGCTTTCCCATCTGGAATGATCGGTCCCTAGAAACTCATGTGGCTTAATTCTCCATCATCTAGGTCTCAGCTCAAATATTCTCTTAAGTGTAGCCTTCCTTGATCACTCAAGTCTAAATTAAAGACCCCTCCACATCACTTTAAAAAAACAGGTTATTTTTCCCCACAGTCCTTTTCAATATCTAAAATGACCCTTTTTTATGTGTTTACACGTGTACCTTATTATCTCTCCCTCCACAGAATATATGTACCTCAATCACCCTGATGACCACTCCATCTCCCAGCACCCAGAACAGTGCTTGGCACCTAACAGGTGCTTAATAAATATTTCTTGATTGAACGAAACTTACACATTTCATTCAGGAGTTTTATACCTGCCCCTATGTATTTTAAAAGCAAATTTGAGAATCACCTAATTAGTTTGGGAAAATACTTCCAGCAACTCAAGAGTAGTGTATTTATCACAAAATTACAATTAAAAGTATTAAGTTCTATTAAGTAATACACTAATTATAAAGAATCCAAAATGATTAAAGGTTAAAATATCACAATGACCAAACTTGGATTGATTTTGTTAAAAAAAATCAACAAATAGTCTTGTTCTTACAGTAAAGAAAGCATTAGTTTTTGAAAAATAAAAACAAATCACTTGGCAGGAAATTTTTATTAACTTGAAATTTTACCTAGATTAGTTGACTATAGTTACCATGTAGCCAGTTTTCTTTGATTAACATGGATAAAGATAGGTACCTCAGATTTATAGGCAGCAGGTGTCTAGATTCTGTCATCATTTCTAGTGTGTAGACTTCAAAGTGAAGTGCACAAACCATGTTTCAAAAGTACAATGGAGCACATTATAGTGACATGGTTCACTTAAGTTTACTCCCTCATTATGATTTTTCTACCAAATTTGTACTAACTATAGATAAAGAACTCCATTCATCAAACACTGATATAAGCAACCGAAAAATAATGTACATTAGATTACTTGTAAACATTAACACATAGTGATTACATACAATTGGAAATCTTTTTAAATTTAGCATCACTCTAAAATTTTAAACTAAAGTTAAATACTATGCAGAGAATAGTGATTTTATTTCCATTTTTCAATGCCGGAAAATGACTTAAGGTGACTTCAGATCTCCAATAAATTTTCCTGATTGACTGTTCCAAGTCAGTTCTTCCCCACTCCAATTCCCAAAATGATCTTTCAAGATAAAAGCTGAAAGATACTTCTAGAAAATCAATTGTTCCCCAAGTATTTCCCCATGCCTTAACACTAAGTATACTTAACCTATTTGCCACAAGGCCTACAAAAAGACACCTGTAGTAGTAAAAAAGATGAGTAATTGCCAGGGGTTGAGGGGAAAGGAGACAAGGATTTTTAGGGCAATAAGCTATTCTCTCTGATGCTATAAAGGTATACACACGGCATTACACATTTGTCAAAACCCAAAGAATATACAACCCCATAAGTGAAGCCTAATGTAAACTGTGGGCTTTGAGTAATAATGATGAGTCAATGAAGATTCATCAACTCTAACAAATGTACCCACTTTGGTCTGGAGCAGGGAGGCTGTTGATGTGTGTGGGGCCTGGGGTATATGCATACTCCGTACTTTCCACTCAATTTTGCTTATGATCCTAAAACTGCTCTAAAAAAAGAAACCTATAAAAAAAAAAACTTGTCTTTTTGATTGCTCTTTAAACATACTTTATCTTAAATCTGCCAAACTCATACATTCAGCATATATTCCAACAGCAAAATTTACACTTCAAAACTGACCTAGATCCGTCTGCATTCAAGCTTAATTATAAGCTAAGGCAATAAAAAGATACTACAAATCTGTATTACAATAAAATGTTACTAACATTAGATTATTTCAACCCCAAACTAAACTTGTAGAAAGAGAACCAAATAAAGAATTGATTTTTCAAAAGCAATGAAAATATATTTTAAGTTATTATTCACATTCCAACTAAAAACTTAAAACAATTCTTATGGAAAGTAGCCTGGATTCAGTCTACTTAGTCTATTTACAAAAATTTGCAGTTTGACAAAAGCAATGTTTTTGTGTCTGGTATGTTTATACTCAACATTTATACTCTATAACCAAATGGAAACAGTATCCAATTATTTAATTATTAATTATTCTAATTATTTTAAGTTTATTCTAGCACATATTTTTAAAAGCCATAAAAAGAGGTTATACCATGGCAAAGCTATTTACAGGAATCTTATAAAAAAATAAGGATGCAAAGATGTACAGGTTTGCTGACCAGTGTTATTTACAGTAGTAAAAATTAATGTTGACTGTGGAACTCCATTGGAAATGGGCCCAATAGTTCTCTTAACCATGTGGACATACTATGCAGCTTAAAAACACATCTACACATTTAAGAAATTAAGGACATTTAAGACATCAGTATTAAATATGTGGGAATAAGGCAGATCACAAATTATTGTAACTCCTCTCCAATTTTGTTTTGCTTTGCTTTTAAAAACACAGGTACACTTAGGGGGGAAAAAAATATATATATATATATATACACACACACACATCACTTGGGACTTCCAGGCATTAGAATAACTACTGGCCCTCTGTTGCAAACTATAATACTAGACAAAATATATGAGGCATCTTTTTTCAAGGATGGACAATAGTCATAGTAGTCAAGCAGTAATCCTTGCATGGGAAACCAAAGCATAAGCAAAGATCTGATTGAGGACTGCTAAAGCAACTGCAACCATTACACAGGGCAGAGAGAAAAAGAAGCTGTGCAGAGATGGAGCCAAGGTGCAAAGAAAGGCACACAATACTAGCAAAGCTTACCAGAAAGCTGCTACTACAGTGTTGAACAGGAACATAGACTCCAGAGATTAAACAGTATTGGGGCACTTTGGCATTCTGGACCAGCTATGGTAGAAAGATCTTATGAGCACTTCAGGCATTAAGCTAATGCAGAGAGAGCAAAGGCATAATAATCTGACAGAGAGGTTGGCTATGGAAGAATAGATAAAACAAAATGGCCATTTTGTTAATAATCTCTGAATAATCTGGGAGATGTATATACACAGGTTCCTTATATTGTTCTCTTCACTTCCATACATATTTGAAAATTTCCATAATAGAAAGTTTCTTTTAAAAAGTAGAGAAGCGGGATACCTGGGTGACTCAGTGGTTAAGCATCTGCTTTCGCTCGGGGTGTGGTCCTGGAGTCCCCGGATCAAGTCTCACATCAGGCTCCCTGTATGGGGCCTGCTTCTCCCTCTGCCTAGTGTCTACCTCTCTCTATCTCTCTCTCTCTCATGAATAAATAAAATCTTAAAAAAAAATGTCGAAAAGCTAGGGGCACCTAGGTGGCTCAGTTGCTTAAACGTCCAACTCTTGATTTCGACTCAGGTTATGATCTTAGAGTCATGAGACTGAGACTGAGGCCGCACAGGAACTCTGTGCTGCTCAGTGGGGAGTATGCCTGAGGATTCTCTCCTCTCCCTCTGCCCTCCCCAAACTCGTGAGTGCTCACAACTGCTCTCTCTCACTCACTGTCTCAAATAAATAAATCTTTAAAAAGAATAGCAAGGCTAAAGTTTTCATTAGGAGATGAAACAGATCCAAATACAAAAGACAGAGATACAGGTCAGTGCTATTAGAAGTGAGAGAGAAGTCTCAAAGATTGTATAACGCAGCTTTCTCAACCTTTCTTCTACTTCTACAGTCCTTTGGTGATTGGGAGAAACAAAGGAGTACCATGGAAAATTAAAAAAAAAAAAAAAAAGAAAGTTTTCAAAATATACAAGGTCAAGCAATTGTAAAATTCTACATCTACACTACCATTCCCCCCAACCTACTTCCCCATGAAAACAGTTCATCTAAACACACATCAATCCTTCCCTCCTAAAATCTGAAAGCAAAATCCCTAAGAAACTCAGCATCAGTTGGCTAAAAGTAGATACTCTATTACTAAGAAAAAGAAAAAAAAAATGAGGCTTAAAATCAAATCCATTAAACACCCTAAAAAGAAAACTGTAGAACCAGATGGCTACACTGGTGAATTCTACCAAACATTTAAGGAAGAAATTACACCAATTCTACAAAGAATCTTACAGAAAAAAGGAAAAGAACATTTCCCAACTCATTTTATGAAGCCAGTATTATTATTCTAACCAAATCAGACAAAAACATTACAAGAAAAAAACCAACAGTCCTCATGAACAAACATAAAAATCCTTAATAAAAATATAGTAATCAGAATATACAAAAAAATTCTACAACTGTTCACTAAAAACAATTCCATTTTTTAAAGACTATTAATTTGAGAGAAAGAGAACATGCATGCACAAGGAGAGGGGGAGGGGCAAAGGGACAAGAAAACTTCCCGCTGAGCAGGGAGCCCAATATGAGGCTCGATCCCAGGGCCCTGAGATCATGGCCCAAGCATAAGTCAGACGCTTAACCAGCTGAGCCACCCAGGCACCCCTATAACAATTCCATCTTAAAATGGGCAAAAGATTTTATCTTCATATCACCAAAGAAGATATATTAATGGTCATTAAGCACTTGAAAATATACTCAACACCCTTAGATGTTAGGGAAATTAAAAACAGTACCACAATCAGATACATCTACACACTCTAATAACTAAAATTTACAAGACCAATGAAAGCGCTGGTAAAGAGCAAACGACACATATATTTCTGTTGAGAATACAAAATGATACCACTTTGAAAAACTTTTGGTAATATCTTTTAGAAAGTTAAACATATTTTAAATAATCTCTATGCCCAACATGGGACTTGAACTCACAACCCCAAGATCAAGAGTTTGCATGCTCTACCAACTGAGCCAGACTGGAGCCCAAATTAAACATATATTTACCAAACAATCTATAATCACACTCTTAGGTACTTAAAAGAAATTAAAACATAACAACAAAAGACTGAAAATGAATATTCATAGCAGTTCTACTCATAATGGCCATAAACTGGAAACAACCCAATGTCCATTTACCAGAAAATGCATAAACCATGTTAAATCTGTACAGTGGACTATTACTTGGAAATGAATTACTAAAATACACAATGGCACAGATAAATCTAAAAAGATATATACTAAATGAAAGGATATATGAAATTCTAGAGAAAGTAAAACTATAGTAACATAAAGCAGATCAATGGCCACCAAGAGCTGAAGGCAGAGGAAGAGAACTGACTACTGCTACAAACTGTGTGTCCCTCAAATTCATATGTTGAAGCCCTAATCCTCAATGTGATGGTATTTGGAGGTGGGGCATGTGAGGGGCTAATATAAGGTCATGGGGGTAGAGCCCTCATGTATGGAATTAGAAAGGGACCTGAGAGAGATGATCTCTTCCTCCACCCTGTGAAGACAGATGCAGAAGCCATTTGCAAACTAGAAAGAGGACTAAAACCAAATCTGCTGGCACCTTGAACCTTTCCTAGTCTCCAAAACTGATAAATAAATGTGTGTGTAAGCCAACCAGTCTATGGTAATTTGTTATAGCAGCCCAAGCTAAGTCAATTATAAAGGGGCACAAGGGAACTTTTTGAGATGATGGAAAAGTTCTGTAACATAACTGGTGGTGGTGGTGGTGGTGGTGGTGGTGGTGGTGGTGGTAGCTACAAAACTAGCATTCATGAAAACTCATCAAACTATACTGAAAAATCAATGATTTTTATATAAATTATTTCAGTAAGGCAGATTTTGGAAAAATCAAATGCAACTTATTCCCCTTAGCACTTTTTTTTAATTCATTCAAGAGTGAGATCACAAGTAGGAGGGGAGGGGAGGGGCAGAGGAAGAGGGAGAAGTAGACTTCCAGTTGAGCAGAGAGCCCCAGGCAGGGGCTCAACAGATGCTTAACCAACTGAGCTGTCCAGGTGCCCCCCAACCTTAGTACTTTCATTTATTAAGTGAGAGGATAAAAAAGCAATACAACAATTGATTAATCATTTTCCAGAACAAAAATGTCCCCTTCAAGGAGTATTACCCATGAAGGTTATACTCCAATGTGATGAAAAACTAGAGCTGTCAATCAATTCTGACACTGCTCAAATTCAATATAAAATGCTTTCTCTTGACCTGAATTCAGGAACTGGAAAACATAATTTTGAGTGTTTCTAATGGTGACAAATGTACTTCTTTGTGAATGAATTCCTGTGAATCCACTACCACATCATGCCAAAATATTTTGGTTAGAAAATAAAAATGTATTAGGAAGTTACTAATACTTATTTTCCTAAAGAACTCCGGACAGCTTTTTATATTGAGGAGGGAGCTTTTTATATTGTTTAAGCATCAACAGATTATGCATATGCTTCCTAGCATACATATGTCAAGACATATGAGGACATTCAAGTTCTAGAATATAAGCTTAAAAATTAGCCTCAATACTTAAAATTAAATCTAATATATCACTCACAGGGGCTTTAGAGATTCGGCAGCCAGATTCACTAATTTTACAGATAAGGAAAACACAGGACTAGATTTCTATTTGCAGGGAGAACTGGGCTAGGTCTTCTTAGTGTTTTTCCTCCACAGCAGTGCTTCTCAAACTTTTAGCATGCATATGAATCACTTGAGGATCGTGTTAAAATGCATATTCTGATTCAGTAAATCTGGAGTGGAGCCTGAAACTGCACATTTCTAACTCCAAAGTGATACCAACACTAATGGAGTACCAAGGATCACCATATTTTACAGGTCTTTAGTATGTAAACTAATTTTATTTTGTAGTTTTTACTGATGTTAAGGTTTTTACAGGAGGAAGAAAGTTTTCAAGCTAAACTATAATCCTGCATTATTCCTAAGACAGCTAATACTCTGATGTAACTAATCACTCCAGCCTAGCCACTGAGGATTCTGGATAAAGTGAAAAAAGGCAGTGAACACAGACACCCCTACTTTAAAAATATACGTATAGAAAATGTTTTAGTATTTGACATGATATATATAGCCGGATTTGAAAATCATTGGACTGGAGTCATCATCAGCCACCTGGGTGAGCTTTTATAATAGTCCTGGACTTCCCTCCATTCGCCCTCCCCATCCCCCAGACAGATGCAGCCCAGAATAAGAATGCTGACAGATACAAACTTGAACTTCCATCCTATAGTTTTTTTGAAAAAGAGAAGCAGCTGTTACCAACCAGGTACTTCAAGAAAAGGTTTTATCTATTTGCTCCTGTAAGATAATATTATTAAGAACTACAAGGTTACACTTCTCTCATAGAAAACATGAACCATAATGCAAATTGCAAAATAAAAACTTCAAAGACTCCAGAAGACCTATTAACAACATCAGATATCAGATACTTTCCCAAATTAGCTTTGCCACTTTTGTTAATCATTTTGCTAAAAATGCTCTTAAAGAGTTATCTAATGTAATTCATCTCCTCCCTTCATTACTGTCAAATCAGGAGATACACAAAAGTTGTTTTCTTAGAAAACCCAGTTGCCCCTGTATATGTATTTTAAAAATGCATGATATACAGTATTGTGCTGTATTTAAAAATTTTAAGTAAGCAGCCCAAAGTATGTACTTGTGGTTTGATTTGTTTTTTTCATTTGGTATTGGTTTTGAATTTTATCCATGTACACACACTTATATCTTACTCATTAATTTTGATTTTCTATTTCATGGTTTATTTATCCATGAATATTTGGATTGTCTTTTTTTTTTTTTTGGCGTTTCAAATAGTACTTCAGTGAACAAGGAACCTTGTTTTTCTCTTCCTTTGCGTATGCGTAAGAATTCCTCTAGCATATAAATAACTTTTCTAAAAATTAAATTTTTCAGTATTTTGTACTCTTAGTTCTTTAAAAACTGGGACCACAGAACAAAAATATATCATCTTCCCCTCTTCCTCCTTCCAAAAAAAGTACTTAGGGCAAATGCAAGACTCCTGGGTGACTTGGGTGAGATTTTTCACAAGACTTAACTTTAGAAGACAATCGGGAAAAACCTTAGTAAGGACTTAAACTATATAGGACTAGAAGTGGGAGCACGTAAGTTTCTATTCCTTCAACAAACATTCACTGAACACCTACAACATGATTCTAAGAATTGCAAAATTCACTAGTGAACAAAATTTAAAAAAAAAAAATCCTGCCCTTAGGAGTTTATTACATCCTAAAGATGAGGAAATAGAAAACAAGTAAACAAATATAGGACATTGACTAGTATTAAGACTTCAAAGAAAAATAGAGCAGATTAAAGGAAATGGAAACAGGGGCTTGCTACTTCATAAAAGAATAATCAGGCAACACTTCTCTAATAAGGAAACGTTTGAGCAGAGAACTGAAAGAAGTGGATATCTGGGAAGAGAGGTGAAAACATTATTAACTTTTTCACTCTTCAAAATACTTTAATGTATGAAATAATTTTAGGTATACCTTCTACTACAGAAGAGGGAAAAACAGTGCCTATTCTGAGTTAATAACTACATAATTATCTCTTTAATCCCCAAAATCAGTTTGTTGTGTAAGCTATGAGTTTCTGTATAAAGGAGGACAATGAGAATCAGATTTAGCAATTTGCAAGGACATATATTTCCTAAGTATTCAAATCTGGACACATACTCAGGTCCTTGTCAAATCCATCATCTTCCAACTATGCCAAATGAGCATGTTTGTTGAATAAACTTGTTGAATTCTTACATGCTCAAGATTTCTAAAAGGCTGAAAAAAGTTACCTTAACCACAATTTGTTTAGGAAAAAAAAAAAGAAGAAGAAGAAAGAGGGGTTTCTCATCTTTATAACAAATCTTGACATACGATTATTTTTCCCTCTTTCCAAACATTTCCTTATCAAAATTTAATCATTTATACAGTCAGCAAATCACTTATACCATCCTCCAACATTGGGGAAACAATCTTTTTATCTTCATAAGCTTTCTAGAAGAGCACTTTTAAATTGCAGACTTTTAAGATATGAGATGCAGTAAAATTATATTTCAAACTAGTAGTAATTAGAAAGCAAGGCATTATACTAGATACTAGAGAAATATAATTTGCTGATGATAATGGTTCTTACTCTCAAGGAGCCAACAAAAACAAGTAAAAAAGAACAGTATAAAGAAAGTGCTATGTTAGATTATTTAGCTAGTGTTATCAATGAAGACATCCTGGAGAAGGCTGTACCTCTCTGAGCCCTGAAAATCTGATTAAGGCTAACCTTAAAAGTTTAGGCTATGAATACTGAGAGCCAAGGAAAGCATTATCCTGAGAGATAAGAAAAATTTTGAGGCAGAGGAGTGACAGGATCAAAGCTGAGCTGCAGAGATAAACCAAAAGTGATGAGTGAATAAGAAGTGTAATGAGAATCTAAAAACAGAGAAATCAGATATTAAGTAACTAGAAGAGCCTGAGTATAAGATGAGAAGCCCAAAGACAGAAAGTGATAGCAAAAAGGGAAAGCAATGCATGCAAAAGCTAACCAGTTCAACATCCTTCTCTGAAGTAGGCAACAGATAACACTAAATTATTCCATATTTTTATAAGGAACATATCCTTTTCTTATAAGCCTTTATAAAACAGCAATGTACTACATTTCCATTCCCAACAGTAATTTTGGTACAGTTACTCTAAGGTTTTCTAACACAGAGATCAGGAATCCATCAAAATCAGATTAGATTTCCTTGACTCAGGCAAAACATTGGATCATTCTCTTTTTGGCCCCAAAATTAACTTAGTAGTAAGTTAAAAGATATTAAATCCATTAAAAAGCTACTGAAATTTGGGATAACCAATTAGCAAAGGAGTTGTTAAAATACACACATACACACATACACACACACACACACAGGGTTAAATTTAGAATAAGGTTTTTATGACAAATCTCAAATAGGTATCTACCAAGACTCTAGAAATAAGATGCTACATTCCATTTTGCCACAACTCTCTACCTCGGATGACTCATTATAGCAGCACTTTATTATTTTTTTTATTTTATTTATCTGAGAGAGAAAGTGTATGCAGGTAGAGGGACAGAGAGAGGGACAAACTCTCCACTGAGCAGAAAGCCTGATGCTGGCTCGATCCCAGGACCCTGTGATCATGATGTGAGCTGAAGTCAGATGCCTAACCAACTGAGCCACCCAAGTACCTCTATAGCAGCACTTAAAAAAAAAAGTATACACTCTCCCAAACTCAGCTCAAAATAGGCAAAATTCCTACTAAGAAAACAGCTGTAAAAACAGTGCAAAACAAACATCCTTCCAAGTAGATAGATAAATGTGATTTTTGAAAAAACAAAAGGGATAAGAAAGTCAGAGGTTCTCACTATACTCTCCTTTTACCCTTTCTCTAGTTTGGCAACTTTTTTAGAGTACATGTCAGGATTCTTTATGGTAGATAAATGTACATGCTCAAAAACAGGTGTACGGGAACACATCTTCACAGTTTTTAAGAAGTCACATTTGGGGCTATTCAGTTTTTCTAGGAATCATCCAGTTATTTAAATTAATTCTTTGCCCAACTTGACTACAAAAACTGCCTATATTCTCTTTTTATTACACATGCTCTAACACCATTTGATCCTCTAGTTACCTTTACATACTTTTTAAACATCCCTTCTGGAAAAATTCTTAGGAAAGACAAGGGCTTAAACTATTTTGTAAAAAACCTTACCAAATACTGCCTTTTTATCTTCAAAGAAGGGATATATCCTACACTCTGCTTCCTAAGACCCACTCATTCTTCAAGGCCTGATAAAGCCCACCCTCCTCCATGAAGTCTTCCTCTGTAACACCAGCACACAGTAATTCTTACTTCTGAAATTATAAACTTAAGGATAAACTTTACTCACAAATACGCATAAGGTCTATCTGATCTCCCAACTACATGAAAGCTTAGACAAGGGATCTGTTCTACACTTTTCTACACAGGTACTCATTACAAGCAACCAAAGAGCCCTTTCATAAGGTAGGTGCTCAATATGTCAACAGATAACATCAAGAGAAAAAAAAGCTAGTTGTCTAAAAATGGTCTTCTATACGCCTGTCCTCCTCTACCTCTTTACTCCCAAAGAAAACTAACTTCTTTACCCTGAAGGGGTGATAACTTTCTTTGTACACTGAATACATGCCAAGTGTTTTTAAGACATTATCTTTTTTAAACTACCAAAGTATGTTTTTTTAGTTAAGGAAATGAATCTACCAGGCTACTGGGCACCAAAGCAGAAGCCCATACTCTGCCATTAAGAGAGTCAGGAATAAACAATGTATCAGGAAGAATTCAAAACAGTTCAAAAAATAAAAATAAAAATAAAACCCTTCTGGTAGCATACCTAAAAAATTCAGAAGAGATTAGCACCAAGAAGTTGAAAAGTTGACTATTTAAGAAAAACACTCATATGGAACCATTTAGATGTTTTTTCAAAAACACAATATTCCTCCCCAAATCCCACGAAATTAAAAAGCAAATATGAACACTGAGAGATGGTCCAAGAATATGAAAATGCAATAAAAAGAATTCAAATTCAGTTACCGTATTAAAATTTAAGAATTAACTGTAATCGAAGAAATACAAATGCAACAGTAAGATCTTCATTTTTACCTATTATGTGTTAGCATTTGTTTTTAAATAATACCCACTTGTGAACAAAAGTATTTGCAAACAAGTACAAAAAAACCTAACCCAAATGAACACAGAATAAATCAGAACAAACTTTCTGAATGGATTTGCTGATGTGTCTTCAATCTTGAAAGGTATAGTAAGTAGTTTGACCCAGAAATCTACTTTTAAAACCTTATCCTAAAGGTCAAGATTTATCTACAAATATGTTAGCCATCATTATGCACAAAAAATAACCTCATATCCAATCCAGGAGGATTAGTTTAATACTACTATGCCATTTTAAAAATCATGTCATAGAGATTATTTGATCACACCGGTATGAATTCATACAGTATGAAATGAAAAAGTAAATTACAAAATCACAAAAGATCCCAATTTAGAAAAAATTAAATTATACATTAAAAAAGGATATACAGGGATCCCTGGGTGGCGCAGCGGTTTGGCGCCTGCCTTTGGCCCAGGGCGCGATCCTGGAGACCCAGGATCGAATCCCACATCGGGCTCCCGGTGCATGGAGCCTGCTTCTCCCTCTGCCTATGTCTCTGCACCTCTCTCTCTCTCTCTCTCTCTCTCTCTCCCCTCTCTCTCTCTCTCTCTCTGTGTGACTATCATAAATAAATAAAAAAATTAAAAAAAATAAAAAATAAAAAAGGATATACACTAAAAGATGTATACTAGAATGCTAACTAACAGTGCTTACCACTAGATGGTATGATTTTTACTTTTTTTCTTTTTTATGTGTATTTTCCCAAGTGTCTACAAAGAGTTACTGCTTTTGAAATTTAAAAAAAAAAAATAAAACTTTTACAAGGTATAAAATTACCCATGTTAGATTAAAAGCCATGATCACAAGATTAGCTATAATTTAAAGGCAGTAGATATCTTTTTTTTAAAGATTGTATTTATTTATTAATGAGACAGAGAAAGAGAGAAAGAGAGAGACCCAGAGGGAGAAATAGGATCCCCAGGAGCAGGGAGCCCGATGTAGGGCTTGATCCTAGGACTCCAGGATCAGAACCTGAACTGAAGGCAGACACCCAACCAACTGAGGCACCCAGCCACCCCTAAAGGCAGTAAATTTCTATCTTAGTATCTAATTGTAAGACTTTTGGCATCAACAATCTTGTTCAACCTTTCCGAGAACTTCTAGCCTATACTACAGAATTTGAGAAACCATACCCAAGGCCACTGCCATTCTCCTGCAATAAAAAGCCTCTCAACTCTAAAACCCTCCACAGATCACATTGTCATATCTATTTTAAAATTAAAGTGCTGATGAAAAGAGCGATTTCTGGAAATGTGATTAATAACTATGTTCCAGGGGATCCCTGGGTGGCGCAGCGGTTTGGCGCCTGCCTTTGGCCCAGGGCGCGATCCTGGAGACCCGGGATCGAGTCCCACCATCGGGCTTCCGGTGCATGGAGCCTGCTTCTCCCTCTGCCTGTGTCTCTGCCTCTCTCTCTCTCTGTGACTATCATAAATAAATAAAAATTAAAAAAAATTTAAAAAAAAATAACTATGTTCCAAAAAAACCTAAGAACAAGAGTGAGTTTGTGTCAAAGTTTCCCTACCATTTACCTCAAAAATCAGCTATCCTCATTGTGATAAGAGCAAACGTAATCTAACTTTTAATATCTCATAAACCCATTCATTCAAATATGGAATGAGAAGTTCATTTAGCATGCCCATTTCACCCCCCTTTTAAAAAAAGTTATAGAAGGCCTTAAAAGTTTCTAAAGTGCCTTCACAAATTATCTATTTAATAATCCAAAAAGAAAAAAAAAAAAAAGACCTGTAAATTTGCTAAGGCAGATATTACCTACCAGGAAGGAAAAAATGCTATTACAAAGCTAGTATTAAAATCCAAGCCTCGGGATGCCTGGGTGACTCAGTGGTTGAGCATCTGCTTTCAGCTCAGGGTGTGAACCTGGGGTCCTGGGATAGTCCCCCATGGGCTCCCCGTGGGGAGCCTGCTTCTCCTTCTGCCTAGGTCTCTGTCTGTGTCTCTCATGAATAAATAAATAAACTCTTTAAAAAAATAAAAAATAGAATAAAATAAAATCCAAGCCTCCGTTCTAAATCCATTCAGGAGATCATAAGAAGTTTATAGAATTCAAAAGCTAAGTCTTTAGTTAAAATATGTCCTAATCACTATCCATGACTCTAAATGATTACATGTAGAGGGAAAAAAAGCTTTAAAAAAAAAAAAAGCAATTTGTGGACTTCCAAGTCAATCATTCTTTAGGCATTTTTGTCCAAAACAGACCCCAGTTAAATTCTGCACATTTACTATCTGAAAAGTAAATGTACTCTCCTTGAAAACTGCCATGACCTTAACTAAGTTACTTCATATTGAATCCTATAATGAAATAATTTCAGAAGACTATTTTGCCATATGACTGATTCTCTAAAGTGCAAGTTTATTAAACTGAAGATAGAAGTATATATATATTTTATCTTATAAAAAGTTTTTATCTTAGAAGAACAAATGTTTTTCAAGTCACCTATTTTGAAACTTAACTTTTAGTCCAAAATAACTACATTATAGTAATAACTACCATCAACAGAATGTCTGCCACTGGGTTGAGCACTTTTATCACATTTAATACCTGCAATATCCCTAATCATGAACACATTATCAGCATTTTACAGATAAAAAATTCACCTACCACCTTTGCCCAAACTAAACCTTTGTCCAAACTGCAGGAAAAAAAATTAGAAGAGACTGATTGCAAATATATACATGTATATACAATAGAGTAATCAAATTGGTGCATTCTTACATAAACATTACAGTCTCCTACACATAAACAGCTTTACCATTACAAAACACCTGTACCTATCATCTCATTTGTTTCCCACAACAGCCCTCTTACGGGATTATTATCACTGCAGTGTGTAAGGGGCTTCAAGGCTGAGTTTAAGTGAAGTTACTCAGCTTCTGATTCCTTATTCTTTCCCACTGCACTACCTTCCTTCTCTATACTTAAAAAAACACTGCCTCCACAGAGTATCATGCAATAAAAAAAGGAAATAGATCCTTGATAAGCATCTTTCATAAATTACATAGTTCACCAACAAGTTATTAGTTACTGGTTATTTTGGCACTAGTCACAGAAATATAATTTGTATGAATAATTTCATTAAGCTGGTACATTACCAAGGAATCCCCTAAATCCTGTCCATAAAACCAACTATCTACAGCCACCCGTCCCATGGTAGATAGTGAAGGTGGGTACTTAAATACACATTTTACAAAAATCTACCTAAGATTAGCATATAATGTTATACCTAAACACACAGAGATACGGTTACCAAGAACCTGAAAAAATCATTTGTAAAACAGTTATCTTGGCTTTGCACTTCTGAACACTTCCTACTTCTCAATGTCCTTAACAAACAAAATTGTTCTATTTCATGAATTCTACTTCTTTCTACAACATCTACCTTTTCCCTTCCTACTTCAAAATTTCCCACTCCACTTAGTGACTTGATCTATCTTATCTATTAACTGCTCCAACTACTCATTAGTATGATTTCAGATGTCATTCATTCAACAGTTTTACTGAGACATTTCTAATTACGTATGCAATAATTTTCAATGAAAAAGGGCCCCTACTCTCCTCCAAGTCCACAGCAGTAAGAGTGCCTCTGAGTAGTTTCTGTGACTGTAGACAAGTTAAAATCACTCCCTCTAATGGGATTCCCTCAAAGGAAGATTTTTAAGGGAGAAAAAAAACAAAGCAAAATGTTTAAAGCGCTTTATAAAATATCAAGGATTATTCTATTGCCATCATATTTTCAGACTGGTGGGAGGTTTTTGGCAATTCTTTTTCAAAGCAATAGAGAAAGCACTCAACAATTCTTATAGGAGGGATGGTGAGGAACAGTAAAGGATAGGAAGAAACTTATATGAGTAATGAATTCTTTGGGGATCAAGTTCAGTGACTCAATACTCACATCTATTTTCCTTAAGTTAAATAATGCCCAAGAAAATAACACACTTGGATTTTAAAACTATAAAATAGTAATACAATCAGAATAGCACTACACTAACAAAAAAAAAAAAAAAGCTATTTCCCTACAGCCACTCCACCCCAGAAAAAACTCCTATAAAGCAGTAAATCACCAGTACAAAAAAAGTTCAACTTCCATTTCCATTCCTTAAATTTCTTTTGTCTCTTAATGTTGAGAGCCCTATTTGAACATAAACAAATTTTTAATATGCTTCTTGTTAAAAGTCTCCCAACTATAAAAATATTCCTTGAACTACAGCATGGAATGAGGTGACAGTCTTCCAAGTACTCTTTAACAACTGCTTAATATCAGACAGATGGAAAAAGCACAATTTTGGAAATGGTCTAATAATTTCAAGAAAGTTGCTTTCATCTGTGAATATTTTAAAACTTTGTCCTAAAGTTAAAAAGAGTGGCAAAGTAAAACTGAATCCCAAAATAGGTGTACCCATTAAGGCCAGAATCTCATTTTAACTCACAGTTTATTTTCCCTATAATAAATACCTCTTTACTGTATATAAGACATCTCCTTCTTCCCCAAATAATTTCCAAGATATTTAACCACATGAACAGAACCTGTCATCTGCAAAGTCATTAAAATACAAGAGTACATAAATGTTTACAAAGATCCTACATTCCTAAAGAGAGTATGCATTTCTCTTCCTAAAACTAAACTACTAGAGTGGCACCTGAGTCACCCCTGAACTCAATTCTTCAAGTTTACTTATCCAGAAAGCAGAGGGAGACAAAGAGTTTCTTCTACAGTCAAAAACAGCTGAGTCCCTACTCATTCACAGCCTGTTTGCTCTGACTTTAAACACAAATCTTAAGTTTTATTTGGATTTTTATGTCGTACAGTGACTCCAGAGCAAATCAGCAGGTTTTAGTCATTTGATAGGTATGGTTATCAAGTGAAGGGCTACCTCCAAGAGTAGGGAAAACCTGTAAGCAGACAGCATGTTTAATAAATGGTGAGCCCTATTTATCAACTCTTAAGAAGCACATCTCTCCTCGATGGACCATAAAATAAAAGCGATGTTCATAATCATGACTTAAGTCACAAAGTTATGCTTCTCCTAATAAGGCAAGTACACAAAACACTCTGAAACTACACCTAAAACGGCTATCTTAAAAATACATACGAATAAGTGCAAGAGCGTATACACACATCACACACACGCCCCTGGGGTCCAAGAGATCTAAATTAATCAATCTGTCAGCATTCCAAAACTAATTACTTGAGAATTCTAACCAGAAGGGCACTAAGGCAAAACCTGTCTTTGGTTGTGTTTTTTCTTTTCTACAGGTAAACAGTTCTGTCAAGTGCTGTTGTTGGCAGGCAATAATAAAATACGCTTTACTTCCTGTTCTTTTCCCTGTATCAAAACTCGACGGTTTGTCACCACCTCGGACATATGTTCGACACATTCAAAGGTCACTATAAAATGATTAAATCTGTTTCACATAAACTTTCCTGCTGAAGCTGGCCTTCGTGGATAACATCTTATCAAAATGCTTTACATTTCATCTCACGAAACCTTTATCAGGTTGGAGAAGAGCGGAATCTCAAGAACGCCAAGTCCACATTTGGAGTAGTTTATAAACTCAACGCATGCCACGGACGCACTCAACTAACCGTAAGCTTTTTACTGTTTATAAACCTCTGAAAAAAAAAAAAAAAAAAAAAACTTTGCGCCTTAAGTACTACCAAGATTCTCCATCAGGACTTCATGCGTTCAAGTCACACCGCAGCGAAAGGATCAAAGGCCGAACGTCCTAAAAATAGGGGTGTCATGAGAGGGACCCACGACAGCCCGCGGCCAAAGCGAACGCGCCTCGGAGGGGGCAGCGGCGCTCCTCGCACACGCACAGGAGCAGCTCACACTCAGCAAAAGCCGGGAGCGACGGGTCAGGTGACTTCACACCACAGGCACCACGGTCTCCCCGGGCCCTACTACGCCGCCCGGGCGACTCGTACTCGCACTCGGCTCCCGACCCTAGTTTAGCAACTCCCCGGACTCGCACCCTCGCCGCGCGCCAACCCGCGAGAACAGGCTCCGGGGCCGAGGCGTCCGAGCACGCGGGCCCCGGGGCGCAGCCCTGGCCTGCGGACTGCGGTTCCCTCCTGGAAGGGTGTCTGGAGAGCTCCCCGACCTGGCGGGAGGGGTCGGCGCCCGCCGCGCGCTCCGCGCCCTCCTCCGTGGGGCCCAGAACGCCCCGGCCGTCTCCTCCGTCTCCCAGAGAAAGGCAGAGGGCAGACAGCGCCCGCCGGGAGACACACCGCCCGGCCGCGTCCGCAGCTCTCCAGCACCCAGCCGCGGCGCCGCCGACCTCCGAGCGCCCCAGGTCTGCGGCCCCAGCTCAAGGCCGCCCCCTCAGGTCGGGGCGGACGCGGCGGCGGCGGCAGCCACGCGGCGGGCGGGCGGGCGGGCGGGCAGGGGGCCGGGCCGGGCGCAGACGCGCGCGCCGCCAGTCCACCCGACAGCTGCGGGAGCCGCGGCCCCAGGGCCGCCCCCTCAGGTCGGGGCGGACGCGGCGGCGGCGGCAGCCACGCGGCGGGCGGGCGGGCGGGCGGGCAGGGGGCCGGGCCGGGCGCAGACGCGCGCGCCGCCAGCCCACCCGACAGCTGCGGGAGCCGCGGCCCCAGGGCCGCCCTCTCAGGCCGCGCGCCGCCACAGCTCGGGGCGCGGCGGGGGCTAGGCCCGGCGGCCGTCAGACGCGGCGGCGGGAGGAGCGCTGAACCAGCCACGGACGACGACCCCGCCGCCTGCGGCCGCTGCCCGCGGGTCCGAGCGGCCCGCGCCCTCTTCCCACCGAGGCCCTGCGCCTCCGCCCCGCCGGCGCTTACCTAGGAAGGTCGTGGACGAGACGTGGTTAACCCCGGTACTTGGGTCGCTGGTCCGGCGCCGGCGCCGCAACCCCTGGTGCGGCTGCTGCCTCCGCGCTGCCTCGTCCCCCTCCGCCATCTTGTACCGATTTAAAATTAACTCCCCACTGACGTCAAACGCCGCCGCCGCTTTATCAACCTCCCGGGAGCCGGCGGGGCGCCCGCGGGTCCTAGCGCCGCCGGCAGCCAGCGCCTCCTTGTCCTCCCCACGCCCTCTCGCGTCCCGCCCACCGGCGCCCTCGCTCCGCCTCCGCCCTGCCAGCCTCCCCGCCCGCCCGCCGGTCGCTGGGTTTTCCTGGCCTCCCGCTTCTGTAAGGGATTGGGCGGCGCCCCGACCGCGATCGCCTCGCCTCGCCTCGCCTGGCCTCGCCTCGCCTCGCCCCGCACAGCTCTGAGCTCAGTACCACACCCCCTTAGCGCTGGGCTGGTCTGAGTAAACGCAGAAGGGATCTCCAGAGAACCAGGCCCCTCCTTCCCCGTTCAGTAACCCAATTCTTCTGGCGGCTCTTCTTGATTATCGTTAACTCGTGCTCTGCACGTGAGGTTGCTTTCGCGAACGCCTTCCTTTCTCTGTTTTATCCCCCGCCTTCTCCTCCACGGCTATTCTCTTCCTCCCTCACTGCCCCCCCTCCCAGGCTATTGCTCTGCCCTGCTTCTCCTCTTGATCTTTGCTCGCCCAAGTCCCTAATGTTGCTTCCCCTCTGAGACCATCCTGTGGTGTATTTGCATTAGTTCCCATCTGCTCATGAGACCCTCCCCCTATCCTCTTGACTGTGCATGACCTTTCCTGCCCCTAGTACCTGCAGGGACAAGCCAGAAAGCACTGTCATCAGAAAATGAATTGTTGGAGGTCTTTTACTAACTATGATGAACCTTCTTGTGAGGATCCAGTGATATCCTGTAGAAAGTTCAGGTCACCTTTTAAAATAAATACCAACTAAATCAATAAACACATACAGACAGACAGACCAGCCTCTGGAAGCTTCTGTGAAACACAGTCTCTTTTCTTTTGGATTTTTACCACATCACCAATGCATTCAAAACTCTTTTTCTTTGGTCAAGACAGGTGTCCAGGTGTCCAAATTGCTGTGTTGTCCAGGTCTTCTCACAAGTCTAAAAATCACAGCCTTTCATCTTGCATGATCTCTAGAAAAGCATTGGTGTCCTAGGAGCTTGCACAGTGCCATCCTTGCAGGATTTTCATTGGGCTATTTGTTTATTCATCTGTTTTCTGTCTTTATAGAAAGGGAGCTGGACCTCCTCCTGGGCTTCCTAACTCCCTGAATCCTGGTTCAGTGCCTCTAAGATCCCAGCCATAAGCCTGGTTTAATGATGGATTTCCTTTCATAATCTCCCCATGCAGCAACTATTTAATGTTGCCCACGATCTGTTTTATGCAAGAAATGGTCTTGGGCATGAGAGAAGATACAAAGATGAGTATTTTTGCAGACAAAGAATAAACTTTAGTTAGAATTAGCAGTTACCTTAGTATTAAGCGCCCCCTATCATGGACCCCCAAGGATTCACAGCTCTACTCCTCCTAGTCTATTGGCCTAACTGCTTTCCTTTCCACTATTAGACACTAAGTATATCCTGGACTGCTACTACAGTGCCCTGCACAGGTCCACACAACTCCTGACTTCAAGGAGAGTGGAGAAGCCAAATGCAGATACAGTCAAGAGATTGAGCATTGTCCCACAGTCACCTCAAATCTGCGTGTGTTGAAAAGTCCTTGGGGCGCCTGGGTGGCTCAGCAGTTGAGTGTCTGCCTTCAGCTCAGGGCCTGATCCTGGGGGCCAGGATGGAGTCCAGCATCGGGCTCCTTGCATGAAGCCTGCTTCTCCCTCTCCCTATGTCTCTGCCTGTCTCTCTCTCTCTCTCTCTCTGTCTCTCATGATCAAATAAATAAAATCTTAAAAAAAGAAAAGTCCTTTCTTCGTTTTCACCAGTCAGCTATCCCTCTTGTTTCTCATCACAGTGAAACCTCAGTGTTACTTCAGATTTCTCCCTCCTCGCGCTTCCCCTCTCCACCAAGCAAGTCTATGAGTCAGTTCTGACTTCTGAATCTCGGTCCAGCTCACCTCCAATCCATCCACTCAGCCTTCCTCTTGATTCAGCACCATCATTTCCCACTGCACTGAGGTAATGTCACTGTGGGCCCTTCTATGGGTCCTCCACCCAGCCACTGGCTTGAGTTTTCTTAGATGCACATCTGTTGATGTGATTTCTCTGCTCAGGATAAAGTCCAAACTCTTCAGAATAGCTGACAAGGCCTTTCATGATTTGGACCCTACCCATGTATTGCGCTTCATTTTTCACTACTCTGTCACTTATTCTTCATTTTTTTTTAATTTAACAAATAAATTTTGACACTGTCGTATGTGCTAAACCACAAATAATGAACAAGACAGTCAAAATTGGTTTACCTAGTTGTTTTGTTTCTTTCTACAGCCCACACAGACCCCTTCAACACAAGAAAGTGAGTTTCAGGGGCTCAAGGATCTAAATTATTCATGGGCACCTGGGTGATTCAGTGGTAGAGCATGTTAATCTTTATCTTGGGGTCTTGAGTTCAAGCCCCATGTTGAGTGTGGAGATTACTTTTTAAAAACTGTGGTTCTGGGCAGCCCCGGTGGCCCAGCAGCTGGGCGCTGCCTTTGGCCCCAGGGTGTGATCCTGGAGATCCAGGAGCGAGTCCCGCGTCAGGCTCCCTGCATGGAGCCTGCTTCTCCCTCTGCCTGTGTCTCTGCCTCTCTCTCACTCTCTCTCTCTCTCGCTCTGTGTCTCTCACGAATAAATAAAATCTTTTAAAAATATATTAAAAAAAAAAAATATATATATATATATGTATATATATATATATACACTGTGAATTCCTGGAGGACAGAAACCAGAGCTTATCCACAGCAGGTACTTTGGACTTTGGGATTCTGCCTTCAGTTAGTGTAAATTGTATCCAAAATTATTTCTTGCAAATAGACAACTGTAAAATGTTTAAATCCTATGAACAAATGGGCAAAAGTTGTCCACAATTTGCAAAAAAAAAAAAAAAAGTGTTGTAAAAATGGACCTTAAACATATGAGAAAATACTCAGCTTCACTCATAATAAAAGAAACACAAATTAAAATAACATTGAGACACCATTTCTCACCCATCAGTTTGGCAAAAATTCAAAAGCTTATGATTACACTTTGTTGTCAAGGACATGGGGGAAAACAGGCACTCACACACTACTTTCTCACTGAGACTACAAAATGGTGCAACCTCTATGGAGAGGAATTTGGCATTGTCCAACAAACTTCAAATGCATTTACACTTTGACCTGCCAGTCCCACTTCTGGACATTAACTCTGAAGGTATAACTCCAATAATACAAAAAAATACATTTGCGCAAGGTTATTCACTGCATTATTTGCAGTTGCAAAATATTGGAAATGAAATATCCAACTGTAGGTAATCAGAAAAATAAACTATGATAAATACTCATTATGGGGCAATTTGTATCTGTAAAGAGAGAAGAGAATGATCTCTATGAACTGGTATGGAATAGCTCCCAAGAGATATTCTAAAGTGGAAAAATTCAAACTGCAGAAGAGCATATATAGTATGCTACCTTTTGGGTAAGAGGGAGAAATAAGAAAACATGCGTATATCCACTTATTTGTCCAAAAAGAAACTCAGAAAGGTTAAACAGAAAACAATAGTTGCCTCTAAGGGGGTGGGGTGTTGGGGGGGAATAAGAAAGAATACAGAATGGAGTGACACTTTTCTGATTATACTGTTTTATATAGTGTTGACTTTGGAAAACATGTTCTACAGGATCAAAAAAATAAACAAGGGCAGGAAAGAGTTACTAAAATTGAAAGCAAACCAAATAAATAAATAATTATAACAATATCTAAATGAATAGCCACCCTGAAGAGGGGGAAAAAATGCAACGAATCCAAGTAATTTACAAACACAGAATCAGACTATAAATATTTCTCAGTCTTGGTTGGGATAGGGGGAGAACAACAAACAAATCCTGAACATTTTCTAGTAGGCTTATTCTTGTAGAGGTATGGGCAAAGCAATTCTGAATCTATTTTAGCTGTATTACGGGTCAGTAAATATGTATATGTTATATATAATATTGATATATATTATATGTAATCAATTTATATAATGTACATGTATATACATGTATATATTAGATATGAGTAAATATATTTTAGATGAATTATAGATAAAAAATGTGGTGTTCTTGCTGAGAGCTAGGGTTCTCAGTGGGGAAGAAGGGACATACAAATAACGAAAGGGGGAAAGTAAGGTGGATCCTATAGGATGAACTAAATTGGAGTTATTGATATAGACTGAAGATTTACAAAACATGCATATATAAATGTGCGTGTGTTTGCAAGTGTAAATATGCATGCATGTGTGTATATACAATGTATATATGTATATACATGCATATATTTCCATTTCTTAGCCACAGAAAAGGCTTATAAACAAAGACACCCAGGTAGCAACGATCATACCTAGTGCCCAATCTTGGCCTCTAGTACCATTCTCTACTAAAAGGAAGCAGATGTCCATGGAGAAACCACTGATTTTAGAACTTGAGCAGGGTGAGAACAATATGAACCATGAGCATCATTTTTGTAGCAGAAGAAGGAGGTACTCAAAAAACAAAACAAAACAAAGAGACTCAGAAGAGGCTCCCACTAAACCATTCCATTTGAAACAATTTGAGCACCAAAACAAGTAAGGACAACAATGAATTATAGAAAATAGGGAAAATAAGAATCTGTAAGTCTATACCAATGATAGATTGGACAGGTAAATAGATGATAGATAGATAGATAGATAGATAGATAGATTGATAGATAGATAAAGGGAGGATTCTTGTTTACAGTAAAATGCTGAGGGTCAATTGGTAAATGTGAAGGCACTGTTAGAATTGAAGAGTCATCACGTTGCAACCATGAGAGCAAAGCCTAGGTCAGACAAGAATTATTAATGGATGCTATAACTAGGGGCAAAGATTTGATGAAGAGTCGAAGATTTGCATGTCTTAAAGTTTCTCTTCACATTTGCTTATTAATTGCAAAGGAAAACTAGAAATCGAAATTAGATGATACTTTGACTAGGTGATTAAAATTAGCATCACGAGGGGTGTCTGACTAGCTCAGTTGGTAGAGCATGTGGCTCTTGATCCAGGGTCGTTCAAGCCCCACAGTGGGTGTAGAGCATACTTTAAAAAAAAAGTTAACATCACCAATGAGGACGCAGATGGACATCATGTGCCTCCAGATATCATGCTCTAAGAGAAACATTTATGCAGTATGCCAGTCTGGAATGAACCTAACCATGAGGGAACCTAAGATAGGCCTAAACAAAAAACATTCTATTAAAAGAGGAAAGAAAAAAAAAAAAGAAACTGAAGAGGGGATATATTCTTTAAAAGATATTCTTCAGGGGGGATCCCTGGGTGGCACAGCGGTTTGGCGCCTGCCTTTGGCCCAGGGCGCGATCCTGGAGACCCGGGATTGAATCCCACGTCGGGCTCCCGGTGCATAGAGCCTGCTTCTTCCTCTGCCTATGTCTCTGCCTCTCTCTCTCTCTCTCCCTCTCTGTGACTATCATAAATAAATAAAAAAAAATTAAAAAAAATATATTCTTCAAATACTCTTCCAATTTTTTTTAACTTACCAAAATGACTTTTATTTGTATGTGCTACATAAACAGTGAATGGTAATTCATGGCACTTGTTACTTGGTACAGACATGAAAAGGTTTATGGAACCAGTAAATGACATTTTGAAAAGGGTCGTCTGTCATACATCCAAAGTAGACCTGTTTAGCACAATTCAATACTATTCGTTCAGTATTTTATAAATGGAATTTTCTTCTACTTGTATCCATTTCCCGGGGCTTATGGACCCATTCATATTCTCCATATTTAGAATCAAAGGTTCCTTTCTGAAGAGATCTTAATTTATCAGTGTCACAAAAGACAAAGAATGACTGCAAAAATGTTCTAACACCCTTGAGTCAACTGACAAAATTAAAATATGGTTGGTAGATAGAAATATTACAGTATTAAATTTATAAAAACATAGTGTTATTTATACAAAATACATACAGGAGTATCTTAGAGTGCCAGCATGTATCAAACTTTCTCTGGAATGGTTTAGATAATATTAGAGAGAAGACAGAAAGGAAGAAAGTAACCATAAAACAGATGGGGCAAAATGTTAATAATAGTCTGGATACAGAACATATAGATTATCAATGTTTATTCTTACTCTTGAAACTTTTCTGTAATTTTGAAATTATTTTCAAAATGGATTTGTTTGGGTTTTATAATTTTAAAAATGTAAAAAAAAATCTTAAATTGTTTCTTTTAAAGGATAAAAAAATCATCTCTTTGATTAAAGATTGATCAAAACTTACACTTCATATATCACTATGCAGTTATTAAAAATAATCACAACTAACAACTTAGTAGAAGAATATCTTTATGTCAAGCAGGAAAAAGTAGATTACAACTATGTAAAGACATGTGTGGACAGAGAAAAAACTAGAAGTATGTTAAAAACTGGTTGTATGATATGGGATTATATTCTCTATTTTACAAATTGCCGGTTGTCCTGCTGCACTGCCCATAAGATATTTAAAAATTACTTTGCAAGTGGTTCATTTGGGCTTCTAACAAATGCCTATGATAGAGGATAGAAGAGGCCTTGATTTTAGGGGGGAAGAATTAACTTGGACATTCTAATGTCTATGTCTTCCTTCCTGGAAGAAATCTTAGAAAATATTGGCACAAGTCAGCTATAATAGAAAAATTTTAAACAGGGTAACTAATGACCCAAAGTCTCTCAAATCTCTGATATACAGTTTGTTCCTTTTATATAGAATACTGCTAAAAGGCCTCACAATATCCTTCACAGCTTGTTCGATATGTCTAGAAGAGAAGGAAAACTCTCAGCATATTCTCCAACCATACAGTCTGGATTTTCCAGCTGATTCTGCTTTCATACATAATCACCTATTCTGTATGAAATCGTACATTCAGATGTTTAGTTGTGAATATGTTATCACCATGCTTTGTAGAATTGGAGAACTTGCTTCCCCATTTCCTCTACTCCTCTTAATAATTACTCCCTTTTCCTTTCTTCTCACAGGACCTCTGGAAATTGCTTAATTTCTCTGAAAAGTCAAAAAGGAAGAATAAAGCTAGTTTACAGAAAAGCCACAGATTCAATCTAAATATTTAACCTGGGTGAGGGGATCCCTGGGTGGCGCAGTGATTTAGCGCCTGTTTTTGGCCCAGGGCACAATCCTGGAGGTCCGGAATCGAATCCCACGTCGGGCTCCCGGTGCTTGGAGCCTACTTCTCCCTCTGCCTGTGTCTCTGCCTCTCTCTCTCTCTCTCTCTCTCTCTCTCTCTCTCTCTGTGTGTGTGTGTGTGTGTGTGTGTGTGTGACTATCATAAATAAATAAATTAAAAATTTAAAAAAAATAAATATTTAACCTGAATCAGGAGTTCGTCCCAGTTGTCATACAAAGCTAGTGGGAGGGGGTGGAAACTAGGGGGAAAAGCATTTCCGTGTTCTTGGCAATATTCTTTGAGTAACTGAAGTGGTCTGAAGGTTCTAATTCCAGTTCTGGGACCTGACCCACCACCACAATCCAAAGAATGATAACCTTTTCCCCTGCTTTCATATTAATGGCAGGATCTTTATCAACTTGTCAGTGGCATCCTCCTTATGTCTGAGTGACAGGCAATTTAGAAAGTTGGCTTTGTTAGGACATAATCTATTTTATTATTGGCCTGAAGAATATAGTATTTAAAAGAAGAAGACAAAAAGGGGCATCTGGATGGCTCAGTCGATTAAGCGTCTGCCTTGGGCTCAGATCATGATTCCAGAGTTCTGGGAACCAGCCCCACATGGGGCTCTCTGCTTCATGGGGAGTCTGCTTCTTCCTCTCCCTATGCCTATCACTCCCCCTGCTTGTTTCTCTCTCTCTCTCTCTCTCTCTCTCTCTCTCTCTCTGTCAAATAAATGCATAAAATCTTAAAAAAGAAAACAAAAAAAAAAGAAAAAAGCTCTAAAAGGGTTATTCCACAAAGATTTATACATTGTCATTTGCTCACTAAAAAATTGCCAAGACACTAGAAATAAACACTTTATAAGCAGGACAGCATAGACCATTTGCTAAACTGAAGTTGATAGAATAAACCAAAAAGCTACTGAAGTCCTTACTGACCTCTAAGTTTGCCTGAGAAGTCACTTCACTATCTACTGCCTAGCGCAGGTGTGTTCTTTCAGAAGACTCACACATCACACAGCAGAGCCATTACAGTTCCCCCTCACTTCAGTTCTAAAGACCCCAATTCTATCTGTCATTCTGGTCTCCCATGTTTTTTCCTTTCCTTTCCTTAATATACTTTTCTCTTTTTGGTGTTCTGTATATGTTGTTCCCTCCCCAGTCTGCAGTTACTCTACCTGAATCAAAATGGGCCAAATCCTTATTAAAAAAAAAAAAAAAGAAAGAAAGAAAGAAAAACACCTTCTCAAAGAGAAAAGGCAGTGATTCCTAAAGAAAACCTTTCCCACTCCTATTTCATGGATTCTTGCTGAGTTTTCCATGGAAGGAAAGCACAAGGTACCAAGAGTATGAGAAATGGCTGGAACAGACCCTATGATCTTTTTAATCTCCATGAAGATGGTATAAGATAGAAGGAATGTTCTTCCCAATAAGAAGTAGAGATTTGGATATCCACTAGTGGGAACTCCTCCCTTGGATTAGGGGGCATCAGATGGACTGGGCAGGGTAAGGGTAAGAGAACAGGTAAGCAAACATAAAGTAGTGACTACAATAGAAAAGGTATTGGATATGGCTGAGGCTAAAAGGAGATGATTTATTCTCTGAGAATAAAAAAAGTTGCCCATGTTAGGGGCAAATTGCATCTCTGGAGACCTTGTTACGTTTTCAGTGTTGTTTTTTCTGGAAGTATAGTTTAAGCTACACCATGCTTACAAACTACCGCTCCCTCATGCGAAGATACGTGCTTTTTTGTGCATGAATCACTGACAGAAGATGAATGAGCCATTTCCCTGAGGCCATGTAGAGTTCTGCATACAGGCAGAGTTGCTTCAGGGCCCAGTTGACAAAAAGAAGAACAAGGCTGGAGAACCGGCCTGGGGTCTGACAGTGTTAGGAGCACTGGCAACCAGGAAGCTTGACCCAATCACCAGCATCCCTAGGTGAACTCTGCAGGCTCAGTGGTAATGGCCACTGGTTAATTCCGAAGTTGCAGTGACTGTGGCTAGCAAACTGCTTTGCTATCTATGAGGCTTTCTTTGAGATTAAACATTCTGAGGGAGAGAGAGGCCAGAGAGGACATTTTTTGCAGGAAAAGAGGGAAACCAGAGTAGATGTAGACCAGAATAGGGACTCTGGGTTACTGACTAGCAGGGAGATTTTACTTATATTTAAAGCTGATGAGCCAGAGTCATTTGGTTATATTCTCTAAGGAAGATCAAACCAAAAACATCAAGGTTACTTGAGGCTATTACTTACAGGAGCCTGGACAGGAGTGCATGCTTCTCCAGCATAACTGTGTTTGTCTCCCATTGAGAATCATCAGTATTTATTTATTTATTTATTTATTTATTTATTTATTTATTTATTTTATTATTCCAGGTTTTTTTATTTTTATTTTTTATAAATTTATTTTTTATTGGTGTTCAATTTGCCAACATATAGAATAACACCCAGTGCTCATCCCATCAAGTGCCCCCCTCAGTGCCCGTCACCCAGTCATCCCCACCCCCCGCCCACCTCCCCTTCCACCCCCTCCCTAGTTCGTTTCCCAGAGTTAGGAGTCTCTCATGTTCTGTCTCCCTCCCTGATATTTCCCACTCATTTTTCTCCAGCATTTAAAAAGTTAGTTGCTGGGCAGCACCAGCAGCCCAGCGGTTTAGCGCTCGCTGCCTTCAGTCCCAGGGCCTGATCCTGGAGACCCAGAATTGAGTCCCACATCGGGCTCCCTGCATGGAGCCTGCTTCTCCCTCTGCCTGTGTCTCTGCCTCTCTCTCTCTCTCTCTCTCTCTCTCTCTCTCTCTCTGCCTCTCATGAATAAATAAAAAGAAAAAATAAAATCTTAAAAAAAAAAAGTCAGTTACTCCATATGGAAGACTGTGGGCAGATGAGTTTCCACCTGGGCTGCTTAATCTTGGATATCCATTTTTCTCTAGAGCAAGAGGGAAATAATGACCTTTCCAGCCCATGTTGATCCCAAGAGAGAATGACAAACTGAGCTATGTTAACATCAGTGTGGCTTTGTGAAAAGAACACTGACTTTGGAGATCAGAGCCCAGCTCTGCACCTTCTATTTGTCACCTTGAGAAAGTTAATTAACCTCTCTGACCCTCAGTTTCCTCTGCTTAGAACATAAAGATCTCTTCATAGCATGTTTGTCATGAGGATTGCACATAATATAGATGGAGTGTTTAGCCCATTTAGGCACATCGTAATAAATGATAGTCATCATGATTATTTCTCCACGGAAGCAGCTCTTTTGAGTCTAAGCAGAGATTAAAAAGCAAAACACAATTAATAATAATAATAATATCTATTCATAATTTCATTTAATTGACAAAGTACCTCAATGAGACAAGTATTAATCAGCATCATCAGCCTTTTACAGAAGACAAAACCTGGGTTTAAAATGTCATAAAAGGGGCAGCCCCGGTAGCCTAGCGGCTTAGCGCCACCCTCCGCCCGGGGCCTGATCCTGGAGACCTGGGATTGAGTCCCAAGTGTGGTTCCCTGCACAGAGCCTGCTTCTGTCTCTGCCTCTGTGTGAGTGTGTGTCTGTCTGTCATGAATAAATAAATAAAATATTTTTTAAACATTTTTTAAAAAATAATACATAAAAAAAAAATAAAAGGTCATAAAAGGGACACCTGGGCGGTTCAGTGGCTGAGTGCCTGCCTTCAGCCCAGGGTGTGACATAGGGTGTGATCCTGGGGTTCTGGGATTGAGTCCCACATCAGGCTCCCTGGATGGAGATTGCTTCTCTCTGCCTATATCTCTGCCTCTGTCTCTGTGTGTGCCTCTCATGAATAAATAAATAAAATCTTTTGAAAATTAAATAAATAAATAAATAAATAAATAAATAAATAAATAAATAAGGTCACACAAGGGTGCCTGGGTGGCTCAGTGGTTGAGCATCTACCTCTGGCTCAGGTCATGATCCTGCAGTCCTGGGATCTACTGCTGCATCAGGTTCCCCTCTGGGAGCCTGATTCTCCCTCTGCTTCTCTCTGTGTGTCTCTCATGAATAAACAAATAAAATCTTTTAAATAAATAAATAAATAATAAAAGGTCACATAATTTGTTCAAGTTCACGTGACTAGTAAATTGAAGAGCTGAGGTTTAAATGCAGTACTGTTTGCTTCCAGGGCCTGTGTTCTTAACCAGGTATATCTAGATTACATGCCAGTCTTCAAGCTAGACACTGAAAACTCTATAATCATAAGCCATTTATACAGACCATTAAGTAGCTAGAAGCAGCTTCTGGTTGTTCAGGAGACTGTTTCAGGTAGCTGGAGTGGAGGTAGATACCTCTCAAAGTCCAGGACAAGGGTGGACATGAACCCTCTGACAGACATTCTCCTAAATGCAACAGAAGCATCTACTTGAATGACCAGCATCTATAGAATTCATAGGTGTCTTGCAGTCACTAAAATAGCTTATCAGTAGGAGCAAAAAAATCCAAATCCATGTACTAGACCTGCCTGAAAATATTTGGAAAAGTAGACAGAGACTGCTTTTTAAATGAAGATCAGTGTACAAAAGAAGAGGACATTGTCAGGAACTCTTTAGGGACTATTATCAGATTCTATCACATTTTTTCAAAGATAATAAGAAGGAGGTGGATGTCGCCATCATGATACAGAAAATGTGCTTGTGGTTTGAAGGAAATACTGCCATGTGTTTTCAATTCCTCTGAGAACAGGGGAGTCAATGATTCCCTCCCCAAGCCTGTCCAGACACACCTAACATCCTCCCCATAACTCCCCAGCCTTCAGGAATACCTTTGAAGTCAGTGGGAAATCTGGGCCTCTCAGAAGGAATTGCATATTTTAGCTTCTTTTAGATTAGGACGGTATCTATATTGGCTTTATTATAATCAACATATTTTATTTGTAAGTGGAAAGCAGCCAAATCTTTTCTATCTCACATCCAAGCTTAATTCCAAGCTCCCAAAATCTGACTGACTTGTCAGCAGACAGCACACTCCACCTTGACAATGCCCTTAGAATTGATTGTCCTTGTTATAACTTATTTAATCCTTGCATTCACTGCCACTAGGGAGTTTCATGGTTCTATTTTGACAGTCAGATCTGCACCTTACTTCAAACGCCTCCCCAAAACGCCTCCCCAAGCCCCACACCCCTTCTCCCCTGCCTCATATTCTCAGGGTCTGTCCTCAAGTACAAGTCCTCAGAATGTAAGCTCCTTCTATTTCCCACAACCATTCTTTTGTTCGAGCTGAGATGTCAGAAGATAATGCCACTGCCACCTCATCGGCCTAGAAAACATTTATGATCACCCTCCAAGAAGGCAAGATATAAGACATAGGGAAATGATTGTTGTTTTAAGGCATTATGTTTGGGGGCAAATTTTTTTTTTAATTTATGAGAGACACACAGAGAGAGAGAGAGAGAGAGAGAGGCAGAGACACAGGCAGAGGGAGAAGCAAGCTCCATGCAGGGACCCCGATGTGGGATTCGATTCTGGGTCTCCAGGATCACGCCCCTGGCTGAAGGCAGCGCTAAACTGCTGAGCGACCCGGGCTGGGGGGCAATGTTTTATACAACAGTAGATAACCAGAATGCCCACACATGGTATATGCTACCAATGCATAAAAATATATATGTGGTACAACAATAAACAGATATGTAGCAACAGTAAACACTGAATTCAGGATAGTGGTAATGACTCCAGTAAAGTTGCTTGTTTCTCCTGTATAGAATAGTGGGGCTTCACCATTTGCTTCAACGTGGATGGAACTGGAGGGTATTATGCTGAGTGAAATAAGTCAATCGGAGAAGGACAAACATTATATGGTCTCATTCATTTAGGGAATATAAATAATAGTGAAAGGGAATAGAAGGGAAGGGAGAAGAAATGTGTGGGAAATATCAGAAAGGGAGACAGAACATGAAGACTCCTAACTCTGGGAAATGAACTAGGGGTGGTGGAAGGGGAGGAGGGCGGGGGGTGGGGGTGAATGGGTGACGGGCACTGAGGGGGGCACTTGATGGAATGAGCACTGGGTGTTATTCTGTATGTTGGCAAATTGAACACCAATAAAAAATAAATGTATTATTTTAAAAAAAAGAATAGTGGGGCTTGATTTTTTTGTTGTTGTCATTTTGTTTTATTGACAATAATATGAATGTTAAATGGCATTCACTTGCAGGACATGTTCCCACAGGCATGCCCAAATATCCATGGGTGGCCACTGTAAATTAGACTATTGGCCATGCAGCACTCATCAGGAGCAGATCCAGGATTTGTGGTGCCTAAAGCATCTACAAACTTGGGAAACCTCTTTAAGAAAAAAAAAATACTGAATCAAAATTTGATGTAAAAGTAAATATTTATTTCGAAGGAGAAAAGAAATCACGAATTTTATAAAGCTAATGTATACCACAAACACAGAAAAATAATATTTTTATTAATTAACTTTATGGCATGCCTTTCTAGTACTAGTTTTCTGGCTATTCAGTCTTTGATTGGCTCTTCATATTATACCAAATTGAGGATATCATTTTCTGAAAAGAAAATGGAAAGGCAATTCAGTTTTTCCTCTAGCACAGTTAATAGAGTTCATATTTATTGATAGTTTTTGAAAGTCTCTCTCAGCTTTTAAGATTTTCTTACTGATGTCATGTGAATTTTGAGGATTATTGTCACATTTAGGGAGATCTCCATCAGGTCTCTTTTGTGTCAAATTTCAGGGCATATTAAGTTATCTTTTCAGTGACTAATCTCAAATATTCTGATTTGAAAATGCATGCAGCATTTATAACTGCATATGCTACATTTTGCAGTAGATTCTTGACAGGAGAGAAATTTCATTCTTTTTCTTTTCTTTTCTTTTCTTTTCTTTTCTTTTCTTTTTTTTTAGGGGAGGAGGGTCAGAAGGAGAGAGAATCTCAAGCAGGATCCATGCCCAGAGCAAAAACTGACATGGGGCTCCATCTCACAACCCTGAGATAATGACCTGAGTGGAAACCAAGAATCAGATGCCCAATGAACTGAGCCACCCATTTCTAATCATTACTGATAGGGTCAAAATCTTCTTTTTACAATTTTACCCATCCAGTGGTTGGAAGGATTTCCCCTACACTAAGTTTTTTCCATACTTCTCAAACATTATTTTCCCTCTACTATCCACATACTGTTGGGGCTGGCCAATGGAGGACTCTTCTATTTCTTCTCTTTGATATGTTCCTATCACCTTTGAACCTGAGAACACAGAACTAGAGAGACAGAGGGTATGTATTGGTTTGCCCCTTTAGGGCTTGAATCCAGGAAGTGGAAGTTAAAGAGATGGGAGGGATTACAGGAAGCAGAGGAGGTTTTTGTTTCCTCGCCCCATTTGGAGTGGGAGGAAGGACACTACTTGCTCCTTTAAGAAATGCTCACAGCAGATTAAAAACAATAGTGTGTGGGGTTTAGATGGCAATGGGCCTTGGTTATCCCTCTGAGCTTCCCTTGGCTGGGACTTGGCTGGGACCATTCATACCATGAAGGACTGGGAAGTTGAGTTGGAAACCAAAGGGCAAGACTTTGAGTGTAGAGTATTCAACCTAAACCAGGAATCAGATGACGGTTGTAGGTGTAGTTCAGAGAGGTATGCCACACCAGGGTGACCTGGATCAGCAGAAAAGAGCACTGGGTCCTGGACACACAAAGAACAAATTACAGGCAGGTCAACTCCAATGGTGCACAGGAGTGCAAGGAGTACAAGGTGCCCAGGGACCAGACTAGCCGAGCCACCTCCCAGCGGAGCCCAGAAAGGCCCCACACAAGAGCACTGGGACACAGGCATGTATCCCAGGTCTCCTCCCCTTGCCAGACAGTCACCTGAGTTAGCTTTCCACTCTGTTTGCAACCTTGTTTTTTAGCTATTGTTCTAGGAGGAAGTAGAAACAATGGAATCTAAGATACCAGAGTCAGATTTCCAAGTCACAGGGGAAGATCCTTGGAATTCTCTACCAAGACTTATTAACAATATCTATGAAGTTCTTGGGGCCCCTAGGTGGCTCAACTGGTTAAGCATCTGCCCTTCAGCTCAGGTCTTGGTCCCAGGGTCCTGGGATCAAGCTCCGCATCAGGCTCCCTGCTCAGTGGGAAGCCTACTTCTCCCTCTTCCTCTGCCCCTCCTCACATTAGTGTGCTCTCTCTCACTCTCTCTCTCTTTCATAAATAAATAAATAAATAAATAAATAAATAAATAAATAAATAAAATTTAAAAAAGAATATCTATCAGGTTCTCACATATGTCTGGTAATTCATATAATCATAAGATATTTTTTATCACTTTTTTCCATTAAGCTTCACAATATCTCCAAAGCAGAGGTACTATTACTATTCACATTTTACACTAAGAAGCCAAAGCCAAGAAAAATTAAATACTTTGCTGAAAGCTACCTAGTTTATAAGATAGCAGAGCTAGGCTTTGAACTCACAGGTAGAACTTGGGAGTGTACACTTGGAACTACTAAGTTCTGTTTACCTGTAGCAGCTCGAGGACTCTAGGTATATAATGCCAATAGCTCCTTGGGGTTAGCCTGACAATCCCCCACCATAAGTCCCTTCCTCAGCACCATGTGACATTAGTGGCAGATCTCAGAAGATAAAGTGATTGCTGCTGCAGTATATGTAGTGTAGTCTACTTCTCAAATCAGAGCTCACATTGCTTCTGAGGAGAGTCACCTGTTACAGAGGAAGCACTGCACATCAGCCATTACTACCCTGTGGGTACTATACTATGCCACCCTGGCAGAGACCAAGTATGCCCTAATCTCATATCCATTCTCTGCTCCATTCCAGAAGCCTCTGGAACATCTTAAAGGTATGCTCATTCCCTGTACAACGTGTGTTGCATATTTTAATCTATGGAAGTTCATCCTTAGAAAGAACCACACTTGCTGTGGATAACCCAGAAACTGGAACAATCCAGGCTCCAGGTTGCAATTCTGACTCTGTGACAGGATTACTTGAAAATGTGTTTACCCGCCATGTAGCTTCATTTTCACAAAACTGAAGGGGGTGCAAGATACCACTATCACTTATAGACTGGTTGGTTGGTTTCCTCTTGAGCAAGTATTTATGCGCAATGTACTGCTCTGCCCAGCCAAGCCATCTCCTCCAGCACCCCTCCCATCAGCATCTGCTTTCCTCAGAGTTCTTAAGGACAAAGCCGTATCCTTGCTGGTGCTGACAGCGCCCATGGAGAAAGCTAGGGTGTGTGCCAAGCAGGCAGACTGCTGATGCTCCTGGAACCTCTGGTCCAGTGGGCACCACAGCTAAGAAAATTCCACATAGAGGCAGTGAGATCAACCTCTAACCAGTGCTGCCACGGTTTGTTCCAAGCAGTTCTGCTTATGCCTAAAGATTCTCAAAGACTGCAGTTTCATCCTCTCACCTCCTGCTGGGAATGCCTCAAAATCTCATGAAGCCAATTCCTCTGTTTCTGGATTCTCCCCTCAAAGTTTCCAGATATCGTGCCTCTCCTCTGCCACTCACTTCTCAGGACCAGCTCCTCAGTAATCCTACTTGTCCTCCCAGCAGGGGCACTGGATATTTGACCAACCCAGCACAATGCACATTGTGGATAAAAAGGGGATGCAAAGCCAAAAGAGACTTGAACAAGAAATATTGTCCTCACTAGCTGTATTTTGGCCCTAGTTTGGGACAGCAAAATTGGCCTATAACAGATGTTAAAAATACTTAAGAATTTTAGCCTGGAAAAAAAAAAAGAATTTTAGCCTGGGTTAAGTATTTTCCTCCTGTTCTTATTTTAAGTATGTAGAACCAAAAATGTGCATGTCCATCTGGAAAACAGCATGTTTAGGTTTTAGTTGTGGGTATATTTAAATCTGAAGGTCAAGGCCAACAACACCCTACATCCTGAATTGGAACCCTGTCCTCATATACAGTCATGTTTTCTTTTATTTCATCCTGAATGATGAGGGACAGGATCTGTCAAATGCCATGAAGAAACACTAGAGTAGGTTCATCATGACTGAAGAATAATAATTGATACTCATTCTTGACAAGATAAGCAGGTTACATCTCACCAGAAATGTTGCAGTTGTATAAAAGAACATGAAATTTTTTGGTCTACTATTTTCACAAGGACAACTATTTTCAGAGTAATTTCAACATCTTTCATAATGCTTATGTGACATCCGAGGGCTGGTGGCCATTCTGGGCTAAACACCATTCACAGAAGACTAAGGCATGGTAACTTTCCAAAATTAAGACAAGAGAGTTCCAGGAAACCGATAAAATTAGGTATACACATAGATGCTCCAGACAGGTAGGAAGGAAAATAACAGGTCTCTAGTGAAAAAACAAAAAACAAAACAAACAAACATACTAAAAAAACCCAGGAAAATAGGTATGTGGGGATAAAGGAGCTAGTTTTGAGCAGTAGAGAATGGGCAGAGGAAATTCAATTTAGGAAGGTAAGAGAAGGCTGACAAGCAAAGAAGTGCTCTTCGTGGGTCCAAAAGCAGGAAAGAGAAATTCAACAACAAAAATTCAGGAACCCCAAAAATGAGAATAAAGGAAATGTATTAGAGTCACATATGATTCTGGAGAGTTTGTATCTGCTCATGAAAAGATGGTGCTCCTAAATCCCACAGCAAGGAGATGAAGAATAACATGACCTTGATTTCTATTCTATCTTCCCCAGCATCTGCTAAAGCAATCTGGCCAGCTATTCCCTCTTGGGTGGGTAGGGAAGGGGAGAAGCATACACACTACAAAGGCGAGAGGGAAATATAAAGGAAAATAGCATCAAGTATTTCAGTAGAGAGACTTGGGAGTGCTGTTCAGGAAACACCCTGAGATGAGTGTGGGATCTGTTAGACTGTGCCTCAGGGAGTCTATAATAGGCTTGTAGATAGTGATCACAACCCAAAGACATCTTTGTAGGCTGAATAGATCCTTTCAAAATTAGAGCATCTGCAGTTCCATGAGTATGAATATTTTAAATCTAAGACTATGCCTGATTCCCCAGGTAGCATACCTGGGGAACTTACAGTATAAGGATATAATATTGGACACAAGCTACCAATCCAACACGGGTTTCCAAAATAGCTTTTCTCTCCTGCCAATGAGATCTCTGATCACATCTCCAAGTCTTTAGCAGGTTCCTCCGGGAACATAAAGGGCAACATTAAAACTCATAGGCTGTGTCTAGTAAACCCCTTTTTGAGGACACAATATAATCTTGAAGGGAAAGCTAGGCTATTTCATTTCTCAAAGTGGAATAATAATTGATAATACATTTTCTATTTCTCCTTCCTCTGCTCTTCCTTCTTCCAACCAAAATGTTGACTTGTCCACACATTTATCTTCTGTAGTTGCAAACTGGCTGCCAAAGTTGTTAAGTGCGCCGTAGAGATGTAACAGTGTGAACAAAAGAGAGTCTATTTCCTGCCTTGAATCCCTTTTCATCAGGGGGAATTTTAAGTTTTTAATTTAGTTTTTTAAATTTTAACTTAATTTTAAGTTTTCTTTAAACTTTCTTACAGTCTCACTGCTTAAAATTGCTATTCATGCCAATTCCTAGTCTTTGACAAGGAAAATGGCCTTTCCATGATTGGATCTTGTAATCAAGATCAACCCTGCCTTGGGCTAAAATCAGCTTTCCCTAAAGCACTAAGTTGCCTTATATCTGACCAAAGTTGAGATATTGTTAATAAGGAAGGGAGGAATGGCTGATGGAGAGACAGCCATATTGTTTGTTGTAGAGAAGAACATGACTTCCAAACATACCCTAACCCACCACCTAGTTCCTCCTGCTCCAACAATCCACTTGCCACAAGGCTAATGACTCCTCCTCTCCTACCCCTAAAATTGGGCATAACTGAAGCAATGAAGGCTCTCCAGAAACAGGCTAGGAGCAAGCCTGGAAGTCCTAAGACCCAGTCAAGAATTCTACAAGTACCAGAAAAATTAATATGAGTCATAGACAGCTTATGTTGAAACATAAACCAACTGAGAAGTGTAAGTTTTACCATTGATGATAATAAAGGACCTTTTAATTCTTAGTAAGTGCCAGTTAGGTATTGTTCCTGTTCATGCCTCGATCTGGGTTGTTTGATTGAGGTTTCTGTGGGTTTCTGTGAGGTTTCCTGGGCTTCTGTGAGGCCTTGCTGTATATTGAAAATCCTGTTTATCTTATTGTCACACATATCCTTATAATAGAGTCTCCCATAACTAAAAGTAACTTTAATAGTTGGATTTTTCTCTGCAGAAAATCAGTTTGACCTGGAGGCCCAGAGTTGGGAACCAAATAAGACCTACAGATTTGTTTATTTTATCCTCACATAGTTAGCCTATAATGTGGTTTTAAAAATTTCTAAATTAGGGCACCTCAGTGGCTTAGTTAGTAAGCATCTGCCTTTAGTTCAGGTCATTATCCCAGGATTCTGGGATAGAGCCCCTGTCAGGCGTCCTGCTCAGTAGGGAGTTGGCTTCTCCCTGTGCCCCTCCCCCCACTCTTGGGCACTCTGTCACTCACGCTCTCTCTCAAATAAATAAAAAAAGTCTTTTAAAAAGTAATAAAATTCCTTTGTTAATTACAAACATTTAAAAATCAATAAATCACATTTTTAAAAATCTGGATTTCTGGATTTTTCTCAAAAAATCAGATCTGACCATGGAGTCACATGGTGACCATTATCTGAGGCTGACTAGAGATCCCCCTTTGGAAGGAAAGTAGATTCTCCAGCTTGCTACAGACTCCATTTCATATTCATGCTTCCTGCTTGTTCCATCTGAAATTTATGGCCCTTGGCTACCTAATCAAAACTACACATGGCCTTGCCTAATGTACCTGAATTTAATAAACACAAGAATCATAGCCGATTCAATCTGAGATTGAAAAGCAAATGTATATATGAAGGGAGAGACATACATGTGTGTAACACATGATAGGAGACATATGATCTCCAAGAAGAGCTGAGACATGAGGCCCATCCCCCAAGGAAAAACATTCCAAAACTCACAGCCCTCCTCCCTCTCCCCACAAATCTTGGGAAGCTGGCCAGCCCTGATAGGAGAGGAAGAGGAAAGAGTCAAATGTGCTATTGTGTTCTGGTCTAGTCTACAACAATCACCATGTCGGGGGAGGCCCCAGAGCACTAGATCTGATTACCTACTGATTGTGATTTCAGCTTGCAGAACAAGCCTGTTCCTATTAGTGACTGTATACAATTACTAACTGATATGCTTTTGGGATTTTACCACAATATGCTTTTCAGGGATTTCTCATTTCTTGCACCATCCTCTACACACAGTCACACAGACATTTACACATGTGCACACACACACATATACACAAACACACATGCTCTTACCTTGATAGGTCAGATAGCAGGTGGCTCAAAAGGAGTCTGAAACTTAGCTCTGTTTCAGGGTCCATTTTTTTCTTCTTTTAATCCCCACTTAATGACCACATCCATTAAAACCTATCTTCCTTGCTGAATGTCAGAGTCCAAAATGGAAAGGCCAGGGATGGGAGTGGAGGGATCTATCTACCAATTATTTTCAGTAAGTGCCTAATTCCAAACTAAATCAGAACTGTAAAAATGTACTAACTTAACATCTCAGGATCTCATCCAGAAATAGCCAACATCCAATATGAATAAAAATGTGCATAGCATGATACAAGGTATATGTTGAAATGGGCAATTGAGTACAGATCCTTTAGTTGATGAGATGACAGAAATAGTTCTTAAAAATTAGGACAGATAAAAAAAAAGTCAGCAAAACAGGGAACTAAGTATCATAGAGATCACTGTGGCCTTTGGAGAAATTTCTATCAAACTGGATGCAGCCATAGGGAAATTAGGCTGGTGTAATAAGATCAGACATTTTGAGTCCAAAGCACCCCTTCAAGCATGGAAGAACACAAACAATGCTTCCTCCCGGTAACCCAGGGTAAGGCAGTCTTCTATCTGTTCTACTTTCTGGTGGTGTAAGGTACGTGCCTCAGGAAAATCCTGTTGAAAATAGAAGGGCTCATTCTACGTAAAGGGTTTTAGCATTTGAAATGTAGGTTCTGGTAGAACACCAAGAAGCTGGACATTTTCTAGAATTCCTGTCGGATCCTTTCATCAGCCTAGGAAGTGCCTGAAAATAATGATTCAGTGAGGAACTGGGAACAGAGAGATGTTGCATAGACCTTAATGGATTTGCTTCCATTATTCAGTTCAGCCCAATTCAATCAGAACTACTCTGTGTCCAGCACTGTGCTAAGGGCTATAACAAATGTGAAAGAAGTTTATGACAAAGCTCTTGACCTCGAGAAGCTTGCCGTCTTGTTGGGTAGGCACTGAAATCAATCTAATCTTTACCTAATCTCAGGTTTCTTATGTACCATTACACAAATACATTTATTAAGTTATAACAAATTAAGTTAAAATCCATCACTGGTTGCATTCCAGCATAGCTAAAATGAGTAGATAATGTCAAGTGTTGAAAAGAATGTGGAGCAACTGGGCCTCTCATATATCTATGATAGAAGAAAAATTGGTAACACCATTTTGGAAAATTCTTCCGCAGTATTTGTAAATATAAGTATATCCCAAGATCCAGAAATTCTACTTCTGGATTTATACCCAACTGAAATCAATGTATATTTTCACCAAAATACATATATAAAAATGGTCACAGCTACACTATTCATAAAATAGCCCCAAACTGGAAACAACCAAAATGGCCATCAGTAGCAGAATAGTTAAGCAGCATACTCAGGCAATAAGCTACTAAAGAGCCTGGGAATAAACAAACCATACCGAACAATATGAATGAGTCTTACCAACATAATGTGAGCAAAAAAAGACAGACCAAAAAAAAAAAAAAGACAACTAATACAATATGATTGCATTGGTATAAAGTTCAAAAGCAGAAAAACTAATCTATTGTGGTAGAACTAAAGATAGTGGTTATCTTTGCTCAGAAAGGATAGTCGTTTGAATGACAAGCAAGAGGAAGACTCTGGGGTGCTGATCATGATTTATTTCTTGATCTGGGAGGTGATCACATGAGTCACATGAGTGTTCACTTTGTGCAAAATCACTGAGCTCTATGTGATTTGCACACATTTCTACATAATTTGTCAATAAATAAATCCATACAAGGGTCACATTGAGTATTTTAAATGCATCGATATTTTCTAAACATTCTACTAATGGAGAATTGAAGCCCAGAAGAGTTGTAGAAATTTACTTCCGGCAGTCTTTGACTGGGATCAGGAATTGCAAGTTTCTGAACTCCCTGTTCTGTGACTGATTCTCTAGACAATTTTAGAAAAACATTACTTGTCATATCTCTATTTTTAAAAATAGCAAGTTTGGCTTTCATTCTTCAATCACCATCTAATAGGTTTGCCTTTAAGGGTAAAATATGTGAAATTGCCTGGCAGTTGATGCTTTCAATGTTAAATCAAAATGAAAATTCTAGTCCCTTTAAATTTTCATGATAGGTAACAAAATTCTGCTGCACATAGGGAATGGGTTGTTATTATCCAAAGGAAATCATTCTCATTCTCATCCTCTGCTCAGCCCACAGGTAAAGTTTAGACTGTCTGCCATAAATCTTTATGTGGAAGCCAAGCTCTCCTTTCCTTTCCTTTCAGAGGGACGGGGACAGGTGCTTTCTCAATCCTTACATGGATGGATTCCTTTGCTCTGAGGAACAGGAGAAGAAACAAGTCTTAGCAGAATCTGAGCCAAAATGAAAAGAGAGTTGGTCTTGATAGAAGGGGACCTGGGGCTGTCTCTATTTAGCCGGAAAATTGTAACCAGTCATTCTACCCCTCAAATTTCAATTTACTCATGTTTAAGATGGAGCCATAACAATCCTACTTACGTCATTGGGTTGTCTTGAGGTAAAAGTGAGACTATGTATATAAAAGGTTTTTGGAAACTAGAAAGCGCCACACAAATGCAAAGGATTATATTTGTGTAAGAATGCTGTCAGTAAACTCTGTTGTTTTAAAGTCAGGGGTCCAGGGGATGAGAATATAGCACAGTGAGCAAGACAAACAAGGTCCCAGCACTCAAACAGCTTATGTAGTGAGATCTTTATACATAAGATAGCAAAAGGCCAAACAAAAAATAAGATGACTTTGATGGTCAGTAATATTGTCATAACATTGTGTGGTGACAGATGGTGACTACAGTGATCATGGTGAGCATTGATTAATGTATAGAATTGTGGAATCACTATGTTGCACACTTGAAACTAATATAACATTGCATATTAACTATACTTCAATAATAAATAAATAAGTTTGGCTAATTAAAAAGTGCTATGAAGAAAATAAAGAAAGCAGTGCAACAGAGAGTGACTAGGAGATTCCATTAGGTTGGATGACCAAGGACAGCCTCCCTGAAAGGAGGTCTTTGAGGCTGTGTCCTCAAAGGGAATAGGAAGCTCTGGAGGCAGAATGCTCCAGGCACAGGGGACAGCAGAGCCAAAGGTGCTGAGATGGGAGGACGCTTCATGTGTGTGTGAGGACCAAAGAGAGAGCCCCTGTGGTTAGAGCAGAGAGAGAAAGGAAAGATGGCCTGACAGGCAGGCAGAGGCCAGAGCACAGAAGACATCATGGATTGTGCTAGAAGCTGGTCACTTAGGGAAAGGATGTAGGTAGAAATGAGGGCACAGGACCAGGATTCGTTTAAAGCAGAGGAAGAACCGGCAGCAAAAGACTTTTCTCCCAGGGAAATAGCTGTGAAACCATAAAATCAGGCCTTCCTCTGACTTGCAGTATTTCAGATAAACACCACTCAGGTTTCAGACATGGATTCACTTTGAAGCTGGTGAGGGGTAAGCTTCAGAATGCCCCACTTGTACAAGGCTCTTCCAAGGCCCCTGGAGGTACTTCAGCATTTTGTAATACAATTTGGTATTCTTTTTCTTCAAAATATCTCCCCAAACCTATCTCTACCCCTGAATGTGTCCAAATGTTATTGCAAATTTCTAGAATCAGAACTTCAGCAACAAGTCAGAACCCAGAGGTTTGTAAATATGCCTCCTTTTGACTACTCAGGGTTCATTTCAACCAGCTGGGAAGCCTGAGATCAACATTTCTGTGGGCTGCCCTACTTACTTCCCTTTGCCTGACTAAGCCCTGGGACCAAACTTTTCACAGTCTGACCCTGGCTAACCTTCCCAGCCTCATTCTCCGTGGCTTCTCTAACCTTCTCCCTCCTCTGCCTCCACTACCTCCCCACACCTATAAAAATCTTCAGCAACGTGCTCCTGTTCTGGCAACCAGTAAATCCTTTCTTGGCTCTGTATTTTTATACATGTTATTCCTCGTGCCTGAATGCTCTTCCCCCTTCTCCTGTCAAACCCTTGTTGCACCCATACTCTACAAAACTGGAGTCCTCTTGCCCTTCTCCAATTACTGCTCCCAAGACACTGAAAGCATCACTCAATGAAGACACCAACCTCAGTGTAATCAGTTACTCTTTACATGACTATTCTCCTCACACCCCCTCCGCAGCACACTGGCCCAGTAGATTCCTGGAGAACAGTGCATATTCATCTCCTGCATTCTCTTGCCCTATCCCAGGATCTAGCACATCAAGTAGTGAATCAGTGGATGGCAATCTCCCAAATGTTCAGCAGGAGAGAACATGAATGTTTGAGGAAGCTTCTAGTTTGGACAAAATACCTCTAAGCATTTTTTTTCTTTTTAATTTATGTCCACATCCATCCCAGTATGCCCAGGGCCTGGTAAATACTGGGTGATCGGTAAGCAGCCGTTGGTGGAGTCGTTGTGCATGATTCCAATACAAAGTGCAGGCACTGCCAGGTGGCTCCCCTGCTCTCGTGGGGAGCTCACACTCCAGTGCAAGGTGTAGCACGGCTCTAATTATAAACAAAAGTGAGTAAATAGCTAATTTCAAATAGCAGAAAGTATTATGAAGACCTTAAAAGAACCACAGGTAGAGGAAGGGAATTACGGTGAAAGGGCACCAAGGTTGACACACTGTAAAGGAGTAACCAATGACTTATCCCTGGGGTTTGCTCCACAAAAGAGAACAAAATCCTCTGGTTCTCTCAGGGGCTACAGGTTTGGCAAGGAGGTGGATGTGGCTTGGTTGGAACTCCTTCCCCTGAAAACTCTTCCTGAAGCCCTGTGCTAGGAGCAAAGCTTTCCCAGGGCAGTCACAGGCCTGGTGCCAGGCAGCTGGGTGGTAGAGCCGGCCTCAGTGTTTACTAAACAAACCAATGTGATTATCCTGTCAAGATCTGAAAGACAAAGACAAAAAACTTAGCATAAATACAAGGCCACCTATTCAATTAAAGCTTCAAACCAGGGCAGCTAAAAGCCTGAATATAAAGCAGTCAGGGAGAGTTTTATTAAAAGTGAGTTACATAACTTGAGACTTGCTTGAGACTCAAACAAAGGCGTTCTTATCTCAAGGTTAAAGCAAAGAATTAAGACTAGCAGCGGTCTCCAAGCACTTCTCCTAAAACTTGCTGCCGTAGTGAGGGCCCAGCCTGGGAATGAAGGGTGACAGAGGCCTCTCCAGCCAGCTGCTCCCTTGGGTTCCTTAGGACGTCTTCTGGGTGGGCTGTTGCTCCCCGCTGATGGTGGAATGGCAGGGCAGTCACATCAATCACCAACTCATAACTCAAGAACTGTCCCATTCCACCACCCACTCCTGTTATGGTGAAGAAACCCTAGAGATGACCCAGCCAGGTACTGCGGGACAGGGACCAGACCTGCCAACCAGGCCAGCACCCCTTCCACTCCACCCCACCACCTGCACCTTCAGACACATCCACGCACCTTGGTCAGCAGCCCATGGCTGGAGGGGGCAAGGGCACACGCCCCCAAACACTGGCTGAGGCCAGCCCCAGCCCCACCCCCAGCCCCACTGAGAGCTTCATTTTTCTCCTTTTCCTTTCTTCGTTCTACCCTTTTCCTTCCCAACCCACTGATGACACAGAGGGACCCAGATGCATTGTTTTGTCTTACTGGCACATGGGAGGCAGTGCAGTCTGGAAACAAAATGTTTCTCTTTCAACCTCTTCTACCTCTCTATTCTAGCCTAAGCCTTGTCCACCCGGGCCTCTAGCCACCCCCATCCCTGACCCAGCCTTTTCCTCCTTTGTGCAAGTCAAGAGTCCTATCAGTGGACATAATTAAAAGATAAAGTCTTTGGGCAGCCCAGGTGGTTCAGCGGTTTAGCGCCGCCTTCAGCCTGGGGCATGATCCTGGAGACCCGGGACCCAGTCCCACGTCAGGCTCCCTGCGTGGAGCCTGCTTCTCCCTCTGCCTGTGTCTCTGCCTCTCTCTCTCTCTCTCTATGTCTCTCATGAATAAATAAATAAAATCTTTAAAAAAAAAAAAGATAAAGTCTTTGGGACAGGGACTTCTGGCTCTCCCAGAGATTATAATTTAGAGGTAATTCTGGTGCTCCAAGGGGAATTGAAGCTACCCAACTCCCCCACCATCTCCTTGAGGGAGCAGTCATCCCATCCTGGTGTCTGTCACCAGCTCCAGTCAGGGGCTCCTGCTTCAGTGGAACCTACATTTGCCAATGCTGTACTCCGAGGTCACACCCTCGGGTCCTGTCCACCTTGGGATGTGCAACGCTAAGCAGCTCAGAAGTCCTGACTTGCACAAAGGAGAAAGGGGTGATGTTTGAGCCACGTATGGCAGCAGGCAGGTGGTTTATAGCTTTAAATCCAGTGGGATGTCATCCAAGCTGGTTCTACAGAGGGACAATGAAGAGCTTCTTTGGAGGACCAGGCGGGGCTAGGTTAAAGCACCAGGCAGGCTCTTTGAGCCGTTCTGTTCTGTAGGCTCCCAGGAGTGTTGGCATTACACAATCTCTTGCCGGACAGACAGGCAGAACTGGCAAGCTCCCTGGAACACAACGAGGTCTTAGGAGAGAGCTTTTTCCCTGCAACTCTGCCAGTGTTCCTAATCACACTGGCTCTCGATTTAGGGACTTCAAATGACAAAATGATAAGGTCTGAAATTTGTTTTGCCGCACCACAGAAAATTGTAAGACTCCCCCTGGGCCAGAAAATTTTTCTAAGTGTTAATTCTGAATAAGTGGCTTTTCCAAAACCCTTCGGCATTAGCTAAGCACGCCAGAGAGAATGAAAACTTGCCTTTCTGGGGGACTAGGTCCTGCGCTGTCCCTTTCTCTTTACTGGGCAGGGTTTGTCTTAAATTTGCATGTAAACAAAGGGCTCCAGCAGCAAACTGGGTGGCTGTTGCTGGGTTGTTTTGCATTTTTCCATCATCTTATTTAGAAAGCAAATATTATTATTTCTTATTTTGGCTCCCTCCAAGTGAAATAAATGGTCTTTTAGAACCAGCATATTTCGGGATTAGTTTGTGTCAGGATTTATGAGAATGTCTGTTTAAACTTCTAATGCTGGGATCCCTGGGTGGCTCAGCGGTTTGGTGCTTGCCTTTGGCCCAGAGCGTGATCCTGGAGTCCTGGGGTCAAGTCCCACATCAGGCTCAAGTCCCACATCAGGCTCCCTGCATGGAGTCTGCTTCTCCCTCTGCCTGTGTCTCTACCTCTCTCTCTCTCTATGTGTCTCTCATTAATAAATAAATAAAATCTTTAAAATAAATAAATAAAAATAAATAAATTTCTAGTGCTGCCTTTAGACCTATCCAAGAGTGAAGTCTCCCCAGGGTACCCAACTACTCCCAGAGGGTAAACCCCCTACAAGGAATCAGCCAGGGAGCTAAGTAAAACAGGAGGAAGGCTGCCTCTTCTGTGGCATCCAAGGGTTGGGCCTACCGACTTCTGATTGTACTTCTGGAAACTACCATCCACCTCTACTGAAGTTAGCTACTGGAAAGAGTCACAGAATATCTCCATGGTATTTCCTTCATGGATGTCATTGAAAACATGGTATAACTGTCTTGCAAGACTCTCTTTATGAGGATTCTTAGGAGAAATTTCATTCTGGACTTAAGACCACAGGCATACATACCTTTTTTGAATAATTATACCACCTTATGATATTTGCATGCAGTCTTCAGAACCCAGCCATACATTCTGGATGGAACCTGCCTATGTAGTTCTATCAGGGCTGCCCTGAGGTGATGATCTGCCTGACTAGACCTTCAAATCCCAGAGAATACCTCCTAGGAACCATCAACCCAGACCCAGAGCTTCAAGAAGCCTGACCTCAGCCCAAAAGCAGATCCCTATGGACATATAATTTTTTCAATAACAAATATTTCATATGACAAGTATGTACAGAGCATCTACTATGTGTCAGAGGATATAGCCATGACATGACAGGCACAATTCGTTCTTTTCGTAGAGTCTAATAGGATTTATTTCACTGGATCCATTTGAGCTTGTAGATATGCCAATGAAATTAACAGTCAGCTAAGAAGGAAACCTCAGAAAAAGACCAGAAGACCAAATTAACAGCAACAATGAAAAGATGGAGCCAGAGTGAATGAGAACACATAGCAAAAGAGAAAACCTATATTTCTGTTAGCAGTATAGTCTTGGGCAAATGACTTAAACCCCTGAGTTCCCACATCTAAAAAATAATTATACCACAAAGGCTTATCGTGAGAAATAAGTGAGATAAAGCTCTTAACACATACTGATAAAGCTCCTTGCACATACTCAACAAATACTGGCTGCAACTTTCACTACTATCCAAGGAGTGCTGAGGGGAGTAGAGCCCATAGGATGAGCATTGTGGCCACTTGACCCATTTCAATGGGATTGGCGGGATTGGTGTTAGCAGGAAATGGAAATGTGGGGACAATAGAGGGGTCATGCCTGTGAGTTCACCTGAAGCCTACTATTTCCCGTAGAAATTCTCTTACACTTCACTAATTTTTCATCAATCCTCATACCCTCTCTCTTTTCAGATACAGAAACTCCCTTTGTCCCTTCCATTTTACTGATGAGAATGGTTTCCTTTTTATTGATCTTGGCCAATGTTAGAAAGTTAGCACAGATAGAAAGTCCAGACTTTCTAACTCACGTTTGTGCATTTTCTCACCCATGTTTGTGCATTTTCTGTTCTGAGGGAAAGCGGAAATCAATTGGTTTTCTTGTTTTTTCCTTTTTGGCAGTAGCAAGCAGTGTCACATGCCACACACAGAAGTCTAAACAGCACACATTCTAATTTAGGAGTTCCTTACAACTGGCTTTGGGGTTATTGCTTCTCTAAAGTAAATAGTCAAATACCTCATTAAATGTAACATCTAAGTGACTCTTGGCTGCAGCCCTTGACCTAGAATTCTGGGGTGCAAAAAAGTTAGGGAAGTTCCAAAGATGTCGTTCCCTCTGGCTCACATATCAGCCTCAGTGAATGGCTCACTTCTGTTTCAAGGGGTTGATCTTCTTTGTACTGTCTGGGCAATGAAAGTTGCATTTCAAAGCAACAAGATCCTAAAATCCCAGATTTTGAAAAGCCAGTTTCCTCATGTTCTGTGCTTCATTGTACCCATCGGCTCCTGCCCACACCCATTCCTCTACCCCTCCTTACCCTTTATGGCCCTGAAGAACTTCTCCAAGTCCAAGCAGAGAGTAGTTCTATCAACAAAGTGGTGAGAGGCCCACTCCCACCCCCAGCACTGGAGCCGCAAGAGTTGAGACACACTTAAGAGAAATGACCTTGCTGTAGGAAAACCTAGAAAGGCTAGGAGATGATGGAGAAAGAGCATGCCACTAGTAATTTCTACTCATGCAAGGTGCACAGGTCAGCAATATAAATAGAACAGGGCAACTCTCAAGCCTTCATGCCTTTATTCTCCATAGACATTTTAGTGCAAATGAGCTAGATTGGGCTCAACATAATCCCAGTTTATTGACCCTCAGTTACCTTCAGGGAATCAGTTGGCCCTTCCAACCCATTGCTAATGAAATTTGGGTGAAGAAAAACCCACTGGGCATAAACTCTACATCCAGAATCTAGAGTTAACTGTGACCATTGGTAACAGTTTTTGGACAAAGACAATGTTTTTAGAAACCTACTCTATTATGGCTCTGCACCATAAATTCAGGGGACCACACCCTTACTTCTCTTATCTCCTCAGCCTGGTCTCTTAAGGAACCGTTGAGTGTTTATCAACTATTCATTCTGGTAAGAGTGATAAGGAGAAATGCTTTTGTTTTCTATGATAAAGTTTCTGTGTTCTGTTCTCATGGTTAGGCAAGTCACCACAGCCTGGGAGATTTATCAGTTACCCACGCCAATTTTGGGAGCTTACAACTTTGAATCAAACCAGAGATATTCGCTATTTGTACAAATCTAGCAAGCCAATGTGGAAAACTCAGGAGAGAATATATACTTTGACCAAATTATTCAAGTTGACAACATCCCATCTCCTAGGTCGATTTTTTTTTTTAATTTTTATTTATTTATGATAGTCACAGAGAGAGAAAGAGAGAGAGGCAGAGACATAGGCAGAGGGAGAAGCAGGCTCCATGCACCGGGAGCCCGATGTGGGATTCGATCCCGGGTCTCCAGGATCGCGCCCTGGGCCAAAGGCAGGCGCCAAACCGCTGCGCCACCCAGGGATCCCCCTCCTAGGTCGATTGACCACTGAATCATAATGCCTGATAGCCACATGACCCTTCAAGGAGAGCTTACAAAGCATGTTCTCATTTGTTATCTCCTGACACTCCCAGCAGCCCTCTTGCTGTGGACTTGACTGGTGTTATCACAGAGCAGGCTCTGAACTCTGAGCCCAAAGGATAGAGCTCCAGCTCCAGCCACTTCCTTGGTTGATGTGCTTGGGTAATTTCACTTCAACTCTGATCCTCAGTCTTCTCTTCTGCACAAAGGAACTAAAACACCCAGAGATGGATGGAACTGACAAAGCTTTAGTTTCAGGACCTACTGTTGTACGATTTCTTTTCCTTTGGTGCCACAGTTCTTTGATCACTCTGCTTCAAAGAATGAAGAAGTAGACCAGACACAGAGTGGTGGGCAGCAAAGCAAAGTTTATTGAGTGACAATACAAAGCTCCCAAAGAGAGAGAGGGGACCTGAGAGGGTTGCAGATTTGACGTTTAGATCTAGGGGTTTTAATGGGCTTGTTGGCAGGCTGTTTTAATCTGATTAATCCTCTACGCGCCTGTCACCCAATCAGGTTTTTGTCATGTACCTATCATGTGGGAAAGGGTGGAGGGCTCCCTCCAGGGTGGTATAAAATCCTTTTAAGGGTGGTTTCCTCTTAGGGCAGGGGGACTCCTTGTCCCTGCCTGCCTTACTTCTGACTTTCCTTCATTACTACCACCTGCACAGGCTGTGAACCTAATTTTGTGTCCCTTTCCTTAGAGAAGACTCCCCAAATTGTAATAAGCTTCAGGACTCAAAAAACCTAGATCAATTTCCCAATAAGACCTGTTTAGTCTCGTACCAAGAAGCCAAAATATGACTGGTATTTTTATGGCCTCAGCTCTGCCAAATGGCCCGTGATGATCACCATTCATCACGTACTAGAGGGACTTTGGTGGAGAATTTCTTTCCACTGCATCGGAGCCCCTGGTCTGGAGATTACACCATCACCTCTGTTAGGGCATTTGACCAATGTCTGCTTGAAGCGCAAGAGCCCTCTGTATGAATAGCTGCAGCCCTCGTCTCAAGGTGGGACGAGCTCTGTGATACAATCCTATAATCCATGCTCCTTTGGGATCAGATTGAAGCTAGACTGCAGCTGGGCTGACATCCTTACTTAGTTCTTTCTGCTTCCCTCACTCCCTTTCATCACCCTGCAAGTTATATGTCTGTGAATCCTCACCTGGGGCCCAGCTTCCAGGGTACCTGACCTAAGACATAGTGATAAGGAGAGTATATCATTATCACCCATGTCAAAGCCTATCTGGTCCACTTTCAAACACAAAGAGCCATGAGCTCCTGAGACCCCTGCAGCCAATGCTCAGGCTACAGCACAGATGTATTTACTTATTCCATGACTAGTATCCCTATCTGAGGCCCATCCTGGGCCCCTAGCCAAGATCAGAGATGCAGGGTTCTAGGTACCTTTGGAACTAGGCAGTGGGAGGGTGAAGGCCGTGAAGCTGAGCGTTTGGTAAAACTCTACACTGTGACCGCCCCACCCTTAATGTCTTCCCTGAGCACTTGCTTTACATGTTAGGAAAGGAGACCAAGGATGATGAGAAAAGAATGATTGGTAGCATTATGCCTCTTTTGATCATTTTCTCAACGTTTTTTTACTGCAGGAGATTTATAACTAGCTCTTTGTCCCCGCTGAATAGATGAGAAATCCAGGCTCTCCAGTGTTGCCTGTCATTTTAGAGAAGACAGAGTTCGGAAGGAAAAAGATTTAGAGTCTCTTTCTGTCTCATCTCTGATTTGGCCTGTGACTTTAAATGAATTAATTGTCACCCTTTAGCACTCATGTGTGTGGCATGGAAATTTACTTTCATGCCCCACAGAGTAAAGACTCTTGGAGAAAGATATCATAACAGCAAGACGACCATCTACAAAAGAGACATAATTTTTAAATCACCAAAAAGGACACACAAGGAATTCTTCATGAAAGGGAATAAAATGTGAGGCAGGAAGTACTTATTACCCAAGTGTTTGCTCCCCCAGGCCTTTAGCGCTAAAGGGTCTAGAGATCATTAGTCCGCCACTTCCTTACACAAATGAGACAGGCAGGTATAGGCTTTGCAGACACATTGTGAGGAGCTAGGTCCAAATACAGAAGTATCATTTAAGGGAGAGAGGAACAGGTAGGCCTGATGAAGCTAGGCAGGTATATTCCAGAAAGAGCTATCATAGGCTGGAAAAGCCCAGTTAGGGGACTACCGACCCAAGAAGCAAGGGCTCAGGGAACTCACCCAGGTAAGGCTTCCAGTGCCCAACATGGAATTCACCACAATCCTGGCTTTCTGGATCAAAAGTTTCCCATAGATATCCTTGGAACTTATCTCAGAATGTGGATAGTACTATATTGAGTAGGGAGCAAAATAACAGGGTTAACTGTGTGACCTTGGTCAAATTACTATTTTCCATTTCCTTGTCTGTAGTAGGTCCTCCTTTACTCATCTTTTGGGCTGGAATCAGATTCTGTTCCAGGCAAGTATGTATGAAATTGCTTTGAAACCTGTAGAGTGAGAACTGTCAATGTAAGATAATAACATCTGTGGATAGATAAGAAGGGAGAGAGAAAAGAAAGCTTTTCAGAATAGGAAGAAAGGAGCTCTAAGATCTATAGGCTCATTCAGCCTGGTCGCTGAGCCGATGCAAGGCCAGGCTTACAATGCATGCAGAGTCTTCCCTACTGTTGAGAGGGAGCTGGGAAGAACCCCATCCTCAGTGTCCAGTGCTCCTGGCAAGAATGAGTCTGCCTTTGGGAATCCACAGAAGTAGGAGCTGCCGTCTAGTCTTCCTATCATAAGCAACCACATATGGTCCATCTGTCTGACTGTTCTCTGCCATGATTTCTGGTTCCAATTCCCTCTCCAGCACCCTGTTGGGACTAGGGCCCATTCCTAAGCTCTGATCCAATTGGCTGGGGCCCTGTTCATTCCAGTCTCTTCCCCAGGACAGATGGACATGTTGGATAAACATATTAAATATACATAGAGCAACCAAACTATCAGAAATCCTGCCCTCTGCTTTACCTGCTCAATTCCAACAGAATCTCCCATGGACCTGCTCAGTCTGGATCACACTCAGCACCACTCCCCTGGCTTAATGGTTTGAACCACGGATTCCACTCCTGGGGGAGGAGTCTTCTGCAATTCCCCCCATTCCAGCTATTCCCCCCCCCCCACATTGACATTAGTTGCAACATTCTCCCTCTTCCCCTGGAGCCTACAATACTGATAATGACAGTTTCAAATATCTTTCCCTAAAAATTTCAGCAAAGGAAGGCACAAGATAAAAGGCTCAAAAGAAATAAGGAGCATGTACTTCTAAAATTTTCATCCTTCAAAGGAACAATCAAAGATAATTAAAATATTAGTGAAGAAAACAGTTATATTTGCATATTCTTTAAATTATAAATTAGCGTGCTGCTCCTTAAAAAAAGGTTGTTGTTTTTTTTTTTTTATTTCAACAACTTAGGTAATTGAAGTGATGAAGTTTGTAGAACCCTGATTGCCTGTGAAATAAATACACCTTGTATGTTCTCCATACACCACTGGTGATTTTATATTGTATAAATTTTGATGATGTTCTGGGTAATTCTCAAACAAGTGGAAAAACAGATGTTAAGCTATCAGGCCAAACAGTGAAGTTGCTTTTGTTACTCCTCTAATGGTTTGCAAATATGACATGTGATGATTATTCCTCTGCTGGGCCAAGCAGGAAAGGACTATGGGCAGCTGAACGAGGGTAGAGTGTCCTTCAAAGTGTTGTTCTTGGGGATCCCTGGGTGGCGCAGCGTTTTGGCGCCCGCCTTTGGCCCAGGGCGCAATCCTGGAGACCCGGGATCAAATCCCACATCGGGCTCCCGGTGCATGGAGCCTGCTTCTCCCTCTGCCTGTGTCTCTGCCTCTCTCTCTCTCTCTGTGACTATCAAAAATAAATTTTAAAAAATTAAAAAAACAAAAACAAACAAACAAACAAACAAAACCAAAGTGTTGTTCTTGGAGCAGAGGAGAGTACTCCTAGAGGCTTCATCTTGAGATTACCAGTGCCAAACCAGACTGATTTAAACCAAGTGGCAGTTGGTGAGAAGTGGCTTCAGGGGCTTGGATTGGACACTCAGAGACAAAATGGGAAGACAGAGGTGGGAGCAGAGACAGGAAATTGTCTACTTGGAGAGGGACTGGAGTAGGTTTTGATAAATCCTTGGTAGCCTTGGAATGGCCAGGGAGGGAGCCATTTAGGCATCAGGTGGGTCTGGATTCTTCTCTTCCCTCCGGGAGCCTGTGTGAGAAGGGTAGGTCTCTGGAGGTAGAGAAAAGACTGAAGACATTTCTGGTTTTGATGCTAATTCACCTGCTGCATGGCAACTGGTCAGAAGGCAGATGATGACTTTCTCCTGAAGTCACAACTCAATCTACTCACCTCTAAATTCACCAATATTGCAGCACCAAGGATGGGCACAGCCTCAAACTTAGAATAACCACGCATCTGGAACAGGAATTCACACTTTGTTTTGTTTAGTGGGAAGTGTCTACTTCTTTCATCTTGACTAACAGGTAATGTGGTCAATCATTTAGATCAAGTCTGGTAAACAAAGCAGGCAAATACAATTTGGAACCCCAAATCACAGTGAGAGCATATGGGGTCCCTAATTAACATGGCTCCCAGGGGCTTTGCTGGGACTAGCTGGTTATTAACCTAGACAGCAGAAAGAACATTTCAAAGGGGCAAAGGTAACAACTGAGAGAAGAGGAGGAAGGTCCCTCATGAGGGTCAAAAGCTTGAATCGTCAACTATTGTGTTCATGGTTACTCTTCTACTTAAGATCCTTCTTTGGCTCCCCCTTGTCAAAGGATGACCCCCAACCACCATTGTCCATTAGGGTGACATACAAGACCCTGGCTTGGCCTTATCTCTTCACATGACCTCCAGATATTTAACTTCAGGCATCCAGATTGCTAGTGACTGGGTTGATCTAGTAACTACTCAACCATTAGTCAGCTTTCCTCACCCTGTAATAATTCCTGCCTTTCCTATGCCTGGGAAATGCCTCTTCTTCCTTAAAAATCAGACCTTCCCCTCTCCAGCAAGGTGCCTCCCCCAGTTGACCATTCCCTCTTTGGGCCACTAACCTAGTTTCTGCACCGCTTTATTAGACTCATTGATTTTATGAGTCTGTAAATCCCTCCAGGTGAAGATGACTGTGACTTACCACCCTCCATACTTTCAGTGCCCAGCACTGTGAATGGCACAATTTAGGAACTTCACCAATGTTTGTTGAATCAAATTGAATTGAAATTGAATATGACAAAAAATTGACTATGACTCTGAAATAACAAGCATTTTTTTAAAGATTTTATTTATTTATTCATGACAGACACAAAAAGAGAAAGAGGCAAAGACACAGGCAGAGGGAGAAGCAGGTTCCATGCAGGGAGCCCGATGTGGGACTCGATCCCACGTCTCCAGAATCACACCCTGGGCTGAAGGCAGCGCTAAACCGCTGAGCCACCAAAGCTGCCCGCATTTTCTTTTTCTTGTCTAACTCACAAATAGTGTGAGAAGAAAAATAAAGTAATATGTGCGTACCATCTCCAAATAAATTATCTTAAAGAACAACTTCTATGTGAATTTTGGATCTGCAAATTCTATCAAAGAATTCTATACATGAAGGTAAAACCAAATTTGTTTCCTCAGTTTACAGTTTAGACCCAGGATGACATTCAGTTAACTTTATCCATTAGTGGTTGTAAAAAAGGTGGGTGTTCTAATTAATCAGATTAAGAGCCATCATAAAAGAACACAGGAGACCTGGATCCTGGGTCCTGGCTTTTCCATTTACCACCTTCTATGGACTCTGGGCAAATCACTTCATCTGAATTCCTTCAGCTTCAGAATGTGGATTATAAGTTGTCTTGTTTAAAATAGGGACATCTGGGGATCCCTGGGTGGTGCAGCGGTTTGGCGCCTGCCTTTGGCCCAGGGCACGATCCTGGAGACCCGGGATCGAATCCCACGTCGGGCTCCCGGTGCATGGAGCCTGCTTCTCCCTCTGCCTGTCTCTCTCTCTCTCTCTCTCTCATAAATTAAAAAAAAATTAAAATAGGGACATCTGGTTGGCTCAGTAGTTGAGCAGCTGCCTTCAGCTCAGGTCATGATCCCGGGGTCCTGGGATCGGGTCCCAGATTGGGCTCCCCACAGGGAGCCTACTTCTCCCTCTGCCTCTCTCTCTCTAAGTCTCTCATGAATAAAAAAATAAAATCTTTAAAAATAAAATAAAATACTGGATAACTGCAAATTGATCTGTCAGTATGAGGTATCATTAGGTATACCTGACCAATTCCCTAGGAATAAATAACTTAACATTTAACACCAGAAAATATTAAGCAAAACTCACATCTTTCTTTGATGATTCAGAAGGCACTTCAGCAAGAGCTTTGAGCTCATCATTATAAACATCATTTCCCATTACACCATTTGCACTTTGTGCAAATACCAGTCAGTTAATAGAAAGTTCCATTTGATAGAATGGTACATAAAGCAACCTTTGAATAATATTGTATATTTTTTTGAATGGACACACCATGAAACAATTTAATGAGGTTACTGCCAAAACAGCTTTGAGTTTTCATGAGTTAAATGCATAGCTATGGCTGGAAAGGATTGTTTCAACTCTGTCAGCTTAATCACGGTTTACTGGTCCCAAGGGGGTTTCAAGGGATGGTGTCAGGCATTACCATGTGTGGTCAGTGACTCACACCCAAATCACTGTTTTCAGGCAGGAGACTCAAACATTTGGGCAATAAGCCTTGTAAAATTCTTATTTATAGGGAGGTTAAGCAGCCTTTGGGATTAGTCTCATCCAAAGAGGGTTTTAAAGACCTGCATTGACTGCAAATCAGAATATTCCCATTTACTTCCGTGACACAGAAACTGCATTCTAGGGAAAACATTTGTCTTCCTCCAGACTTGCTAAACACTATATATCTTGGTGAACATTACCTTATAAAGAAGTGGCCTGGGAGCTGAACAAGAGCTGTCCACTGAAGCTACATGTTCAATCTCATAAACTCATCCACCACTGGGAAATTCCATTTGTAATTTTGTTCTGAGACAGGATCAGAAAGAAAAGGTGGCAGGGCTGTTCTTGGGGCAAAGACTGGATTAAAATCTCTAGAGAAATAAAATCAGGTTTGGCAAAGTAAGGAGGACAGAAGAATTGGATGACTGATTGAGTCCAGCCAGGAAAGTGCTGGAAATGAGATGGAAAAATTGGAAGTCATGGTGGAAGGGAAGTAGAAGCTTCTGGAAAGAGGCTGGAGCAAAGGGGACTCCCATGCAGGATCAAGGGGAAGCTCTGCAAAACTTGACATGACATGAAAGAGCATCATCAGTAATGAAGGAGGTAGCTGGCGTGAGAGAGAGCCAGTGGCAGTGAGGCAGTGCTTTTGCCCCAGTTCTAAAATGGAACAACCCACACAAAAGCCATGTTTCTCAAGTGAGAGCTGTGGAGTGACCATCCACACCTGGAGCTTGTTTGAAATGCAGAGGCCCAGGCCCCATCCCTGATCCACTGAGTCAGAGCTTGCACTTTAACAGGAACCCTGGGGGAATTGGTGCACAGGAACCCGAGCCCTGTTTTATTTTAGGGCCCTGGCAACCTCCTCTCCTCCTTTTCTTTGTTTTCCTTCTTCTCCCCTTCATCTTTCATTACTTCTTCCTCAAATTCCAAAACCAGGTCATGCGTGAAAATCAGTATCTGCTTGTCTCGACCTGATCTAATTCAAACACTCAAATATATTGCTACTTGGTCCTGAGTCAAAGCCCAAACTAGCCTCAATTCATAAACACGTGAACAAAGTCATTCATCGGGCCCCAGAAAAACAGAAGGCAAGAGCCCTCCCCCACAAGACCTATATTTGTGTCATTTCTTGATACAGAGCCATAAGTGTACACAGGACTTTGTTGGGGAGCATGCCAACAAGACTATAATCCTTGCCCTTTAAAAAATATTTTTTTCTTTTTCTCTTATGCCTTAGGGAATAGCTAGGGTGGGGATAGTGTTAGGAAATCTTTGGGCCAAACTATATGAAATGAATGGAAGGAAGCCATAAGTATTTGTTAGGGCCTCCAGACCACTCTAAGAAAACAATCAAGACTTTCCCAAACAATATGCATGAGCAGATTCTTGCTGTGCAAGGAAACCAGCCCTCAGTTATCTAAAGAAGTCTCAGCCACACACGCGCGCGCGCACACACACACACACACACACATATCCCACAAGAGATCCTACAGGAATTTGGGCCAAAGATACCTGTTTAAAAAATAAATGTATAAGAGAAAATTTAAAAAGGAAAAATATTTCATAGTACTTATAAAAACAGCTAAATTAACTCTGAAATAGCCATTTGATAAAATATCATGTAGTCACTCAAATCAGAATTTCAATAATATTTAGCATAAAGCATTAAGAGTAAGTGGTGAGGCAGGATACAAAATATATTTATATTCACCATTTTCCCACTTTTACGTAAATAAAAAAGGGGAACTAAATATACCAAAACGTTAATGGCCTATATCTCCAAATTTGAGATAAGTGACTTAAATGTTACTCTCTGCACTCTTCTATATTTTCCAACTAGTATGGGCATACAACTCGTACAAGTACATGGTAAATGGTCACATTTGTCTCGGTAAAAATTCTTTCTTGACTTCACAAATTCTCCTTTCTCTCTACAGCCTCAACAAAGCCCACTTAATTTTCCCATCCAGGAAAGAGATGGTTCAGAGAATTCTATCCATTGGAAAAATCATGCCGGCTCTAGACACCGAGAAGAGGGGAAAGCAGGATCGGGAGGGGGTCAGAACGAGGAAATTTAACAACTTCCCAAATCGTCTTACATCAGCCCTTCAGTATGAGATTCTAGATTTCATTCAGAGCATTTTTCATTCCCAAACACACCCATCATTGATTGACACAGAAACACTCTAAAGTCCAAAAGCATGTTCACACACTATCCAGAAGCTCAGAAGCAGCACAATTTTTTGAGATATTCCAGTTCACTAGTTCTCAATTCTGGTGTGTGTTGGGGTTGCCTGGAGAGCTTGAAAAAATATTAACGCCCAAGTCCTACCCTCAGAGCTTCTGATTTTACTGGTCTGGGGTGTGGCCTAGGCATCTGGGTTTCCTTAGAGCTCCCGACTGGGTGATTGGATATGGAATGCTGTAGCCCCTGCTCTTACCCAAACTACCCTGCAACCCCACGGATGTACATTCCCTTGGTCCAGGTGACATATCCAGATTTAGCCAGCTCATCCCTGGCTTCCAGAACCTGATCACATATTTGGCTACAGGCAAAACAGCTACCTGACTATAATGAACTACAAGGTGGGCAGCCAGGTTCTGTAACTGTGCAAGAGGAGGAGGACCAATTTCAGCAGATAAGTCCAATCCTGACCACATGGGTAACACCTGCTTTTCGGGGCCAGACAGATGCAAGGTAATTCACTTGGCCAAGAGCTCTCCACTGCTGAGTGGTTGGGTCAAGATTCTCATCCTAAAGCCTCGGTCTTTCACCTGTATACTACAGGATAAAACATCGAATGCATTTTTAAAATATCTTTTGGATTTCAGAATAAGCTTAGATCTATAGAAAATTTGAGGAGAGAGCACAAAGAACTCCTGTGCAACCCTCACCCAGCTTCCCCTAATATTAACATCTTACCGAGCCGGGGTACATCTGTCCATACTAACACAGGGGCATTGCTACGTTCTCATTCTAACTACGGACTTTATCCAGGCTTCACCAGTTTCCTTACTAATCTCCTTTTGTCTGTTCCAGGATCCCATATTAAGGACTAATACATTTAATACAACATAGGAAATGTCACAGGATAATTAATTATCAAATGCAGACAGTAAAAAAGAGCTGAGAGAGACTCTTTTCTAGCTTTCTAGCTGAGAGAGGTCGAGGCATGTATCTCAGAACCAGTGGGATCTCTGATGTGCCTTGAGGGATGTGTCCTCCTTCCATGGCAGACAGGGGTAGGGCAGGCATTCCAGGTCTCAGGAATGTCTGATGGAGCTCAGTGTGCTAACTGCCTGAGGAATTTGCAGCTCACATTGGACAGAGTATAAGGCTCCAACCACAGACTGGGACCAGAGACCAAGAGGTCAAGCGTTGCTGTGCGGGAGAAGAGAAACTTTCCCACGCCCCGAAGTCACCCCGTTTGAGCTGTGCTCTGCAAAAATGCAGAGTCTCCAGATCCAGGCTTATTTCTGAAGTTACTCTCTCAAGTCAAAGGAACCAAAGTAACAAATTAAATATTCAGACTTGCTGCTCCTGAGGGGTCTCTATTCTTTGCTTCTCCAGGGGCCACTGTGGCCCTGAGGCTGCGTGGGGCTGGCGAGCAGGTGCTAGCACTGAGCCGCTGCCAGGAGGGAGCCAAACTGAGTCTGCCTGAGTAGAACCTCGGCACCCTTGGGGGACCCCTCAGCTCTGGCTGTCTCTCCTTAGGAAGTCACTGATCTTTGAGGTGGACTCGGCGCCCGAGGCAGGCTAGGACTGACATTTTAGTGTTCTGACTATATTTAACGTGGAATACATTCTAGATTTAGCTCTTCAGCTAGGACAGAATTTTCCCCTTCCCCTGCCCTCACTGTTCCTGCCTCGGGGCCAGGTCTAGGGTGAGGCAAGAGAGGTGGCTGGGGCACACAATTGAAGGGGGACCTTGTACCACCTTGAGAACAAGCACCTCCCTCAGTTCCCCTACCCCCGGGGCCCTCGGCTCACCTCACCCCAGCCCCAGCCCAGTTACCACTTCCCCATCCACTGCTCCACCCCTGTGGTATCACCACGATGATTTTTTAAAAAAAGATTTTATTTATTTATTCATGAGAGGCAGAGACTGAGGCAGAGGAAGAAGCAGGCTCCCTGCAGGGAGCCCCACGTGGGACTCCATCCCAGGACCCTGGGATCAAGACCTGAGCCAAGGCAGACACTCAACCACTGAGCCACCCAAGTGCTCCTCACCATGATGATTTAGCACCTGCAGAATAAAAAAGGGGCCAAGAAAACCCCCACATTTTGAGCTTTCCCTGTTACAACTAATAGAGGTTTAAATGTCCAAACCCCTCGCTTTGAAACAGGACTAAATATGAACAGTCCTCCCCAGGCAGCAGGCTAGTTAGTGAGGGCTTATGTTCAGCAGCTGCCATGTGGGACAGCAGATAAGACCTGGGACACGGCCACTTGCTGGGTCGTGCTGCATCAGGCACCCTCTGCTTCAGCTCCTCTACGGACTCTGTGCCTGAGGAGTCTGGGGTTTAGAAAGAAGAGAGATTCTGGAACTTCTGAGTCTTCTGACTTAGAAATATAAAGCCAGTGGGAGAAAGAAGTAGGAGAGCCGGCCAATGGTCCAGAGAGATCAACTTGGCAGAAAAGAGCAGAACTTTCCTGATGGCTGTTGATGAGTCTGGCTTGTTGGACACACTGGACATCCACGCAGGGCTAACAGCTCAGAACTGCCTCCAAGCACCTCAGTCCTGATTTTCTCAAATGAAAAATAAAGGAATTTTAATTAGCGAATGGTTCTCAACCCTGACTGCATCCTAGCATCACAAGGGGCTTTAGAAACATCAATGCCTGAGCCCTGCTCTGGAGGTGCGGTTTAATTAGTCAGGCCCAGCCACCGATGCTTTTCAAAACCCCCAGGTGGTTCAAACGTGTTGCCACACAAGAACCTCTGTGACAGGTGAGATTTAACTCCACCTCTGACATTCTATGATCCTGAGAAACAATAGGTAACTGTTTTTGGCCTTGCTTCTCTGGACAGAACCCAGTTCAGGAGCTCCCATTAAAATGCCACAGTGGGTTTGTGTGTGTGTGTGTTTGTGTGTGTGGGGGGGGGTTTAAAAAAGAAGGTTAAGCGTTTTTAGTAAAGTCTCTGGATCCTGACAGAAGGATGTCGAGGAAAAGGCAGCCATGATAACAGGGTGAATGAGCAAATTTTCAAGTAGAAACTGCCCCGGGGGCTCACAGCTACAGTGGCAGCTGAAAAGTCACCCTTAAGTTGCTTCAGTGCTCAGAAGCCAGGGGCCCAGTCCCAGAGAATGGCCTCGTTGCCCTAATGATTATGCAATGACCCAGCTGCCCCCAAAGTGGGTGCAAGGCTGTGAGTAATCAGTGGACAACTTCAGTTCCACATCCCAGGAGGACACCAATGCCAATTAAACCAGAGGTCACCTGTGTCTGACAAGGATGGTGGCCAGCCTGGGCTTCACTGAGTGGTAAGTGATCATAGATGCTGCTGTGCAGTAGCCATTAGGGACTGAGCACACTGGTCACATGCTAGAGCATAGTGATTGAAAGGTCCACAGAAGATTGGGCAACAGTGGATTTCAGGACCAAAGTCCCAGGGCAGAAGTATGTCTGGTGTCTCACAGTAGCTTCCCAGGACAGCTGCCCAGTGTATTACAACAGGGCTCTTATCCAGAGCATAAAGAGTTTTTATTCCCTTCCTGCTTTTTTTTTTAACCCTCTTCTGGACTTTCCACGTGGACTATGAATGCCAAGTGCTGTGAACACCAAGTGATGCTTTGGAACACACTGCCACCTCAGAAAACATCCTCAGGAACTTTCTGCTTGTCTGGTAGTGGAGGTTCTTGACCCCAGCTGCATGTTGGATTTGACTGGTCTCGAGTGAGGTCTGGGTATCAGTAGGGTTTTGGTTTTTTTTTTTAAGATTTTATTTATTCATGAGACACACACACACATACACACAGAGAGAGGCAGAGACACAGGCAGAGGGAGAAGCAGGCTCCACGCAGGGAGCCCGACGTGGGACTCAATCCCAGGATCCCGGGATCACAACCTGGGCTGAAGGCAGTGCCAAACCGCTGAGCCACCCGGGCTGCCCTCAGTAGGGTTTTCAATCTCCCCAGATGACTCTGATGTACAGCTAGTGGTGAAAAGCATAGGACTAAGCTATGCCTGGTTCAGGTGAGGAGGTGGTGGGATGGATTGGAGGGAGTCATGGCAAGTGTCTCAGGGGAGTCATGGAGAGATGGAACAAGACCAAGACATGGCAAGCTGGAAAGTTTTCAGAAATCACCTATGGGGGCAGCCCGGGTGGCTCAGCGGTTTGGTGCCGCCTACAGCCACAGTGGCTGGGTGCCAGGGGAATGGCTGTGTGCCAAGGGTATAAAGATGAATAAGACCCAGGCCCTACCCTCAGGGAGCACACAGTCTAGTAGGGAAGACAGACATACAAATTGTGTAATGAAAATTGGACATGGACTATGTATGTATTCAACTCAGGCATATGGGGCAAGAACCTTCTGTGATCTGGGAACTGTCTACGGTGGGACCAGAGATCTGAGGCTACGAGACAGGTAGGGCTATATTAGGATGTAAGATAAGCATATACCAGCTTAAAAGTATGGACCTTGTCTTGTAGTGGATGAGAACCCCCCAAGAATGCTAATCAAGATCGTGGCATAATCTGATGAGTGGAAAGATCTGCCCAGCAGCCTAGTGGCACTGTTTCCAGGTAGAGGAAAGTCTTTGAGGAGATCTTGAGATGATTTTTGCTACCTATGCCCCATCCTGCTTTTGGAGGAAAGGAAAAGAGAAGTGGATTGAATCATTGACCAGCCACTGTTTCTCCATAGCTGACACAGGAATTGGTCATGGTCTCTGTTGAGTTTTCTGCTGCTCAGAACCATAAAACAAAGGGTGTCTTTCAATTTCCAGGCATTGCAAAAACCTTGCCTTCCTTCCCTCTAATTCAAGTTATAAAAAACAACAACAACTATCTCGACAGTCAAGGGTAAAACAAAAGGAGCTGGTGTTTGAACTTCAGGGGTCTACTTCCTACATAGGAAGTAAGGGCACACTGAGCAAGTTCCTTACCCACCTCCCACTAGCTCAGTTTGACCTTCCTTTGATGGTCAAGCTCATTTCTCTAGACCCCCAGGTGATTTCTATCACTGCTTGGGTCAACCTGATGCCGCCTCTGAAAGAAAGCAGCAGAGTCCCTGGGCTCATTGGTTCAACAATGATTTCTGTACTTTATTTGCTCAGATCAGGAAAAAACAAAAAAAAACCTCCAACTTTTTGACTGCAAGAAGACGCAGACATGCAGACATCATGCTTGATAGAGTGTCAGAGAGAGGCATTATTTATTCAACTGGCTTGATTAGTGAGTGCCAGACAGCTATTAGAACAAAAATCATGCTTTCAGACAACTGTGTCTATTTATGAAATGGTGAGCCTCTGCAGAAAGCCCAGATAATGCTTGTTATCTTCACCCACACTAGCCAAATGTTTGGGTAAATAAAGATGTTACATGAAATCCCCTGTCACTTTAACACAAATTGACATAAAATGGAACACTATTCTGTTTTGTTCCATTTCATGGCTGGGTGACTTCCAAGGCCAAGGAAATGGGAAAGGGAGGGTTTCCTGGGGCTAAGGATCCTGCTTAACCTGCCACCCTCCTCTGTGCAGACATACCAGGTCCTCCCCTGAGGACCATTGTATATCAGGTAACCTGATCTTTGAGTGGTTGCTAGAATTGGCCATCTGTAACCAGTATTTTAATCTAAATAGACCTACACACACAGGTGACCAATACAAGGGCATCGGGCACACTGATCCCATTGCTAGCCACTTGTTAAGATTGTCTGCCTTTGTTTTTTTATCTGGCTCTGACCCCTTGCTCAATGTTGATATCTAGCCAAAGGCCAAAGACACTTCAGGCTTTGTTCCTTGTTCTTGGGCCCCTGGAGAACATGATCTATTTTTTTTCCTTGCTTTTGACTGTAAGTACTGGGCATGCACTAACCCTGAAGCCCCCCTGTGACAACACCCCAGATAAGCACAAGTGAGCCCCTCCACTAGGCAAGTTCTAGTTTCCCATATAGAGGGTTGAACAAAAGTGGAAGATGAGTCAGTTGTGACAACCAGAAAGAGCAGTTACTGGACTTTTCCTAGAATCCAATTTGCTCAGATATTCATCTTGCTCAGGTATCCAACTATAACACGGAGAACCAGAAGTAGCCAACCCATTTTACCAGTCAGGCTACATTGACTAAGAAGCCACTCTTAGGCAGATCCACTTTTTGAAAAGCAGCTGCAGACATGGTATAAACATGTGCTCTTGCTAATAGAGACCATATGCACCTGTTCTTGCCCTTAGGTGTAGTCTGCCCACAGTGACTATTTCATTTTGCAGCTTCATCCAGTGGAAGGAGGGCTTCCACACCATTCCCTTCTAGTCTCCCATCCTAAATCTTCAGAAGGAGCTCATTGACCCACTTTGTAATGTGGCTGCTTCCACTGTAGCCCTTTGATGCAGGTGAGGGCATGGCATGAAACAGTAAGACATGGTGGCCCTCCAAAGAAGGGAATTCCCACAATTGATCAAACTAAGTGAGGGTTATCACACTGTCTTGTTCCTGAACTCTATCAATCCTGATCCCATTTCACAAAACAAGAGTTCCCCTGTTTCATCCCAGCTATATCAAAAGATAAAGGCTGGAGTCAGTTTAAGATAAGCCACTTGTGGAACCCTTACCAATTATTGCCTTGTAATACAGAGGATCCCTTTTCTATCACTGTATAATGGAGAAAAAAAATTGAGCTGTCCAGTCTGAAGAGACCCTGTGTCTTAGACAAAGACTTTGTTCTGTATTCTGGAGGAGGCCAGTCCTCAACAAAAGGCAATATGATGGAGAAGTTAAGCTCATAGTTCCTGGAGTTAATTAAGGGCTGAGTTCAAATGCCTGTTCCAACATTTATAGCTGTGTGACATGCAGCCTCAGTTTTACCATCTATAAATGAAGATAGTTGATACCCACCTCCTGGTGTTGGCATGACAATGACTTGAGATAATGCACGAAGAACACCTAACATGGAACACAGAAGGCTTTTCATGATGCTGGATAGACCTGGTCTTCAGTGATGTCCCTTTGTAGTGTCACCCCCATTCCCCACCCCTGTGTCCTGGGGTGCCCAGGACTCTATAACCAGGCTTGCTTCTCAACTGTTCCTTCTCCATATGATTTCCCAAGGAGACTTTATGAAATTTTTACCCCCATTTGAATTTAAAATTCTTCATGGCTCATTAAAACAGTCAAGTCAAAGCTGAAGTCTTTATCACGGGCCCCCAAGCCCACTCTCAGTTTGGATCCTGCCTACCTCTCCCACCTCACCTTGTCTATGCCAAGCTCTCACCATGCTAGACATTTGCTATTGCTCAGATAAGCCATGCTCTTTCATTACAATGCATGTCTGCACAAGCTGTCCCCTCTTCCTGCCATACTTTTCCCCTGGCTACCTCCAGCGAGCCTAGCTAACCAGTTTCCAAGATTTCAGGAGGTACTATCAGGAGGTTCCTGGACACTCTTGACATCCAACCTGCATTCTGTATTAGATATGCTTCACTTGGCTCTATCAAAGTCTTTATCCACTGTATTTACTTGTCTTTGCTATTAAATTCTGAGTTTCTTGACTATAGGAATACATTTTCAGAACCAACCACAGAGCTTGACATTCAATAAAGTCTGATTGCCTGAAACACCAATGATATGTTTTTGAAACCATGTGTACTAGAAGGGATGATGAAACACGTAGTCCTTTTCTCCATGTGACTAAGTGAACTAGTTGGGCACTTAACCCATGATCTTGGCCACAACAATTCAGTTGGCATGTCTAGATGCTTCACCAGAAACAGAAGCCAGCACTGTGTATAAAATATCAAGTTTTAAAGTTGGAAACCTACTTACAAAGTCCTTGTTTCTTGTGATCTTGGCCAAAATGCTTAACTTTGTTTTCCTTGTCTACGAACAGAGTTTATAGTGCCCGGCTGTAGAGAATAAATGAGACAATGCCTATATAAGTAAAAAGTATCATTAAAATTCTTTCTGTATCTAATTGTTATGGCCACTTTCAGAAAATGGGGGATATTCCAATTTTCTAAGCCACAGTTCATCCTTGTCCCTTAAATATCAAGTCATTGTCTGGTACCAGAAAATATTGATCATCTGCGTTTTTCTCATGTTTGTACTGCATCTCAAGTGGAGACCTGGGCATACATTCTACACCCCTCATGACATTTAGATGTTACAGAATTCACTGGAGCCTGACTCTAGCCCAGCACCATCCCTAGAGACCATGCTGTGGGACTGGGGTCACAGCAAAACTCCTATAATGAGCTCTTTCCAGCACGGCCAGCAAAAAACAACCCTCAGCTAAGATATAACCTGTCCTAGCACAGATTTCTATGCTTTCACAGGTCAGCCTCTAGTGAGATGAGTGATAAAACCAAAAAAAGCTGAAATTAACTGTGGGAATAAGGTTTGCATTATTCATCTGTAAGGATTCTGTATAGCGTTTTAATAATACATATATTAAGCATGGCTAAGCTTCTCCCTGCTTATAATTATTAACAAGTTGCAGAGAGACTCATGGTAATTATCGTCTGGGAATACCACTCAGTGTACAACTCCCAGAAGGTGAACTAATTCCCAAGGTCAGGTGATGTGGAGCAGGAATGTCAAAGTGTGCAGTATATAAAGTAATTAATAAGGTAACCACGAGCAATAAGGCCATAAATCCATCTAAGAGGTTTGAATCTCCCCCGGAAGGAGAACCTGTAGCCTGACCAGGATTTGCACATTTCTGACCTTTGTTGTTACTGATGTGCAATTTGTGGTTAGCATCCCTTTGGTAACCAGCACATGGAACCCAGAATGTGAACCTGAGACGGAGGAGACGTCAGAAAGCCTTTATTCATTACACAAACATTGCAGAAGCACTCACTGAATGCCTGGCACAGTGCAGGTCCATTAAGATAAGTTCCCGGCCTTAAGGAGTCGTAGATGAGCAACAACGTGATAAGGATAGTTCCAAGTGTGCACAGTCCCAGGAGAGCCCAGAGAAAGAAGCGGCTCATTCTTTCTGGGAATACTTGAAAGGATATCTATGAGGATGTGGCTTTGAAGCAGAAGTCTTGAGAAGTCCTTCTGGCCCAGAAGTCAGAAAAGGGCATTCCAGGTGAAAGAGAAAAGCAGATGCATTCACTCCCTGCCCACCGGGAGCCAAAATGGGCCCACCTAGGGCATGAGTCAGACAAGCTGGCCATGAACCTCAGAGTCAAGCTAAGCAAGGAGAGGAGAGGGCCTGAGAAAAGGGCCAGCCAAAACCTTTAGAGAGCTGGGAGGTCATCGATGACCAAGTCTGGGTCAGTTGACAGCAGGGTCGGAGGGTCAGATGCTGACAGAACAGAGGGAGACAGGAGAGGTGGAAGAGACCCAGCCTCCTGTTAATTGGTGACAGCTACTTGGTGGGTTGATCTGGTTTAAAAGTGAGGGACTGGGGGCACCTGGGTGGCTCAGTGGTTGAGCATCTGCCTTTGGCTCAGGGGGTGATCCTCGGGTCCTAGGATTGAGTCCCATATCTGACTCCCTGTGGAAATCCTTCTTCTCCCTCTGCCTGTATCTCTGCCTCTCTCTCTAAGGAATACAGCTCTATCTCATAGTCCATGGGAAAACATTCTGGTATCTTAGGCCTGGGAGTGACACAGAATTATATTTTGGAAAGATCACTGTGGCAGCACTATGGAAGACTCACCAGAGCAGCCTTTCTTGGAGGGTAGTAGACACTCTGTCTTAGAACTTATTTAAAAGGAATATGCATCATGTTAGCTATGCCCTATACCTACCAAATCTGAATTCAGTGGAGACGCCTAGGAGTATGCATTTTTATCTTTCCCTGGTATTTGGGGGGCACACTCGAGCCTGCAAGCCATCACCTGGGCAAGACAAGACAGAATCTGTACTGAGAAGGAGGCTAGTAAAGAAACATGCAAGCAAAGACCTTGTCACACATGGGGGTGCATACTAAGAATGGGACAGATAAATGAATAAATAGGACAGAAACCGGTTTTGGAGACTGATGGGATGAAGAAAGGTCAACTCCAAAATATAAGGTAGAAGCATATGACACACAGTGTCTGCCTTCCACAGTGCAATAAATGTTGAATTTGGGGGGGAAAAAGACTTACACAAGAATACTCAACCTCCATGAATTATTTTGTAGAATAAGGGCAGACCAAACTCCACAATGCTTGGTTTCAGTGGTTCTCATCCTGACTGCACATTAGGATCACCTAGGGACCTTTACAAAGTTATAGGAACCTGGAGCCTACCCCTAGACCAATTAAATCTGAATCTTGGAACAACAGGGGCAGCCTGGGCATCAGTACATCTCCAAAGCTCCCCAAAGGATTTTAATGCACAGCCAGGGTTAGGAATTGATAATTCTTAGAAGTGACAGATAACAGAAGGGAAAAGTGGCTTTATTCCTTTGCCCTGATCATCATGGAGAATACAAAATCACCAAAATGGGAAAACTTGGCAATTTGGGGATGAGACGGACCCAAGACTGATTTCATGGTATGTAATCCAAGAGATCCAGTTTAATATCCTTGAAAGGCAGTGTGAGGAAATGTCCAGAAAACCCAGCTTTCAATTATCCCTATGTGGAAACCGGGACACAGCAGATGGCAGGATAATGGATTGCATCTGCTCAAGTTAGAGCTGCTTTTATTTGCAAGACATCAAATTCATATTGACTGTGGGACAGCTGATATGATTTATTTCTAATGAAAATGGAGGCATTGGGGCTCTGTCTTTGCTCGTTATCCTAAGACAGAGTCTTGTCTGTGATCAGGACACACCGGATGACAGAACATGTATGCAGGGACCACAAGAGGCAGCTCCTGCTCTCAGGGACTAACTGTTGGAGAATCTCCACCTGCCCAGCAGAGAAGCCCGAATTTCACAGCAGTGAACTTCCCCACCCAGAGCCCCGCTCCTCCAGAGCAGTCAGGTATGTACCAGGGAAACACCATTTATATTTCCTTTTCACCATTAATTATGTAATCCTACATGTGCTCTCAAAAGTGCAGCATGAGATTTCGAAAAGAAAATGCAATAGGTATAGTGCATTCATTCCTGAAAGAAATCGTCTCCAGCGACATGAAAGCAGCCCTAGCCCCTGGCGCCTGAGATCCTCTCCAGCTCAGCAGTGTGAAATGAGCAGGGAGCCTGCCTGCTGCCCCAACCGCTCCTAGCTGCTTCCTGAGGCTGTGACAGTGTGAAAGGGAGGGCAGAAGGACATGGGGTGGAGGGAAGAACAGGAACGCCTGAGTGACAAGCAGCATTTTTCCCACACCTCTCAGGAAAAGAGCAGAACCAAGCCAGGTGCCCCACTACCTGCCCAAACCCGGGAATGCCTACTGATGTTTCAAAGAGGGTCAGTCCTGTGGAATGGGTCTTAGGAATCTTCCACTTCTGAACTCCCAATTTACAGATGAGAAAACGAGACCAGAGGAATAACTGGCTTGCCCAAGATCACAGGATGACCCAGTGGCAGTTTGGGCTTCGGGTCTCCTGATTCTCAGTTGCTCCCCTTCTTTTCCTCACCAGTAGATCTCAAGCTTGGCTCCACAGAGGAATCATCTGGGGAGCTTTACAAAACCCATGCCCAGCCCCAGAGATCCCGGCTGTGGGATGGGGGTGGGGAGAGTCTGGATGCTGGCACTTTACAGTTCCCCAGGTAATGGGCAGTGCGCCCAAAACAGAGGGTCCCTGTGCCCTGGCTTAACTTGACTCAGCTGTCTGTTCCCTCTTGGTCCAGGATAAGCCCAGCCCTGTGCTAGGGGCCTGAGCTGGGAAAATGCAGCAGACTCGGTTCTTGCCCTATAGCTGCTCAGCATCAGGCAGAAGAGCCTACCGTGAGAGGCTCATTCCAGCAGCAGAATTCGTAAGAGTAACAATATAAAGAGAGATAAGTGGTAGCAGTGATTAACTCCATATGGGAAGGCTGAGGGAGGCGGTATTTGAGTCTGTGGTAGAGGATAAAGGAGTTTGCTGAGAGAACTACAGATGCAGAAGGGTTTTCCAGGGAGAGAGAACAGCATATGCAAAGTCCTGAAGGCATGAAGTGACCCAGCACATTCGAAGCTTGGTGTATCCAAAGCAGGGCGCAAGGTGGGAGGCAGGCAGGGGCTGGATCCCAAAGGGCCTTATGATATAAACCATTCTAAGGGTTGGGGGATTATCCGGGAATGATGTTGAACCACTGATCTAGGTCATGCAGAAGGATGGCAAGGTTAACTTGCATTTTAGGAAAGCAACCCTAACGGTGGCATGGATAGTGAATAGGAAGGGCAAGAAGCCAGAGGCAGGAAGGCAGAGGGACGATGAGGGTCTAGGGAGTGGCAACAAGCCCTGAGAGCAGAAGACTAATAAGGCCCGAATGCTCATCTCTGCCCTGATTCACTGCACTTAGAGGTGGGATTGATAGCATGAGGTGGTTAATTGGTTAAGGAGCAAGAAGGCCTGATTCCAATGCAACTCCTTCCTATTCCTCTTCAAAACCTTGAAACTGAACGGCCCACTCCCCACTGCCTTGGATACTGCTGGCCCCTCAGCCTGGCATGCCTATCCCTCCCCATGTCCAAATGTCCAAAGAGAATATATCCTTTAGGTCTCAAATTGATGCTGCTTCCCTCGAAAATCTGGATTAGGAAGGAAGGAAGGAAGGAAGGAAGGAAGGAAGGAAGGAAGGAAGGAAAGGGCAAAGTTCAGCAACTCTATTCCACGTGTTCTCAGAAACAGGTCTTTGCACCATGCCTCCTGAGAAGTCTTCCTTCTCGTCCACGTGGTAAGCCACCATTCCTTCACAACTCTGCCGAAAGCCACCTGTACTGGGAAGGTGTGTTTGGTACTTGCAGACATGGGTTGTGTCCCATAGCACTTCTGCATTCCTCCCTCAGTATTTAGAGAATTGTTTCAAGGTGTCAGTACTGTTTTCCCTCCTAGGGTAAATAGGCTCTTCTGAAAAACAGGAGACTTGTCCTCTTATTCTGTCTCCTATTCTGACCCAGCACACGGAAAAAAGGTGATGAAAGTTCGTTGAATGAATGGGTGTCAGGGCCAAATTGGTGAATCCACGGAAGTGTTCTACAAGGATGATGATGATGCTTATGGAATGCTGGAGCCCCCCCCCTTAGAACAGGGCACCTCAGATTTACCTCTCTGGCATCAAGTGATGCCCAAGGGTGGAGTGTTATAGTGAGGAAGTACACCCATGCCTTTTGAACTGGTCTGCAGACCACTTGGAAGGCTTCCTGAGGCTAGTGCAAGGCTGGGAACTGCACTCTGGAAGCTGCTTCCAAGGCATTCCCTCAGAGGACAGTTTAGCCATGGCAGGGAGCGGAAGGGAGAGACAAGACTGCCCTATCCAGGAAGAGTCAGGCTTATCCTTGTCTTCTGTGCAACTCTTCCTAGGGCGTGGCCCTCTCCCAAGGAACTGATATGTTCCAGAAGCACCTCTCCCTCCAGCAATCTCTCTTAGCTGGGTATTATGAAGGAACATTTGACAAGCTGATACACTCATGCAATGCACGGTACTTCCTAGCTTAGTCATCCCACAGGATGACCTTTTAAGGTGCTGGAAGATTCACAGGAGTTTCAGGTGCTGTAGCAACCTGAAGGGAAACGCATGTAGACCTCAGCAGTGTCCTCCAGCTCCCCCACCATGAGGGAACTCGTATATTTGAGAGTCGTTCCTGCTCCCTTCGAGTCACACATCCAGGCATGGAGTCCAGATTTTTTGAGTCTGAGCTGGCAACTCAAGGGAGAGAGCACTGAGAGCTCTGCTGGAGGGCAGCATTGCTGAAACTAAAAGGAATCATTTTATCTGGCGCAGTGTCTCCACATGATTGCTCCCCTGTGGCAGCTATGATGTTGGGGTAAGCCTCCGTATGTACCCCAGGGCCGAGGGGGAAGGAGGGGGGAGCAAGGAGAATCAAGAGAAGGAGGAGGGACAGGAAGAGGCCCTCCTGGACACACATGTGTCAGTGGGAGATTTATGGGGGGGCTCTGCTGATGCACAGACAACAAACACCTTTCAAACCAGCCACATTCCTTTCTGGGAACCGGAGAGGAGAGGGTGTAACTCCATGGCAAAATTCCCCCTGAGGCTTTGGCTCTGCAGGAAGCTCCTGGCTGTTCTCTAGAAGGTGCAACTCCCATAGGAGAAGACAGACAGGCTCGGCAAGGGCAGGCAGGTGCGGCTGGGCCAGCCCTTCATCACCCTTAGGCTGGTTCAGTCTGGAGGGCCCCACCTCAGGTCTGCCATCTGCTTGGAAATGAGGTGTGGGCAAAAGCCATTGATAGGAAAGCCTCTCTCCCTGGGAGGCTGTGGGCTTTAAATCACCCAGAGAAATTGTGGGGTGGAGGCCTGGCTTGACACCCTAAAAGCCACTCCCAAGAATGGGTACAGTGAAATCATCCTGAGGGTGGGTTAAAAAGAAGTTAGAGTGAAGGACACGATGCCCACATCCAGAATGCTTCTTATAGCACCTATTGCTCAGATGGGTAGATGTGTTCTTCAGGATAATGCTTGGAAGCCTCCCGAATTTGTTCTCAATCAGGCTACCCAACTTGATACTATTCCTTCAGGCCAGCTTCTTTTTGCCCAGACCTTAAATTCAACCTCCAGCATTACAATAGGGTCCTCGAGAGACACCATTTTAATTTTCAGTGAAAAGCATCAGCCACCTCTTCATATTGTACTTCTTCCACTTGGAGTTTTAAAAAGAATTTCTTCCTTCTGTCTCTCCTGATCCAGCTGTAGAATTCCCTGACCTCAACATGAAGTCCTTGTAGACTCCAGCCCTAAAACATTCTGAGTCCACATAAAGCCTCCCCTGTGGCATGCTACCACGGTAAGATTTGGATGGATCTAAGCTCCCATCCGACAGTTCCTCCTCCCTTCTCTTGGTCCATCCAACAGAAAGGCTATTTACCAAATGGCCTTGAAGCCTTTCCCTGGTGCTTGCTTCTGGATTGATCTAGCAGACATTCATGAAACTCTCCCATTTTGTGCCAGGCACTTTACCAGCCACTAGGAATGCACAACGAGTAGGACTAGAGAGAGGAGATAGCAAGCCAGAAGGTCCTTTTCCCTGCTGAGAGTAGAGGACTAACCCTAAAGTATGACACTGACCCTGTGAGACAGGATTAACTGGAAGCTCTCAAATTCATTTACATCATCAGATTTTTCTAGGCCTCACTTGCTGCCTCCACTTCAGTTAGACTTATAGGTGTGGCCCCAGTGACAACTAAGGCAAAACATGTTGCAATTTTCCTCTTAGCCCCGTACACATCTTTGAGCCTGGGAGAGCAGGTGCACAAGAGGAGCACCTAGGAGGCAGGGAGGGTGGGGTTCTCCATGCATTCTGCCGGTAACTGGCAGTGCCACCAACTTGGTTTGTTCATCTGACCTGCCCTCTCCCCGCAGAATGGGTTAGGAATAACAACTGTCCCAAAACCAGACTGAAGGTCTTGGCCCACTTTCAAGGATTTCCAAACCAATGCAGCTCAAGCTATCCTGCAGCTGTGCCTTTAAGAGAATGATGCAGGCAGCTGAGCTCATCTTTCATGAGCTCATCTTACAGAAGGTGTGGTCTTTTCTTCCTTACCATTTTTCTTATGCTGCCAGAGTCTGAAGACTTAGAGGAATTCCTACAAAATAGCTCACCTTTGCTTTGGTCCATGAAACACAAAAACCCTGCAGCAAACATCAGTCTAACGGGTCATCATACTCCGAAGGAGTGTAATAAACGGCATTTTATTCTGTGCCTGACAATTGGTTCCAGCCCTCTGTCCTCAGCCCCTGGTTTAAGACACTTATTCTGGGCAGTTCCAGAGAGCAACAATAGCCATTCATCAGTAATGTTTGAACTACAGATCGTTATCCATTACTTTTGACTGTGACTGTGTTTGTAATAATGAAGAATTAGGCCAGCAAGTGCTAATCCTCAGAATCTGGTCTCAGACCCAGTTGTAATATCACTTCTGCTACTATAAGCAACACGATCCTGGGCAAGTTACTGAATTTCTCCGAGTCTCAGTTTTCTCATCTGTAAAATGAAGTTAATGGCACTTACCTCATAAAATCAATGTGACAATTGTATTAAAGAGTGTCACACATGGGTGGCACAGAACCAGTACTTGACAGATGGCCCATGAATGCGCTGATGGGCTGGCAGGGGAGGGCCATAATATTCCCTTTGACAGCCGTTGTCTATTGACCAGGAAGATAGAGAAAGGAACAATTTTGCTAGTTAAAATTCTCACCTCTTCCTCCACAACTTAGCCCTTCACTCTCTCTTGGTTATCTGCCTGCGGCTCCCACCAAAATGCCAAAGCTCTTTGAGGTCACAGATTATGGCCCAGTGGTCAGCAGAGTCTTTCTACATTTTTTAGATAGTTAATAAATATTTGTGCATGAATGCATGGATTTTTTTTTTCACCTGACTAGTTGAATATGACTTCTGCTGCTTATGGGTATCACTACCCAGGAAATGTAGAGTCTAAGATGGGAGAGACATGGGTTTAATATTTACTGATTCCTCATACCTGCCACCTATCATTAAATCCAAAATCTTTAGACCTTGCTGCTTTGCATGACTGGATTAGATTGCATATAGGAATTTTGCAAAGCAAAAAAGATGCATCACACCAATTTTCATCTCAGTTTCTATTCCTTTCAAGAGGCTCTCCAAAGCCACTTAGTCCCCCAGCAATAATCATGCGCAAGGCAAAGAAATTAAGAACTTTGGATGGGAAGACATTAAATTAGTCTCTGGAATGTAGTAAAAGACATATTCAGGGGTGTATCCTTTCCCTGGACTTCTTTCCGGCCCCTGCCACTGACTCTGAACAGAACAAGTACTCATGGGGAAGGTTCCTCTTGGATAATGAGAGAAAATACATTAAAATCTTGTTACAAATTGCTGCTTGGTACTTTGGATTTGTTATACTATAGGTATGATCATGTTCCCATGCACAGTGGTGTATAAAAAACATCACTCCTGATAACAACAAAAACCTACAATATAGAGTTTCTAAAACACAGAGTCTCTTGGTAATAAAAAGCTGCAAGGCCCCAATAACCCATCAGTTCTCTTTATCCCCTTTCATCGACGTTCCAGGGAAATCTACTGTGCTTCTCCCTTCCAGTCTTTTGGGAATCATGGTGATAATGTGCGCTTGGGGAAGGTGGGGTGGGGAGGTGGTGCTTGATGGGGTGTGGATGCAAATGAGCTGCTTATAGCCCAGGGTGGTTGTATCAAAAAGAGGAGCCAGGTCAGAAAGGAAGCAAAAGGCCCAGCCTGGCTTGTAAGGACTCTGGGGGAATCAAAATTCCAGATAGAAAATCCAGAGTAGAGTTTAGTTTGTTTGTATTTGTTTTAATAGAGCAATAAGACTGGACATGGGTTTTCTGCCCATGTGTATGTAGTTTTACTGCTTGAGGTAGAAAGACTTCAATGCAAAGATGGGACTTCCTCTCTCATCAGGAAGGGGATTGGCCTTCAGTAAAACCCCAAAACCTGTAAACAAGGTTTTGTCTGCCAAGTGAACAGGACTGGGTGGTTGCCGGTCCCAATTTCAGAAGTCATTTCCTTGGAAACCCCTGCCCAGCTGAGCCCATTTGGCCTGGTAGCCCAGAGCACTTGAGGAAGTTCTTAACCTCCACCCACCAGAGCTGAGGCACCCACATGGCCCAGTTTCCCTTCAGATATTTCACCCATAGGTCTGCACAATTAGGCTTGTGTCTGACAGGTGTTCTCAGAGGGGAGGAGAGGAGGGTTGGAAGGTACAGCCATGGGAAACACCCCTGTAGTAATAACTGATCCCCTTACCAAGTCCCTCACTCCCTCATGCCCCTTCTTAGTGAAGCCTTCTTGGACATGCTAATTAAATGTGCAATTTCCCCAGCCCCTCTCCGTAGTACCCCTTAGCTCCTGTCCCTGCTTTATTTTTCTTTGTAGAACTTACTACCTTTTGACATTATTTTTTATTTTTTTATTTTTTTTAAGATTTTATTTATTTATTCATGAAGGACACAGAGAGAGAGAGGCAGAGACATAGGCAGAGGGAGAAGCAGGCTCCATGCAGGGAGCCCGATGAGGCACTCGATCCCGGGTCTCCAGGAAGACGCCCTGAGTTGAAGGCAGGCATCAAACTGCTGAGCCACCCAGGGATCCCCCGACATTATTTTTTATTTATGTGTTTACTTTCTCTCCCACTATGTTGTAAGCTCCAAGAAGGTAAGATTTTTGTCTACCTTGTTCACTGTATTCCCAGTACCTAGAGCAGTGGGTGGCACATAGCAGGCACTCAGTAAATGTATTTGGTTCAATCAAGGCCTATTGACAGCCAAGTGCTTTACATTGATTACAGCCCCCAAGCCAACCCTACAAGTGAACGTTGGTCCCTGAGGGAAACTAATGTCCTCTCCATGGATAGGTAGGGCCACTCTCTGCCTTCAAAAGAGTACTACTTTCCTAAAGGGTGTTTGTTTGTTTTTAATTTAAATTCAACTTGCCAACATATAGTATAACACCCAGTACTTATCACATCATGTGCCCTCTTTAATGCCTGTCACCCAGTTACTCCCATCCTCTCAAATTCCTTCCCTTCCACAACCCTTTGTTTCCCAGAGTTAGGAGTCTCTCATGGTTTCTTTTCCTCTAATTTTTCCCCACTCGGTTTCTCCCTTTCTCTTACGGTCCCTTTTACTATTTCATATACTTGACATACAAGTGAAAACATATGATAATTGTCTTTCTCCTATTGACTTATTTCGCTCCGCATAATACCATCTAGTTCCATCTATGTCAATGTAAATGGTAGATAGTCATCCTTTCTGATGGTTGCGTAATATTTCGTTGTATATATATACCACATCTTCTTTATCCATTCATCTGTCAAAGAACATTTTGGCTCCTTCCACAGTTTGGCTATAGTGGACATTGCTGCTAGGAACATTGGGGTGCAGGTGTCCTATCATTTCATTGCATCTGTATCTTTGGCATAAATACTCAGTAGTGCAATTGCTGGGTCATGGGATAGCTCTATTTTTAACTTCTTGAGGAACCCCCACACTGTTTTTCAGAGTCGCTGCAGCAGCATGCAGTGTTCCCACGAACAATGCAAGAGGGTTCCCCTTTCTCCACATCCTCGTCAACATTTGTTGTTTCCTGTCTTGTTAATTTTAGCCATTCTCACCGGTGTGAGGCGGCATCTTATTGTGGTTTTGATTTGTATTTCCCTGATGGCAAGTGATGTGGAGCACTTTTTCATGTGCTTGTTGGCCATGGGTAGGTCTTCTTTGGAGAAATGTCTGTTCATGTCTCCAAAGGATGTTTTAACAACCACTGTGTTAGTGGGAAGAGTCACTCTGTTTGGTTAAAATTCTCAGAATAAGTGTGTTTTCTTCTGTTTCTTAAATTCAAATTGCTTAGGGGATCCCTGGGTGGCTCAGCCGTTTAGCGCCTGCCGTCGGCCCAGGGCATGATCCTGGAGTCCCACATTGGCCTCCCTTCATGGAGCCTGCTTCTCCCTCTGTCTCTCTCTCTCTCTCTCTCTCTTTGTGTCTCTCATGAATAAATAAAATCTTTTTAAAAAATTCAAATTGGTTAAAAAAAAAAAAAAACAGACCCTGCTGTCCTCCTCTGTCTCCCAGTTAGACTTGCTTCTGTCAAGGAGTCAGTCTTGGTCTGAAATTTGATCTCTCTAGAGAATGGCTGGCATCCCACTTTCTCGTTTTCACTGGGCAAGGTAGCTCAAGAAGTCATGGTTCTTTGCTGAACAACAGAAATCCAAACTGGCTAATTTAAGTAGAAAAGATATTTATTGAAGAATGTTAGGCAGTTCACAAACTCTCTAGCTCTCAGCGCTAGAGAAACAGGCCTAGAAGCAGCTAGAAAAACACCCTAAATCACACCACAAAAGTGGTCCCAGAGAGACACCATTTTTGTCACTCCTATTTTCAGACACTCCAGCTCACCCCCCATCAACAACCCCAGCATGGGGCATAGATGCTGCCCTGGGAATCTCGTCCGCACTACCTGAGAAAGTGGACCAGGCTGCTGCCACTCTCGCATAAATGGGTTCACATACCACCTGCTCCTTACATAATCAACTTCAGAGTCTGCAGGGAGAGTGTCCTACTGTCTAAACCCAGTTGGAACACTGGCTCCCTGGCAGCAAGGGAGGCTGGGAAAAGAAATATCTGATCTTCTCCCATGGGAAGAAGATGAGGTCACATTTCTCATATGATGAAGTGATCAAAAAAGTATGACAAATGTCTACTTCATTGATATACTTGGTTCTCCTGGTCAAATGCCCTCTTACTAGCACCTTAATGCAACATTAATTTCTAAGAGAGAAATCTTATAGTCCCCTTTTCACACGAGAAGATGGACTTAGGGTCAGAGACTTGTCCAAGGTCACACAGCTCAACAACATCTGATTAAATATTCAAACTCCCACACCACACTGACTCAGCTGCACCTCACTGCCTTCATCCATCAGTTGCCTCCACTTTCCTATTCTTTATTATCTATGTCTTCATGTATATTTCCTTTTGGTCTCATCTCCCCTGTCACATGATAGATTCCTATTCTTCTTTTCTTCTCCACTCAACCCACTGACTAAAGGTAGGAGGGAGCCCAGAGGTCTGCAGCAGACGCAGGTGCAGCCATCCAACAGCCATTCACTGCCCTTCCCCTGCTAACAGAGCCCCCGCTTTGTCCAAGAGACAAGAGGCTGGGCCTCGGGAGTGCATGGTGATTGGTCTAAGTGTGCTTCTCCTTTGAGCTTCCATCACCTCTGATTCCCTGACCACCTTAGCACCCCCTGCCTCGAGGTACCCGCCCTGCTCTCACCTGCCCTATTCCACTCTTCTGGTCCCTGGCCTCACATTCCACCCTCTATCAAGTCCTCTTCTCGAGGAACCTTGACTTCAAAGTAAGCAATACTTCCCTCACACCTCGAGAGAGGCGGTGGTTGTACAACATTGTAGATGCAATATATGCCACTGAGTTGTATGCTTTAGAATAGTTCATTGAATATATGTGAATTTCACGTCCAAAAAAAAAAAAAATCCCTTTACTCTAAACTTGCTCTGCACGTCCAAAAAAAAAAAAAATCCCTTTACTCTAAACTTGCTCTGCTCCATTCTCTTGCTGCTAGCCTTCACCAAATTTGGCCCTCCCTTGAAAGAAGGCACCATATGTCCTGATACATCTTATCCCCCACTTCATTTGCCACCTTTCCCCACTCAATAGAAATCCTTAATATGAAGCCCATGAACACCCAAAGAGGGCTGTGAGCTCCCTAAAAATATTTGCAGAACTTTAAATATTATACATGGCATTACAAATATTTTAAAGGGACTTGTGATCTCCAAAAATGTTAATGTAAAGCACGTGTCAAAAAAAGAGGAGGAAATTGATATATATTTGTATATGTATGCATATACAAATATGCAAATATACACCTTCAGCAGCAGTTTACAAACTTCAGCATGCACCAGGAGGGCTTGTTAAAATGCAGATTTCTGGGTTTCCCCCACCCCCCCTGCCAAACTTTCTTCTTTAATAAGTTTGAGGTGGGATCTAAGAATTTGCATTTCTAACAAGCTCCGGGGTGATTATTTTACTGCTTGTCCATGGATAGAGCCTGTTGTGAGATACATAAAAACTGTTAATATGATTGACTTCAGGGAGGGAGAACTTGTTGGCTGGGGGCACAGGTAGAATTTCTCACTGCGCACCCCTTTTGTATCTTTTGAATTTCTGTCTATGTGAGTATATTACCTACTCCAAAACAAACTTGATATTGAACAAAGAAGAAATGAGAACATCACTACCTTGAACTCACTACCCTCACCCACATGATAAAAGACAGAGTTTTCTTTAAATAACTAGAGATTCTTCCAGAAGGTCACCACCCTCTTCCCTCTTTCTCCCTTTGTTTCTCATTTGTATGCTGTGCGTCCACTCAGTGTTACTTTATTCAAATAACTCCTGCTGCTGGGTACCCGAGCACATTTCCACCTTCCAAGAGGAATCCTACTTGTGTTCAAAGAGCTAAAAAACACAATGGTGAATTCAGTTGTCTAAGAAAATAAAACAATGAAATACTGCTTTCCACAAAATTTAAAAGTTATTAAACATCCAAAATATGTTGGCAGGCATTGGGGAATACAGACTTTTTGCACTACTGGTAGAAATAAAAATTGGATTATCTCTAGAAGGCAATCTGGCCTTTAAAAATGTGCACAGCCTTTGACCTAATTAATTCCACTTATAGAAATAAATCCTAAGGAAGCAGCAAGAGATGCATAAAAGCATTTATAATTAAGGATGTTCATCTCAGCATGAAAAGCCAGAAAAAAAATCATGGTTGAACAATCAGTGTTTATTAAATATACTATGCCACATTTATCATGGAACCCAATATTACAATTTAAAAACTGTATGGTAAAAAGATACTTTCTGACATGGAAACGTGCTCATGTTGTATTATCATGCAACAGAATAAATTGGGTGACAAAACAGCATCATGATATGTTTAGAAAATTATGAATATAAGATAATTTGAAAGATCTATTCTGTAGTATTTAATAGCAGTTAATCTCTGTTGTGATTACAGGTGGATTTTACTTTCATTTCATTTTCATTGTACTCATCGATATTTTCAAACTTTCCACACTGAGTGTATATTGCTTTTATTAAAAACAAGAACAGAAAAAGGGGAAAGGGAGCTCATGTTGACATTAATTACGCTTCCTCGTATGAGGACACTCAAGATGGGTCAGATACAAGGCCTCTGAAGGAGAATCCTCAGGGAATGCTGTTGAATGCCCATCCTGAGACACCACTCCCTGGGGTTTCTTGAGCTTCTGGCAACCAGGGTAGTGTGGGGGCAAGAGCTTTTCACTCTGGTCTCTTCTGCTGCTGCTGCTTATCAGGACAGCACCCACGGGAGGCGCCATGGTGGTGCCCAGCCCATGGCCAAGGCCCCAGCAGAGCCTGCAGTAAGTATACAGACCCACCCAAATCACTGGCCGAGAGCAAAACATGGGTGCAGGTCTTAAGGCAAGGAGCGAGTGTCCCGACCTGTGTGGAATGCTGGGTGGTTTGTGGTTAACCGCACCTCCCAAGGGGCTGGGCAGGCTTGAGGCCAAGTGAGAATGGAGCGTGGGATCTGGTTATGGGAGTGAGAAAAAGAAAGTGTAGTAATTGAGACTGAGACTTAAGCTGAAACAGTGTAGGAGTTGACAGAGATGGAGGTGCAGATACAGACCGACTTGGGCTAACTTTGGAGGAGAACAAGTTTTTCCACCAGGGGGCTGGACTTTTGCTAGGGCTATAGCCCCCTGCTCATGGGAGCGGGAGCCATTGTTTAAAACAACACCAACAAAAACCTCATTGTGAATCTAAGAAAATACTGAATCTGAAGAATACACATGGTTTAGGCCTCATGGGGACTCTTCAGTATGTCCAAAGCCTCCAACGTTATTCTTCACAGCCATCTTCCAGGGTAGACTAGCCATGGCATGGTCCCCAGACAAGAAAGAAAGAAAGAAAGAAAGAAAGAAAGAAAGAAAGAAAGAAAGAAAGAAAGAAAGAAAGAAAGAAAGAAGAAAGAAAGAAAAAGAAGAAGAAGAAAGAAAGAAAGAAAGAAAGAAAGAAAGAAAGAAAGAAAGAAAAAAGAAAGACAGAAAACAGCTGAGGAATTAAAGTTGCGTTTCCACAACTCGACCATATTGAAAAGTGACACGACATGTTCTATCATGTTGGTTAGTTTACTGTTCAAGCAAAGTTTCCAACTTCTCTGAACTTCCACATGACAAAAAAAAAAAAAAATTTTTTTTTTTTTTGCAAAGATGGAAGCTGTGATTTAGTAGAAGGATCATAGGATTTAGAGCCACCCAACTGTGCAACTGCCCAACCACCACAAGGTTTGAGTGCTAGCCCCACACTTGAGAGAGTCAAGTAACCTCTGTGAGCTGTGTTTTCCTTGCATGTAAAATTGAGAAATTCACTCCTCCAACAAATATTTATTGAGTACCTACTACACGTCAGAGACTGTACTAGGCACTGGGGACCCAATCATGAGCCAATTCCCACCGTCCTAGGGATGGGATCATTTTATGGCCACAGTCTGTCTTCGTACTCTGAAAGTTAAAAAATGCTTTTCACATTTTTGAGTTAGTGAAATAATTAAAAGGAGGGTATTAAAAAAAAGAAGGGTATTTTGTAACATAAAAAGTCATACAAAATTCCAATTTCAGTGTCCACAAGTCAAAGTTCATTGGAACACAGTCCTATTCATGAGTCCACTTGGTGTCAGGGGCTGCTTCCACACTCCAATGGCAGAGCTGAGCAGTTGTAACGGAGATTGAAGAGCCCACAAATCTCCAAATATTTACCATCTGGCTCTTTAAAAAAAAACATGTGGTGACCCTTGAACTAAAGGAAGAATAACAGGTGATAACAGGCTCCAAAAAGTTCTATGAAATTAAAAGAGGAAAGGAATTTGTCAAGGCTGTTAAGAAGGTGAAAATTAAAATGCTCCATTGTTTTTTCTGGCATTTGTAACATCAACTCCCAAATCTGAATGTTTCTAGGTCTTGCTGGGCTGTAGGTACCCACCAGGTGGAAGGAACAGATGTATCTGGAACTTCAGTGGCTCCTGCCTCCACCTATGCAAGGCTGGCCCTCTAGCCCCACCTAAGATGCACCGGTGTTCCCCACCCGGAGTCTGGGAGGGAGACTCATGTCTTCTCAGGCTGCCCTCTGGGAATACACCTGTATTCTTGCCAAAGGCTCTGTTTCCATGACACCAGAGGTGCAGACCAGCCTGCAGGTATGCCTTCTGCTATCCTCACATGAAAGAGAGATGCTTTGCTGCACAGGGACAGAAGGACAATGCCCCTCCTCTGCTCGGTGTCCCTCAGAGTTAACTTTAAAACCAAAGCACATAGCTCTGGCCTCTGCCTCCCCGAGGCCCTGTGGAAACGGCCCCTCAGGTCCCTACCTGGCTGCCTGTCCTATTGGCCTGGGAAGACAAGGCCAGAGATTGGCATTGCCTTGTATCTGTGCCAAACTCTCCCCCTTCCTCTCCCCCAGCATTGCCCCCCCACCCAAGACAACCACCTGGGACCTGTATTGACAACTGAATACAGGTGTGCCTCAGTTTTATGATCTGCTATATAATCTCTGTGCTGTACACGTGGTATTTCCTAATCCAGCTCCCCGTCGGCCACACACCCCTGGACTTTCTCCTGCCACAATTTGGTGACACATGCGTTCAGGAGGTCAGCCTGGGGCTCCCTCGCTTCTCCCCGCGTGCGGCCGGGCCCCAGGCAGCTCCATCAGTACGTCAGCAGCACTGTGCCAGGCCTCGGGCCCAGGGAGCCGGTGGAGGCACCACGCAGCAGGAACACAGCCTGCAAAGGAGGCCTCTGCCTCTGGTTCCCTGTGGGGGGCACGCTGGCCTCCCGAAGTGTCAGGTTAGAGCTCTGACAGCCTCCCTGCCTCCAGCCTTCCCCTGGCCCCTGGGCTGAACCCTGTCCTGACTCTCAAGCCAGCTACTCCGGCCTGCACGGGCTTTGATAGCGACACCCTGCTGTGAAGAGTCCAGTTCCTCAGTCTATGGGCCTCCTGCCACAAAGGCCCACCCAGCTCCACCACGCAGGGCACCCACACCATTTCTCAGCTTTGCCTGAGCCTCCAGTGCCCACTGCATCTTGCATGCTACGTGTTCAGACTGGGTCAGCACCCTTAACCTTTCCCTCCCTACCCATGCCTGGGCTTCCTGCCCTCCCCCCAGTTTTTAAGGAGCATCTTCAGCTCCCCTCTTTAGCCCAGAAACTCTCACCAGCTTGTGTGAGATGGGGGTTCCGGTGTGGAACAACCCTGCTGTTCCATTAGTTAATTCTGGCTTTTCCAGTCTGGCTTCCTTCCCTTACCCTGAAGGACCTATGCCACCAATGTCCCAGCATGGCTCAGGGCCCAAACCCACTTAACAATGATGGCAGCTGGGGTCATGGCTTGCTTCCGTGCTCTAATAGAGCAGAACAGAAAATGGGGAGACAAGTGGAAAAAACAACTAGTAACACACCTCACATAGGCTCTAGGTGGGCTAAAAAACTGGGGTGGGCCCAGCTTAACGGGGAAAGGCATCCAGGGACTCAGGAGGTGGGAAGACAGAGGGTAGAAGAGGGGTGACAGAGAGGCCTGCTCCACTCAGCAGAGGCTAGCGGTGAGTTTCTTTTTTGAGGAAAGGCCACATCTACATGTGTTTCTGTACCTTTAAGGAGGCAAGAAAGCAGAGACAAAGGGACGGAGGGAAATGTGCACACAGGACTCTCTAGCGATTAGTCAAATCCCCCTGGCTTCTCTGCCCTATTTCCAAGTATGTGGATGGATCCAATTCCTCTGTTGTTCCTCAGTCTCTCCTAATCCAGGATATGATTATATGAAGTAGATTAAAGGTGTCTGTGACCAAAGTAGGGCCTGCTACACTCCTGGAACCGGTTTTGCAAGAGTCTGTGTTCATTTAAATTCAATTAGCAGACTTGGAATTGCTCACGCTGACTTCTGATTCTTGATGACAAAGTGAAAATTGATGCAAAGTTTTATAGGGAGTTTGTAACTTATGGGATGCTGTCCCTCCAGCAATGCCCTTAAAAAGCCAGCTCTCAGAGGCTGGTGATCAGGCGTGTTTTAGGGAAAATTCTTTCATCGGGTGGGAAGTTGGATGGAGGACTTCCAGGGTCCCTTCTAATTCAAAGCTTTTATGTCTCTGAGGTTACTGGATGCCGAAGTGCAGGGCCAGAAAAACCATCTAACAAAAGAGGTTTAAAAAGACTTGACAACGTGTTTTATCCAGGGCAAAGTGAGCCCAAACATTTCAAACTAGAGCTATCAACAAAGAATGTGTTTGCAAACCAGACACAATTTAAAATAAGCTTCAGCTGGCAAATGATAAACCTTCCCTAAAAAGGTAATCAGATGGGAGAGTGAACAAACATTGGAAGTGGTATTAGAAAAGATATCTGCAACATCCAGCAGGCTCTCAGACTTTTAACTCCAAATAGACCCGTACACTTGTTTGGGGCAGGGTGGGTGGGGCGATTAAAAAAAAAAAAAAGGAAAAGTTAGGATTGTTGCATCCTACTCAGCTGGTGGCTGTGGGAAAGCCGCCAGAAATGGAGTACTCTGTGGCAGCTTTGAAAAGGAAAACAAAACAGGCTAAATCGTGAGGATTGTGGTGTGGGAAGAAGTGGGTTAGGTGAGGTCCCTGGGCCATGAGAGCAGGAAGTCCCTGGGATGGTGGGACACACCCCAGTCCAACTGCTGGTACCCATGGCAGACGGGCAGGGAGTGGCTTACCTTCCTCCTCTCTCACTGATGCCATTCTACATCTTCACAGCACCACATTTGATGCCGTCCTTTAGGTTTAGACCATTCACCATACCAACCTCCACCTTTTATTGGCCTGGTAGGGAGCTTTGGCTTTGACAAAATAGATTTTTTAATATGTGCAATAGATCATACTTACAAAAGAATGTGTGTGATCGATATGTACTGTTCAAAGAATAATAATAAAGTCAAACACCCACACATTACCATCCAGCTTAAGGAATAAAATATGGCCAATATCCTCTGTTCTGAGCACCTTCCCAATTGCTTCTCCACACACCCGACCCCACACCACCCCCCGGCAAGCCCCTGACCTGACACATGTGTTGTTCACTCCCTTGGATTCTCTTCAATCCATTTATAATGGACCCCCTAACCATCATGTTACTTAATGGTACCTGGTCTTGAAGTTCACATAATGAATCCATACTAATTGCAGTCTCCTCTATTTGTTCCTTATGCTCCGCAGTAGGTATTTTTGAAATCCATCCACGTTGATATATGTAGCTGAAGTTTATTCACTGTCTCTGCTATGCAGGAGTCCATTGTCTGATTACATCACCATCACTTCTTGTTTAGGGACATCTGGGTTGTTACCTTTTTTAGTTGTAAACAAAGCTATTATGAACATTCTGGCATGTGTCTCCTGTAGAATATGGGGGAGCCTTTCCTCGGGCATAGCTCCTCGAGGGTAGTCCGCAGACCCACTGCTGGTGCCCATACTGGCACTGCTTTACCATGAGGTAAGGAAGCTGTACCAGAACATGAAGCAACTGCACTATTTAATACTGTGGAGTGGGACCAGTGGTTTTTCCACAGCAGAACTCCACTGCGAAAGAGCAGCTGAGTTAAAGTCTGGCACAAGCACCTCATTTCTTCTTACCTCTGGCATTTTGCTGAGCCCAAGATGCCCTTTGCCTTTTTTCTTCACCCTCATCTACCAACCTGTAGATCTCTCCCCAGTCAATGAAGACTCCGGCCACTTACTCAGTCTCCAAGTTTGCTCAACAAAAATCTGTTGAATGGATGAATGAATGAATGAATGAATGAATGAATAATTTGCCCTTCCCCACTCACACATCTACCTTAGGATTTCCATATTCTTCCATGAACCTCACCTCCCCAGTTGATTTGTCAGGTGGTGGGAACAAGCACTGACAAGTAAGCTGGGAGAGTCAAAGTCCTTTCCAGCATTTTTCATCCCGAAACCAACAACGGAAGTCACTCTCTCTCCAATGCAAAAGCTATGAGGCCATTCACCAGGACGGTCAGAAGCCCTCTTTTCCACCTTGGGAGAAAGCAGGTCTGCCATGACGGAGGATTGAGTCGCACAGAGAAAAAGAGTAGGAACAAGAATAGGAGCAAGAACCTGGCAGCACTTCAGTCCCAGGCCTCAGTGTTGGGTCTGGCTGCATCCTGCCTTTTCCATGCAGTTATTCAAGAGCATTCTTGGTTTGTCCTTTTTCCCAAAGCTGGCTGAAACTGTATTTCCGGGTCTGGAAAGAAAATAAATACTCTATACTTTAGCCCTTGTAAGCTGCAGAAAGCTGGAATCAAGATTGACCTTTGGACTGCAAAGCTAGTTTTCAAGGATATTTTTGAAGAATGGTTGTCAGTCCTTTGGATTTGTGTTGGTACCAACACCAAACAAAAACCAAAACCAAGCAAAACAAAAAATTACAAGCATATGGAAGATCACTGTATTGTAGTAAGAGTTATTCCCATCTTTCCCACCACTGCTCAGGTATTGGCTTTTACTTGGGGCACACTCATGACCCCACGTGTCTCAATGCTGATCTCACACAAGGTGTGCAAGGCCCTCTTTACCAGGAGTTTCCTCTGTGGTACATCATTCAGGATGCCATGTGACACCACCAGGAAGGCTCTTTTCCCACATCCAAATATAACCCACATGTATGTGGAGGGTCCAGGAAGAACATGTGACAGTAGCTGGGACAGTCAGGAATCTGTTGATAAAAGGAGATGGAGAAGAAGCTCTAAGCAAAGGGGCTTTAAGAAATAGCAGGAGTCTCCTGAGGAACATTTGATCCAGAGATAATTGCTTTAAAAGCCAAAGGGGCTTTTAAATCATTTACCACACAAAATTGAAAGCCCTTTGTGGGCATTTCATCTGTCTTAGTTCATGGTCTTAGTGGACACAAAGCTCAATTAAGTCAGGGTCATGGTATCTGCAGTGGACAGATCAGGTCATTGCCCCCACCCCATCCCCCCACTCACCCATAGATGAGCACCCTGAGTGTTCCTGGGTCACCTGGTCACACAGTCTGTTCTGGAATCTACCCAACCTGGGCATGCTTCTGTGGTGGATAATCTTGACGCTCCTCCAAGGTTCTCTTCCTTCCATGTTTTCTCTCTCTCTGCAGGGCTGCTCCTGGGCTTCGGGAAACCCACTTTGCCCGCAGCCAGAATAGCTGAAGGTGGCTGGCCATTTAAGCCCAGACCCTGTGGCCCTTAGCCAATGAATGTGGATGAGTACAAAAGCATGCATGCAGCAGGTGTTGAGCACTTTACTGGTAAAGTAACTAGTAGCCGGTGAACAGGGGGAAACAATGGGGATCCACAGCAGGAGTTTGCCATTAGTTTTCCCTCTGACACCTCCCCGCCTGCACGCAAAACAGCTCAAAACCCAGCAGAGGATAGTGGGGCACAGACTACATGTGCTCTAGGTCTGATCTGAGCAGAAAAGGGAATCCTCGTGCTCAGAGGCAGAGGGCAAAGTGTACCACTTTGCCGTTTTTCCTTTCCTCTTCTCTGCTTCTCTGTGTCCCAGCCCCTAAGCCGTGCCACAACTACTGGGGGACAAATGATGTCAAAGCTGGAAGCTGGTGGTTGGAAGAGAAAGTTGTACTTCTGGGAGTTGCAGTGACCTACTCCCACTTGAGAGCATCCCACGTTATTTTCATTCCTCCTTCTCCCTCCCTTCTCTTCCTCCCTTAAGCAAGAGACGAGATGAGCCTATATCCAAGAGGACATGTCTTGCAGGAGTTGAAAAAGAGTGAAACTCATTTCCTCACTCTCCGCTCCAAGCCCAGACTGAGAACACTATTAAAGAAATCACATAATCTGGAAGTTAACAAAAACGGAGAGGAGAAAGAGCACTAGCCTTGGAATCAGAAGGCCAGGATTCGAACCACAGTCATATCTCTTATTAACTCAACGGTGGTGAGCAAATATCTTGTACTCAATGGCTTCTGGTCTGCTCTTAAATTGCATCTTAATTGCGGGTAGTAACACCAACTTGAGGATCATTCAGGATGCCATGTGACACCACCAGGAAGGCTCTTTTCCCACATCCAAATATAACCCACATGTATGTGGAGGGTCCAGGAAGAACATGTGACAGTAGCTGGAACAGTCAGGAATCTGTTGATAAAAGGAGATGGAGAAGAAGCTCTAAGCAAAGGGGCTTTAAGAAATAGCAGGAGTCTCCTGAGGAGACCAGCAGTAGGAGTGATTCTGTGTCACTCGTCTCGTTCTTTCTGCATCCACCTCTTCCTCTGCTTCCCCCACTGACCATAATGCCCAAGGTAGTGAAGCCTAGGCTAGTCCAGGGTAGTGGTGAGGGGGCTCAGGGTGAGGGAACAGGTAAGTGGGCCACAAGGTCTTATTTAGCCAATGCTGTTGTAATCTGCCTTCGTGAGTTCTGTGTGGCCAGTACCCAAACACTGCGTCTTTCTCAAAGAAAGAGCTTTGTGGGTTCTCCAGGGACCTTCCCCTTTGACTTACTCTCTAGTTCCTCCACATTCCTCCAAAGGCACACCAACAGAATGCCCTTCTGCTGGGGCCACCTTGACCTCATAGGTCATCTTCTTAGGCCAGACCTTTCAACTCAAGCCAGATCCCCCTCCTCTGGTGTCTGCCACATGCTAGAATTGCAAGCTGTCCCCCAGAACTTTTTCAATGTCTGTCCAGTAGCAGCACATTGCCACATCTCAAATGAGCTGCAGGAGAGGGGCAATTGCAGATGTCAATTTCCCCTTAGGGTAGTATCCTCTTCTACGTTAATGGTTTTTAAACCTCTACCACTTGGCTTGAGTTACGCAGGAGGGGAGGAGAAGCACATAGCATCCTGCCCATTGGGCCAATGGTTTTCATCCATCTATCACTTTCTCTTTCTCTTGTATTTGGGATGAAAGTGGATGATAGGCTAGGGTTTTTGAGGATATCTTTTAGCAAGTCTTGCAATGCCTTTTTAGGAATAGGGGTACATGATACTTCTCATTCACCTAGGGACCTCACTTATGACTAGGAGCATCTCTACATTCTGTCACACCAGATTTTTACACCAACAATAAGTGTAATTTGTGGGGATATAAAAAATACCTGAAATTCTAATTCATCTGCCTTCTCCTTTGTTACTCACTGGCAAGAAAGGAATCACTGTGGACCGTTCTAATTGACTCAACAAAAGTTTCAACATCCTTCATGAGGATAATCATCTCTGATCATAAAAGTTCTGGCCATAATAAATGTAGACTATGGGCAGAGAGCATCCATCAGAAATCTGCTCTTCTACTTGAGCACAGAGTCAGGAAGCAAAGGACTTTGCCCACAACAGGGAGACCCAGAGAGTCCATGTGCCAACCAGTGAGCCTACGCTCATTTCCTTACTCCCCAGTCACATGCTAGCTCAAAAGTCTGATCTTCCATAAAAGAATCATAATGTAGATGCCCTTCATTATTTGCTTTATTCAGAAAAGAAGGAATGTGCTGTTGAAGATGATAAAATACTTTTCACAATCTGAAGACAAATAAGAATGGAGGGAGGAAGGAGAGAAGAAAGGAATCAAAGATGTAACAGACATTGAGAAATTGGCATGATGGGGGAAGTAAACCTCAGGAAGGGTAATAGGACTCCTTATCTTGATATGCAATGAAACTCATATATTATCTCCTCAAATCTTTCCCCAAAAAACTCCAGCTTCACTTAATTTTTCATGTGTTTCAGGAACACTTGAAATTCTCACTTAAGATCTAAAAGGCAGGATGCCTGGGTGGTTCAGTGGTTGCACATCTGCCTTTGACCCAGGGTGTGATCCTGTAGTCCTGGGATTTAGTCCTACATGGGGCTTCCTAAATGGAACCTGCTTCTCCTCCCTCTGCCTGTGTCTCTGCCTCTCTCTCTCTCTCTCTCTCTGTATCTCTCATGAATAAATAAATAAAGTCTTTTTTAAAAAAAAGATCTAAAAGGCTAAGAGGCATATGCACCCTAATGTTTATAGCAGCAATATCCACAAGAGCCAAAATAGGGAAAGACCCCAGATGTCCATTGACAGATGTGGTATATATACAACAGAATATTACTCAGCCATCAAAACAATGAAATCTTGTCATTTGCAAGGATGTGGATGGAACGAGAGGGTAATTATGCTAAGCAAAATAAGTCAGAGAAAGACACATACCATATGATTTCACTCACATGTGTAATTTAAGAAACAAAACAGATGAACATAGGGAAGGGGAAGGAAAAATAAGATAGATACAGAGATGGAAGACAAACCATAAGAGATTCTTAGCTATAGGGAACAAACTGAGGGTTGCTGGAGAGGAGAGGGGTAGAGGGATAGGGTAACTGGGTGATGGGCATTAAGGAGGGCACGTGATGTAATGAGCATTGGGTGTTATATGCAAATGGTGAATCACTAAATACTACCTCTGAAACTAATACACTTTATGTTAACTATACAGAATTTAAATTAAAAATTTTTTAAAGATTTAAAAGGCTATTTATTAATAATGCATCCTATTTATATCATACTTTCTACTTTTCAAAGTGTTCTATTGTTTTCAATTCTCATAAACACGCTGTGGGGTAGATAGGGCAGGCACTTTCATGATTGAAGGTAGCTAAGGTTCAGAGAGGTTAAGTAAATTATGCAAGATCACACAGCCAGGTATTAACAGAACCCAGGCCAGAAATTAGAAATTCTCAGGCCTGGTTCAGTGCTCTTTTCTCTATACTGTGCTGCCTTGGATCACCACTCAGGAAATCTCAAGGACAGTTCAAATGGTATGAATTAAAATGTAAAACCAGTCAAGTAGCTATAGGTTCCTCCCCATTAGCATGTAGGACAGCTATCAAGTGGCAACCCTGGGACATCCTGGGCATTTTATTACCCTGACACCCAACTCTTTGAGAGGCAGATAGAGGCCTGTAGACCTTTGAGTCTGAGCTTTTCATGGGGATTATGAAATCAATTAGTGTGTCAACAAACATTTCTAAATAGAATAGAAAATATCACACTGCATCATATGGGAAGATGAAGCATTGCCTTGCAAAATTGTTATTATTGTGTGTGTGTTTGTGTGTAATGTAGGTTTTGTTTTGTTTTGTTTTTAACCATAGATCATTGTCAAAAATGTTTGGAAACTCTGCTTTACAGAAGAACTTCTAGCCAAACTCCTAGCCAAACTTCTAGCTGTTACCAGTTAAATGCTTTTACATTCCATAGATATAAAATTTAAAAAAGGGGGGGGGGAGGGGGGTTTGCAGTAAACAAAATTTGGAGCTATTTTAATAAAAATCCAATTAAGCAGAATGTTTAGGGAATTTACTGTCCTGGTTAATTGAATCTCTACATTAATGAGGACAAATTGAAAACCCTGTCAAGACGCAGGATTGCAGAACTTTATAGGTAGACGAGACCTTGAAGATTGGTTTTCCCCTGCTCCCTCAATCCTCTGCTGGTGGAAGCCCAGACCCAGAAGGAGGGAACCGCCTGCCCTGGACCCTGCAGACAAGCCAAGACCCAGGCCCACGAATTGCCTGCTCAAAGCTCCTGTGAGATTGAGCTGAATCGCAGTGCAATCGTCCGTAACCCTTGGGGTTGCTTAATAAAACCTTTAAAATAAAACCTCAGCTTTCAGTTTATCTTTGCCATTGTCTTTTCTCATAGGTCAGTGTCGTTGAGTTACAGAATTTAGAGCAAACACCAAAGATCTGTTGGTAGCATCAAAAGACTGGAGTGGCTGAGCCCCCCCCACCCCCGCCGCCCCTCTCTCTCTCTGATTGATTAGAATTCACTTTTCTTTGTTTCCTCTGATCTTGTTTCTTCATACATTATTAGTATTCCAGACGCAGGGTGAGAACTTTCTTTTTTTTTAATTTTTAAATATATTTTTTATATTGCTTGAGGCTGAAAGAGGCTGTTTTCATCTTTGGAACTCTCTAAAGCATCCCATGACCCCACTTTGCCACTGTTCCTGCATACAAGCTATTATTTCATTCATTCTAGCACATCGAAACTGAAACACCTAACACCATACTTCAAAGGCATGCATTGTTCTCTGTGCACAGTCGTCCCTTCAACACATATATACAAGCACCTCCTGAATGGCAGGCACTGTACGAGCTGCTGGGGATGCAGCAGGGAACAAAATGGAAAAATTCTTGCTCTTACAAAACTTATATTTCAATGTCAGCAAATAGACAGTAAATGAATACACAAGTAAGAATGTGGTATGTCAGATGGTAATAGGTACGAAGGAGGGGGAAATAGCAAGGTATAGGAAAACAGAGATTGTCGGGGGTGGGTCATTACTATTTTATGGGGAGTCATTGGGGAAGGTCTTGCTAATCAAAATACAGAGACCTGGAGGAAGTAAGGGGGTGAGACATGTCACTCTCTGGGAGAAGAGAGTTGCTGGCAGAGAAAAAAACTGTAAGTGAACAGCATTTTAAGCATCAGGCTACAAATGCTTTCCCTCAGGTACCAACGTCTGACTGTTAAATCCCCCTCACCAGTGACACAGTCCTAAAGGGTATTCGATGTTGATTTAGGGATAAGACAAGTTGCATTGGTTCATTCCAGTCACAAGCATAAGTGCCAAGTGCAGGGATTCTCTAATGAAAGACACAGATGGCCCCTGCCCTCAAAATTAGTGACCAAGGGTCTATACACAATGGTCAGGGTACGAAAAGTCTTGCAGAGGAAAGAAAGCATAAAAAGTCTTCCAGAATAGGAGGAAGGGGGATTTCAAGCAGAGGAAATAACAAATTTGGGTAAAGGTACAGGGGTAGGAGAGCAGATGGTACATTCCTGGTTCCCAAATTGGTATGATTGGAAGGTGAGTCTCAGGAAATGGGGGTAGAAATGGGAACAAATGTGGATGCCCCTCTGCTCTCTGGAGCACTATTAAAATCTCTCCTGGTTGCAGCCCAGAAAAGCAGGCTGAGGTGGAGAGATGGGGATGAGAGTGGGAAGGCTGTGGACAGGGGAATAGGAGCCACATTATAAAGTCACGAATTTAAATATTTGAAGCAGAAGAATTATTTGATCAGATCTGCCTTTTATAAAGATCTATTGATACATAGAGGATGAAGGAGGAAGGGACTGGAAGCAGGAGAAGCAGTGAAAACTCTGAAGGGGCTCATAGGTCCAGAATAATGCAGGTAAGAAAAGCAGAGAAGGTCCCCTAAGAGGCTGGCAGATGATGCAGAAAGAGTGGGATGGACTTGCCACTATTTCAAGGATAGGATGGACCTGGGGTTGGATGTGCTCTCAGGGCACAAGAAACAAGTTTAGGAGGAAAGGGAGCTATTCCCTCATAGAAGACAGAGCCAGAAAAGAAAAGCTATGTCCTGAAGGCTGTTTGGAATTCCTCAAATGACACCACTGGCATAGAAGCAAGGACTGTTACTTTCACAGCTGATGGCTTTAATGTGTAATTGTAGAACTGGCTGATTGGTTTGGGGGAGTAGATTCCAACCGCAGACTATCATAAAATACAAGATAAAATGTACAGTAACGTGGTTAACTCTTCAAAAGCCATACCAGGATTTACATATCCAAACAAATATTATATTCCTTGGAAGCTACACATTATTTCCAGTCTGCACCTGCTGAGAACTGCCTCAGACTTCCTTTGGGGATATCCCTTCATGACCATATCCCCAGAGCTAGAAAATTTCAGCCTTTGATGGAAAATCTATTTTTTAGAAAAGATGCTTATTTGCCACCAAAGAACAGTGGTTGCCTGAGACAGGGTAGGTGGAGGCATAGAGAAAAGAGGTGGGATATCAAGGGACACAAGAGAATTTTGGAGGGTGATGCACTCATGTCTCAATTGTGGTGATGGGTTTCATGAATCCATGAGTTTATATATAAATTCATCAAAATGTACGCTTAAATATGTTCAGTTTATTGTACATCAGTTACATCCCAATAAATCTATTTTTTAAAGTCGTTTGTTGTTTAAAGAGTAATGCCTAAGGCTCATGATCATGTTGAGGAACGCTCTCCTTTATTATTTTTTTAGTGAAAATTTAAAAGAATATTCTACTTGTGTGTCTACCAGGCTGACTTGAAGGCAATTCTCAGTACAGATTGGTTTTTGTTTTTTTAAAAAAAGGAAGAAAAATAAATAAATAAATAAATAAATAAATAATTTAAAAAGGAAAAAAAAAATCACAGAAACAAATGAACTGCCCCCAGTAAAGGATAGTTTTCATGTGAGCAAGTACATCCTAGAACATATAGTCATGCCCTGTAATCTAAACTGGAATCCAATGACTTGGTATCTTCTGGTTCTTCTATTCACTCTCATGAAGGACAGCTCTCCACGTATGTAATGTGCCTTTTGCTTGGCTCATCCAGAGAAGGGGTTGAATAAGAACAAGTATCATTGCTTCTACTACCTGGGGTTTGCATTTCAGATATCCAGGGCCAGTCTTAGAGAGCTGAGATTCCAGAAAGTTTTCCTGACTGTCCCCCACTCCCACCTCACCTCCACCTAACATCATCCTCTGACCAGTTTACCAATGTCTGGAAGTCTACCACTGGAAGATTATTTCCTTTGGGTTAAACCATCCCATTCTCCAAGAATCCCATTGGAAAGTAGGATCCTGGAGGGCAGGCCTGGATGGTGTGCCAAAGGGGGAGAGCCTGGAGTTAGCTGGGGGCACTGTAAGGACACTGGCCTCCAAGGGTGGAGGTCACCAATGAAAGAAAAGGGAGTCCAGCTAGGGGAGATAAGTTGCCACTGAGGGCCTAAACTAAAGCTATTCCCCATTTTTTAAAGTCATATATTTATTCAGAAAGCATTTACTGAGTATCAGCATTCCCAACTTGGTTTTACTTCCGGACTTAGTATCGAACACAGTGATACAAAGGAGGAAGTTCTGCAAAGTTGATGAGCAAGCTGACCTGCTCTGTAATAAGAGAGCTGGCCCGTGCATCAGCAGCTGGTCCCACAGGGACTCAGAGGCCAGGTGCTCACATCACACCTTGAGCAGAAGTTTGGAATTAAATGAAACAGAATATTGACAAATGAAAGTTTTAGAGAAGCATGAAAACTATGAATGCAAAGCAGGTGGGGATGCTATTAAAATAGTTCATCTAAAAATAGTCTAATTCCATCTAGGGGCCAAACCCGATTAGGTTTTGTGTTCATTTGGGTTCATAGTCTGTCTATGCCTCCTTCGGCTCTGTGGGGCCAACATTGGAAGGAAAGAGGGTATCCTCCTCAATCTTTATGCTCAGTCACAACACACTGACCCATCATCCAAAGCAGAGCCCAAGAATGAAGAGGTTTGGAGACCAGGAAGTAAATGTTGAATGTGGAGCTGTCTGAAGCTAGAAAAAACTTGAAGTGATTTAGGAAAGTTAATAAGCCCTCCTTTTGACCCATCTCCCCTCAGGCAAATGAAGTCAGAACCTCAGTGGGGTCATCCATAAAATTCCCAAACCTCTGGCCTCTCCTGTGGTCCCAGCCCTCACATGGCTCAGCCTATGGGACATAAAGGAGAGTGAAGCAAGGTCCAAGTGGAGAAGCTTGTATTTCACTCAGCTGTAGCACGGGGCAATGGTCTGAGAAACCAAATCCATCCTCAAAGCTTATTCTTGAGTCTGGCAAAGGCATAGTGCTCAGGGAGTTCCACTGTTGAGGGGAGACCACTGAAATCAGGACCCAGAAAGGGGACTGTGCTGGACAAGTGTCATGGCTCCTACCCATCCTCAGCCCTTTTTATAGAAATGGCCCTCTGATGTAAGGCTGGGCCCTATGGTTAGACCATGTGACCCTGAGCTCTTGCCATCCCCTCCAGCACCACAGCTCCCTGGCCCAAGGTGGCTCTGCCTGGCTAGTGACCCAGGACTCAAGGCCCCACCTGCGCTCAAAGATGGCTAGGCCGCTCCACCTCCCTCCCAGCAGCACCAGCGGTGGGCAGAGCAGCCTCGCTCAGTTGGGTCTTGTCACAAGAGCTTCATTTTTCACCAGTGCCGTCTTCACCCTGCTCTGTTGCAATGTCCCTTTCTTCTAGCAATTTAGAGGAGGCCACGGAGGTTATGAGTAGACAGAGTCAAGGAGTGACCCAGGAGAGAAGCAACGAGGAAGCCAAAGGTGGGACAGGATAGCAGACCCAGGGGGCAGCTGAGTCATCTGGAGGAACCTGCAGTGTTCATCAGCAGTCCCACTGCGGGGTCCGCAGAGCCAGGCAGGATCTGGAGCCACCCCCCAGGTCCTTCCCTGTGAGCTCTGACCTGGGTGGCTCTTGTTTCCCTCCCTGTGCAATGTTCCTGATTGCTCTGTGTGGGGCAATACCAAACTCACCCCAAACACCCCTTCCTCGGGTGAGCTCGAGGTTTCTCCCCCTTGCTAACCAATGAGCCAAACAACAGTTTTGCAAGAGGTCTCTGGCCTCCCCTGAGCACAGAAGGCCAAAAACATGATATGGTTCCAGGGAAACCAGTGAGGCCCTTTGCCCACTGGAAGAAGAGGGTGAACCTGCAGGCTGCTTTCCTGTGAGGCATTAAATGTTTTTCTTTCCACAAATCATTTTTCCAAAGTTTAGAGGAAGCAACATGGTGTAGGAGAAATAAAACTGTGCCTCCCTAAATCAGTGATGCGAGTTTGGCGGAGCAAATTTAAGTCCCTGTCCCAGTTTTATCATCAAAAATGCAGAATGAATAATATTTGCCCTACTGCCTTGAAGATCTTTTTGTGAAGATCACATAAAAATAAGCATAAGAAGCCTTGGGGAAGCATGTATAAGAGCTATATTATTTTATGAACTGAAAATGAGAGTGGGAAGTAGGAGGTGGCATTGCACATGCCAACCAACAAAGGAGTCACTGCCATTCCCTTCTGCCAAGGTTAATGGACTCAGCACTAAAGAAGCCAAAAGATGAATGTTTGTATCTCCCAATAATGAGGACTGTGGCTTCCTGCCTATACCCAAAGTCACTGTTATTTCCACAAGGGACATTAGCAGAATTAGAATTTATCCCCCTCCACTGCCTCCCTATCCTCTCTCTTCCTCTCTCTGTCTCTCTCTCTGTCACTCACTCTCTCCACACCTAGCTGCAGGTAACCACACAATCCAGGTGAAAGCAGCTTAAACAACAGAAAATTCCCATGCAATTTCCAATCCCCCGATTTGTTAATGTAGTGGCATATGAGTCGGCCTATGTCCTCGGGCTTCCCGCCACAGGGTTACAAAAAGGCTGCTTCAGCTCTACACAGCACATTCTCCCCCAACCATACCCAAGAGCAGGAGAGATTTTTCTTAAATGTCTCTGGGGCATTTCTGTCATTGGAGCAAAAAACTTGTCCAGGAAAGCTCCCTTCCTCTCTCTCTCTCTCTCTCTCTCTCTCTCTCTCTTTCTCTCTCTCTCTCTCTCTCTCTCTCTCTCTCTCTCTCTCTCACACACACACACACACACACACACACAAAAACCAACACAGAACATCCTCCAAAAGGGCTGGGAAAGGTTCTCGGCATCTCTAGTGGGAATGGGCACCGCCAGCAAGAAAAAAGCAGAGGGCGGGATTGCAAGGCAGTAGCACAGAAGAGACATCTGTAGGGTTGGCAAGAGCATTTCAGTGCAGAGAATGAAGTTCATTCTTGTTAAATGAAGCAGAAGAATTTGTTCCAGGGTATTAACTGGCCAACAAAATTATTGTAAAGGCTAAAGAAGCAGATTCTGTGTTGAAGATTCAGGAAAGAGTCCTATAGTCACCCAGCTGCCTGATCTGCACTCAGAAAGCCAAGGGCTCCAGAACCACACTGCCTTGAGCACACCATGTCTGCCGTGGTCCACACTGGGCTCACGGATGACCCATCCTGCCTCTTCACACCCACAAGGCCAGAGACTGGACGTTGAGATCCCCACTCCAGCTGTTATAGGAAAACCAAACACCTCCCCAACCAAATTTTCTGGTAGAATCTTGGATCCCCTCAATTAGTGGTTCAAAATTCACAGGGAAGATTTCAACAGGCAGAATCAAGTCGGAGCAGAAACTATAGCTGCAAGAGAGTCTGGGAAGTGTCCTTGTTAGCTCTTAATCACCTGTGATACAGGGAGGTACACCAGAAGGATGGAAGACATGGAATTCCAACCCCACCTAATCAGCCGCAGTAATCAACTGTGTTGGCCACACTCTGCTTCAGGCTATAGCTTCGAGCTTCAATTGGGTCAGTCCATATGTTCAAGGTAGGGGCCAGAGGTGGGGTCTTTCCCTGATTCCAGGGGCACAGAACATACAGAGCATACCTCATTCTCCTGGCCATAGTAGTCGGCTCAAGCAGACGCACGCTTTAGGGCCGTTCAAGCTCCTGGAAAATGAGCCCAAGCTCCTGGAAAATGAGGCTTGCTCTTTCCAGCTAAACATGAACCTGAAAAATCTAGAGCTGCTACATCCATCTTTCATTACAAAAGAAAAGCCCATCTGAGAATGGAGCCAACAGAGATGAGGCAAAGCCAAGAGATGGAGAGAAGTTAGGATCTGATGATATTTTTGAACCCCTGGATTCACCCATTCCTGAAGCCTTCTGGGCTGTTCAGGTACATGAGTCAATATCTTCTCTTTTTGTTTAAGTTCATTTTAATTGTCATGGTCAGGGTGAGGGACACAGAGGAATGTTATCCAAGACCAATTTTGATCATTTCCCCTTAACATGCAGGAGGTAGCCACTGGTTTATTGAGATTACTACCCCAACTCCTTAAGGGTTAACTACTCACAGTGAAGTGAGAAAGTCCAGAAACAATGGAGAGATGTGAGCAGCTGGAGCTAGGGTTACAGCATGGACAGCTGCAGCCTTGCTTTTCTTCATTGATATAAAAACCACTCTTGTCTCTGAATCCCCAGTGGGCTGGGGGTGTGTTCATTTTGCTTTGAAAGATTACAGGGGTCTTCACATTTTCCTTGGGAATCTCATTTAGAAGCAATAATAAGATCAGAATGCATTATTCTATTTTCAAATAGATATTAAATATATATTTAAAAATTTGCATTTTGGATGAATAAATACATTCTTTTTAATCAATCAAATAAACTTATTAATAACAACATATACATTTGTCTTCATAATATTGAAGATGTGCAAATGGACTGTTCAACACACTCAAGCTAACTTATTGTTTCAACCACTGCCTAGGTGAGGAGAGATGAGGGGCCCAATGAATCTGATGGTCCTCAGCATTGAGTGTACAACTGGGCAAGGGGACCCTCATGGAGTCAGTGCACCAGGACCCTGTGCTGTGCCACTAGATACTCCCTTTGGGAATGGAAGTCTGATTCCGCCAGATGCCCCAAAGGTTGTCAGCTAATAGGCCTCAGCTGTCCACCCCCTTTGGGGATTATATTGATTGAAGATGACTGCCTTATCCAAGGTCACAGTCGGTCCTTCCAAGGGCAGCCCTCATCCAATGACTGACGGATGCAGGAGAGAAAGGTCATGTTCTCTCACCCACCTCCCCCTCCAGTCACTACTGCTCCCTCCCCCTGGGTGACCCCAGCAGCATTCCCCAGTAAACACCCTAGCTCTACCCTCCATCTCAGAATCTGCCTCCCAGGAGGCTCCTGCAGACCCCAGTCTCGGGCAACAGTTGCTGGATATAGGGGTTCAACCAGGTGTAACAGAGAAAGATTCCAAACCAATTTCCACACTTCTCAGCAGCATCTGTTTCTGCTGCTCCCCGTCCCTGCCCCATCTTCTTGTGCAAATAAAATTATCCTTCATGGTCCAGGCTCACTGCTCACCTTCTCTATGAAAACGCCCCCCCACCCCACCCAAACCCCCAGGCAGCAGTGGGCTCTCCCTGTCCTGAATTCCCATAGCATTTTGTGTGTGCCTCTTTCAGGATGCATCATCTGCTTGGGTTTTTTGAAGTTTTGCATTTTCAGTTTCTGCCACTGAGTTTTTGAGTTGGTGAGGTACCTTCTCTGAGCCAATTTCTCTGTTCTATAAAATGGGAACAATGATACTCCGGGGGATAAGGTAAGCCAAAGCCCCTACCCCAGAGTCTGGCCCTCCAAAAAATCCTCAATGTGCCTATTTCTTCTCTCCTTCCTCCTAAATGGGCCACTCTCCTCAAGAAAAATGGAATGCCTTCAGTTTTTCTGCTCTCTGAGGAAGGAGGCAAGCAGCAGGAGCCCCCTTGAGAGTATCTGACCTCCCCACACACTGCCCTCCACAGAGATTTGGCTATTTGCAAACAGAAGAAGCGATATTATTTGTGGCTTTGAAGAGACAAAGGATACACCCAGGTATACTCCTCTGTGGTCACACTGCAGTCAGCTTGCCCTAGAACATCTAAATCTCTGTCTATTTTTAGGATCAGAGTTAATTTTCTGGCTTGGTGTGAGCACCCTGAATGGGGAGGAAGTTAAAAGTGGATGGTGTTTCACTGTTAGGTATATATCCAAAGAATTGAAAACAGGGACTCATATGGATACTTGCACACCAATGTTCACTGCAGGATTATCCACAATAGCCAAAAAAATGGAAACAACCCTGGTGTCCACCAACAGATGATTGGGTCAGCAGACCATGGTGTATATATATGATGGAATATTATTTAGCCTTAAAAAGGAATGAAGTTCTGACACCTGCTACATCATGGATTAACCTTCATAGCATGAAGCTAAGCTCAGTGAAATAAGCCAGACACAAAAAGGACAAATGTTGTGTGATTCCACTTATGAGATGTCTGGAATAAGTCAATTCATAGAGACCGAAAGTACATTGGAAGTTACCAAGGGCTGGGAGGAGGGCAAAGTAGAGAACTAGTTCAGAGCTACAGAGTTTCTGTTTGAGGTGATGGAAACATTTTGGAAAGAAGTGATGGTCGTTCAACATTGTGAATGTAATCAATACCTCTGAATTCATACTTAAAAATTGCACACTTCATGTTACAAATATTTTACCACAATTTTAAAAATTAATGTTGTAATATGTGAAAAAACTATTGAATTATACTTTAAATGAGTGAATAATATGTGAGTTATAGCTCAATAAAACTTTTTTTAGAATGATATTTACTATAATTGCTCATTCTGGGGCACAAAGGGCTGTATAAAACTCAAAGACCAAAAAACAAACAAACAAACAAACAAACCCAAACCTAATCTGCAACTGAAGGAGAGATGTGACATTTTTAGCTAGGGTCTGCCTCTGGGCCTCCTTTTCCCCCTCGGCGCCTAGACCATTCTGCAGGGCTGCACTCCCCCTCAATTTCTTTATTTTTTTATTCTTTAAAATTTTTTTTTAGAATTCAATTTGCCAACATATAGTATAACACCCAGTGCTCATCCCATCACGTACCCTCCTCAGTCACCCAGTCAGCCCATCCCCCGCCCCACCTCCCTTTCAGCAACCCTTTGTTTCCCAGAGTTAGAAGTCTCTCGTGGTTTGTCTTCCTCTCTAATTTTTCCCAACTCAGTTTCCCTCCTTTCTCTTCTAGTCCCTTTCACTATTTTTCATATTCCGCATATAAGTGAAACCATATGATGATTGTGCTTCTCCAATTGACTTATTTCACTCAGCATAATACCCTCCAGTTCCACCCACTCCCCTGCAGTTTCTGAGAAAACACCAGATTTGTTGCACACAGTGCTCTCCCAGGATTTTGGTCATTGCTGAAGACTGTAGCAACCTCCCAAACCCCCCACCCCACCCCCAGGTAGGACAGGTCTTGAACAGGCACCCTGGGTGTTAGTGCTTCTCCTGCCTTTGCAGCAGAGAGGACTAATCCTTGGAATGGCTGGCTTCTGGTATGAGAGGGGTTGGGGACAGAGAGCTCAAGACGCTAGCAAGTCTGCCTCCCACCAGGATGCAGAGCCTGCTGGGCAGGCTATAGAACACTTGCAATGAAATGTGAGAACCTGTGTGTTTTATGCTTCTACATCCTTCTCTAATTTAATACCGGGATCCACAGCCACCGCTGCCGCCAAACACATAACCATACACTTCAGATTCCAGGGCAGGTACTTCTCAATTAACATAAGAATTAGTAAGGCAAGCAGGTTTGCATCATACAGGAGTCCTGAGCCCACAGGCCTATAAAGGGCACAAGGGAAATGCAGATGAACAAAGCAAGCTTCTCTTCATCCAGTGAAGTGTTTTAGGTGAAATTTCTTAATATTCATGTCATTGTTGGCAACTACCTCAATATTTCAATGTCCTGAATACCCAAGCCCAGGCACAACTTCAGGCTGTTGCCTCTGCCCCTGACTTGTCAATTTTTACCACAATCCTCTAAGATGAGTGTTATTAACCCCATTTCTGCAAACTAGGTGTCACACAAGATGGGTCCCTGTTACCAGGATCCAAGACAAATGCCATGATGTCACAAGGCATGAGCTAGGGAATGTGCTATCTAGGGGAAAGGACAAATGAATCAAGTAAGGATCTACAAAATGAGTGAAGGCAGCCATCTCTTGGATCCACCCATCCTCCCAAATAGTACGAGCCTAAGAACAAACCTGACAGTAGAGCCAGACAATCTGGATTTGCCAGCTGCTTATAGTTGTCAGAATGCCAACTGTGCAGATATTGGGGTCCATGGGATATTAGAGACCCTCTGTCAGGAGAGCATAAGTGAGCCCAAAGGCTAAGTTGAGATGCAGTGCCTCCTGTAGGGAGTCAGTGGGAACCTCCCACTCGGTCCCTGAAGGCTCACTTTCCAGGCGATCTAGAATAAGAACCCAGGGTCACTTTAGACAATTCTGATTACTGTACCACATGAGGAATCTGAGGCCCAGAGAGTTTAAGGCACGTGAGAGCAAGATCACACAACTGGTAGATGGCAGAGTTCAGATTCTAAATCACGCTTTTTTCACCACACTGTATCTCAAGGATAACATCCTTGTTATCCAACCCATGGTCCTCCCTGCTTTCCGCTGGAGCAGCCCGTGGGGTCAGCATACTCGCAGGTGTCTCAGGTTTATGGTGGGGATGAGGCTGAAACCTGCTCTCCCAGGTTCTCTGGGATGACTAGAACCAAGGGGAAGCCTTGGAGGCACCAGTAACACCAGTTCACTCTGTGCTATTTCCGAGATTTCTAGATGGCAAGGCCACTTGTCTTTCTCTTTCAAGTTTGATTTCCCAGTTTCCAGAGCCAGAGGCAGACCCTGAAAAAAAATCTATACTAACTCCAGTAAATACAGATACCATTAACACCTCAGGTCCTTCTTTCCCCTAGGACAACAGAAATATAGTTCAACATGGATAATAGTAAAGTTTTGCAATGTGGGTGTGGGTGGGTGTGTAGATCCCTGTATGAGGTTCTGGGAGAGTTGAATAAAAATGTCCTTCCCTTTCATGGGATCGGTACAGTTTGGTAACAGCCAACCTATGTGAGCCAAAGACCATCATAAACTGAGTGATTCTAATAGAAGGCAAACAGAACACAGAGCAATTTATACCCTATCCTTGTTGTAATTTCAAAGTCTCAGAAAATTTAATTAGAGGAATCCCAAGAGTAATTTAGATCTGTCTTGTGTTTCATTGGTCTTGCATTGGCACGGCTCGGGACATTCAGGATGTATTTGTGTCCCTCACCTTTTCTTCTGTCTGAGTCAGTCTTTTACTGTTCCATTTGGCCATAGTACTGGTCTGGAAATCTTTGAGCCTAGCTCCCAAGGACACATATGTACCACTGACCAGCCCCCATAACACAGACATTCTTTTGGTTCTCTTGTTGGCTGGAGTTATTTTGCCACGTCTGAGAAGCTGCTGAAGTGACAGCTTCACCTGTGTCCCGGCTCTATCAGCTCTCACAGCTGTGGCAATGTGAGCGCCTGATGTAAATGCAGTCAAGGCCCTGGGAGGAATCCCTGGTTGGAGAGAACAGGTTGTGAGATAAGAATGACATTCCAAACCGTGCCGAAGGCATTTGGAGATGCAGCCTGAGAAATTCTGGAGGACGCGCAAGTTGCTCCCAGCTACAGAAGATGCAAGGACACGTGGTCTGAGAGAGGCCAACTGACCTCAGAGTCATCTCAAGCATGTACTCTGACCCACCCAGGAAGCAGCTGGCCAGAGACGGACCCAATGGGGATCCCTGTGGTCCTCAACCTTACTGCCTTATTAATGGGTAGATAACAGTCAAAATATTTATAAAGGCAGTTATTTTTCTCCACTGTGCTTGCTTGATTGATTTACAAGTCCAGGGACAAGGCCTGGCCCTCCAAGATGACAGCGAACTGAGATTCCATTCTTTAATCATCCTTATTTTTAGTCATGGGGATAAGGGAGTTGAATTACTATCCTGTCACCCCCTTGAGCTGAAATCCATCTGTTCCTAAGAATCTCAATGGAAAGTTTAGGCCTGTCTTTGTGTTCTGTAACCTCTATTTTTGGAATAGAAGTGTTCTCCAAAATCTACTTTTTAAAAATCCAGATCTGCTAACCTGTGTATAACCTTATTATTTTTCCCTCTTTATCTGCTCCGTCATCATCACCACTCCCCATATCCCCTGAGATCCACCCCTGTCAAACACCTACTACACAGGGAATGTTGTTCTGAAAGTCATCATTCCTTTCATAGGTAACTGCACAGGACAGCAAGAAGGCACTTCAGGGAGGTCGAGTGTTGCACTCGTCATGGAATTTGGAGAGCAAGCTTGAGCTGGGAATTCAGCAGTCAGCAAAGGTGCCTGTCCTTTTTCTGGAGACCTGTCAGTCCTGGGTTGAATGTCAGAGTACACTCCCGATCCGCCTGCAGGTTTCATCTGATGGTTTTGACCTTTACAACGGGGTGTGTTACCGGGGCAAGTTTCCCATTGATTCAATGAGCCTCATTTGGAATCAGTTGAGTAATTACGATTTTTCTGGCTTCCCACCCTATTCTAATTAGTGTACTTTACCTAACCAGAGCCAGCAGGAGCTGCCTCAAAGTCTCTGCATCCCTTCCTCCTGGATCTATGAAGCTTGTTTGACTGGAAAGTAAATATTATTTGCTAAAAGTAGCTCAGATTGAGTTTATAAGCTCAAGATTCCTCATCCTCCTTCCTGCCTCCTCCCCACCCACCCCCAATCTTTCTTCTTCCCTGTCAATGTATGCAATAATAGAATCTTGATCTTTAATCATCTTTTCTATCTCTTCAGTTAGTGTCACACTTTTGGGCTCATCTCAGAAAGACTTCAGGGATGGGTTGATGAGTGAGTGGGAGACCCTGCGGGGCAGTGAGCTGTGGGGCCACCCTGGGTGCACAGGTGGAAGCCTGAAGTTGAGAAGTTTCAAAGGAAGGGTAGACTCCCTGAGCTGTCACCCTGACCATTCTCAGGGGGGAAGAGAGGATAAAGCCCAGGTGAGCCTTCCTCGAAGTGGAAATAGCCAAGGTCTGGCCCTTGGGATGAGTAGGCTTGGTGAGGCTCACTCCCAAGCTGGTGGAGGTGTGAGCCTTGCTGTCTCCCATCCCATGTCTCCCGCCTGGATCAATACTTCTCAAAAAGTTCCAGCAACAGAATCCCCACCTGAAACAAAATTTAGGCAGAATCAACCGATAAAACCAATAAAAGCTGAGTAGCCGGTGGCAGGGGGTGAGGGGGTGCAGGGCATGAGCTTCTTCCTCAGTCCTCCCTTTTGCCACCCACCCTCTGTCCTTGCAATAGCCCCAGCAAACATCCAGGGAACAGTGTTTGGGGACCTCTGCACCTCCAGAGCACGTAGGCTGCTTTAGGCAGAAGGACATTGTAATCTTAGCCTTCCCCTGCACCCCCTCCCTTTCCCCAACTGGAGAGGACAGATGCTCCCAAGTAAATGAGTTGAAATTCAAGTAAGAGAAATTCCTGGGGGCTGTTTACTTGGTGTTCCATGGCTAACAGGTTTTACTGTGCCCTCTGGCTGAATCATCCCTCTGGGGGTGGGTATGGGGGGGTGGCAGACGGTGCCAAGAAGCCTGGGCAGCGTTGGGTGGCAGCACTGCCACCTCGAAGACACGTGGTGTCTGCTACCTGCCCACCTGCTCGGTTCTTCCCACATCTCTCCCTCCTGCAGACAGATTCCTGGCTCTAGTGTGTGGGGTTTCCTCATGCCCGCTCACCCCTTCTATACCGAGTCTGCATCAAATTAAGACAGCAGGGATTTGTGGGGGGAGAGAAGATAGGGAAGTGTTCATACCCGATAAAGTCCTCTTTTTTTTTTTAACCTGGTGCAGCACTTAGTGAGCATCCAGCAGAGCAGATGCTAGACTCCTCCTTGACATCTCCTGGGAGCCCTGGGAAGCGTGCTGGACCCCGAGTCCTCGGAGCGGGGCTCTGCTTCCAGCTCTGCCGCGAACCGTTCCAGTGGCCTTGAGCAAATGTCTCGATTCTCCAAACTTGGCTTTCGATAAAATTAAAAGGTGGTCCCTAAGGTCTCTTCTAGCCTTACCCTTAATGGGCCACTCGTGGTCACTGCCTGGTCAGTCCTTAACCTCCCCTCTGACGTCAGGGGCCCCAGAGGCTCTTTGGGTGACATTACTCTGGATAGTGCCCTGCTCCTTGAATGAAATCGGGCTTGCAACCCGCCCACCAGGAACCACCTGGAACGGAGAAGATGCCAAAAGCAGTCCACACACTCAACCAATTAGGGCTAGCCCTCAGGGAGGTGGCAGGTGGGGACTCTATCCAAAAGGGGCCCTCCTAACTGATGGTGACCAGATCATCAGATTTTCTTGTGTCAGGAAGACGAATGTGAGGTTCTTACAGAGAAGATGTCAGAATAACCACAGGGAGACAGACTGCCTCGAAACAAAGTGTGGCCATTGTTCTACCTTTTTTTTTTTTTTTTTAAGATTTTATTTATTTATTTGACAGAGAGAGCAAGCACAAGTAAGGGGAGAGGCAGGCAGGGGGAGAGGGAGAAGCAAGCTCCGTGTGGAGCAGAGAGTCTGACATGGAGCTTGATCCCAGGACCCCAGGATCATGACCTGAGCCTAAGGCAGACACTTAACCATCTGAGCCACCCAGGCACCCCCCATTGTTCTACTTCTTGAAGGAGGTCCCACAGGCCAGCTCCAGGAGCCCTGGGACAAAGCACAGCTCTGTACTGACGAGATGGCTTTCCAGGACTCCTCATGTCCCCTCCTGTGGGCTCACAGTTCACATTCATCACCTGAGGAGAGCCAGACCTGTCTTGTTCCCTGTAGCCCAAAAGTGCCTAGAAGTGATGGTCCTATTCTATTCTGTAAGCAGGTCATGATAGGTCATTAGTCTCCTAGGTCATAAATCTCCTGACACCCTGAATTTGTGTTGGGCATGACTGCTCCTTCCTGACCCAACACGTAGGGTTAACTCCTTGTGGGTCAATGGAGCAAGCATTTCTTCAAAATCAGGGCCCTGAGTGGTTCGTTTATTACTAACTGGTAAGGTAACTTTGAGAAAGGTGCTTGACCTCTGCCTCAGTCTCCTCAGCCTCTGATGAGAACAATATTACTCAATCTACCTGCCTCCAAGGGCTTTTGTAGAAAGAAATTAAATGCAATCATGTACATGAACCTGCTTAAGTGTACACAATGTACTGGGTAAACAATTGTCTTTAATACCCAGACAGTGAAGGACATGAGACAGCAGAAGGTAGAAATTAAGAGCACCAACTCTGGCATGTCCTACAAGGCCTACTTAGCCTCTGTGCCTCAGTTTTCTCATCTGTAAAATGGGGGTGATTATACCAGCACCTGCTTCATAGGGCTGCTTAACTTAATGTACATCAAGAACTTAGAACAATGCATAGCGTATAGTAAATGCTAAATTAATGTCTTGTATTATTAAGAAGAACACACTCCTCTGGCTAGAAGCACATCTGGTGGGCACCCATAGCCCTCCTGTGCACCTGGGAATGAAGCCCTGCCTGGGCCTTGGGAAGGAAAACATGGCAGGTCTGGCACAACTCCTCCCTCAGAGCAGGTTCCTGGCCTTCTATCCTGCACTGGTACTGTGAGACCCCATGCAACTTCCTCCGGCCCAAAAGCCCCCGTAGAAAAGAAAGAGGACCATAGTGACTTGTCCCACAATCCTCTGGATTGCTTCCTGTGTGGTATCCGGGAAGAATGCCTCACTCCAGGAGTCCCCAGGTGTGCACCCTATTGCAGAGGGGAGCCTTAGCACATGCATGTTGAAGAATCAGAGAGAGAAAGAACGCAGGAGAGCTCCCCTGGAAAGGAATAGAGAATTACTATTGCTGTAAATACTTTTCAAATAAATGATTCCTCAGCCTTACTTTTGCCTATGATTTTCCTCGTTATAGACCCCCACCGCCACCCCTTGAGTTCAGAATGAGGTAGAAATTTTTTTTTCAGGATTTTATTTATTTGAGAGAAAGAGCAAGAGAGAGCATGAGCAGGGAAGAGTGGGACTCCCCACTGAGGAGGGAGACCAGCATGGGCTCGATCCCAGGACCCTGAGATCATGACCTGAGCCGAAGGCAGATGCTTAACTGAGCTACCCCTGAGGTAGAAATTTTAAAAGCAGTCTTATTCCAGAATTTAATGTACTCTTCTCAGCAAACCTCTATATTGGGAGCAGCGGTCACTGACCCCATTGCAAGGGAGGTGGAGGGAAGGATGCACCTAGCCTGCTGTGACCTCACGCTGCCATGTCTGAGGAAGTGACTTGAGCAAGAAAGCCCCAAGTCCTGGGGGCCTGGCCCTTGCCCACCACTCTACATGGCAAAGGCAAGGAGGCATCTCTGCCACACATCACTCTGTTGTTTCTGCAGTGGTCCTAAGTCAGACTGTCACAAATGATCATCCAAGTGAACCCTGAAAGGTCCCCACTGCAGCAGTGGGGACTGGTGAGGAACAGGGTGACCACTGCATTTTGAGAGACTCTTCTGTGTTTAGTCAGCCTCCGGTTGGCTTTCCACACTCCGCAGTGTCTATCCATGACCACATTCATGTCCAGCTGGAATGACAGCTTTGGCTCTGGGTTTGGATTTCTTAACCACGACATGAGCCGGGAATGCGGAATGGCACGTAACAGTGACCAGGTCTTGGTATTTGCTCTGATGGCACAAAGACTTTTGTCCTGGAGTCAGATGTCAAGCCAAACCTTGAACTCTGCTGCCCTGGCTTCAGCAGTTGCTTCATAAGTGAGTCCTAACAATTGTTCCACGTGATCAGAGGGAAGAAATAGCATAGTGCCATCCTCAAGGCTTAGCAAGGACACCAGCATGCAGTCCCAGGAAGGCTGTGGGTTACAAGAGAGTATGTCCCAGAGCCCTCGAGTGGAGTTAGTCTCGGCAGCCTCTGTCATGTGACTCCTGTCCATTTCCCCTCAGAGGGAATTTCTCTCTCTTTCTATGGAGTAGGGGGACAGGCATGAGGTTTTCTCTGTGGGAACCAAAATGTTCCTACAGACTTTATCTTTTTCAACTTCAAAAACACCCTTTTTTTTTTTAATGTAAGGTATTTTCTGAAGTCTGCATGAGGTATGCATAGTATTATCATGAATCCTATTGTAGGGCTAAGCTGTGAGGTCCATGGCATCACATGAGTGTAATTCACTCTTTCATTCGACCAGTATAAAACTAAAACAACCTGCTAAGCAGTGTGTAAGTTTCTCCCACTAAAACACACATCTGGTCACAGATAGGATGGTTCCAAGGTAGGGGGCAGACCCCCATGAAGACCTTTCAGAGGCCACAAATACAGAACCAATTAAGAAATCTACCCCAAAGGAAAATAACATCAAATTGCATTTTTTCAAAGTGTAAGGGAAGAAGAACACAGATCTGGTTTTACTCATGATAAATATTTCATTAGCAAACGATCTCCACCTCTCCCCTCCTCCCACCCCCTGCTCACTCCTCTACCCTCCTCCCTCCACCAACTTTGCAACCCAGCCTAGGGGAGTGGGGGAGGTGGAGGGGGTGCATTTGAGTGATGTCATTGCCTAGAAAGTGAGAGCTCTTCCCAGGGGAGAGGGGGAGACTTCCAAACACTGCAAAGTGGTCGGAAGCAGGAGCCGAGGGGCAGTTCCCCGGGGGAGGCATGAGAATACTCTGGGGAAAGCCGGGTGAGACTGTAATCTTGAGGAGGGAGAGGACTCTTCTTTGCAGAGTCCAGCTGTGGAAGGCTCACCGAAGGGAGCTGAAGCTGTGGGAGCCTGCGAGAGAATGATAGGGGAGGGCAGACATGGAGTCAAGCAGAAAATTATCTTGACTCATCTAGGAAACTAAGGACGAAAGCAATAATTCAGTTTCTACATGTGCTCTTGGGGAAAGGAGAAGATTGTTCCCAGAGAAACACTGACCTTCTTAGTCTGCCTTAGAAGACCTTAGACTCAAAGCCAGGGCTGGGGGAATAAAGAGGAGCAGGAAACCAGAAAGATCTGGAGATAACTCCGTAGTATTTTTGGTTAACACAAGCGGGGCCTTTAACCGCCAGATCCAATACTCTTAGAAGTAGGTACTGCACCCCAACACTTGTCTCCACTTAGCTATGCACCGAAAGTTTGGATGTGTAAACACTGCTGTTGGAGGGGCAACACAGGAGCCCAAAAGGGGAGAGACAGGAGGCCATAGTGGCTCAGACGGTTAGGCATCTGCCTTCAGCTCAGGTCATGATCCCTGGGTCCCTGCTCAGCCTGGAGCCTGCTTCTCCCTCTCCCTCACCCCTGCTTATACTCTCTCTCTCTCTCTCTCTCTCTCTCTCAAATACATAAATAAAATCTTTCAAAAGGCGGGGGGGTGGGGGTAGAGGCTATGATTCCCTGGGCACCCCTTTGGAAAAGCCATTTCTCCTTGACCTTAGATGAAGGTCTATTCCTTGTTAATTTCTCCCTAAATAAGTTTCTTTAGCTCTTAAAAAAAAATAGTGGTTCTCAAAGCAGGGGTCCTTGTACTAGCTGCATCAACATCACCTGGGAACTTGTTAGAAATGCAAATTCCCTGCCTGATGCCAGCAACCTATGTTTTAACAAGCCCTTCTGCTGACTGTGATGCCGTGTGCAGGCTTGTCTAAGCACCATCACTTTAGCCGAATGGCAGACCCACTGAACCAAGAAAGTATTAAATATTTCACCCTTTCCTGTTTATCGATCCATGTTTGTCTTTTGTATTTAAAAGTTCTTTGCAGATGGGACCCCTGGGTGGCTCAGCGGTTGAGCATCTGCCTTTGGCTCAGGGTGTGATCCTGGGGTCCCAGGATGGGATCGAGTCCCACGTCAGGTTTCCTGCATGGAGCCTGCTTCTCCCTCTGCCTGTATCTCTGCCTCTCCCTCTCTCTCTGTGTCTCTCATGAATAAATAAAATCTTTAAAAAATAAAATAAATAAAAGTTCTTTGCAGAAATGTACAGGGTTTCTATGACATGTAGCTCAGTGTTTCTGAGGTTATGATGCACACTACTGAATTAACTCTTTTAACCTTGGGGGTAAGGAAGAAGTAGGTACAACAGGGCCAAAATGTAATTTGATCAACCTTCCCTCCTAAGCTGGGGGAAGTGCGTCAAAGTGAACGGAAGAGATGCAGGGAACAAACCTTGAAAGACTCTTAACACTCCAAAACAAACTGAGGGTCACTGGAGGGGAGAGTGGTGGGGGATGGAGCCACTGGGGGATGGGCATGAAGGAGGGCACTTGATGGAATGAGCTCTGGGCATTCCATGCAATTGATGAAACACTAAATCCTACCTCTAAAACTAATAATATATTATATGGTAACTAAATTGAATTCAAATTTAAAAATTTTTAAAGATTTTATTTATTCATAGAGACACATACACAGAGAGAAAGAGAGAGAGAGAGAGAGAGGCAGAGACACAGGCAGAGGGAGAAGCAGTCTCCATGCAGGGAGCCTGACGTGGGACTTGATCCTGGATCTCCAGGATCACACCCCAGGCTGCAGGCGGCGCTAAGCCACTGCACCACTGGGGCTGCCCAAATTTAAAAATTTTTAATAAAAAATTAAAAAGAGAGAGAAAGAGGCAGGTGACCGGGCTCCAGCTGCCTTTGACTCCCTCCCTCTAAACAGAGCCGCCTGAATCTACAAGGCAACTGAGAAGTGTCCTTAAGACCTGCACTAGCTCGTCCTTCTCTTTGGAAATAAGAGCTTGCAGGGCTGCCTGTGGCAGGTGAGTAACCCCCAAGATTGTTCATATGCACCCCATTTCCTTTTCATTTTCAAGGTCAATCATTCTAGTATTTCTCAACACTGATTCCCTGCCCCACTCCTGGGGAAAATGGAATTTAGAGTCCTGGAGACTCAGCTGCAGTCAGCCACCCTTTGGCCTCACCCTGTCCCTCCCCCAAGCCACACATTCCCTGTGACTCTCTCCTCTGGGTTCCAGAACTGCCAAAACATTCCAAGACAGAGGCGATCCCTTCCCACCTGGCTCACAATGTCAAAAGAGATAAGGGAGGCCAAAGACAGGTATCTGTCCGGGGAGCCAAGATCTACGTGCTCCCTGCAGCCTCTGGCAGGCCCAGATGAGAAGGGAATTGGAGCTTTGGCACAATGCCTGGAGAAGGCTGAGGCTGAGGCGGAGAAGGGGCTGTTACGTAAGTGAAGCACATGGATTGGAGCCCTGCTATTCACCTGTTGCTAATTAGTACACTCGCTCGCAGAAAAAAATCTGCCTGCTGGTACAAGCTTACCTAGCTTTCAGAGTAAAGGCAGAAAGAGGCAATCTAGAAGGGTTTCGTTCAGTTCAGCAGAAACATTCATTGAACCATAGGGTACCTATTAGATACTGGGGATCCTGAAATAAATAAACCAGGGTCCCTCCTCACCACTGGCTCATGGTCAAGAAGAGGGACACAGGATTGTCAACAGTCCTTTGCAACCCATGTGATTCATGATCCATGTGATACATAAAATGAAACTCTCATCAGTGTACAACAAGCCTGCAGAAAAGCTTTGAAAATTAAGTTAAGCAGACCCAGTGGTTTCTTCCAGAAAGGCGTTCCAGGCAGGAAAAACAGTGTGCAAAAGCTGGGGAGTGGGGCTGGGGTCCTCTAACCTGGCAAAATTAAGTGAAGGTTCAAACGCCAGGAGCAGAGTCAGGAAGACCGGCTGCCTCCTTGCAGGGCCAAAATCTGAGTGGAAGAAGCAGAGAAAGAGTGAGGGTAAGAACAGGTCAGGACTGAATGGACAGGGAAAGATCGGGGGAAGGGAGGCCAGGGAGATTGCTCGGACAACCAGCGGGTGTGGAGGCCTTTATGGGCCAGTGGGGACGCTGCTTAGAAGAGCCAGCCTAGCCCAGATGGCAGGGTGGCTGCTGGCACACAGACACAGCTGTGTGCAGACCCCAGTGCTCCCAACCGGTAGGAGGGGCTGCTCTGCTTGAAGAAAGAGTGGAAGATGGAGCCCAGAAACTTTTTTAAGCCCCTGGATGAGGCCTACTGTGTCTGGGAGGGCATGAACAGGATTAAAAGGGAGACTCCAGGAGAGCAGAGCATAAATCTGCCCATTTGCACGCAAGAGGAAGACAACTGCTTACTGGATATCTTTACCTTGAACCCCCATGGACACTCAAACATAACATTCCAAAACAGATATGTGATCACCACCCCTCCTCCCTAACTCACACCCAGAAACCCCATGAGGCCGCTCTCCCACCTCCTCTCTCTAAGCAAATTATTTACTAAATCACTCTTGAATCTGCTCACCTCCTATTAGTTTCCGGGTGTCACGGTCACAAATGACTACAAATTTACCAGCTTAAAACAACACAAATTTATTATCTTATAGTTCCTGGAGGTCACAAGCCTAAAATAATTCTCACTGGGCTCACATCAAGGTGCCAGCAGAGCTGTGTCCCTTCCGGAGACTTTAGGGGGAAATTCATCCCCTGGACTTGTTCCAGCTTCTGGAGGCTACTGCGTTCTCCGGCTCTTGACCCCTTCCTCCATTGTGAGAGCCTCTCTGACTTTGACCTTCTGCTTTCTTCCATCTTTTAAGGATTCCTGGGATTAGCTCAAACCCACCCAGATCATCTAGATTAACCTCTCAATCTCAAGATCCTTAATTTAACCACATCTGCAAAGTCTCTTTTACCATGAAGGTAACACTGTCACAGATTCCAGGCTTAGAAAGTGAATGAAGTCTTTTTTCTGCCATCTGGGCAGTTATTCGGCCCACCACACAGCTCTGCCCAACGCCTCTGTCACCAGCGTCTCTCATGTGGAGCTGTCACTATGTTGCCAATACATAGCTAGCTCATGAAGTATTTAATGAGGGGAGAAGAAAAGAGGGAAAGAAGAAAGAGAAGTGGAGGAAGGAAAGGGTTCCTTTTCCCATGGTCCCCTTGTGGGAAAGGATGCCTTCATTCCCAGGCTCTCACCTGGCCTCCCTGACCCCAGGGTGTCCCCCTCCACACCATTCTTGGCCATGCGGTTTCCTTCTGTCCTTGCTCTTTGCCACCAAGCTTTTCCTTGCTATCTTCTCTGTCTGGAAGCTTTTCTCTGACCATCCTAATAGTCATCCTCACTGCACCCCAACCTCCACACAGAGCACCTGGCCAGGTGATGGCCCTTTGGCTCCAGCGGCTCTGTTACCTCCCCAGAAGCCTTCTCAGACTTCTAGGTTGCGGTAAGTTGGGGCTCTGGGGGGGCACGTGTAGCCCTGCTCTCATCTCTCCCAGCCTTTACTTCATCTGCTTGGGACTGCCTGTCCCCTCATCCATCTTTTCTGAGCTTTATATGCTTTATATGCTTGAGGACAGGTCAGAATCTTGTTCCATGTTGTCCCCCAAGTACATTGTAAGGCTCAGTAAATATTTCTGAATCAGAGGTGCCTGGGTAGCTCAGTGGGTTAAGTGTCTGCCTTTGGCTCAGGTCATGACCCTGGGGTCCTGGAGTCAAGTCCTGCCTCAGACTCCCTGCTCAGTGAAGAGTCTGCTTCTCCCTCTGCCTCTGCCCCTCCCCCTGCTCTCTCTCACTCAAATGAATATATATATATATATTTCTGAATCAGATTTTTAAAAAATAAAATAATATTCTCTTTGATTGAAAAGTCTTTGGGTACCAGACCCAATCTGGCCAGCTCCTAGAGAGCCAGACCCTGCTCTTTCTTAGTGCTTAGGGCAGCATTCTTTACTCATGGAGATATGTTCCCAGGCCTCCAGGGGATACCTAAAACCTCAGGTAACACTGAACCTATATAGGCTATGCTTTTTTTCTCTACACACATATCTATGATAAAGTTTAATTTCTAAATTAGGCACAGTAAGAGATGAACAACAATAATCAATCATAACAGTATACCAGAATAAGTTATGCAAATGTGGTCTCTCTCTCAAAATATCTTCTTATACTGTACTCACTCTTCTCCTCCTGTGATGATGTGAGATGATAAAGTGCCCATGTGATGAGATGAAGCGAGGTGAACGAAGTCGGTCTTGTAGCGTGTTAGGCAACTACTGATCTGTCGATACGGCAGAAAAGGATCATCTGCTTTCAGACTGAGGTTGGCCTCTGGTAACTGAAACCTCAGATAAAGGGGGACCACCGTATTACCAGCTGCTGACTCGACTGGAAGGTGTGGTGGCAAAGTCAGTGGAGGGACACTTTCCTATAGACATAGAGGGGCCAATAAACAGTTCAAAGCTTGTCAGTCGGTCCCAGATCAGGAAGACAACTAGGGACAAGGCCCTGGCAAAGAGGCCTAGGAGGTTTTCCAAAGCCAGAATCCAGAAAAGAGGCTTCCCCACTTGGGTCACATAGGCAAGGCTGGACCCTGCTGTCTGTAATTTCATCACTGGCCAGAGCTGGATTCCTGCAACATAGCAAGAATTCCAGGACAGCACACGTGAGGCAGCAGCTGGACTGTCAGCCTTGTGCTAAAGCATGGCAGAGCCAATGCGGCAGCTCTCCAGCAGAGGTGCACATGTGGTGGCCCCACAGCCCTCCCACACTCAGCTCTTCTCCACCAAAGGCCTCTCCCCACACCTCTCCCCTCCCGATTGTACTCCCCCAAATGCCAGGTCTGCTCAAGGAGGGGAGACATTTAGGAGAGTACCACCAAATCTCTAGCAACTTCAACAGTTGATGAGAAAAAATTGTTAACGATGACTCTTTTCCGTCTGCTTTTAATAGAAAAATTTACAAAATAATAGTTTCCTTCAAGAGTTAGTGTGGCCAAGACAAATTATGTCAAAAGTACTTGTCAACTTGCTTATAGGCTGAACAAGTATCTCTTTTTTCTCACTCTCTTTCTCTGTTTTTTTTTTTAACTTTCTTAAAATGAATATTATTAGAACTTTTCACAGCCCAAACTCAGCTTCTCACTTCCATTCCATATGGAAATTTTTGCTTTGGCTTATTTATTTTCACAGCTCTATGATATTCCGTAGCATGTCTACTCTACAATGTATTCATCCATTTTGCTCTTGGTGGATATTTAGGTTGTTCTGAGTTTTTTTCCTCTCTCAAATAATTTTTTTTCCTCTTTCAAATAATTCTGCAATATATTCTTCTATAAAGTCTCCTATGCACACTCAGGAGAGTCTCTTACATGGAATCGATGGGTAAGTACTTCCTCAACTTGACAAAAGGAGTAGTGTCATTACTAAGCTACTATCCAAAACGGCTGCATCCATTCACCCTCCCACCAAGAACACGTGTTCCCATTGCTCCATATATCCCCCAATACTTTGCAAATGTTTTGGGGTTTCACCAATCTTACAGGTATAAAATGTTATCTGGTTTGTGGTAATTTACATTTCTCTGACTACTAGTGGAATCGAGTATCTTTTCGTGTATTTATTGGCCTTTTGGATTTCTTCTGTGAAATGCTTGCTCATATCTTCGGCCTGATTTTCTACTGAGTTGTTTGTTTTAATCTTATCAATCTATATTTTGTTTTTTTCATACACTTTCTGGATACCAGTCCTTTGTCATTTATAGGCTATGTCCGTTCAAGTCCTCCAAGAAGCAGACACTAGAAGGGAATTAGAAGTACAAGACAAGGGCAGCCCTGGTGGTGTAGCGGTTTAGTGCCACCTGCAGCCCGGGTGTGATCCTGTAGACCCGGGATTGAGTCCCACGTTGGGCTTCCTGCATGGAGCCTGCTTCTCCCTCTGCCTGTGTCTCTACTCCTCTCTCTCTCTCTCTCTCAATAAATAAATAAATAAATCTTTTAAAAAAAAGTGCAAGACAACAATTATTGGGGCTAATGCTTATGAGTGGGAGTGGGAGTGATGGGCGTGGGTGTCATTGGGGAGAGCCTTCAGATGCCAACGCAGATCTTGATATCTGGAAAGGGGAAGGAAAAAGAAAGGAGGATTGGGCAGGAAGAGCCTCCACTGTAGGGCAACTCTGAGAAAGTCTCTGTCCAGCTAATGAGCCCTAGAAGTTTGCCTTTTAAAATAATTCGACATTGGGCAGGAATGTCTCAGCTCTAGCTCTCCAGCCATGCTCAATTTTTAGCAGGGACCAAGTCAGGGAGAACATGGCCTCAGCTTGAACACGGTGGTGGATCTCAAGGGTACAGCAGCTACAGGCTCCCTCTAGTCACACACCTGGCAGGTGCTTCTCTCTAGAAGGGAGACTGAGCAGCACACCCCTATGGCTGCCACACTGCCAAGATCTTCTCCTGCTTGGCACTTGTCTATTTTTTATTTTTCCCTTACAGCATCTTTTGAGGAAAAGAAGCTTCACATTTTACATGGTCAAATTTACCACTACTTTTCTTTATGGTTTGTTCTTTTTGTTTTCAGAAAGTATTGCCTACACTGTGATCTTGACAGTTTTCTGTATTTGCTCTTAGAAGTCCTAAAGTCCTGCTTTTCAAATTTTTCACCCAGAACTTGATGGGTTCTTTTGGGTTTTGTTTTTCTGTATGGATTACCAAATTCCCAGGGCCATTAGTTGAATGGTTCATTCTTTTTCCATGGATCTACATGTCATCCCTGTCACATATCAAGCCTTCACACATATAGGGACCTGTCTGGGGGTTGTCTATTCTGTTCCATTGGTTCTATTTGTCTCTTTCTGGGCCAACACCACATGGCCTTAATTTAGTAAATCTAAGAACCTTACAGGGCAAGTCACTCATCTTGTTTTCTTCAAAATTTTATAACTCTTTTGGCCCTTTGCTTTTTCACAGCAAGTTTAAAATCATCTTGTCTACTTACAAACACACACACACACAAAAGAAAAAAAAAAAAAAAACCTGCCCAGATTTGGTTTGGTGTCACATAGAGTTTATAAATTAATTTAGGAAAAATTGAAAGTGACGGTGAATCTTTGTATCATGAACACTTTATTCATCTATTGAAGAATACCTAAATAAGTGTGAAGTTTTATCATTTTCTTCATAAAGATCACGTATACATTTAATTAGATTTATTTCTGGTCCCTTACAGCTTTTGTTTCCTTTTCAGATGTTAGCTTTAAAAGCTTCTGTTTTCTAACAGGGATTGGTCATAAAAATGCAAATTGGTTTTTGCATAATGATCTTCTATTTAGCAAACCTGATGTATCTCTTACAAGTTGTATGAGGCTCCTTTTTACACATCTCTAGAAAATCTGGATCCTCTGTACCCAAAGAGAATCCATTAGGCTTTTACCCTTGGTTACCTCAGCAATCCTAGCAGGGGACTCTGCTGACTCCCCTGGCTAAACAGCAACGCCCCCTTCTGGAGACCTGCCAGGGAGCCAGAACTCTCCTGCAGGATAGCTGTGGTGCTTGTTTAGATCCAACAGGGATCTGGACAGAGTAGCCTAACTTGAGGTCAGCTTTACTGTTACAAAATAGAATGATCCCCAGGCAAAAGGCTCAGAGCCAGCCGGTTAGACAAGGGGCTGCCTGGATGACCTGATTAAAAGATGTCGTTTCTTGATTGGCCACATCCACTCTGTCCTTCCACTCTCCCGACTTGAAAAGGCCTTGGGGACATCAGAAAGCAGGCCAGAGGGAGGAGGCAGCACTGTATGGAGAAAGGGAGTTAGAGTGAAGGCTTCCCCTCACCCAGCCCACCCCCACTGAGCTCTCAAACTGTTCCCAAACTAGGTTCCACTTCCAGTGTCCATCTGGCCTGCTGCTGGAGGGCAGTTGGGCAGCTTCCAGAGACCTATGTGAGGCCAGAAAGGTGTGCTCTGTGGATCATTGGCTTTGGGGTCTCCAGATACTGGAGAGAGACAGAGAGAAGATGAAAATGTGATGTCCAGGGATCCCTGGGTGGCGCAGCGGTTTGGCGCCTGCCTTTGGCCCACGGCACAATCCTGGAGACCCAGGATCGAATCCCACGTCGGGCTCCCGGTGCATGGAGCCTGCTTCTCCCTCTGCCTATGTCTCTGCCTCTCTCTCTCTCTGTGTGTGTGACTATCATAAATAAATACAAATTTAAAAAAAGTTTTAAAAAAAGAAAATGTGATGTCCATTTAGTGGACACAGGCGTCTCATTAGCCTTCAGCTGTCTCCACAAAACAGTCCAGAGATCCCATTATCTCTTCTCTCATTTCTCCATGGCCTACTTGGGTGTACAGGGTCTTGGTGACTTAATGTGAAGTCTTGGGTTTTATTCCCATATCCATCAAAGCTGCGAGCCAGTGACGCACAGTGAAAAATGAATGATGTGAGTCTGACAGATCTGAGTTCAAATTCCCATATGGTCTCAAGCATAGTGTAGTCAACTCTTCCAAGCTTTAGTTTCTCCCTCTGCCTACGGAAGAAGGAAATCTTTTCTTTGCGGGCTTAGTGAGATGATAAAATTAAATCAAGTGCATCACCCCAGAGTGGATGCCTAATAAAGATGTTTGAGTCCTTGGATGGTTTGTGAGGAAAATGCTAGATCACTCTTCTAGTTTAATGGAGTGTTGGGTACTTGCCAATCTCACCTCTTTTCCAGTGAATCAAGAAATATGAGTTCCGGGATCCCTGGGGTGGCGCAGCGGTTTAGCGCCTGCCTTTGGCCCAGGGCGCGATCCTGGAGACCTGGGATCGAATCCCACGTCGGGTTCCCAGTACATGGAGCCTGCTTCTCCCTCTGCCTGTGTCTCTGCCTCTCTCTCTCTCTCTCTCTCTCTCTCTCTCTCTATCATAAATAAATAATAAAAAAATTTAAAAAAAAAAAGAAATATGAGTTCCCCTGAAATGAGCAGCCACTATGTACAATGTTGTATGCTCAAGATGGAGTTCATGTGCATATGTTAACTCATTTTATCCTTAGGACAACTCTGTGAGGTGCACAGAGTGGATATGATGGCCACGCTTCAAATGAAGAAATTAAGGTCCAGAGAAGCAACATGACTTCCTGAAGTTGGAGGCAGGATATAGAAGAACTGAGATAAGCTGTGTGCTTCGTGGAAGTCTTTGCTGACTTTGGCCCCATTGGGTCATTTCCCTTCTCCTTTCCTGGCGACCTAGTTCCAGACCTCAGGTAACCCCACGGTTTTTAGCTAAGTTCCAGGGCAGTCCTGATGTCTCCTTTTCAGATGACAAATTAAGTATTTCAATTGCCAGGAGCAACAGTTCACCCACTCACTGGACCCTCCCAGTCTCCAGTGTTTTCCTGCCAACAAGAATTGACTGAAAAGCTATTGTTTCTATTATTCTTGCTTTTCAGAGGAACTGCTGTTCTTTATAAAGTCCCTGAGGTGGAAAGTGCAATCAGAATAAGGTGGAGAGGAAAGAAAGGTTAATGAGAAGAAAAGAAGGGCAAGAGAGGCTGTTTATAGGAATCAGCAAATCATTATTTAAACCAAAAATGATTTTTTTTGTATATTAACTCTATTATAATTTCTGTGCATTTGTGTGGCTTCCCCCACTCACCTGTAAGCTTCTCGAAGGGGAAAGTGTGTGTGTGTGTGTGTGTGTGTGTGTGTGTATCTGTCCTTCTGTGTCTGTATTTAATCTATGGCACCTGACCTGATATCTAATACATAAACAACTACCCCATAGAAAGAAGGAATTGCTGGTCCATCTTTCCAGAAATGCCTCATCCTTGGGTTTTCAGTTGTGTGCCTGACACATCGTGACAGTCTCCATCTCCTGGACGGCTATTCCCTTTGACTAGTTAACTGAGTCCTCTCCCCACTGTCCACAGAGCAGAGTAGCATACCGTGGGAGAGGATTGTGATGAGTGAGGCCAAGGGAACAGAGAATTATATGGGATACTGTCAGTCCTGGGAGAGACCCAAGTGGGAATATACTCCTGGGACATGCAGCATGGATGGTTTTGCCCTTGTAAGAAGAAGACAAATCACTCCACCAGGAGGAGCCCTGAGAAGGCAAACATGGCTCATGCTATCATCATTAGCTTGACCTGGGTCTGGTTCCACACTGCAGCCTGCACCATAAGGCAGAACAACGCTATGTGGCTGCCTGAATCAAGCTGACAACCCCAAAGCTCATTCCTTTGGTCCCCATCAAAATTGAGCCAGACAACTACAGACCTCTGCAGAGTAAGAGATGCTCTACAGCAAGGGATGCCCAGAGCCTCAATCCACTAGGACAAGTCAAGAGGCTACTGATATATTTGTTTCTTATTTGTCTGTTCCATTCACTGTTTTGATCATTGGTTTTTTTCACTCATTCGTTCCTTTATTCTCTTATTTTCTCACTCATTCATTAACATATTTATCCCTGCTTTGTTACAAAATAGATTCAAGGTGGAACAACTTATCCCAAAGATGACATTTTTAAGTTGATTTGATCCCATCAATAATTCAATAATTTGAATATTTGCAATACTAATTTGCAATTGTATGAATTGCATTCAGTAATTTAATTCAACAAATAATGATTAAATGCCAATTCTAATAAAGATGAGACAACATCAGTGAGAAGACAAAGATGGGCCCCACCCAACTCTACCTTCTAGCCTGGGTGTAGACAAGTGGGTGTGGACAAGTAAACAATCACAAAACAATTGCACACTAGTTATCTTTTTTTTTTTAAGTCTTTACTTATTTATTTGACAGAGAGAGAGCAGGGGGAGCAATAGAGGAAGAGGGAGAAGCAGTCTCCCTGCTGAGCAGGGAGCCCAATGTGGTGCTCGACCCCAGGACCCCGAGGTCATGACCTGAGCCAAAGGCAGATGTCTGGCCGACTGAGCCACCCAGGTTCCCCCAGTTGTCTCTCTAGTGATCAAGGCTGAACATTCTACATTACTGTCAGTCCCTAAATACTGCAAAAATTCATTTTAAAAGCTGTTTATATTCTACTTACTATAATGACATCTCACTAATTGTCATATCATTCTTCAACAACCAAACACTGCTCCCCAGATTAAGGCTGATGCAGCAGCAGCCCCATGTCCCCCACCCCCAGGCTTTGCTGTCTAAAAACCTGCTGTTCCTACCCAGACAGTGGCCTTGGGACATTGCTGTGTCCTTATAAAAGGAAGAACTTACAAACAAACCTATCAGTGAGAAGTTAAGACAATCAGTGGACAATTTTAAGTGCAACCTGCAAACCTCAAGTAAAAGGCAAAATTTGCCAAGATCCCATTCTGGGTCTAATTCCTCTGGTGCTGGCCCCCCAACCCCAGGTCTAGTTCTTATTGGCTCAGTGAGAATCCTTTGTTTCACTTCCCTCCACCCTGAGTGCAAACCAGGGTTTCTCCCTTCAATGAGGAGCTGCTGGTGATCCAAGTACTTTTCCAGGTTTACTCAGAAAAAGACCTTTGTTCTCTTGATCTTCCACGTTTCATGAAAGAGCAGATTCCAAGCTAAATCCTGTCCAGAGGACTATGGGAAATCCATTTAATCTCGGAACCAGAGCTTCTGCTTGGAGAAATAAGAATTCTGCTGCCTGTCCTGCCTTCCTCCTCAGGCTGGCTGTGAGACTGAGCCCTGTGAAGCACACAGCTGGTATCAAGAGAGGGAGGAGTCCTACTCACTCATCCATCTTCCACCGAATGGCCTGGTTCTCTGTTCTGTGTTCACCTGCATCCGCCGTGGTCAAGTCAGATCACTCTGCAGAGGTCCACAGCCATGTTTTACTTGCTTTTTGTTTTCACTTGGCCTTGTTATGTGGTAAATGACCCCGATATTTTTTCTTCCCACAAGCCTCCCAGATGCTTTAAATGGAGTATTTGGTGCCCCAAACCTATATTACACTCTGAAGAAGAGGAGAAACTGACCTCTGTATAAACCAACATAAGAATGAAACCAATCTCAGGTGCTGGGGTTAGGAGTCAAACCCCATGTTCCTCCAGCTACAAGCAACATTTGAGACCACCAGGCCAATCCCTGCCTTTGATGAATGGAGACCACTGGACTCCAGGTCACCCCAGTTAGTGAAAAGCCAAGCCCCACAGCCACCATGTTTGTCTCTCCAGTCACATAATGGCCAGCATTTGTACCCTGAGTTTTAAATATTTCTTAATGTGTTTGAGTGTATTCTCTCATTTCATCTCCTTAAGATGTCACCTTTTTCAGATGGGCGGGAAATCAGGCCAGGGAAAGAGAAATGACTTCCTTTGTGGTCATTCACAAAGCATCTGGGCTGTAAGTAGTGTCTAGGTCCTGGAATCCCAGGGCCTGAGTTTCCCAACAGCTGGTTTTAATAGTAAGTAGGACAATTGCAGGACCTAGCAAGAGCAGGACTCTGGGGTAAAGGAGCCTGGTGATTTAGGAGGAAGCCCTGGCATGTCAGATAACACTACTGTTACACATCAGAGCTTGAAGTAAAGAAAGGTCTCTCTGGTCTGGATTAAGGGCCAATTGCTTTTCAATGCAATGGAAGGATCTAGCAAGGTAGCTTTCAAAGTATGGTCTCCAGGTGAGCAGCATCAGTGTCCCCTAGGGAATTATTAGAAATGCAAATTCCGGGATCCCTGGGTGGCGCAGCAGTTTGGCGCCTGCCTTTGGCCCAGGGCGAGATCCTGGAGACCCGGGATCGAATCCCACATCGGGCTCCCGGTGCATGGAGCCTGCTTCTCCCTCTGCCTGTGTCTCTGCCTCTCTCTCTCTCTCTCTCTCTCTCTCTCTCTCTCTCTCTGTGACTATCATAGATTTAAAAAAAAAAAAAAAAAAGAAATGCAAATTCCCCAACCAATGAGATCAGAAACTGGCCCCTGGGTGTGGTGCCCACGCACTGTGTTTTAGTAAGCCTTGTAAGGATTCTGATGCAGGCTCCGAGTTTGAGGGCATCCACTCAAAGAGCAATATTCTCAAGTTTTGGTCCCGGGAGCCCAGACTCTGGATCTCCAGATGCAGCTTCTGAAATAGGTGATTGGAGATGCAATGAAAGAACCAGAGATTACTCCTTCCGGCCAGCATTTCCCAAACCGGCCTAACCTGAAGTATTACTACGGACCTCTTGAAAAGACCAATGGGAAAGGGCAGATCAGCACTCTGAGCTAGAGGAGCTAACAAACCATGAATTGGTTAATGGCTTCTCAGACTTGAATGAGCGTCAGGATTCCCTGGTGGGCTTGTTTTAGCACACACTGCTGGGCCCCCCCTTAGAATTTTTAATCCCATGGGTCTGCAGTGGGACCTGACATTAGATCATCTTGATTATATCACCCTTGATTGCAGTACTGGTCCCAATCACCAGTGCCCAGGATTCTGATTCTTATTTATTGAGCATGATGATCATCTCATAATTTTGCTTTTAATTTATGGAGAAATTGGCATCCAGTATCATATGAAGGTACTTGAATGACCCATTGGCCCAAAAGCACCTCCTGCTATCTGAGAAATTTCCAACATCAGAATCACCAAGTGAGGAACAGGATGACTGGAACTACACAGGGACTAAGAGTTCCTCTGGTCTTCTTTCATTTTGCCTGGAAACATGCATTAAATTGTTTTGTTAACATTTTGGTGCTGGGATAGTGAGATGCAAAGGAGTTCTGTAGGTAGAACTGTGGCTAAAACCAGCTCCAAGGAAAACGAGATGGGGGCAGATGGCAGTCTGAAGATGGGTGAGGGTGGCTGCCCCAGGACAGTTCTGGGGAGATATGGGGCATGCGGGCACCTGCTTTTGTGTACTACCATCTGGATTACCAAAGTGGTTGCCAGACACAAAAGAGAGAAATTAATATCCGAGCAAAAGAGCCCCTGATGGCTCCAAAGGGAAGTCAGTAGGAACTAGTGACTTGGCTCCCAACCAGCTGTGTGTGTCCTGTTTAAGTCACAAGAGCCTTGTCTCTCCCTCGTGTATTGTCCCAGTTCTCATCCTGTACCCAGGAAGGCAAGTTTTCTGTCTAGATCATTCCATAAGGAGGCTGGGTCACTTATTTCTGGGAGGATGTGGTACAGGTCCATGGAGGGAGAAGATAGCTCAACCTCAGACAGAAATATGTACCCTGAAACTGGAGACCCCCATGGAGACTGGTATCAGATAACTGAGGACAAGATTGTAAACACAGGCACCTCTGTCAGCTACTGTCCTGCAAGCAGTGTCCAGGGGATGCTATCTTCCTAGGGCAGCCTGATTGGGCCTAGGGGCCAGTTCTTTGTATAAAAGCTTTGCCTGGAAAGAAATATTTCCTTTGTGCAGGCTCAAAAGAGGCTTCTGGGTGAGCTCAGTGCCTTAGTGGACAGAGAGCAAAGAGGGGGATTAAAGTGTTGGAAACAGATGGATAAGGTTAGGGGCTGCAAACACAGAAGGCTGAAGGCTACACCGACAGAGGCTTTTGAACATATCAAAGAAACTAATTTTGCAACATTCTGCTTGCAAGCCAGGCACTTTGCTGGTTATTGGTCCTCTCCAGGCAAAGGTACAGAAATGGGCTCAGACCTAAGTCACTTGCCTGAGGTCGCCCAGCTGGTAGTGACAAAGCCAGGGCTCATCTGACTTGAGGCTCACCCTGCCATGTGGTCTTCAGGGGGAACAATAGTAGAGCCTGTGTTTAAGGGGAAAAAAGGTGGCACTTGGGTATTTTCTATTTCTGCAACATGAGAGATTGGTTTACACATTAATAGGAATTGTCTGAAATAAAAACAGATTCTCTCAGGATATTAAAGAAATCTCTTTGTGAGATGACTGCCCTGAAAGTGGGAGAGTGCATGGCAAAGGGGACCCTTGGTAATCCAGGGGCAGCCCAGAGGAAAGGACATGGATTTGGGGCCTAGAAGTAGCTTTGGAGAGTCACAGAAGAGAGAGAGCCACAGAGGAGGGAGAGCCACAAAAGCCTCCCACCCCCACCAAACAGACACACATACACAAAATCAAACTGAAAATTTGGGGGCCTTTATTTTTTTACCTTAACACTCAAAGGAATGAGGCTCTCAGGTATGATAGGCAGTGAAGTGGCTATTTTGGGCCATTACACTTGCCTGTCCCTCCCCTCATCCCCCCAACATAAGTACCATTGCTTATTCTGATACTTGGAGGAAGAGGGAGATTTGTGCTCAGAGACCTTCCAAGCAGAAACCATCTGAGACTGGGTGCTTGTCCTCCACGGGCCCTGCCACACAGCTGTTGCGTTCCCGTCCCATCTGGCTGTGTCCAGATGCAGGCTCAAAGGTCTTCACACTACAGGTACCAGCCAAGAATGGAATGATTAAGAGCAAAATCAAATCCAAACCTTGGCAGTCTCTTTGTCCATGAGTTTCAGCATCTGCAAGCTGTTTGCCATAAAAAATGAGCCCCTTGGGGAGGAGTTCTGCATGTAACTGGATCCTGAGAAGCTCCAATTCCCCTAGTGACTGAAGACAGACTCCCCCCATTTCAGGAGCAGAGAGGGTTGCTCCACAGTCACACTGAACTGTATCAGATGCTCAAGGAGGACCCTCTCTAATTAGCCTTGTCTACCTGGTCCCCTGAACACCCTATGGACCTCTCCTTCACCTCTACTTACAATACTGTTCTTGCCTGGATGTGCCTCTCTTCTCTCCCTGTCATTTAAATCCATTTTTTTTTTTTTTTTGTCATTTAAATCCTATTCATTTTTCAAGGACTGACTGGAAGGCACTTTCTCCCTGGAAGACTCTCAGGTCACCCCCGCCCCTGGAGATCTCTTCCTCCTGTGAATTATTCACCTTGCCTGTCTGCATCATTCATTTGGCTTCTAAATGGCCCTCACTCCCCTCCAGGTTAGTGGACTTGACTTTGAGACGAGTCTATTCAGATGATTGTGCTTTTCCTGGTATTTCCTGGTATTTATGTGCACAATAAGCACTCAAATACTCATTGTTTGACTGCCAATGAATTATGGACAAACTCCTTCAAAAATATTTTTATTGGACCTGCATTATATCCTCTCAGGAACACATATTCCAGTCTTCTGAAGCATATAACATGAAAAGAAAGTCTTGCTGAGTACAGGAGAATATAACAAGGCATATCTATTCATATAGGAAAGAAAACGGGGGATCCCTGGGTGGCGTAGCGGTTTAGCGCCTGCCTTTGGCCCAGGGCGCGATCCTGGAGACCCGGGATCGAATCCCACGTCAGGCTCCCAGTGTATGGAGCTTGCTTCTCCCTCTGCCTGTGTCTCTGCCTCTCTCTCTCTCACTGTGTGCCTATCATAAATAAATAAAAAAAAACAAAAAAAAATTTAAAAAAAATAAAAAAAAAACAAAGTCAATCGAATTTTCAAAAAAAAAAAAAAGGAAAGAAAACGGAAAATATTCAAAATCCCACTATCTAGAGTCAGCCAGGGTTTGGTGGGGTTTTTTTTCATTTTTGTTGTTTTTTAAAGATATTATTTATTTATTTGCGAGAGACAAAGGGAGAGACAGAGCAGGGGAAAGGACAGAGGTAGAGAATCCCAAGCAGACTCCGAGCTGAGCTCAGAGCCCAATGTAGACCTGACCCCACAGCTGTGAGATCATGACACGAGCCAAAATCAAGAGTCAGACACTCAATGAACTGAGCCACCCCAGTGTCCCTAGAGTCAACGAGGGTTTAAGTGTTAAGATATAGCCTTCCAAACATTTCTATAGATAGGTAGTTTTTTTTAATAACAGCTTTATTGAGATATGATTCACATATCATACAATTGGATAATCATATGGAAAAAGATAAAATTTAATCCATTTCTCACACTAAACACCTGGATAAATCTAAATGGGTCAAAGATCTAAATGTAAAAATGAAATCATATAAATAATAGGAAAAAATAGATGAAATATTTTATAACCTAGGAGAGGCAAAATCCAGAAGGAATAACAGGAAAGATGAATAAGTTTGGCTCCATAGTAACATAAAAACATCCTAAGTGAAATCAAAAGGCAAATGAAAAGCTGAAAGAAATAACTGGTAAATCCAGACAAAGGGCTAATATCCTTAATAATCAGAGAACTTCAAAGAAGAAAAAGCCAGACAACCTGATAGAAAAATGGGCAAAAAAGATGATAGGCATTTCATAGAAAAAGGAAAGCAAATGAAACTACATTCACCATTGCTCATAACAAAAGAACTGTAAATTTAAACTAAACTGAAATACCATTCATTATTGTTGGGATCATCAAAAGTCATTTGACAATATATTGGTGAGTGTTTGAGTAAATAATTGCTCTCCAGCATTTTTGTTGGGAATTCAAAATGATACAATCTCTGTGGAGGAGGGTTTTGTAATGTCAAGCAAAATTGCATGTGCCTTTTCCCTTCGACCCAGAAATTACAGTTCTAGGAGCCTACCCCAAATGTAACTACCAAAATTGTGAAATGACATATGCTCAAGGTTATTCATTGCAACACCATCTATAATAGCAAAGACATGAAACAACTCAAATGTCTATCAATAGGGGACTTGTTGAATACATTCTGGAAGGTAAAAGAATAAGGATGCCTGGGTGGCTCAGCGGTTGAGCATCCGCCTTTGGCTCGGGACGTGATCCTGGGGCTCCAGGATCAAGTCCCACGTCAGGCTCCCTGCGTGGAGCCTGCTTCTCCCTCTGTCTGTGTCTCTGCTTCTCTCTCTGTCTCTCATGAATAAATAAATAAAATCTTAAAAAAAAAAAGAATAAGGAAGGCCTTCAGAAATACAAGGTTAGAAGTGTAGAGTGTTCTGTTTTGTTAGAAAGGGTGGAGGACTACAATCCTATGTACATGTAAACAACAACGGAACACTAAAACGAATCTAATTACAGACAAGCAAGAATCCAGATGGCGGTTGAATGGAGACATGAAATCTAAACTTCTCATTTTTATAATTTTTATTTTATTATATTTTTATAATTTTTATAATTTTTACTTTTAGCCATATAGATATTTTACAGTATTAAAAAACAAAAACATATTTACAAAAGGCAACACCCATCCATCAAAAACAGACTGAGACAGATGAAACGAACAAGGTATTCAAGTTGATTTCATGATCACATGAAGAAGTACTTCAAGTGACTTAAAAGCCAGTCTTTTGACTGTGAATACCTAGTGGGTAGAGCCTGGGGCGACAAAGACATCTTAAATAAATCGTATTCCTCAGTCTTCCTAGTTATTCCATAGGACAAATGACCCACTTTTGCCAACAAATAAAATGGATAAAAACTAAAAGGAAGACAATCTCTTATAGATTAGAAGGGACTTAAGACAGCCACAACCAAATGCAACCAAAAAGAGAGTTTTGAAATAGAGAAACCTGAACTCTAACATTAGGTGAGATTAGGAATCATCATTAAATTTATTGAGTGTGATAACAATAACGTGGTTGTAAGTTTTTTTTAATTCTTTCTCAGAGATTTGTGTTCTCCCTGTGTCTCTGGATTTTTTTTTTTTTTAAGTATGGCTTCAATCAAGTAAGCTTCCCAGGAACTAAGTGGTGACTTCCAGAGTTCCAGGGAGACATACTTAGGATTCTGTGACACTAAGTCCTGTGTCAAACACCTGAGTCAATGGTAAACTTTTCAGAAGGTGCGAGTGAGAAATAGAGCCTTAAAAAGAATGACCTTAGAGGATGTATTCTGTTTTATCAAGTTGATTGAAGTGGAAAAACCTTTGCAGTGTGTATAAATCAAACCATCCAAGTCAGAGAACGCAGGCCCTAGAGCCAAGCTGCAGGTTTAAATTCCAGCTCTGCCAACTCCTCCTCTATGGCCTTGAGGCCAGTTCCTTAGTTTCCCTGTTCCTCAGTTTCCCTAGCCACATAAGTGGGGGGGGTGATAATCATACCTGCCTCATAAGGCTATCATAAGGGGTAATTAAGTTACATACACAGAAAGTGCTCAGAACAGTGACTGGCACATATGAAACATAATATGTTATTAAACATAATAAATCTTTTCTTTAAGCATTTAAATTTTGGAATAAATTTGCCAGCCATATACATTGCCCCTTTTAGTTTTCCAAGAGAAATTATTTTTTCTAGAATTATTTTTGCATCTTTAAATAGTGAACATGTTAGTGGGGAAATACAACCAATAGATCATTACATTCGCCCCCTAGCACCCTTCCACAATGATGTGCCCTCTTCTGGTGACTCTTGGGGTCTGAGGAGTGGGCTTGCCCACTAACTATAAAGGGTCCACCAGGCCAGGTGCCAATCTCAGGACTACTTTATCCAGGAAGCCCCCCACATCCCTTGGTCCAGGTTAGGTTCTCTCGTTGGCCTTTTTGCCTACAGTGGGTAACCACCACTTGAGAGCACACTCATTACAGTGAAATTCCCATCTTGTTCATCTTGCAGGATGGCATTTATTGAAGAGAGAGCTTTGCCTTGCTCTCCTTTGTAATCCCTAGCATGGTGTCTGTCACCCAGTGGGTGTTTGATGACCACTTGTTAAAATGATCTGAATTGCATGATCACCCAGTGGGTAGAGTACCTAGTGCCTGAGCAGAAAGAAGGAGATAGAAGAAGAGTGTCAGAAGGGGAAAGGAGGCCATGGGCAAACTGCCAGTCTGCATTTCTCCTTGGGGACCACCCTGGCCATCAAAACTTAAATCCCACTTCATTAAAAATATGTTGCTTAATCACTCCTGGTATATGTTCCATGCTTCACCCCACAGCCATTTACTGAAGAACCCCCTGAAATATAATCTTGCCCCCCAAAAAACTTCAGATTGGTAGAAGAGATGTCTCATCAAAGTATCCAATCAACAGAATGAAAAGGAAACTGATGAAATGGGAGAAAATATTTGCAAATCATATACCTGATAAGGGATTAATACCCAGAATATATAAAGAACTTCCATGATTCAACAACAAAGACCATAAAAATAAATAATCCAATTTAAAAATGGACAAAGGACTTGAATAGACATTTCTACAAGACATATAAATGGCCAAAAAACATATGAAAAATGTTCAATATCATTAATCATTGGGAAAATGCAAATCAGAACCACAGTTAGATATCAACTTACACCCATCAAGCTGGCTGCTATAAGAAAACAGAAACAAAAACTAAAATAGAAAATAACAAGTGTTGGTCAGGATGTGGAGAAACAGGAACCCTTGTGCTCTATTGATAGGGCTGTAAAAGACTGCAGCTACTCTGGAAAACAGTGTGGAAGTTCCTCAAGAAATTAAAAATAGAACTACTATATGAACCAGGCAAGAGACTGAACATCTGTGTGCCCCCACTATTCGTACGTTCAAATTCCAACCGCAATGTGATGGCATTGGGAGCTTTGGCCTCTGGGAGATCATGAAGGCAGGACCCTTATGAATGAGATTAGTTCTCTTAAAAAAAAGACCCAGGGAGGCCCCTCACCCCTCTGCCATGTGAGGACACAACAAAAAAACCAGATATCTATGAACCAGAAAGCAGATCCCCACCAGACATTGAATCTGCCCAACACCTCGATCCAGAACTGTGAGAGATAAATTTTTGTTGTTTATAAGCCACTTATCTATAGTATTCTGTTACCACAGCCCAAATAGACTAAGACAATCCAGCAATTCCACTTCTGAGCATATCTTCAAAAGAACTGGAGCGGGATCTCAGAGATATATGCACACCCGTGTTCATAACAGTACTATTCCCTATAGCCAAGAGGCAGAGGGGACCCAAGTGTCCATCAGTATGAATAAATGTGTGTATACATACAATGGAAAATTATGTGGCCTTGAAAAAGAAGGAAATTTTAACACATGCTACATGAATGAACATTGAGGGCATTATGCTAAGGAAAATAAGCCAGTCACATAAAGTCAAATCCTGTATGAGTCCACTCACATGAGATATCTAGAGAAGATAAACTCATAGAAATGGAAAGTACAGTAGTGGTTACTGGGGGCTGCCGGGAAGGAGGAGGTGAGAGTTATTTCATGGATACAGGGTTGAAAGTTCCGGAGACTGGCTGCACAATAACATGAATACACTTACCACTACTGAACTGTACACTTAAATATGTTTAAGATAGTACATTTTATGTTATATATTTTTTTATTACAATCTTTGAAAAGAGAGAGAGAAACCAGGTGCAAAAACCAATTCCAAACAATGTATTGAATAATTTCAGTAGTTAGGAGATAAAAACAGGATTCTTGGTCCTATAATTGCCTCCCAACTAGTCCAGGTTGTCCGTCCTTTTTTTTCTAAATAGTGGGTCCTATAAGCACTTCTTTACCATATTCTATAGCTTCCTGGTCATCATTGATTATTTCAGATTTAAGACTCAATCCTGGGCAGCCCCGGGTGGCTCAGCGGTTTAGCGCCGCCTGCAGCCCAGGGTGTGATCCGGATCGAGTTCCACATCGGGCTCCTTGCATGGAGCCTGCTTCTCCCTCTGCCTGTCTCTGCCTCTGTGTGTGCGTGTGTGTGTGTGTGTGTGTGTGTGTGTGTGTTTCTCATAAATAAATAAATAAATAAATAAATAAATAAATAAATAAATAAATAAATAAATCTTAAAAAAAAAAAAAGACTCAATCCTGTTCTTCCTTTATCTGATCACCTTTTCTCCCAGACTTCCTGGGAGACCAGTCCATGGCTGCAACTTTAGACTTGTTCTTCTCTTTACCCATGGCACCCTCTCCTCTCTAGGCCTTAGATAGTGTTGGACCAGGAAGCAAGAGAGGTGGTAGAGAGGTGTCTCCTTACTTTGACAGAGCTTGGTTACATGGCTCCATCTCCTACACTTCTCAAAGCAGTGGTTCTGGGCCCTCTCTGCCCCCACAGGATCCCTTGAGCATTACCTTTCTCTCATCCTTTTACCCCTATTCCAAACTGCAAGATCAGGTCAACAAGTCTTTGGACCAAGCAAATAACCATTTGGGAGAACGATGCCTGACTCCTGAAAAACACTTGTGTTTTTTTCTGATTCCCTCAGATCCCCACTCACTTCCTTGGCTTCAAGGAGTGGAGTGAATAACCTCTCTCCCTTTTCAATCCTCTTCTTATATGGATTGATGGGGGTAGAGGAGATAGCAAGATGGCTGGTTGGGGCAGGAAGCCTGGCTTTTCCAACTTCTGGGGCTCCCTGGGGCTCTCTGAATTGAGAGAACTTTGACCCTTACCAATCACCCTCGCTCAAATCAGCGGTATCATAAGCAGTCAGAAGAGGAAAGCTCACCCTCAATACTAGGGAATTCAGGGGGCCAGGAAACATTGGAATGGACCTCCAAGGATAGGTCAAATTTGGCAAAGTGGAGACTAACGACCAGATGAGAGGGAGGGAGCAGCCAAGGGCACTGAGTGGTAGGCCAGCACAGGCAAAGACCCAGTGACAAAAAGTTATAGGACTTATAAGTGGCACCATGACACATTCATGAAGGGGTCATAGAAATAAGGCTGGAGCAGACCTACCCCTGCCCAGGGTTCTATTTCGGATCCTACTCAGCTCTGTCTGCCTTGAGGAAGGATGACAGCTACTGTGCACCGCTCCCAGGACCAGGTCAAGGTTGGCCGGGGCAGAGCCCTGAAATACCCAAGTTCACTTGCCCTGCAATGAGCTGTTTGCACTGGCTGTCAGCCTGGAAAGCAGCCTACATTTATGGCTTACACTTGCTTTCTTTCTTCCTTTTTTTTTTTTTTCAAGATTTATTTATTTATTTATTTGAGAGAGAGAACACTCGAGCAGGGGTAGGGGCATAGGGAGAAAGAGTCTCAAGTAGGCTCCTTGGTAAGTGGGGAGCCTGACTCAGGGCTCCATCTCACCACCCCAAGATCATGACCTGAGACAAATTCAAAAGTCTGTCACTTAATCAACTGCACCACACAGGCGCCCCTGATTGCGCTTTCTTTTGTCTCCAGACATAAAATCAGCAAAATTTGTTCTGCAGTCAATCACATTTTTTGTGGGCTTCTTGCAGAAGTGCCAGCTGCTTCTCTGTGACTCGGACCACTCCACGCAGCTCATTCTAACCTAAAGGACACAGCCCCAAATGCATCGTATCCGGCCAGCCCGCCCTGAATTCCCACCACCGCACAGCACAGCTCGACCTTATGGGGTGGGGGGAGTTACTCAAAGGGGACAGGTGGACTTTAGCTCTGACCACTCACCTGCCATGTGACTTTGGACACTTTAGTCTCTCAACCTCAAACTGATCAGAAAATGGGGTGAATACAATCTGCCTTGACGTAGGATCAAAGGAGGGAAGTCATATGCACGAACCTGCACTTGAGAAGTGTCGTGACAGACACACGTAAGAAGCAGTGACAATGATGTGTAGCTCTGTACGCCAAAGGCAGTGTTTCTCCTCTCAAAGCCCAGAGACTCTAAGTACATCAGGAAGCAGACAGCATTTGTGCTCCCAGGGGAGAGATCTGTGCACAGAGGACATGATAAGTAATAGTGCCAGCTCAAAATAAACACTAGTGTCACAAAACACTGCTTCCAGTCCCCCCCCCCCCGTGTTTGGGGTGTTCCCTTGCTCTGTTCCGCCTCCCTGCTCTTTCTATTTCTATAGCACCCATCACCATGGCATCTAGGTACTCAAATAAACACATGAAGTTTAAACCAGAGCCGTCTGTGGGAAGACACACTCCGCTTCTGAAGCCTTATCGCCCGACGCTGGGCCTGGAAGAGGAGCGACAGGTCGAACTGTCTCCGTGGATGATAGAATCTCGAGATTACCTGTGGGAGGAGAGAAGTCAACACTCAAGGCCTAGCAAGTACCCACGGGGAGTAGCACCTTATTAGCTGCCTGGGGACTGAGAGTAATGAGTCGGTGCTGCTTGCCCTCAAGGACGCACAGCCTCTAAGGCAAGAGCAGACTCTCCAAATAGAGGCCCAGAGTGGGGACATCAGATGACACCGGGGCTTGTCCCCGCCCGAGGTGGATATACACACAGCCCACGTTTTTACGAACCACAAGCCAGAATCTATTAGGCAAAACGACCTTATTCTATTTCCAAAGGCAATATGTCTTCGAGAGGGTGTGGAGTAAATGTGGGCATCCTGGAGTCTCTGGGGCAGGCAGGTCATTGTTTAGAGTCACCGTCACAGGTGGCTATGGGAAATAGGGCTGTGCCTGAAAGCCTGTGACAAGGGATCGCAGGGATGGGCAGCTTTCCAGGCAGGATGCTCCTTCCCAGGGCACTGCCACGTGTCCACAGCACCTTCTTGAATATTTCTGGGGGTGGGGGTGGGGTAATTTCAATATTGAAGCAAAAATCTGCTTTCTACTAACTTATTCCTTGATCCCAATTTGCTCTCTTATCTTCCCCAGAATAAATACCTTCTCTTCCACATTCTAAATATTTTTAATCTTTTAAAATTTTTTAAAAATATTTTATTTATTTATTCATGAGAGACACAGAGAGAGAAGCAGAGACATAGGCAGAGGGAGAAGCAGGCTTCATGCAGGGAGCCCAATGCAGGACTAGATCCCAGGACTCCAGGATCCTGCCCTGAGCCAAAGGCAGATGCTCAGCTGCTGAGCCACCCAGGCATCCCTTTTTAAAAATTTTTTAAAGATTTTATTTATTTATTTGAGAAGAAAGAGCAAGAGCTGGGAGAGGGGCAGAGGGGGAGGGAGAGGGAGAGAATCTCAAGCCGACTCCACACCAAGCACAGAGTCCAATGCGGGGCTTGATCCAATGACCCTGAGATCATGACCTGAGCTGAAACCAAGAGTCAGATGCCCAACCAATCAAGCTCGTGTTCTAAATATTTAAAGAGGGATTAGTTCTTGCATGTCTTCTTTATTCTAAACCAAACATCCTTAATTCCTGTGAATATTTCTTGTTTCCCTGGCCTGTCATCCACAATGCCTTGTTAATTATACGCTAACGTATGATGCGTCTTTTTAGAAAGATGGTTTGACCAGAGTCGTGGCATACTTCAGCCACAAGAGGAATCTCAAGGCTCCCTTAATCCACCCTAGAAGAGAAGGAAGCTTTCTAGCTTTCCTGGAAATGGGTACAGAGTTAAGCAAACATTCGTTTGGCTTCTTCCATTCTCCCTGTTAGCATCTCTATCTCTTGGAAACACACATCTCTGGTCTCTTATCAAAGGGACCAGTGTTTGCCTCCTGTATGAGCAGAGAATGGGCCCTTAGGAAAAGGGAAGCCAGACAAAGGAGATACAGAGTGTCTGGCCTTCAACCGTACTCAATGCCCAGAAGGGCTTTGGTCCCTTTACCCAGGTCTTCTCATCAACCAAGTAAAAAGGCCAGATAAGGGGGGCCAGAGAGGCTTCTCCCCTGCTTTGGCCTGGACTTAGATCTAGGGAAAAGGAGTGCTTGAGGCCCACCCAGCCAAGAGAGCTGGCCAAGACTGAGCCATCTCCACCTCCTTCCAACAAAGAACAGCCAACAACCAACAGAGAGTGAGTACACTACAGTGGGATGACTACATCCCACAGTACAGGTGCTGTGCTATTGATGCAAACACACATTGCATTTACCTTTTGAATCAGTTACACTATTGGCTCTTACTGAAATCATGGGTTATGAGGAATAACTTTTTCCTAAATAAAATTGACCCTAGATCCTCCGAGGTTTAGCATCATAAGGAGGAGTCAAAGAGGAAGGGATGTCACTCTATCATTAACCTTCAGGTTTTCTCACTTCCATTACCATGTCAACCCTGAACTGGTTCCCGGGGCCACAGCCTTCTCTTACAGTTGGAACCTAAATGCAGACATCACCCCCCTTCCCTCCTCTGTTGATTTTTCCTTGGCTCTGCAAAACCCTAGTGGCTTTGCCAGTATAGAGATTGACTCCAACATAGCTATTTTGTCCCTAGGTTCTAACCCAGCTCAGTCGCTGTCTGAGAGACCCATACACTTCCCCAAAGAGTCTGATATAAGTCTTCAAGTAACCTCTTTGCATTCCTCATTTCTACATGGAGGGCACCATCCTGCAGCCCAGCCCTCCAGAGTCCCCCCATTGGCAGTCTTGACATCTTCAATCTCTGTACAAAGTGAGAGCACCCACTCTGCAGACTGACCAACTTTATGCTGCTCAGATCATGGAATCAGATATGAGAAATGTCCCTCCTCCTTAAGAGAGTGCCCTTAATAATGAATGACCCTGCCCTTCAGGACCCTGCCTTTTCATAGTGAGGTTATGCACATTATCCCAGTATTCACAAAGGAAATGGCCAGTCTAGTCCCTGGCCAGGGCAGGCCTCCATGGACTTGGGCCTTCACTGCAGAAACTCTGGGCAGCTCTGAATGATGGATGAGGCTTTGCCCTCAGAGGGGTTGCCCTCCCTCTGTGGCATCCAGAACCTGCTTCATATAACGAGAGGTGGCCTGTGTGCTGAAGAGGATCCAGCAGAGAGCTCCCTTCAGGATAGGCCTAGCCTCTGAGCAGTGCAGACCATAGGAAAGAAAGCATGTGCCCCAGAGAACTGCCTTCAGGTTTAGGTAGCCAATGAAGTCCTGCAAGTTCACCTTGTGTGGCTGTAAGTTACCAGGACCTCACTGATCTTGGCAGGCTCATCATGAGAGAGGGAGAGTTGGTGCCTATGTCCCTACCTGGGTTGGGCCTGCAGGCTATGGAGCACTGTGCCCTCTGCCAGGGCCCCCACAGACTCTTCTGGCTTCACAGTGGTGTCATCGTCCTCCAGCCCCGGGGCGAAGGGCTTGTCTGCAGACACCAATAATTTGGTGCTCAGAACCTGTGCTGGAGGTCCTCAAGACTGTGGCCAAATGCCCTTGGGAGGCATGCTCACTCTGTCTTGGCTCTGGCGGACTGCAGGTCTGCATTCCTCACAAGCCTAAGATGACTGTGGTGAGGGAAAAAATAACATTACATGGCACGATTCCAGCTTTAATAGGGTTTCTGCAAAGAATTGAGGATACCAAGAACTATACATGTGTATGTACATAAATAGGTGAACTTTAAGTACTTGGAATTGTTAAAGAGCTCGTTTTAAGAGTCCTTAGGCAAAACCACCCCTTTCTCAGCTAAACTTCCACTTTCTGGAAGGTGGAACAGGCTGGGGAGGTGAGCCCCAGCTGGGGAGGTGAGCCCCTGCTGGGGCTGGAAGGAGGGTTCTTCACTCAGTCTCTCTGGCCAGGGCTCCCGAGGCCTGAGGCCTGCTCTGCCCAGACAGGACGCTCCAGGCAAGGTCAAAGGCCTCTGCCTGGTCCCCAGAGGAGGACCGCCCCCGCCCCCCCTGCCACCGCTGAGGGCCGCGCACCCCGCCCGGGAGGCCCGGGCGCCGGGGAGACCCCCGCTGGCGGGGCGTCTGGCCACCAGGTGGCGCCACTCGGCTGCCGGCGCGCCCCGGGGCGGGGGTGGGGGGGCGGGTGCCTGCGGCCCAGGGAGCAGAGGACCAAGGACCACCCGAGCCAAGCCGCCCCACCTCACTGCTCCGTCACACCAGCTCGTGCCTGGGGCTGGGGGCAGGCAGTTTCAGCGGAATTACTGAACAGTCTGGTAAAAAAAAAAAAAAATCAGTGGAATTACTGAACAGTTCCATCCCACCCACCACTCTCGCATCAATTTAAAAATAAGCTGTGGTAAGGGAAGTTGTTGGCGACAATGGAATAGTACAGAACATCCTTAATACGGACAGCAATAGAGGACTGTGTTTAAGAAGGAGTGTGGGTTCTGGAGTCTCAAGGAGTTCGAATCCTACCTAATGACCGTGTAAATTAATCCCCATATCCTACTGCCTCATCTGCAAATGCAGATAAGTAACCTAGAACTTATACATGGAGCTGTGAACAGGGATTAAATGAGTCGACACACCACATATGCTGGTGTGTATATTTAATACATGTACATATTAACTATATATGTAAGAGTATATGTATATGTCTATAAATTATATTTTATATATACAAAATTATAGGTGTATATGTAATAGTATACAAACATCTAACATAGTGAGCACCAATGTCAGCTCTATTGTATATTTCACTATGCAACGTCTATGAATCATTTATTTTTAAGAACATCTTTCAAAAAAATAAACAAAAACAAAAAATAAAAACACCTTTCATTCAAACAAGAGAAAGGCACACCTTTGGAGCTTTTTTGTTATCTTTTTATATGGATATTTTCAAATGTTTATAAAACCAGCAAAAATAGTATAATGAACCCCTGTGGACCCGTCACCTACTTTCAATAATTATTAACACATGGTCAATTCTGTTTAATCTATACCCTGTGTTCCCTCCCACAGTCAGCTGGGTTATTCTAAAGCAAACCCCAGATCTCATATTATTTCATTCCTACACACTTACCTATTACACAATAACTTTTAAAGCTCAATGTATATTTAATATTGCCTCTATGAATAGCCTGTTGTATTCATCAGTCCATGATTTCCTATGACACTGAGTATCTTTTCCACAGCATCATTTGACACAGAAATTGGAACTGAATACTGAATCAGTAATGAAAATTTTGAAGCAACAGATTTTTTGCTGGAAAAGTATTTCCACTTCTCAAAAGATGTGTTCTAAGGAAGGAACATTGCCTTCAGCCACTGGCTCCCTCCCAGTGAGAACCCCAAGGCTGCTCTTTTATCTATGGTGACCCAGCCCAGGCTGAATTACCACAGTCAGGGAAGGAGATTTCTCCTAAATTACACAATCAGATTCCTGCACTCAGAGCAGGGTATGATCCATTTCAAGAAGGAAATCACTTCTCCAGACACTTGAAGGTTTTAGGATACACACTCAGTACTTCAGTGGATAATTCATTGTCTGCCTAGAGTGTTGCTGACACAGTACCAATGTCATTTTCACACTGAAAATTCAACTAAATTTTTTTCCTCAAGGCACTTTGGAACTATGTTAATGTTTTAAACTATTGTCATTAGATATATAGGTATATATAGAGAGATATACATATATATATATATATATATATTCCAATATAAGGAATACGTGTATGTGCCTAATATTCCTTGCATTGAGAGCCCTTTGAGACAGAAAAAAATATGGAAGTCAAAGAAATAATAAGGTCCTGTTTCAATTATATCCTTTTGAAATTCAGTGCTTGTGTTACTATACACTGCCTGAGTGGCAGACAAAGTTAATGTGATGGGTGGCAGGATCTCAGTGCGCTCTAGGATACTTTTGAGCTTCTTTGGAAAGGGTTATCTTATTTCCAGTATAATTAGTAACAGTAGCCAACATCAGAGTGTCTCAGATTTTGTAATATTTATATTACTATTAATAAGGGACTTTCATAAGAAACAGACTATTTAATCCTCAGAACTCTATGAAGTTGGGATTATACCCATTTTACAAAGGAGGACACTGCAACCAAAATTCAAGACAATCTGGGAATACATACACACACACATACACACACACAGAGTATTTCAATTTGTAGTTTAATGAGCTAAGTGAATTCTCTCACTGAATCAAAATGGTATACAAATCTTGGTGCTGTTCTCCTGTTATATTTATAAAGTAGGCATCTGTCTTCCTCTCACTCTCAACACAGGAAAAAATGTAACCATGTTATATCAAGCAGAGAGACTGTCTAGACCTAGGTATATAATTCCCCATTTCCTCCATTCTCTTTTAGCAAACTGACTGAGTTATCTAGCACAATTACGCCTTTTTCTGATCATTAGTCTCCAGTGTCTCCATAGGGTAAGGTGTCCAATTCCTACAGCCTCTGCACCTTGAGAATGAGACTCCTCGGAGATCAATAAAGCTGAGCAGCAACGCTAAAGGTCTGGGACAGTACAGTCTTGTAGGAACCTGGGCCCTCACACACTTCCAGGAGAGGGCCTGGGAGGTAACCTTTATGTCTATGGCTGTTGGCAGATGATCCGAAGCCAAGATCAAAAATTCTCCAGAATTCTGGGGCAGCCTGGGTGGCTCAGCGGTTTAGCGCTGCCTTCAGCCCAGGGCGTGATCCTGGAGATCCAGGATGGAGTCCCACATCAGGCTCCCTGCATGGGTCCTGCTTCTCCCTCTGCCTGTGTCTCTGCCTTTCTCTCTCTCTCTCTCTCTCTCTCTCTCTCTCTCTCTCTCTCTCTCTTTCTCTCTGTGTGTCTCTCATGAATAAATCAATAAAATCTTTAAAAAAAAAAAAAAAGATTTCTCCAAAATCCTTTTCTTCCTTTAAAATCTTGATCCTTTGGGATACCTGAGTGGCTCAGCCCATTAAGCATCTGACTCTTGCTCTCCACTCAGGTCTTGATCTCTGGGTTGTGAGTTCAGGCCCTGTGTTGGGCTCCACACTGGGCATGGAGCCTACTTTTAATTAATTAATAAAAATAAAATAAAATAAAATAAAATAAAATCTTGATCCTTCTAGGAAGATAAAAATCATCCCTTTCTTCACATTACCATGACAGCTTGGGCACATTTCCTAGGCTCTTGCATTCTATCAGTTGATATCTTTGTTAGCCTTCCCACTTCATGACAAATGTAGAGAAGGAGGAGATAGGCCCATTCATCTTCAGATTCCTCAGGACCCAACCCCATAGAAAGTAGGTGCCTAATAAATATTGATTAACTTTATGATTTAAATCATTGGGGCAACTTGACTCTTATACCATCCACGGCTAACTTACATGCTGTTGTAGTTCTTTTACATCATTCACAAATTGCCTGGGTTTTTGCATTGTGATGTTTTGTTTTGTTTTGTTTTGTTTTGTTTTGTTTTGTTAATACCATTGCTCCAGATCCAAAAGTTCCTTGCTAAGTGAGGAATGTGCCAGCTCCAAGTGTCCCTGGGGTACTATTAACTATAAAATTTAAGAACTACTAGAAGTGGAGCTGGTGAGAAAAGAGTGATTGCAAAATGTAGCTCTTGCATCAGTCATCCATTTTTCCATTTTCTCCTTCTTGGAGTCATGTGACCTTGGGCTACAGTGGAGTCGTCTGCCTTGGTCACTCAACAAGTAATACATGGAAGAAAACCCAAGCCAAGCTTTGGGCTCAGCATAATACTCCTTTATGTGAAGTAGACTCCTGTGTGACTGCAAAGCCCTGGCAACAATCCACAGCTAGAATATGTTATGGCCCATGGACTTATTTAGAAATAGGCATCTTTTTGCTGACTGCTGCACTCTGAGGGAGTCTATTCCTCGTGCTATTCCAACTGGCCCAGAGTTTGACTGTCTTTCTACAAGTGTCCCTAAAGTTAACATTTCCTCTTTTTTTTTTAAGAATTTATTTATTTATTCATGAGAGACAGAGAGAGAGGCAGAGACATAGGCTGAGGGAGAGGCAGGCTCCTTGAAGGGAGCCCAATGTGGGGCTTGATCCCAAGACTCCAGGATCAAGCCCTGAGTCTAAGGCAGATGCTCAACCTCTGCGCCACCCAGACATCCCAACATTTCCTCTTTCTACCCTATCCCGCTAAGGCTTACGGTAAGACATGCTGTGTGGCATGCCTACAGCATTCATTCTTTGCCCATGTCCATCCAGGACAATCGTGTTGCTCGTGAGAACATAATGCAATCTCTGCAGTGGGCAGCAAGTGCCATGCGATCTGGAGGGTCCCAGCCTCTCTGAGGTCTGCCTACGCCTCATCCTTACATCGTCTTGCACACCACCATCATGTCTATCTTCCTAAGATTCCTACTCTCCTTGGGCTGCTTCTCTTTCAGGAATCTACTGTGGCTGTCCACTGCCTACTGGGAGGGAAAAAGGTGACATATTTGGTGAGTACCCACTACCCTATGTACCAGGGATTTACACACACTCTATTGAAGCCTGTGGGTGAGGGATATTCTCTTCATTCATAAGATGCAGGCTCTGCAGCTCAGAGATGTTAAGAAACTTGCTCCAAGTCATACATCTTGTAAACAGTAGAATCAGGACTGACCCTAAAGTCCACACCCTCCACACCATATGTCGTCCTGAGGGCAGAAGACAGATGGGTAAAGCACTCTGGAATTCAGACATTTCCTCATCTGTCCCTACCTACCCAACACACCCTCACCTTCCAGTTTCCACAGTCAGATCATTCTCTGAAAGGCCCTCACACACCTGGCTCCTTCACACAATGAATGTATCCTGGAGGTGCAAAGGTGGAAATGATCTTGCACCTGGGAAAGTAAGAGGCGGGGTGAAGACTCTTTGGCCTCTGCCTTCAATGGCCCTCACTGGGCCCCTTGGGAGGCTACCGTTTGCCTGCAACCTCCTGCAAAAGAAGCCACCAGAACACACCTACAGGCAAGCGCAGAGTTTGAGATTTGCTGCCCTGAAGGGGACCACAGAGCCTCAGTGAGAGGGCGTCCAAAGGAGTTGATGGTAGGGTTTGGGATTGTGCTCAGTGATTCTGGGGAGGATTCAGGAAGCGGGGCGGTGCTCTGGATTGGATGTTGGCAGGAAGCAGCAGTGATGCTCTGATGGGTACCTTAATTCTTATCTAGAAGGTAGGAGGAGAGAAGCAAGCCTACAGCTATAAGGGAGAAGGAAGCGGCAGGCACTCCTATTATCCAGGAGTAGGGGAAGGCTAGGTGGTCATTTTTGTGATCTGGACAAGTTCTTGCTTCCGATGATGGTCACACATGATGACAGATGGGTCTTGTTTTTGTCTTGACCCACCAGAGTGACAGAGTGGCCTTGTCTGACGTAAGTGTTCTGTGAGGCTGTTCATGTTGAACAAGAGTGTATGACAGGCAGTGGTGTGCGGCCAGAGGCTCTTCTCCTCTCTCCCACTTTCTCCGTAGAGCTGATGTTCTGGTTTACACATTCTTTTTTTTTTTTTTTAAGATTTTATTTATTTATTCATGAGAGGCACAGAGAGAGAGAGAGAGGCAGAGACATAGGCAGAGGGACAAGCAGGCTCCCTGCAGGGAGCCCGACATGGGACTCGATCCCGGGTCTCCAGGATCACACCCTGAGCCAAAGGCAGCGCTAAACCTCTGAGCCACCTGGGCTGCCCTGGTTTACACATTTGATGTCCTCTCCCCACTGCCCTGTCTGGACCCTGGTTCTCTCCGGTCACTGAATTTCTGCCTCCAAATACAACTTAGTGCTCGTGTGTCCACATGCCTACGGAGGCTGAAGCCATGTAGAGGGGTGCAGGCATTTCTGGAGAAGAGTGGGACCAGCGTGAGAGAGCTGATGGGTGCAGGGAGCCAGGCCCACCATGGGACCAGCCAGCCAAGTGTGACGGCAGAGGGGCAGGGAAGGCATTCCTCCCCCCAGGAACCAAGGCGCTGCTGGCACCTTGGGCCTCTGAGGGCACATGCTGCTACCTTGTAACTCTGACAGAGCCCTGAGCACAGACTGGGCTCCCTAGCGGGTACCTCTGCCTGGACGCTGTGCCAAGGTCCTTCCCCACACCCAGGAGGCAGGCTCTGAAATCACTGGGAGCTGCGGGTACTGCAAAATGTACGGTATGACTATTATATGATCCAACATACATCCATAGATTGGGAGACAAAGGCTGGGCTATTTTTGTGTCTTAGGAAAGCACTTTTAAAGATGACAATACCCTCACTGTAACAACTTAAACAGGTTGAATTACAGAAAGTTTTTTTTTAAGATTTTATTTGTTTATTCATGAGAGACACACACAGAGAGAGAGAGAGAGAGAGAGAGAGAGAGAGAGGCAGAGACATTGGCAGAGGGAGAAGCAGGCTCCATGCAGGGAGCCTGACTGGGACTCAATCCCAGGACCCCAGGATCACGCCCCGAGCAGAAGGCAGACACTCAACCGCTGAGCCCCCCAGGCATCCCAGAAAGATTTTTTTTTAAATCGTTTCTTCCTCCTCTGCCCAATCCTACTCTCTTAAAGTAACTGGTGTTAGCATTTCCGTGTAGTTCATCCCATACTTCTCTGCTTATACAGAATTGCCTATTTAGAGTCTCACTTTTGCTTTTTACAAAAATATGATCATGCTCTTCATATTATTCTACAACTTGCTTATTTGAACTTAACTATATGTCTTCTACACCTTTCTAAGTTAATATGTATAAATGTGTGGTTCATTTTATTTAAGGATTGCCTAATATTCCATAAAATGGATGTACCATAATTTATGAAATTAGCTCGACATGAATCATGGTTTAGGGTTCCATCTTATCAGCTTTGTTTGCTAATGGTAATGTCTGGGCTAGTCTTGTTTGGTTGTAATCTCTTAAATAATGAAGACCATGTCTGAAATACAAATTTCCTTCCTAGAACCTAACACATCACTGCCTACACACATCACACATTTGACATGACATGAATATTCTTTTAATTTTGGAAATGCTCATAATGTCTTCTTTTCATTTGCTAAAAGGAAGACAGTTTTTAGGATGAGAGACCCATATTTGGCACATTTACTGAGCAGGAGGGGATAATTTTTAATTTCTTAATCCCATACAGTCCAAATTTTCTCCGTATGTCAATCTCCCTCTCAACATGTGCATCAAATTTTCCTTTGAAAATACTGTTGTATCACTACAGAAATTATTTAAATTCAACCCTCTGCACCATAAAATAATTCAAGTTTCAGAGCAAGGCTGCCTAATCGAACACCCTTGTTTTAAAGATGAACCAAGTGAGGCTTGAAAGAATTGATAACCTGCTATAGTCACATGGCTGCTCAGCAGAGCAGCTGGGCTAGGACCACACCAGGGCTCCCTCCACTGCTGGACACAGTCCCTCCAGGGCTTGGGGAGGGAGGGGCTCAGCACACAGGCCATGGTGTTTGTATTCGAGGAAGATTTAAAAGTAGACTATTACTGTTTCTCAAAGACAAACAGGTAAGAGACTAGAGTTCCTGAAGAGGGAACTCTTTCCACCAGATGCTAAGCCAATGCTTGTTTTCCCCAGGTCTGCACTTGTTCCAGCTGGCAGTTTTCCCTGCATCCAGCAGTGACTTGAGTGGTGAATGGACCTCCTTTCTCACATTCCCACATGATCCCTGGCATTCCAGCACACCCTGGCCTGGAGTTAGGGGCTGTTCACTAGCTGGTTATATAAAGATGAAATCCACCAGGCATGGACAGAGAGGAAACCCTGATCAGGAATGAATGGATCCAGCTTATAAAATTTTTGAGATAGCTTTTAATGGGAAACAATACCAAAAAATCTTATTTTTGCTATTTATACAAACATATGAACACAGCATCACTAGGCCTCCTTCTAGTTCCTTAGAAAAGGTCAGGCCCCAGCAACTAAAGGATGCTAAAGGTTAATTTCCTTTAGTTTCAGGGTAAAATTCTCCCTGGGCCTTACATAAAGTGGGACATACCTGGGGCACACTTTCTGATCCCCCACATATATTTGGATGAAGCTGCTCAGACCCCTTTGAGAGGTAGTAGCACAATAACCAGAAGACCCCGAGAGTATTTGGGACACTTCCTATTTCAAATATTTTATCAGACCGTATGTTGAATGATGCTTCTTGACTTTTCAGAAAATATAGGTGATAACGTTATAGAATGGAAGTACAAAAGACAAAGAAAGCAAAAAACCAAAAATCAAAAACCCAACCCTCTTTCTTCTCCCCACTAAATGAGTATAAATGAAGACAGAACTACCGATTGTTTCCTATGGATGTTTTATTTCCTGTCTCAAAATGGAAAAAACAAACACAGGAACTACAAGAACAGAACACAACCTCTTAGAGACACAAGTTTCTACCTGCTAGGAAAACAGGAATCTTTAAAAAGAAGTCTTCTTCCTTTATAGGGTAGCAATAATTATGTTGCCAAGGAAATCTTGCCTCCTTAGACTTACCTTGGATAAGAAGCAAAATGTAGCCAGAAAAGACGAGTTCAAAAGACTGGAAACCGTTCTTCTAGTTCCTGTCCTCAGTTTTCCATTCTGTGGAAACTGGACCTGAGACTTCCCAGCAAAATATTGAGGCAGCTGTGCTGTGTATAGCTCCCGTGCCCAAAGACTCAGGCCCATTATTCCACAGACTTCTAAGGGACTGTCAGGGAACAAATGGGCAGTGATAATGCTATTTTCCAAGCATTTATGAATCAACCATGAGGGTCAGGGAAGAGGAGCTCATTTTGCTTTCCAGGAAACACCCTCTATCTGAAAGGCAGGTGATACATATGAAGCACTTCCAGAGTTAGCCCAGCGCATTTGCTGCCCTTTCATTATAGTAATAGTGATAAAAGTCATAGCTACTGTTTATTGAGACTATGTGCTATAAATGTATTATCTTGTTTAGTCCTCCTAATGACTCTATCACTATTCCTACTTTACCTACAAGAAAACAGATTTCGAGATGTTAAGAAAAATACCTAATATCATACAGCTAGTAAGTGCTAAAGCTGGTATTCAAACTAGTTCTATGACACTGCAAAGGCCATTTAGCTAACAATTGTGCTTTCCTATCTCCTTTAATGGACATTTGATGGATTTCTGAGTGATTAACTAGAAGAAAGACAGACAGAAAGGGAGGAAGGGAGAGAAAGAAAGGAAGGAAGACGGAGGGAGAGAGGGAGGAAAGGAGAGAAAAGGAAGGAGGGAAGGAAAGAAGGAAGAAAGGAAGGAATGAAGGAAGGAAGGAAGGAAGATTCAGTTAAACGTATCCACAAAGATCAGCTAACCGCTGCTCAGTGGTGATGCTAACAGAAACTGCTATGGAGCCAGCTCCATTCCCTCATCAGTTCCAGCATCAGAATAACCTGAGCACACTCTGGAGGACAGTATGGAGGTTCCTAAGAAAGTTAAAAATATAGCTATCCTATGACCCAGCAATTGCACTATTAGGTATTTACCCAAAGGATACAAAGATACAGATTCGAACGGGTATATGCACATCAATGATGTGTCTAGCAGCATTATCAGCAATAGCCAAACTACAGAGAGAACCCAAATGTCTATCGGCTGATGAATAGAAAAAGATGATGTGATGTATATATACAATGGAATATTACTCAGCCATTAGAAAGAATGAAATCTTGTCCTTTGCAATGACATGGATGGAACTAGAGGGTATGCTAAGTGAAATAAGTCAGAGAAAGACAAATATCATATGATCTCACTCATATGTGGAATTCAAAAAACAAAACAGATGAACATGTGGGAAGGGGGCAGGGAGGAAGAGAGAGAAATAAACCACAAGAGACTCTTAACAATAGAGAACAAACTGAGGGTGGATGGAGAGAAGTGGTGGGATGAGCTAGATGAGTGGTGGGCACCTTTTGTCATGAGTACTGAGTGCTGTACATGATGAATCACCGAATTCTACTCCAGAAACCAACACTGCACTGTATGTTAACTGAGTAAAATTTAAATAAATTTTTAAAAAACAGAGAGGAAAACCTGGGTAGTTAGGAAAAAGGCCTATTGTTGGGCTCATTCCAGACCTGCTGAGTCAGAGTCTCTGGGGATGGGGCCTAGGAATCCCCATGTTCCCACACCTCCCCCACCTGCCCACCCACCCTCAGGCAATTCTGTTGCACTGCTGTTTGTAGGAGGTCTGAGAACAGCTTCTGGTCAATGGCCATGCCTACAGGCTCACCTGGAAGACTCAGTTGTCCTGGCATAAGTAGCAATAGTAACCACCTTTATTCCCATAAGTGAGGATAAGCTTAGACAATCAATTTGCATGTGTATATTTCTGTATTTTTTGTACCAAAATCAGACCATATCATACATGCTATTTTATAACCTGTTTTTTTAATTTAATGATTCCTGCTTTTCTATATAAGTAAAATTTCATCTTTGCTAATACCAATTCATACTCAGATTTCTTGTCATCCCAAAAATCTAGTTTAATCAGCATATAACTGTTTTATAATAGATAGGACTATTTAAACTGAAAACAGTTATATATATATATATATATATATATATATATATATATATATATATACAAGATCAACTTATTAAATAGACCAGATGTACTATGGGCCATGCCATCTTTTGAACTTTTCTGGATACTTCTTGTTGATTCATTCATTCCCGTTTTCTGTATTACTTATCAACGAAAAATTAAAGTTTGATGGAGTCAAGTTTGGGTCTACATCATAATGTTTACTTCATCTCTGTATCATATTGGAAAACATGTACCACCTCGTCTACCTGCCCTTACTGATGCTAAGGTCAACCATTGGATGAGGGTGATGACCTTCTGATCCCACAACAGGAGAGTTACATTTTTCCCCTTGCAATTAGAAAGTCATCTATACAGCACCAATTTGGCTTTCTATAAACATACGGTTTCGCATCAACCGTATACCTAATGCTTTTAGCACCCTTGATAATTGTTGCCTGAGTTAGGGATGTTGCAGAATGTTGACTTGCTAATTCTATTAATCCTATTACATTATTGGCAGTTATTATTTGGTAACATAGAGATTTTTACTAATCATCTGGGGCCATTTGGTTACCAGTTCCTATTTGAAAGGCAAATTAAATTTCTTTCTTTTCCTCTACCATTTTCCAGTTAAGGAGCTAGTTTAACAGCCATTGGGCCCAAATTCTAGAGTCCCCTTTGCACAGACATGATTGGCAATCAGAAATATTCCACCAGAAAGAGTACCCGTGGTAAGTGTTGACCTAACCTAGCTATAATTTTCACATCTCACCCTCGAGCCACAATCCTGTACTGCATTTCTTTGAGCTCAGAAAGTTCTTAAATAGCACTTAGTTTGTGATAAAACACACTCTGTTGCCTCTCAGAAATGAGCTTTCATTAAGCAGAAGCAGAATGGTTCTAGTTAATGGGCTTTCAAGAAACAGGAGCATTGTACCAAGTTACAGGACAATGATTCTTGTGTTCACAGTTTGACATATGGTGTAGGTCTTTAAAAGGGGTCACATCATCACACACTGTGGCAAGATCAACAATATCTCTCATTGTAAATGCCCTTCTTACACTGTGACTTTAACACTCTTGCCAGTGAGAGGTGGGGTCTGTGTTCCCTTCCCTTGAATCTGGGCAGGCTGGTGGCATAGCAGAAGTGACACTATGTAAGGATATATCACCATTTGTCTATTCATTTGCTTGTTGATGGGCATTTGGTTGTTTCCAATTTTGTGCTATTACAAATAAAGTTGCTATGAGCATTTGTGTACAAGTCATTGTGTGGACATGTACTTTCTTCTAGGAGTAAATGGCTGGATCACATGGCAGGTGTATGGTTTAACTCTTAGGAAACTGCCAAATAGTTTTTGCAAGTGTTGTACCATTTTACATTCATGCCAGAAATGTAGAAAGTTCCAGTTCCTCCACAGCCTCACCAACATTTCTTATGGTCAGTCATCTCAATTTTAAGCCATTCTAATAGGTATGGAGTGGTTACTCACTGGGGCTTTAATTTCCATTTCCCTAATGACTAATGATGTTAAGCATCTATGCATGTGCTTATTGATCATTCACATATATTCTTTGGTGAAATGTCTATTCTAACCTTTTTGACAAGTTCTAATAGGGTTGTTTTCTTTCTTTCTTTCTTTCTTTCTTTCTTTCTTTCTTTCTTTCTTTCTTTTTACTAATTTATTTTATTTAGTTTTTTGAGTGAGAGCACACATGTGTGCACAAGCAAGGGTGGGGAGGGACAGAGAGAGAGATGGAGAGAGTCTTAAGCAGGCTCCATGCCCAGCATGGAGCCCAACATGGGGCTCGAATCTCACAGTCCTGAGATTGAGACCTGAGCTGAAATCAAGAGTTGGATGCTCAACTGACTGAGCCATTTAGGTGCCCCAAGATTGTTTTCCTATCCTGAGTTTCAAAGGTTGTTTATATTTTCTAGATACAAGTCATTTATTAGATATGTACATTGCAAATATTTTCTCTTAGTCATGGCTTGTCTTTTCATTCTAAGAGCAGAAGTTTTTAATTTTAAGTCCAATTTATGAGTTGTTCTTTTATAGATCATTCTTTTGGTGTCATAACTAAGAAATCTTTGCCTAAACCAAGGTCACAAAGATTTTTCTATGTTTTGTCTACAAGTTTTATAGTTTTAGCTTTCTTAACATTTATTTTTTCAAATTTTATTTATTCATGAGAGACACAGAGAGAGAGACAGAGGCAGAGACACAGGTGGAGGGAGAAGCAGGCTCCATGCAGGAAGCCTGATGTGGGACTCGATCCCAGGACTCCAGGATGACGTCCTGGGCCAAAGGCAGACGCTAAACTGCTGAGCCACCCAGGGATCCCCTCTTTCTTATATTTAGATCCATGACCTATCTTGATTAATTTTTTCTGTATAGGTTACTGAATATGAGTTGGAAGTTCTTTTGTTGTTTTTTGCTTTTGTACAGCCAATTGTTACGGCAACATTTGTTGAAAAGACTATCCTTTCACCACTGAATTATCTTTTCATCTTTATATCATCAGTGTATGTATAGATCTCTTTCCACACTCTTTATTCTGTTCCACTGATTTATTTCTATCTTGTGCCACCACCCACTATGTTTATAAGTTTGAAACCAGATAGTTTCAGTTCTCCAATTTTGTTCTTTTTCGAAGTTGTTTTGACTATCCTGGGTCCTTTGCATTTCATATAAGTTTTTTGGAATCAAGTTATACATTTTAATTGGAAAAAAAAAGCCTGCTAGGATTTTGATGGGATTGTCTTAAATTTATAGATCAATCAGCAAGAGTTGACATTTTAAACATTCTGAATTCAATAGCCAAACTCGATAGTAGCAGTAACTAGTCAGAAAATATAATGAAAGAAAAGATTCAATTCACAGTAACAAAAATAAAATAAAACACCTAGGAGAAGTATATTAAACTCCACATAAAGAGTATCACAAAAATAAAAAAATAAAAAAAAGTATCACAAAAATATGCTGAAAGACTTAAAAGGAGACCTAAATCTCCTAGATAGAATAATGTAAATAATATAATAATAATGTAAACATGTATTTAGATATTATATATTTATATTTTACATGTTACATGTACAGAGTAAATGTAAATATATAATAACGTAAAAATACATTAATTCCTCTCAAAATATAAACCTAATGCCACTCTAATGAAAGTTCTGGCCTTTGTTTTAACTTGGTAAATTGATCCTCAAATTATTTTTTTTAAAGATTTTATTTATTTATTCATCAGAGATACACAGAGAGAGAGAGAGGCAGAGACACAGGCAGAGGGAGAAGCAGGCTCCATGCAGGGAGCCCGAAGCGGGACTTGATCCTGGGACTCCAGGATGACGCCCTGGGCCGAAGTCAGGTAATAAACCGCTGAGCCACCCAGGGATCCCCCAATCCTCTCAAATTAATCTAGAAGAATACATACTTAAGAATAGGCAAGAAAAATGTGAAAAATAAGATGCATGAGAGTAGCTTACTCTGCCAGATATCAAATTAAAAGCATAATATGGGTTCAGTGGGACAGATTAGAGAATACAAAACCAGACACAAGCATTAAAGGGATTTAGTATACCGCCTGTGTAGGATTATTCCAGAAACTATGTTAAGACAAATTGGTTATACATAAGGAGAAAAATTAGATCTTTGTGTTGCACAGTACACAAAAATAAATTCTCAACTGGATCAAAACTCTTAAATCTTAAAAAAAGAGACTATTAAACTATAGGAAAATACTTGTAGAACTTCAGAATAGATTTTGTCTTTCAAATAAGGATTTTTAATCTATAAACCTCATGTTTATTTTAAAATTTTACACAAATATGTAGCTAGGTTAATATACATGTAAACAAAAAGTTGGAGGAAGATCCTGCAGGCTGTAATATGGCTAGGAAGTGGGATTACAGTGGACTTTCATCATCTGTTTTATATTTTGAAGATGTTTGAATTTTGTCTGATTATCTTTGCAGTTAGAAAAAAGCAAACAAAAAATTCATATTATGTACTCTGATGAAATATATCAATACTCTCAGAAGATAATTAACTAAAACAAAGCTATGTGCAAAATGCTTCAATTTCCAAAATATTAAAATTTTGTGAATCCTAAGCTTAGCATTCTGCTATGTTCAATAAGCTTGATTCACTTTGATTTGCTGATGACTTTCCAAATATAGCATTCAGAATTGACCTAATATTCCAGAAATATTCTGGCCAACCTGCAGAACAGTAAGACATGACCTGAAAACTAATGTTTCCCTCTCCTTATTTTGTTGGTGTTATTTTAGCCTCATCACAGTGTGGTTTCATCGAGGCATACTCCCTTTTATTGCGCTTCACTTTAGTGTACTTTGCAGGCGCTGCTTTTCTTACTAACTAAAGGTTTGGGGCAATTCTTCATCGAGCAGGTCTATCAGTACCATTTTTTCAGCAGTATTTGCTTACTTCATGTCTCTGTCACATTTTGGCAAGTCTTGCAATATTTTAAACTTTTTCATTATTATCATTATATTTGAATTGCTGTAATCTCACAATACAACTTTAATGGATAAGATGTTCCTTCTTACAGATGAGCAAAGAAAGTGGTTTCTTGAGATGGAATCTACTCCTGGTAAAGATGCTGTGAAGATTGTTGAAATGACAACAAAGGATTTAAAATATTAAATAAACCTAAGTGATAAAGCAGCAACAGTGTTTGAGAGGATTGACTCCAATTCTGAAAGAAGTCCTGTGGGTAAAATGCTGCTAACATCAATGCTACAGAGAAATTGTTCATGAAAGGAAGAGTTAATCAATAGGGCAAATTTCATTGTCTTATTTTATGAAATTGTCACAGCCATCCCAGCTTTGAGCAACCACCACCCTGTTCAGTCAGCAGCCCTCAACATCGAGGCAAGACCCTTCACTAGCAAAAAGATTGATTACCTGGAAACTCAAATGAAGGCTAGTATTTTTTAGCAATGAAGTATTTTTAAAGTATGAACATTTTTTAGATATATTATTGCACACTTAATAGATTCCAGTATAGTGTAAACATAACTTTCGCATGCACTAGGAAACCTAAAAATTCATTTGACTTGCTTTATTGTGGTATTCTTTATTGCAGTGGTCTGGAGCCCAACCCACAGTACCTCTGAGGTATACCTGTATTTAGACTGTGGTCAGTAAAAAGCCCCCCAGTCATCCAACCAGGTTTCTGTTGGAAAACTAACCAACTCTATTAGTTTTTTATTCTTGTCATAACAAATTACCACAAAGTTAATGGGTTAAACAACACAAATTTATTACCATACAGTCCAATAGATCAGGAATCTGATGTTGGTTTCACTTGGCTAAAACGAAGGTGTCAGCAAGGCTGTGTTCCTGTCTGGAGGTTCTAGGGAGAATCCACTTCTTTGTTCCTTCAGGTTGTTGGCATAATTTGGTTCACTGCAGTTGTAGCACTGAGACTCCTATTTGCTTGCTGATTGTCAGTTTAAGGACTGTTCTCATCTTCTAGAGGCTACCCACATTCCTTGACTTGTGGCCTCAATCCTCCATCTTAAAATCCATCAATAGCAGGTCAAGTTCTCTTCGAATATCTCCTCCTTCTCCTATCTCCTCCTTCAATGCTGAAGGAAAGTTCTCAATTTCAAAGACTCATGTGATTAGATTGGCCCCTCCTAGATAATCCAGGATATTCTCCCCAACCAAAAGTCAGTAAATTTACTCACATCAGCAAAATCCCTTTTGCCGTGAGGTTATATATTTACAGGTTTTGGGGATTAGGACTTCAACATCTTTGGGAGCAGTTAAGTGTGTATGCTTTGGAATCCTCAGGGGTTGGAGTCTGGTTCTAACACCTAACAGGCAAAGAATCTTGGACAAGTTACTTTAAATTTTTTCTTTTTTATAATAATGGCATCGACTCCAAGTGACTCTCATAAAAACTACAGAACACATATACTTAGCAGGTACCTAACATACAAACATAACTGTTAGCTATTATTAAACTTAAATGAGGAACATTTAATCTAAAATTTCATATTATTGTTTCCAACCCAGTGCCACAGCCTGTCAAGATAGTTTTTAATCTCAATTCTGTGGTCTGCAATATTATAACTTCCTTTTAGATTTGTGTTATCTTCCCCTTGATAAGCACACTTGCTCCTTCATTTTGGTCACAAAGTTAGGGAAGGTCAAACTGTAGCTCTGGCACCCATGGAGACAACTCTTCTCTTTGAGAACAATTTCATGTGAAAGGCCCTGACTCTCTGGGTCAAGTGCTGAGAAAGGGAAAGGAAATACAAAGGCTTCTGCCCTCAAGACATTCCTAGTCTAATTAATGGCCCTTTTCAAAACAAGAAAAAAATAGGGTCACTGCAAATGGCACCATGGTCTGCTCTAAGACAATTTAGTTTTAGGTGGATAAATGAGGTAAGTAAAGGAGATATTAACATCCCCATTTTATAGATTAATAAACAACCGAGGCTCAGGACATTTTAAAGGACTTGTTTAGGCTCATTTGGCTAATGAAGGGCAGAGGGAAGCCATGAACCCAGGATTTCTGAATCCAAATTCTACATTCCTTCCCCCTCAGCACTCTTCCTTCTAAGGGTATGGAAATCACAATGAAAAATAGCTTCCTGTGAACTGGGGTGAGCACACCACTAGCATACAGTTCTGCTTGCCACATATCAGAACCTGAAAAGCCCCAGAAAGGAGATAACTAAATGATGTAAGAAATCCTGGGCCTTATCGGGGAAATACAAATCAAAACCACAATGAGATACCACCTCACACCAGTGAGAGTTCCACATCCGGCTCCCTGCATGGAGCCTACTTCACTCTCTGTGTCTCTGCCTCTCTCTCTCTCTGTGTGTGTCTCTCATGAATGAATAAATAAAATCTTTAAAAAAAAAAAAAGAGGGCACCTGGGTAGTTCAGTGGTTAAGCATCTGCCTTTGGCTCAGGTCATGATCCCTTGGGTCCTGGGATCGAGTCCTTCATTGGGCTCCTTGCTTCTCCCTCTGCCTATGTCTCTGACTCTCATGAATAGATATTTTTTTAAATCACAGATATGGGCAACATAGATGAAAATCCAATATTGTGACTTCAAAATCCCATGTTCATAAAAGGGTCAATATGTACCACATCCTGATTGTGTAAGATCTCAATTTACTATAACATGTGTATACAAACATACATATATATATTCAATACTAAAAGTGAAATTCTATCACATAAACTTCTTTTAAACTAACAGTTTAATTTTGCCTGGCTTTAGAATTTAGGAGGTCTTTTATGGAGATCGTGTAAGTCTACAGAAAACAAACAAACCACTGTCCAGATAGTTTGAAATCATTCAAACCAGCAACTTATTGGATTTTCTATTATCTGAGCTATTACGTTTTAATCTACAAACCCATTTTTATTATTGAAGAAGTTTCAAAGAAGCAGCTGACCATAAATTTGAAATGACAATGATTGGGTTGTGACAGCCTCTATTTCTCTCCCAAGTGTCAACCCCATAGCAGTGCAGAGGTCCTCTCCAATGGAAGTGCCCCCTATATGTCCTGAAGATTTATCTTGACTACCATCAGAAGCATGTTTATATTCTTTCACTGTGAGATAAGTAGGACAGATATTATTGTTCTCATTTTACACAAAAAGAGTCTAAGGCTTAAGGCTTAAGGGACCTTAAATGGTGTCAAGGTCACACAGCTCATTGGTGGAACAGCTGGGACAAGAAGTCAGATCTCACAAGTCCTGTTACACAGTGCTACCTCAAAGTTATTAGCAATTATTTTTCACTCATCCAAAACAACAGAATGTAGTAAGAGTTGTTTCTGTCCCTTCTTAATTTCAATACATTGTCTTGAAATATGTATAAATTATGCCTTAACTGAAAAATACCACTTTCCCGCAGTATATCCAGTCACCTGTCTGCCAGGACAGAAAGATATTTCTAAGAATCTTTGGGAGTTGGCAAGTTGTATACATGATCAAAGCAGGACTTTTGGTTGAGACAGGACTATAATGCAGACAGACTATTAAGCCAGGTCTTTCCAGTAAGGTGTCTCCCATTTAATGGAGCTGTTTCTAAAATGCCTATGATCACTCCCTCTCACTAGATGGCCAGTGGCACAGTGAGATTTTCTTGTGATCATAGATGTCTAGATTTTTCTCAAAGCCACATAGCTTCAGGAGAAAAAAGAAAAATCAAAGTTTTAGCTACTGTGTTTCTTTTTTTCCAACTCTGAGTCAGAAGCTGGTGCACCTCAGATACTTCAAGCTCAGAAAGGCAAACCAATACTTGAGTGTGCCAACACTACTATTCCCCTCCCCCATCACAGCAACCCATCCCATAACCTGGCCCCATCTACCTTACCTATAACCTGAATAGAGGTGGCTGGTATCATTAGGGAATACCATGGAAAAGCAGCACTGTTGCTTGGCAGCAATCTCCTCAGCTAGCTTCCCATAAACTGGGATAGAAATTTCTTCCTCTAATCCAAGTTACCTCTGTGATATATACCAACTTGAAGGATCCTCACATAAACATTCATGATGTAAGAAATTGGTAGGCAGCCTGATTCTTTATTCCTTTATGCTATAAGGGCAAAGTTACTAGGGAACAAGAATAATTAATCCAATCAGGGGATCCCTGGGTGGCTCAGCGGTTTAGCGCCGCCTTCAGCCCAGGGCCTGATCCTGGAGTCCCAGGATCGAGTCCCACATTGGGCTCCCTGCATGGAACCTGCTTCTCCCTCTGCCTGTGTCTCTGCTTCTCTCTCTCTCTCTCTCTCTCTCTGTGTCTCTCATGAATAAGTAAGTAAAATATTTTTTAAAAAATTCAACCAATTCACGAAAATTATCTGCATAATTCAAACAAGAAAAAAACTCACTCAAGAACAATTTTACTCATTTTATTCAAATAATTTTGACAGCCCCTTTCCTCAGTGATAACTGCTGGGTCAGAGAAGAACTTAAAAAAAAAAAAGTGAACACCACCAAATAGAACTGCTTTCTTGAGCAAACAGTGTCATCTAGCCCAAATCGTATCAATTCTGCATTGTATCAATGCAGGAACCTAGGAACCATTACTATAATCCAGGTCTCCTTCCTCAGTCTCTGCCCTTTGCACTATATGCAGTCATGTGCTCTTCACGGGAAGAGCATCACAGCCCATCAAACAATCCAATGTGTCACACCTGGTGGCAAGTAGGTTGAGTGTTGGAGCTCCCAGGGGTTTTCCCTGGGCATTTTCAGGGACTTACCCTACAATTTATAAACCATGTAGTCTTCATTCACACATAATGGAAATAATTCCCCAAAGCAGTCCTACCTTCCTCAGAAACATAAATGAACAAAGGAAAATAACAGGTTTTACTGAGTCCAAGACTAGTGTTAAGAGCAGAAACTGGAGGAAAAAAAAAAAGAGCAGAAACTGGGGACTACAGGGTTATTACACAGCAGGAGGACATTCAACAGGCATGGAACTATTTTTGGCACAGTGGTAGAAATTTCAGTTCAATAGCACTTTGCTGAGAAATATTGTGGTATTAAATAATCATATGAGGTCTTTTAAGAACAAATCTAAATTTGTATTAGCAAAAGTCCTGTAAATATTACTTATCCTTATAATAGTTTAGCAAGAAAAGCTCTACCATGATTGAGGTCACTGATTTTGGAATCAGTCCTTTTCGACTACTTTGGTTTGGGTTTTTTGTTGTTGTTGTTGTTGTTGTTTTTAATTTATCCATTTGAGAGAGAGGGAGAGGGAGAAACAGATTCCCCGCTGAGTGGAGAGCACGACATGGGACTTGATCCCAGGATCCTGAGATCATAACTCAAGCAGAAGGCTTAATGGACTGAGCCACCTAGGTGCCCCCAGTTACTTTGTATTGGGCAGAAAAAGCTCAGGTTTTATCATGTATCATACAGATGCATAAAACAAAACACATTAGCATTCTCATTTTAGATAAAAGTCCCCTAAAGCCCTCTTGAGCAAACCATAAGAACTCATATATACATAAACTTTTTTGGTTTTATGTATTATTTTCCATATATATATCAGTCTCTTATTGAAGTTCTCAAGACTTTGAAGCAGCTATAAATGCAATACATGGATCAAAGTCTAAAAAAACAGGGTAGACTGGATAAGATAGCCTATTAACTTTCAAGGAAATTGGGTATATTCATAACTATCTCTGTAGTCTGAGGCTCACTAAGTGAAGACAGCTCAAAACTGTTTTAGTAGAGAGTCCCCCTGAACTGAGCAGCTAGTGTACTACTCTGGTTTAGGAGTGCTGAGAAGTTCTACTTTCTATTTATGGAATCATACCCATCCTTTCTCAAACCCTCTTTCCTAACTGCTCACTGTTCATGAGACCCCAATGGACTCTCTTCCCTGGCTCCTACTCTCCTGCCCCATTGTCCAGGATGACAGAACAGAAGCAGCCAATCAACAGAGCAATTCAACCATAAGCCAGATTTAGAATCACATCTTCCACTGGTGTTAGGGGATATTAATCCACACTCCCCCCATGCCTACTTCCTCAACCTATTTAACTAGCTACATGAAAGCCCTGACACCCTCACTATATTGAACCTCATCCAAACTGAAAGGTTGCTGGGCCAGACCTTTTCTTTCATTGTAAAATACACATAAAACTATCATTTCAACCATTTTAAAGTGTACAATTCCATGGCATTTAGTATTTCATAGCTTGGCTAAACGTTACCACCCTCCAGTTCCAGAGTAGTATCATCACCCTCCTGTATCCACTCTCCATTCATGCGACTCCCAGCCCCCTGGCAAACTACTTATTCTGCTGTCATTTACCACAGCAATTAGTAGTTTGGGCTAATATTGCTATACTTCACTGAGAAGGACCAATTAATTCAATGAAGCAAAAGGAATTTTTGTTTATATTAAGAATTTTAAGGACTAACATCTGGATTCTAAATCCAATTTAACTTCAGGTCATAATATCCCTGTAGGTTTTGTTAAACCTTAACAGATTACCATATCTGGGTCCCTCATCATTAATTTGTCAAGTAAAATTAATTACCATCCCAGTTTCCCTCCATACTCCATGTAGTGCTAATCACTCCTTGATCTCATTTTTCCATTTTATAGAATTCATAAAAGAACAAATTTAAGTTATATTACTCAAAGATTAAAGATTCACTAGTCGATTTTTGGTTCCTCCTTCCTAGGAAATAGTGTTTCCTATCTGGGAAGATACCTTTGCCATTCTTCTGTTGGCTCCTTTGTAAGCTCAAATTGACCCACTGACTTTTAAAAGCCCAACTTTTAATGTCTGGCACATTCTGTGCACTTAACAGATGTTTTTTTAAAAAAAGAAGAGTTAAATGTCCAAGAAGCTAAATGGTTGCAAGTGACACTTCTGGTATGGTTTTTGTAGAAACTATTATCTGTTGGCTCAAATTGTCATTTTTCCTTTGCACCTCTAAGTAATAACAAAAATAATCTTAACTACTTTACATTTGTTTTGTGACATCATAAGATCACAAATTTTAAATGAAAAGCAACAAATAATACAATTTGCTTTGACTATTAGAAACACAAACATATATTTCAATTAAGTCAAAATCTGCAGATGGACCAGTATAATTCTAGCTTCTACTCATGGAATCATTCCCCTCCTCCAGCCCTCCAACACCTCCCCCCCCCCCCCAAACCCCTACAAAATCCTCTTTTCTGTTCAGAATCACTGTCAACTATTACTGGGCAACACAAGGCATCATTTACCACGTTTTTCTTCTATTGTCTTAAGAAAAAGGAATTTCAAACAAACAAAACCACATCCATAATCATCTTAACAACCTAAATTTCATAATCCTAAATTGTAATCAAGTTTCAAGTCCCCAAATTATTCCACCGGTATTCAGTTATCTAATCAGCTATACTCAAATTATAGGAATAATCACAATATTTCAGGCCATTTATTGGTTTAACTTTCCAAGCTCTCAATAATCCCCAGAAAGGATTAATATTGCTCTTGATTTCTCTTGGTATTTCTGAGGAGAAAAAAAGATAACCAAATTATCAAATCAACTCAAAGCAAATATTTCAAGGTTGTTCAGCAGCTTTAGCCTGATTACTGTCACCTAAGGGAGCTGTGTATGTTTTCAAATCAGAAATTCCCACTAATTCAGTGCTTCTACTAAATTCAATTAAGTTCTGTAAAATTTTCATAAAAAGATTTAAGCTACACAATAGGGAGAATTTGTGGTTGAGTATATATTAAAATATTCTGCCCTTGAAAATAAAGCAACTCATTAACAAATCTACAGAGAATAGTTTCAGTGTAGAAGTGTCCAGAAATATTTTACTTATGTTTAAACTTTGATAGTACTTATGACAAAAAGTTTGAAGTGAGAAGATACCATGGGTCATAGGCCCAGACTAGCAAAAAGAAGTATCTCAGGTTTAAAAATAGGGCTACCGGGACACCTGGGTTGCTCAGTGGTTTGGCGCCACCTTTCGCCCAGGGCGTGATCCTGGAGACCCAGGATCGAGTCCCACATCAAGCTCCCTGCATGGGGCCTGCTTCTCCCTCTGCCTGTGTCTCTGCCTGTGTCTCTCTCATGAATAAGTAAAATATTTAAATAAAAAATAAAAATAGGGCTACCTGTCAAACAATTCTCCATGTTCTTTCATTCAATTGTGGGTTTTTTTTTTAAGATTTTATTTATTCATGAGAGAGAGAGAGAGAGGCAGAGACATAGGCAGAGGGAAGCAGGCTCCATGCAGGGAGCCTGAGGTGGGACTCGATCCCAGGACTCCAGAGTCACACCCTGGGCGAAGGCAGGGGCTCAACCACTGAGCCACCCAGGCATCCCTGATTGTGTTTACATTACAATGGCCAAAGATGAGATTTAGGTCACTTAAACATACTTCAAACTGAAAAGGGAACTCTGAAGACAAGAGTCTACTGAGCATGATCAAACTTGCTTATGCTCACGGTGGTTTCCACAAGCTATCTAAGTTAGGGTGTCTTTATAGTTCTCCTCCTTCTGTGTATCATTTTTTTCCACCTGCTGGTTGCTCTCAAGATAGCAAATTGGCTGTTGCAGTCCCAGGCCGACCTCAAAGATGTAGGCCACACCCCTTTGGGAGAGTATTTCCTCCTCCATTCTTCAACAAATCCTCGTCTTCACTGTCTTTGGATCAATCTATCCCCCTTACCTGTTCAACCCAGAACCAGATTAGTTTAAATCAACAGTTCCCAACCCAGCCCAGACAATCTGACATCCTTACATTATGCTGAACTAAAAGTCTTTGATAATACCTATCTACCTAATGCACACACACACACACACACACACACACACACACAGTTTTTGAAGAAAAACATTAAAACTTAATTATATTATCAGGGAGGAATAAAACTTATAATAAAATGCATAGTGTGATACATAAATGTTCAGGAATGGCTATAATAGAGGAAAAAGAGAAGTATGACTGCTGCAAATGAAAACTGACCCTGATGTGCTGTAATGTCAAGTACTGTAATGACATAATTTTCCAAAATAGCAAACAACTCTTGGAAATATTCCAAACAAAATAATCATCCTTCCTTGATTTACAAGGCAGTTGCATTCCTAGGAAATTCTTTGTACTGTATACAAAAAACCGTTAATATCTACAAAATATTGTTCACTTTAAGATCAGATAGTATCTGACGGGATACTGGCAAGTCATATAGGACAGGGACAATTCTTCCTAGTCCCTGACCATCAAATATTTGTAGTAGTATCCCCCAAATCATGAAGAAGCACCCCTACATGCTGTTGAAATGTTCTCTAAGGGGGCATTAAGGGGTACCGGGCTGTAGGAATCCGATGAAGTCAGTAAGGCTCACTCAAACCTCAATTACTTTACAAAATGAAGAAAGGTGAGAGGCAGCAATATCCACTTCCTCGTTCATAAATTAAAACTAAGAGAATTTCACCCAAAACCCAAAAAATACAATTTAAAAATGAGCATAAGACATGAGCAGACATTTCTTCAAAGAAGACATACAGATGGCCAACAGACACATGAAAAGATGCTCATCATCACGGAAATGCAAATCAAAACGACCTCACAATTGTCAGAATGATTAAAATAAAGAAGAAACAACAGGCATTGGCGAGAAAGTGGAGGAAAAGAAAACTTCTAGCACTGGCAGGAATGCAAACTGGGGCAGCCACTAGGGACAAAAGCATGGAGGTTCCTCAAGTTAAAAATAGAGCTCCCCTACAACCCAGCAACCCACTATTGGGTATGTACCCAAAGAATACAAAAACATTAATTCAAAATGATACAATAACCTGATGTTTATAGCTGTGTTACTTACAACAGCCAAATTATGGAAACAGCCCAAAAGTCCATCCACTGATGGATAAAGGTGTGTGTGTGTTCACACCAGTGAGAATGGTGAAAATTAACAAGACAGGAAACAACAAATGTTGGAGAGGATGTGGAGAAAGGGGAATCCTCTTGCACTGTTGGTGGGAATGTGAACTGGTAAAGCCACTCTGGAAAACTGTGTGGAGGTTCCTCAAAGAGTTAAAAATAGACCTGCCCTACGAGGGATCCCTGGGTGGCGCAGCGGTTTGGTGCCTGCCTTTGGCCCAGGGCGCGATCCTGGAGACCTGGGATCGAATCCCATATCGGGCTCCCGGTGCATGGAGCCTGCTTCTCCCTCTACCCATGTCTCTGCCTATCTCTCTCTCTCTGTGTGTGACTATCATAAATAAATAAAAATTTAAAAAAAAAAAAAAAAGACCTGCCCTACGACCCAGCAATTGCACTGCTGGGGATTTAGCCCAAGAATACAGATGCTGTGAAATGGCAGGACACCTGCACCCCAATGTTTATAGCACCGATGTCCATGATAGCCAAACTGTGGAAGGAGCCTCGGCATCCATCGAAAGATAAATGGATAGAGAAGATGTGGTTTACACTGGAATATTACTCAGCCATTAGAAACGACGAATACCATTTGCTTCAACGTGGATGGAACTGGAGGGTATTATGCTGAGTGAAGGAAGTCAATTGGAGAAGGACAAACATCATATGGTTTCATTCATTCGGAGAATATAAGAAATAGTGAAAGGGACTATTCGGGGAAAGGAGAGAAAATGATTGGGAAATATCAGAGAAGGTGGCAAACCATGAGAGACTCCTAACTCTGGGAAAGGAACAAGGGGTAGTGGGAGGGAAGGTGGGCAAGGGGATGGGGTGTGATTGGGTGACGGGCACTGGCGGAGGCACTTGATGGGATGAGCACTGGGTGTTATGCTATATGTTGGCAAATCGAACTCCAATAAAAAGTGTGTACACCTACATATAATGGAATATTGTTCAGCCATAAAAAAGAATGAAAGCTGGACATTTGCAATGACATGGATGGAGCTAGGGTATAATGCTCAGTAAAAAAGTCAGAGAAAGACAACAAATATCACATGATATCACTCATATGTAGAATTTAAGAAACAAAATAAGCAAAGGGGGCAAAAAAAAAAACAAAAACAACTGATGGTTTACCAGAGGGGAGGTGGATGGAGGTTGGGTTAAATAGGTGATGGGGATTAAGACGTGCACTTGTGATGATGAGCACTGGGTGATTAAAATAAAAACTTAAAAACAAAACACCAAGAGAATTTCAAGTGCTTCCTCAGATAAAAGGCTTTATATTCAAGAAATGTCTACTAATAAATCAAAGTCTTTTGTATTTGTTCAAGTTCAAAGCATGTTAAAATTGAGATGGCCAGAAAGGTGATAAGCTGAATGAACTAAATAAAATATATCAGTTTTTAATTAGCACTTGAATCCATTTGGTAGAAATGGTAGGTTTTAGGAATAAGCAACAATATTACAAATTAAATATCCACTAGATTTCAAACTCCCAATAACTTTCTCGGCTTTAAACAAGAATCATGTTTGCATTCACTTATATTTCGGTTGACATTGGAAGCCATCATAGTAGAAATAATTTAGAAGGAATAAAACATGCTGAGGGACAGAAACTATGAATCTTAATTTTGTTTCCTCTAAATCCGCTTATGACTTAATTCTGTGAGCAAAGAAGTGGAATTATGAATAAAAAGCTTTGCTACTCTTCTTAATAAAGATTTTATTTATCTGAGAGAGCAAGCAAGCATGAGTAGGGGCGAAAGAGGCAGAGGGAGGAGAAGAAGCAGACTCCCTACTGAGCAGGGAGTGGGACTTGGGGCTCAATCCTGGAACCCTAGGATCATAACCTGAGTAGAAGGCAGACACTGAATGGACTGAGCCACCTAGGTGCCCCCCAAATTTTTGCTCTTTACGTGGTCCCTTAAATGGACTAAGTCTCTTGAGCCAAAGGACCATATGGAGGCAGGAAGGCTTACTGCAGTTATCTTTCTTACAAGGACCCTTGTCACCTGAAAAACTTTTGGAAGCAAAGCTCCTTGTGCTTGATTCTTAATTATGGAAGAATGCTCTAGTCAAAATTGCTTTGCGCTAGAGAGGGAATACAGTATCACTAATAACTACTAAAAAGCAATTACCTAGCAACCTAACCCTACAGATAGTGATTTTTTAAAAATGAAACATAGCTGACCCTATTTGGTCATTTTTATTCTGTTCTCTCATTTCAGTCCCAGAAAGTATAGTCTGGATAACCAAATCACTAGGATGCTGGTAAGTCTCATGTCAGCTGCAATTGCAATTTTTTACAATTTGGGGTAGTACCCTCAGTAGGAAAGGTTTTAATAGGCAGCTTATATTCCTTAACTCAGTCATACAGATTTATTATCAAACATTTACTGGAATTTAGATACGGAACAGGATTCCATTATTTAAAAAAATAAACTCACAGCTAATATTTCTTTACAGCTATAGAATCTGCTCTTTCATGTTCTCCTAAAAGTGGAAAGATAGCATAAAGAATGTTGTTGTTAAGGCTAAGGAAAGAGAGAGTGTTGTCAGAGCCAATTCCATTCTAGGATCAGATAATATCAGATATTCAACAGCAGTGCTGCCCAAGCAAGTAAACTGTCAAAGATATTACTGATAGCAACAGAATAGGGCTGACGTATCAGTGATCTATGAATAAACAAGATACAACTTAAACATACTTTACACCTGAAGAATTTACTGATCATTTTGTTGGGGAAAGAGCATTAAGTAGAGTTCATACCTAAAAGTCAATACCACTTAGAGGTGCCTGGGTGGTGCAGTTGGTTGAGTGACTAACTTGGTTTCAGCTTAGGTCTGATCTCAGGGTCGTGGGATCGAGCCCTAAATCAGCTCTCAGTGCAGAGTCTTCCTATGACTCTCTCCATCTCCCTCTACCCCTCCCTCCCTGCACTCTTCTAAAATAAGTAAATCTTTAAAAAAATAAATAAAAAATAGTAATACCATTTAAACCAAATCTAAATTAAATAAGCCCTGTCACCATCCAAGGGTTTCTTTCCTAAAACCTTAGGTACAACATAAAATAATCTATAACACTGACATCACGATTAGTTTTCAGAAGAGGGGAAGGGAAGGAAACAATTCTACAAACTCAGAAGTTACCTTTTAAAATGAGAGCATTTTAATTTTGCAATAAATGTAGAAAAGTATTTATAGGAGAGGGGGGATAAAGCTTTGTTTATTGTAGAGTTACGTAAACTTAGGTATTAAATTGGCAATGAATGAATGAGGAATATACACCGAGTACCACACACTTACAGTTCATATACAAAGTTACCCTTGGCAAAACTGACTGGGTTCCATAACAGTCTAAAACGCCTCAAGACTGAACTTAAATTTTTCTAGGTCTTTAGAGGGCTAAAGGGACATTGGTTGACAGCTGTTAAAATTCAAAGGGAAATAAATGTTAATGTGTTTGGTATCCATCTTACTGTTCAATAATTCTAAAACTTTTTAAAATCCTGCCTCATTTCATTTATTTTTTAAGAGATTTTATTTATTTATTCATAAAAGACAGAGAGAGAGAGGCAGATTCATAGGTAGAGGGAGAAGCAGGCTCCTTGTGGGGTCCCTCATGCGGAACTCGATTCCAGGACCCTGGGATCATGACCTGAGTCCAAGGCAGACGCTCAACCACTGAGCCACCCAGGCATCCCTGCCTCATTTCTAAAAGGATTAAGGCAAAATGTCTTTTTTAAGTTAAAATTCACAATAAAACTTTTACAAAAGATCTAAATGGAACTTCTACTTGCAAATTTGTTTAAAACTCTCAAGATCACAAAACTGCTATTGCCAACTATAAACTTCAGTTATTTTAGGTAGATGAAATATTCTGTTTTATTAAATATAAAATGGCTATATGACATTTTTATTATAAAAAAGCTCTGAATTTGCTAAGTGTGCTACAGTCTCTTAATACCATGTTTACACCTTCCTTGAGATGTAGTACTTTCCAAAAAAAAAGGAAAAAAACAGATCCAGTGGGAAAGAGAATGTTTAATAAATGGTGTTGAAACAAACAGCTATCTGTTTGGAATAAAAATAAAATTAGATCCTTACACCTTGCACCATATAGAAAAATACATATATTACTGATGGATTCAAGAGTAAAAAATAAAAATGCAAGTACCCAAAATTCTACATACAATTTTAAGGGGTTCACAGACTCCCTAAAGCCCCTCCATGGATCTCAGGTTAAGAATTGTTAATAACTTCTATTAAAATCTCAATGTCAAATACCAAGTGTGTTTTCTGTGTTTTCAAGATCAAGTCACATGCAACAAATGAAAATGAACACATTAACTCATTGTTGTAACTTTATAAAATCTCCAAACTGGAACTAGAAACAGAGGCATGTCAATACAAATGGACAATGACTTAAAAAAAAAAATACACCAATTTAAATAAGTTTGAGTGCATACTGTACAAGTGTATCCATGTCTGTTAGCCTTTCAGAAATATAAAATCAGCTAAATCTTTAGTACTTAAAATTCGTTATGTGCAATGTTATTCTCAAACTTGATTAAAATACTTAATAAATACAAGTTATGTTTAATATGAATAACTGCAACATACTTAAACATCTAAACATATAATAGGAACTCTATAATATTAAAATGCAATACTTTCACCTGCATTAATCTCATACACAATGGAAAAATACTTGCAGATAATTAGCATTAAGAATGCAAATATATTTTCACTGTGGAAGAAAAATAATAAGATTAGAAATCATATATTTGTGTAATCTACAAGGAAGCTGTAGATAGTCTACATTATGACATTCTATTTTAAAATGAAAACAATTCAATATTTAACTTTACAACAAATTTACTCAAGGCAAAATATCTGTTTATTACAGAACAGGATCTTAAATCAAAGTAAGCAAGGCAACATTAGATCAACCATCTTAGATTTTTCTTAATGAAGTGTAGCTTTAAAATTGTAATAAAGGTGAACATAAATTCTAACATGCTCTTCTCTTCTTATAAATGGGATGATGTAGAAAAGCAAAGCTTCAACGTGTAGGGATTGGAACCATCTGTAAAAATAAAAAAAAAGTTAACAGCTCACTTCATCAAACTTTCAAGATTACTCTGAGTTAGCAGAGTAAATTATTTCACCTTTTTATAGAATCAGAAGCAGAAACATAAAGAAGGAAAATTTTTATCTAAGTAAGGTAAGGGGAAGATTACTTTTGTATATCTCCACCAGCAGGTAAGCTACATGTAAGGCAGGAACTTTTATCCACAGCTACACACTCTTGCTACTGTTCTAAACCCTGACACACAGAGGCACTCAACATCTCTTAGTGAATTAGTTAATCATTACAGATAAACAGTATAGGATTAAGCTTATGTCCATTAGTGAAGCTCATTTTGCAGAATATATTAGAATGGCAATTCCTCTATAAAAGCCAATTCAAACTGAAAGGAAACAAACCATGAGACCCTTAACTCCAGGAAACCAACTGAGGGTTGCTGGAGGGGAAGTGGGTGGGGGAATGAGATAATTATGAGATGGGCATTAAAGAGGGCATGTGATGTGATGAACACTGGGTGTTGTATGCAACTCATAAATTACTAAATTCTACATCTGAAACTACTGACGTCCTTCCTGTATGTTGGCTAATTGAATTTAAAACTTTTTAAAAAGCCAATTCAAATAGAGGCTGGGAAATGGGATAAGAATGGAATATAAGGGAAGATATTAATAAGCTGAAAAAGTTCCAGGATCTAGTATTAAATTCTAGAATTAAGGGTTCCCTGGGTGGCTAAGTGGTTTGGTGCCTGCCTTTAGCCCAGGGCATGATCCTGGAGTCCCAGGATCGAGTCCCGCATCGGGCTCCCTGTGTAGAGCCTGCTTCCCCCTCTGCCTGTGTCTCTGCTTCTCTCTCTCTGTGTGTCTCCTCTCATGAATAAATAAATAAATAAAATTCTTTTAAAAAATAAAAATTCTAGAATTACTCAAAAAACAGAGTATAATCCACAAAATTTTTTCCTTTTACACATTTTTCTTTCTTTTCAGACCAAAAAGAACTCCTCAATTAATTATGCAAAGAAATAATTCCAGTATCTTAATGGATTAAATTTTTTTAAATTCCTATAAAGGAAAAAGCATATAAATTAACAGGTATTTGCATGACACTGGAGAGGATAAAAAGATAAATAATTATTCCTGCCTCCAAGTAGTTTATTTACTTATTTATTTAAACAAATGTTTTCAATTTTTTTTAAAAAGATTTTATTTATTCATGAGAGACAGAGACAAACAGAGAGAGAGAGAGAGAGAGAGAGAGAGAGAGAGAGAGGTAGAAACACAGGCAGAGGGAGAAGCAGGCTCCATGCAGGGAGCCTGACGTGAGACTTGATCCTGGGACTCCAGGATCATGCCCTGGGCTAAAGGCGGCACTAAACTGCTGAGCCACTCAGGCTGCCCCAAGTAGTTTAAAATACATCTTGAGTATGTCTCAAATATGTATATAATTTTAAAACCTTTAAAAGCCTTCTATCAAAGATTAAGCTTGATTTACTACTTAAAATTTATTTTTGTTGACTAAAAGTTAAATGAAAGGGGGTTCTCTTATTCTTTAATTAAAAATTTTCAAACATAAAAAATATATAAATTGATACGATAAACCCCCATTTATCTATCACCTAGTTTTAATAACTGTCAACATTTGGCAGTCTTATTTCATCTACCTATTCTCCACACACATTTTGGGAGCTGGAATATTTTAAAGTAAATCCTAGATATATTATTCCACCCATAAATCCTTCAGTGTGTATTTTTCCTTTTTTTCCACATTACACCTAATAAAATTAATAATTTTTTCTTCCACTATTAGAAAAATAAGGGTTTAACACTCCTTAAATCCAGGATCAAAGTACACAGCACAAAGCTTCAAAAGTTAAATACTTGAGTGTATTTTGTATGATAGAAAAAGAAGCCTTTACCATTCTGGAGAGAATAAACAGTGACAATTTCACTTAATACAAATTAAAACAATGGAATTCCATTTTTCATCTATCATACTGGCTAAAAATTGAAAGTTTGACAAGACTCAGTATTGGTAAGAATGTTGGGCAATGGGCATTTTCATATACCACAGGTAGAGATGTAAACTGTACAACTTTCTAAAGGGCAATCTAGTAACATTTATTAGAATATAAACCTTTATGTTCTCCACCATTAGGAAATTGCCCTACAAAATAGAAAAAGTGCAATGATAGGGATGTTATTATAGTAACAGAAAAAACAACTGGAAAATAACAGTATTCACTAGTAGGGAAATGGGTAAATCAAATAAACTGTGGTGTATCTCTACTATGAATAGCTACTCTGTCTGTGCTTTGGGGGAATAAAAAGTAGTAGCCTTGCATATGCTGATACAGAAATAGCTCCAAGACATATTAAGTGAAAACAGCAAGGCATAGAAGAGTATGTATAGAAAAACCATTTTGTATAACTTTTAAAAACGTAGATATACATACACTGAGGAGGAGGAATAAAAGGAGACAAACAAGTTAGAAGCTACTGAAAGCTTTTTAACTTTCATTTTGTACCACTGTGTGTCGTTTTTAAACCATATATGTATTGCTTTCTTCTAAAAAGATCAACAGGGACTGTGGGAGCCAGTATCCAAGACGGCCCCAATGGTCTCTACCCTCCTGGTATTCACAGCTCTGTATGGTCCCTTCCCCACACTGTACTGTGGTTGATCTGTGGGACCACAAGGATACAGCATAAATGATAGTATGTCACTTCCAATGTTAGGTTATAAAAGATACTGGGGCCTCTGTTTCAGTCATTTCTCTCATCTCTCGCAGATCACTCACTCGAAGTAAACCAGCTACAATGAAATAGCCAATGTAGCTTAACTGGACTTGCAAATAAGCACATAAATGAGCTTGGAAATGGATTACCCACTTCCCAATCATGACTTGAAATGACTGTAGACCCAGACAATAGCTTGATTGAAACTTCAAGAGACCCTAAGCTAGAAATACCCAGCTACACTGTACATGTTACTGACCCTCAGTTTGCTGTTTTAAGCTGCTTGGTATGGTAATGTTACACAGCAACAGGTAACTAATAAAAGGATTGTTATGAGTTGCAGGACTTATATGCCTTTTTTCTTCATACTTCTCTATATTAAAAAAAAAAGTGTTATTTTAAAATTGTTGATGTTTCTTAAGTAACTCCTATTGAATAATTATGACACATCTTTCTTACTTGGAACTCTTATCTGGTAGTGATTAAGTGCTGTAAGGGCTTCTACTGCATCAGTTTTGCATTCCCATTCTAACAGCCCGGAAAGTGTTTTGGCAGAAGCTAAAACAAAACAAAGAAACAAAAATCCAGTTATTTGCTTGTCATCAGTTTAACCAGAAAACTTAAAAAGAGGGAATGTGCACTTACGTTTTGCATCAAACACTTTATATTTGATGAATGTAAGAACTTCATGGTCATTACATAACTGTCAAAGAAATGTAAAACCCCATTAAAAATATGGCCAAAATAATATTCCTGCCTTTTTTTCTTTTTTTTTAGAATGTAAACCTTATGGGGGCACATGGGTGGTTCAGACAGTTAAGTGTCTGACTCTTGATTTCAGCTGACCTCATGATCTCAGAGTCATGAGATGAAGCCCCACATCAGGCTCTATGCTGGGTGTAGAGCCTGCTTAGGATTCTTACTCTCCCTCTGCCCCTCCCCCCTTCCTGCGTGTGCACGTGTGCATGCTCTTGCATGTTCTCTCTCTCTAGAAAAAAGAAAAAAAAAGTAAACTTTGTGGTACCGTTTAAGTCCGGCATGAATGAATTAAGTCAAACATGTTTTTAGACTGGTAAGTTCTATGAGAAAACCAATTTTAAAAAGTGGTATTTCTTATAAACTATGTAAGTAATTTAGTGCTAATACAATAAAACTACAAATTTTATGTAACATGTATGCTCAGAGTTGTCAGGATTTATTTAGTACCTAAGGTAGAGAGTAGAGTTCCAGAAAAATCAATTATTTTCTGAAGCATTTCCTACAGTTTGGCAAAAAGACAGGGATATATAAAATTTTGTTACGGACAAGATTTAAGGGCATAGTAAAATAATTTTCTGAATGCAGAAGTCAGGTATTTCATTCCAACTCTCAAAATAACTGAGCCACAAACCAACAAAAGACTAAAAATACTAATAATGCAGAATGGAGGCCAGAAAAGCACAATGGTCAAAGAGTGAGCTATAAAGTACCAAATAAATAACAGAACACCAATAATATCAAAAGCAGAAGATGAATAGTGCAAGACTTTAAAATGAGGTAAAAATGTTATAAATTTTAAAATAATAGGAACATTCTACGTAATTGTATTTTAACACCTACCTTTGTGAAGGTCTCCTCTGTGACACACAGTGGAACATTATAATAATGCAGCACACATGAGGGTGGCTGGATTATATTCTTAGATGCCTGACCAGCACTTGTAAAGCGATTATTTTTGCTCATTGCAAAATCTTTGTAGCTACTTGTACCATCCTCCAGCTCAAATATTTGACTTGGAACAACTGAATGTTGTTTAGACACACTAAAGATTGGGAAGGAAAAAGGTAAAAAAAACCTGTTAGATAAAAAGCAGCAAGTAGGCAGTCTCAAAATGTTAGTATCTATGCCTGCACCAATTTTAACAAATAATACACATAGTTATTTAAATATGATCCAAATATTTAATATTTAAAGGCTTATTTGAATATTTAAATTTAAGTTATAATCCACGACTCTTTTAAGTTTAGGTATATTCTCACATTAGGAAACTTTACATAAAACTTGCCCATTTTAACATGCTGTTTTACAATCATAACACTAAAAACTAAGTATAGGTGTGCAAAACCTGAATTATATGACCTTAACATGCTATGTCAAAAATGGTAACATTATAGGTGCTAGTTTCAAATGTGCTCTCAATTACATTAAAATATCCTAAAACTGAAATATCTAATAAAAACGATGAAGATTTTTTAATACATTTAAAATTTACCACTTAAGATAATTACCAAACATTAAGTCTTTTCCCAAATAATTTGACATTGTTAAGGTGTGTGACAGCTCTTTCTACAGCATACTCATCACCCATTTCTACCAGTGCTGTACCAGGAATGGTCTTCATAAATTTTACCTGCAAATACAAAATCCCAAAAAGGTGACTATTTCCCTTCTACAGTAACAGAATTTCTGAGAGTATGATTTAAGTGGTTGAGGTCAAATACAGAAGATCATCTAGAATCTTGACTTTATTCTGCTGTGCTATTAAGACACTCTTAGGGCAGCCCGGGTGGCTTAGCGGTTTAGTGCCGCCTTGCAGCCCAGGGCCTGATCCTGGAGGCCCGGGATTGAGTCCCACGTCGGGCTCCCTGCATGGAGCCTGCTTTTCCCTCTGTCTGTGCCTCTGTCTCTCTCTCTCTGTGTCTCTCATGAATAAATAAAAAAGACACTCTTAACTCTTACCAAAACTCAACAAAGATAAAAGGTAAAAAGGAAGACTGTAATTCTACTGTGTAGCACAATGAAGAAGAGCACAGGCTTACTCTGTCTCTGCTATGTATTGCATGACTTAGGGTAATTTTCTTCTCCAAGCTACAGACTTCCCTATAAAACAGAGACAATGATAACATCTGATAGGGTTCATCAATATTTTTTCATTCAATAAATATTAGGTGCCTAAAATGTTTTAATAAACACTGAGCTAGATACTGGGGATTAATAGTGAACATAATAGACCTGGTCTTCTTGAAACTTATATTCTGGTAGGTAGGATAAAAAACTATTCAGAATGCTGTTAAAGCAATTAACAAGATGCTATAAGAAATACTGCAAGACAGCCTTGAGATAGCATTGACATCAGGAAGGCTTGTACAAGGTAGGGGCAGTTTAAAAACCAGGCACATTTCACAAGTTTCCATTGCATCATGGGCAAAAGCTCATACCTATCCTCTTATATTATTCTGGTTTTAGTACGTAACACTGTAGTAATAAGGGTTAAATCGGTTAAAGTAGGATAGTCATTCAGCATATTACCCACCCCTTAAAAAGTCCTTAAATAGCTATTTTGTACCACTAACATTTATGATACCTTGAACATACTTATTTGTTAACTGTAAAAGACTACTACAAATGCATTTATACAACAAATACAACATAGTATTTATATCCATCCTTGCAACTACCAATTTTAATGGGCTATCCTAGCATTTTTATACTATACCTATACTTCAACAAAACTCAGTTGTAGCAGAACTTTTCAACTTGAAATCAATTACCTTCGTGTGGGCAAAACTATGCCTTGATTTAATCAACCTGCAAATCTAGCAATGACTAAATATCTAATGCTAAACATGTAACTCTTATCCTTGTAAATTTCAAAGAAAAAAAAAAAGGTGAGGCATAATTAACTATATATAAATCTTTTAAAAGATTACCATAGCTTAAGTTTCATATATCATAATCATTTAAAATGTTAAAAAAAAATTTTTTTTACTTTTATTTATTTATTCATGATAGACACGCAGAGAAAGCCAGAGACATAGGCAGAGGGAGAAGCAGGCTCCTGCAGGGAGCCCGATGCAGGACTCAAACCCAGGATCCTGGGATCACGACCTGAGCCAAACGCAGACAACCACTGAGCCATTCAGGTGCCCCTGTTTAAACATTTTTGAGATGTGAGACCGGAATTGCTCAAATAGCACACAGAAAACTTAAGTTTATCAGACAAAGCGATTTAGGTAGATTTCTAAATCATGAGATAATTAGTTCATAACAGAAAAGACAAAAATATACTAAAGATGTTAATTAAACTGCCTAATTCTGATTGCCTATAAATGTGAAAAGCACAAACAGAAAAGTAACATTATGTGATAAGGTTAAAATACACATTGAAGCCCATTTAGTTATCAAACATGCAGTTCCTACACCTTAACTAACACCTAGGTGTCTAAGAGAAATGTCTGTGTGAAAAAATCTGAGCTACTTCTCTCAATGTTGCTAAATCTGTCCCATGTATTCCTGGCAAGTTATATAAGCAGAAATATCCCATATGTTATCCCTAGACCAAATGTGGGATTTTCTTTCTTTTCTAAATGCGGTCAAATGGTTATGTTGAGGAAATTCTTGTTTCAGAGATTTTCTGAGTTGCTTTCTCAGATCAAGAAGCCTTTAGAATTAACGAAGAACTAAGAGTACCAACTTTTCAACCCAGGCTCCCTCACGCACACACATTTATGACTCATGCTTGTACCTTTCTTATTGTGAAAAGAATAAAGAAAAATAACAATAAAGAAAAATAACATTATCTCAGTACTGAAATTCAAATTAGCAAGTGTATCAAATAACTGGTGACTTAAAACAACCAATCATTTCCCCAGTTAAATTTTCCATGATTCTTTAAAAAATAGTTTAGTGGGACACCTGGGTGGCTCAGTGGTTGAGCATCTGCCTTCGGCTCAGGGCGTGATCCCGGAGCTCCGGGGTCAAGTCCCGCATTGGGCTCCCTGCATAGAGCCTGCTTCTTCCTCCTGTGTCTCTGCCTCTCTCTCTCTCTCTGTCTCTCATGAATAAATACATAAAATCTTAAAAGGCAAGCCTCCAGATACAGTTTTGAACACATTCTTTCAAAGTGGGTCACTGTTTCAGATACTGATAGACCTAAAAGTACATTGTTCCTCAGAAGATACTAGAGCCCTAGCACTTAGGAGGCAAGTATTAAATCTAGAAGTCTCCTAAACTCATGATTTACGGCCAAGCTCCATGAAAGTAACTGCTCTTTCTAATTCTACAGTTAACAGGTTAAATGCTAGACACTCTTTGCATTATTACAATCAAAACAGGGTAGTAATTGATTAAACTACTGCTTTGGATTTCTATTTATATTAGCTATTTTTAAAGTATTTTTTAGTAGCAACAACCTATACTGATGACTTACCAACAAAACCCAATTTCTGAAGCTTGTACCTAATGAATTTTTAGCTTACGTGGGTTATTACTGGAAGAACTTGTATGTTCCTAATATAAGAAGACACACATATTTGCTGACTTTTCAGACTTCCCTACTAGGTATCCTAGCAAAAGAACTTAATATAAAACAAAACTTACCTTTTCAATATTTCCATATAAGCAGAAAAGGTTGAACACTCTTGAACAATTCATTTTTAGCTGATGCAATCCACTAACCATTACAACTGAACCAGAGGGATTTCCTCCATGCATGTAAGAGGAAGAAGCCTGTGGTAATGGATATGCAACAAGTTCAGGTGTGTCTCGAGAGCCCATTCTGTAACGACTCGGTAAAGGCAATAATGGACCATGGGATCCTATAAAAATGATAAACAAAACACAACTTTAGCAGACACACTTCACACTAAAAGTAAACTCTTAATATTAGCTAGTTTGATGTATGTCCAAGGAAAACTCAAATGTGTTTTCAAATATAACCTGTGGAGATTAATAAAATCTGTACTTCTTTGTACCAGATCCAAGATGCATTGACCTGCATATATGTCAGGCTTTTAAGTTTATATTTTAAAAAATATTGTTAACAAAAAAGGGTATATAAGATCAGGCCAAAGATAGCAGGGATGGAGGGGTATCAATGTAAAACTTTGGGCCACTGTGTATAAATTATAATGATCTCAAATTTGTTTAAAAACCATTCTGTCAATATCTTTTGGAGATAATATGATAATATATACAGTGAAATCTCAGAAACTATCTATATACAGACATAACAAAAAGAACATCTCTTTAATCCACTGAAAGGCTATCCCCTTGAATAGATTTTACTGTAATGTGCTTTCTGGTTAGTATTTTATTCCCCTAATTCTAATCTAGGAAACAAAACCTCTAATTTTGTTAATATCACACCTACTGAAAGGTGTCATTTATTCAGCATCTGCATTATCTGAAACATCAAGAACCCAGAAGAAAATAATGCCTGAGTATCTGAAACTGTTGTCACAACACACACACAAATCTACAACTCTTACTGAGAATCCTTATGAAGAATCAACTTGCTAATTTTAGAGTAGTTCTAAACAACTTTGATATATCTGGTTTTCCCATCCGTAAAACAAGAAAATAAAGCTAAAGTGAATGGAACAGACAGGAATGGGGGAGTCTGGAGAACTGATACTAAAAGCAGGCACAGGGCACATTCACAATAGCAAGATGAGAGTCATAAGAACTGAGAAGCAACTAAGAAGACTGATAAAGTGGTGGTTGCGGAGGGGAGAAGGGAGGGGGTGAAAGAGGTGAAGGGGATTAAGAAGTACCAACTCCCAGTTACAAAACAAAATAATAATAATAATAAGTCTCTGGATGAAAAGTACAGCACAGGGAATATGGCCCATAACACTGTAATAACATGATATGGTACTACACTTATCATGGTGAGCACTGCACAATGTATAGACTTGTCCAATTGCTATGTTGTCTAGCTGAAACATAACATTGTATGTCAGCTATACCTCAAAAAAAAAAAAAAAGGCAGCAGTAACTAAAATGGAGATATAACTCAGAATTATAAACCTATACATGTTAGGTGTTCCTGAGTTAGTGATTACAGAAGCATACTCTTGTACATGCAAAGCTCCTCCTGATGTGCAAGATACCAATCCAAAAGCCCAAGTCTTTTCCTCATTTCTCAAGAAATAAAAAGTATGTAATGCTACTGGCTCTCATTTTTATGTAAGACTAAGGGACACTTGTCATCTATCAGGTAAGTTACTAAAACCACATTTTGGTATTCATATTAGAGTTTCTGCAGACTCCAATTTAGTATTTAGTATTCTAAATATAGCTGCCATTCATAACAACACAGCAATACTACCAATGAGCATACACACAGTGTCAATTCCTACAATTTCAGGGAGGGAGAAACACTTCATCAATGCATCATCATCAGTGTTGCCTTAAATTGGAATGGTTTTCAACTGCCCTTCTCACTGATAATTAGTAGTTTATCAAAACAAACAATATAGCTCATGGTGAGTTACTTGTTAGTGACTATACATATTTTGGCCTCTAATTTAAACTTGATACATAAGCTAAGGTCAAATATCACTCATTCTTATCCCTACTGCAAAAGTACATATCCATACCACATCATCCCTTCACTACCACCATTTGCTTGTACAGTAATGACACTTCACTATTATCGCTACATTTTGTCATAGAAAGTAGAAAGATGTGTGGCAGACGAGCAGTGGAAACTTCCACTCTATTTAAAGTCCAAAAATGTTGAGATCCACTGCCATAGGTAACAACTGAATTCAGTGCAAGAGAATATAACTGATATTTGTAATCATGACCTCAGCTTTCAGGATTAAATTATGTTGTCTACACTATTTAAATTGTTGCCTATATTTTAAGAAGAAAAAGTAGAAATCTTTTAAAAGCTTTCTATACATAAAACAAAAAGTTCACACAAAATGTTTTGATGCTTGGACAGCCTGGGTGGCTCAGCAGTTTAGCGCCGCCTTCAGCCCAGGGCCTGATCCTGGAGACCCGGGATCAAGTCCCGCATCGAGCTCCCTGCATGGAGCCTGCTTCTCCCTCTGCCTATGGTCTCTGCTTCTCTCTCTCCCTGTGTCTCTAATAAGTAAAATCTTTAAAAAAAAAAAAAAAGTTTTGATGCTCAAAAGATAATACTTCGGGTATTAAAAAAATTAACTTTATGTGGAAAAATGCTACATAAATGGCATTATTATAATTTTGAAGGCATTTTTCACCCTTATACTTTGAAACCTTTGGTTCATGGGCCATATCCAAAGATGCTAGCAATTAATATATAATTTTTTTCTGAGGCTTACAGAAAATAAATCTGTGTAAAAGTGGCAAAAATAGTATTTTTCAAGTATGAGGGCGTCTACTAGTTCACCTCCTAGGACAGGGCTTCTCAAAGTAAAAGATTTAAAGAATTCTGAAAGCACACATCTTTAATACTATAATAAACTGATGTATAAATTTAATATAATTAAACACTTAAACCTTTCTATTCCCTCATTCTCATATACCATCAGAAAGGAAAAGCCACCCATGGTATCATACGACACCAGAGTGAAAAAATACCTGTTTTGCTGAACTGCAGATGTGAAGGGATACAGCTATGATTTGCAGTTTTTAAAAAGTCTCAACATATCACTAGCACCTACTCCCATCTTTGCTTTTCCCCAATTTCCTCACCTTACTTCTCCACCTCTTTTTAATCATATCTCTCTCTCTCTCTCTCCCTCTCTCCTCCAATACTCTATTCTGCTTACTTCCCGAGGAAAGCAGAACAAGTTATCATCAGAGTTAACTGTTTCAATGGACATAGCTCAGAATGTATACCCCTATATAACCCCACCACAACCATTCCTCCTCAGTAGGACCCTATTTATCTGCCAATGCAAAGAATTTTGCACCTCTCTTTAAGTTTACATTTTATACACACACACACACACACACACACACACACACACACGCAAAATCAATTAAGGTATGAAACTGACAAAGAATTTCACTTTGGCTTTTTAAAAATATCAAGTTCTTCTAGGACATATAACATTTTTATTTATACAATTTTTCAGTGAGATATAGTTTATAAAAAAGAAAGGCAAACCTGAAAACCCATACTGAGAAAACAGTCTGTGTCAACACTACCACAGCAGGGTTCTTTGTCCTTCATTTATTTTTTTCACAGATTTTTCTAGATTCCTTTGGCAAAATATTTAAACTATTTTTAGCCCTTTCCTGACTGCCATAACACATATACTCCACAACTACACTACAAACTTATGATTAGGGAAGCCCTGGTGGTGCAGCGGTTTGGCGCCGCCTGCAGCCTGGGGTGTGATCCTGGAGACCCGGGATCAAGTCCCACGTTGGGCTCCCTGCGTGGAGCCTGGTTCTCCCTCTGCCTGTGTCTCTGCCTCCCTCTCTCTCTCTCTCTGAATAAATAAAAATCTTTAAAAAAAAAATAACTTATGATTAGAAATTCTCTGTTATCCTCCATTATGTAAAGCACAGTGGGCTCCTAATAAGGGCTCCTAATGACCAACTTAATATTTATGCTGTTAAAGAAACAGCTAAGAAAAATGATCAAGGAACGCACTAAAACAGCTGTAATAAGATTCTCATTCCATATCACATTTACTGTTTTGACAACAAAGAGACTGTTTCAATCACTTCTGCCATATAGACTACCATATAACTTGAACATACACACACATACATACACACACACAAGTTAATAAATTCCAGAGTTCAAAAAAAGACACTAAGGAATGCAATTTGAAAACATTTCAGAGCCAACACCGGGTGCTTTTCAAAAATAAATCCTGAGAGTACAGTATAGCAATTTCTATTTTCTGTCACTTCTAAGAGCATTGTACTTCAGCTTTAAACCACAGAATAGGTGGGGTCAATAACTACTTCTAAAAACTAAAAAGCATTTAAAAAACACAAACCTTATAACCAGTTAAAAGTCTTATCAATAACAATTCTCAACATCTACCCCTACAAGGATAATAGTCTGATACCTAACTTTTTCCTTGGGAAGACTATTATTTTAGGTTTCATGATCTCATCTTATCAACATAGCAAACATTAAAACTGAAGTTTTAAAAGAGGAATTAAATACAAACAAATTTAGCCAAAGCCAAAATACCAACTCCAGAACTAAAGAATTAGGCTCTAACCAGAAACATGTTTCTTTTTGACAAATGCCCCTCTTTCTGCCTTTATTACTCAAAGTTCCTCATTGTTCGCTAGAATGGAAGAAAATATACTTACTAAGCAGTAATATTTCTTTTTGGTCCTCTAACAGACCAGAGCCTATTACTAATCCAAACCAAACCAAACCAAACTGGTAATAAAGCTTTCAATCCCCAACCAACAGCTCTCATTCATCTCAAGGATTATATATCAATATCCTAAGAAAACAAAGGATTTTGGACAACTCCTTGGGAGTACATTATAAGGGACTGATCCCCTATAAACCAAGTCAGGTGAGCAGGAAAAATAAAGATAAGAAATGTGCCATTCTTCATCAGAAATGCAAAAATTCTAATAGTTCATCTATACTACCTTCCTTCTGCCTTGACAAACTTACCATAGCCATCATGTCTAAACGAAGAAGGGTGTTCTCCCAAAATGGCTTGTCTCTGGCGACCCTTTCCTCTATCTGACACAAAAGTAGAAACATGGTTTTAACAATTTTGACCCAAGTACTTAACAGAGTACTCACATGGGAAACACCCATTCAAAACATCCATTACAATTCATAAAAGAAATATGATTCCTGGTTAACTTTAAACATCCATTCATATCCAATTTAAATACAAACACCAAGAGTTTAAGGAAGTAATTCTATCTAACAAATTCCACTTAACTTGAAAATATCTTTTTGGCAAATGCCAAATACAATCACACTTTCAAATTTAAGGAAAGAATGGATACTTTTCAGAAAGTGAACATACACAATGCTAGAGTTTGACACTGTACAGAAGTTTTTACCAATACATGTCTTTAAAACAAGCTTTAAGTGCAGTACTTTTGAAAGACAGTACCTGAATCATACTATTAGCTTCAACAGCAACACATTTTCAAAGTGGGCTTCTTTCAAGAAGTTCAGCATAAGCCAACAACAACCTGTATTACATGGTTTCACAATCAGTAAACACAGAGTATTTTGTATGTATATACACATATTTACAAACACCTACTGACTTGAGAGCTGGAAATTTGCACATCACTGGCCCATATTATATCATGGATTGGTCATTGTGTATAGACCTTAACACCAGGCAGGACTATGAGCACTCCCCAAAGTTTAAATATGCCAAGATAAAGCTAACCAAGGGGGCTACATTATTGGATGAGAGTACTACAATACTCCTAAAAAACAATTTTAATTCTAGCTAAGTTTTTAGGAAAGGCATGCCAATTTTCCTAAATTTAATTTGAGACATCAAAAAAAAAAAAATACTTGTAAGTTTCTAAAACAACACTTCCTATGTTGGTTGGTAAATTTTAGAAATTATTGTACAATATTTTTAGAAAGTTTGCTGATCATATTATAGTACCAAATAAAAATTTTTTTAAATGTATCTTTGAGTCTGGTCATTCTAAATCTTTGAAAATTCATAAAGAGGCTTTCTATAAATCCTTAGTCACCTAAACAAATGAGGTTTATGGGAGATGAGAAATAATTTTCACTTCAGCCTAGAGAAGTTGTCATTTTAAGTACCTATTTCAAGTTATCATAGCATTAAAAGGGACCTAAGAGGTCATTTAATTCAACTTTTATTCAGTATATAAATTCTCTTTATACCATCCCTATCAATCAAAAAAACCATCTAGCCCTCTGCTTCCCCAAAACCCATAAAAAGGTACTCATTACTTTCCCTTACATTTTCAGTTGGTCCAAAATTAGAAGATATTTAATTTTTATATTGTATAGAAATTGGTCCTCTACCCAAATTCTATCCCACTTGGGGCCTCACAGACTTAGTCTTTCTCCAAAAACCCTTTCATATGCTTCAAGTTATTAAGATCCTCCCTCCATTTCCCCAAAGTCATTTCTTCTCCCGTCATTCATAGTTCCTTCTTTCCATTACATGGATTCCACCATCACCATTTAAGTCCCACTCCTCTTGAATTAACCCAGTCAGCTAATCCTTTCTGCTAGTATTCCTCTATTTAAGTTTGCCACCAAACACTACATGAAATTCCTTATCTGATCTAAGGAATCTTAAACCAAAACCACTATGTCTTCACGGCTCAGTTTTATTGAAACAAGTTAACAGTGTGCTATAAAGGAAAGAGTACTAGATTAGGAATCAGAAGATTCCAATTTAACCACTAATTCACTGTATAATCACAGAAACTCGGGACGCCTTGGTAGCTCAGTGGTTTAGCGCCTGCTTTCGGCCCAGGGCATGATCCTGGAGTCCCGGGATCGAGTCCCACATTGGGCTTCCTGCATGGAGCCTTTTTCTCCCTCTGCCTGTGTCTCTGCCTCTCTCTTCTCTGTGTCTCTCATGAATAAATAAATTAAATCTTTAAAAAAAAAAAATCACAGAAACTCACAATCTTCATTCATAAAATGAAGGAGTTAAGAGTAGATGGTCTCCCAAGGTATCTTTCAACCAAACATTCTCATTATTAGTAATTCTCTTCATTTGAAGTATTCACTACCTAATATAAGGTCACATAAAACAGAAGTGTGCAGAAGAGTCAAATACTGATTATATCAGTCTATAAATAGTGGCTTATAACTTTCCATGAATACATCTAAAATCTGATGGAAGCTGTATTACCTTCTCCCCAAAAAAGTGCACACATACACAAGTTTTGCTTAACATTTCTGGAACAATTTTCTGGAGTCCAGGCTAAGAACTTTTTGCACTAAAATGTAATTTGGGCTGAAAAGGACTTTTAAAAATGAGGTAATATTTATTACAGAGTTCTTTTTGGTAGAAAAAGTTACAATTCAGTTATCAACTTGATTGGATGATGAAGTCACTACAAAAACAAGAATATAAACTGCTACAGTCTTGCCAGACAAGTATCTGTCAGGAATTACAAAGCAAGAATTCTTTTCCTTTGAAAACCAACTAAAATTCTACTTTACTTCTTTATATTTCACTCTTTAAATATCTACGTCACATATTTCTAACATTTTCTGATTATAACTCTTATAGGAAAAACTAACCAAGGCTGGCTCTGCATGAACTTTAGACCTCCTAACAGAACAGATGTAAACACTAGTAAGTAAGAAGCATATCCACAAATGTTTTAAGAGACATTAAGAGAAATGTGACCAAAACTCACTATCTCAAATGAGTTTAAAAAAAAAAAAAGTATTCAATAACAGACTGTAAATTGACAGAAGTGAGAGATTTCTCATCAACCACTTGTTCTGTTGTTTGAGGACTAAGGCTTTTTTTTCCAATACTGTATTCAACAGTACCAAGCTTATGCCAAGCAGATTTGTGAGTAGGGAAAAATGTGGGGTCCGGCCAAAGCTGCATCACAATACAAACCTGTTTGCAACCCCGTGCATAAGGCAAGATGATTTTCTAACAATTGAGAATTAAAGGGGCCAATCATCCAAAGTTCTAAATATTGGGGCATGCACAAGATCATTGCATTGTCTTTTATTTTTTTCTTTTTGCAAGAGTACATGCACTATTGCGTCCCTACTGCCCAAGATATTTTGGATGCCACAAAAATTTTTCCTACTTTATGGACTTTTACAGATATGATCATATTGGTAAGTTTTTCCAACATGTGGTTCAAAAACTGATATTGTAGTTGAGGTGTAGCCAATACTGCAGCCCCCTTGTTTTTACAAGATCCACATTTTAATTTGTATATTCCAAAATTGCCACACAATTAGTTGAACAATTTTATCAGTCAAATCTATGCTCATGAAATCTAGCATTTATAAGTTATAGGTGAAAATGCATCTCAAATGAAATGCTTAAGATTTATCAGATTTAAATATAGTGTACCTTGAACAGACATGTTACTTTCACCTATATTTTAAATGTCAAAATTTCTAGTTACACAAGTTAACATGAGTAATAGATAACCTTAAATTGTTACAAAAAGTGACAACTTATAAACAGCCACTTTACAAAAAAAAAAAAAAATCAAACCACACAGAAACCGTCTTTTACATATAATGCATCTTTTCATCATGTTAATCTGTTCGATGTCCACAATTAAGGAAAAAAAAAAAAACCCAAAAGAGTAAACTTAAGTGCAGCAAGTGTGCACCTTTCTAATCCTTTTATCTTTAATATCTGTGTGGATTGGTTGAGCATTAGCAGTTCTCAAGACCTATAGATAAATTGGTCCTGGTTATTGCCAATTAACAATTTGAATCTAAGCTGCAAACAGTTACATTAATGGGCATTAAGATTTACAACATTGTAAATAAAGTCTAGTACTTCGTGAAAAGTCTTAAATTCTACAACTGAAGCCTTAAGGGAAATCAGACCAATATACATATACAACTTGAATAAATGGGCACAGTCTATCATGGTGTTCATCCCATGCAAGTCTGAAGTACTGTTAAGTGTCCTCCTTTAAAAACTTGGGGTGATGGTGCATGCAGTATGCAGTCAAGGTGAATTGCAAGTCTGAGTTTTTCAGAGGGCTTTTTGCTGATGCCGATGTTGTGCATGATGAAGTGTAGAGTCAGCCTGCTGGAGTCCTCTATCCTTCTTAATGCCTCGTCCAGCTTGGGGGAAAAGTCCTTTCCATAGAGAAGCAGTGTGCAAGTTTGCAGTTTGTAAGGAATATTCTGAATCAGTTTCCTCTCCTCCAAAGAGAGAGAGCTGCTTGGAGAAATGCAAGTCCTTGAACTGCGGGCGTGCCTGTATGTGTGGGCTCCTTGTTGAACTAAATATAAATAACTCAGTACATACCAGTAGGGGGCACTAATTTCAAGGTTATTTTCCAGCATTACAAGGCCTTTAGCAACACAAGCATTCACCAAACAAGGTTTTCATTTGAATGAACTAGCTCACCTCAGGAAAAAGGAAGCTAACTGCACGTAAAAATTTGTCAGCAGATGTAAGACATTCTAAAATGTATAAAATACTTACCTCGTCTTCCCAAATATGGTTTAGTGTAGTCCCAACTGTCATTGTCATTCCTAATAACATTTAGACGAGTTGGCTGTTAAGATTAAAAAAAAAGTAAGCTCAAATTGTATATCCAAAGCATAAATATTTCTTTGGCAAAGTGTTGAAAAAAATATTTACCCTTGCATATTCAATTTTTAGTGTGCAACATCCAGCATATATATCTGCTCCATTGAGTGCTGCTTTAGCTTTCTGGGCACAAAGGACTGATTCAAACATAAGATCTATTAAGGAAATTTGGTTTAAATTAAATATTTAATCATTATTCACTGCCTAAAGAAAAGAACTGAAAATAATCAGGCATAACTCTCACTTCTAGAAATGCTTTACCAATAAAATTTCTAGATGAATTTTAGGAGAATTTCTTTTTAAGATCAAGGGTGCCAAAGAAAACATAATAAACCAAAAACTCGACATTAATCCTCCTATGCCATTAGAAGTACTTTATAAATTGAAAGGAAGAGGGGAAATGGAGCATGGTCCCATGCCCTGGCAAACGACAGTCCGCTCTCTTGAAACAGGAAATATTTTACTCTTAAAGGAGGAAAAACATTACAAAAAAACAAAACTATATAAAACAAATAATTGATTTTATATATTTCTGAGAAGGCAGGGTTTTTTTTTAAAAAAATTTTTTTTTAGAAGGCAGGGTTTTATAATCACTTAACTACCTTCATTTTATTGGTTTTAAAAAACTATTTGGTCTATAGTTAAAAAAAAAATCACCAAAGTGGTTAAAAAAAAAAAAAAAAGAGCAAAACACCTTGCTGGAAGTCAACACCATTAAAAGTTTGCTGTAGAAGAAAGTGGCTCTCCCTGCCAGTAGACCATTGAGATTGGTGACACAGTAGCAACCTAGGTGTGAGGATTGCAGTGGCAGTGGCCATGGAGGCCATACTGAACAAGTTGGTATCTGTGGATGACCTGCTGAAGTTTGTTAAAGAAATTTCAAATCTGGGAAGGTAGCAGGTTTCGTGTCCAAGAGCACACGGTTTGAATATGGCTGGTGCCTGATGTGAAGCAAGTACAGCGATGACATCCGCAAAGGCACTGCACTGCTAGAGTAGCTGCTCCCCAAAGGGAGTAAAGAAGAGCAGTGGGCTTATGTCTTCTACCTGGCTATGGGGAACTACTGGCTCAAAGAATATGAGAAGGCACTAAAGCATGTGCGGGGGCTGCTGCAGACAGAGCCTCAGAACAACCAGGCCCAGGAACTGGAATGGCTCACTGACAAGGCCAGGAAGAAAGATGGACTAGTGGACATGGCCATTGTTGGAGATGTGGCCCTAGGCGTGTTGGACCTGGCAGGACTCATCCAACTTGCTGTATCCAAGTCCAAATCCTGAATGAGATCATACCTCCAACCCCTGCCCAGAGATATGTGGGAGTCTATGGGGGATACTTGAAGAGGGGGGACCCATCCAACTTTGTTGTACCTTTCCTCTATATCCCATCACTGCCTGCCAGCCTACAGCCTCCTTTCCCTAGAGACGTGTCTAATAGCCCCAAACCATGTGCTCTAGAATGAGTGTTAATAAAACTGGGCCTTGGCTTGGGGGGGGGGGGGGGGTTTGCTGTAAAGCCCTCATGTTTTTCTATGCATACACATGTACACATAGGTGGGGGAGAGGGGTGGGTAGTTATTTTCTTTTTACATGGCATTATACAATACATACTATTTTGCAACTTGCACCTTTTACTCAACAATTAACAAATTTAACAATGAAAAATTCTTACATAAACTATGACCATTTAAAAAATTCAACAAAAAAAGGTAAGAAGAGTTTTATATTATCAACTCTATAAAGTTTTGGTACTTTCAAACTACTTATTTTAAGGAGAGATTCACATTTTAGAAAGGTACAAATGTACATATTATCAAACATTTTTTCCCCATTAAAAAGACAAAGCACACTCTGGAGATGCAGCACTAGAATGTTTTTAGGTAGCAAGGTATTCTTATCTGTAAGTACTGCAGTTTCATTGTTTAAATCTAAAGTAGTTTGGGGGAGAGGAGTGGAGAATACCACTTGTCTAGAAATTATAAAGGGAAAACAAGACCACATTACACAGCATTCTTATACATCAATAAAAAAAATTTATAAGTAAAGGATATTCAACCATTGCTTGTATCCCATTTCTCTTGAATATAACAATACGCTGTACTTTTCCAACAGGGTTGCATACAGTATATAAAACATCCTATGAAGGAAAGAAAACAAGATTTCTTCACATTTTATATTTGGAAAAACAAGAAAGTTATACTATACCTTTTTCAACTTAAAAAAAACCTGTCAAGATGTCATTTCTATTCATTACTATTAAACTTTTAAAAACTGTTACACTTCTAAATTATTTCCTCACCCATACAGTATATCTAACATTAAAAAAATTACAATGAAATATTTCAAAAGGACTGTTGCCTATTTTATCTCCTAAATAAATACTTGATTCCTATTTCACAGGTACCTAAAATAACGTCCGACAATACACAATAAAACCAACCTATAATCAATTAATATATGTTTCATTTTCCAAATGTGATTCTGAAATGTTTTATGATCCCTTAAATTATAGTAATAAATACTTATTAAGAAGTGTTACTACTTCTTAAAAAAAAAAAGAAGTAGTAACAGATCAACTTGGTATTCATTTTTTAAGGGATGACTATATAGAGACAAGACTCTGGGAAGATCATTTATACAATGTTAGATATCAACAAACAAGATCCCTGAATTAAATAATAAAGAACTAAAATACACACTTAACAACAACTCTTCAGCTGTCAAGAAATTTCTTGAGCAGCTACAATTACATGGTGGCACCATTAGGTACTAGGAATACAACCATAAACCAATGAGAGTACTTGTACTAGATCAGATTTGTTCTTTATCCTCAAACACAAAATACTAGAACTATATTGATACTGCTTATTAATAAGTCCAGAAATATTACAGAGGTAAATAATATCTAGTAAAATTTAAATAGTATCTTATGCTTTATGTCCCAATATCACATACCCTTACTAGAAATCATACCAATTGAAGCTTCCCTTACTGTGATACTCTATTCATCACAAAAATAAAGTTCCCTTGTCACTGATTTATTATGAAACAGCATGTGATTATGGAGTAAAAAACTTAACTGATTCAGGACATGAATCCTTTATAAAAATTCTGCTAATATCACTTTTTTTAAAGGGTATAACAGAATTTTACGTAAATCAGACGGTTTTTTTTTTTTTTTTTTATGATAGTCACACACACACACAGAGAGAGAGAGAGAGAGAGAGAGGCAGAGACACAGGCAGAGGGAGAAGCAGGCTCCACACACCGGGAGCCCGATGTGGGATTCGATCCCGGGTCTCCAGGATCCCGCCCTGGGCCAAAGGCAGGCGCTAAACTGCTGCGCCACCCAGGGATCCCTCAGACAGGTTTTTAACACGTGATCTCAAACCACTTAAAATGATATATACATCTTTGGGCTTCTGTCCTTTCTTAGTAGTTGCCCTTAACAATTGTGCTTGCACATGAGTGAGAGAAGTTTCTTGATCATTTCTAACAAGTCTAATTCCCTATCCAAAACAGAGTTAACACTGATGCTGAATGTACAAAATTTATAATGTGCTTATTTAATTGTGACAACTGCATGTCTGACCTTTTCAGCTTCAGTGCTCAAAATCTGTTTGTTACATGTTAGTCAAAATTAAGATTCATCTTAATAATCCTTTTAAAAACACTATTTTTAAATATCTAGAAGGCAGTGAAGAAAACTGTAAGTCACTCCAGAAGCAATTTTCAAAATCATTTTTAATTTAGCTTATTATCCTAAAATACATACCACTGTAATTGGATAAAGAGGATTCTGAATTGATAGCAGAAGAACTTTGTTGCCTCCTGATGGATCATCAGTATTTCCTGGCCGAGTGATCCTTTTGCTTGTAGAATAGTTGAAAAAAGCCTGTTGACCAGCAATGTACACAGGTTCATCCGCAGCAAATGTCACACATTCTTTGGCACTATCTATGTTTTCAAACTCCACTAGAGCCTGCCGTTTAAATGGCATCATCATAACGTAGCTGAAAGGCAGATTGGGAAAGAATATCCAAATATAATAAATTCAGTTACTGTTATTCTCAATCAAGAAAAAGTAGACTTTAATAAAAATGTGTGAAATAATATAGATTAGTATTCTTTACTATATATATCCAGTTTTCATCAATTATTAAATCATCCAAATAAATTGTGGTACACCAGGCAGATGATTCATATCTGAAAGCTTATCCTATGACTGAAAGGTTGTCCATCTTTTGCCCTTCTCAAGCACAAGTCTGTTATCAGTCATTAATGACACTGCCCCATTTTATTCTTCAGGCTGCCAAAGCAGTATTGGAAAATAGAGAGATATAGAAACCAATAGGAATAAAACTGTAGAGTAGCAGATGGGACCCCTAACAACAGAAACTACCCCTATTGAATTTTCTAAATAAATAAGTACTCACACTAATAATTAAGAAATGACTATATACTTTCATTTATCTTACTAAAAACAAGGGAACCAAAAGATACATGGAAGCAACTCCAAACCAACCAAATTTCATACAAATAAATGATCTCCAAAATATTTTTAAATATTAAAGAATCTAGGATGCCTGGGTGGCTCAGTGGTTGAGCATCTGCCTTAAGCTCAGGGAGCGATCCTGGAGTCCTGGGATTGAGTCCCACATCGGGCTCCCTGCATGGAGCCTGCGTCTCCCTCTGCCTGTGTCTCTGCCTCTCTCTCTCTCTGTCTCTCATGAATGAATGAAATCTTAAAAAAAAAAAAAAAAAATTAATCCATGAAAAAATACTCACTAGATTATGGTAACTGCGGTTGCCTATGAGCAAGAGGGTGATATTATTTACATTTCACTGTATACTCTTGGGAAGGAACATATTTTAGTACACCAAATGAAAAATAAAGCAATGAAGGGAAGAAGGGAACAAAGAAATCAAAGCACGTGGATTACACCAGAGGGATTACATGCCCTCTATTCACAAGAACGAACACCTTAAAAATATTTAAAATACAATTATGGTTTTATAATAACAGAAGGCTGCAGGAAAAAAAAACATCAGGTCAGGTACTCAGTGACAGCACTGCTTCTCAATCAAGCATCCAGACCTACTGCTATCCTTTAGAAACTGGCAAATGGTTTATTTTGTGGCCTGGCAAATTATGTAATTTCTTATGATTTTCAGCTTCCTCATTTATAAAACTTGGAAGGATTGTTGTCAAGATTATGTTACTGCATACAAACTGCTTGCCTTGCTTCATTCATCTTCAAATCCTTGGGAATTCAGAAACAGAGCAGACACATTAACAGGCATTCAATCAATATTTGCTGGTCTATGAAGCTTGCTAGCTCTCCCCACCCACACTGTTTCAAATTAAACAATACAGAAATAATAGACTTTTTTTAAGATTATTTATTTATTCATAGAGACAGAGAGAGAGAGAGAGAGAGGCAGAGACACAGGCAGAGGGAGAAGCAGGCTCCATGCAGAGAGCCTGACGTGGGACTCGATCCAGGGTCTCCAGGATCACGCCCTAGGCTGAAGGCGGCGCTAAACCACTGCGCCACCGGGGCTGCCCAAAATAATAGACTTTGAATTAAAGATTTACCAATCATGGGGATCCCTGGGTGGCGCAGCGTTTTGGCGCCTGCCTTTGGCCCAGGGCGCGATCCTGGAGACCCGGGATCGAATCCCACGTCAGGCTCCCGGTGCATGGAGCCTGCTTCTCCCTCTGCCTGTGTCTCTGCCTCTCTCTCTCTCTCTGTGACTATCATAAATAAAAAATTAAAAAAAAAATTTAAAAAAAAAAAGATTTACCAATCATGAATGCAAAATATAAATCCCAGGAGGGAAACATTCCTTTTAGAAACTTCTGGCTGAAGTTCTCAAGTCTTACATACAAAAAACAGAAAACCCTGGAATCAGGACTACGCTAAAGAAATTAAAGAATAAAAAAAAAAAAAATCAAAAAAAATAAAAAGAAATTAAAGAATAAACATTCTCCTCTCACAAAAAAACAAAAAAAGTTGGTTGAATAAATAGTATTACCAAGTAAATATGTTAATAATGCCCTTCTATGGACGCCTGGGTGGCTCAGTAGTTGAGCGTCTGCCTTTGGCTCAGGTCATGATCCTGGGTTCCTGGGACTAAGTCCCATATTGGGCTCCCTGTGGAGAGCCTGCTTCTCCCTCTGCCTATGTCCTGATTCTCTCTCTGTGTCTCTCATGAATAAATAAAATCTTAAAAAAAAATAATAATGCCTTTTTATTCTTTAGCACAGGAAATTATAAAAGTTCAAAAATAAATTCTTTATTGGCCTATTTTAGACATGGTCATAGTAAAACTGCCCTCTGTAACTAAACTAAGTGAGCTAGAGATTTAAAAGTTAAGAAGTGGCAGGATGCCTGGGTGGCTCAGTGGTTGAGCATCTGCCTTTGGCTCAGGGCCCGATCCCAGGATCCGGAATGAGTCCTGAGTCCCAAGTCCCACCACTGGGCTATCTGCGGGGAGCCTACTTCTCCCTCTGCCTGTGTCTCTGCCTCTCTAGGTCTCTCATGAATAAATAAATCTTAAAAAAAAGTTAAGAAGTGGCATCATGTGGAGATAAAGAAGAAGAAATTAGAATATTGCAGATATTTTTAGAATGCACCTAAAGTATTGGGCATGTAATTTGTAAGAAACCTTTAAAAGCATTAATATGAGGAAGATTGGAAGAACAAAGAAAATAAAAAAGTAAAAGTCCTAAGGACATGGTAGGGTCAGTGCTTTCAACTTATAACTCAAAACACATTTACTAATTTTTAAATAAAAACAGAAGGAAGCAAAAGATTTATAATACAAATTAGGTCCCAAAAGTTTTGTTTTAAAATTTTAAACCAACATAGCTAATTATACATAGCATCCTCTCCTTTAATGGAAGGGGGAAAGGGAGAAAGAGAGACTCAGTATAGATTTTTTTTTTTTAAGATTTTATTTATTTATCCATGAGAGACCCACAGAGAGAGAGAGAGAGGCAGAGACACAGGCAGAGAGAGAAGCAGGCTTCACACAGGGAGCCCGACGCGGGACTCAATCTTGGGTCTCCAGGATCATACCCCAGGCTGCAGGCGGTGCCAAACCGCTGAGCCACCCAGGCTGCCCCTCAGTATAGATTTTTAAATATTATTTTGATCCTAACACATGAATACACTAAAGAATAAAGACAAAAATAGAATTTTATTATACTGACACAACCATTCTCAACATCTTATAGTTTCTCCTAAACTTCTTTCCTACACATCTAGTTTTTAGGCGTAAACTTACTATGTGTTGAACTTAGTGACACATCCTTTTAATATGTGCAGCTTCTATATAATCTTATAATCCTACACACACCACTAAAGAAATAGAGAAAGATCCTATAAATGCAACATTTGAAGCAAAATACCTACTCCTCACTGGAGGCTATTCAAGGTTCTTTCAGCTTTAACAGCTGCCATCTCTTATTCAAGATCATTGCATATAAATAAAACTCCTATCACACATATTTATCCCAATTAAGCTTTTAATTATACACTAATTTTTCCAATTATTTTGCAACTTTTTACCCACAAAACTACCAATCCTGAAGGCAGAATGCAAATTAACTGAATTACATTCACATATAAAACACTTTATCATGGACTAAGTATCAAAAAGTATACAGGCTAAAAATAGAGAGGCCACTCAAAAGGGATTCAAATAACTCACCAACTTCAACAAATAATCTTATTTCTTTAAGGCCCAACATTCAGGTCATGGTCATAATTAACATCAAAATATCAATACAGTTATTATTTCTCTAAAGTTTCCACCAGTATTTGCTCATCAGCTTGTTTTCTGACATTGCTTCAGTATTTCTTCACTTTAAGGAAATAACTTTAAAAGCCCAATATAAAAGAATAGAAGAAAAAATAAGCCCAGAAATAACCATCTCTTTCTAACTCCACGGGACAATGTAATCCATAGGGTTAGTCTAGAGCAAACATGCAAGTCTATGTAAGGTCTAAGGGGGTTGCTTCAATATATAAAGCTACAGACAAACTTATTTCCAATATCCACTTAAAATGACTTAAGAAGTGATAGTTATCTTAATGACACTTTAAGAAATGGGCTTTCTTCTGCCCCTGTGGATTGCCAATTTGTACCTCCAAGAATAAACAATACATAACTGTAGTTTCTGAGGTACATAAGTTGAGGATAACAGGTTTGCCAAGTCATCCACCTCTTTATAACATGGTCATCAAAAAAATTAATAAAAAAGATGCCATGATAGAAGGTGTCACCTAACACTACTCTTACTCCTTTGAAGCAATGATTCCTTTCCGTTGGACATGTCTGATCAATCTCTCACCATTTATTTATACATCCATTCAGTACTCAGAACTCCACATCAAGTTTTATAAGATGGAAGCAATCAAGCAACCAATTTATCTCTGTAAATATACTGAAACTTCTCTGCTGTTTCTGTATTTTGAGTTAGTCTGTGTTTCTAAGGCCTATAACCAAAACCCCAAACATATTCACCAAGGAAAAAATAATAAAATCAACTCTAGACTATCCATACTAAGAAGAGAACAACAGCCCGGCATACTCCAAAAATAATTTAGAAAGAATTTTTGAGTGTCTATTTTTGGCAACAGATTTCACTTTTCTGATTATGTTTTCACTTAAGTCAATATTCTTAAGCACACACCAGCTGTGGAAAGAGAAAAGAGGACCCTGAGTGAATACAAAACACAAAAATAAAACAAACTAGGATAAAGCACTGACAGCTCATGATCTGCTTAAGAACCCATAGCAACATACCTAAGCAAATAATGCCTACCCTTAATCTACCCACTTTTACTTGCCAATTAATTCTTAAAAATTCCAAAATAAATAACAACAAAAAATCAGTTTTTAAGTACCACTACTTAAAACTCTAAAGATGAAGAGTGTAATCAACTCGTTTAAACATTAAAGCAGTGTTTAACAAGGAATCACGGACTCATTTGAAAATCAGATGAAAGATGCCATAATCTATTATTTTACATACAACACCTGGCTGCGGAGTGAGAGGCAAGCATGGATCCACAAAAATACATCCATGCATCATCCCAGAAGGTTAAAAATAAGAGGCTCAAAGGGTTCTAAAGAAATACACTCACAGGCAAACTTAATATAAATTATGGTTAAACATCAAGGATTGTAGCAAGCAAGCAGGGCTTGTTTTACCATACTGTTTTCAATTTGCACAAAGTCCCTATGAACCTTACCATATTGTCCCAAATTTCTCCAGAGCCTCCACAAGGTCTGCTTCCACCACAGATTCACAGAGTCCTCGAACATGGACAACAGGTGAAACAGAAACTTTATGATGACTTCCACCTGCCTCCTAGCAAGAGAAAATAATTTCTAGTTAAAAACTTCATTTTTAAAAGATCTTATTTATTTGAGAGAAAGAGAGCACTACATGCACGCACACAAGAGCAGGGGACAAAGGAGAAGGAGTAGCAGGCTCCTTGTTGAGCAGGATCCCCCAGGACCACCAGGAGCCAAAGGCAGGCGCTTAACCAACTGAGCCACCCATGCACCCCTAGTTAAAAACTTTAAAAGTCTAAATTGCATTTTGGTAAATTCAATTCTGCATTAAAAAGCAAACATTAAAAAAAAAATCCAAACCAAACTGCATTCACAAGTTAGCAAAAGGACCTAAGAATAAAATCATCAATTAAATGTTTGGCACGAAAATTTTGATTTCTTAAAAGGTAGGATTCTCTAATAAGTACAACATAATAACTTATTTCAACTTCAATCTCCAAAAAAATTTTAGCAGATACGGAGTATGCTATGACTGGAATTATATGTTATACTCATAATTTTATAGTTTCACATCCATAAAATCAAAATCTCAAGTAGTCCAAATGAACAAAATATTTTAATTTTAAATGTTTCTTTAATATAAAGATTATAGGGATCCCTAGGTGGCGCAGCGGTTTGGCGCCTGCCTTTGGCCCAGGGCGCGATCCTGGAGACCCAGGATCGAATCCCACATCGGGCTCCCGGTGCATGGAGCCTGCTTCTCCCTCTGCCTATGTCTCTGCCTCTGCCTCTCTCTCTCTCTCTGATTATCATAAATGAATAAAAAAAATTAAAAAAATATAAAGATTATAAACTTTATTTATATCCTCTTTTGTTCTTAATTGGTTACCTAGTCCCACTATAATTTGAAGTTACTTACTTAAGCAGTACAATTACATTTATACAAGGTACCTCTCTATTGACAAACAAGTATCACTAAAAATGCAAGCCTCCCAGGGCTTCTAGAGTACTGTATGTCTTGGAGTACACCCAGCAGACAGTTTTAAATATAAGTAAATGGACTATATATAAGAATTACTTGGGCAGCCCCGGTGTCTCAGCGGTTTAGCGCCGCCTGCAGCCCAGGGTGTGATCCTGGAGACCCTGGATGGAGTCCCACGTCAGGCTCCCTGCATGAAGCCTGCTTCTCCCTCTGCCTGTGTCTCTGCCTCTCTCTCTCTCCTCTCTGTGCATTCTCATGAATAAATACATAAAGTATTTTTTTAAAAAAAGAATTACACTTTGTAAATGAAAATAGCTTTCTCACCTGCTTAGTCAAGTTCTATTACAACAAAAATCTGTATTAACAACTAGCCACTGGGCATCTCTCTTACATCACTTCAGAAATGACTTCCATATATGATCCATACACACAGAAAAAAAAATCTATTAAATAAAAAGCTTTTTTTCTCTTACAGACTAACCTAAAAGCACAAATGTTTTACCTTTAAAACTTAATCATGTTAAGAAAACTAAATCTCTTTATGGCTAGTTTAAAAGATTCACCAATTTCTCTTTACTATAAAGACTGTTAGAAAAATATAACAGTCTAGTGCTCTGCCAATAAAAAAGTTACATCATGGTTTAAAGAGCTGATTTAAATATATAAATTAACCATGGGACTACTCTCTTACACTATTTTTTTAAAAGATTTTTTAAATTTATTTATGATAGTCACAGAGAGACAGAGAGAGAGAGAGGCAGAGACATAGGCAGAGGGAGAAGCAGGCTCCATGCACCGGGAGCCCGATGTGGGATTCGATCCTGGGTCTCCAGGATCGCGCCCTGGGCCAAAGGCAGGCGCCAAACCGCTGCGCGACCCAGGGATCCCACTCTCTTACACTATTGTCAAATTCAACAAATAAATTCAGTCCTCTCCAAATACTAATAACTTAGAATTTCATTTGAATTGCTTATGCGGAGTCTTTTCTATGGTCAAGTAGATACTCATTATACACCACTAAGTTTGAAAGGAATCATTCTGATTGTACACTATGCAACCAAACACTCTATTAACAACCTTAAATGAGACTCTGCCTAAGTAAAGTTCAATAACCAAATGTACCTTAACATCAATAAGCTACTAAATATAACTGGACAACAATTCAGAAAAAAAGCTCTAAATCATACATATATTTAAAGTTTAAGTTAACAAGTTTTACTCTAAAAATAATGCAACAGTAAACTTCAAGAAATAAGACAGTCATCTCGGTCCTTAAAAATCAGTTGGCGAAGGTAAATGCGCAAAGGAAAACTACACTGGCCAAGGCTCTTCAAAAAGTTAGCACGAAAAAATAGTGGAAGATCTTAGATTAAGACTAAAGAGAGACAACAATCAAAGGTAATACCTTAGTCTTCATTTTATAACAGATAAAAACTGCTATGAAAGATATTTTAAGGACAATTGGAGAAATTTAAATACAGATAGGATATTATATTATGTAATAGAACTATTTATTGTCTTAGGTACCATTATGATAATGGTAATGTTGATGTGAAAAGAATATCCTTATTCTTAGGAAAGCTGGGATATATTTAGGGATGGATTGTCATGATGTGTGCAACTTACTTTCACAGTTTGGGGGAAAAATGTATATGAATATGGATATACATGTACAGAGATAAAATCTCAAATGGCAAAATGTTAAGAACTAGGTAAAGGGCATATGTAATTGGATTATTTCACATAATAAAAAACTGGAAAATTATTTTATTATATAATATTTAAGGTCTACAATAAGGTATGAAGAACAATGTAGTCATTAATTCACCACCCAGTTTAACAAATAAAACACTACCAATCGTCTGAATATGTCTCCTACCTCCCTTGCCATCATGGATAACCACTACCTTGAATATAATGGTAAAAAATATGACTATTTTCAAATTGATCTTCTCACAAAGAAGTGGATTATAGGACCAATTTTTAAAAATCTCTCAAAAATAACTGCTGTTAATATATATTATTAATTTGTTTTCTAAATGGAACAGTTCAAGACTTAAGTCATTCTTCTGAAGCTGGAAGCAATTAAATAGGGACGCCTGGGTGACTCAGTGGTTGAGCATCTACCTTCAGCCCAGGGTATGATCCTGGAGTCTCAAGATGGAGTCCCCAATCAGGCTCCCTGCATGGCGCCTGCTTCTCTCTCTGCCTATGTCTCTGCCTCTCTCTCTCTCTCTCTCTCATGAATAAATAAAATCTTTAAAAAAAGATTTGGCAAAGGCTATTAAAAAAAATTTTTTTAAATACTATTTTTAATGCTATTAAACATACTTAGGGGGAAGATACAATTATCTCAACTTCAAGGCAGAAAATATATCGTATCCCTCTTGCATTTCTCTTATCCCCACTAATGAATCTTCCATTCATGAGTTTATCTACCTTGATAGTTCTCCAATCTTTAGATCTCTTTTCTTGAACTTCAAATTTTTTCATCCTTTGTTTAAATAAAAAAAAAAAGGGAAAAAAAAAAAAAACCCTGGGATTGTTTCCAAATATAAAACCAATATATTAGTGACATCTTTTTTTTTTTTTTAGTGACGTCTTTTCAAACAATATTTTCACACGCCCCCCTTTTTTTTGTTTTTTGTTTTGGGTTTTTTTTTAAAAAAAAAGAGAGAGAGCGCGCGCACAGGTGTGTGAGCATATGTGCAGCAAGCAGGGAAAGGAGGGGCAAAATCTTAAGTAGGTTCCACACTCAGCGCAGCAGAGCCGGATGTGGGACTCAATCTCACAACCCTGAGATCATGACCCAAGCCAAAATCAAGAGTCAGTTGCTTAACCTACTGAGCCCACCCTGGCGCCCCCTAAAACTTTTCTCAAATCAGTATTTTCTTATCTCTAGCTATGCTATACACTGGTGATAAGAAATCTGAAATCATCTGTACAACTTCTTTTACTTACCCTAAAATTACCTCTTTAAAACATCATACTATGAATCTAATTTCTAAATTGGTAAATAAATATTATTTACCCTATCCATGTATTTATTTGATCATGTCTTCTCCAGTTCAGTTTTTTTAAAACCTTTCTCATACAGAAGTCCAGTCTTTCCATTTCAAATATTTAGTTATCTAGATTCCCTCCTGATCTATTTGTCGATTACTTATCAGACTAAAAACAGTAATCCAAGCAGCACTCAGCAAATGAAGCCATTGCTGCACTTTACATATACCTTTTGTCTCTTTTAATCACCCTATCCCTTCTTTAGCCAAACTTTGTCAACTATAATGGAGGCATTATTTTCCCCTTTGCAGGCTACAGACCAGTCTAGTCATAACCATTCCAAACTCCCAGTCCCGTGAAGGCTATCTCAAGGACCAACTCTAATAATACCAACTTTGAGTGCTAATTTTGACTACTGCTGATTGAAGACCATGCTCTATTGAAGAGAAGGGAAGCTCAGGAGAGTATAGATGAAGCTTCTACCTGAGAGGACTAGGAAGGGCCCATAACGTCTCTTCACATAGTAAAGCAACAATTATAAACCAGTAAAGGCCAGGCACAACATCCTTATTAGGCTTTGTTTTCCCAACATCTTCATGCACAACACATGCTTAACAGCACAAGAAATGCTAAACAGCAACTGAACAACCCTCTTCTGCCCTCTTATATAATTAGAGGATTAAAAAAAAAGACTAACCTCAAATTCAGTAATTCAGTCCCCAACACCAGACACAGAACCACCGCCAAGAGATTATCTAGCTTCTCCTTACACACCTCCAATGACAGGAAACATACTACTCATGAGACAATCCATTAAATTTTTAGAAAATTCTTTATAATATGCATCCAAATCTGTCTCTCCATAGTTTCGTATCCAAAATGACCTTTGAAGTCAGACCAGCGTCTGAATCTTTGGACATTCACTGGCTCAGAGATCTTAGACTAACTTTTTGAGCTTCAGTTTCACTACTAAAAAAAAAAAAAAAAACCAACTCTGATCACATAAGATTACAATAAATGGGACAACAAATATAAAATGTCTAGCATAGTTGCAAGATATAGTTATTTAACAAGGGTTCAAGAAATATTAAATGGCACCCCCCTACCCTTATCTACATTTCCCTTTTCTACATGACAACCTTCCAAATATTTGCAATGATTGTTCAAATTACACTTAAATATACCCTTCAGGCTACACAGCTCCAGATTCTTCTGTCATTCCTCTTATAACGTGATTTCAAATGTCTTTTCCATGCTGGTAATCATTCTCTGGATGAATTAGAATTTATCAACATTAAAAAAAAACACACAATAGATATTTATATTCCTTTTACTTTGGATACTTCATACAAATGAAGGACAAAGGGGTTTTAAGGGGCAGCTGCAAATATTTTTTAATTCACACTATGCTTAGAGTTAACTACATAATTTTTCTTACTAAACAAATCACACCTCTTTACTTCTTTTTTCTTCTTCTTTTTTTTTTTTAGAGAGGAAGTGAAGTGGGGGGAAGGGCAGGTCAGTATAGGGAATCTTAAGAGGGCCGCAGGAGCCCACCACCCTGAGATGATGACCTGAGCCAAAATCTAGAGTTAAACACTTAACTGACTGAGCCGAGGGGCCCCTTTCTTTTCTTTTTTTAAAGAAATACAGCAGATCCAAAATATGGGAAACCCTTTAAATTTTCTTATCTAAAGTTTCTAGGTACATTTGATTACATAACAGAGCTATGATTAAAAAGAACAGCCATATGACTCAAATAACTTTTAAAAAAAATCTTCGTTTTGCTCATGTAGTAGAAATTATTTGGGTTGCCTACCTAGAGCCCCTGTCCCCTTCTTCTAGTTAAACACATACACACATGCACACACTTGGAACTCTGTTATTCCACCAGTGTTCTCAATCACACAATCATGCCTGCCCGATTTCTGAGGTAGCCCAGTGATTAGCTGCAGGGAGAACAAAGATAAAAAGTGTTGATCAGAAGGGATACACATGGACACTGAGGAAGAGAGTGTTCTCTATTTGCTAGCGCTAAGAATGTAAGTCTAGCTTTATAACTACACAGAAGATATAAAGCACACAGAATCAAGTCACCATGACATCACCTAAATCCCTAGATTCAGCCATGCATGAAACCACCACAACTTGGCTTTCCAGTTACATGGGCCAGTAAAATTCCCCACATCTGCCAACTTTTTGTTTTGCTTAAGCTCACCTGAACTGTTGCTGTGGCTGCAACTGCAAGCTTTGAAAGTTGTATCCAATTTCATAGAGGCAAAAAAAAAAGTACTAAAGATGTAGAATCACAGATTTTTAGATATGTAATTTTTTTTTCTTATATCCCCATCAGTGAGAATAGCATCTAGCACACAAAAGGTGCTCAAGTATTGTTTTTTGATGAATTAAGAGATCACAGTGATCATCTAATCCAACCTCCCCATGTGATAGTTGAGTTCCAGAGAGGTTAAGTCACAAAGCATGTTGGTAGCAGATCCAAGACAACTGCCTTGGTTGGGCTTATGGCTCTATTAACAGCTCTTTTCACTGTTATGTACTAACATGATGAAATATAGTCACTTGTTAAAACCATAAGATAGCAGGGACACCCGGGTGGCTCAGCAATTGAGCATCTGCCTCCAGCTCAGGGTGTGGTCCTGGAGTCCTGGGATCAGAGTCCCACATGGTGCTCCCCTCCTCGGGGAGCCTGCTTCTCTCTCTAGGTCTCTGCCTCTGTGTGTCTCTCATGAATAAATAAAATCTTAAAAAAAAAAAAAAGATAGTAAAATCTACTACTTTTCACTTCTTTCCTAATATCAGGCCAGAAAATCCTCACGCTACTACACAGCAGCTTAGCTAAAAGAGACAGGGAACACTATTGCTATAGAAGCCTCAAGACTTTGGCACTTCCCTCCAGGGCACACATCCTTTAACTTTTTTATTGCCCAGGGGTATAGTTACCATGCTCACTGTCCGCCTCTAAACTTTTCCTGTGGGAGCTAAGCTAACAAAGTGACCTCATCTCATCTCCCATCCCACATTCATCCAACAAGCCATCACAATATTCCTATGCATCTTTGTAATTCAGATCCTTAAAGTAGTGTATCATAAATTCAAACTAGATTCTCTATATGATATATATCACTAGGAAATCTTAGGATCTACATTTTTATCTTGGCATTTTGCCATCTTGTAAGTCTATTTATTAAGAAGTTGAGAAATAAATTCTCACATCAGCAAACAAACCACTTTAACAATCTGATTTGCCTGTTTACTCACCAGCACAATACAGTGAATGAAAAACTTAAAAGCCTCCAAAATGAATTAGCACTCTATAAATGTTTTTTGATACCAGTCTTTTATAAAAGATCTTTTCTATGTAACCTCCCAATTTAATTCCTCAACTGGTTTTGCCAAGTAAAGTCCTAATATTTGTAAGTCAAACTGCTTTTTTAAAAATAAGCAGATATGAATGCCTGGGTGGCTCAGCGGTTGAGCATCTGCCTTCGGCTCAGAGTGTGATCTCTGGATCCGGAATCGAGTCCCACATGGGGCTCCCTGTAGGGAGCCTGCTTCTCCCTCTCTCTCTGTGCCTCTCCCGAATAAATAAATCTTAAAAAAAAAAAAAAAAAAAAAAAAAAGCAGATACAGGGGTGCCTGGGTGGCTCGGTTGGGCATCTATCTTTGGGTGGTCCTTTGGCATCTATCATGGTCCCGGGTCCTAGGATTTGAGCCCCCACATCAGGCTCCCTGCTCAGCATGGAGTCTGCTCCTGCTTCTCTCTCTGCCTATCCCCTCATACTCTGCTTTCTCTCTCTTATACTCTCTCTCAAATAAACAATCTTTTAAAAAAATAAAATAAAGCAGATACAGAAATATACCATTAATATGATCTTGAAGGTCATGACTGCTAAATTTAAGACTACTCACTCTACAAGAATAAAGTAATTGTATAATACATAGCACAAACCTCCATAATCCAGCTTTGCGCAACAATGCAGTCAAGTGGATATGAAACACTCTAGGAATTTTTGATCTTCAAATTAAGTACAAGAAGCCATAAATCTAAAGTGTCTTATTTCTCATATCCAAATTCATTTCTTCTTTTCCTAACTCATTTGTCTATACACCTTAAAACAACACGATCATTCACAATGATCAATTCATCTTTAAATTATAAGTATCTATAAAAATACTCCTTTTCTTTCTTTTTAAAGATTTGAGTGAGAGCACACGTGAGAGGGGAGGAGCAGAGGGAGAGGGACAAGTAAACTCCCAGCGTAGAGCTTGAGGGGAGACTCCTTGATCTCACAACACTAAGATTAGGACCTGAGCCGAAATCAAGAGTCAGACATTTACTGAGCCACCCAGGAGCCCCATCACTGCTTTTCTAAAATACGGTCGTCTTTAAATCTAATCATTATTAAAGCACTCATGGAAACTTAATTATCCAAAGCAAAATAATGTAAATCTTTGAAGTCTTTGCATCTTACAAACCTCCAACTGGAGTGGAAAAGCTTGATTATTATTGTATCTATCTAATCTACATTTACTGTTTTTAACAGTTTGACCATCAGGTATTTATTTCTTCAATGGCTGGAGGTTGAGCCAAATCCATTTCAGTTAGATGAATTATCATACTTCTGGCTGATGACGCACTAGACATTAAACTTCTATCTAGGGAATGTCTATCCTAATAAAATTTTATTATGTACAGGTTTCCATAGTTGCAATAATTTCAAAATAGTACCAAAAATTACACGAATAAAAAAGCTTAAAGACAGGAAAAATAAGCCTTCATTAGATTTCACAGTACAGTATTGGATTCTACAGTTGAATAAAAGCAATTCACTCTCCCCTAAGAAACAAAACTGTAAGATAAACAAAAATTAGAATTTTTAACTTAATCTGCATATGTTAGTTCCTGCCTGGGTAATTTAAAAGCGGCATTACATTAATCACTCAACTACATCAGGTATGGAAAGATTCAACTTTTTATATTTTACAGACTAAGCAAATTCAAGAGTAGTTGTTAACGGACTTTCCCCAAAGGCACATAGATTGTATGCTAGCTAAGACTTCTGACTCTCCTCAAGCCTTGCCCAGTGCTATTTCCACTGCCAGATACAATTCACTTTGGATATGTTAATTATATATTATTTTCTTACCAACATCCAAAATAATACTATTGCCCTAATGTTTAATCAATTTTTCAAAAAAATTTTTTTCATAAACAGATTAAAGTATCTTTCCAAGACACTGAAGGGAGATATTTCATGCTGCTATGCAAAAAACTCAAGACTTTTGGCAAAAGAAATACACTGATCCGTGAGATCCATCTAAAATATCTGTTACAGGGCAGCCCCGGTGGCGCAGCGGTTTGGCGCCGCCTGCAGCCTGGGGTGTGATTCTGGAGACCCAGGATCGAGTCCCACATCGGGCTCCCTGCATAGAGCCTGCTTCTCCCTCTGTCTGTGTCTCTGCCCCTCTCTCTCTGTGCCTATGAATAAATAAATAAAATCTTTAAAAAAAATAAAAAAATAAAATATCAGTTACAATATTCCTGTTTCAATTCCACAGTGAAATGGTCTTTGAACTGAAACTTTAAGAAAACATGCATTTCTTTTATTCGCATGTTCAAGTTACATTCTGAATATTCCAAATACCTAGGCACAAAAATCAAAAGCTATTATTTAGCCAGGAGGAAACATTTATTTAGAAGAAGAAAAAGTTCCTTTTTTTTCTAACGTGTTGAAACCTGTTTGGCATTTGGAAACTCTTAACACGGACTACCTGACCAGAATTTTTTACGTAAAAATTCAAACTATTACTAAAGACCTATATAATTCGCCTCTTATAAAAAGTGAAAACATCCTAAGTAGAATATGTGTGCACAATTTTTTTTAAACTTCAGGTAAAGTTTCCTTTCAAAAAAAAAAAATCACAATTGTGTTAAATGTTTGAAGGACATCTAGGCTATTAAGACCCCTTAAGGGCACCCAAAAAAGGGCGACAACTTGCTTTGCTTTGTTTCCTTACAGTCATGCAACTGAAGCCGAGTTACTACTACTACTAGCTGTGGACCAGACGACTGTTCACATTCCTTCTGCCTCCAGCTAACAAGAGCAACAAGAATGCAGGAATGTGTGTTTAAGGCAGTCACAGTCCTGTTCCTCCTTTCGTGGGGCAAATGTGCAACGAGCAAACGGCCAATGAAGAACTAAGGCGATTTTAAGATTTTACTTAAAAACAAGGGCGGTGTTAAGACCTTACCAACACTTTTTTTTTTTTTTTTTTGAAAGAAGGGCTAAAACCTGTACTAAGAATCCTGCAACTGGGTAGGAAAAAGGCATGCACGCGCGCGCCATGCCTGCCAAGAGTGAAAATTTTGAAATTAAACCTCCAGAACTGGGGCGCGACCTGTCAGTGGCCCCAGGCGGAGAGGGACCCCGGCGGAACCCACGCAAACCGTCCCGCGGCCGAGCGGGGCGCGCGGATGCTGCGGGCTCGGCGGCAGGAGGCGGAGACCGAGGGTCGTGCCGACGCCCGCCCGCCCGCCCGCCCGCCGGCGGAGTTGAACTAACAAAGAGCGAGCGGCGCTCGAGCGGCGCTCGGGAGCCCCCCGGGCGCGGAAGCAACGCCGCCCCGCCGCCCCGCCGCCCCCGCCGCCCGGCCGCCCCCGCCCGGCCCCCCTCCCCGAGTTCAGGGCCGGCGGACGGGCGCGCGCGCGCGCGCGGGGCCTGCGGCCAGGCCGGAGCCGGATTCGCGGTCGGGATGCGCGAAACAGGTAGGGCAGACAGGCTAATCCCGGCCGGCCCCGCGCAGCAGCAGCAGGGAGGGGGCCCCGGGCGCGCGGAGGGCCCCGCCGCCCGGCCCTGCTTCCCCGGGAGCCGCCAGGCACCGCGGACGGGGCGCCGCGCTTTGTTACCGGCTGAGAGAAGCTCCGGCCGGCGCCGCCGCCGCCGCCGCCGCCATCGCCCCCGCCTCGGGGCGTCGCTTCCCGGCGGTTCTCGCCCTCTTCGGCCGAGTAGTCGATCTCCCCCTCCTCGGTCTTGAGGCGCTTGGCCTGGCTCTCGTACTCGCGGTCCTCCTCGTAGGTCTCCCTGGGAGAGGAGGAGGAGGAGGACATGGCGGCGGCCGGAGGGGCCGGCGGGCGAGCGGGTGGGGGTGGCGGCGGGGCGCGGGCCTCGGACGCCGCCGGCCGGTCCCCGCCACTGGCCGAGCCTCTCGAGCGAAGGTCCGCGCTGCCGGGCGGGCCGCGGGAGCCGGGCGGGCGCAGAGGGCGGGCGGGATGCGGGGGGCGGGGGGCGCCCCAGGAGGCGGCTCCGGAGCGGCCGCTCCCCTTTATTACGGAGCCCACATTCAGCCTCTCCCTCCTCCTCCGTCTCTGCTTCCAGCCCCGGGGAGCGAATCTAAGGATGGGGACGCGGCCGGGGCTTCCGGTCTTCCCTCCTCCCCTAATCCGCTCCCCGCCGCCCAGGCCGAGCCTCCGCCCCCGCCCTCGCGGCCGCCGCGCAGGATCGAATCCAGCCGCAGCCCGCGGGAAGCGCCCCCCGGCCTGGGCCCCGCTCCCTATTGGCAGGCGGAAAAGTCGACCGGGCTTCCCATTGGCCGTAAGGACTGTTCGTCAAGAGCCGCCCACGGCTCGGCCCCGCCCTCCTCCCTGCGCCGGGCCAACTCGCCGCTGGCCTGCGAGTCCCGAGCGCGCAACGCTCGCCGCGCGCTGCCCGGGAGCCGTTGCTGCGCGGCGGCCGTTAGCGCTCCTGGATTCTCTCTCGCGCCGAAGCCGGGCGGGGAGGGAACCCCAGCGGGCCTCGAGGCGTGCAGGGGAGCCGGGGCTGCGGGTGTTAACCGCCCTCCCGCTAATTTAAATGCTCTTATTCTCTTGACAAGAGGGTGGGGAAAACCTCTAAACTCCCTGCAGAGAGAGCTCGCACGGCCCTTAAAAACTACAGAGGCCGACGGGAGGAGAGGGTTTTTGGAACCATGAAAGGAGGCTTCTCTCTCTCTCCCTCTCTGTTGTGTGCAAAATCGGATGAGAGTGGGCGCACCCTCTCCCCGCCCCTCACTAGATATTTCGAGATCGGCCGTCTACATTTAGCAAGGCGCAGGTGGACGTCAGTGCGACCCGTTATAGCGTTTGTCATCTAGGCCTCTCTTTCCTGACACTTAGGGGGGACCGCTGTGTGTAAATTCCTGCGTTTTAAATCCTCCGTGCGATATGTCATCCTTCATCCCAACCCTTTGCTCTCGGGCTGATGAATCTGTTTCAACGTTATCGTTTATTTTTGAAAGATACAGAAACTTAGGAAAATTCTGTTTCTCCCTCGGGCCAGGACTCCTTTCCTTCGTGGAGCCCCGAGGACTCTTCCAAGCTTCTAGTTGCTGCTTTCTCTCTCTCTCTCTCTCTCTTTTTTTTTTTTTTTTTTTTTTTTTTTGCAGGGCCCTTTATACTTCACCTCTTAGAGTGTTCTGTTTTAAAGACTAGAAACGCTTGAAGACGAACTGTGCTGTTGTTTTGTTTTGTTTTTTTTTCACCTGCTGTGCAGATCCCTGGCATAAGTTAGACACTCAACAATGCGGAGTGAGTGGTCCTTGGGAAATAAAGGTCCAGTATCTGTCGGGAGAGAAACTAGCAAATCTAATCTAACCTAACTGCCCTATGTGACTTAACCCTCGGAGGGTTGCCTGGGATAGAGACCCCTTAAGTGTTTGCATTGTCTTTATCTTTCCATGCTCTTCGAAATGTGGCTCTTCCTTTCCTAACCTTGTGGATTGTTTCCTCCTCCCACCTTGTTCTCCCTCATTTCTAAAGTTATTTCCTCCAAAAAAGCCATTTTTATTTATTGCTGGCAGTGCTTTAACACACACTATTTTTTTACTTTATAATTTACACTGCCTGTCATTTTGGGAGGAAAAAATGGAAGCTTTTCCCAGCACCATAGAGCTTATAATCAAATTTGTGTGCAGCTGCAAGTGTACACTGACAGAACTAAAAAAAATTTAGAAATTTATTTTTTAGATTAAGATAGAATGGAAGTAGACAAAAGAAATACCAAAGAGGGAGCTGCAGTGCTGGCCACATGAGGAAATATTACCACAGAGCATTGGGAAGAATGAAAAGAGCCAGAAGGAAGGCCTTATCCAAACTTTCCAAGTATTTTATAGTGATAGTGAAAATATTCTCAAAGCCTACCTCCAACTCCTAGATTATACCAGGTTAAAATTCAAGTCTCACACCAATCCATAAGGAAACCCAGCCTTGCGAAACCTTGCTGCTATACTCAGTGTTTACTAACAGAAGGTGGGAAGGAATATGTACCAGCATGAAACTTAGTTCTTTTTTGGAATAGGTCACACCAAACTGCTCAGTAAAAAAAAAAAACTGAAGAAGTAAAACATAGAAAGTCTGTTTAAAGGACATCGATCCGTACTTTGACCACAGGTTATCTGTGAGCTTATTGCTGATAAGTTGTTCAGTGACAAGTCCTTCGATAAGGAGAATGCTAGCTAGCTTATCACTCTACCATGAGAAGAGCTAAAGAAGGAGGGCATAAATTATACTCTGCATGATTTAACTTAAATGAGATAAATTACACACCTCCCAGGAGCCAGAAATGCCTAAGAAACCCAGTAACAGCTCCTAAATGCCCTGACCATCTGGAATTTCTTTTGCACTACATCTAGCCTCAGGCCTTTGGCTGATTGTCTGAATGCTTGATTGGATTGGATGCTCTTGATTAGGATAAGAAACAGCCATGAACTACCATTACCACAACTCAAAGTGGATTCAGAGGCTCTACTAGAATGGGAGACAGGTCTAGAGCAGCCCTGGGGAAACTGATAGTCAAGGTCTTTAGTTTTAAATCTCAGTACTGACTGTAATTTATAAGATAGTGGGGGATCCCTGGGTGGCTCAGCTGTTTAGCGCCTGCCTTTGGCCCAGGTCTTGATCCTGGAGTCCCGGGATCAAGTCCCACGTTGGACTCCCAGCATGGAGCCTGCTGCTTCCCCCTCCTGTGTCTCCTCCTGCCTCTCTCTATGTCTATCATGAATAAGTAAATAAATCTGTAAAAAAAAAATTATAAGATAGTGTGCTAAGTGATGAAGGGACCAGAAAACTATATGAAATCATCCCTGCCTTATCAAAGCTTGCAGTCAAGTCAAGGAAACAAGACACATGTAATAACAGCCATTCACAGTGTGCTGGGTACTATGCTAGCCACTATACAGGTCATGTCAGCAAATTCTGACAGAAGCCCTCTTACAGGCATTATTATTACTTTGCCCATTTTACAATTAAACAATCCAGGAAGGGTTAAGGAGGACCTGCCATAAAGACCAAGCAAACCAGAGAGTAAGAATTAGAACCCAAGCTATCTGATTCCAGATCCAGTACTCATCAAGAAGAATGATTTGTTTTAAATTTACTGCCACAAACACAGATCTTATACTCACTTATCATGATACTAACTTATTCACTAATTTCTACCAGGGCTTATGTAGTAGTAATTCTAGAAAGGGATGAATAGATTATAGTTATCATCATTTTTATTAGTATAAGGAAATTTAATTGACTTCCATAAGAAATTACAAACAAAGCTGTTTTAGTGTTCATTTTTAAATTTCTATAGAAAAGGCTCAGAAATCAATAGAGAAGTATCTTTATTTTCTGATGGATACATCATATGAACAACTGGTGATGCAAACTGAACTTTTCATACCCAAACTCAATTTCCAGTATTGCAACTATTTGACTGAATATACAAAACTTTGTTTTCTGCCTCAGCTTTTTCAAAATCAAATAAAACCCTTATGCACACCTTATTTGTGTGCCACATTTCCAAAGAATTGGAACTATAGAGGTATATTTTCATTAAAACCTGTTTAACAACAACAACAACAAAAACCTGTTTAACACAGGGACGCCTGGGTGGCTCAGCGGTTGAGCATCTACCTTTGGCTCAGGGTGTGATCCTGGAGTCCAGGGATCAAGTCCCATGTCGGGCTCCCTGCATGGAGCCTGCTTCTCTCTCTACCTGTGTCTCTGCCTCTCTCTCTGTGTCTCCCATGAATAAATAAATAAAAACTTAAAAAAAAAAACCTGTTTAACACAAAGCCCAGAGACAAATCAATTAGTTCCTATGAAACTGTCAAATCGCAAGTATGTTTGTGATGATATCATTTCCGTGTTTGACAGAGATCCCCCAAGAAAGGGCACTGTGTCCTGTACCCAAGCTAACCCCTTTAATTTGATCTACATTTGGTTTGTTATGGTGAAAAGCCACAGTTCCAAGTGGATGCACCCTGTAGGAAGTGCTTGAGCACTATTAACTCGCTGTGCAGTCAAGTGTAACCACAGTGGTATTCTCTTTTGGGCGCTATCATCATGCACATCTGCTTTGGGGCTGGAACTACTACCTTATTCTGCCTCTTTAAAAAAAAAAAAATTGTGATAAGTCAGCAAAAATAAAATAGATTTACTTTAGAGGACTAGCTCAGATACTAAATAATGATGGGTAAAATTCAGATTCTTACGATCAGTGATAGCCACTTAGTCTTAGAAATAATACTTAAATTATTTCCACTTCTCTCTAACTCCTGTGAATTGAGAGTGCTTTAGACATCTTTAAAATTTTTTAATAAGCAGGAAGAGTAAAATCATAGCATTTCTATCCCCAGTTGAGAGCAAATAGAATTTATCAAAGTAAATTCACCGACATGAAAATATAAAGATTAACAAGTAGTTGCTCACACTTAACAAAATGGTACTAAGTGCTATGGATCATTCCCAATGGTACAGAACATGAAATAATTGGGAGTAATCAGTATTTAGTGCCTTTTTGTTAAGTAGAGCTCTTGGTTCTTTTCTGTCTTTTTTAACTTAAGAAAAATAAAAACTTCTTGGAAACACCCCATTTCACCCCATCAAGGAAGTTTCCTTAGTAAGAAAGTTACTAATTCACTCATTGTTTTTCCCGATCTTTGATGCTGCAACCACTAAAAATGACAAGGAATACTAAAGAGAACACATAAACTAGGTTTTTAGACCTTTTTTTTTTTAAGATTTTATTTATTTATTCATGATAGACATAGGAGGAGAGAGAGGCAGAGACACAGGCAGAAGGAGAAGCAGGCTCCATGCAGGGAGCCTGATGTGGGACTCCAGGATCGCGCCCTGGGCCAAAGGCAGGCGCTAAACCACTGAGCCACCCAGGGATCCCCCCCCCCCACCTTTTTTTTTTTAATTTACCTTTCCCGCCTTCAGCTTTCTTGGTCTGGCAATGTCTTTGCATTCTGAATATGTTAGGGGGCATTTGAATCAAATGGAATGCATTTTTAACAGAATTGTATAATCGTTTCCCTTGATACTATGTACTTTCGGAAATTATTGTGGCACTTTCCTCCACCACTACCCCTAAGATCAGAAAATCAATAGATCATCTTTAAGACAAGAAAAGAAAAGAAGAAAAAAAAAAAAAAGACAAAAGTGTTTGGCCCATGCAGCCTAACCACAAATCAGCTATTGAGTTTGGCTAGACCTGTGCCATCCAGTGCAGTGGCCACTAGTCACACATGGCTATTTACATTTAAATTAGTTGTAATTAAAGAAAATGTAAAATTCTATTTCTGAGTCATACTAGTCACCTTTTTTTTTAAAGATTTTATTTATTTATGATAGACATAGAAAGAGAGGCAGAAACACAGGCAGAAGGAGAGGCAGGCTCCAGGCCGGGAGCCCGACGCAGGACTCAATCCTGGGGCTCCAGGATTGCGCCCTGGGCCAAAGGCAGGCGCCAAACCTCTGAGCCACCCAGGGATCTCCCTACTAGTTGCATTTTAAGTAACCAATAGCCACATGTACAACTGGCTGCTGCTTTGGATATGCTGGACTGGACTGTAGCATAGGACCATATCTTATTCATCTTTTTGTGTTCTCATCACCTACAACTGTACATGGTAGCCACTGACTAGACACTTGTTGGTCTGAGTTAAGCTCTCCTTCTCCTAGCTTAAGAAAAGGAAGCACATAAAACGTGTAAGTTGTGCAACTTAGGTATATGTATATGTCTCAAAGATTTATCCATAATTTGATTTGCTCCTCACCCATATTTGAAATGAGATCATTTAAAAGATATGTAATTACATTACATAAAATGTAAATTACAAATTACATTAAAAATGTAATTACATTTTTCAGCCAACTAAGCTATATTTTATACACTAGATATACCAAAATGCGTATGATTTAAATTTGTCAACCAATTGTATTAAATGAAGCACATCTATCAAAAGATTTCTTATTGTGAATATTTTTCAAACGTGAAAATTCTTCTCACAAAGTAGTCACTCTCTGACTTATCTCTAAGAATGCCATTACATTGGGGTACCTGGGTGGCTCAATTAGCTGAGTGTCTGCCTTTGGCCCAGGTCATGATCCCAGAGTTCTGGGATCAAGCCCCACGTCCTGCTCCCTGCTCAGTGAGGAGCCTGCTTCTTCCTCTGGCTCTGCTGCTCCTCCTCCCATTTGTGCTCTTTCTCTCAAATAAATAAATCTTTAAAAAAAGAATGCCATTACATGATCATCAGAATTTCCACTGAATTGAGAATAAAGCAAACAAAAGTATTTTTTAAAGGTGCTATCATAAGCATCCTATATTAAAAGTCCATAGGATAAATTTACTATTATTACTAATTATAAATAAATAAATAAATAGCACTGCATAGAACTTTACTATGTACAAAGCAGTTTCATATACATTGCCTGATTTGATTCTCACAGAAACATTGAAGTAGAGCAAGTCCTTACTGTCTCCTTTTGACAATGTTCAGAAAAACTAATCTTTTGTCTCTAAATTCCCATCTTCTTTCCAGTATATCAATGAGGACATATGAACTGTTATTTATGGGGATTAGTTTGGCATTGGAACTTTTAATTTTTCTGTCCTATTTGGATGGGACTACTTTCTTAGGAATATAATTTTGGGGCAGCCCGGGTGGCTCAGCGGTTTAGCACTGCCTTCAACCCAGGGTGTGACCCTGGAGACCCAGGATCAAGTCCCACGTCGGGCACCCTGCATGGAGCCTGCTTCTCCCTTTGCCTGTGTCTCTGTCTCTCTGTCTCTCTCTCTCTCTCATGAATATATAAATAAAGTCTTTAAAGAAAAAAAGGAATATAATTTTTAATTATATATGGATATGTAATATATATAAACACTGGTTCAGAGAAGACCCTCAATAAATACTGGCTAAATAAATCAGTGAATACATGTATGGTCCTGAAAACAGCTGACTATATGAATCAAAGTTGAATTTCAGAGAACAGAATTCATTCCAGTTAGTTTAAGCCAGAAGTATTAAAATACTTAAAGAATAATTGAGAGTATTAATGGAATGCTTTTCTTTCTTTCTTTTTTCTTTCTTTTTCTTTATATATATATATATGAGAGAGAGAGAGAGAGAGAGAAAGTGTTGGGAGGGGCAGGAGAAGAAAAGAGAGAATATTAGGTAGGCTCCATGCCTAACATGGAGCCTGATGTGAAGCTTGATCTCACGACCCTGAGATCACGACCTGAGCTGAAATCAAGAATCAGATGCTTAACTGACTGAGGTACCCGCGCACCCCCAATTTTGCATTCCTAACAAGCCCCCAGGTGCTGCTGCTGCTGATGTGAAGACTACATTTTGGATACCAGCATTTTAGATAAGTCTTCTCCAACTCAGCTGCCAAAAGAATGGATTGTGCCAAGGCAATGATTCCCTTCAACCCTTGGGACAGCTAGATGAGGCCAGGTGCAGGCATTTTCAAGGCCGATTGGCCCCAACTTCCATCAGTGTGCCATATGAGTACTAATATTTTCTACATGTGCTGTGATGTGGGAAGCATTGAAGTCTTTGAATAAATATGTCTGTTATTGAGTCTTTGTCAAATATTGGCCAATACATGTACTCTTTTCGGAATCCTTTATTAGTAGCAGATTTTTTAAAAAAATATTAACTATTCCTGCAACAAATTTAGAGAACTAAAGATAGCTTGGGGTTCCCCAGGTGGTTCAGTTGGTTGAACATCTAACTCTGGATTTCAGCTCAGGTCATGATCTCAGGGTTGTGGAATTGAGCCCCGCATCAGGCTCTGCACTCAGCCTGGAGTCTGTTTGAGATTCCCTTTTACCTCTCCCTCTGCCCCTCTCCCTGCTCACTCTCTCTAAAAATAAGTAAATAAATCTTAAAAAAAAAAAAAAAGGGAGAGAGAGAGAGAAAGGGAGAGAGAAGGATACCAGGGTGGCTTAGTGTTTGAGCATCTGCCTTTGGCTCAGGGTGTGATCCCAGGTCCAGGATAGAGTTCCACATCGGGCTCCCTGGAAGGAGCCTGCTTCTCCCTCTGTCTATGTCTCTGTCTCCCTGTCTCCCTCTCTCTGTCTCCATGAATAAATAAAATCTTTAAAAAAAATTTTTTTAAAGAGAACTAAAGATAGCTATAGTCAACTTACATATCACCAAGTCAACCCTTATAATGAAGATTTACAGTGAGAAACGATAGTAATAGGGCACTTGAGCAGCTCAGTTAAGTGTCCAACTCTTGATTTTGGCTCAGGTCATGGTCTCAGGGTCATGAGATGGAGTCCTGTCTTGGACTCTGAGCTGGGCATGGGCATGGAGCTTGCTTAAGAGTATCTCTCTCTTGGGCAGCCCCAGTGGCTCAGCGGTTTAGCGCTGCCTTCAGCCCAGGGTGATCCTGAAGACCTGGGATCGAGTCCCACGTCGGGTTCCTGGCATGGAGCCTGCTTCTCCCTTTGCCTATATCTCTGTCTCTATCTCTGTGTGTCTCTCATGAATAAATAAATAAAATCTTTAAAAAAAGTATCTCTCGCTCTTGCTCTCTCTCACCCCTTGCCCCTTTCCAACCCCCCCATGCACATGTGCACTCTCTCTCTAAAAAGAAAAAAAAAAGAAAAAAAAAAGATAAAAGATGGCTTCAGCTCTTCTGCTAATGACATCAAAATGACCATAGGAAGGGAGAAGAGAAAAAAGTCCATCTGCTTGATTGTTTCTATATTGTGCAATGTTTGTTTTTTGTTTTTTGTTTTTTGTTTTTTTCAGAAAAGTGGCAATTTATAAAAATGATATTTGGAGTTGTTTCTTCATGAATGCCAATGTTTGCAATTTAAACACAGAATATTTATTTATTTATTTATTTATTTATTTATTTATTTATTTATTTTGGTCATACAGACAGTAAAACAAACTCTAGGCCTTTTAAAATAGGTGAGGCAATAGTTCTACATAGTCAAATTGAATTCTTTTCACAAGCAGCAACATTTCAACCACTCCTTAAATTCCTTCTCGGCCCCCAGCTTTTCAGCCTTATCAACCAGGTAAGTGGAACACTAAAGGTGTATTTGTTGGATAAGAAGAGAGAAAATGTTGTAGCCATTAGCCTTACATGGAGAGCAACCATGTGTGCCCTTGATGTGGGGTTCTGAATGGTTGGGACACCATAGCTATTGTATGCTCAGTGTAAGAGGGTGAAGAACTAAGATCAACAAAGATAAGTTTCACCCACTTCCACAACTTTAAGTGTGCCCAGTGTTTTTGGGAAAGACGATTGCCAGTCACCTCCAGATTACCAAGCCCCAGTCTTAGAGATTCAAATAAAAGAAAGAGAAGAATGAGTTAAAGAAGATAAATGATCTTGGAGTGCCTGGGTGGCTCAGTCAGTAGAGCATGCGACTCTTGATCTCAGGGTCTTGAGTTTAAGCCCCACACTGGGCAGAGAGCCTACTTTAAAAAAAAAAAAAAGGACAAATAATCTAGTAATGAAATGGGTTGAAGTATCAGGCCTGTATTGATTTCTGTTTACTTTAGTCCTGGTATTTTGAAAGGATCTAGTTGTGACATTCCAGCATCACGATTCAATACTGAGACAGAGGGCAGCCCCGGTGGCGCAGCGGTTTAGCACCGCCTGCAGCCCAGGGTGTGATCCTGGAGACCCTGGATTGAGTCCCACGTCGGGCTCTCTGCATGGAGCCTGCTTCTCTCTCTCTCTTTCTCTGTGTTTCTATGAATAAATAAATAAATAAATCTTTATTTATTTATTTATTTATGATAGTCACACAGAGAGAAAGAGAGAGGCAGAGACACAGGCAGAGGGAGAAGCAGGCTCCACACACCAGGAGCCCGACGTGGGACTCGATCCCGGGTCTCCAGGATCATGCCCCGGGCCAAAGCCAGGCGCCAAACCACTGTGCCACCCAGGGATCCCAAATAAAATCTTTAAAAAAAAAATACTGAGACAGAGGGCAGCCCTGGTGGCTTAGCGGTTAAACGCCGCCTTCGGCCTGGGGTGTGATCCTGGAGACCCGAGATTGAGTCCCACGTCAGGCTCCCTGTGTGGAGCCTGCTTCTCCCTCTGCCTATCTCTGCCTCTCTCTCTCTCTCTCTCTCTCTCACTCTGTCTCTCGTGAATAAATAAAATCTTTTAAAAAAAATACTGAGACAGATTCAATGATTCATAATCCAGTTGACTTCATTACCTCCTGGTAAAAAGATTATTAGTGGGTGGTTTTGTTTTTAAGATTTTATTTATTTTAGAGAATACGAGCAGCAGGGTAGGAGGGACAGAGGGAGAGAATCCCAAGCAGATGCCCCACCAAGTGCAGAGCTCAATGCAGGGCTCCATCACACAATCCTGAGATCACGACCTGAGCTGAAACCAAGAGTTGGACACTCAACCAACTGAGCCACCCAGGCACCCAATTCTTACTTTGAGATACCAACAACAACAACATCAATTCTTCTCTGCATTTTGGGCTGGTCTTAACAGTTACCTGACTAAAAACTACGTTCCCAGCTCCCCTTGCAGCTAGGTGTGACCTTGTGACAAAGTTCTTGCCAATGAAATATGAGCAGAAAGGTTGGTGGAACTGCTGTGTCATTGCTTAAAAAGAAATGGTTTGCCCTCTATGTTCTCTTTCCCTTCTTGCATCCTAGAGTATAGACATGGGACTGAATCAGCTTCTACCAAGCAGAACATGTAAGAGATGGCAGGGCAACCAGACTGAAGGCACTAGGTCCCTGGATGAGTTTTGTGGAGCAAAGTCACTCCCCAGCCTGAACCACATACTTCCAGACTGTTACATGAGAAAGGCAAACTTCCATTTTGCTTTTTATGCCTTATTTTGGGATTTCTTGGTGATGGCAGTTTCTAGCCTATACCTAACATATCTCTGGTAGACCCTCCAGGGAGGGAAACAGGATTGCTGGAGACCACAGCTTGAAAGAATACTTCACATATTCTTTTATACTTTTCAATTTTGTGGCATATACACTATTCCCTAGTTATTAAAAATTCATCAGTCAGTTCATTAATTTGTTAGTGCCTTTGTATCCCTGTTAAATTAAACAAAAACAAGTATTATCTTACTAGAGAGTGTTTTTCCGTCCTGGCTAAGAGAAGGAGGCATGTTGTTTGTCCCCAGATCTTCAATATCTTGGCTCTACCACCAACTTTAGCAGATATTCCTAGAAGCTGTGCTAGCAGGAGCAACAATCTAAATCATTAAGTGTAATGAGAACTAGGAACCAAATGCCACTATGAGTGCTACTGGTTTTATGGGAACACAATGCTTTCTATGCTGTCACCTGCCCCAGTAAAGTCAGTCACATTCAGCTAGTTGCTTCAAGTGACTACTCCTACCCCATCTGTCCATCTAACAAATATTGATCATGCATATAACTTTATAGTGTACCCCTACTCGACCCCATGGTAGACACTAAGGAAAGGAAGATGAATAGGACACTGTCACACTTCTCTGTGTCTATGTCAGTACTTCTATTCTTAATGAAGGCTAAAATATAGGATTATCCCTCCCCACTTATGTGATACTTCAAGAAACAGTGGCAGGGATGCCTGGGTGGCTCAGGGTGTGATCCCAGGATCCAGGATCGAGTCCCATGTCAGGCTCCCTGTGGGGAGCCTGCTTCTCCCTCTGCCTATGTCACTGCCTCTTTCTCTCTGTGTCTCTCATGAATAAATAAATCTTTTAAAAAAAGTGGCAAATATAAATTGGGTAAAGAGATATCCTCTTTGCCCCTCAAATATCACTGTATATTCAAAAAACCAAAGCTGTCAGATATAATCCTCTCTCGGCACCATCACTTCCCACTTACAAAATTATAGCATTAGAAACTGCGGTAAAAAAAAAAAAAAAAAAAAAAGTGGGGAACCCTGGGTGGCGCAGCGGTTTAGCGCCTGCCTTTGGCCCAGGGCGCGATCCTGGAGACCCGGGATCGAATCCCACGTCAGACTCCCGGTGCATGGAGCCTGCTTCTCCCTCTGCCTGTGTCTCTGCCTCTCTCTCTCTCTCTCTCTCTCTCTCTCTCTCTGTGACTATCATAAATAAATAAAAATTTAAAAAAAATGTGGTTAAAGGCAAATTTTAATTCTGTTTGAAAAACCGATAATAATTAATGTATTTTGCCAAAGTTAATGTTTGTTAAGTTATGTATACCAGTTTTAAGAGTCATTAAGGTTATAACACCCTGGGGTGCCTAGATGGCTCAGTCAGTTAAACATCAGACTCTGGATTTCAACTCAAGTCCTGATCTCAGGGTTGTGAGATCAAAGTGTTGTGTCAGGCTCCACACTCTGCTTGAGATTCTGTCTCTCTCCTGCCCCTCCTCCACTCCCTCTGTAAAATAAAATAAATAAAATAAAATAAAATAAAATAAAATGATCTATAATACCCTTTATTAAGGTAATTTTACTCATGAGAATTTAATTCAAACTAATATAGAAGCCATATGTATGAAGATGCTCATAACATTATATCTAAGAGTGGGGACATCATTACCTAAATTATGATTGCCAGCTAGATGATATACGTGATAATTATAAAAATTTTATAAAAATAAAAAAGGATACAATAGTTGTTAAAAGTATAATACAAATGTGTGTGTGTACAGGGTTTCTCAACCTTGCCACTATGGACATTTTGGATTGGTTAATTCTTTTTTTGAGAGGGAGCTGTATACTGTAGTCTTCTTGTTCATCTATTGGAAACCCAATAGATGCCAGTAGCCCCTACCTGCCCCTAGTAGGGACAATTAAAAATATCTCCAGATATTCTCAACTGTCCCCTGCAGGGCAATCTTCTCTAGTTGAGAATCATTAGTAGATGAACTATACATATAGTGCATATTCTGTGATCACAGTTATATAATATATTTGCACATACGGATAAAGGTGGAAGGAAATTTAGAAAAACTAAAAAGACATCTTTACTAGAGTGATGAAGTTATTGAAGCTTTTAAACATTCTTTTTAATATTTTGGCAAAAAGAGGTTCTTGCGTGGTGCAGTTAAGCACCTGATTCTTGGTTTTGGCTCAGGTGGTGATCTCAGGGTTATGGATTGAGCCCTGAATTTGGCTTCTCACTCAGCACCGAATCTGCTTGGGTTTCTCCTCCCTCTGCCCCACTTGCTCATGATATCTCATTCTCTCTCTCTAAAATAAGTAAATCTCTTTTAAAAATATTTTTGCAATAAAACATTAAGAGAGTTAAAATTGAGTATTGTTAAAATTCATAAACTCTTCTAAGGAGTTTTAATCTAAAAATTATTATACATTTCATTATTAGAGATGATTTTCTTTTTTTTTTGTTATTTGTTTAAGTTTTTATTTTAATTCCAGTTAGTTAATATACAGTATTATATTAGTTTCAAGTATATAATGTAATGATTCAACAATTCTATACATCACCCAGTGCTCATCGTAAGTGTATTACTTAATCCTCATCACCCCCGTCTCCCATTCCCCTACCCTCTGGTAACCATCAGTTTGTTCCCTATAGTTAAAAGTCTGTTTCTTAGTTTGTCTCTCCCTCGGTTTTTCCCTCTTTGCTCATTTGTTTTGTTTCTTAAATTCCACATATCGGTGAAATCATATGGTATTTGTCTTTCTCTGACTGACTTATTTTGCTTAGCATTATACTTTTGAGCTCCATCCATGTCATTACAAATGCCAAGAGATAGGTTTTACCTTCCCATGATAGTCATATCATCAAAAGAAACTTTATTTAGATGACTGCAATATCATTTTTTAAAAGATTGATTGATTGATTGATTGATTTAAGAGAGAGCCTGAAAGCACAAAGCAGTTGGAATGGCAGAGGGAGAGGGAGGACGTGAGGCTCCATCCCAGGACCGCAGGACCATGCCCTGAGCTGAAGGCTGGTGCTTAACTGACTGAGCCACCCAGTCAAGGAAGCCAAACTGATATATTGATTCAGTTGGGGAAGAAGGACACAATGACCCATTAATAGTGGACATGATTGTCATTCTGCAGAATGCTGCCTGGAGCTAGCCCACAATCAGAATTGCCACTGATTTCAGAAGAAACTTTGTACAAGAAGAAAAAATGAATTCAGAATTATTTCATCATTGATCCCCATGATTTGAGTAAGAACTTAATGTATGTGGCTTCAATGGGAAAGTTACTGAAAATATTTTGACAATGCCCAATGTTATAAAAAAAATGTATTAGGGATTACAACATCTAACATTTGCAGGATACTTTTTTAAATTATTTTTTTAAATTTTTTTTATTTATTTATGATAGTCACAGAGAGAGAGAGAGAGAGAGAGTGAGAGAGGCAGAGGGAGAAGCAGGCTCCATGCACTGGGAGCCCGATGTGGGATTCGATCCCGGGTCTCCAGGATCGCGCCCTGGACCAAAGGCAGGCGCCAAACCACTGCGCCACCCAGGGATCCCCATTTGCAGGATACTTTACAGCACTTCTTCTCTTATATAATAGATGTGAGCACAAGAAATAGAACCTCACTTATGAACATGTGCTGAGTAATAGAGTAAGTATATAATATAGTGTAAGCTACTCTAACCCTGTAAGATTGGGAAAGAATAAAACCATTGTCAACATTTATATAGCCACTCTGTTTTTGCTCCACTAGTACAGATGATTTAAGATGATTTTTTTTAAAATCTCAATGACATTGAAAAGCAATCTGTCTGAGCGGCAGGTGATCTGGTGGACCTAAGCCTTGGCAGAGAGGGAGACCTTCTCCTGTTCTGGGGCATATATTTGAATCTGTTAACAAATACATGAGTGTTTGACTCTTGACTTAGTGAGGTATGTTCGGAGACTTGGGGAATTTGGAGGTTGAGAAAGAAAGGAAAAGAGAGAAGATTGGGAGAAAGAATCTGGAAGAGCGGTGCAGAAGGCACGGCTTCTCACTACTCCACCTCTACTCTACCCCAACACACTGGGTCCTGTGCACTCATTAGATCCTTGCAAAAAGAAGTGTTAGAATCAGAAGCTGAAACTTTCTCGTGATACTTTGTTGGACTGAGCACATATCAGTACTGTTTTGAGACCCAGGTAGGAAAGGACAGAGTGGGATTGGGGCATTATCTTAATTGCTGGGTGGGTGGATCAAATCACACCTACCAAGTGCCTTGTAGGATTGGAGCAGCAGAAAAGCAGAATTTACATGGAAGGTCCTAGCTACAGGGTGGGCGCCTCCTTCAAACAGATTTTGAACAAGAAACTTCCACCGGGAAACTATAATAGAATCATTTCTGCTGGTACTATTATCACACCAAATTAAAACTTACTTAAAATGATGTAGCACAGGGGCACCTGCCTGACTCAGTCAGTGGAGCATGCAGCTCTTGTGGGGTTGTGAGTTCATGGAGTATGGAGATTACTTAAAAAGAATCTTAAAAAGAAATTATACAAAAAAAAAATCAGTTCAACGTTCATTTCAAAAGTTCAGAATGCTTTATATTGAATGTTGTAACCCCTGTTAGGGACCGTGCTGATCAGCACAAAAGGACAAGATTTTAATCAATCAGTAAATGATAGGTAAATGAACCTACAGTGGATATCTCTTGTTTTTAACAGTCTGGTTTCATGACTCTTTATATTAGAACTCTTCTTTCCTGTAAGGAACCCAGTCCCCGGTATCTCAGGTGGGGCTGAACTCTCTCATGGCCATTATGACAGATGTGTGCAAGAGACCAGGGCAGGCCAGCCAGAGTTCTGTTTCCTCGGTGTCTTTGCTTGTTTGTTTCAGAGATGTATATGTGACCCACCATAATATATCAGAATTTTTGGTTAGAATTGTTGGGATAGACTGTCCTCTTAGTTGGATTTGCTAAGCTGGGGATATAGGCATCTGGGACTGGAGAAGCCCAGAATGAAACTTGAAGAGATAAGCAGAGCTGGAGATAGGGAAACAGGCCTAATGACATTGTTGGAACCTCTGGATTCAGTTATGCCTGAAGCCAACTTTGTGTTGACTCCCCTATCTTCTACCATCTACTTTGGACTAGTAGGCTCAATTACTCCAGTCCCAAATCAATTTACCTGGCTCAACAGGAGTCAAAACTCCCATCATTTCCTAGTTCTAGGTTCCTGAGGTTTGCTTCCAGGCAATGGTGTCAATGAAACAACTGGTAAGGGCAGCCCCGGGTGGCTCAGCAGTTTAGCGCCACCTTCAGCCCTGGGTGTGATCCTGGAGACCTGGGATCGAGTCCCACATCAGGCTCCCTTCATGGAGCCTGCTTTTCCCTCTGCTTGTGTCTCTGCCTCTGTCTCTCTCTGTGTGTCTCTCATAAATAAATAAATAAATAAATATAAAAAAAAAGAAAGAAACAAACAACTGACAATAAGAATATGCAAGCACATGATTCTTTATTTTCATTAACTTTGGCCAAAGAGGAATGCCTGGCTCAGCTGTTAAGCATCTGCCTTGGGCTCAGGGAGTGATCCTGGGTCTAGGGATCAAGTCCTGCATCGGGCTCCCTGCAAGGAGCCTACTTCTCCCTCTATGTCTCTGCCTTTCTCTCTGTGTCTCTCATGAATAAATAAAATCTTAAAAAAAACCAAAAAACAAAAAAACAACTTTGGCCAAAGACAGGGAGAAAGACAGCAGTTTAGAAGTATCTAAAGCTCTCTCGAGCCTACAGGATGTAGATAATCCTTTTTATAACCAGAAATCATTTTCCTCATGATACTACTCTTATCTGTAATCATGTCACTTCCAAAAGTGCACTACCTCCAAGGTTTAGTTAGCTAGATTACCTGTGGCTTTGCTACTAATTGTTATTTTTTTTGCATGTGATCTTTGCCATTACCATAAAGAAAGTGTTTCATCATCAGAATACCTGGGGCGTGGCTGGCTCAGTGGTAGAGCATGCAACTCTTGATTCTCAGGGTTATGAGTTTGAGCCCCATGTTGGGTGTAGAGATTACTTAAAAATAAACTCTAAAAAGAGAAGAACACCCACAGGGAAAGAGAACATCACAACTTTAATGAAGCATGAACCAACCCAGGTCCAATCCCCACTGTGTTCTTGGCTCCTCTTGGCTTTGTATTCATAAAACAGACTTTTTGCAGTCCCTGCCCATCTCCCCCTTGTTTTGCCTCCTTCCAAAACTTTGGCTGACATGTTCAAATTTGCCCTAAATTTGCTATCTTAACTAATTTTATCTTTACTAACTGACACGGATAGCTTTTCTTCCTCCTACGTAATACATTCTCTCTCTGAATTTCTCTTTTAGACCAAAATTGTCCATTCAACCCTCTGGACCTCCTACCTTTCAGGAGCCAATAAATTCTTCTTTTCCTTAAGCCTGTTTAGGGAGGGTTTCTTTTGCTAAAAAGCAATTCTTGCTCCTGCCACAACATGCTGAATGCTGAACCATTAAACCCTTCTCAGGGGCTTTCATTGCAAGAGCCAGTTACTAGGATGTTTGCTATCATAATTCCTGAAATGAAGAAAAATATGGTAGAATGACCAGACACCTGTGCCTCCTCCCAAACACTAGTAAATTAATGGTAAAAGAATACAGTTAAAAAAAAGTATTAGCCCTCAACAAAAAAAATGGAAACAGAAACAAAGGCTCTTCAACAAACTATGGAAGATGAAAAGTGAAGGGAGAAGTAATAACTAACCTAACAGAATAGAGGAAGTTGAAATCCAAACATCTCAGAAGGGGGTTTCCAATGAATAATAAGCTAGAAACCAAGAGTCTCAGTGCTTGGACCACAAAAGGTACAAGTGAAGGTGTAACTCCAAAAGTAATGTGAATAATGAACTATAAAAGGAAAATGGTTGGACCTCTAGTCCCCAGTCCCCTTCTCAATGCTAAGTAGCCAGCAAAATACCACTCCATAGGAGAATGGAGGTTCATATTCTGGAGAAAATCCAAGAGACTCTGGATTTGAAGACTAAGCCACATGCAGGGTAAGGACAAGTCATCGAGTTGAAAACTGGAGTATCATATAAGTAGCTAATACTGACCTATGGGGAGCCTGAGGCATGTCCTTCTCCCCAGCTCACACCAATCAATTAGATTCTCCTCCAAAGAAACTAGACAGGTCCAGAGGGAGGACCTATAGACACTGATATTAGACAGTCCCCAAATAATAAGGCTGGTCAGGACCCAGTGATCTATAGCAAAGCCCTTAAAGCAATAAACCTTGTCAATGCACCCAGGGCCCCCAAAGAGCTTTCTTCATGAGTCAGTCTTAAAAATTAGTGGCCAGTCGGTGTCCATCGAAAGATGAATGGATAAAAAAGATGTGGTTTATGTATACAATGGACTATTACTCAGCCATTAGAAACGACAAATATCCACCATTTGCTTCGACGTGGATAGAACTGGAAGGTATTATGCTGAGTGAAATAAGTAAATCGGAAAAGGACAAACATTATATGGTCTCATTCATTTGGGGAATATAAAAAAAGTGAAAGGGAATAAAAGGGAAAGGAGAAAAAATGAGTGGGAAATATCAGAAAGGGAGACAGAACATGAGAGACTCCTAACTCTGGGAAACGAACTAGGGGTGGTGGAAGGGGAGGTGGGCGGGGGGGGGGGTGACTGGGTGATGGGCACTGAGGGGGGCACTTGAGGGGATGAGCACTGGGTGTTACTCTATATGTTAGCAAATTGAACACCAATAAAAAATAAATTTATAAAAAAATTAAAAATTAAAAAATTAGTGGCCAGCCAAATAAACCAGATATTTGAGAAAAACCTGCAACATGAAAGAAGTATGCCAAAACAGAAAAACGGAAGCCAGAGAGTCCTCAACTCTAGAAAGAGTAAAGTCTAGTTACAATCCCTGCTTCTGAGGATGTTTGATCAGCAGTGTTAGAACTACTATGGCCACAGAGTCTCATTGCTAAGATTACATTCAGTTGCAAGTAACAGAGAACCAGACCACAATTGATCAAATAGCAGTTTATCACATGAGAAGAAATTGAAGGTATTCAGCAATATCCTGCTAGAGTTCAAACTACGAATTTAGGGATCTTTGCTTTGTTTCTATCAACAGTGCCTAGAACAGCACATAGAATATATATATAGTAGGACTCAAAAAATATTTGTTAACTGAATGAATGAATCTCTTCCTCTCTTCTCCTTGCTCCCCTACTCCACCTTCCACCTCTTTTGCAGAAGAAAATCACAACATTTCAGGCATGTGAGGGATTGTCCCTTAGTTCCCATTCTATGCTACACATTGTCCAGCCAGCAAAGGGTATTATCAATCACATACAACTATCTGAATGACTAAACTTTTAAGAATTATGCCCAAAATGTGATGAAGAAAGAGAATTTGTACAGCCTTTACATCTGCCACTATTGCTGGTTGTTTTATAAATAAATCCTTTGTGACCACTCCCACCAGCAAATGCTCCTATGTTCTCTAGACTGAAGTTTCAAGGAGAAAGTGGAGTGGTTATGATGGACTGTGATTAGAAGACCAAATAGGGGGCAGTCCAGGTGGCTCAGCGGTTTAGCGCCGCCTTCAGCCCAGGGCATGATCCTGGAGACCCGGGATTGAGTCCCACATCAGGCTCCCTGCATGGAGCCTGCTTCTCCTTCTGCCTGTGTCTGTTCCTCTCTCTCTCTCTCTCTCTGTCTCGTGAATAAATAAATAAAATCTTAAAAAAAAAAGACCAAATAGGACACAGCTCTGAAGTGGGGCATTTTTAAACAGCTGTTTTGATGTAGCCAGGTCCAAACGGCCTGTATAAATGTAAAATCACTATTTTAAAAATATACCAAGTAATGGATGCAGCAGACATTCTTAACTGTTGCACTATTATTAAGACGTTATTTTCAAACTTAATGATGATTCTGGGAAAGGAGAATAATGGATCCTGTTTTATATATATATATATATATATATATTATATATATACAGTCTAATATATATTAGATCAAAATCAAAGATAACTAATCATGAGGTCCACAGGATATAGAAGTATCTATCCTCTAGTCTAGAATAGTATTTCTCACCATTTTTCTTTAAAATCTTTCTCCTCGGGATCCCTGGGTGGCGCAGCGGTTTAGCGCCTGCCTTTGGCCCAGGGCGCGATCCTGGAGACCTGGGATCGAATCCCACGTCAGGCTCCCGGTGTATGGAGCCTGCTTCTCCCTCTGCCTGTGTCTCTGCCTCTCTCTCTCTCTGTGACTATCATAAATAAATAAAAAAAAATTAAAAAAAAATAAAATAAAATCTTTCTCCTCTTTCAGTAAATACAAGAATCTCAGCTCCTGCAGAAATTCATTTCTTACCACCCAAGGAGACTTTGTCAAGATTTACTTTCTTCAGTTACAATATGAAATTTGTTTTAACTAGCCGATCAAAAGTCTCTTAGGCTCAGCTTTTGAGCAGCCTCTTGGATAACTCAGTCATGAAGGTAGACACTCAGTGACATTCTGAGGATGGTGGTTCAATAATGGGGGATGGCAGGGTAGAAGGAGAGGGGGACCTCAGATCCAGGTGGTATCCAGGATCCTTGCTAGTCTCTGCTATGAAAGGACTGATTTCTCAGGACTCTTCTCCCTGCCTGATGGATCCTGAGTGCAAATGTTCCTTCCTCTCTGGTCATATTGGGTATTGTGCTGCCATCACTGATGGAATTGCTCATTTTGTCCATTTGTTTTGAGACCTAAAATCTCTGTGTATGTGGTTCTTCATCCCAGCACAGGCATCTATTCAAGGGTGTACTGCGACTTGAACTCACAAGTTTCCAACTCACATCATGTCCTCAGGCCCCTAACTGCACAGGGCGTGTTCTGGGATGCCTTTTCAGGGACCACGTGTTACTCTGGCTATACCCTCATGAATCCTACTGAATTTCTGGCTGCTACAGAAGAGAAGAGCTTCTCAAAGATCTCACAGTGTTTTTTCCTGGTCTCTAGCTAAGCGAAGATGAGAGCTTGGGGTGGCCATGAGGGGACAGGGACTTCAGAGAGTTAGAGTGAGTAGATTCATGGTGATGTCCCACATCCACCTCTTCAGCCCTCTTCTCATGGAAGATTGTCACTGGCCAAGGAAGAGAGAAGCTGAGAGAGCAGGAAACTTTGCTTTTCCCTCCTGGTCTCAGTCTCCAGTAGCTGCCCATCCATCTTGAAAGGCCTCATTTACTTCTCAAAAAATGTTCACTCTTATCAGAAGTTTTTTCTTTTTTTAAAGATTTATTTTATTATTTGTTTGAGAGAGAGAGCACAAGTGGTGTGGGGTGGAGAAAGGGAGAAGGAGAGAATCCCAAGCAAACTCTGCGCTGAGCATAGAGCCCAACGAAGGGCTCCATCTCATTGCCCTGAGATCATGACCTGAGCCAAAACCAAGAGTCAGATACTTAACCAACTGTGACACTGAGGCACCCTGTCAGAAGAGTTTTTAAAAACATGAGTCAAAACTCTTATGTGGTCCTATCCCTCAGGTGCTTTGTAAGCATCTCTCATAACTCATGCAGCTTGCATTTGGTTTAAAAATTTGTAATTTAAAGAGCTCTGTCCATCAGCATTAAAAGATATGTAAACTAAACATGGAAAAGTAAAAATGATTAATTTGTTATGGTTCTGGAATTATGGGTGGTTTTCACTCAGTAGTTTTTATTTATATCACTATTACATAATGATGTTTATGAATTTTTTATGCTTTAAGAAAAAAGGCTAAAAATTGTTGTCATCTATAACCCAGCTCCAGAGACTGATTCCCAAGTTAGCCTAGTTCATCTCTGAATTAATCTCTTGAGGATCTGAGAACTCTATAGTGTCACACAGAACACCACCAACTTTACATGGTTATAGCAACATACTTTTAAACCACTTGAGGATGTTTTATGTATCATATACAACATGAAATACAGTTTTAAAATGATAAGTGTACAAGAAAAAAAAATGATAAGTGTTAAACCTTTGAAATGTAATGTGCTCAGAAACAAAATCATACAAAAATCAGTTGTGTTTCTATGTACCAACAGTGAAATATCTGAAAAAGAAATACAGAAAACAGTCCCATTTATAATGGCATCAAAAACAATAAAATACTCAGGAACAAATGTAACCAGGTGAAAGAGCTGTACTTGGAAAACTGTAAGACTTTGATGAAAGAAATTGAGAAGATACAAATAAGTGGAAAGATGTCCTGGGTTAATGGATTGGAAGAACAAATATTATTAAAATGTTCACACTATCTAAAACCATCTAAATATAAATTCAGTGCAATCCCTATCAAAATTCCACTGGCATTTGGCATAGGTCGCAGATTTTTTTTTTTTTAAATCCTGATATTTGTACGGAACCACGAAAGACCTAAAATAGCCAAAGCAATCCTGGGAAAGAAGAACAAAGCTTTAGGCATCATCTGCCTTATTTCAAATTTTATTACAAAGCTATAGTAATCAAAACAATATAGTACTGGCATAAAAATAGACACTTAAACCAATGGAACAGAATCAAAAGCCCAGAAAAAAAAAAAAAAACATGTATCTATGGCCAACTAATATTTGACAAGGGAGCCAAGAATACTCACTGGGAAACGGACAGTCTCTTCAATAAATAGTGCTAGGAAAACTGAAAAAACAATCATGAAAAAGAATGAAATTAGATCCCTTACATCACTAACAAAAATTAATTTGAAATGGTTTGAAGACTTAAAGATAAGGCCTAAAACTATAAAATTCTTACAGAATAAAACATAGAGGAAAAGTTCCTTGACATTGGTCCTGGCAATGACTTTTTTTGGATATGATACCAAGAGCGCAGGCAACAAAAGTAAAAATAAACAAGTGGGACTACATCAAACTAAAAAACTTCTGCCAGCAAAAGAAAATATCAACAAAATGAAAAAGCAATCTATTGAATGGGAGTAAATAGTTACAAACCATCTATGTAATAAGAGGTTAAAATCCAAAATATATAAAGAACTCCCACAACTCAATAGCAAAAATAATAATAATAATCAGTTTCAAAATGGGTAGAGGACCCGAATAGACATTTTCCAAAGAACGCATACAGGTGACCAACAGGTACATGAAAAGATGCCTGACAATACTAATCAAGGAAATCAAATCACAACCACAGTGAGATACCACTTCACATCTGTTAGCAAGGCTATTTTCAAAAAGACAAAAGAGTTAAGTGCCAGGGAGGGTTTGGTGAAAAGGAGGGCACCCTTGTGCACTGTTGACAGAAATGTAAATTGGTACAGCCAATATGGAAAAATGTTGGAGGCTCCTCAAAAAAATAGAACTAACCATATGATCCAGCAACGCACTTCTGACTATATATCTGAAGGAAACAAAATCACTGTCTCAAAGAATCATCGGTACTTCTATGTTCACTGCAGCATTATTCACAATATCCAAGACACAGAAACAACCTAAGTGTCTGTGCACAGATGAATGGGTAAAGAACACACACACACACACACACAGAGAGAGAGAGAGAGAATACAGCCATGAAAAAGGAAGTTCTGCCACTTGGCACAACATGGATGGATCTTAGGGCATTATGCTAAGTGAAGTAAATCAGAGAGAGAAAGATAAATACTCTGATTTCTCAGATACGTGGAATCTAAAGAAGCCTAACTCCTAGAAAGGGTGGTGGTTGACAGGGCAACGTGGGGGAAATAGGGAGATGGTGATCAGAGGGTACACACCTGCAGGGATAAGATGAATACATTCTGAGGCCCTAATGTACAGCACGGTGACTATAGTTAACAATACTGTGTTATATACTTGAAAGTTGCTGAAAGAGGAGATCTTAAGTATTCTCACCACACACATATACACACAAAAGGTAACTTTGTGAGGTGATAATGGATGTATACATGTATCAAATCATCACCCTGCACACTGTAAACTTATACAATATTATATTTCAACTACATCTCAATAAAACTGGGGAGAGGGAATGATGTGCTTGCAGAACTCTTTTTTGAAGACCCATTTTACATTTTTTTTTTAAAGATTTTATTTGTTTATTCGTGAGAGACAGAGAGAGAGAGAGAGGCAGAGAGAGAAGCAGGCTCCCATGCAGGGAGCCCGACGTGGGACTCGATCCCCGGTCTCCTGGATCAGGCCCTGGGCTGCCGGCGGCGCTAAACCGCTGAGCCATCCAGGCCATTTTACATTTTTTTTTTTTTTGATGCTGATCATTAACAGTCCCACATGGACATGCTAACTGCCAGTTAACTAGACAGAAAGTTTCCTTAGGGAAAGGAAAGGGTGTCAGCAGCAATACCATCTGCTAATTTACCAATGATCATTATTCTGATTACCTGTATTTAACAATTAGCAGTCTAAACCAAGGGTTCTCAAACGGGAATTGGGCTCTACTAAAACCAGGAAACAGGGAGCAGCCGGGTGGCGGTAGGAGCCGTTACAGGAGCCAGAGCTGCTGATTAAGCTGATCAAGATGACAACCTCCCAAAAGCACCGAGACTTCGTGGCGGAGCCCATGGGGGAAAAGCCAGTGGGGAGTCTGGCTGGGATTGGTGAAGTCTTGGGCAAGAAGCTGGAGGAAAGGGGCCTTGACAAGGCCTATGTGGTCCTTGGCCAGTTTCTGGTGCTAAAGAAAGATGAAGATCTCTTCCGGGAATGGCTGAAGGACACATGTGGTGCCAATGCTAAGCAGTCCCGGGACTGCTTCGGGTGCCTTCGAGAGTGGTGCGACGCCTTCTTGTGAGGCTCTCTGGATAGCCCCCAGTCCCAAGTCCCAGCGTGGAGTCTCCCGAGTTTGCAGCTGCGTGGGAACTCCTCCCCTGTCCTCTACAAAGGAAGAGATTGCTGTTGTTGTACTCACTTCTGATGTACTTCAAGGTCTTTGGGAGTTCTCTTCCTCTCACCATTTCAACTTTTTTGAAATTCTCACTCTTGCATGCATCTCCCCACTCCTTCCCCCTGCCAGTTTCATGTCAACAATTATCAGCTTTACTGAGTGAGTTCCTGGCCCTTCCCTCACCCCCACCCCCACTAGTCTGGTCTGTTTTATGCTATTTGGCTCCTTTTTTGGCAGAACAGTCACTGTCCTTGTAAAGTTTTTTAAATCAATAAAGTCAGTGGCCTTCAAAAAAAAAATAAAATAAAAAAATAAAATAAAACCAGGAAACATGCCTCTGAGCCTTTGGCAACCATCAAGCCACTCCTGTTAACAACTTCCCTCACAACCTTCACAGGTCCCCAGACCCCCAAAAAGCCAAGGGGCCAGCAGCAGCCTCTTCTCTGCTTTGGTCTGGGGTCCCCTCTGGAGAGACACTTGTACCACGCCCTCCCTCTCAGCTCCCACGCAGGTCTCCCCGTAACCTAAAACTTTCACGGAGGTGCTTAGGAGGTAGAGATCTCCACATTGGGTAGTGACAAGCCCAGGAACATATCTGAATCTTAGTGGCAAGTCATGTTATAGTGGTGTCATATAATCCTTTGTAGCTTCACAAAGTGTCCTGTACTCTTATATTTGCAGCCTAACTGAAAAAAAAATCAGTAATAAAAATAGCATCTAATGTATTGAGAATGTGCCACAGTGCCGAGTACTCTGTTAAACACTCCACATTTATTAATTCACGTTATCCTTAGAGCAATCCTGGCAAATACTCTTACTATCCCATTTTACCAACATGAAAAGTGAGGCTAGGAGGTTAAATAACTCGCCTAAAGTTACACAGCTAGTAAATAATTGTTAGAATTGGGTTTTCTTACATTGTAAGCAAGAGAAAACCACTTGAGCTAAATTCAGGTCCATCCTCCTACACAAAAAGGAGATTTAACAGAGGCTATTACCAGGAACCCAAGGGTCAGGAACATCAGGCATCAAGATGGAATTGAATCAAGAATTGGAAACCTATTACGAACAATGTGAATGCCCAGAATTCATGTGAGGGTATGTTTGTGATTAGTAGGAGTTCATCTCTCTCTTCCTTTCCATCTTCCTTAAGATCTCTTGCCTTATTCTCGGCCTATCTTCCTCCTTCTGTTTCATTCTTTTCTATGCTCCAGGCATAGCCTCTGCTGCTCCGTATGTGCATAGCCAAATATAGTTGCCCCCATCATAGCTTGCAAGTCTACTTGTTCTTAAGTGGGAACAACTCTCAATATTAGGAGAGAGAATTTGATTAATCTTGTTTCCTCCTTTGATCCAATTAAATATGTCCAGTCAGCTATGGGCGTTCTCAGAGGAGGCTGTGGTCTGGGAACATTTCCCAGACCAAAATGTGTATTCCCCAGTGCTTGAGATAGGATTAGAACCCAGATCTTTCTCACTCCAGAGCCAGAGTTCTTAACTACCATGTTATTCTAAAAGAATGAAAGTGAATACCTACGGGATTTCCACATTGCTAAAATCATAGCAAACAACATTTTATAAAGTTGATTTATTAAACTGGATGAAGATTCAGTACATTATTGCACACACTTTTGTGTATCTAAAACATTTCATCATTTAAAAAGCCAACGCATTTCAGTAGCAACAAGAAAACAAAGCACTTGCTCCCCAGTGGCTTCCCAAAGTTCCTAGTTTCACAAAATCAAGGAGCTTGAAGTGCTGCTGATGGACAACAAACCTCAATGGGCAGAGATTGCTCACAGTATCTTCCCCTAGGACCATGAAGCCATTATGGAAAGAGCAGCCCAGCTGGCCATCAGAGTCACCAAGCCCAATACCAGGCTACACAGCAAAGAAAGTGAATGGACAGATGGCTATGTGCACATCGTATTTGTGTTAATAAAACCGTAAAACTACAAAACAGAAAGACTTTCTTAAAAAAGCCAAAGCATCATAAAACATTGATTTTTAGAAAAAAAATCAAAAGGTGCTTGGGTGGCTCAGTTAAGTGTCTGCCTTTGGCTCTGGTCATGATCCCGGAATCCTGTGATCAAGCTCTGCATTGGGCTCCATGCTTAGTGGGGAGTCTGCTTCTCCCTCTCCCTCTGCCTCTCCTCCTTGCTTGTATTCTCTCTCTCTCTCTCTCTCTCTCTCTCAAATAAATAGATCATTTTTTAAAAAGGTGATTAAGGACTATCCTTTTTAGCAGTATAGTGCCCTAACTATTCGGAGTAAATTTCCCTGTAAAGAACACCTAAAAATACTGGATAAAGTATTTCTTTTTAAAAACATGGTTGCATATAAAGGAAATCCATGTGGGCCAGAGACAACCAGAGAAGTTAAGTGGTGAGTGTTTGCCCTGAGGCATCTAATGATCCCTGATGACCTAATACTTGAGCTTTTAATAAACTTCTTGAGTATGAGGGCTGCAGGAGAAAAGCTGGTCTTTCACAAAATGGGAGATCAGAACAGAAGCTCTCAATGCTACAATGCTCTATGATAACCCACTAAATGGATGATATAAGAAAAAAATTCACCTAGTGAAGTGCAACAGGAAAATCCTCATCTGTTTTAGCGCTGAGATCTCCAAACCACAAACCATGTATTATCACATGAATCCTGGATATTCTCCCTATATGGCCTGCAAACTTCGAATCTGAAAACAGCTAAAGTGGTCCTAGACTGCCAGTACTTCCAAGCACTTAGTAGGTTCAAAAAAATTTCTCTTTCCTGGGACACACTTTATATACCCAGGCTTTGGAGAGTCCCAGAAAGTTCCAACGAACATGACCTCACCACCATACATCAAAGTTACCAGAAACAACAAAGAGCGAAATCTACCTACCACAAATGCAAATGGAAAGGCCTCTTTTTTTCATAAGTAAGACATCATAAAGACATCAGTTCTCTCAAGGTGATATAGATTCTGTGCAATTTTGAATCATAACCCCTTCGGGTTCTTTCCATCGAACTTCACAAGTTTCTTCTAGCATTTTTTTAAATTTGTTTTTAAATTTTTATTTATTTTATGATAGTCACACAGAGAGAGAGAAAGAGGCAGAGACACAGGCAGAGGGAGAAGCAGGCTCCATGCACCGGGAGCCCGACGTGGGACTCGATCCGGAGTCTCCAGAATCGCACCCTGGGCCAAAGGCAGGCGCCAAACCGCTGCGCCACCCAGGGATCCCTTCTTCTAGCATTTAGATGGAAGAACAGGGTACCAAGTATAGCTAAGACACTCCTGCAAAACAGATACAGAGCTTTGTCCTACTGAATAATCAGATGCATTATAAAGCTATAATATTTAAAACTTTGTGATATTTACTCAGAGACAAGTAGACCAACAGAATAGACTAGATAACCCAGAAACAGGTTTACATGTAGAGACCTGAAATATAATAGAACTGGCACTGCAACAGGTTACAGAAACATGCATGCAATATGATTGCATGTATACAAAAGCTGAAAACAGGCCAAATCAAGCAATATATTATTTAGGGATACATAAGTTCCTGGTAAAATTATTTTTTTTAAGATTTTTGATTTGTTTTAAAGATTTTATTTATTTATTCACAAGAAACAGAGAGAGAGAGAGAGGCAGAGACACAGGCAGAAGGAGAAGCAGGCTCCATGCAGGGAGCCCGACGTGGGACTTGATCCCATGACTCCAGGATCACACCCTGGGCCAAAGGCAGGCCCTAAATCACTGAGCCACCCAGGGATCCCCCCCTTTTTTCTTATGGTTCAGTTTTGTTGGTTTGTTTTTTTTTAAAGTAAGTTCTACACCCAACACGGGGCTCGAACTCATGACCCTGAGACCGAGAGTCATATGCTCTACTGGCTGAGCCAGCTAGGCACCCCAAAAATTTTGTTTATTTATTCATGAGAGACACAGACAGAGAGGCACAGACACAGGCAGAGGGAGGGGCAGGCTCCATGCAGGGAGCCCTACCTGGGACTGGATCCTGGGTCTCCAGGATCAGGCCCCGGGGTGAAGGCGGTGCTAAACCGCGGAGCCACCCAAGCTGCTCTAAAATTATTTTTTTTCTATTTTTATTCCTAAAATTATTTTTAAAAGCAAAAAATGAAACGCAAACTTTCGCACCCCAGGGCTTAGGGAGAATAGGATTGGAGAGTTGCGTGCAGTTATCAAAAAAGTATTAGTAATGCTCTCCTTCTTAAACTGAGTGGGGAATACAAACTTGTTCAATTTATTATTAATCTTTAAACTGTACAAATATATATACTTTTTTGTTTTAATATCTCCATATTTTTAATTTATAAGATGACTTGAGTTCATTTTAAAAATCACTACATTTTTTTTAAAAAGTTGAAAATGCATAAATAATGCAGAATTAAAGTATCACTATTGTATACAGCTCATATAAATCCATCAGATAAATACTAAGACCATGTTAGTGGAACAGAAGTCAAGAGTCAATAAATTCAAATAAAAGGAAATATAAATACCAGATCAAATATGCAGAGTAAAAAACAAAGTTTCATCAACCTAGTAGTAAAAAGAAATTAAATATTTAAGTGCTGTCATGTCTTGAATTTTAAAAAATATTAAAAATATATTCATTTTTGGCACTGTACTGCTAATAGATAAATTAATAGAGTTTGTGAAAAGCAACTTATCAATACCTATCAAGAGTTCTGAAGTGTTGGGATCCCTGGGTGGCGCAGCGGTTTGGCGCCTGCCTTTGGCCCAGGGCGCGATCCTGGAGACCCAGGATCAAATCCCACGTCGGGCTCCCAGTGCATGGAGCCTGCTTCTCCCTCTGCCTGTGTCTCTGCCTCTCTCTCTCTCTCTCTCTCTCTCTCTCTGTGTGTGACTATCATAAATAAATAAAAATTTAAAAAAAAAAAGAGTTCTGAAGTGTTTATACTCTTTGGTTAAATAATACCATTTCTAGGAATCTTGTATAGAAATTATTCTTATACACCAGCAAGTATTTTTTATTACAAAGAGGGTGATATTTACTGAATGCTTATGCCATGCACCAAATATGGTGCTAAAATCATATGAAATCGGAGGTGTCAAAATCTCAATCTCACAAATAAGGAGACTTGGGCTACATTACTGCCCAAATTACTCAGCCGGCAGGTACTATGGCCCCATCCAAACCCAGGCAGTGTGATTCTATAACCCATATATATTTTTTTAATTTAATTTTTTTGAGAGAGAGAAAGAGAGCACAAGCAAGGAGGAGAAGCAGAGGGAAAGGGAGAAGCAGACTCTCCGCTGAGCAGGGAGCCTAATGCAGGGTTTGATCCCAGGGCCCCAGGATCATGACCTGAGCCAAAAGCAGAAGCTTAACTGACTGAGCCACCCAGGCCACCCTAGAATCCATATTTTTAAGTGCCACACTATACTGGAGCATTGCAGCATTGTTTCTAACTGTCAAAAACAAAACCGAACACTTCTTAACAATTCAATAAACAGCATAAGACAACTATTCATGGAGAAGAAATGAAAGGGAAAAAAAACTGGCAACAACCTTAATATCCAATAGTAGGCAAATAGCACAATAAAGTGTGGTACTATGTTTATGTGCAATAAGAGAAGGGAGATTACTCATTTCAGAAAAATGTCAGTACATGGGAGAATAGGCATCTTAGAAATGAAGAAATGTGGCATCATGGTTCAGTGCAAATGTATTACGGTTAAAATTAAACTAAAAATGAAACTCCTACTTATGGTAAATCAATAGCATCATCTTAGTAAGCAAAAGAGAGCACTTCTGCATTTATATTCTAATTTACTGTGAGCAGATAATACGTTCACATTGTCCAAACATCAAACAAGCATAAAAATATACACGGTAGAAGTCTCAGGCTTGCTCTGTCCCAATTCCAGTCAGTTATCATCCCTAAACCCAACACAGCTCATCAATAGTCTTTTGTTTAGTCTTCCATGGGATTGTTCCTGGTCAAAGAGGTCAACTTTTGTCTTCTTTTTTCTCACATTATAAGATACTAGATGCATATTTCCAGCAACTTGACTTTTTTTCATTTAGTCTATCTTTTTTTTAAATGTTTTTTTAAATTTTATTTGAGAGAGAGGCAGAGACACAGGCAGAGGCAGAGGGAGAAGCAGGCTCCATGCAGGGAGCCTGATGCGGAACTCGATCCCGGGTCTCCAGGATCACGCCCTGGGCAGAAGGCAGGCGCCAAACCGCTGAGCCATCCAGGTGTCCCTCATTTAGTCTATCTTGAAAATCTTTCTAAATCAATACAAAAAAGCACCTACTCATTCTTTTTAATAGCTGTATAGTATTCCAAAGTAATTGTACCATAAATTCTTTAACGAAGCCTATATTAGTTGACATTTGTGTTGCTTCCAATTTTTTGCTATTACCAAAAAATGCTGCAATGAATAATATTTCTTAGATACTATCTCTAGAAATCATTGTTAAAAGTGGAATGTTGGGGGGCACCTAGGTGGCCCTGTGGTTGAGCATCTATCTGCCTTTGGTTCAGGTCGTGATCCCAGGGTCCTGGGATCAAGTCCCTCATCAGCCTCCCCACAGGGAACCTGCTTCTCCCTTTGCCTATGTCTATGCCTCTATCTGTGTCTCTCATGAATAAATAAATAAAATCTTAAAAAAAAAAAGTGAAGTGCCAAGTCCGAATGTATACCAATTTATAGTTTTGATGTATCTTACCAATCCCTAATGCACTAAAACTTTATGCCATTAGGTCTTCCTACCCAGGAACAGGTCTGCTTTTCCATTGATCCCAGCCTTCATTTATGGAGGACAACACATTTTGGGCCCACTACGGGTTTTTTTTTTGTTTTGTTTCTAAGATTTTATTTATTTATTTGTGAGGGAGAGGGAAAAGTAGACTCCTCGCTGAGTAGAGAGTGTGTGTAAGGCTTGATCTCAGGACCCTGGGCTGATGACCTGAGCCAAAGGCAAATGCTTAACCGACTGAGCCACCCAGGCACCCCAGGACCCACTACTTTTCAAAACACAATGCATATACAAAAAACAAAACTAAACAAAACTATATATCAATGACTTCAGTTATGCAAAAAAAAAAATGAGAGAGAGAGAGGTTTGGTGAGGTAAAAAAAAAGTAGTTCATTATGTTAACAATCTATCAGGGCAGGTGGGATTATGAGTTACACGTGTTACCTCTGTAACTACTCTGTAGTCTTTTTTTTATCCTTTTCTGCATTTTTCAATTTCTTGCTTTAGTTTGTTTTGATACAGTGAGCATGATTAGTTTTTAAATAAGAGCTTTTTAACTAAATGTCATTTGCCTCAGTCTTTTGCCTTCAGTCTGCCAATGTGAGACAACTAAAGCAAAAACTTTTAAGTGACAGGCCTGGGGTCACATTAAACTACTCATCTTGGTGGGAGGACAGTTCAAGGTTCCTGCCTCCCAGCATGGGACCTCCCTCAACTTCCCATACTTCCCATACTTCTCTGAGTTATTTGGCAACTATGGAGGTTTTGGTTGCTTTGTAACGTTTGGGAAATTGGGATCCATAAATTTCATTCTGTTTTGATGTAGTATTTTAAGGCTTGATTTAGTGCTGCATTTTGATACAACTCTAGACTGTGTTTTTGTTTTGTTTAAGATTTATTTATTTATTTTTGAGAAAGAATGAGAGAGCTGAGGGGTGGGGGTACAGAGGAAGAGGGATAGGGAGAGAAAGAGGCTCAAGCAGGCTCCCTGCTGAGCACAGAGCCCCACACAGGACTCCATCTGAGACCCTGAGACCATGACCTGAGGAGAAATCAAGACTCTGTCTGTCTGTCGGTTAGCAGACTGAGTCACCCAGGTGCCCCTAGGCTGTGTTTTGAAAATGATGTCATCACCAATATTCCTGCAATAAATGTCTCCTGAAAACCCCAGGTATCCTCATCATTTTCCTGAAAACTGAGCTGAATGCAGTTCAATCTGGCCAACTCTCACTGAGGCACATTTTCATTTCTCAAATGTCCACCTGGCTCTTCACACGTGATGTCTGCCTGCACTATAAAAAAAATATCAGGGAATCCCTGGGTGGCTCAGCAATTTAGCGCCTGCCTTTGGCCCAGGGCGTGGGATCGAGTCCCACGTCGGGCTCCCTGCATGGAGCCTGCTTCTCCTTCTGCCTGTGTCTCTGCCACTCTCTCTGTGTGCCTCTTATGAATAAATAAATAAAATCTTTAAAAATATATATATCATAAGGCTTTTGCTTGGCAAAATATGGCCCAGTTTTATGACCAATAACTGAGGCAATAAATACACTGGAAATTCTACATTTCCAGGAAAGACATCATTTGATGGAAAAGGTGATGCGTGGTAGAGGATAGGAAGCAGGTGGAACCAGGCATATGTGGGGTTTCTAGAAGCCTGAAAAGGAAGCACAAGTCTGCAGTTATACCATGATTTTTTTTTCCTTTTTTTTTTTTTTTTTTAATTATAAGTAGGTTCTACACCCAATGTGGGGCTGGAACTCACCACCCCAAGATCAAGAATCATATGCTCCACCAACTGAGCCAGCAAGGTACCCCTATTTTTTTCTTTCTTTTTTTCTTTTTTCTTTTATGTAAGCTCTACACCCAACATGGAAGAAAAAAATATTTTATTTGAAATCTCAAATTAGTCAATAACTTTTCAAAGTAATAAGATGTAGCATTATTCACCAGGGGAAAAAAGCAAGATAAATCCAAGAAAAATTGGCCCTGAGAGTTAGGTACTTTGAGATGAAATTGTAAAGTGTCTAGGTAAAGCAAACCCCCTTTTTGTTCTTACAGCATCTTATATCAAGGGATAAATTCATGAAAGACCAATCAAGAAGCAGCTATATCCTTGCTCTGACTTTGACCTTTCTCAGAGAAGAATGTGTTTTTGCTCAAATAAGAAAAGAATCTATTAAGGTCATGCTATACTTGATTTTTATCTTTTAAAATTTGGCAGAAATTCTGACCTAAACCTACTGGCTGTGCTGACAATCCCATCGAAGAATTTATTTAAACTGGTGCCACTGTCACTGGTGCAAAATCTTGTCTTAGGAAACTTGACAGTTTTGGGAAACCACAGTTTAGAGATGTATAATTTGATTTTCTATGGGACAATTTAAATCAGAATTTTTGAAGGGAAAAATTCTAATATAGAGACTCATTAAGGGAAAAATTTGCTGAAAACTTCCGTTAGGGGATATTTGCTATGTGGCATAAGAGATTTTCCCCTCTTTGGTCAATTCTTATAATAATTCTTTTTTATAGAACAAAGCCCTCTGAACTTCATATTTGGGGAAGGAAAGGAAGGAAGAAAGATCTTAAAATTCTGGGGGAAATAAATAAATGGCTACTCAGTTACCTTTTAGGGGCTCATCCCAGACAAAAGTATAAGCAAGTTTCCTCTCCTGCTATCGTAACTCCCAGTACCCCTGTTTTGTTTTGGGGGTACTGTTTTTACCCCAGTACCCACCTGTTTTTGTATTGCTTCAAACTCTTGTTCTGAGCCAGATGTTTTTTTATAAACAAATTCTCATTAAGATGACTTACCTTTCCAAGGAATCCTCACATTTCAAAAAGATTTATAAAGACCGAAAGGCACATAACTCTGTGCCTTTAGACACTGTGCTTTAGAGCTTAGAAGAGGCTGGTGGGGAACATAGTAGGGAACCATATCAGAATTCCTGATTATAGTATACAGGTTGGTCACACATGTCTCCTGCAGAAGGTTAGTGTCAGTTCACCAAAATGCCAAAGAAGAAGAATCTTGATTATTTCTACATTCAAATAAAGAAGGAAAAGTTTAAAACTGATAGCATATACATTTTATTTTTAAATTTTATTTATTTCTTTGAGAGAGAGAACACAAACAGGAGGAGGGGCAGAGGAAGAAGCAGACTCCCCACTGAGCGGGAAGCCTGATTCAGGACTTGATCCCAAGACCCTGGGATCTTGGGAGAAGATCAGATGGCAGATGCCCAACCAACTGAGCCCAGTCACCCTATTTTTATTTTTTGAAGCAAAAAAATCAAGCCATGGCTCCAAGTCATATATCATCCATTTCATTTAACACATTCAAAATATTTTAACTGTTAGGCAAAGGAGATTCACAAAATATTCATAGAAAAATAATAAATGAAGGTATCTACCATGCCTAATACATACCTCAGTATGAGAAATAATTAATCCTTCCAATTATAAATTTTCTTTTTCTGTTACTTGTCAGCTCACTGGGTTTTCCTGGATTGGGAACAATGAAAACTCATACCGACTATAACAGATTGTTAGATTTTCATTCTCCTGATTTAAAAAAAGTTGGGCATCTTAAAGAAATTCATAAATTATACAGTATAAAAATGTATAAATGAAGAACATTGAGATAAATGGAAATGAAGGTAAGAAAATAAAGTCATGTGATTAATACACAATAGCCATGCCTTGAGGATCCTTCCTGTTAATAGAGGTGGGCTGTATTTTTGATTTTGAGCTTCCAGCAGTGAAGAAAGAAAAAAACTCAGATCAGTTATTAAATCAAAAGCCAAGTTGGAGTTCTATTCACAGAGCCCAAGTAAACAGGGCCCAGATGTTGTTAGGTGCAGCACTGTGCATGTATTTGAGCTCCTGTATGAATCTGGAACTAAGGACCAAGATGCAGAATTGTAGTAGAGAGAAGACAAGCCATATTTAGGAAAGAGCAAACTCCTTATGAAATCTGGTGGCTCTAGGGTATTCACAGACCAGTTGCAGAGAGGGCCAGCCTCAGGGGCTTATAGCTGTCACCCGGCTCATCCCCCTACAGCAGCAAACAAAACAACCAAACAAAAACAAACATCCTAGGGGCCTCTAGATGGCTTAGTCAGTTAAACATCTGGCTCAGATCATGATCTCAGGGTTGTGCGATGGAGTTCCATGCTGAGTATGAAGCCTGCTTAAGATGCTCTCTCTCCCTCTCCTTCTGCTCCTCTCCCACCCCCATCTCCCCACCCCTGCTCATGCACGCATGCTCGCTCACTCTCTCCCAAAAAAAAAAAAAAAAAGTCCTAGAGCAACCACCAAGAATTCTATACTAGGGCAGCCCTGGTGGCGCAGCGGTTTAGCGCTGCCTGCAGTCTGGGGCGTGATCCTGGAGACCCCGGATCGAGTCCCACGTCAGGCTCCCTGCATGGAGCCTGCTTCTCCCTGCATGGAGCCTGCTTCTCCCTCTGCCTGTGTCTCTGCCTCTCTCTCTGTGTGTGTCTCTATGAATAAATAAATTTAAAAAAAAAAGAATTCTATACTAAAAAGAAAAAAAAGAAGGAAAAAAGCATTCATGACAAAAAAGTGAGAAATAGTGAAAAATGAAGTCGAAGGATTCACAGCAAATGTATGGTTGATCATTGCAGAAGATGAGACAGAGATGAGCATGTGATGACAGTAGAGATCAAAGGTACTTCAAATGCATTGGGGAAGGTTTTATTATACACAGAAATACACATAAAGGTTAAAAGCAAATATGCCAACATGCTAACAGCTCTCAATTCTGGGAAGTGAGAAAACTTTGTATTTTATACTTATCTGTATTTTTTAATTATTTAAAATTTTAAAAATAAAAATAGAGGAGATGTTAGTAAGAGGGGATACATTGGTAAAAGATTCCTGGAGAAGATGAGTTTTGGGGCAAATTATGAAAAACAGACTTTGGATGGCCTCAGGGGAGACTTGCCAGAGTGGAGCTTTCTGTTTGGAAGCTAATTAGGGACATAAAAATTATGTATGTGAAACACCTAGATGCCAATACACAGCCACACAGAACTAAAGTTCCAGCACTTATCATTAATAACAGAGAAAGCGGGCAGCTTGCGTAGCTCAGAGGTTTAGCGCTGCCTTCAGCCCAGAGCGTGGTCCTAGAGTCCCAGGATCGAGTCCCACATCGGGCTCCCTGCATGGACCCTGCTTCTTCCTCTGCCTGTGTCTCTGCCTCTCTCTGTGTGTGTGTCTCTCATGAACAAATAAATAAAATATTTTAAAAAATTAAAATTAAAAAATAACAGAGAAAGCAAAAAAATTACTTCAGAATGAATAATTCAGACTTTTCCACATGACTCAACCTCAAACACATTTCCATTTCTTTATTCTTCCTCATTCATCTTCACCCATACCTATACCATTACTATGTCACTGAATTTCTTTGGAATGGTCTAGAAATAAGAGGAAGGAAGGAAGGAAGGAAGGAAGGAAGGAAGGAAGGAAGGAAGGAAAGGAAGGAAGGAAGGAAGGAAGGAAGGAAGGAAGGAAGGAAGGAAGGAAGGAAGGAGTGGACAGGGAAACTAAAGGAGACAGGGAGAGAAGAGAGTTCAGCATATTGTGCAAAGAACTTACTAATGGGCAAGATGATCATGCATCCTAGAAAAGAAAGAAAAACCAAATTAGTTCACAGTAGGTGTTCCACAATATCATCTTAGAAAATAAGAAGTCTTAGATTTTGAGGAACAAAAGGAAAGGTTGCCCTAGAGGCCACATGACAAGTCTCACACCCTGTGACTAAAATATACCTAAACATTTTTTGCTTTGTTGGATTGGCTATTTTTCTGAGTATGTGGTTACAACAAAAAAACTCCACCTCATGTTTCTCAATCCTATTTATATCAACTTAAGTTCTTGATGTCATTTCTGTGTTAGAGTCCTTTTCTTTCTTTTTTTAAAAAATATTTTATTTACTTGTGAGAAAGAGCATAAGTATGGGGAGGGGCAGAGGGAAAGGGAGAAACAGACTCCCCACTGACCAGGGAGCCCAATATGGGGCTTGATCCTAGGACCCTGGGATCATGGCCTGAGCCCAAGGCAGAGTATTCACTGACTGAGCCACCCAGGCAACCCAAGTCCTTTTCTTTTTAAGGACAGTTCATTTTCTTGGTATCTCTTGGTACTGTGTATCAATTAACAGGGTAAGCCAAGGGACACCTGGCAATAGATGCTGTTACTACAGCCTTCGAACTCATCTATGCTATAAAACTGCATTTAAATTTTGTCTTTTACAGTTTGAATGAAGTATGATTCCATTATGATGCTATTGAGCACATTTATAATGTGAGCATTCACAAACACTCTGTGGTAAAATGGCTCAATTGCCCTTTCTTCCTGAAGTGTTGAACACCGAGATCTGTTGCCTGGTTTAAAGCAACTGTAATATGAGGTCAGAGTCAGATACTTTAAGTCCTGCAGATCAAAAAGCATAACACCATATTGACAATTTTCTTTGGGGGAAAAATGCATATATTTTCACTATAATTACTGTATCTTAGTCCTTAATGAGGTATGTCTTTTCCAGAGAAAATTTAAAAAGAAAGTCTGATGCAGATAAAATGTTTAAATGAGGGAAGAAAGTGAGAACATTCAAATCACTCTGAAATAATGATAAATTATAACAGCTTCCAACAATTACTTAGTTCTTATGAAAAGTATTTACCATGGCAACCACTGCATCAAATTGCTCTTAAATAGGTCCCGAGCCATATGCAAAAAAAAAAAAAAAAAAGAAGCAAGACAAAATTCGTCTCCTAGACCCATATTTGTTCAGTTTAGAGCAAGGAGGTAGCCTACGGTAGCATGATAATACATAATACATGTGTACCATGCTTTCTTTGTCATACAACACCTCACATATACCATCTTATAGTTGTGTTCGTGATGCAGAATCACTTTAATTATCTTGATCTCCTTCTTGATGTTTCAGACTATCTATTTAAGATTTTATTTATTTGAGAGAGAGTGAGAGCACAGAAGCAGGAGAAGGAGGAAAGGGAGAGGGAGAAGCAGGCTCCCCACTGAGCAGGGGAGCTCCACGTGGAACTAGATCCCAGAAACCTGAGATCTTGTCCCAAAGCCCAAGGTAGCAGCTCAATCAACCAAGCCACCTAGGCGCCCCTGTTTCAAACTACTTAAATGTGAAATAAGAGGTCTTCAATAGCAAATGTGGAGGGGTCTCTCCTCTCATGGAATTACTGAAATAGTGTTAAATTCTTGAGGTCCTTTCCCCAACACAGGTCTCCCTCCACTTTGATTTCATATTATAAATGAATATATACAAGAATCTTAAGGAAACACTCTAATTTGTGGACAAAGATATAAGAACAAAGATATACAGTGCAGCACTATAAAAATCAAGGGATTAGAACATGTTCTTATTTATTAGGCCATTAGTCTGGAGGCAGACTGCCTTGTTTTAAAATCCAGATTTTGGGGGCAGCCCTGGTGGCCCAGCAGTTTATATGATTTATAAATCACATACCCTGCATTTGGTGCAGGATGTGATCCTGGAGACACAGGATCGAGTCCCACGTCGGGCTCCCTGCATGGAGCCTGCTTTTCCCTCTGCCTGTGTCTCTACCTTCCTCTCTCTCTCTCTCTCTCTCTGTCTGTCATGAATAAATAAATAAATCTTTAAAAATAAATAAATAAAGTAAATAAATAAATAAAATAAAATCCAGCCTTTGCTACTTCCAAGATATGTGACCTCCTTTTCTCTCAGTTTCTCACCTGTAAAATTGGGATAACCCTAATACCTATGTATAAGATTATTATAAGATTTCTTCAAGTCAGTACAGGAACAGGGCACATGAACAATGCATAGCAAGTACAATGTGTTTGCTATCATTGTCATCATCATCATTAGTAAGCACATACTATGTGCCTGGCCACAAAATCCTTGATATACATAGGCTCATTTCATCATTGCAGAAAACTTATATAGTAAGTAGTATTAGTCACATTTTACAAATGGAATGTCAGAAGAATTACATAATCTGCCAAAATCACACAAGAAGTAAATGGTGCATAGCTAATCATATAAACAATTTAGGGCTCTGGGCCAGTTTTTGCCAAATTTAGGATAGAAGAGTTTTGAAGAAATATCTGACTTAAAATATAGGTTACATGGTTTACAAAAAAATTCACTTTGGTAGGGGACTAAAGAGTAGCTACTGGCCAGAGCATCTGATACTGAAGTATAATGCAAGACCATTGGGAATGCTCACTGGGAGAGACACACGATATTAACAAAAAATTACAGTCAGAGAAAACATGGAACAATACTACACCCAAATTATAAATAGGGTCAGGTACAGCAAATTGCACTGTTAATGTGCAGAATTGTAACCTAGCTGTTTCTCAGATGCACAGCTCTGCACAGGATGGTCCAGGAAGCAAATAATCATCTATTATGTGACAACTGTTGACATTCTAGAAGAAGGTCAGCAAACTATGACTCATGGACCCACTGCTTGTTTTTGCAAGTAAAGTTTTATCAGAACTCAGCCACACCTACATGTTCATACACACTCTGTGGTTGTTTTTGAACTATAATGGCAGAGATGGGTAGTTGTGAAGAATACCATATGGCCCACCAAAACCTGAAATATTTACTATCTGGCCCATTACAGAAAAAATTTCCTGATCCCTGTTCTAGAGCAATGCTGGAAAGGCCAGCCTATCTATCTATCTATGTTTATAAGAAGAAATTACATCTGAATTAGAAAGAATTAGATTATTAAATAGATGACATTCATATTTTGTAAAGAACAGTTTGTATGCCCAAGACTTTTTGTAACGATGACACTCAGATGTGGGGTTTTTTTGGTTTTTTTCTTTTTAAGGAGAGAATTGGGGAGGAAATAGTGAGCTTTGTCTTGAATAGGATAAGCATATGGTGGCAGTGGCACACCCAAGCTTCTACTTAGAATAGTTATTAGGCAGATGGAGATAGAAGTCTAATGCCTAGGAGATAGGACAAGACTGGAGTTGTTGATTTGAGAGTCATGAGTCAAACGGTGCTCTTTTGAGTTCCTAAAGATTTAGAAAGCATATGAAAAAAATAAAAATAAGAAGCACCTTTTTTTAAAAGATTTTATTTATTTATTCATGAGAGACACAAAGAGAGAGAGGCAGAGACTTAGGCAGAGAGAGAAGCAGGCTCCATGCAGGGAGCCCGATGTGGGACTCGATCCTGGGACCCCAGGAACACACCCTGGGTCAAAGGCAGACGCTCAACCGCCGAGCCACCCAGATGTCCCGCAAGATTATTTAATGTTTTGGATTCTAGTATATAAAAAGTTGGACAGTTATTAAAATTAGGATCTAATCTCTATTATTCTGACTTGTATTATTATATTTTTTAAGGATTTCCCTTTACTGACATGATAAAACTCTATTCTTCCTAAAATTGCCTAGCAAATGTAGTAAATATTTGTATTAACTGTTTCTCTATTTTTTTTTAAAGATTTTATTTATTTATTCATGAGAGACACACAGAGAGAGGCAGAGACACAGGCAGAGGAAGAAGCAGACTCCATGCAGGGAGCCCGACGTGGGACTCGAACCCTGTCTCCAGGATCACACCCCTGGCCGAAGGCAGGCGTCAAACTGCTGAGCCACCCAGGGATCCCCAACTGTTTCTCTATTTAACCATTGGAAAGTTCTTAGTATTTTTTACAGCTTTCACAATTAACAATTATACAATTAACAGCTTTCACAATTGTCAATTATTACAGCATATTCCTCTTGCAGTAATAATTACACATTTTTACTTCAACAACTGATAGAATTTCAACATACAAAACCATACAAAGATTCTTTACTCCAAGTTATATCTAAAATGCTAAGCTATATTTGAAAATGAATTTTCAGATATTAACAATAAATCCAAATAACATCTTGTTCGAGTAAGTGATATGACAGCACCAGTTAGCTGTAATGTTGCCTATGAGATCACAACTCTTCTTCTTTTTTTTAAGATGTTATTTATTTATTCATGAGAGACACAGAGACATAGGCAGAGGGAGAAACAGGATCCTTGCAGGGAGCCTGATGCGGGATTCCATCCTGGATCCCAGACCCGGGGATCATGACCTGAGCCAAAGGCAGATGCTTAACCGCTGAGCCACCCAGGGGTCCAAGATCACTTGACTCTTGATCACACCATGAGCCCTGAACTGAGTGCCAAAAATGATCTTTCAGTAGGTATTCAGCTATTTGGTTTTCCCAAAATCAATACTGACAGCGGAATTGTAGCGCCTCTGTCTTTGAAAGTTTAAAATATGTAGACAAACCTAATTTTTGTTTAGGATATTAAGAAAAATTCAACTGAGTAGACTTTAAAGATCTTATTAACTATTTAATGATTCATGAATTGGGCAGCATCCAATCTAGCAGATAGAAGGTAGCTCTGAAGAGCTGTACAAAATAAAGGACTTTATAGGCAGAAGGTTACTGGGAACAAGGAGGTTGTACTAGGCAAATCGGGGAATGGTAATTGCATGGTTACTTTTCTTTAGGGGATGGCAGGGATCTATCAGGCAGATTACCTAACTACTGCTGATCAGGTGATGCCTGATTGTTTTAAGATTCCATTGGCGGGGTGGGGGGCAGCCCTGGTGGCTCAGTGGCTTGGCACTGCTTTCAGCCTAGGGTGTGATCCTAGAGACCTGGGATCGAGTCCCACGTCAGGCTGTCTGCATGGAGCCTGCTTCTCCCTGTGTCTATGCTTCTCTCTCTGTGTCTCTTGTGAATAATAAAAAAAAAGATTCCATTCCTGGGAGAGCCAGTTTCGGTTTGGTGATGTGGTGCTTAGCATCAGCAGCTCTATTTGGGTCCTTTTGTCTTGTTTTAAATAAAGATTATAATGATAAAGGCATATCTGAGAGTAAAAGCCAAAGTCAGACACAAATTTGGCTCTTCTGTGGGGAAAGATGGGGAATGCAGTAGGGAAAAAATACCCAGAAGGGCCAGTTTTGGGGCACCTAGGTGGCTCAGTGGTTGAGTCTTTGGCTCAGGGTGTGATTCCAGGGTCTGGGGATTGAGACCCACACAACAGGCCAACAAGTCCCCACAGGGAGCCTGCTTCTCCCTGTGTGTCTCCTGAGTAAATAAAATCTTTAAAAAAGAAAACAATTTTATTTGTAACATTTCATTTCTTAAGCAAAGATTTGAAACTTCAGTGTTTATTATATTACTCTCTACTCTTTTTCACATGCCTCAAAAGTTAATAACAATAAGAAAGATAGCAGCAAATAAAAAAAGCTGCTTATTAAGAATGCCCTTGCAGTTCTAGAAACTGGAAATATTTCTCATTTACAAACTTTTTAAATTGGAAAAAGATTCTAAAATAGGGATTTATCTTTTCTTCAAAGGTGAAATTATTGGTTTTTAAATCACCATTCAGCAGTTGATGTATTTAAATCTCAGAAAATAAAGTTAAAAATAAGCATAAAATTCACGTAGTAACGTAGCCACATACATTTTTTGATGGCAAGCTGATACAAAACATTTTTCTGCTCTAGTGATAGTAATTAAAGGAAAAAGAAAAGAGCTGAGAGGAAAAGAAACTGGGTAGTTTGATTGGGTTTGAAACCAAATGAACAACATTCAAATCTGCGGTCTTCAGGGTTAAGATCTCTACATGATCTGGAACCCCATCTCAAAAGCTGGCTCATGGAAACGTTCCTCCCACTTCTATTTGGGCACAATTTTTCTATGTTCAGTATTACCTGGCGCAAATTTTCTGGTTTTCTCCACAGATCCCCCAAACATCTGATCAGAAAGCCCTAGCCCTGGATATTCCTTGGTGAAGGTGGTTGGCCCCGGCAAAGTACCTGCCTCTGTCCTGTTTTCTCTCTCATCTAGGTACCACAGGGACCCAGCAGAGCAGGATATGACAGTTAGAGGGAATGCTGCAAACAAGAATGAAAGCAATTACTCTGCGTCTTAGGTGCATTTGCTCGTTTGCATTTCAGTAGATAAGTGATACTATCTCTTGCACTTAAATGGGACAGGCTGTACCCGGTCAAGTAGAGAAGAAAAGGCACCTGCCTCCAGTTATCACTATCAATTAGCAGCTTGTTTGGCTTTCTTCAGGACTGCGGGGGTGGGGGTGGGGGGTTGGGGGGGTGTACAGGGCACGTGTTTTGTATTTTTTTTTAATGAAAGCCTTCCCCTTGGGTATCCCTGGGTGGCTCAGTGGTTTGGCGCCTGCCTTTGGCCCAGGGCGTGATCCTGGAGTCCCGGGATCGGGTCCCATGTCCTGCTCCCTGCGTGGAGCCTGTGTCTCTGACACTCTGTGTCTCTCATGAATAAATAAATAAAAACTTTTTTAAAAAAAATGAAAGCCTTCCCCTAGTGAGTTTTTGAATTCCAGTTTTGAGTTTGTAACTTTATATCTACTTTATGTCTTTTCCAAGTCTCACTTGAAGAGAGATTGGAATAGAAAACAGCCAAGATTTAGAAAACAGCATAATACTTGTGGACAAAGTGAGGAAAGGGATGAGGGGCAGAGAAATTCCTTCACTGAGTGAGATAATGAATCATTTCCTTCACACACAAAAAAAAACTCTTACCACAGCAGATGAACTGCATTTCATGATATATTTAGATCTAGGTATCTACTCTGCAGCTCATTTTTATAATGCTTTCTACTGGCTTCCTAGCAGAAAATCCCCCTTTAAACATTTGTTCTCAGAGAGTAAAATAATAATTGCCTAGTCCTGGGGGTGCTGTGGGTGGGGATGAGAGTGACTTGCAAGAGGTTACTTTTTGGGATAATGAAAATGTTTCAATCTTAGATTTGGGTGGCGGCTGCATGAGTGTGAATATACACTGTACAGACCTGAGATTTTTCCTAACACGCTCTCTCCCCACTTCCCATCAGGGCTTCTTTATAATTGATCTCATGGACAATCTAACCCAATATAGCCCCGTGATAGACACGGGATTAGCAACCCCAAGGCCATTCATAGAATCCTCTTTTCCTGCCTTTTTCTTCTGTAGTGGCTGGAAAGCAAAATACCTGATTTTTTTCATTTTTGCTGTGAGGAGCGGCCATATGATTCAGTTCTGGCCAATACAACACAAACTGGACTCAATTACCTAGGATTTCCAGGAAAGTGTCACTTTCCAGATTCAAAGGGATAGATACAACTGGCAGATACAACTTCATCTCTGTTGCCTTCTCCCCTTCCAACTGCCTAGAAGGTAAATATGAGGTGCAACAGCCAGTTGGGGACAAGAAGTGACAAGCATGAGGAGAAAAGCCCAGAAGCTAAGAAAGGTGGAGCAGAAAAACTGAAAAAGCCTTGGTCCTCATCAGTATTTCTTAGCGGCTATACCAGTGCTGGATTGCTCAGTTCTGGATTTCTCATTTTATAAGAAAAAGAAAAGTCTTTTAAGTTAACATATTGCTGCTATTGCTATTACCAACAGGTACCCTGTTATTTGCAACCAAAAGCACTCCTAACCAGCCAATTATGAGACTATTTAAAAATGATTTAAATATGTCAGTGTCAAAGTGGTTTTATTTTAATGGCCAGGGGCTGCTTCTCCTGTATAGAAAAGACCATTTATAGTTAATTGGAGTTTGAGATAATTTATTATTTATTGAAGAATCGTATTTTGCTTAAACCTTAAAGTTTATTTTTATTATTTGTTTAAAGATTTATTTATTCATGAGAGACACAGAGAGAGAGAAGCAGAGACATAGGCAGAGGGAGAAGCAGGCTTCTCGCAGGGAACCTGATGTGGGATTCAATCCCGGATCCTGGGATCAGACTCTCAGCCAAAGACAGACGCTCAACCGCTGAGCCACCCAGGAGTCCCAAACCTTAAAGTTTAATTTAAAATATTTTATCTTCCTTACAGATCTAGTAAGGTAAGTGCCACACTAGAGATCTGTGCACAGATGAAGACAAAGAGAGTCTTCACAGAAAAGACATAGAGAAGAAGAAACAGAGAAGCATCTGAGCTAGGCCCAAAGAATAAAGGAAAAAGATGTTCCAGAATGAAAGAATCCATAAACTCAGAGGCACGAAAGAGTATGATGTGCTAGATGGGTACATGAGGCTGGAGAAGGTGAGATGATGTTAGGAAACCAATTGAAGCCAAATCCTTTCAAGTCTTGTGTACAAGACTAAGTTGCTTAAACTGTATCCTACAGAAAATAGAAGCTTTTAGCGGTTTTGAAGGGAATGACATGATCATATGGATGTTTTATTTTATTCCACTTTATTTTTAAAGATTTTATTTATTTATTCATGAGAGACCCAGAGAGAGAGAGAGAGGCAGAGACACAGGCAGAAGCAGGCTCCATGCAGGGAGCCCAATGTGGGACTCGATCCCAGGACTCTAGGATCATACCCTGGGCTGAAGGCAGGCGCTAAACCGCTGAGCCACCCAGGCGTCCCCATATGGATGTTTTAGAAAGTGGGGCACACGCTCAGTTGGTTGAGCGTTCGACTCTTGATTTCAGCTCAAGTCCTGATCTCAGGGTCCTGGGATTGAGCCCCAAGTCAGGCTTTGTGCTCAGTTTAGAATTCTCTCTGTGTCTCCCTCTCTCTCCCAGCTTATGCTCTCTTTCTCTTTTTCTCTCTCTAAAATAAATAATAAAAAATAATAATAAAAAAATAAATAAAATAAAATAAATAATAAACAAATAATTAAATCTTTTAAAGAAAGAAAGAAAAAAGAGATTGAAGGCCACAGTTAGGGAGACTATTTGAAAAATACTGTAGAGAGGATTAAGAACTGAACAAAGAAAAGACCCCACTGCAGAGGCTGCGGGGGACCCCCAGGGTAGGGGTCCAATGCAGGACAAGGCAGAGGCTGAGGTTCCACAGTCAGAGAGAGCTGAGGGGAGGCAAAGCTGGCCAGGGAGAGGGGCTCAGTGTTCCCAGGAGCCATTGCTGAGGCTGTGAAGGGCCAGCTGTTAACTGCTGAAGCCTGCCACTTAGGAACCAGCACAATGCATAGCAAACAGGTGGACAAGGCAGCAGAGGAGGCAAAGGACACCCCCCCTCCACCCTAGGACCTTGGCTCTTCCTGCAGTGGTAGGCTCCTAAGCCCCACCCCTCCCTCTTCTCCAAACACCTGCTCACCATATTAGGAAAAGAAACCAACAAAGGGGGAGGTTATCTGAAAATTACAATATCTTTAGCCAAGAGAAACTGAACATACCTATTTAATTAATTAAACAAGGAGGCCATTAGACTGAGGTGGCCCTGATGCCATGGCAGCCTATGTAAGCAAACCAAAATCTAAGCCCGTAAATGCCTCAAGGTTATGAAACTGAAACCTAAAGACATCCAATCACCAACAGCCAACCAGACTAAACTATGGCCAATCAATAATTCCTTGCTTCACTTTCACCTTTTCTCCAGAAAAGTCTTACTCCTAACCACTTGCAGTTTGGTGCTGCCCATTCAAGTCGATTTTTTTTTTAAGATTTTATTTATTTTTGAGAGAGAGAGAGAAAGAGCATGAGTGGGGAGAAAGGTCAGAGGGACAGGGAGAAGCAGACTCCTCACTGAGCACGGAGCCCCATGGATGCAAGACTGGATCCCAGGACCCTGGGATCATGACCTGAGCCGAAGGCAGATGCTTAACCAACTGAGCCACCCAGGCATCCCTTGTTGATTTTTAATCAAATAAGCTCTTTAAATTTTTAATATGCCTCAGTTTATCTTTTAATACACCCAAGGAGATCATTTCAATTATCAGCATTGTCATGCTTTAAACCAAATCAGACATTTAGCTAATCACCACCACCACCACCATTAGCAGCTAACCATGTAATTAGGAGCGCTAGAGAAGGCCAGATAATTATGGACAAAATAATAGGAAAGCCATCTTCTCTGCAAAACATAGGTATAGCACCGGTTAAATTATACACCTCAGATACAGAAGCACCAGGAAAGCAGAGTCAGACATACAAACATTGGTTGATTCTATCCTATACCGTCCATGGGCAGCACTGGATCTGGGGGACATTGGCAATTGGGTCACTAGAGATAATTCCCACTTAGGAAGCAGGTACATTTTGGAGGGCCTGGCCCTGACCCGAGACTCTCCAGTTCTTTGCCCCAGTCTATGTTCATCAAATGATCCATGATTATTATTATTAGTTCAATCAATTCTTTAATACTAGAGACTGGTATTGGAAAAGGACCCCTTTCCCCCTTACAAGAAACAGGAATGGACTTTGATTTTATATAAACAGGACTTAGACCCTTAATCCAGAGCATACGCCTCATGTCAGAAGCAGCCCAAGTTGGGATCAACCATGTTATAATCAGCGTGAGAAATGTAGATCCCAGCAATTTCTAGAACTGCTGGCTGGGTTCTACCTTAGGAATTTGAGTTCTGCAAAAAGACAGGAAACATTTAGCAAGACCGGTGATTTCCCAGGATGTATCTGAGAAATGACTGTTTCAGTAAATAGCATCTGTATGGGCTGAAGGTGTTCATACCTGGTTGTGCAGAGATGCTGCATCAGCACTGCCCTTTCCATAGCAGTGATAATGGAGTGACTGACACTCTATTCTGTGGCTGCAGTGGCTATAGCTCACAACCAGCTCGTACCAGCTCAACATGTTCCCTTTTTTTAAATATATTTTTTTATGTATTTACTTGAGAGAGAGCAAGGGCTAGAGAGAGCACAGAGGGAGAGGGAGAAGCAGACTCCCAACCAAGTAGGGAGCTGATGCGAGGCTTGATCCAGGGACCCTGGGGTCATGACCTGAGCCAAAGGCAGGCACTTAACCAACTGAGCCACCCAGGTGCCCCTTGATATGTTCCCTTTTCGTTACTTACCATTTTGATGTAAGAAGTGAAGCTAGGCAGGCCTGAGTCAATACTCACTGTGCCTCCTCTGCCATAGTCTTCCCTGAATCTTGTTTTTTCTCAGCCATGAGAATAACAATGGTCATTACCTGCCAGGCAGATAAACTAGGTAAAACACCTAACAATGCACAGCCTGGCACCCAACAGCCACAGACCACTGTTAATTCTGATTCCTTTTTCTGAGTTTCTGATTCCAAACTGAGGCAGACTCTCCAGAATCCTCAAGATTGACCTTGGCTTGGGGTCCTCTGCACCCACTTGTAATTCTTTCTCATCCTTAGTCAGGGGAAGAACATAACCTGCAGTCAGACTTGGGGCCCTTTGTTTAGGGCATGATTGGACATACTTCTGGAAGGAAGTGTGGGGGAAGGAAGGTGTTGGGAGTGTGGGGGACAACTCAAGGAAACGCATGATTCTCAAACTTCAGTGAGCATGGGAATCATTTAGGGACTTTATTAAAAATACAGATACCCGGGGTCCTGGGGTCAAGTCCTGCATCAGGCTTCCTACAGGAAACCTGCTTCTCCCTCTGCCTATGTCTCTGCCTCTCTCTGTGTGTCCCTCCTGAATAAATAAATAAAATCTTTTTTTAAAATTTTTATTTATTTATGATAGTCACAGAGAGAGAGAGAGATGCAGAGACACAGGCAGAGGGAGAAGCAGTCTCCATGCCGGGAGCCCGATGTGGGATTCGATCCCGGGTCTCCAGGATCGCGCCCTGGGCCAAAGGCAGGCACCAAACCGCTGCGCCACCCAGGGATCCCAAATAAATAAAATCTTAAAAAAAAAAATACAGATACCCAAGTCCCTCCCTCAATGACTAAAAAGAGTCATTGAGCCACTGAGAGTCAGACCCAGGAATCTATATTTTTAATACAGTCCTCAGAAATTCTAAAGTGCACCAAAGTTTCCTCCTCCTTGACCTTGGTTACTCCCTGAAGACAGAGTGGGTGGCAGGGCACAGTTGGAGGCTGTGGGAAAATAAAAAATATTTGGTCTCTGTCTCTACTTTCTGGCACGTAGCTCCCCAAACCTTTGGACTTTCTTGAATGATAAGAATGTCTTAAGTGATGAGTGTCTAATGCTAATGAAACAACCCTTGGGCTGTGTCAAGGGGCTAAGAACTCCAGGTTGAGAACTGTCTGGAGAAAAACCAACCAAGTAATTAGAGGGTTAGAATTTTCTACCTCACCCCTTGACCTCCAGGGAGGGAAAAAGAGTGGAAATTGAGTTCGATCACCAATGGCCAGAGATTTAATCAAATTTGCCTACCTAATAAAACCTTGAGAAAAATCCTAAAGGACAGATTGGTGAAGACATTCATGTGCTTGGAGATGGCTCTCCAGGATAGAACATGGAAACTCTGCACCAATCCCCAGTCCTCACCTTGACCACCCCCATAACTTATCCTATGTGTCTCCTCTACTTTGCTGTTCCTGATACTTCAGGATGGGTAAACCTAAGTAAAGTGTTTTTCCTGAGTTCTGTGAGTCATTCTTGCAAATGATCAGATCTGAAGGGACTCATGGGAACTCCCAAATTTGTAGTCAGGGTAAACCCTCATAGTCCACTTGCAACTGGTGTGTGTGCCAGCCCATGGGCCCGGGCCCTCTAACCCATGAGATCTGACCCAAACTCTAGGTAAAGGGTGTCAGAATTGAATTGTTGGGCACCCAGTTAGTGTCATAGAATTGGTTGGTATCTGTAAAAACATGATACATTTAGTGTCAGAAAAAAAAAACCACACAGAGGCCCTGTCGTATTTTATCTCCTTCTGACTTCACCTGGCCCTGGTACAACTGCACTTCTTTATAAAATGTGGGTAAGCCTAGAAGAAATGGCCAATTCTGTTGCAGTTCTCTGACCTAAATTCAGTGTTAGCTTTTTGAAGAGTAACAGAAATGGGGCTTACATTTTCCCTATTCAAATCTACCCAAAGGAGGGCAGAATTTGCCTACGGACCTCTGACCTGCTGATTGTAACCCACACTACAGCCAGTGGGCAATCTTCAACAGGCCAGGGAGGAAAGGGCTCTCTCTGGAACAGGGCACAAGTCCATTTTCTGGAATCATTTTATGGGCTCACTGACCTCCTTGACTCTGGCTAAAACCACTTGATATGCCTCTTGACCTTTTGAGCTAGGTCCTGTGGTGTCTGCAAGACCTCTTCCATCTACCCAGATTCTTTGCCTATTTATCAATAGTCAAGCCTCTCCTCATGCCCCAAAGTTGCTACAATAAATTCACTCAGCCATTTATTTCCACAGAATATGCCACAAGAGTCCAAACAAAGGCTTTTTTTTTTTAATTTTTTTTTTATTTATTTATGATAGTCACAGAGAGAGAGGCAGAGACACAGGCAGAGGGAGAAGCAGGCTCCATGCACCGGAAGCCCGATGTGGGATTCGATCCCGGGTCTCCAGGATCGCGCCCTGGGCCAAAGGCAGGCGCCAAACCACTGCGCCACCCAGGGATCCCCAAACAAAGGCTTTTTGGTAAGCTTTCCTGTCCTGGCTTCATGCCCAAGGTCTCAGCTGCTCTGCAGTGTTTGTTATTAGGATGCTATACCTTCCCTTCCTTGCGTTCTCTTCCCTTTCCTCCTGGAGAAGCCACACACATCAGTCAATGCCACCCATCTTGGTATACCACCTGATATTCCCAAAACCATTCAAAAGGGCCTTCATTCTTAGCCTTTTTTTTTTTTAAATAATATGTTGTGATTTTTGGCAGAGACTTCTACTAAGACCCTGTTAGAACAAAGTTAACCTTGTCAGTGATTATCTTGCCCACCTGCAGGGAGGGAAACATGATCAATTTGGTAAAAGTTGGCACAAAATCAACCTATTCTGAAGTTTGATACAATTATGTGAATAAGTTATAAGCCACTGTGATATGAGGGGAGGTAATGTATGGAACTTTCAAGATGTATCCTCAAAGGGAAGGGACCTGCTCCTTCTTCAATATCCCCCCCTCCTCACATGCTCCCCTTCAAGCTGTGACTCTCAATGTGGACATGGTGGCATACTTCCTTGGCTAAATGGACTTTAGGTCACACCCTTCAGGTAGTGAAGCAGCAAGCTGGTACTTATGTACCAGATGACCACATTGAGCAGAGCTGCCATACTAACCTTGGACTACTCATTGAGAGAAGCACTCCACCCTGAGCATCCCTGAACATCCTTTTTGGGTATACTAAGAATTCAAAGCCTACTCTGGAGGCAACCATTTCGCGAGGTTGAGTTTGTAGTGAGCAGATCCATCTTCTCCCAGACAAAGAGCAGGCTTGCTTACCACTCATTATAAAAGTGGTATTTTCCAGTTGTAATGCAAATCCACTGTACACATCACGTCCACCTTTGTTCCTCTGTATTGCCTCTGTGACTCTTGGGGGGCATAGGCAACCAGCCCCAGCAGAACGCATATGCTGCTTGCTATGCAGTGAGAAATGAAATCCTTTGTCTTAGACCCAGGAGTCTGTGTTTTCAGTCAGAATCCATGAAACAGTAATTTATTAACTTGCAAATAGGGTAAAATCCCAGATCTTGGGAACCCTGGGTGGCGCAGCAGTTTAGCGCCTGCCTTTGGCCCAGGGCACGATCCTGGAGACCCGGGATCAAATCCCATGTCGGGCTCCCGGTGCATGAAGCCTGCTTCTCCCTCTGCCTTTGTCTCTGCCTCTCTCTGTGTGTGTGTGTGACTATCATAAATAAATAAAAATTAAAAAAAAATTTAAAAATCCCAGATCTTTTTTTTTTTAAGATTTTATTTATTTATTCATGAGAGACACAAAGAGAGAGAGAGAGAGGCAGACAGAAGCATAGGCAGAAGCAGGTTCCATGCAGGAAGCCTGATGCAGGACTCGATCCCTAGACTCCAAGAACACGCCCTGGACAGAAGGCAGACACTTAACCGCTGAGCCACCCAGGCATCTCTAAAATCCCAGATCTTGACATACCTACCTCTGGACTGTTTTGGAGGAAAAAGAAAACTTGTATCTTTCTTGAGCCACCATTATTTTGGATCTCCATTTTAGGCAGCCAAACCTAATTCTAAGTAATCAAAGGGTAACTTTCCAAAGCTCTAATTTGGAAAAACAACAATAACAAAACATGCTTGTCACATCTTGTCAGAGATTTATCTTTCAAGCAGAGCCAAATGTGATCCATTCAAAAGCGAGAAATTATAAAAGTAAGAAGTATATGCCCCTTGGGATCCCTTGAACATGTATCCTAGAGAAATTAAGACCACACTATGACTGGTTAGCAGGTATCACAGATACTGAATCAAAGTTTACTTAATCAGCCTGGCAAAACCACAAGAGCAAATTCTCCACATTTATGTGGGTCAGATCATCTTTAAATGTTTTAAATGCTTGAATGTTACTTTCTGCCAAGACTTCTTTTCAGCCATGCTTTTTGATATAAGATTCCACATTATGAGGGAGGGAGTCCAGACGAACTCAGAGAGCAATTCTCTTGTTCATAGACGAGGAGGCAGGGGTGAATCTACTTCAGGCTCGGCTGAGTCTGAGCTCGTGTTCTTTCTAGAATGTTGGCAGCTCTTGTCCTTTGAAAAACAGCAGGGTGATTGAAGATGTTGAGAAAGGTTCAAGCAAGTTTGCGTCACTACCACTTTAGTCAGGAGACCGAAGCGGACAAAGATAAGAAGTGAGGATGTGGCACACCTGCTACGAAACCACTGACAAAGTGTTGATAGCTCTTCTTGAGACACAGGTATTTTGATGTGTCAAAAATTAAGTACTTGAATTCTCTGCAAGAATTCCCTGTGCATTTATTTTTTATTTCTCTAACCCATTCACAATTCTCTGACAAAATTACCCCATGACTCTTTTTGGTGGGCAAATGCTGCTTTCGCCTGTTTGGCATCCATTTTCACTTTGAGACTAGCATCTAGATCTTCCCTTAGAGAGTCGCTCCACACTCTCCTCCAGCCCACATTGCTATAAGTGAGGTGACTCAACCCTACCAAGCACCAGGCAATTGGCTCAGAAGAGCACAGAACCTGGTAACATTCAACACTGGGATAATTTTGTTGATGCTATTTGGGAATGTGAGGCTTCCTATGTCCTGAGATTGCTAGTCTAGGGATAATATAAGCTTGGAGATGCTAGGAATCATAGGTAGAGAAAACAGTCTGAAAATGGGGCCAACACATCGGAAAACAGAACAAGAGGAAGAGAGAAACCAAGTTATCTTTCTCTCTTTTTTTTTTTAAGATTTTATTTATTTATTTATGAGGGACAGAGAGAGAGAGAGAGGCAGAGACACAGGCAGTGGGAGAAGCAGGCTCCATGCAAGGAGCTTGACGTGGGACTCGATCCCGGGTCTCCAGGATCAGGCCCTGGGCTAAAGGCGGCACTAAACCACTGAGCCACCGGGCTGCCCCGAAACCAAGTTCTCTTGACAGAGTTTTAGCTCAGATCCAGCCATGCCTAAAGGTAAATTCATCCATAGACTTTTCACTATGTTATCTAATAATTTCCCTTTCCTTTTTTTGCCTAAGCCAAACATGAGCTGGTTTATAACTTGTGGAATTAAAAGAGTTCTGATTCTTGAAAGTATTGCTGTCACAAAGGACAACTCGAAGTGTTTATCCATTCTATATAAAACCAAAGAGGGATCCCTGGGTGGCTCAGCAGTTTAGCACCTGCCTCCCGCCTTAGGCTTGATCTTGGGGTCCCGAGATCGAGTCCCGCGTTGGGCTCCTGCATGGAGCCTGCTTCTCCCTCTGCCTGTGTCTCTGCCTCTCTCTGTGTGTGTCTCTCATGAATAAATAAATAAAACATTAAAAATAAAATAAAATAAAATAAAACCAAAGAATGTGCTCAGGCCAGTTGAGGCTTTAGAATTTGTATAAATAGGTGCCACAATCAAGTAAAAGGGAATGAATGAGGGACTGGTTTTGAAGCTTCTTTACATGAAATTGATTAAACATCTATTATTCATATCAAAAAGTGAGGGGGAAGAAAAGACATCCCCCCCAAACCACTCCCTTGGCAACATCATTCACTCAAAATAAGGAAAGATCAACCAACAGGGTTTCCAGAGCACTATGAGGGTTTAATACATATCTGACTATCAGTGCTTACCTGAGGCTGAAGGATGTAGTAGAAAGTGCTCTGGATTAAAATCTTAGTTCTACAACCCCCTCAAGCTAAATGATCCTAGACTAATGGCTTAAATTCAGGGAGATCTAGCTTATTTTGCAAGGTTTAGTATTTGCTATAAATGATATTCCTGCATCCTTCTGTACTATTTTTTTCTTCCTTAACATAATTATAGAGGCGCCTGGGTGGCTCAGTCAGGTAAGTGTCTGCCTTCAGCTCAGGTCATGATCCCAGGATTCTGGGATGGAGTCCCACATCCATCAGGCTCCCTGCTCAGTAGGGAGTCTGCTTCTCTATCTCTCCCTCTGCCACTCCTCCTGTTTGTGCTCTCTCATTCTCTCTCTGTCAAATAAATAAATATTAAAAAAAAACATTTAATTATAAAATTTATGCCTGAAGGCCTGTGGAGTCCCTAGTGCATTTATTTTCCTGTTATGTCATATTGTGTTACATGGATATATACCAAAATCTTTTTATCCATTTTCAAATTGATGGACTTAGGTTGATTTCAAATTTGTATTCTTACACATAATACTGCTATAAATATTCTTTTTTTTTTTAATTTTATGATAGTCACAGAGAGAGAGAGAGGCAGAGACATAGGCAGAGGGAGAAGTAGGCTCCATGCACTGGGAGCCCGATGTGGGATTCGATCCCGGGTCTCCAGGATCGCGCCCTGGGCCAAAGGCAGGTGCCAAACCGCTGCACCACCCAGGGATCCCTGCTATAAATATTCTTAAACCTGTATGCAAAAAATCATCTAGTGTATATTCCAAGACACGGAATTGCTGGGTTACATGCAATTTGACTTTATTAGATATTGACAGGTTGTCCTCCAACATGGTTTTATCAGTTGAGATTTCTACCAGCTATGTACAAGAGATGCTTCATATCCTGTCCCACATTCAAACATCATTCAACAAATATTTTTTAGTGTCTTCTAATCTGTTCTAGTTATTGAGATACAGCAGTGAAAATTCTTGCTCTCCTGGAGCTTTCATTTTCTTGACAGAAGACCTAATAACAAGTAAACAAATGACAATATAACAGGTCTGGAGGCGATGAGAGCCTCCTTTCCAGAGTGTATGGGTGCCAAGGACTAGCTCTTCTCCTTGGGCCCTTCTTAACCTACAGTAAATGAATGCAATGCCCTCTTGAGCTCAATGTGACCTAATTCCAGAAACTCATTTTTTAAACTTGTAATTACCATAAAAATTAGGAGATGAATATTTTACACTGGCGTAATATATTAGAATTGCTTTGGAATCCAGGTTCTCAGTTGACCGCAGTACCAGGCAGCATATACAGAAGTAGTTAAATGCTCCTATCTCTGCAGTCAAAGTGCTCAGGATCAAATCTTGATTTCCTGACTTAGAAATCATGTGACCTTGAACAAGTTCGTTAACCTCAGTAAGTCTCGGTTTCTGTATCAGGTAATAGTGTCTGATTCATTAGAGGTGTTTATCATGGTGCCAGTACATTTTTAGCACTTTATATTTACTAGCAACCAATTAATAAAAATTGGATGGACCAATCCCAATAAAAATAGGATAGTATTCCCATTTCATAGTTGAGGAAACTGAAGTTCAGAATGGTTGAACAAATTGCCTGGCCAGTAAGTTCCAATGCCTTTTGGACCCAGGTCTTCTGATATCAGAGCCAGTTTTCCATTACAGCATTGTAAATATGAATGCATCATGTATTCACTCAATGATTATTTACTGAGCATCTAAAATTGCCAGTCCCCGTGTTTGGTGCTAGGAAATTCTAAAATAGTCCTAATAAAGCTGAATATCTCTGGGCAATCCTGAAACTACAACTCCTTTGAGGCCAGTCCCAGTGTTTTTTTTTTTTTTTTTTTCATTCAACACTGGTAATGAATTCTGAAGATTTTACTGAAGGCTTTATGGAAGATAGAGATGAGCATTGTATCATATTAAGACTGTAACCTTCTTGAAGGCAAGGATCCTGATTTGTTTTTAAAATTTATTTATTCATGAGAGACACACAGAGAGAGGTAGAGACATAGCAGAGAGAGAAGCAGGCTCTCTGCAGAGAGCCTGATGTGGGACTTGATCCCAGAACCCCGGGATCATGACCTGAGCCAAAGGGAGATGCTCAACCACTGAACCACCCAGGCGTCTCAAGGATCAGGTTTTACATATCAATGGGCAACCAGAGCTTAGCACAGTGCCTGGCACATACTTAATGAATCTTTGATGAATGAACATGTCGTACAGCAAAATTTAATCCATCTTCCTCAACAACTTTTCATCTGCCCTCATCATACTTTCCCCAGCAATCACTCCAAAATTATTGATGAAACAGGTGAGTTGAAGTGTGAAGAATTCTGCCTCTGGTGATCCTGTTGGGATTCTCCCAGGCATTCTGGGCTTCCAGATGAGTAGGTTTCTTCTGAAACCACATATAGTGTTGTTGAGGTTGCAAAAAGTGTATGAGTCAAAATATCAAGTCAGGGAGCCAATAATTGAGTAAAGAGTAACAACAAAATGTACTCATGGAAAGATAAAGAATGATCTAAGACACTGCATAGTTGAGTGCCCAATGAAGAGAACTGACGATAAACACTATTCGAGTTCAGAGCAATGACAAAGCGAACAGGAAGATGGTAACTAATCAACTGAAAAGAAGCTATTCTGGGTCTCTTTATAGACAAACTGTGAAGTGTGGTGAGTTGGTTTTATTATTATGGCTCAGAGACTTTCCTCTGCCTAACACCTTGTCAACGGCTTAAAGCTTTGGAGCCATTTCCATGGACCCTGGGTCTGATGGGTCCCAGGAGCAGCACACCTGCAGTGTCTATACAGAATGAGGAGGCGGGGCCTAGGGTCCAAGGACTCAGATCTCCTCATTCCTAGCACCCCAAGCACTCAACTTTGGAGATTAACCTCTAGCAAAGAATAAAAACTGACCTTATTCTTTACCTGTCTACCCTGGCACCACACTCTCTGGTTGAGAGAAAAGGTATCTATTTTAAGCAACTCCTCTTGACATAAATGTTACAATTCCTTCTCTTTTTACCTCATAACTTCACCCTTGGTGCCCATTCCAAAAATAAAAATAAATACTTCCTTGAATTTGACAATGCTTCGTTTTCAAAGTTACTATCTTACTTCTGACCTAATCCAACCTTGGAGATGGAAAATATTTCCTTAGATTTAGGGTGCCTCTTCTTCCTTTTTTTTTTTAAGTTCACAAATATTCCTTTAATATATTTATTTTAAGTAGGCTCCACACCCAACATGGGGCTTGAACTCATGACCCTGAGATCAAGAGCCACATGCTCTACCGTCTGAGCCAGCCAGATGTCCCAGGTGTACAAATATCCCTTTAGAGTATCACTAGGAAAATGGGATATTTTGGTAAGAAAAGTCAGGGTTCAGGCCTGACAGCTGACCTAGCACAAGCTAGTTCTAGTTAGAACAATATGTTAAGCCCTTAAAAGTGAAAGGAAAGTGAAATAAAGAAATGTCCCCTTACATCTTACAGAGACATCATAGTCTGTTTCATTTTCTACCAAGCCTAGCTACAATACCTCCCTTAGTGACACTTGGCTTTGGCCATTCAAATGCATTTATCTCTTTCTGTGACAACATGAGCTTGGCAGAACATTGAGAACTGGAGGCTGAGAAAAGAAAATGCAGTCTTCCTGCCCACAGAAGAGAGTCTGAGACATCAGTGCTAACACAGCATTGCCGAAAGGGCTCGTATATGAATCAGCCACAAATGTGAAGTGGGCTGATGAGGATTGCAGAGTTTATGAGAATTTCTGATGAAGCAGCACGCAAGAGCGCTATCGGCTATTGTGTGAGGCTGGGGCAGTCTGTAATTTGACTTGTTTGGGTCTTTTTGTTATTATGTGTTTCGCTTCACCAAGGCTTGTTGCAAGCTCTCTTTTTCCTTTGCTATCACAATTCCCCTGCTTCATGAATGAGAATTGAGGCTTGTGGCAAGAATGTTAAATATTCCTGCAAACTGCAGACAGAGAGGGCTGAGAAACAGTTATGTTGCATTAGCATCTGATTCCAGGAACACGATTCCAGTTCTCCTCATTTTCCAATCATGGATGCATTTTGGCGCTTACTGCGGTCTACTTGGATTCCTGCTGCAGAACCTAGAAACCAAACTGAAAGCAGTGTCAAGCATAGATGAGTCTAAAGGTGGTCAAGTAAAACATGTCTTCTGGCTTCCAGCATCCTCCTCCTTCCTAGGCCCAGTACTGTCTAGATTTGACACATTTAGCAAAGAAACAGGCTCCTGTATTTTATATGACAATCCTGTTAAGGCCTTTAGGAGCTCTATCTTAGTCTTATGGCATCAGAGCCTATTTTTTTGGGGAAAAAAAAACCCCACAAGAGATCAGTCATCAAACTGTTAAGTAGCATTTCTCAAAGTCTGGTCCCAGATAATCTGCATTAGAATAACCTAGGAAACGAAAGGGGCAGATTCCTGAGTCTTGCCCTCAGACTCACAGAATCAGAAATTCCAGGAATAAGCCTGTAAATACACATTCTTGAAAAATCTCAGGTAATTTTGAGGCACTCTACAGCATGATTTGTTGTCTTTTCCTCTCCCACCACCCCTTTTCTGCTTGTAGAAGAGATAATGAAAGTACAGTATGTGACATTTAGGGGGGAACTTAATAAATATTCCCTCATTCCTTCTTTCTCTCTCCCTCTCTCTTTTTTTTTAAAAGATTTATTTATTAATTTGAGAGACAGAGACAGAGCATGTGAGCTGGAGGAGGGGCAAAGGGAGAGAATCCCCAAGCAAGCCGACTTCCCCTATGGAGGAGGGAGCCTGGGACTTGATCCCATAACCCTCAATCATGATCTTAACTGACTCAGCCACCCAGGGAACCCTCCCTTAATCCCTTCTTAAAGGAATTTTGGATTTCATGAACCAAATGGGGTAGATCCTCAAGGCCCTTCCCCGCAGCCCTGAGGTAAAGAAAGTCAGATGCTGTCTCTGACCACCTCCATGGAACCAAGCCCTACCTTATCTACACTTGATTCTGTCCAGCTGGGCCGCTACTGTAGGTCCACAGCCAGCACAAGCATGTCCAGAGCTTCACTGTGTGGGACAAACAGAATGACTCTTCAGTGTTCAGAGTCGCCTGCACTTATTTGCCCTTTCTCTAAATCACCTCTGCACTTCTGTACTTCTTTCTCCTCGGGATCGAAGAGTTCATTTAAAACCAGAATCTCCTACCCCACCCCCACCCCCCACATTCGTCTGTGTCTAATTCTGCTCCCTGTGTTTTCCAGGATTTCATCTGAAAGTCTGCCACCAACGTTAATGAACAGCTAGCTCACTGGCACCTGTTTGAGAACCGCGTGCCAGGAACGGGGGTAGCATCCCGCAGATTCAGGGTTTGGGTTTGGCCTGTAGAAAGACTACAGGCCCCAAGATGCAATTTCACCTTTCAAAGACTACCACTCCCAACATGCAATGCAGCCAGGGTTAGCAAAGGAAAAGACCGTCTGGAAATTTTGCCTCCCTGTCACCCTCAGGCAAAGGAAAGATTCAGAAAGTCGCCAGGGGATATTTTTTGCAGGAATGGTCACTCCCTGAATCTAGGCAAGGAAGGGGAGGGGCCTGGGCCCTCTTCTCCCGCCTCTTCTCCTGTGAACTTCTCCCGCTCCTGCCTCGGCGGCTGGAGTTCCCAGGGCCGGGAGTCGCTGCACGCCCCTGGCTGTGCCCATGGTCTCGGTGACTAGAGCCGTGTTCGGGGACCTGCCCTCAGGGGCAGGGACAGTGGAGAAGTTCCACCTGCAGTCTGACCTGCTCAAAGTGGACATCATCTCCTGGGGCTGCACCATTACGGCCCTGGAGGTCAAAGACAGGCAGGGCAGGGCGTCAGATGTGGTGCTCGGCTTTGCAGAGCTGGAAGGTGGGTTGAACTCTGCCCTGGCTGCGGGCCCCCAGCCCTCCCGCACACGCCCCCTGGGTCGGGCTGCTGCCCGGGACCCAGGGGGAAGCCCCGAGCTTGTCGCCGAGCTTGTCGCCGTCAGGGGTGCCTGCAGCCCGCCGACTTTCTGTGTTTCCATCCATTGACCGGGAAAAGACGAATGAGTGGGAACAGCTATAGGACATGGCCTCTGGTTGTCTATTTAGGCTCTGCTTTAATTAATTGAGAATAGTTGAAGGTAAGATGAAACCCCAGTAACCCAGGAGCCATCTTTGAACCCGAGGGCAAAAAGAAGGAAAAGCTGGCTGAGAAGGGGGTGTGACTCCCAGTTCTTCCCTCAGGTTCTTTTTGTAGAAGGACAAATCAAGACCTGCCTCGTCTACTTCCCCCCTTTTTTTTTTTTTTTTAATTTTCTTTCCTCTTCTACTTCCTTTCTTCTTCATCGACTTCTCTTGGAGGCCTCCTTCTCTTGGTGTCTCAGAAATGCTCCAACATGGCTCAGTGGGTGCAGACAATTTAGCCACTTGGGCTGGAGTAATATAGTGCCCAGCATTGGCTGGCTGCTCATTGAAGAGTGGAAGACCCACTCATTGTCTAGCAATGAGGTCTCCCACTAGAATGAACCTCCACTTTATGGGAATCCATGGGCAATTGGGATGATGTATTCTTCTGTGCATTCAAAAACTGTTCATTCAGTTATCTCATTCAGACAAGGTCCTCAGTCACCTTCACAGAGCTTGCTCTTCAGCTGGGGAGATAGACATTAGCCAAATAATCGCATTCAGAAGTAATTGCAGTTGCAGTTTGATCTCAGCAAAGGAAAATGTACGCAGCGCTCTCGTGTCACTACCGTGTAGCTAGGCAGGAGATGAGGTCTGAAATAAAGTTGGTGAAGGGAATCTGCTTGAAGATAAAGGCCCTTTGCTCAGTGGAAGGGGCCGGGGCAAAAACTGCTAGAGGAGGTTTGAGGTTTTCCTCTAGGTGTGTCTTTCTATCTGTTTGGTTCTTTAGACATGTAACATGGCTTATGGTTAAAAGTCAACAGAAGACTCTGGGTCTTGGTTTTCTCTGGTGGGGGTTCAGATCTTCTGTCATCAGAGTCAGAAGGCAAGGGGGTTGACGAGTGACAAAAGACAATTCTTGGGAATCATTTTGCTGAGTCACCTGTTAGTAGCATAACTATTTTCTATGCTGACACAGAATCACAAAGAGATTACTTGGCTGGTGCAAAATTGCCCAGTGGGGTCGAAAAATTGGACATAGTGCCTAGAATTCCAGAGCCAGCAAAGCATTGGAGATGCTAAGCTGTCCGCATCTGCTTTTTTTTTTTTTTTTTTTTTTTTATCGCCTCTTCCATCTCTGCCTTATCACTGCTCAGGATATAAACGCCCTCCCTCTGCACCTCTACACACATACACATTCACCTACCCTCACTCCTTACCACTTTTAATTCCGATATAAGAGTCACACGGATCTTTTTTTTCTTTTTTTAAGATTTTATTTATTCATGAGAGACACAGAATGAGAGAGGCAGAGACACAGGCAGAGGGAAAAGCAGGCTCCATGCAAGGAGTCCAATGTGGGACCCGATCCCGGGATTCCAGGATCACGCCCTGAGTTGAAGGCAGGTGCTAAACCGCTGAGCCACCCAGGCGTCCCAAGAGTCACACGGATCTTAAAAGACAAGGCGTCTTTGTGGGCTTCTTATGAACCACGTGCCATGACATGACACCTGGGAAACAGCAGTGTCTTTGTAAGCATGGAAGTGTCGATGTTGTGAGGGGGCATCCATACAGTGGAGCCATCCCTGGGAGTCTGTGACTTCTGCAGGAGTCTAAGTGAAGAAAGTACTATCCCCACAGGTTCTTAAAAGGGAGAAAAAAAAATAGATCCCCCTCGGATTACAGTGATCTAGCTTGTGCTGTATTGCCCTCCACGTTAGTAACATGTCTTGAGAACGTTAAATAGCATTTTCTTATTAGGCTTCACAAAAAAGGTTGAATCAAAGTGTCTAAAATATTCTGGGTGGTGAGTCGAGATAGACATCCTCATTCCTGAAAGCTTGAATCAAAATGTCTAACATATTTTGGTTATTGGGTCAAGATAGACATCCTCATTCCTATGCTATAATTTAGATAATTGAATTATTTTTTAAGGCTTTTCAATTTTTTTAACTTTTTAAAAAGATTTTATTTATTCATTCATGAGAGACAGAGGCAGAGGGAGAAACAGGCTCGCTTCAGGGAGCCTGATGTGGGACTTGATCCTAGAACTCTGGTATCATGCCCTGAGCCAGAGGCAGACACTCAACCACTGAGCCACCCAGGCGTCCCTTTAAGGCTTTTTAAAAAATATATTTTATTTATTTATTTGACAGAGAGAGAGCTTGTGAACACAAACAGGGGGAGCCGCAGGCAGGGGGAGAGGGAGAAGCAGGCTCTCCCGCCGAGCAGGGAGCAGGGAGCCAGACACAGGACTTAGTCTCAGGACCCAGGGATCATGACCTGCGCCAAAGGCAGACACAACTGACAGAGCCACCCAGGCGCCCCTAGATAATTGAATTACTGATTTTAAAAGGAAAGCAAGCTATTTGCAGAAGAGGAGAGGTTGGAAAAAAGCCCTCACAATATCAAGTAATGCTTTCTAATATGTGTACCCATCTTCGTGGTTAATGCAAGTGGCCCTTTGTTCCCTTTTTACAGCCCTGTCTTTCAGTTTTTTTGTAGATTCTTTCAGTATTGCTGAAGATAAAAGAAGACTTCATATATGTCATAACAGGAAGCATACTTGTCTCGGTTAGAATAGTGTGAAATGGCGCTCTGCTACTATTTTGACGAACTTTTGTGTATTAAAACCCATGTTAAGAAACTGGCAAAAGTGGGGCACCTGCTTGGTTGGTGGAGCAAACTACTCTCCATCCCAGGGTTGTGAGTTTGAGCCCCACATGGGTGTAGAGATTACTTAAAAAATAAAATAAAATCTTAAAAAAGAGAGAGAAATTGCTAACAGTGATTGTTAGAAGGAGGCTTAATTTTCACTGTTGATTCATTTCGAATATCTGAATATGTAAGTATTATATAAACAAAACTGAGGTAAATCATTTAAAGCTCTAACACATAACAGAATATGACAATAGGGGGTTATCTTGACATTACTATTTCCCTGAAACGTTTTGAACCACAGGAAGGAGCTAAGCATGGGTAATTCCATGAGACAGGGTCCTTTTGTAACTGCCAGGTTCGATGTGAACTCTCTCCAGTTTCCCAGATAGATGATATAAACTGTTTGGATCATGGCCATGACCGGAGGTCAGAATGGTTCAATTTCTCCCTGGGAAAATTAGATCTTTCTTCTGTAGAATTCTAAAGAGGTAAACCATATGATCTTTTAGTTATAGCCTGGAAAAATTAGTAATGCCTCCTATGAATTTTTCTGCCATTTTTTTGTACTTAAAATATTTAAAGTGCTTTTCATCTTCGGGTCCCACCCACAGTCATTATGACTTCTTTCAAAACCTGTGATGAGACTATATGCCTATAAGCCACAGGTATAAAACAGCCTACCCACACAATCAGTGCCTGTTCTGCCCCCTTGCCTTCCCCCCCAGTTACCACCAAATACCCAGCTATTAATTGCCATGAGAGCCATTATGGAAAGGAAAAAGTAGAAAAAACAGACTTCATGCTTTTAGAAAACCACAGTTCATAGGGGGTGGAGGAAATGGGACGGGTTTAAAGGCTGTGGTGTGGTACTTCACATGCCCAAGAGTGCCCTTGTAGGAGCACTGGGGATTCCTGATTTAAATCTCCACTTTGTCCCTTAAAGCTGTGGGACCCAAGCAAGTTATTTCACCTCCCTAGACTTATTTCCTCACCTTAACTAATGGGTAATGATGAGGAAATGTGTTTCCGGTTGCAATAGTGTCTGTCCGTAGTGAGCCATCAATAATTTTTATCTCCTTTCCTTCCCCTGCCCCCAAATATCTTCCCCTCACACTACTTGAACCTTTTACATCTCTTGCTTAACACTGAAAAAAGGGCAGGAAGAGGGGTACCTGGGTGGTTCAGTGGTTGAGCGGCTGCCTTTGGCTCAGTCCTGATCCCAGGGTCCTGGGATTGAGTCCGCATCGGGCTCCCCACACAGAACCTGCTTCTCTCCCTCTGCCTATGTCTCTGCCTCTCGCTCTGTGTCTCATGAATAATAAATAAAATCTTTAAAAAGGGGGGAAGGGACGTGAAGATCCATGTGGACAACCAGCAGCCATTTGAAAATAGAGAAAATATTGGGGACAATTAAAGTGCTTGTCAATTAAAGTAGTGTTTGTTTCTCTCCCAAAGCCAAAGGAAAGTCATTCAGTTTGGAGCTTAGACTGGGATTGGAAGGCAATTTTATTTCGACTTCAGGGCACTTTGGCTGGTTTGGGCTGTATGAGGTGGACTGCCCAGCTGGGGTCTGTGGGATGCTAGAGGAGTGGAGAGATCCATTAATACATTCTGGCCAGTCCTTTGCCCAGGAAAAGGGACAGACTATTCCTTTGCTCTTTACCCGACATGGGCAATTGGCTTGATTAAATCATCATTTGTGGATTGACCTAGAAAACTTTGTCCTTTTTACATGGAAAACACTATTTTCTGCACTTCAAAACAAGCTGTTTAGTCATGTCCTGTTCAGAATTTGAGGATTGTCACTTTTTATAAATCTGATTTGATATAAAAGCTAAGTAAACATATGAAGATAGTATAAAATCCATTTGTTTTTTGGAGACAGTTGGCAGCATTGGTTTCTGAAATACAATTAGTTATGAGAAGAATGTGGATTTAAACAGTCTGGCTCCTGAGTACTTGTTCTTAAGCATCACATTATTTGAAAAGCACAAGGCTTTCTGGTGAATTGAACTTACAACCATCTCTTCTCCTAGGCCACACTGACCTCTCCACCAACTCCCACCTCCCTTCTGATAACTAGTTGTATTTGGGGGCAAATTACTTCACCTGTCTATCCTTAGTTTCCATATTTATAAAATGAGAGTAATAATTTTGTCTACCTCATAACTATCCAGAAGGCGAAATTAGTCAAATGTAGAGCACTTAGAAAGCAGCTGAGCCTTAGGAAGAACTCAGTGGCAGCTATTATGATAGTCCATGGGCAGGACTCTGAGGACCTGCAGGTTAGCAAGGGAGTGAATCAGGAAAGATCTGGCAAAGAATGATTGATGTTTTACTTATGCCCAAGGTTGAGTAATGGAAACCTATGACCTGTAACTGGCCCAATGGTCCAGGGTCTGTACCCTGAGAGCCCCTCCAGCCATGGTAAAAATAATTTATATGCTTGAATTGTATACTCTTCTGATCCACATAGATGGGATGGATATAGAATCTACCTCCAAACCTTAGTCTCTACCACTGCAATCATATGGTAGAGGTACTTAGAGAAGGAAAGATCTATGTAACATGCCCATGCACAAGTTATAAGTAAAAGGACTCAAGCACATTGCTTTTTATAGCCCCCTAAAAAGCCCAACAACAGTTTTGCTCATCAATATGCCATGTTGCCATCAAAAGGAATATGGTAGATGGATATGTAGTCACTTGGATAGATCTTAAGGCATTTGATAAATGGGAAGTTGCAAAATGATGTGCATAGTACAATTCTCTTTATATAAATATTGTATTTGGGTATTTGTATGTGCTTCTCTGTAGTTAATTAAACAAACAAACAAAAATGGAAGTGTATATGCCAAACTGTTAGCTGTGGTTGTCACTGGGAAAAAGAAGAGTTAAAGCATAAAAGAGGGACTTTCACATTTTACTCTTTTTTTTTAAGAGTTTTATTTTTATTTATTCATGAGAGACACACAGAGAGAGAGAGGCACAGACACCGGCAGAGAGAGAAGCAGGCTCCATACAGGGAGCCCGATGTGGGACTCGATCCTGGGACTCCGGGATCACACCCTGGGCTGAAGGCAGATGCTCAACCACTGAGCCAACCAGGCATCCCCACATTTTACTCTTTCTTTTAAAAAAAATTTATTTATTTATTTATTTATTTGAGATAAAGAGAGAGAGAGCCAGAGTGGGGAAGGAGGGGGTAGAGGGAGAGAAAGAATCTCAAGCAGACTCCTCTGTGAGCATGGAGCCTAATGTGGGGCTCTATCCCACAACCCCGAGATCATGACCTAAGCTGAAATCAAGAGTTGGATGCCTATCCAACTGAGGCACTCAGGTGCCTCTTTCACATTTTACTTTTTTTTAAGTTTGCCTGATTTAGTGAGTGAAAATACAGGTGTCCTATATTTTTATTTTTATCTTAAGTATGAATTTGAGATAAACAACAAATGAGGGTTTAAAAAAATTTTTTTTAAGTTTTTATTCATTAATTTATCTCTACACCCAACATGGGGCTTAAACTCACAGCCCCCAAGGTGAAGAGTCACAGGCTCTTCTGACTAAGCCAGCCAGGTGCCCCAGCAAATGGTTTTAAGTGTCAGCTATGTCTCATGTATAATAATAATGTGGGTGTACTTATACTAAAAAATTATTGTTTATCTGGTGTTCAGATTCAACCAGGTGCTGTATTTCCTCTGACAAACCCACTCTATATATTTGTTTAATGCTTTTTAAAGGATAGATTCATGGACACCTGGGTGGCTCAGCAGTTGAGCGTTTGCCTTTGGCTCAGGGCGTGATACTAGAGTCCTGGGATCGAGTCCCACATCAGGCTTCCCACAAGGAGCCTGCTTCTCCCTCTGCCTGTGTCTCTGCCTCTCTCTCTCTGTGTCTCTCATGAATAAATAAATAAAATAAAATCTTTTTTAAAAAATAAAGGATAGTTTCATGAAATGATTGTATAATTTATTTTTATTTTTCATTTTAAAACAAGATTTTGTTTATTTATTCATGAGAGACACATGGAGAGAGGGAGAGAGAGAAGCAGGCTCCCTATGGGGAGCCTGATGTGAGACTCAATCCCAGGACCCTGGGATCACACCCTGAGCCAAAGGCAGACGCTCAACCACTGAGCCACCCAGGTGCCCTTGTATTATTTTTTTTAAAATTAAGAAAGAAAGAAGAATTCTTGTCAAGACAATACAAAAACATAACCTAGGAGATTGGCCTAGAAACGAGCGGATTACAAAGCAGCATGTAAACTAAGACTCCATTTTTATAAAATGAAGAAAAGCACATGTCTGCATGTACTAAAAGACAGGAGCATATACATAAAAATATTAACAGTAGTTCTCTCTAGTGATGAGGTTAGGATGATTTAAGTTTCTTGGGGCACCTGGGTGGCTCAGTTGGTTGCACATTTGCCTTTTGGTTTGGCTTGGTCATGACCTCATGGGTTGTGAGATCGAGCCCCAAGTGGGCCTCTGTGCTTAGCACAAAGTCTGCTTAAGACCATCTCTCCCTCTGCCTTCCCCCCCTCAAATAAATAAATCTTAAAAAAAAATAAATGTCTTCTTTGTGCTTGATAAAGTTCTTTTAAATTGTTTATAAAGAACAGGCATTACTTTAGGAAAGAGAAAACATTGTGTGTAAAGAACACCATTTTTTCGGTGCTTCCCTGAGGACTTAAATATGTCCAAGTTGTTATTACTTTCAGCTTCTCTCAGGAGAAAGTGGTGTGCAGTACTGTGAGCCTGACCTTTGGTTTGAAGTTTTATTTTACTTTATTTTATTTAAAGGTTGTATTTATTTATTCATGAGAGAGGCAGAGACATAGGCAGAGTGAGAAGCATGCTCCCTGTGGGGACCCCCATGTGGGACTCGATCCCTAGACTCCAGGATCATGCCCTGAGCCAAAGGCAGATTCTCAACCACTGAGCCACGCAGATGGATGCCCCTGGTTTGAAGGCTTTTTTGTTTTTAGAGATTTTATTTATTTATTCATGAGAGACACAGAGAGGCAGAGACACAAGCAGAGGGAGAAGCAGGCTCCATGCAGGGAGCCTGACGCAGGACTCAATCCCAGATCTCCAGGATCATGCCCTGGGCGGAAGGCAGACGCTTAACCACTGAGCCACCCAGGCGTCCCCGGTTTGAAGTTTTAAAAAACACTTTTATCTCATGTCCTGCAGGCTACCTCCAAAAGCAGCCCTACTTTGGAGCAGTGGTTGGCAGGGTGGCGAACCGAATTGCCAAAGGGACATTCACATTGGACGGGAAGGAGTACAAGCTGGCCATTAACAATGGGCCCAACAGTCTGCATGGAGGAATCCGAGGGTTCGACAAGGTGAGTCAGGGGCCCTGGACAGAATCCTCACCTAGCATCCCTCACAGAGTACCTTCAAACACACTATCTATTTGCCAGGCTCACTCCCAGGCCCTATAGCAAATGCATGGTGAGGTGATACAGGAAGGAGGCTGCTCCAGTGGTTGGAGGGAGCAGATGCACTCCCTGGTCCGGGACTCATCCTTCTGTAGCTCCTCTGATGGTAACAGGCAGGGGAGCCATGAGTGAAAGGGCGATAGCCCTTGACTGGGGAAAGTTGGGGAATGACTTTCTCCTAGTGTCGGCATTAGGAAGTCCAGTGGACCTTAGGCACAACAGAAAACTGTACAAGGCATCTGCATGGATTCTCTCTTGTGCTTACTAGAGCCGTGTGTTATCACCAAATGAGGTATCTGAGGGTCTGAAAGGCCATGTACCTCCTAGGTTGGGCTGTCCGGCCTGCAGCCCTCATTTCTTTCTTTCTTTTTTTTTTTTTTTAAAGATTTTATTTATTTATTCATGAGACACACACACACACACACACAACACATAGAGAGAGAGAGAGAGAGAGGCAGAGACACAGGCAGAGGGAGAAGCAGGCTCCATGCAGGCAGCCTGACGTGGGACTCAATCCCGGGTCTCCAGGATCACGCCCTGGGCCGAAGGCAGGCGGCAAACCACTGAGCCACCCAGGGATTCCCCCCCGCCCCCATTTCTACACTATACCTGCTGGTGTCATCCATGGCTTCTGTAGGCGCCCCCGGTCCAACACACACCCCTGAAACTCATTAAGCCCCTCTCCATGTGGCAGTGTGTGCCACATCCAGGCCTAGCCTTCCACTGAAGTGCCTTATGCCTCAAAATTACCTCAGATTCTTCCCCAATGACCCCTTTCCACATTAAAACTCCCATTCCCCAAGTGAATTCCTGGAAAAACAAGCTTAGGACAGCAAATTGATCAGATAGCTTCTCCCTGAGGTAGAAATGCCTGGCCTGCTTCCTAACTGTGTGGGAGTCTGAGGGTTAACACCCAGCAACTCTCTTACTAGTCTAATTTCAGGGAAACAATTTTGGTAACTAACTCTCCTTTATTTTATTTTATTTTATTTTATTTTATTTTATTTTATTTTATTTTATTTTATTTTATTTATTTTATTTTATTTTATTTTAAAAATATTTTATTTATTTATTCATGAGAGAGAGAAAGAGAGAGGCAGAGACACAGGCAGAGGGAGAAGCAGGCTCCATGCAGGGAGCCTGACATGGGACTTGATCCTGGGTCTCCAGGATCAGGCCCTGGGACAAAGGCAGTTCTAAACCACTGAGCCACCTGGGCTGCCCACTAACTCTCCTTTAAATTATACCACCCAGTTTATTCCCTAAAGAAGAACCAGAAAATACCGCAACATGTATGGCAGCTAAAGATCACCATTTCTTCTTTTCTGCCTCTTACTGCCACCTGTCCCTTTGAAGGAAGTTGGTCACTCTGTCAGCAACTTCCTGTCTGTGGCCTAGAACCATACTGCCCCTCTGTTCCCCATTCCTCCATGATGGGACTCCTCATACCAGGAAGGCATGAAGGCAAGGGGTAGCCCCTGTCCTGGCAGTCCCAGGGCAGAGGGTCTCTGAAATATGGCAGGTGCATGGGCAAAACCCAACCAGAGGAGGTTAGGCCCAGCTGTGTTCTGACAGGGATCTTCAGACAAGCCTCAGAACAACACCTGTTCTGGCTTGTTCCTCTTCCCTCTATTCCACTATAGTATTTTCTGTGATATTGCTTCACATGTGTCCCCGGTAAAAACACAGCAAGATAGTATACACATCCTTCAGGGCACCGTGCCTACTGATTCCCTTCTATGAACCAGGGAGCACAATATGGTGGGGATTTCTGAGACTCCAGTATAGTGAAGGAGCCAGACCCTTAGATAAATAGCTGCTATAGGCAACAAGCCCCATAATATGGATGTCAGTAGTGTGTTTTAAAAACTGGACAAATTCATGGCAACTGGGGAGGTAGGATTTGAAGAAAATCCTTTGAAGAAAAAATAGCATTTCATTTAGGAAGTAGGTACTGGAAAAAATGGCTGTGCAGAAGCCCAGAGAGGGTGGGGAAAGACTTGGAATTTATCCTGAAGATATTGAAAGCTTTGAACTGTAAACTTTTGTACAGAAACATGAGCAGTATCAGGTGAACTTTGTTTCAAGTTGTATTTCATCTCAACAGTTACTGAATAATAGCTGCTTTGTAGATATGTCTTTTTCTATTTATAGCAACACATTTTTTTTAAAAGATGAAATTTGAATAACCTAACAGGGTTAGAAATGGTACATAAGTAAGCCTAGAGATGCAAATGTGAAAATTTTCAGGAAATTTTGAAACTGTAGGGTCAGGGATATTCTCGCATGAATAGGAATGATTTTCCACATAATTATACTTATCTGATAATGACGGTTTACACAAAAAACTTTCCACTGTGTTCTTTCTCTGAAGGACAAAAACTAGGTAGCAAGTTAAGAACATTTTATTTCAAGTACTTTATTCTTAAAATTTTCCATTTGGGGGATATTTTTCTTTTTTTAATCATGCATATAACTGGCTTTGTATTTTAAGTATCTTGAAAGTTCAACATTTCTAGGAGATAACTAGGATGTAAAATTAATTTTTTACTAAGGTCAGTGAATTTGTTTCAGATACCAGCTGCTCTCACCATAGGTAAAGGCAGAGGCCTCCGCTCCTGCTGGGCTTCCCTTCCTGGTAAATGTGGTATCTCTCAACATCAGTGAGAGAGATCCAGGCCACACTAGAAGCAGGTGGGCAGAACCTGGGGGCTCAAAAACCATTCTTATAGCCCACAGCAATTATTATCTTTCAAGTCTATTTGGAATGACAGTGTTCGGCCTCAACTCTTCCGTTGAAAAAAGGAGATTCAAACAAAACATTCACTGAAATGAAGATGTGAAATGGTGTAGACTACCTGCATGAGTTTGAAACCTAGTTCTGTCCCTAATGACATGTGTGACTTTAAAAAAATATTTTATTTATTTATTCATGAGAGACACACACAGAGAGAGAGGTAGAGACATAGGCAGAAGGAGAAGCTGGCTCTCAATGGGGAGCCTGATGCTGGACTCAGTCCCAGGACCCCAGGATCACGACCTGAGCCGGAAGCAGACACTCAACCACTGAGCCACCCAGGTGCCCCCATGTATGACTTTAAACAAGATTTCCTCCCCTTTAAACAATAGGCATGGGGCACCTGGGTAGCACAATGGGTTAAGCATCTGACTCTTGGTTTCAGCTCAGGTCATGATATCAGAGCTGTGAGATCAAGCCCCTTGTCCAGCTCCATGCTCAGGTCAGAGTCTGCTTAAGACTCTCTCCCTCAAAAAACAAACAAACAAACAAACACTGTCTCTCTCTCCCTCTTCCTCTGCCCCTCCCCCATTGCATGCACACTCACTCTCTCTGTAAAATAAATAAATAAATATTTTTTTAAAAAAGAGTTTTAAACAATGAGCATGAAGTATGGAAAGGTTCTACTCAACTACCCTGGAATATGGGAGGTGGAAGTGGACAAAGTAACACCACTGAATTCAGTTTGCTCATCTGTAAAATGGGGTCATAGTATTAGTTGGAGCCATTTGAAATTGCCAGTGTTCAATTCTTTTGACCTACAAAGACAATCATTTTGTTTGGTTCAACCAAATCCTTACCTTATAAAATGATTTATGTAAAGCACCAGGTCAGTGACTGGTGAGCACCGAACAAATAGAGGTCTCATGTCAGCAAAGACCTCTTGATTAGTGAACCCCAGGGCTCCCCAAAGGGATCGGGCTTTCCAAGCAGTATATTCTCTGAAAGCATAGAATAAGGAAACAAGCTCAGGATAAGACCACTGTCTTCCCAGCTGGAAGAAGCTAGGAAAAGTAGTATATTCTTTCTGAGCCCAGCTCTCTCAGCTCTCTCATCGTTAAAGAGGATAATGGTGCCTACAATGAGGCAGCTTGGAGACAGATAAGACAGTGTCTGTGCAGTTCCTAACATAGTGTCTTGGCTCATCATGGGCACCCAGTAAATCCTCCCCTGTATGGGTAATCTTGAGGCCTCTAGGGCAAAGGTGAGAGGAACCGCTGTGCAAATCCAAGTTTCCTATTTCCAAAAGCAAAAAAACTCCTGGAACCTTCTTTTTCTTGCCACCCTTAGAATCATATTTTCTAGAATGAGAAGAAAACTTCAAGATCATTTTTTCAACCCCTTTGTGGCAGGGACTCATGCCCACCCGACATCACACACTGAGCTAAGAACAAACCTGGCACCCAAATCAGGACTCCTGACTTGTGGGCAGAACTCTTCCTAACAGAACAAGTGCCTTCTTATTTGTTTGGAACTCTGCCCAGGGAATACAGAAACTCTTGAGGCGTTTTTTAAAATAAATATTCATAAATAGTATTTTCCTGGAAAAGAGGGGCTGATTTATTAAGGTCATCTTTTAATACCATTGGCAGATATTGCTTATGACATTTATCAGAATGAGATACCAAGATTAAAAAAAAAACTTTTAAAGAAGGGGAGGAAGAAAATATTGTAAACACATACATCTAAGTTTAGGGAGAAAGAATATAGGGAATATGAATACGTAAAGAGAAAGAAAAAAATTTTCCTCTCGAAGTCTACTTTTTTGTATAAACAAAATTTTAGAACAACTAATATCTAAGCAATTATTTAAACATCATAAAGATCATACTACCATTTCTCTTCCTAGAATTAGCTAGCTTTAATATTGAAATGTGGCATTTAGCTCAAGATTGCAATGACTGAAAAGCTTTGAAAACACTTTTTTCTAGGTCCTCTGGACCCCTGAAGTGCTGTCAAATGGCGTCCAGTTCTCAAGGGTCAGTCCAGATGGTGAGGAAGGTTACCCTGGAGAGTTGAAAGTCTGGGTGACATACACACTGGATGGTGGGGAGCTTAAGATCAACTACCGAGCACAGGCCAGTCAGACCACACCAGTCAATCTGACCAACCATTCTTATTTCAACCTGGCAGGCCAGGTAAGTGAACTTGCCTCTGCTCTCCTGCTGTGTGCTTTGTGGAATGGCCTAGGGAGTGGCTGGAGAGAACAACCCAGGATAGAATTACTCTTGCAATGGGGTCAGCCCTGGCAATGAGGAAAAATGTCTAGCAAGGCAGCTGACTCATAGTAGGTGCTCAATAAATGGAAGTTATAGAGAAAGATAGAAAGAGTACATTTATTACCCAGAGAATGATCTCTTTCCTACATGTTCAGACAAATAACTAGCTAATTCAAGAATTCCCTCTCATCTAACTGTACCATGAGCTTACATATGTTTCCTCATTCCACTCCTACCCCTAAAAAATTCCAGTGAAGGCAGTTTCCACCCTTGGGACTTTAAAAATGGGCTTGGCTCTGTCCCTTTCGACATGCTGCTAACATTTGTGTGCCTCCACTGTGCCGCCACCCTAAGAGTGGTGGAGAGACACTCCCCACCCCTCAGGTAAACCCCTCTACATTACCCTATTCCCTCCTAATGGTAATATTTCGGCTTGTTGAAGAGGCTGTTACATGAGGCAGAGTAGAAAGTTTAGCTAAACTCTGTAGACTTCCTCTTCATCATCATTGTCTACTATACTTGAATCGCTTTGGCATGATTTCCTACCACAAGATGATGTTCACAGCCAGCTAGTAATATCTTGCATTTTTACACTCTTTTAGGAGTCTGCTGATGATGTGCTGCTTTTTTTTTCTAGGATCTTTCCAAGTAGCACGAATTAATTGGTTCTTATATAATTTCCAAAGTTCTCCCTTTAAAAATAAGATGATTCTAAACTTGTCTATTGCTTATCCTCAGAAACTTCCACCATCCTCCTTAAGATCTTAAAGACAAAGCAAAAATCAAAACCAAAACAAATATGCCCAGCCATAAGAGGCTCTGCAATAATGTGCATAAAGACCCTACTTTTTATAGTAAGTTCAGAAAGAAACTTGAAGAAATAGAACAAAATATTAGTGGTTTTTTTTTTTTATAGGTAGTAGATCATGGTGATTTTTCACTATTTTCTTCATTTTTGTATACTTAGGACATCCTGTTTTATAATTGGGGGCAGGGGTAGGTGCTCTAAAGAAATAGATTCAGAAATGGAAATTACACTAAGTATTACATCTGCTGATACATTCCAATCAAGGAGACAAAATGAGAATGCAGTTCACTAAAGCTCTTTCCATTTACTTGGCAAGAGGACCCTCACAGATCACAGACCCCACCCACAAGGGTGATCAAGGTTAACTGCCTTCTGTGTACTCTTAGTGAGTGCAACTCAAATCCGCAGCCACTAGCTTCAGGGTTGAGGATGGCAGGGGGTCATTAGCCCTTTGGGGCATTTTGATAAGAGTGGATGGTCATTCACCGGGCCTCGGGTCTAGGGGCCTCTGCATCTTTGGAACATCTCTTGCTCTACCCAGGAAAGTGTGATTATGTGTCTTAAACCCTCCCCAGGGAAATAGCTCAGAACTTGATCATTTAAAGTAGTTGACTTCATCTTATATATTTCTTGTTTCTTCTTTATTGGTTTTTAAATTTAATAAGCAATATGTTTGTTCTACCTGGGGCCGAATTTTGACTCATCACTTCTGAGTGTCAGTGGCCTGGGGGGAAGAGAGAACTGTGTTTTTCAAAGAATGAAAAAGGTTTATAGGTTACAGGTTGTTTGGGCTTTGTTGTTGTTGATGATGTTTCTTCCTTATCTCACCCCAAACTGGACAAACATTCTAAGAGGTAGGAAAGTGGCCTGGGGGAATTGGAGATGAAAAGCCATAGTGGGGTTCCAGCATGACTAGGGGATGGGGTATGTCAGCAAGGACCCTGGTTCTTCCATCTTTCTATTCTGCTTCTTCAGTATTTTGGCTTCTGTGTTTGGGCTCAACTTCTCCTGTTCACAAGATAGTTGGCACAGCTCCAGGAATCACTTCTTCATATAGTCACATCCAGAGGCAAGTGAAAAAGGGACCTATTCCTATTCCTCCAATGTTCCATTTTGAAGATTAAACAGAAGTCTTCCCAGAAGCTTCCCAGCAGACTTTGCCTCACATTTCATGGGCCAGAAGTGTGTCCCTGCCCTGCCTAACCCAATACTAGCAAGGGATTTGGACCACCATGATGGGCTTAGGCCAATCAAAATTCACCCGGTGGGATTAGGGGGGCCATCCTTTCCCTGAGTATGTGGCCTACCATAGAATGAACCAACAAGTCACCATTCTGCCAGGGAAAAGGGAGGGTGCCAGTAAAGGAGCTGCTGTGGCTTTTGGGTAGTATTGTAGTGTTGGTGATAGCCTGCTAGAGGTGATGAAAGCTGAAGTAAGGCAGTGGTAGTAGCAATGCACGGAAAGGTCTATAAAGCCCCATGCAGGCCACAGTGAGCTCTGTAAATGGTTAATGTCCTGAACTAGTAGCAGCTGAGCAAAGCTAAGCAAAGCAAACACTGAACCCAGAGGTGGGCCTCGAGATCTGTTGGTGGATCCGCATTCTTTTGCCAGGTTTTCATCAGCCTAGAAAGGAAATGAATCCAGCAGGAATATTCCACCAGAATGGATCATCGCATTATTCCAGGTCAGAAGAGTTATAAAATGAAGCATGCTTTCCTTTAATAAAGGAATGTAGGTGTCGCTTGGTGACCCAGTGCCCATTAAGAGAGTGGCTCTCTAATAAATGTTCCTTTCCTTCCCCCCCAGCTTCTTCCTAACCTCTCAGACTTGTCAATTTATTTGGTGAATCATTTTCTTCCTGCCCTAGAGCTACAAAGCAAATAGAAGAAGGAAATTCCTAAGTAGCTTTATTCATAATAGTAAAAAACTGGAAACAAGCAAAAGTCTGTCAACAAGGGAATGGACAGATTGTGATACATTCATGCAATGGAATACTACTCAGCCTTCGACTGAGCACTGAGCAGATAGAGCCAAGGAGGGGCACCTGGGTGGCTCAGTTGGTTACGTAGCTACCTTTGGCTTAGGTCATGATTCCAGGATCCTGGAATTGAGCCCCACATTAAGCTCCCTGCTCGATGGGGAGCCTGCTTCTGTCTCTCCTGCTCCCTCTGCTATGCTCTCTCTCTCTCTCTGTCAAATAAAAAAATAATAATAAAATCTTAAAAAAGAGAGAGAAAGAGAGCCAAGGAAATAGCTCCCAGTTCTCTTCCCTCATCTCTGCTCCCCTCAGAAGCAGAGGCCTCTTCAGTGCTGGCAGTACCCCTGAAGCATGAGGAGATGGGAGTAGGGAGAGCCAGGCAGGAGAGACCACTCTAGCCTAGAGCTTCTCTAGGAGATGCAGTAGACCCCTTCCATTTTGGACCAACCTTCTCACGTCAGAATAGGGGCTAAACGAGTGGCTAAGCATAGAAACTGTGGGCAGAAGAGAGGCCTCTGCCCTGGTCTTGTCTCCCGTCCACTCCTATCCCTGCCCATATGTACCCATGGGGAGGACACAAGACCATGGCTGTTCTTCAGAAACAGAGCCTTCCCGGAGTGTCATTAAAGCAGTTTCTGGCATGTTTACACATAGATTCTCAAGGTCTCTAAAATGCTGGCATTTGTCCTCAGGACAACTCCATTTGATTATGTGGGCCTAAGTTTTTCTGACTAGAGAATCTATTTCGGTTAACCTGCAGGGTTCCGCCTCCTTCTGCTTGCTTCTGGAGAACCCAGCCTAGCTTTCAGTTTAGCTTAGCTCAGTCTCTCAACCCGAGCATACTAACACGTTGGGTCAGGCAATTTCTTTGCTGCAGGGGTGCGTCTAATAGGGTGTTTGGCAGAATTGCTGGCCTCTTCCCACTAGATGCCAGTATCATTACCACCCCCAGTCATGACAGTCAAAAATGTCTCCAGAACATTGTCAAATTTTGTCCTCTGGCAAAATCATCCCTAGTGGAGACACACTAGTTTAGCTTATTTTTGAGCATTCACTAAGCAAAAGCCCTCTCCTGGTTGCCCTTACACATCTTTTGCTGTGAAGCTTGAAAATATACTATTAAAATATAATCCTTTTTATCAGAAATCTGTATGTGTCTTTTCCAATTTGCAAGTAGCACAACACAGCTTTACTAAACTGTTCTTCACAAGAACCCTGGAGAAGATGGGAGCATCACTGGCCCAGTTTTACCCTGAAGGACAAGAGAGTCAAGGTTAAGTGATTACCCTGGGGCCACTCCATGATAACCAGAACTAGACCCCAGGCCTTCTGATTACTGACTGGTCTTTGACTCCCCCTGGGAAGACAGGCTGCATGGTTAATGGAAGTAACTCCAGTTCTGACTCCCCGGCTTTTGTCAGTTGGTACAGGGTGGGTCCTCTGGATGGGAGTTGAGCCAGAGAAAGGAGAGAGATACCCCTACCTCCAAGCCTGCTGGTGATAGTTGGCCATCCAGCACTTGTGTGTTTCAGGTCAACAGCTCTTGTTCTTCTGTTTGCGTAGCATGTGAGGAGAGCGTGAGAAACCCCTCTGCTAATAAGTCAAAGTCCAAAAGCCTTTCAAAACACTGATGTCTCTGACTTTTCACACTAATAATTCTATTTAGAAAAGAAAATACATGCTGGGCTCACACTGGAAAACTTTTTTTTTTAAAGGATTTTATTTATTTGACACAGAGCACAAACAGGGAGAGCAGCAGGCAGAAGGGAGAGGAAGAAGCAGACTCCCCACTGAGCAGGAAGCCAGAACTGGGGCTCAATCCCAGGACCCTGAGATCACATCCCAAGCCAAGGCAGATCCTTAACTCCTGAGCCACTCAGCCACCCCATGGAAAATTTCTTTCAAATGTACAGTTGCTATGTTGAGGACCTAACTACCTACATTTAAATGAACATATTAATCATTGCCGTAGGTCAAATGGGATTTCTTTCTTCTTTTTTTTTTTTTTATTTTTTTTTATGAGAGAGAGAGAGTATGAGCTGGGAGAGGGGCAGAGGAAAAGGGAGAAGCAGACTCCCTGCTAAGCAGGGAGCCTGACATGGGGCTCAATCTCAGGACCCTGGGATCATGACCCGAGCCATAGGCAGACACTTAATCAACTAAGCCACCCAGGTGTCCTGAAATGGGATTTTCAATGCCTAAAAATATTTCTGCAAGAGAAGTTAAAAAGCAAAAGTACATGGGGCACCTGAGTGGCTCAGTCGGTTAAATGATTGACTCTTGATTGTGGCTCAGGTCATGATCTCAGGGTTATGGGATTGAGCCCTACATGGGGCTCTCCACTGAGTGCTGAACATGGAGCCTGCTTGGGATTCTCTTTCCCTCTTCCTCTGCCCCTCCCCACTGCTTGTGTTCTCTCTCTCTCTCTCTCAAATAAATCTTTTTTTTTTTTTAAAGGCAAAAATACAAAATAAGACTAAGCATTAGTTCTTATTTTCTTTCTCAACCTTTCCCTTCCAGGGTTCCCCAAACATATATGACCATGAAGTCACTATAGATGCTGATGCCTTTTTGCCTGTGGATGAAACCCTGATTCCTACAGGTTGGTGAATTTAAACTTTTTTATGGGAATGCAGAGCTGGGGTGTGATTGGGGGAGTACTGAAACTTCATTTACCTAAATGTATTTTCTCTGTTGGCTTCCAAATTACATATAATTACCAGGAATAGTCATTTATGTTGGTTAAGGTTGGGTGATCATATAATTAAACACCCAAGTCAGGACATTTTTGAGAGGGAAAGGGGATGCTATTAATAATTAACCCAGGGCAACAGGGCAATTCTAAACAACCTGGGCAACATGGCCATCCTAGCCAAGCCTGGACGGCAAGAATTCTCTGCTAAAATGTAAATCCGATACTTCTTAGCACCTCACCAGAGCTAAATTTATCTAGGCACTACTTCACCAGTGCAGGACACTGATAGAGCCCGATGTGGTTTTTGATGGAGGAGGAAAGGTTGTACCTGGGTAAGACAAATGCATATGTCACCTTTAGGACAGAGTTGGGTGGATGGGGTAGCATGGAGAGTTCAAAGTATGAAAAGGCAGGGTGAGGTGTTGCCAAACTCAAACGTTATGAATGTGTGAGTGTGTGTGCCTCCTAGGTCAACTGAATTGAGATCACCTTGGTTATTATTATTTGGGATCAAAACTACCTTAGCTTGGGATGCCTGGTGGCTCAGTGGTTGAGCATCTGCCTTTGGCTCAGGGCGTGATCCTGGGGTCCCAGGATCAAGTTCCACATCGGACTTCCCGCATGGAGCTTGCTTCTCCTTCTGCCTGTGTCTCTGCCTCTCTCTGTGTCTCTCATGAATAAATAAATAAATTCTTTAAAAAAAAAACAAAACTACCTTAGTTCAAATAGGCAAATCCATTGAAATAGAAAATAGATTAGGAGGTTGTAGGGGCTGGGGACAGAGGGCAATGGAAAGTAACAATGGCTACAAGATTTCTTTTTGAAAAAAAAAAGAAAAAATTTCTTTTTGGGCTAATGAAAAGATTCTGGAATTAGGTAGAGGTGATGGTTGCACAACCTATAAACATACTAAACACTACTGAACTATGCACTTTAAAACGGTGAACTTTGTGGTATGTGGATTATATCTCCATTAAAAACAAGAAAAAAACAAACAAACAACCTTGGTTCATGTGTTGCCTCCAGGATTAAGTGGTGTAGATTTGTACTAGATTGTAGGTGTACCACCATCTGTGTCGAGGGGACAGGTGGATGACCTCAAGATGGCTGACAGGGGTGCTGTTATTTGTGGCAGCTTATGGGAATTCATGTAAAGTAATTACCCCAAAGCAGTGGTCCAGAAATTCTTACTGGAATTTCATTAAAATCAGAGCTGAGGTAAGTGTAGAAGGCTTAGCCAAAGAAAACCAAAGTAAACAAAGTAGAGGATGAAGGGAAAGAAGAACAGAAATCTAGAAACACATACTTTTGTATCAGCTCCTCTCCCCCTGGGAAGAAGGGCAGCTGCCTGCTGCCCCTTGACAGGCCAAGATCTCTGGCCTGTGTCTGACAGAGACTTAGAGCACTAAATGTCCTGTGTTGAGCTCCAACCTTCCATAAGTCCATCTGCTGGCAGCTACATGTGGGAGGTCAGGAAGGTCTTTTCCTCTCTTCCCACCCTGTGTAGGGGTGCTATTACTTTGGTTATCACCTCTGCTAATGAAGAGCTTAAGAATGATAGATAATGAACAGTTTGAAGCCAAGGGCACCGTAATCAAATAATCAAGGTTTACATCATCACCAATAAGTTGTATTGTGTCCTCTTCATATGATATACTGAAAAAGCACATCATTTGTGTCATATTCTGTCAGAAATGTCTAACCTCATTTCATTTAGGACAAGGCATCACATGAACCCAATTGAGGGACAGTCTACAAAATAATTGACCAGGACTCTTCAGTAGTGTCAAGGTCATGAAAGACAAAACAAGCCTAAAGAATGGTCACAGAAGAGAGTAGGGAGATGGGACAACTAAATGTAGTGTGAGATCCCGGACTGGATCCTGAGCCAGAAAGAGGACTTTAGTGTGAACATTGGTGAAATTCTAGTGAAGCATGTAGTAAAAAGTATTGTACCAATGTTAATTTCTTGTGATTATTGTACCATGGTTATATATATGATATCAACTTTAGGGAAAGGACAGGTATACAGAGATGTACTATATTTTTAGATTTTATTTTTAAGAAGTCTCTACCCTCATTGTGGGGCTCAAAATCACAACCCTGAGATTAAGATTTGCACAGTCAACTGACTGAGCCAGCCAGATGCCCCCAGAGATGTACTATTTTTGTAACCTTTCTGAAGTCTAAAATTATTTCAAAATTTTAAAAAAAATTTTAAAGCCCAGGGCTCCAAGTAAGATATTACTTTAATTTTCCTGGATACCTGCCTTCCTTTATAGGTAAGGGCTTCTGTTTTATTTTGGTGTCTTTCAAATAATGGGGTTGTGTTTATGGCCACTAATTCAAAATGTTTATAAGAAAATGGTAAGAATGTGAGTCTCCATTCAAAATAGCAACTTCCATGAACAGCAGGAATTGGAAACCCATAAATACAGGGACTGCAAAGCTAATTAGAATAATAATGAGAAATCAAGATAAATGGATTAAAATTTTTTGCATCACAGTTTTGAACATTTTCCTAGCTCCAGGGCTGAGTTTAAAGACTTTTACATTGGTCTTGGTAACATGTGTCATCTTCTGATATTTACATGACTCAACGTGAGGATGAGTAAGCTGGCCCATCTTGTCCTAGATGCAGCAGGATTGCATTTAAACTCTTAGGTTGTGAGCTGCAAGAAAAAAGTGGTGGCGGCTGCTGTTTCGTAACTGATAAGGAAGAAAATGAATTTAGTAGCTTCTAGGTGGAGGTGATGAAATTAGTGCATATTTATTTGTGTACATTTATAAAATCTTATCCTGTCCTGTTGCGTTTTGATCAGATGAGAATCACAAAAATGCATAATTCATGCCATGTAAAGATTATTTGTCACTATGGTAAGAGATAATGGTGGCAAAACACAGTAGAGCTTAACATGTAATCTGCTGAGATGTGGAAAACTCATTCATCTCAGGTCTGCACTGTGAATGGTTTTAGGACCAAATTCTATACTTTGTACTAATTTTGAACACCTGTGAAGCTGAATAGGGTGTAAGAGCTCTGGATCCTGGGAGGCAAGAGCCCCAGTTGTAGTCTGGGCTCTGTTGTTAACTAGCTAGGCAACCTTTAGTGTGGGTGTGTTTGTAGCACTTTAACATTTAACTTCCCTATGCCCTCATTTCCTTTTCTGCAAATGGGAGAGATGCTGAACTCAATCCAATTTTATGAACTAGTAAGTTTTCTTTAAAAAATAATTTCAGAGACTTACATGGGGTTGCCCAACTTTTCATTTTGCCAGGTTAGAAAGCCATGATAAATATAGGGCTATTAAAACTAATGGGAATGTATGCATATTATATTTCAATTAAAAAATAATTTAAACTAACTGGGATAATAATGAGGAACAGAAATAAATAGACCAGTGATGCTTGGCTGACTCAGTTGGTAAAGCATATGACTCTCAAACTTGAGGTTGTGAGTTCAAGTCTCATGGTGGGCACGGAGCCTACTTAAGAAAAAAAAGAAGGAAGAAATAGACTACATTTATTTTTTTTTAAACCCATGCTGCCATTTATAATCACCAGCTTTTCATAAAAGAAAATATTTTAACACCACAAAAGTGGAATTTTTTTTTTAAGATTTTATTTATTTGAGAGAGAAAAAGCCAGAGACAGAGCATGAGGAGGAGGGGCAGAGGGAGAAGGAGAAGCAGACTCCCCCCTGAGCAGGGAGCCCCAAGCAGGACTTGATCCCTGGACTCTGGGATTAAAACCTGAGACTAAGGCAGACATAACTGACTGAGCCACTCAGGTGCCCCATAAAAGTAGGGAAATTTAAATCTCAGGATAAATAACTACCCTTTAAATCGAATTCATCTTGTTTTTTAAAGAAATGTGATAGGGCACCTACAAGGCTCTAAATATAATATTTTACTGCTATTTCTACCACCCTTCAAATCCATTAAAACACTATCATGAAAGTAAATAAGTTGCAACAGCTTCAGAGCACATAAAATCCCTAAGTCTCTTTAACTATGTCTGTTTGCCCAGTGACACTTCACCTGAAATTATAGGGTTATTTCTTCTCCCCCTTTGTCAGAAATGCATGAGAAACAAGTGAATTGTATGTTTCCTTTGGAACTGCCTCCAAAAATGAGTGTTAACTGCACTGTGCACTGCCCTAATGGAAGAATTCATGCATCTGGCGCTCTTTCAGCCAAGAACGAATCTCTAGGAGCCCAGATTTCATCAGACTCGTAACACTGACCCAAAGCCCATGAGCATGTGGCTTCATTCTGAGACCAGTCCGGGTCATTTGGTCATTTGGAGAGTTGACAGTCTAGTGGAGGAGTCAGCCAGAATATTATTCATTAACCTGGAAAATGTCAGGATAGATAGAACTCGAAGACTTGCTACAGAGGAAAGCACTGCCTGGGGGCTCCCAGATCAAGGCAATGAGAATTAAATAACAACTGAAAGGGCAAGTGGAACTTTGCCAGACAGTGAAGAGAAAGATGTTCTGGATAGAGACGAAGAAGAAAAGGGAGTGCAGGCACAGCAGGACTGTCCCCAGGAAAGCGCTGGGCTTCTGAAGCATTCAGGGCATGCTCTTAGTGTCAGAAAACTAATGGGCCTAGAGAGGTTGGCTGGGACCATGTTAGATCTGCACCAGGTTCTGGTATGGCTCCAATCCTGGATGACCCTAGGTTGCCCTGGACTTTGAGTCTGATTTACACAGGCCAGACTCACAGGTGTACCTGAGTCCAGTCTTAAACATCCGGATATTCAGCCAGAAGTGGACTGAACCACAAGGCCACTTCCTTGAGACATGGTACAAGAAACCCGTTAGACCAGCCACACTCGGTTAAGAGTTCTGGGGATTGATATGCAGTATCTAGAGATTGTGGTTGTGCTGAATTGAGAAAAAGGAAGATACTGTTTATTTGTGAGATGAGGTGAAGGTTTATGATAATAATAGCTAATATTTCAGAGAGGAATTTATAAATGATAATCTACACTAGATTCCCATAAAGTAGGTTCTGTTAATTTTTCATATTTAACAGATATAGAACCTGTAGCCCAAAAAGTTTAAGTAACTTACTGGGGATCACCCAGTTAACAAGTGGTGTGAAGCTGGGATTCAAACCTAGGGAGACCAGTATTTCAACTCAGACTCTTAACTAGACCCATACTCTGCAGACCCTACCGTGGGGTTAGATGTCAAGAAGGGTTCTGGGATAGGGAAGCGGGATGGGAGGGGAAAGAAAGAAAAGTAAACTAAATTCTTGATAGTATAGATAGCCAAGATCACCATGTAGTCATGACCTGGGAAGTAAGCCAGAAAGAAAAAGCTTCAACAGTTGTCAGTTCTCATTTCCTTTCTACCTTTTATATAAGTAGCCTTACAGCATCTCCATTGTCCTCCCTTTATTTTGACTTTTCTGCAAAGAAAACAGAAAATAAGTTATATTGGAAAGGGGGGAAGGGAGGAGAAAGACAAAGATGGAGGCATAAGAGGCTTTCCTGAGACTAAAGAGCATGAATAGAAGTGCCTGCCCGTGTTAGACTGACCAGGAAGGGAATGTGGAAAAGGAACAAGTCAAGAAGAGTCCAGTTTCAAGCTCAGAATTATTCTCCGGGTCCCCTCAGTAACCTCAGAGGTCATTGTGCTGTTGTAATGTAGTACCTTGTTTGGTAATGAATCCTGCTGGCTCTTGGTCTTCTCATCTGCCAAATCTTGTCATGATCAGGCTATTGCTGCAGGTCTGCTGTCTTCAGGTATTCACACTGGTCATCTCTGTTGAAGGTGGTAGGAAGTTCACCAATATAGTAGAAGAAAAGCTTAACCATGTACCTGGGTAGCTTTCAGTTATCTGGAAGGTTTACTTACAATGAGATGCCTCGTTTCACCAGCAGGGTGCTGGGCAATGACTTCATTCTAGATCCTCTGGCTTTCCCCAGGGCTGCTGCCTGGTGGTGGGGAAGCTCTGCAGAGGCTGGCAGGCCAGTTTGGTCCCCCTGTGTATGAATGGCTCTACTGTCAGTTATTTTGTGAACCATCCACCATCCTGTGCCTTCTACTCCAAATCCTTGTTTGTGTGTTTATTTCTTTTAGATTTCTCATTTTAGGGTAGTAAAAATCCTCATTATTTTTCCTTGGAGCTCCCAGAGAGAAAAGTTTCTCTTACCATCATTGTACCAAAAAAGAAACCAATGACTCCTTACCTGAACTCACTATCACAAGAAGACACAGCTGCAAAACATGTCTGAAAGAGTGGCTCACAAAGGAGAATTTGTGGTGGATTTGGAGGAAGCTCGGGGCAACATTGTAACCATGAGGACTTTTATCAGATCATTCTTTGAATTCTGTAGGGTTTGTCCCAAATGCTTTATCTGACAAATTGCAATTTCTTTTTTCTTTTCTTTCCTTTTCTTTTTTCTTTTCTTTTCTTTCTTTTTTTCAAATTGCAATTTCTGTAGCTTCATTTAGCCAGCCTCCTTTTGACTTTCTGCCAAGGCCCCTTAGGCTCGCTTCGAAGCCCATGTCTTTCTGTGATACAAAGATGTTTAATGGTCCCAGGCCCTGCCTTTTGGGACTATTAATTTATACCTATGTTCGTTTTTCGACTCCTTCCTTTTGTTTGCCCTTCATACAACTATTTCTGAGAGAAATGCTGATGCAGATCTAAACTTTGCGGGTGTTTTTCACCTTGGTTATAGATATTTGGTAAATAATTTTTCAGGTGAAGGGAAAACCCACTGCCATAAGAAAGTAGCACCTCTTATTTTACAGTAGCTGTGAGACTGTGGCCGAGGTACTCAGTAAAAAGGGACCTTCCCCCTGTGTGTGTTTGGGGGAGGGGCGGAGTCTTGGCCTCCATTTTGCTTGTTGCAGGCTCACCTCACCAGTTGGGCGTTATCACACAGGAAGGAAAGGGATATGTTGCCATGCAGTTTTCAGGAGCCAGAGCAAGCACATATCATGAAATCCCCTTGTCTTAAACTCATAGTCCCCGTTTATACCACTACCCCAGGCAGGGCCCTCAGACCTAGCAGAGTCTGGCTCTCGTTTTGCTCCTACCTTTCTTCCTATTAGCAATTTGGGCAACATATAAAATGTCTTCAGCCCTTTCAATCAGTAAAACACAGAAGACAACAGCCTGTATTGCGTGGCTTCTTCATTCTCCCCCTTTCTCTGTGCATCTACTGAAAAGCTATCCTCCTACTGAAAGGCTATCCTTTTCCCAAAGCTCAGTGAAAAAACCTCAGCAAATATGGGGGTAACAGAAGCCTTCAAAGGGGCCCATTCAAATAATTTGGTCACACGCACACCCCCACTCTCCCCCTGGAAATTTCTGCCATTTTGCCATTCCTGAGGGCTTCCAGGCAAACAATCTTCTTTGTGTGTTGTTAGGCTGCAAGACTCCAGCATCTTTGCTGTTCTTTTTTGGGAGGGGTGGCGGGGGTAAGTTAAAAAAAAGAAGAAAATATGTTGAATAAAATAGGAGAATGCCTCACCTAGCTTCTGAAGCTACTGCTCTGGATGTAATTCTGGGCACTTTGGCGTTGGCAGTGCTGTCTGGGTCACGTGGTCCTTGCTCACAGGTGTCTCTCCCATGCCACGGCTGCACCACCACCGGAAGGCCTCTGCAAGGCTGAGAGCTTGGTTCACCTGTAGACCAAGAGCAGAGTCTGCAGCTAAGCTGTCAGGCTGGGTTTGCACATCAGCACTTAGTTTAGCTTTGCTTCTTCTGAGCAGTTGTCCTCCCTACTTAAAAAAAAAAAAAAAGAAAAATGCAGCCCATAAAGCATTTGCCACTACTTAGGATGGGCTCCTACTCTGTTACTGAGGCATCTTCAGAACTTCTCGACTGTGTGTTTATGTTTGTTGTTGTCAGGGCTGTCTGTGTAGTTTCCTGAAAGTGCATCCTGGAAGCAGTTTATCAGGAAGGACCAGTGTGTGATCGGTGTCCACAGAGAGAGGACATTCCAATGCCAGATCTCTGTACTGCCATGTCGGGCATTTAGCTTCAAGACCTGAGTCTAGTGTCCTGTCCTGTGGCAACCAGAGAAAATTGGTTCCCAGGAACCCTACTCAGGTGGGAAGCCTGATATGAGCAGGTGAGAAAATTCAGGCCTTCTGTTTCCCCAGGGGTTAATTCATTCCCAGGGTTGTAAACATTACACGTCCCCCTTTCGCCTTCCAGAACCGTGAGACTCGGAGGCAGTGTGGGCAACCTGCCCAGCAAGATATTATCATGTATACAACATTGTGCAGAACCAAGCACGTGTCTTTCATAGGCATTTTTGGCACATGGCTTTTTTTTCCCTTTAATTTTGCTGTTCTTTACTTGCAGTCGTAGATAAGGAATTTAAAAAGCAAAAAAAGGAATGCTTTGACTAGGTCTTTTGCCTCTTAAAGTAACATTAGTAAAATTCTATCTTATTCTTTTCCTTGAGAAAAGATACCTTTTATTTTTATAGAAATCTACCCAGCCGACTCTGTCCCCCAGCCCATCTGTGTTCACTCGCTATTCTTGCGGCTCTTGGTTTTTGAAAGCGCCTTCTAAAATTACATGAAAGCAGCCCCATTTTGACAAAATTAGAATTCTGGTATGAACAGCTTACCGTGAGGCTGTGGAGAAAGGCCCAGCAAAACCTTTGTATTTTCTTCCACCCTGTCTGGGTTCAACCCATAGTTCAGTCAATTTTATAATTACTTCCCTAGGGCAGGTCTAAAGTCTCTGCTCTGGAGAAATAACAAATTCCAAAATAGTCTCCTGTTTCAAAGATGGTGCAAACAAAGACTGTTTTGATCTACATGTTTTAATCATTCTGGAGCTTCTTACAGAAAATTCCTTTACACTTTCTATGATTCTAAAATGTTGGACATAAGACTAGCTTCAAACCTACATCAGCGTGGGTCCTCTTTCCTTTTCCTTTTCCCCCACTTACCCCTTACCCAGTATTGTTAGTCATAACAATATCCTACCATACCATTTCTTAAACTAAGACTGGGGGATCCCTGGGTGGCGCAGCGGTTTAGCGCCTGCCTTTGGCCCAGGGCGCGATCCTGGAGACCCGGGATTGAATCCCACGTCGGGCTCCCGGTGCACAGAGCCTGCTTCTCCCTCTGCCTGTGCCTCTGCCTCTCTCTCTCTCTGTGTGTGACTATCATAAATAAATAAAATTTTTTTTTTTTGCGAAAAATAAATAAAAATTTAAAAAAAATTAAACTAAGACTGTATTTTTTTTAGAGAAGTTTTAGGTTCACAGCAAAATTGAGCAGAAGTTACAGTAATTTCCCGTATACCGCATGCCCCCCCATATGCACAGCACCCCCCTCTCTCTTCCACATTCCCCACCAGGAGTGGAGCATTTCTTATAGCTGATGAGCCTACAGTGACATATCATCATCACCCAAAGTTCATAGTTTACATTAGGGTTCACTCTTGGACATATGTATAATGACATGTATCCATCATTATGATAGCACACGGAGTAGTATTCACTGCCCTAAATATCCTCTGGATATAACAGTATTAGTTTCAACCAATCCTTCAGTATGCTTCCTCTTTCCTTTTGAGTCTCCCCTCCCCCCAATATTGTTAAGTCATCAGGACCTGCTGATTTTTAACTCCTAAGTATTTCTCAAATCTGTCTCCTCATTGGGTATCATTGATTATAGGGTTCTATTTCCATTATCACTATCCTGGTTAGGCTGTCTTTTATTGTCTAGATCACTGCCCTGCTTGTATTATGAGTTTCACAAATTGAGAGCAGTGAATGAACAAACAAATCTGGAGAATAGCTCTCTAACTGTGGGGGAAAAAAACCTCTTTAGATCTATCCTCCATCTGGTTACTAAACTTATCTATCTAAAATGCAAATCTTACTTTGATACCCCCCAGCTTAAAAACCTTTTACGTGGCTCCCAGGCCACACACCAGCTGCCTCCCAGACCCATCTCCCAGCGTGCCTTACTCATGCCCCACATTCCTGCCACCCACAGGCACCACCCAACTCCCCCTTCTCTGTTGCATAAACCCTCTGCTCTTCAAGGCTATATACTTCCTCCTTAGAAATCCTCCCCCCCCTCCTGCTTCCTGGAAACAATAGATTCTTTGTTGTTCAAGGTTTTTTGTAATGACAGAAACTCCTTAGAGCTCACCCTGTGCCCAGAGCTCACCTTTCTTATATTCCCCTGCACAAGTCTGCCTGGGATGATGTATCAGGATTTAGTTACAGATCTAAACTAGGGAGCTGGAAGGGAGCTTTAGGCTTGATCTCTTTAGCTTCAAGCAAAACTATGCTGAACACAAAAATGAAACCCAGTAAGATCCAGGCTCTATACATTCTAGGAAAGGTACTCCTTCCTTTCCCTACACTCAGTCTCTCTCCTGTCTTCTCTCTTCTTGACATTTGTTTTTAATAGAGCATATTAACACAATACTGCAGGATAACCAGAATTCAGAAATCCTGGGCACGGGTCTCCCTTTTGCTACCTACCAGCTATGCACTCAAGTCAGCCAGGAAAACTCACTGGGCCTCATAACCTAATCTGCTACCATTCATCAGATGGGGGTTACATCAGTTGAACTCTGAAGTCCTGTTGGTTCTAACTCTGATTCAGAGACCCTGTGGAATCTCTAACCCATACATGTATGTCTGGGAAGATGATGAGAGATTTTCAGGGAATTGCTGGCCCCCTGAAATTCTGTGTAAAGCCCTGTATGAGCTGATGGCATCATCTTGGTTCATAGAGGGTTTGTCTTTTTTAAGGCGGTGGGAGTGGATGTCTGGTCCTTTTTTCCTTTCAAGGTAATGATAGTTTATGGTTATCCTACTATGTATTATTATTTTTTTCCTACTATGTATTATTATATATAAAGATAGCCATTGTTTTGGAGACGAACACTAGTGTGTTTTCTTTTTTGTAATCTTCAGGGTGGCTTTAAAACTTTTTTTTTTGCTAATTTATCATCAGTTGATTTTCTGAAGGGATCTAGAAGACTAGCTTAGCTACAGGAGGAAGATAGCACTCCAGGAGAAAATAACTTCTCCAAGGTTCCATCTGGAGGAGCAGCATCTGCCAGGGGTGAGGATTGGATGGCTTTTCTGTTTCTGCTTGATCAGATGAATGAAATTGCCTTTCTGTAGCCACTAGCAGTCAGGACTCCAGTCCAGGCCATCAGTCTGTGGAATGTAGGAGCAGGCAGGCACGCTGGGGCCCCGCTGTAAGTGAGAAGCCAGAGCATGGTGTCCTGGCTGTCACCTTCAGCTCTACATTTCTGGAGACAAGCACCTTGAGCCATGGGTCTGCTTCCCAAGCTTCTTCGTTTTCCATTCTTATCACCGGCCCACACCAAGCACCTGCTATGTGTCAGGTACTATGCAAGCCCCAGGGAAGCAATGTGCCCTGCCTGCATGGAGAACATGCAGCCATGTATATAGCACAGGTCCTGTGCTTGAAGAAATAAAACTAGTGTTATTAAAGAAAGAATTTGAATAACACTAAAAAAAGTGAAACTCATGATATTGGTACTTATGGAATGTTAGTTACCCTGGAGCTGTTTCTTCTATGACAGGTCCCTCCTAGACAGTTGGAGGAAGTTCACTATAGAAACTCTCCTGGTAGCAATAATACTCTCCAACTGGGTGCATTACTGAATCCTTCTCAATAAAAGGGTCCCAAGAACAGTTTCATGAGGCTCCAGAATAACCCCAAAGCAATACTTGTGTTCCCTGCTAGAAAACACATCACTGCTACAAGCTTGGCAAACACAAGCCAGCCTGGTGGAAATTTGGCAGGAAGAAAGCTCAGAAATTAGCACTTGGCCAGGCATTATGTAATTCCTATGAAAATTTCAGACTAACAACAAGTAAATTTGCCAGAAGAGATGTTATTTGCTAGAGCTCTGACTAGCTGGTGTTTAACACCCACTCTCCCCACCCCGGATCTGGACAGGGGCTGGCTGTGGTTCATTCCTTCAAGGTCACTCCATTCTGAAGGACCTTAGAGATAACTGTGGGTTTTGTACCATGGGCCTGAGGCTGATTCACACAAGTACTCAGAGCAGATTTATATTCAGTTCAACCAACATTTATGGAGCGCCTGCTGATTGCTACCTGCTTCCTGAGGCATTGGCCATGGAAAGATGATTGAACACTATCTCTGCCCTTGAGAAGCTCACAGGGAGTAAAGAATCTAATGTGGTCAGGACAGTGGAAGAGGTAATGCCCATGGGGCTAAGGGAGTACAGAGGCAAGGGTAGAAGGAGGCTTTCTCAAGATCACCCTGAGCTGCAAGAAGTTTCTTAGTGTGAGGATCTAGCAACAAGGAGAATGGGATACATTTGTGAAAGCACCACCAATATTTAAGGTATAAGACAAGCTCACATGAAACGCACTGAGGGAGATGGTTAGAGGTAGAAGGCAAACAAAGAGAAAAGGTGAATGGAAGTCATGGAGTGGCCAACCTCATCAGTACTCCAGAGAGTACTCTCCCTAGGGAGACCTGGGGAGAGTGCGTTGGGCTGCAGTGGCTGTTCCTGCTTACCTCATTTTACAGAGTAGTGAGGGTAGAAGCCAGGCCATGACAGCTAGAGAAGCCACTGAAAGTGAGGAAGGAGAATCAAGGAGCACAGTCCAAAGAGGAGTTCCCAACTAAGGCAACTTTCTTGAGTACAGAATTTCAGGCTCCACCTCAGAGATTCTGGTTCATTTACTTTAGTGTGGGGCCAGGGAATCTGGGAACCACTAGTGTTGAATTTGCTTTCAGGAACCTGTGAAAGGAAGAAGACAGGGTGCCTCCATGAGGTGGAGATGCAGGGTCAGGAAGAGGTTTTTTCGGGAGAGAGGAGCTGATGGAGGGCAGGTAAAATGTTTGTCGAAGGGTACCAGGTGAGGATGGAAACCAGGAATCTGTGGTGGCCTCAGTTGGTGCTTCTGGGAATTTTCCCCAGATTTTCTCAGAGAAGGCAGATGGTGAGATGATCCAAAGCTGGAATTTTGTAAAGTAGGAAGGGCAGAAGGACAGGGTGTAAGACAGGTCACTAAGAGTGGTACTAACCAAATTGACTCATAGACACTGGGCCCAGGCAAAGAGCGAAGGACTTGAGGGACCTGATGCACACTATAGCAGCGGAACCTGGAGACCAGGGGAATGTAGTAGCACTCTGGAGAACAGGTCTGTCAGGAATGCCCCATCAGGAAGGCTGCAGATTGACAGTGGGCGAACTTTCCACTGGCTGCAAATCCCTGGGGGCCATCTTGATGTGAGTCTAGGATGGAAAAATTTTCTGCATGAAAATGCCTCGTGTGGGCCCAACTGTGAAGTGTAAAATTGCGTCCTCACCTGAAAACAACATGTAACTGGGTTTAGCATTTTATGCTTCAGATGACATGTAATATCCAGAAGCAATACCCATTGCAAGTCAAAGTAAAATCAGAAAATGCTCAGTGAAAAGAAAAAGAAAACAGCAGAGAATAAAGCCACAAACCCCAAAGCTTTGGCAGAGGAAAGGGGGAAAACTGCCATAGAGACAAGCTTTGAGGTTGTGTGAGCTATGAAAATTTATAGAAATGTTACCTCAAAAAAAAAAAAAAAATCCCAGGGTGCTTTACTTGCCAACCACTGGAATGAAGACAAAATTCCCACCCAGGGTGTTACTTTTAATTATCATTCTCTTTATGTTGTTTCTTAAAATAATAACAGGCATTCTAGAGATGATATACCAAGATGGCTTAATTAGGTGTCAGATGAGTACCTGTGCCCACGAGCCCCATTACCGCTGGCTTCCTTATGCAAATTTGACTGACTTCTGAACCTGACTAGATAAAGAAACAGACAGAACTGGAGCAGCTGGGCTGGAAGCACAGCTGGGCTGTCCCCACGGAGACCAGACTCCCATGGCAAGGCGCTCTTCCCATTGCCCCAGCATTCCTCACCTGCCCCCCCCACCCCCCCACCCCGCCCCTGTGCTTTTTTTTTAACTCAGATGAACGCACGGCACATCCAGCCTGGGTCTCCCTTAGATGATCTCCACAATCGGTGCCTTTCACCTACAGAGCACACATAGAGCTTCTTAATATGCAGATTCTGACTCAGTTGGTCTGAGGTAGAGCTTCTGCGTCCCATGTCTAAAAAGCCCCCAGTGATGGTCCAGGGTCCATCCTTTCTCTAGGCACCTAAAAAGCTCTGCCTAGCCTCAAGTTTATTAGTTTTTCCCTCTTGGGGCACCTACTTCTCCCTTCCAGCTCTCCTCCCCAACAACCCTGCTGCTGTCCTCCTCCTACCCCCTGAGATACCTTTATTCCCTGCCCTCCTTCAACTTTTCATCTCTCACTTCTGGACCTCTCTGTAGGTCATTCTATAAAGAGCTGCTCTTGGCCAATGGCCTCCCTAGATAAGACAAGCTAACAATTATTTATTTATTCATTCATTTATTTATTTATTTTTGAGCTAATTTTATTTATTTTTTTTAGATTTTATTTATTTATTCATGAGAAACACAGAAAGAGGCGAAACAGAGGCAGAGGGAGAAGCACGTTCCCTGCAGGAGCCTGATGTGGGACTGGATCCTGGGACCTCGGGATCATGCCCTGAGCCAAAGGCACACAGGCTCAACCGCTGAGCCACCCAGGCATCCCTAAAAATTTGATTTTAAAAAGAGAGCGGGGGCGCACCTGTGTGGCTTAGTCAGTTAATCATCTGTCTGCCTTCTGCTCAGGTCATGATCTCAGAGTCCTGGGATCGAGCCCCACGTTGTCAGGTTCATCAGAGAGTCTGCATCTCCCTCTGGCTCTCCCTCTCTCTCTCTCTTTTTTTTTTTTTAAAGATTTTATTTATCCATTAATGAGAGACACAGAGAGAGAGAGGCAGAGACACAGGCAGAGGGAGAAGCAGGCTCCATGCAGGGAGCCTGACATGGGACTTGATCCTGGGTCTCCAGGATCACGCCCTGGGCCAAAGGCAGGTGCCCAACCACTGAGCCACCCAGGGATCCCTGGCTCTCCCTCTCAAATAAATAAATAAATAAAATCTTTTTTAAAAAATTAAAAACTAAGAGGAGGGAAATAACTAGATATGTCCCTAAGGGGAACAACCTGCTTCATCGTGTTTATCACCTGGGCCAATGGATCTACAGCCTTGGAAGGTCATAGTTGGAAAAGTTGAATCCCAGACTTTTGGGCTCCATGGGCACTCAGGTGCCTCTGGGTCAAGATGTTCACGGTCCATCCTAGGTCAACACATCAGAAAGGCCTTTCTGAAATTGAGCTGGGATCTGTCTACCTAGACCCAGCCTCAGTTCTCCTACTTCTTGTCTCAAGCCTCAGAAGGTAGTTGTGATTGTGCCCCCCAAGTCATTTCTTCTTCAGGAAGAGCTGTTCTTCTTATGCCATGAGTTGGCCATTCTGGTCACGGTCCTCTGCTTCTGCTTCTGTAGGTCTAGGCCTCTCCATCTGTGATGCCCACACTGCAAAAAGTAATCAAAAACTGTCATCACCTCATTACACTCTTTATGTAACTCCTTTTGAATTTACTGCCAACCACATCCTTAAACTCATTTTCACACATGCTGTAGCTCAGCTACATCTCCCTAGTCAGTAATAATTGTAGTCATTAGACGTAACATTTATGAGAATTAGTATAACATGATAGCTAAGAACACATGCTCTGGAACCAGACAGCCTAGATGTGAAGCACTTAATGAAGAACCGTGTCATAGTTTGTTATCACCATCATGACTATCATCATCACCCCTGTGCTAAGCACTTGCCCACAATAACTATTTTAATCCCCATGACAACTTCCTGGGATTTATTGGGCTATATTGTCCTGATTTTACAAGTAAGGAGATGCAACCTCAAAAGATTATTTTTTGTGCCCAGGGTTAGAGTTATGGTGCAAAGCTAGGCAGTGTCCTTTGCTTTTTGGTCTTTGGCTTTTGGGACACAAGTACAGGACCATATCTGTTGCCATTATCCACAAATTTCATCTACTTATCAGTGCTTTACTCCCACTTTGTGCTGTCTTTTGTATTCCTGGTTCTGTTTATTCCAAGTGAATCTGCCTCCTGGCTTTGTGCTGTCTGTCCTAATTTGAGAAGAGTATCTTCTGTGTCTTCATCCAGATCACCCACAGATCAGAGGTCACGTTGACAACCCCCTCCAGATTCTGCTCACTGCAGCCCAGGTGGTGTTCCATTTCCTGAAGCTCCCCATGCCACCAGCTTTGTGATCCTGTCAGAGAAGCCTAGGTAGGGGGTAGCCTGGGAATGATTTGTATTTGAATATATCTGTACTTGGTTCCTAGTGAGCATGCTTCATCTTGCCTTCCAGGTCTCCATTCTAGAATTCTTCCAAGACAGAGAGCAGCTCCTAAATTTATAGTTTGTGAAATATTCCCTCCAGGCAGGGCCAGTTGCAAAGACCAGGTCAAATGCAAGGTCTGCCGAACACGCACAGCAGAGAGGATACTGACCACGTGCTACAGATAGTGAGACCTACAAGGCTGGCTCTGCATTTCAAGGCTCCCCTCTTTCGGACTCCACAGGCCTTCTATGTCCTGACTAAACCATAGGAGGCTGAGCAGCGAGGTTGAGCAGTCGTGGTGGCCAATATTTCTGTGCAGGGAAAACATGGGGCAGCAGTCTCATTAGAAGGGAGACTGGAGAGGACCTTGAAACTTAAATCATAGGTTTATTTGGAGCGATTTGCAAGAAAGGGGAGCACTGATGGAGTTCCAAGAGGCTAGAGCCCCCACAAAAAGCCATTTCTTGGTACTGCCACTGCGCCAATTGACCAGAAAGGCTGGACTAACTTCTTCCTTCTCTCTTCTACTGTACTATTGCCTGACCCTAGCCATTCATTCAATTTGGCTATCTTCAGTTACCACCCTTTTCGATGTCAGGATGTCAACTACCTGTGTCTGGTGCTCTTCCTGGCTTCCTGTGAGCCATGACTGTGGGAGCCTCCTGGCTCTTGGAGGACAGCAGGAAGCCATGGGTCTGTCATGAGCCTGGGCTCCCTAATTATACCACTGCTGCTGGAGCCTGCCCAAGCTACTGTAAAGCAGCAAAACAAGCGTGCTGGAAAAATGCTTCTGCCCTAGAGTGTTCCCTTTTGAAATCATCAAGCAAATGCCAAATACTTTCTTTCTGTGTGGTCAGGCAGCAAAGCTGTCCCTCTCATGCTAGAGCAGTTATGGCGGACTGAGCCCGGTGGATCTAGGAGGATTTGGGGAAGGCAGTCTTAGTTCTCAGATCAGCATGTGGCCCTAGCAATGCACCTACTCTTGGGCAGTGGGTCCCCCAGGATGCCATGAAAAATGACAGGGACAGGTGAGGGAGCTTCCACTGGAAAGAGAAGATGCCTCTGATCTTAGTGCAGTGAGTCCTTGGTATGCCGTTGAACACTTAAATGCTGACTTTAACACATCAGGAAAACAAAGTGGTTAAAGGCATGGACTCAAACCCTGACTGCTTAGGTTTAAATGCAGCTCTGTGACATTGGATTATTTATTTAACCTCTGCAAACTTCACGTGTAAAGCAAAGGTAATCGCTGGACCTATCTCGCTGGTTGCGAAGATTAAATGAGGTGTTACATGTCAGGTGCATGGAACAACAGCTCCTCACATTTCATAAGAGCTTTGTAAGGATTAACTACTATTATTACCATTATCATTATCCTCACCATCCCCACCATTTCTGAGTGTTGAATGCGTACCAGCTACTGAGCTAAGTACATACATGCATTAGCTCGTTTAACTACCCTGTGAAATAGGTGTAATGCTTCAATTATGCCTCAGTCGAGGAAATGGACATTTGGAGAGGTTAATTAACCCGCACAGAGCTAAACAGGTAAAAAATTGGTGAAGTCAGGATTTGGAGCCAAGCTTCCCTAACTCCAGAGTCTATGCTATTATCACCCCTGGCCACGGTCCATAAAAACAGCTGTTACAGAGTACTTTCTGCACACTGGATAGGATGCAGAGCACTCTACATTCCTTATCTTGTTTAATTTTCATAATCCTATGAGGTAGATACTCTTCTTATCCCCAGTTTACAGATGAGGAAAGCAAGGTTCAGAGAGCTAAGCAACCTCCACACATTTTTACAGCAAAGAATTTAAATCCAGGCTGCCTAATGCTTAAAATCCATTCTAATATCTACTGGGATTGACTGCCAAACAAGTGAGCAAGATGCTGCTCCTGGGAGGTTGATAACAGTCAGAGATCTTGACTCCTGAGAGCCACGGTAACCCAGGGGGACACAGTTTGCCGATCAGCCCTTTTCTGAGCTATCATTAGGAGCAATTTACACTTTTTCTTATGCTTCACGTTCCTGCAATTTCTGTAAAGTGTTGATTTGCTCAGATTAAGATGCGCTCCTGTGCATTTCACATATTCATTTATTGTACGTCCTGCAAAAATGTGCAAGAATCATAAATAGTCCAGAAGGAGTCCCTGATGTATTGTGCATTGCCATAGGAGGAGTCTGCCGGATTCCCAGACTGCATTTCTTGACCAAAAACACCTGCAGTTGGACGACTACAACATTCCAGATGCGCATTTCAGGATCAGGTCATGAGAGGGCAACTTGCTTGGTGATGAGTAGTGGTCTAGATTTCACCAGCCTGGAAATCAGGGATTCTTTACCAGTCATGCGTGACTGATCTTCAGCCGTTCTGAGAATATTCTTTACGTTCGTGTGCATTTTCCTAGAGAGAGAGCCCGTAACTCTTACAATATTCTCAAAGGAGTACATGACTCAAAAAACAGTTTAAAAACTACAGTTCTAGGGATGCCTGGGTGGCTCAGCGGTTGAGCGCCTGCCTTCAGCCCAGGGTGTGATCCTGGAGTCCCGGGATCAAATCCCACGTTGGGCTCCCTGCGTGGCCTGCTTCTCCCTCTGCTGTGTCTCTGCCTCTCTCTCTCTGTCTCTCATGAATAAATAAATATAATCTTAAAAAAAAAAAAAACACAGTTCTAGGTTTAAAAATCACTAAGGGAGGAAACTTCAGAAACAAAACTAAACCAAAAAATCCTGAATCCTTTTTAATGGAAATGGCAGTGCTCCCTGAAGGCAGAAATGCACCTTCCTTTTGCATCTGTGATTTATGCTATAATGAATAATTGTTCTCTCTGTTCTCTATTGAGAGGGGGAGAGGGAGAGAGAGACAGAGAGGAAAGGAACAGAGAGACAGACCACCATGTGCCAGGTACTACCCTAAAGATAAGACTTCCTTTAATCATTCGCTCAATTAAATCTCACACTATCTGTTGTAGGTAGATACCAATATTAACTCTGTGAATCTTACAGAGGCATAGAAACTTACCCAAGGTCAATTACTAAATTCATCTAAATCCTAAGATGTCTTACATAGATTTGTAGATCAAAATACAGGACAAATCATATAAAATAATTTTCAAATAATATACTTAATTTTACATACTTGATTTTTAAAATATTTTTTTTAATATTTCTTTTCTAAGGGAGAAAAAAATATTGGAAAGAAATTTCTCCTCTCAAAATTTTCTAGAAAGTCTATGCCAGATTTTTTTCTTTTCCCAAAATAATTTTTAATTATTATTATAAATGAGACTTTGCTGAGGACTGTCCAATGGGACTATAATTTTATGGCTGTGCTTGTGTTACTGGGTTGTAAGAAGATGAGAGAGAAAGGGGACCTGCTAGGAAGGGGCTAAAAATGAATGAACATGGACATGCAGTGAGTCTTGCAGTGACCATCTGTTCATCTTCTCAGAGATTCAGGCACTAGGGCCACCAGGCAGAGGAAAAGAGCAATTTCTGATGATGAGAAATTAAAAGCATTGAATTAAAATTCACCCCAGGTGAATTTTCTCAGTCAGACACAGAGAGAGTGTTCATGCCCAGATGTTACAAAAAGACATTTCACTGTAGTCAGTGTTTGATCATGAGTTCAAAGGACTAATTCACCTTCCACTCCACTTTCTTAAGTCGTTTGTCCCCCAAATTAATTCAGAGCTAGGGGCTTCTAGGGTATGTGTAATATAAATGCATCTTGCCTATGCTCTACATACAACTTCACAGGTGACAGGAGTCCATGCCTATGCTTGTTTGGTCTTGTACCTTGTCCACTGAGCCAGTCCTGACTTCTTTTTCAAGATAAGGCTCTGTCACCACCTCTGGAAAGCCTTCTCTGCCCCCCACAGCTGCACAGGGAGCTGCTTCTGTCTGTTCCAGGAGAGCCCATTGGATGCCACTCTCACTGCCTTTGTCACACTCCCCTATCAGTGTTAATTTTTTTGTCTGTCTCCTTCACCAGATTCTAGGCTCTCAGGTCAGCTGCATGCCTGGCACTTAAAGCTGCTAAAAAATGTGTGAACCAACAACTTATTTGTTTCTTCCCCACCCAAAAGTAATTACGAGGATTAGTGTTCTTAAGGAAGAACCAGTTAAGGATGCTTCTATGTGATAAAGGGAGGGGAAGGGTGCATTAATCTCCTGTCAAGACCAGTCAAGTGCCAAGAGGTGAAAATATCCTAAGGCAGTGTACTAGTTATCTATTGCTATATAATAAATTACTCCACACTTCATGTATTATCTTTCACTTTTCTGTGGTCAGGAATTCAGACAGGGTGTATCCTGTGTCTGCATGTGATGTCTGGGGCTCATTTGCTCACATGCCTAGCTGAGGTCATCAGTAAAATACCCCACACGTGGCCTTTCAATGTGGCTTGAACTTCCTTACAACATGGCAGCTGGCTTCCAAGAGCAAATATCCTGGAGAGCAAGGGCCAAGCAGAAACCACTTCGTTTTTACAACCTGACCTCAGAAGTCACACAGCATCATTTGTGCCATATTCTATTGGTGGAGGCAGTTACAAGGGTCCTTCCTGGTTTAAGGTAGGGAACAGACTCCACCTCTCAATGAAGGAGTGTCAACATCATATTATAAGTAGAACCTGTGGAATGGCATACACACTGGTGCGGCCATCTTTGAAAAGTGAAATCTGGTGATGCCTGGGTGGCTCAGTCAGTTGGGTACCTGCCTTTGGCTTGGGTCATGATCCCGGAGTCCTAGAATCTAGGCCCGCATTAGGGAGATGGCTTCTCCCTCTCCCTCTGTCCCCCACTTGTGATTGCTCTGTCTCTCTAGTGCTTACTCTCTCTCACTCTCTCAGATAAATAAAAATCTTTAAAAAAAAGAGAAGAGAAGAAAGAAAGAAAGAAAGAAAGAAAGAAAGAAAGAAAGAAAGAAAGAAAGAAACTAAAGAAAAGTGAAATCTGCCACAAGCAGTCATGGGGAAAAGGCAGAAGTCAGTATAATAGAATACATGTAAGAACCCCTTATGTAAGATAAGAGATATGAATGAAGGCAGATGGATTTCATGAAGGCAGTGAGTCTTTCCTTTGCTGCCAGAAGGCAGGTAATTATAACTCTGTCAGGATGCAAATAGGAAAAGGAAGATTTAACACCTTGTGAGAGAGTCACTGTTTTCAGTTATTAGATCTGCATCATCATCTTGCAAAGATGGGGCAGCTGTAATTGCCAGAGTGACACATCTCTTGAGGTCATCTATAGACATCACCTCATTCCTGGCTTACTTTCTTTTTTTAAAAAGATTTTTTTTTATTTATTCATGAGAGACATAGAGAGAGAGAGAGAGAGGCAGAGACACAGGCAGAGGGAGACGCAGGCTCCACGCAGGAAGCCCAACGTGGGACTTGATCCAGGGTCTCCAGGATCATGCCCTGGGCCGAAGGCAGGCGCCAGACCACTGAGCCCCACCCCAGGCATCCCCCTGGCTCACTTTCATTCCAACACCACTCTTGTAGTCCCTAATTATTTCATTATCCATATTGATGATACTCTGACCTCCCAGCTTCTTGACATCGTCTCTTCCAAAGATCTTGTCCCCAAACCTTCTCAGTTACTCACTCCCATGGTCATTGGGTCATACCCTTGACTTCATCGTCACCTCTTACTGTAGCCATCTATAATCCCTAGTTAAGATGTCTATTCCATCCCCAACAATTCTTTGATGCCACACAAAGCAATAGTCCCTTGATTCTACCATCATTTCACTGCCCCTCGCCTGCTCATGAGCTCGCTCCCACCTTGCATCAGAAATCTGCCATTAGATTCACTCTTTTGCATGTGCTCTGCACTCCCTCACCCACCTCCTCTTTCTGTGTCTTCTCCTAACGAACCCAATCAGCCAAATCCTCCACAGCTGCCACCCCGCAGGGCCTGGTCTCTCACTCTAAATTCATGACAGTAACCTCAGGTGAGTGCACAGTGGTGCCTGCAGTCAGTGGGGGAAGTAGAAATGCCACCTCGAGCTGCTCTCCCGCACCAGAGCTGTAACCCCATACCTTTGAATCAGAGCCCACCATCCACTCAGACATCATGGCATTGCTGCTCAGACCCTAATGCACAGTCAGCCAACTTCCAGGAACATTAAGAAATTCTCTTCAGGGACGCCTGGGTGGCTCAGCAGTTGAGCATCTGCCTTTGGCTCAGGGTGTAATCATGGGGTCCCAGGATTGAGTCCCGCATCGGGCTCCCCGTGGGGAGCCTGCTTCTCCCTCTGCCTGTGTCTCTGCGTCTTTCATGAAAAAATAAATAAAATCTTAAAAAAATATATCTTCTTCAGACAACAGCTTCTCTCTGCTGACACCTCAGCTTTCTGGTAGCTTCAAAACTGAAGTCTGGTGATGTGACATCCTCTCTGAGGGCACCCTTTCCATTTCCGCTTCATTTTCTGTACACTCAGCGTTGCTGAGCTATTTTGACATCTTCTATTCTTAGCACCAAAGCACAAAGTCACATATGCAGTTAAACCAAAATTAGAAGAACAGCACATTGATTTTCCAAACCCTTTGAAAAATCAAGAACACTTGGGGGCTTGGTGGTGGAAAGGGCTGTGACCAAGTCACTCCAGGGTGAGAAGCCTGGAGACTGACACAAAGGAGATGTGTCACCTTGGGCAAGTCCTTTTAGCTGTCTGAGTCCCAATCTTATCTGCGAAGCAAGAGGACTGCATGAGGTAATTCGGAAGGCCCTTTCTAGATCGTTAATTCTGACTTTGACACAGGATGCTACAACATTCACAGTTGTCCCTGCTTTTTCTGCCTCTACTTCATTCATTAGTTTTTCAATCAAGTAAAGGGCCGTTGCATGCTTAGAAGGTACAAAGATAAAAGGACACAATCCCTGCCCTCTCGGAGTTTGATAAAATCCTATAATTATGCCTAATGTGATAAATGTTTTGAAGAAGGTATGTTTCGAAGTGTGATAGGAACAAAGTAGAAAAGGAGATTAGTTGTAGCTGTAGAGCTTGAATCCTTCACAGAGGAAATGGCTATAGAGAGTAAGTATTCTTACACAACTTTGCAAGGTGTGGTGGAGGTAGGCACAGAGAGGACATTCCAGTTATGAGAAAAGGCCCAGAGCCATAGTGAATCTGGGAGACAAAGTCCATGTTTTCATTATGCCCAATTATTGGGTACATGAGGTACATGTTTCAGGGCATGAGGCTGGAAAAAGATGGATTGGAATCCCTCTCTCTTTTTTTCTTCTCATTCAGCAGAAGATCTCATTTTAGATTTATCCCAAGTTTCTCAAATATAAGTCAGGGTTTCTCTGCCATCCTTGAAGTCTTATCCCCTCTAGGCTCTCCTTTGTGTTACATATGTTATCCTGAAATTTGACCTGTTTATTGATGCCACCCACCTGAAACCATTTATCATATATTCACATGTAATATATAAAGCTGCAAATAATAGCTTCATTTTACAGAGAAAAAAGTTAACATAAACATTGATTTGTAGATCAATACCAGGTAAATATGCACTGAAATGTGCCCTGGCTTCCTCCTTCATGAAAATTTCATGACATAAAGTGAGGAGAAATAAGTAATCTTGGCCGACTTGTGCAATATTACATTGGGACTGTCATATAAGGGTTAGATTTTAAGTCAAGCATGGTTTTAAGGAACTAAATATTGTGAATACCATATAAGGGTAGGGAAGAAAGTGTAATGTAAATTAATACTCAGAATATGGGTTGGTAAGACTAAAATAATCTTCTGGAACCCATGAAAACAGCTGCTACTTTTTCCCAGATTAATTCTTTCATAAGGAAGCATTTTACCTTTTTAAAAATCAGTGTGAGGTGGTTGGTCACCCAGACTTTTCAAGACAGTAGCACCCGCAGGGTCATTACCATACAGGATTTGGCCTTGGGCCTGTGGTACCCAAAAAGTTCAATTATTCATTTTTGCAGAACTGATGAGGGTTTAGAGGACTATGAACCCCGAGGCGGATGTCTGTAAAGCAAGCTCTTTATATTGTGTCTCTCTAGCACCATCTACTGGGAAACAAAAGTGGCTTTATTAGGATTCTTAAGAGTTGAAAGCATCAGAACTCAAGTCAGGTAGCAAAGAAAAGGAGAGTGAGAAAGGAAAAGCTTAGCAGAGTCTAAGAAACAGAGGATTAAGTATATTGAAGTTATTTATATATAGATAGATGTAACTACTTAAACAAAATTACAAACTTTTGAACTTATAAGACACACACACAGACCATATAATACAAGATTTTAGAAAGTAAGCAACAACAAAATTCATAAACACAGAAAGCAACCATAAAATGTAATGACAAAACTAAGAATACTTAGAACATATGTATGTCATAGTAATGCCATAAAATGCCTCTATTAAAGTTTCTCAGATTAAATCACAAAGCAAAACCCTAAGGAATGCTGTGTACAACCAAGTTGTGGGGAAGGTTAAAATATGAGATTTCAAAAGCAAACCAAGCAGATGAAAGCCAAAGTGGCAGGGGTCTCAATCTTAATATCAGTAAAGACTGATTTCAGGAAAGAAAGCATTAAATTTATATAAAGGAAAGACACCTTGTAATGATAAAGAATACAATTCACAAAGTTCACCATATCTGAGACCATAAAGAAAACCACAGGTAGCTTCACAAAATAGGAGTAATAGAGCCAATACTGACCTAGAAATGTTTTAACTCTTAATAATTCTTGGATCAAAAGGGAATTCAAACCCTGAAACTAGTAACATCTAGAAAATCACATCATAATTATATATAATGTAAATATATACACAATATACATTGGAATGTATAATAAATGGAAATATGATGTTATAATTATATATAATGGAAACTCCTACATGTGATATAAAGCCTATTGCTCAGAAAAACATTGTAGCACTAAATACTTACACTAATTTAAAAATATGTGAAAATATGGGATGCCTGAATGGCTCAGCGGTTGAGCATCTGCCTTCGGCTCAGGTCCTGATCCCGGAATCCGGGACCAAATCCCACATTGGGCTGGCTCCTTGCGGGGAGTCTGCTTCTCCCGCTGCTTAGGTCTCTGCCTCTTTCTCTCTCTCTTTGTGTCTCCCATGAATAAATAAATAAATTCTTTTTTAAAAAATAAAAATATGTGAAAATACATTAATTAGGAACCTATCCAAGATATTTGAAAAATAACAAAATAAACCCAAAAGAACAAAAAAATTTAATACAAATAAAAGCAGAAATTATGATTTTAAAAAGAGGAGAAAAAAATAAAATAGATAAAGCATTAGCTAACTTATTCAGTGCACAGTTAGAAAAGAACACAGGCCAATAACCACAGGTGAAATTGAAAGGATCATAAGTTACGGTCTTCCTCGACCCTACAAATAAATTGGAAGTAATATAGATGGAATGCATACATTTCTAGAAAAATATAAATTTGTATTTATGACACTAGAAAATAAATTTTAAATAGATTATCATAGAAAACAGAAATATGAATGCGTTGAGTTGTCTAATGAATACATAGGAATAAATTTAGCAGCAACCTCCAAGACAAACTGAGTAAAAAGATCAAGGTGGAGGGACACCTGGGTGGCTCAGTGATTGAGCATCTGCCTTTGGCTTAGGTCGTGATCCCAGGGTCCTGGGATGGAGTCCTGAATCGGGTTCTGCGCTGGGAGCCTGCTTCTCCCTCTGCCTATGTCTCTGACTCTTCAGTCTCTCGTGAATAAATAAAGTCTTTTTTTTTTTTTTAAGATCAAGGTGGAAACAAGCTGTATCTTTGTGTATGCGTGCATGGGTCTGCATTTAGTATTTGGATATCTTTGTAATGTCTCTGGAAGGATTTGTGAGGAACAAGCAACAGTAGTTGCTTCTGTTGAAGTTTGATCTGTGGGGAACAAAGATAGAGATTGTTTTGGTTTTATGGTATTGTGTACCTTTTACATTTGTTACTTTTTAAAATGATTACATGTGCAAATATTACCCATTCAAAAATTCTTTTTCAGACAAGCAGAACTAAGGTAAAGGAAACAGATGGTTTTAAAGGATATTTTCAAAAAGAATGCTACTTAATTTTTCCTAAAGCTGACTCTGGTATGGGAAGAATTCTTTTGTGTGCTTCCCAAACTCCCTTGGTCAAACAGTGGACACCAGATGTGCACTAGGATGGCATTGGCCAGGCCTCTGTGTCCCCCTTGGGTGCTTTGGACCCCAGGCATTCTCGCAGCTCAGCATGAACTCACAGATTCCAGTCCTCACATACCAGGACTATGTTTCTGAACAGCAGCTCCAAGTCTAAGAAAAGGATGCCTCCTTTCACCCAAAGATAGCAAATTTGTGTTTCCTCTTTAGTATTTAGGAACACACAAAAGCAGAACTAAATTATTATAGTGGCTAAAGTTGGTTCTCCTTTTACTTGTTTAAATCTTTTAATGGTAAGGTACAAGTTCCTGATTTTTCCTAGCCTCCTCAGGTTTCAGACCCATTTTGCATGCTACCTCTCTCTCCTCTAAAGTAGCGTAGAAACCAAGTTCCTAAAATATCTCCATCTGGCCACATGAAAGGAAAAAGTATTTGTAGCCCTAAAAGAGTATGTTAACTAGCTTTTGTATTCACTTTAATTTATTTATTCATGAGACACACACACAGAGAGAGAGAGGCAGAGACACAGGCAGAAGGAGAAGCAGGCTCCACACAGGGAGCCAGATGCGAGACTCGATCCCAGGACCCCAGGATCACGCCCTGGGCCGACGGCAGGTACTAAACCGCTGAGCCACCCAGGGATTCCCTGTGTTCGCCTTTAAATATATGATACAGTTCTAGGACAAAAGAAAACTTTTAAAGAAACTAAACTGGGCTTCCAGTTATGAAATGAATAAATCATAGGAATGAAAGGCACAGCATAGGGACTAGTCAGTGGTACTGTAATAGCGTTGTATGGTGACAGATGGGAGCTACACTCACGGTGAGCACAGCATAATGTAAAGAAGCTGATTCACTATGTTGCACACCTGAAACTCATGCAGTAGTATGTTAACTATGTTCAAATTTTTGAAAAAAATTGAATAAATACAGAAACTGAACTGGATCAGGGTGTAAGGCTCTGAAATAAGAGTCCCTCTACTCTTTCAAGAAAGCATGGCCAGAGGAAGAGTACTCCAGCCTGCTGCCCTTTTATCTGCCTCTTCCCACCAGGAGAAGTTGCTCCAGTACAAGGAACAGTGTTTGACCTGAGGAAGCCAGTCGAGCTTGGAAAACACCTGCAGGAGTTCCATATCAATGGCTTCGACCACAATTTCTGTCTGAAGGGATCTAAAGAAAAGCACTTTTGTGCACGGTAGGTCCTTTCCACTTACTGTCTCCGTAGGGAAGAAGAGATTCCATCTCCTATACGAGGAGCTTCTGCTCTGGCCATATCAATAGCATTTACTATGCCGCAGGGACCAAATACCACATCCTCGGTCTTCTCAAAGCTCCTGCTCCACAGAGTAGCTCCATGGAGCCATCCCCCCATCCCCCACCACGCCATTATCCCTGGGCTCCCACCTAGCAATCCTGCCTCTCTTTGCTCCCTCTCTCCCCATCTGTGCCTGTTCTTTAAGGACCATCTTTTATTAGAAGCCCTGATTCCTCCTGACTGAAGTCACCTCTGCTTCCCTTGAACTTCTGGAGCCCTCTGTCCTTTGTTCATTTGTGATTCGTGCCCTGTCTACTTCCATGGAAAGTCAGAGGCTGCACTTCTCCCAGAGCACCCGCCACCGGCAGCCTTGTCCGATAGGCGTCTGCGTGCACTCTTCTCCTCACTAGACTCTGAGCTCCTCATGCCGTCTCATCTCTGTGAGTCCCCCCATCTCTACCCTAGTCCCTAACACCCTGCTTGGCACTAGCAAATAACAAATGTCTGTAGAAGAAATGGATGGTAAGTAAAGCAGAGAAAATGGTTCAGACTCTAGTAGAAGCTTCGAAAACTTTCTCTCTCTCAGAGCCCCAGTCCGTGTTCTTCCAGATGGAGTCTGCTCTCCTCCGCTTGACTAATGTTCACACTTCTCTCTCTACTGCCCCCACCTCGAGGAGACTCTCCTGCCTCCTCTCCAGTATTCAAATCCTGGCCCTCCCCTTCCCAAACAGCTTTCCCTGAACCTTTTGACTGACTGTGCATAGTTGGAATGTTTTACCTCTCAGTAAGAGGGTAAGACTGAAGCTTTCCTTTATCCATATCCCTTCAACACCAAGTATGGGACCAGGTGGCTACTCTCAGCTCTGTAGAGGCCTGCTTAAAAAAAAAAAAAAAAAAAAAAAAAGGAAACAGTGAATCTAGCAGAAACTGATGGTACAGCTGTTCTCAGGAGAGATCTGACCACAGAGTACGACCTGTTCTAGCCCGAGGGAAAGGGAGTGGTTTAATTTAGAAAAGCATCTCTTCTCTTTCAAAAGACATAGCTGGTGGTTTTGCCAAGCCAAGCCGAGAGCACCAACTGTTTAAGAGCAAGAATCTGAGCCCCTCCAGAACCTGAAAACTGCGTCTTTTCAACCTGACTGCCCCAACAGACATACATACATATATATCTAGCTGGGGTGAGCCTTCCCCAGAGAGGCCAAGATCACAGTGAGAGCTTGCTATTGAAGGATCTTCAGAACCACCTGCTCACGCCTCACCCAGGAGACTGCGAGAATTGCCCATCATGCTCTCATCTTTGTCTCCCAGTCCCTGCTCTGGGGCTGGGTCTGATTACTGTCTCAAAGGCTGCTTCCCAGCTTCTGCTTGTCCCAGCTAGCTTTTCTGTCCTGTACTTACGTGATTTGCTTTCTTCCCAGGGTCCATCATGCTGGAAGTGGCCGTGTCCTGGAAGTGTACACTACCCAGCCTGGGATCCAGTTTTACACAGGCAACTTCCTGGATGGCACGCTGAAGGGCAAGAGTGGAGCAGTCTATCCCAAGCACTCCGGTTTCTGTCTCGAGACCCAGAACTGGCCTGATGCAGTCCATCAGGTAAAGCTCCAGCCCAGCTTTTCAGTGCTGTTGTGTCCAAGGTCACTCTGTATGACAAGGGTCATGACACTCAAATCAGGTCTGTATGATTCAAAAGTTCATGTTGGTAGTTCTCTTCTCCAAGTTATGATAAGGAAACCCTTAGCCAAGTTACTAACACAGCATTTATGTATTTTTATATCTATTTTGTGCCTTCAAAGTCTTTATTCAGTTTAATGTTGCTCCTTGTCAATACCTGCTCATCTTTTGAACCACGCTTTTTGTGATGGGTGTGTGGGGGAGAAGGGGAGGGAGAAAGAGAATCCTAAGCAAGCTCCACGCCCAACATGGAGCTGACACCCTGAGATCATGACCTGAGCAGAAATCAAGAATCAGACACCTGACTGAACCACCCAGGCCCTCCCTGCAACCACACTTTTAAAATGATCCTCTTTTCTTCCTATTTGCTTACTGGTGACCTCTTTTTCTAGCTACTGCCTAGAGTAGTGCTCCTGAAAGGACCAGCTCATCAGACGTTCACAGCTTGCACCAGAATGTGAATTGATACAGGGCCTCCATCAGGAAAGTCCTGCTGTAACGTGTGCTCAGTGATGTAGCTGATTTTCATTCTAGCTGAAGTTCTCTATCTCCTTGCAAACCAATAGTAAACAATTGTTACGTTGGCAGCTGGTTCTCAGAGCCAGTCTAGAGACCAGTCTAAAGCCATCCTGAATGGTGAAGGGTGCAGCCTGGGCTGGCAACGTATAACCTGTACTGGTTTTCCCTTCACAGCCCGACTTCCCTCCTGTGCTGCTGAGGCCTGGGGAGGAGTATGACCACACCACTTGGCTCAAGTTTTCTGTGGCTTAAGGAAGTGTAAAGATGTGACCTCCTCCAGGGCCAGGCTGGGAGCCTCTTCAGCAGCTTGTCTCCTGCCCAGAGAGATGAAGATTTAGAGGCCTTAAAAGTGATCCTGCAGGGATCCCTGGGTGGTGCAGCGGTTTGGCGCCTGCCTTTGGCCCAGGGTGCTATCCTGGAGACCCAGGATCGAATCCCACATCGGGCTCCTGGTGCATGGAGCCTGCTTCTCCCTCTGCCTGTGTCTCTGCCTCTCTCTCTCTCTGTGACTATCATAAAAAAAAAAAAAAAAAAAAAAAAAAAAGTGATCCTGTGAATGAAACCCACATAAAGGGTAGCTTCCTAATGATTAGTCTGAGTATTGATTTTTCTTTCCCGGTGACTGGCTACAGGTCAGGTCTATGTGCACCTCTCTCCTCTGTGTAGGTAAGAGGACTCACTGGGTGGCTCAGCGGTTGAGCATCTGCCTTCGGCTCAGGGTGTGATCCTGGAGTCCCAGGATCGAGTCCCACATCGGGTTCCCTGCACAGAGCCTGCTTCTGCCTCTGCCTCTGTCTCTCCCTCTCTCTCTCTCTCTGTGTCTCTCATGAATAAATAAATAAAATCTTAAAAAAAAAAAAAGAGGACTCATCGATTATTAATGTCATCACCTGAGCCCTGACCCTAGGCCAGAAGTGGTATCCAAGCCCCTTGTACCGTTTTGGCTCCATCTCTTCACCCTGTTGCTTTCTTCTCTACTTTTTACCCTTCCTTTGATCCTTTCATTCCTTTTCTTTGTCCTCCTCCTCCACCTCTCCCCTGTGCAGCACTGTGGAGTTTACAGTCACATTAGCTCATTTTTACATGCTAGCAGATGGACTTGTCTGCCTTGATAAGGCAGGAGATGACGGACAGCCAGGGAGCTGGGGCCTAGGGAGGATAAATGACCCTCGTAAAAAGCATACAGCTAGGAAAATTTTAGCCAGGACTTGACATCAGATCATGCACATTCAGCTCCCCTTCTTTGCTTCCATTTCAGCCCCCCAGGGCACCCAGGGTCACTGATGGGCAAAGGAGGGGAGGGAGCTGACCTTCCTCTCTTAGCGCCAGCCTTTCTTCCCAGATTTATTTATTTTATTTATTTTTATTTATTTTTTATTTTTTTTTTACTTATGATAGAGAGAGAGCGGTAGAGACATAGGCAGAGGGAGAAGCAGGCTCCATGCACCGAGAGCCTGACGTGGGATTCGATCCCGGGTCTCCAGGATCGCTCCCTGGGCCAAAAGCAGGCGCCAAACCGCTGCGCCACCCAGGGATCCCCCAGATTTACATTTATAATCATCAGTCTGAGTTGAGTTTACCGGATCTTTAGGGATGTCACTTCAAGGGCCAGGTCAAAATATCAAGAATCTAATTTTGATTTTCTGCCTTTGGGGTTGAGAAAGTCCCAGCCCAGCAAAGGCATGGGAAGAAAGTCAGCCACTAGAGATGAGCTGTGTCAGTGTGGAGACAAGACCTTACCTTAGGACTACACATTGCTCCTGGAGCAAGAGATTGAGTTATGTAGATGAGGCTGGGGCTCCCCCCTTTCCTGAACAATGGAATCACTAGTTATGGGTTTGAGTTGATGGTTACTTTAGGTTTTTAAAGAAATGAATCTTATACTTCTGTATACTAGCAACCAGTTGAAATAAAACCAAAAAATGCACCGTCAGAAGACTCCCAGTCTCCTCATTCATTTTTAAAATGTCTCAGACACGGACCTTTGGGAAATTGACCAAGTGTATAGTGTATTCTGGATCCCACTGTGCTCTCCAGTACAAGCCCCAGCATCTTCCTAGAAAAAAAGCCACCTAACTGGTAGCCTGTTGCGTTCCCATGCTTGTTTCTTAGCAACAACAATAAACCAAAAATAGTGTTCATTTTTTAATTCATTTCATCACAGATTTTCTGGATACCTTTTGGGTCCATGGTTCTCTGCTGAGTCTTTTAAGGAATTCAAGAAGTAATGTTTAAGATACAGTGTAGTCCCCCTCAGGGACCTCAGTCTCTCTGGGGAAGACAAGACCAACAGTGACAATAACATAATCTAGATTTGCACCACGACAGACCAAACCTTGAGCACTAACTTTGCTACTGGTATTTACCGCACAGCAAACTAATTTCACTTGTCCTCAATTTTTCTCACCTATAAGGCAAAGATATTAGACTTGAAATGTCTGAAAGGCAAATCTATGTCTGCAGAGCTAGAATGAACACTGGCCACTAGTCACATTCTTTTTCCACAGGGCCCTCCTCCTGTGCCCATGACAAAGGACCTGAGAAGGTGGAGAGCAAATGCTTAAGCCAGCGAGAGCACTGAGCAACCGACCCTGAAGGCTAGGAGCTGTGACCTTGGGTTTGAGCAGGCACTGAACTCTAATTATTGTTTGGGGCCCTGCACAATGTATACTTCCATCACACATTCTTCTAGGAAACTCTGTGGACAGTTGAATTCTTACCCTGTTACCGGGATTGCCAGGATTCTCCTCCTTTATGGCTCATCTTATTTTATGATTGTCAAAAATATGTTTGAAGAAATTATTTCATCTGATCATATGAGGTAGCAAAATCCTCATTTTAAAAAAAAGAGGTCGGGATGCCTGGGTGGCTCAGTGGTTAAGTGTCTACCTTCGGCTCAGGGTATGACCCTAGAGACCCAGGATAGAGTCCGTCGGGCTCCTTGCATGGAGCCTGCTTCTCCCTCTGCCTGTGTCTCTGCCCCTCTCTCTGTGTCTCTCATGAATAAAAACATAAAATCTTTAAAAATTATAATAATAAATAAAAAACTATTAAATAAATTAGAAATAAAATAAATTTTAAAAAAAGGTCACAGGGATGCCTGGGTGGCTCAGTGGTTGAGTGTATGCCTTTGGCTCAGGGTGTGATCCAGGGTCCAGGATCAAGTCCTGCATCAGTCTCCTTGCGGGGAGCCTGCTTCTCCCTCTGCCTGTACCTCTGCATCTGTGTCTCTCATGAATAAATAAATAAAATATTAAAAACAAACAAACAACAACAACAAAAAAAACGAGGTCACTAGCTAGAGAAAGTAATAGTGCCAGAAAGTGGCAGACTAGAACACAAGCCCTTCAGTTAGAAACCCAATTTATTTTATTTTTTTAAAGATTTTTTAAATTTTTTATTTATTCATGAGAGACACAGAGTGAGAGAGAGAGAGAGAGAAGCAGAGACACAGGCAGAGGGAGAAGCAGGCCCCATGCCGGGAGCCCGATGCGGGACTCCATCCCAGATCTCCAGGATCATGCCCCGGGCTGCAGGCAGCGCTAAACCGCTGGGCCAATGCGGCTGCCCTAGAAACCCAATTTAAAAAAAAAAAGGGTGGGGGGGCAGCCCAATGTATATTCTAGTGGCACTACACTCCAAAAAAGTCCCCAATTTTTCCTTACAAAGGGGAAAATCTAAGAGTCATAACAAAAAGTATTAGTAAATGGAGAATTTTTACTCAATCACCATCAGTAGCAATGTAAATAATACCACTTTTTTAGAGGAAAATTTCACAGAATCTATCAATATTAGCAAACTTGCAAAACTCCTAATCTAGCAATTCCACTTTTAAAAATCTTTCCTAGGGACGCCTGGTTGACTCAGTGGTTTAGTGCCTGCCTTCAGCCCAGGGCATGGTCCTGAAGTCCGGGGATGGAGTCCCACATCGGGTTCCCTGCATGGAGCCTGCTTCTCCCTCTGCCTATGGTCTCTGCCTCTCTCTGTGGCTCTCATGAATAAATAAATGAAATCTTAAAAAAAAAAATCTTTCCTATAGAAATATTAGCACAAATCTGTAAAGACAAACATTCAGACAAGGATGTTCATTGTAATCTAATTAGCAATAATATAAAATTGAAAATTACTTAACACCCATCAATACAATACTCCATACAATGGAGTACTACTGATAGACCATTAAAACAGATGAGATCAAATTATACACTATCCTGCTTTTGAAAAATAAAATAAAACAAAAATTTACACATATTTGTAAAGTCTAGAAGGGCTAATTAAGTTATTAACAATTGTGTCCTCTGGCCAACAGAATTTGGAGGGGAACTGAGGACTTTCACTTTTTACTTTTTTGATATTGTTTGAATTGCCAAGCATCTTCCTTTTGCAATTAATAATTTAAGTCTGCAAAATGAGGGGGGAAGACACATTTTTTTAAGACACATTTTTAAAAACAATATTTCAGACTTACAGGAAAGTTGCAAAAACAGTATAAAAAATGTCCATATACCCCACACTCAGAAATCTCATTCAAATTTCACCACCTGTCTCTATGTCCTTTTTAGTAAAAGGGTCCAAACCAGGAGCACAAATTGTACTTAAGTTTCTTCAGTTTCCTTCAATCTGGCACAATTCCTCAGTCCTCTCGACTTGACCTTTATAACCTTCATTTTTGGAGACTGCAGGAAAGTTATTTTATACAATGTGCCTCCATTGGGATTTGTCTGGTGTTTCCTCTTGATCAGATTGATGTCATATATCTTTCGCAGGAATATCACTGAAATAATGCTGTTCTTCACACCGCAGCCTCTCAGGTAATGCCAAGTTCCAGGTGTGGCCTCTCACCGATGAGGTTAACTTTGTTCACCTGGATAAGGCGCGCTGTCTACCAGGTTTCTTCAGTCTAAAGCTACCAATATATACGTTAGCCATGGGGCCTTAGAGATGAAATACTAAGCTGACTGCAATGTATCTATTAGTTTAATTAATTGTTCAACGCAGGGTTGTAATATTCTAGGTGCCAGAAATCATTTAGGAAACCTTAGAGGAAAAGAAAGAGAAAGAGTATTTTCTTATTCACAGGTAAACGTAAGTACAAATTAGTTCCCAATTTAAGTGGCCTCTAGGTTTGAGAATACATTTATTACTCAAGTACAGTTGACCGTTGAGCAATGCAAGGATTCAGGGCGTCAACACTCTACGCAGTCAAGAATTCACGTGTAAATTTCGACTCCCCCAGAACTTAACTGCTAATAGCCTATTGTTGATTGAAAGCCTTACTGATAACATATAAACAGTTCAATAACACATAGTTTGCAAATCTGTATCACATATTGTATTCTTACAATAAAATAAGCTAGAGAAAAAATGTTATTAGGAGAATAAGAGAAAATACATTTACAGTACTATGATGTATTTTCACATATATGTGAACCTATGTAGTTCAAACCCATGTTGTTCAAGGGTCAATCATACTTTGTTTTCCTTTTTTTAAAAAAAAAGATTTATTTATTCATGAGAGACACACAGAGAGAGAGGCAGAGACACAGGCAGAGGGAGAAGCAGGCTCCATGCAGGGAGCCTGACGTGGGATTCGATCTCGGGTCTCCAGGATCACACCCTGGGCTGAAGGCGGTAATAAACGGTTGAGCCACCCGGGCTGCTCTGTTTTCCTCTGTTCTAAAGAGTTGTCTTTCATAATAAATAAACAAAATAATTACAAACAAAAAACAAAGTAACATCTTCCACTCATTAAAATAATAAATAAATAATATAAATAAATAAGTAAGTAAGGTGCCTGGGTGGCTCAGCCAATTAGGCATCTGACACTTGATTTCGGCTCAAGTCATAACCTCAGGGTTGTGGCAGCGTGCCCCACATCAGGCTCCTTGCTCAGTGCAGTCTGCTTATCCCTCTCCCTCTACTCCTCCTCCAGTGAGCTCACTCAAATAAATAATAAATCTTAAAAATAAGAAAATAAAAAGTTACTTAACCCCAGTAAGGATATGCACCTTTAGGGCAGCTGGAAGAAGATACTGGTAATTAATTCTGTTTATGAAAGACAATAAAAAGGCTAACTATAGGGACGCCTGGGTGGCTCAGCGGTTGAGCATCTGCCTTTGGCTCAGGGTATGATCCTGGGGTCCTGGGATCGAGTCCCACATCCGGCTCCCTGTATTGAGCCTGCTTCTCCCTCTGCCTATGTCTCTCTGTGTGCCTTTCATGACTAAATAAATAAAATCTTCAAGAAAAAAAAAAGGCTATGTCAAGCAACAAATCTGGTGAAAGTAAAATTTTAGAAAAATTGATCTTTTGTGGTAGAAACCACAAAAGTAGTTTCTATCCCTTCTTATGAAATGCACACATAAAAGAATTTTGATTTGCCTGAGAAAAGACCTTCTATATCCTTCTGAGACATGTAGAGTGTGACAACATGTGAGCTTAATTCTGGCATTTTATGATGAACTTAATGAAGGTATCAGGAAGAAACAAAACTTTACAGTCTAATAGGACAATTTTAGTTCATGTGAAATGGTGAAGAGAAACATGGTATTCAATATGAAAAATCACCACACCACCAGTTATTAAAGCCTTGTTGAAAATGCAAACATCCACTAAAAATGCAACACAACCTATCCCACCCCCACAAGAATAAATTTCTAGGAGAGCATGCCTTCTTTACCATACACCCCTAACCCACAACCAGACTAGTGCTATTATTCTGAGTTCTGACTCTTTACAAGATGATCATATCACTGACTTCAGTTCAATGATCTATGGGTTCCTGTTTCAAATTCTTAGAAGTTCTTATCATTTGCTGTGGGATTTTCATTTTTCCAATTCCCATCATTTTGCCTAACAAAGCAAGATGTGGTAATAACTGCACAAACATCGTTGTAAAGACTAAACTAGGGATCCCTGGATGGCTCAGCGGTTTAGTGCCTGCCTTCAGCCCAGGGCGTGGTCCTGGAGTCCCGGGATCAAGTCCCAAGTCGGGCTCACTCCCTGCATGGAGCCTGCTTCTCTCTCTGCCTGTGTCTCTGCCTCTCTCTCTCCCTGTCTCATGAATAAATAAATAAAATCTAAAAAAAAATAAAGACTAAACTAAGATGCCATGCTGTGGAGGTTGAACTGTTATGACCGCTAGGTAACCAATGACGTCCAATCTCAAAGGACTAAAGGAAGTCAGTGTTAATGAATACAAGGAGAGTTTGTGAAAAGTAAAAATACAGAACTACTATACTAGCAGAAGACAGAAGGGAGACAGAGCATGTACCTCCTGTTCCCTAGCCAGTTCCCATTATCAGTCACAACCATTTTAAACAACTGGACCACCAGTTTGCAGTGGGTTATTCACAGTTCTGACAGGAGTGCAATCCTTTTCCAATTGAGCCATTTATCTTTTTCAAGTTTCAACTTCTCCTCCAATTACTCAAATCATAACTCAAGTGTCAGGTGCTTTGGGTAGCACTCCCAAGTAGCCAAGTAAGGAGGATCAGCAGATCCTCTCCTCAAAAAAGCAACTATAATGCCAAAAAAAAAAAAAAAAAAATTGACAAAACAGCTTTGGTGCTCTGGAAACCAGCCAAAAGCATACAACAGTCTGAGATGTGTTTATGTTTGGAAAACCGTAGGACTTGGGCAGCCCTGGTGGCGCAGCGGTTTAGCACTGCCTGTAGCCTGGGGTATGATCCTGGAGACCTGGGATCGAGTCCCACATCGGGCTTCCTGCATGGAGCCTGCTTCTTTCTCTGCCTCTCTCTCTCTGAATAAATAAATAAATCTTTTTAAAAAAGAAAAAAAAGCACATTTCTTTAAAAAAATAAAGGAAAACTGTAGGACTTTGTATAGGAATAGTGCAACACTATGGCATTCTTACCTGGGGCTACTGCCATTCCCCTATTCCCCCAAGCTTAATCACTATAGAGTTCTACTAGGGGCAAAACAGAAAATGAGGCCCTGTAGGTTGCTGTGGTGGAAGGGGGAGGGCTCACTCAATTTGAATGGTGGGTGACATCAATGCCCAACAGCTTTATCAATAGAAGTAACGATCTCATTGCTATGCAAGCAGGGACAGCTGATGGCTCTACTAGCCTGATGTTGCAATCTGGTTGGAACATGCAGATTTCAGGCTGCTCAGAGGCTGCACACATGCATAGTAGAAACCAGACAGGGTCCAGGCTGCACTCTCTGGCCAGCTCTGAGGCTGCATGCATGTGCAGAGAAAATTAAAAGGGGTTCAGCAAAAAGTAAAAGCCAGGACTTGATAACACTGAATTCACTCTCCACCTACAAACCGATCCACAAGCAAAGGGCAGAAATCTGACTGACTGGTTGAGACCTCTGAGCTACAACCTGTCTAGTGATTGGCTCACCACTAAGCTATGCAGACGCAAGGCAACCCCCTAGAAAGCTAAACTTAAAAATAAACACAAGAGGGGCACCTGAGTGGCTCAGTTAAGCATCTGCCTTTGGCTTAAGTCATGATCTCAGAGTCCTGGGATCAAATCCCACATTGGGCTCCCTGCTCAGTATGGAGCCTGCTTCTCCCTCTGTGTGCTGCTCCCCATGCTTGTGTTCTTTCTCTCTCAAATAACTAAAATCTTAAAAATAAAATAAACAGGGCAGCCTGGAGGGCTCAGCGGTTTAGCACCACCTTCAGCCCAGGACATCAAGGTCTATTAACACCTTATGTATGAAAGTCCAAAAAGGAGAGGACACCTGCCTCCAATGCTGCCTCCGATGCTGCCAAGCTTGTGGCTAAGGGGGACAAAAAAAGGAGGACCCTTGACTGCACACATTCTGTAGAGGATGGAATCATGGGTATTACCAATTTTGAGCAGTTTCTTCAAGAGAGAATCCAAGTGAATGGAAAAGGTGGGAATCTTGGTGGAGGGATTGTAATTATAGAAAGGAGGGATAGTAATTGTTTAACTTCTGAGGTGTCATTTTCCAAAAGGTATTTGAAATATCTCATCAAAAAATTTGAAGAATGATCTATGTGATTGTTTGCACAAAGTTGCTAACAGCAAAGTTATGAATTGCATTACTTCCAGATTAAGCAAGACAAGGAAGAGGAGCATTAAAACCCATTTATCTGGAATATTTTTTTTTATTTTTTGTTTATTTATGATAGTCACACACAGAGTGAGAGAGAGGCAGAGACATAGGCAGAGGGAGAAGCAGGCTCCATGCACCGGGAGCCCGACGTGGGACTCGATCCCGGATCTCCAGGATCGCGCCCTGGGCCAAAGGCAGGCGCCAAACCGCTGCGCCACCCAGGGATCCCTATCTGGAATATTCTGTATGAGTTCTTGAATAAAACTTGAATACCAAAAAAACAAAACAAAAAAAAAGGAGAGTAAAGGATCAGAAAAATATTTCAAAAAATAATGGCGGGACGCCTGGATAGCTCAGCAGTTGAGCATCTTTCTTCGGCTCAGGGCATGATCCCAGGTCCAGGGATTGAGTCCTGCATCAGGCTCCCTGCAAGGAGCCTGCTTCTCCCTCTGTCTATGCCTCTGCCTCTCTCTCCGTGTTTCTCATAAATAAATAAAATCTTTTTTAAAAAAATGGCAAAAAGCCTCAAATCTGACAAAAACCACTAATCGATAAAATAAAAAAAGCTCAAATAACTCCAAGAGGATAAATACAAAAAAGATCCCCACCTAGAGGGATCCCTGGGTGGCGCAGCGGTTTGGCGCCTGCCTTTGGCCCGGGGCGCGATCCTGGAGACCCAGGATCGAATCCCACGTCGGGCTCCCGGTGCATGGAGCCTGCTTCTCCATCTGCCTGTGTCTCTGCCTCTCTCTCTGTCTCTCTGTGACTATCGTAAATAAATAAAAATTTAAAAAAATTAAAAAAAAAGATCCCCACCTAGATACATAATATTTAAACAGATGCCAAAAAGCAGAGAGAAAATTTGAAAGAGATAAATGACTCATTACTACAGGGACCACCAATACAAGTAACATCCAACTTCTCATCTCAAACAATGGAGTCCAGCAGGCAGTCCAGAATGACATAGTCAAAATGCTTAAAACCAAGGATTCTATATCACTTAAAACTACCATTCAAAAACAAAAATGAAATGAAAACATTCCCAGATAAAAAATCAGAGAATTCACTGCTAGCAGACCTGCCTTACTAGAAATACTAGAAGAAGTACTTCATGCTAAAAGGAAATTAAGTAGCAACTTGAAACCTTGGAAAGAAATGAAGAATATCAGATATGGTAAATAGATGGGTCAGCAAAAAGAGTCTCTATATTTTCTCATGTCTTCTGTATAAGACTGTATAATGCAATAATTATGACACTGTATCACTGAATTTATAATACATTCAGCACACAGGAGAAGTTCAAGAAAAGGAAATACATTGGAGCAAAACTTCTGTATTTTACCAGAATATTAATCTGAAGTAGATGGTGATAAATGAAACTATGACAACTAAGGAAATAACTCACAAAAATATTAAAAAATAAAATCAAGAGGAATTAAAATGACACACTAAGAAACCACTTAATACAAAAGAAGGCAAATATGAGGAGAGGAAAAAAAGGAGACATATAGAAAACAAAATGGGAAATAAAATGTCAACTGTAAATCTAACCATATCAATAATTCCATTAACTATAGATGGCTTAAATACCCCAAAAGGCAGACTGAATTAAAAAAGCAAGATCTAGCAACTAACTATATGAACTGATAGGCTGAAAGTAAGTGGATGGAAAAGAGATGCCATACAAAACAGTCATCAATAGAGAGCTGGAGTGGCTGTATTAATAACAGACAAAATAGACTTTAAAAAAAGAAATATTCATAGAAACAAAAATATTTTTTATTTATTTTTAAAGGATTTTATTTATTCATGAGAGAGAAAGAGATTGAGAGAGAGAGAAGCAGAGACACGCCAGCCCCATGCAGGGAGCCCAATGTGGGACTCAATCCTGGGTCTCCAGGATCACGCCCTGGGCTGAAGGCACCACTAAACTGCTGAGCCACCTGAGCTGCCCGAAACAAAAATATTTTGTAATAAAAGCATCATTACACCAGAAAGATATAATTATAAATGTATGTATGCAACCCGAAGAGCCATAGATGCTTTGAAGAAATAATTGTGATCAGAGGCCGTGTCTGGAGTTGCCTTAGTGTTGGGTAAAACCCAATAGTTCTAGTAAATACTGCTTCAGGTTTTTCCTGAACAGTACATTAACTTTTTTTTTTTAGATGAATATTTCTCTGAGCACAGTGACCTCTGCTGGTATTTATATAAACTAAAATGCAGTTTCTACCACTTGCATAGAAAGGTTCCATTCCAGGGTCACTTGGTGGTTGAGCATCTGCCTTCAGCTCAGGTCATGATCCCAGGGTCCTGGGATTGAGTCCTGCATCAGGATCCCTAAAGTGGAGGAGGGAGCCTTTGTCTATGTCTCCGCTTCTCTCTGTGTCTCTCATGAATAAATAAATAAAATCTTAAAAAAAAGAAAAGTTCCATTCCAGCATAAGGTCATTTGCTCAGAGAAAGGATCAGAGAAACATAAAGGATACATACATATTAGAACCTTCCTTTGAATCACATGAGTATTGCAAACTTTATTATAATAGTAATAAGCCAATCTGTCCATTAACTAGTGAACTAGGAGTGGGCCATCACTAGCCCCAACAGCAATAGTTTTCTCTTCTGGCTAAATATTGGAATCACCAGGAATATTTTTAGAGTATTGACGCTCAGCCATCACCCTCAGCAATTCTGATTTCACTGGGAAGATTCTAAGCCTTCTGGGTGATCCTAATATGTAACTAGGGATAAGAACCACTGCCATAGAGTAAAAGGTTTCACCGATATTATAAGTGCATAAATGTTTAGCTAGAATTTGCCCCCTAGCTTCATAAAGCACTTCCTCAAGAATGAGTCACAGAGAAACAATACCCCCAGACCATAAGTATGTCTTGGGAAGGCTGTTGCAACCCTACCAGCAATGGCACCCGAGATCTTCAGAAATAGAAATAATTATATTGAAAATTATGAACAGTTGAAGATAAATGTCTAAACCAGAGTGGCAAACATTTTCAGTACATGGTTTTGTGCCTTAGCCACTGTAACACAAAAAGTCAAGAGATGAGATAGGTAAATAAATGAGCCCGGCTGCAATCCAATAAAACTTTATGGATGCTGCAACTTGAATTTCACATAATTTTCATGTCATTAAGTGTCATTACACTTTTAATTTTTTCAACTATATAAAAATGTAGAAACCATCTTAGCTCATTAACCATATGAAAACAGCAGTGGGCCAAATCTGGCCTGTGGGTCATAATTTCCAAAAATCCTGGTCTAAATAAATATTTTGCACTCTGAAAGATTATAAACATTAAAGCACAGAATAGCCATCCTTATTTAAAGAAAGCAGTATGCTCTTATTATAGGAGCCCAGGAACTCTGGTGACGGTCATCTTGACAATGACAGAGATAACGAGCCCATCTACCTTTACCTCTGCCATATACATATTTTCTTTATAGCCAGATTTTTTTTTTATGCTTGGCATTGAACAGATTCATTTTCTAGAATCCAGATTTCTTGAAGATAAGCTACAACCCAAAATTAAAACTGACAGGGTCTTTCCTATAGAATCACAGTCAAGTCACCTTCACTTTGGTTATTGAGAACAACCCAGGGAATCTGTAGAACTGGAAAGGATTACAGGATATACTGGGTGGCCCAGGTGGCTCGGCAGTTTAGCACTGCCTTCTGCCCAGGGCCTGATCCTGGAGACCCGGGATTGAGTCCCATGTCGGGCTCCCTGCATGGAGCCTGCTTCTCCCTTTGCCTGTGTCTCTGCCTCTCTCTCTGTCTTCTCATGAATAAATAAGTAAAATCTTAAAAAAAAAAAAGAAATAGGGATCCCTGGGTGGCATAGCGGTTTGGCGCCTGCCTTTGGCCCAGGGTGCAATCCTGGAGACCCAGGATTGAATCCCACACTGGGCTCCCGGTGCATGGAGCCTGCTTCTCCTTCTGCCTCTATCATAAATAAATAAAAATTAAAAAAAAAAAAAAGAAATAGGTGCTGTTGGTCCAATGACTTTACCTTTCTTAGATGGGATAAGGTGACTTAACTGGGCTCACCAGCTCTTGGAGTGAAGGTAAGTCTCCACCCTTGTATGCAGAGAACTTTCTGCACAGAAGTTTTCCACAACCTTTCAGAGCAGAACTCTTGAAGTTTAATCCAAAGGAGGAGAAAAAACCCTTGCACTGGAATTGCAGAGTAGACCTGGACATTATAAACAGCAGCTATGAATCCATCATCTGCTTGTCTGCAAGCAGATTCAGACAGTAGTCAAGAGTCAGTCTTGGAGGTGGCTAGAAGGAAATGTGAGTTTTTATAATTGAAATGGTGATTATTAAGGTCTCAGAGTTGAGGAGGAGGTTCCAATTTTATATGCTTAACAGATTAAAATTCATTAATTTATTCATCCATTAATTTTTCCTTCAAATATTTAAGTATCAGGCAATGAGGAAATGGAACAAACAAGGCCTAGTACCTGCTATCACAAAGACTTTGGTGGCATACCTGCAGAGATGGAAATAGGCAATTACAGTGTGAATAGGAATCTGACTATAGAAGTTCAGTGTTGAGAGCAAGGGAATGTAACCTAGACTTTGAAAATGTGGAAACTGGAAAGTTTCCAGAATGGGGGTAAATACCATTCTGCCACAAATTAAAAAACAAAAACTATGCTGAGACACCATTTCCTAACATATGATTGGTAAAATTAACAAGTGATAGCCTACCATGTGGTTACACAAAGTATACCATGTAGGTAAGAGTACAGAGAAACAATCATATACCTTGTCACCAAGGCAAACAATACAATGCCAGGATAAATGCACATATTCTTTGACCCAGCAATTTAACTTCTAGGGATTATCCAAGATACGCAGGGTCACGTGTGCAATGTATTGTACAAGGCTATTTACTACAGCATTGTTACAGTAATTAGAAACAACCCTCAAATCCAATGATAGGGAACTGATTCGATTCCTGTTACTCTTTGCTCAAAAATGCTTGGTGGAAAAAAAGCAAAAATGCTTGTCTTCTCCGTATACAAGGTCCTATACGATCTCTATATATCCTATACCCCTCTCCCTTTCTATGCCTTCTCTTCCTATTCTCCCCTCTGGTTCACTTCATACTGGCCTCCTTACCCAACTCAAACCACTTCATGGCCTTTGAGTTTACTGTGTCCTATCCAAAACACTCTATCCCCACAAGCTGATGTACCTCTCTCACTTGCACAAATGTCCCACTTTCGGAGGTCTCCCTCCAACATCTTTTACCTAATACCAACTAACTCCCTCTCTCTCCCTCAGCTTTACTGTTGTACATATATGTTATTACCCACCTGACGTTTGTTCATTTGTCTCTCCAGAACTCAAGCTCCATGAAGATAAAGACTTTGTTCACCTGTTTTCCAAGGGTAGCAGTACCTGGCACATTGAAGGGGGCACAAGTTAACTAAAAATTATGCAACACCCAGGAACTAAATAGTATGCAATGTAAAAGAATGAGCAAATGACACTTTATGTGAAAGAACTCTAAAATGTTAAGTGAGAAAAACAAGGTATATCTATTTTGTGTTAAAAGGAAAATGGAGAAAATACGTTTACTTGCTCAGGCTATATAATTGTTTGTTTACCTTTGGGGAGATAACTGGGCAGCTGAGTCAGAGTTAGGAAACCTTTTCATTGTCTACACCTCGAATATAAATTACCAAGTCAAAAAATAAAATAAAATGAAAAATAAGTTGAGTCAGTGGGAAAAAGGAAAAAGAACCAGATTTGAAAATTGGTCTTAAGGATCTAACAATTAATTTGCTACTGCATTCCGCATGCTTGTTATCCTTCTATCCAGCATCTTTTCCTCATTAAGTCGAAAGAAAATAGCCTAGTTATTAACAATGGTGTAATCTACAATGGGTAGAATGTTATATTTTCTGATTTTCCCCTATAGTTTTGTTTTAAGGGAGCAGTAAGAAGCTTTATCGATTAGAAAAGCAAGGGCTTTCAAACAATAGGATTCAAATGTCTCCTTCTCCCTAATAAGAGAATAGTACAGAACCCATCTCCATCTTCTGAACCCATCTCCTCTTCTCTGAGATGGGAGTTAACAGTATTACTTTGTTGTGGGGACAAAATATTCCTTTGATATTTTTACGAGAATGGTAACAAGAAACCTAGGAGGTGTGGAAAAATAACCTATCAGCCTTTAAAACTGTCTAGTGGTGCTTCCCTGCCACCTTCCCTTTAGTTCCGGATAGAACAGCTTTAATACTACCATACCATAAACCTAGGCATTTCACCCCATTTCTTTGGCTTGTCAAGTTTTCACCACCCTCCAGACACTCGAAGACTAGCCAGGACCCTAGTAAATCTGTTACTTTGAACTTATCTTTCTAGCTATGCAATTATATATACATCTTGTAGATTGTATGGCTCTCCCTTCCAAATGTCTCCAAACAACGGTTGCTCAGTTAAGAGCCAGATCTAGTGAATTCTTTACTTTTACTCTTCACTCTGATTACTCTTTGCCAAGCTGTTTTCGAGTTTTCCATTTATCTTGGAAATCACCACGCCCCTTTAGACTTCAAGATAAGCTACACAAAGATGAGAAACAATCCTACACCATTCATTTAACCAAGTCTCAAAGTGATGGCATTTCCAAACTCCAATTTTCTTCCTCCTCAGGAAAGAACATGGCAAGGTGGTAGGACCCCTTTCACAGGATACTTAGCCTAGCTCTAAGTCCAAAGGAAGACTACCATTGTGAAGTTAAGGGTATGCACTACCTACCTCCCAACACCTTTCTATAGGTGAGAGGATCAAAATATTCTGTGTCCAAAGTACTGTCTGATGTGTTCAATTAGCTACTAATACCAGGTTTAAAATTTAGAATGAGCCAAGACTAGCACTGACCAAGTCAGTTACATAACTTTAGCATTCCTAACATCTAAAACTGCAAACAGAAAGTACACTGCATCAAAGTGTATCAAATATTTTAAGATGTATGCTAATCATAGTAGTTCCTGTCAAGCATGTGATAAGTACTGGCCTAGATACCCAACATTCTCTTTCTCATTAAGGGCAGCACTTTCTGTGCTTGTTTCTTAAACCCATTTTTGACCCTACCCCTCCCCTCCATATCCTTTCCATACTTCTGCACTAATCTCTAGGATGCTGCTAGTTAATCCATCCCAAAGTTACAGGATTAGATTCCTACTCTAGGCTCAGAACTCCCACTTCCAAAAATTGAGTATCAGGATTGTTTGTTCTCTGCAGATTTATTAAGTGAACTTATCTTTATATTAATACAGAACAATTAAAGCTGACCAAGTCAACAAATAAGCCTGCCGATTATACACAAAGCTTTACACCATTATAATTCAGCCAGTTGTCAAAATTCTGAAAACAAAGCATCCAATCTTCCAATGCACTAGTGATCAGACCAAATAAATTTGATGCAGACCAGTATTCCCCTTTTTTGTACCAATGCTAATGAATACCTGGTTTAAAAAAAAAAAAAAAAAAAAAAAAAAAAAAAACTTGACCAGAAAACTCAAAATTAACTATTACCTGCCCTACTAAAGATATTTAGTCTCAACAAAGAATCTATTGGCTATATTTCTAAGATCTACCAGACGCTACCAAAACTACATGAGGTGTTGCTAAATGTAGGTGAGATTTACATAACTCCTTTAGTCTCATTAACATTTCTAATTAACATCTTTTTCTTTTGACATCTTTACTTTTGCACCAGCCTGGCAAAATAAGATGTTGGTAGTTAGGAACTGAAAAACCTAAGTTGAAAATTAACAGATCTCTGCTCTGAATAAGGCAATTCATTTTAAAAGACAGATTATCTGGACTGGAAAATTTTGCAAAGCTGGTTTACATGAAGCTGTTTTGTCCTAAATTCAGACAATTCCTCAAACATGCAAAGGTTGTGGTATAAAATGAATGTTGGAAACCAAAAAAAACCCAGAGAATTTATTAAAACCAGGAGTTCTAATTTGACACCATCCCATCTAAATAGCCTGAAAACCTCAATTTAGTTACTATTAACTAAAATAGCCTTTGGAACCAGTGGTCCCTTTAGGCTGACACACTGAGATTAGAGCTTGATACCTAGTAACACCAACTCCAAGAGATTAATGTAGGAACTTGTCAGATACGGTATTAAGGAACTTGAGTTCTTATCTCACCCAAAGCTCTAAGAATAAAAAGGAATTTTCCAAGTGTATGTATTCTATAGCTAACGATGTTTAAGACTCAAGTAACACCATTAAACTTTGAATGTAGGTCTGTATGAATATGGTTAATATCAAGGTTTACCCCTGAAGCTTAACAGAATATTGATATTGAACACAAATCAAAAATCTAGTTAGAAACATTTTATTTAAATGTGCCAAATAAAAACCCACATTTTCAGACCATAGGATGTTAATACATTCAACAAAAATTTATATTATCTTACTGCTGTGAATTTACAGAGTAATAATCCAGATCCATTTTGATTAGATGGTTGAAATACCCTTCCTAGGTTACACTTTACAGACATCACAAATCCCTTATAATAATGTAAACAAAATAACTTTTCCCTAAAAGGTGAACTTGAGAACTTCAGTCCACTCTCTCAGGACTTGCACTTCTTCGCGGACTTCCTGATGGGGAACGACTAAAAAGAAAAACATTAAGTTCGGAACTGATTAGTATTTACTGAAATTTATTCTTATGTACATGTCAAGGGAAAACTCAATTTCAATGAACTCAAAGATGGCCAAAGGTACTATACACATCAGAGAACAAAAAAATTTTAAGATTTACATAGAAATCCTTTGTTCCTGCTTAAGATTAGGTTTAATAGCCTTGTAAAAATTCCAAGTTAAAGAGAACAACTATTTGAATTCTGGGAATTTTTTATCATTAAGTAGCAACTAAGCAAGATAATGCTTTAGCTGTAAGATTTCAACCTAAACATTTTTTTTCCTTCGTGTGGGTACCTCATTTACCTATCGTCCCATGTGGAGGAAAAAGCACATTTCTTAACATGAAATTATACAGTTAAAGGTTCACAGGGCAAAACATCTTAATAACCATCTTAACAATTTAATGACTAAATATTCACCAAAAATACAAGCTAATGTTGAAATGGGAAAAGCAATCACCTAAGAAACTTAGTATCTAGTAATATATACACACACACACACATATATATATATGTATATATATATAGCACCAATTCTCCAAAGAGCTCAAAGCCTGTAAAGTAAGCAGTAAGCAAAACATATTCTGCAGAGGCCACACTTGACAGTTAACACTTGGCAACAAATTATGTAGCTTACCTTCTTTTTGGAGATGGAGATCTGGACTTTGATCGGCTGTCAAAACATGAGAAATTCTATTAAGAAAAAGTACTAACCAATCTCTTTCTTATAATCACAATATCATGAAATGAACCCCCAAGTTGCCCTGAGCTTAAAATTAAAAGGTCAGGCTGCAGTTAAACTGAAAAAGAGCCTACCAGTTTGCGAACAAAAGCCAATCTTCCAACACTGTTCTTCATAAAATGATTGAATTGCTTCATTCTATCACTATCTTTACACTCTGCTTTATGCACAATTATCTCAGAATGCTTCTCTAGGGCTCATCAGTTCTAAGAAGGCCTCTTCATATACCCCAAAGTCAAACTTCTGTCTCACCATACCTTGACATTTCCTTGTCCAAAAGTCAGCCATAACAGGCCATGTATAAGTCAAGTTCTAAAGTTTGGTATACTAGAGTAAGGTACAGGTAACTGTGTTCCCACTAACACCTAGACTTAAATTTAACACTTGAAATTTCAACAATTCAAAACACTTTGAACTCTTTGGATATTGGTGCCATATAACTAGAAAAGCATTAATCAGATTTTTACCCTACCTGCTTCTTGGTCGTGAAAGAGATCTGGATCTTGATCTTGACCTCGACCGGGATCTTAACAAAAAGAAAAACAATTATACCAATTAGTTCATAGGAATAAGCTCCTTAAACATCTACTAAGCACTTGTTAAACTAAGAATAGAGAAACTAAAATTAAGCAAGACACAGGGCACCTGGCTAATTCAGTGGATAGAGTGTATGACTCTTGATCTCAGGACGACTTTGAGTCAGAGACCATGCCAGGCATAAAGATTAAAGAAATTTAAAATCAAGTATTTAAAAAAAAAAACAACCCACAATCTAAGCTCTGGTACCAAAATAAGCAACCACACACTTCAATTATTTAGTTCTATCATACTCCACCACTGGGCTGATTGTCACAGTTCCTGCACAGAGGTACAAAATTCTTAAACAGCGTATAATATCCAAGAGAAAGAAATGGTTTTAAAATTGGTGTGGTTTGGTTTAATTTTATCTTGAATCAAGCCAGTATTACACAGATCCCTTAACGGAGATTTCAATTCTTCTGGTAATAAGCTCAGTATAAAATCACAACTGGGGAAGCACATGAGTGGTTCAGCAGTTGAGCATCTACTTCTGGCTCAGGCCATGATCCCAGGGTTCTGGGATCAAGTCCGCATCAGGCTCCACAGGGAGGCCTGCTTCTCCTTTTGCCTACGTCTCTGCCTCAAGAAACTACAAAAAAATGAATTACAACTTGGTCTTAAGACTTTATTCTTAGATCAATAAACTTTCATGGTTCAGGACTATTGATTTGTCACACAAACCAAGTCAAGTTCTAAAATACACACATTGGGGTCCGACAACCAAAGGCATTTATCTAGGCAGAGTCCAGAGCTTTCAAGTGGACCACAAATTTAGAATCCCTGCATTTAGAGATTTTGTGCTATTATTCAACAGTAACTTCCAGTGGCATTCCCTACTAATGACTCAACTATAGTATTGTCAACTCCTTATTTTACAATCTTATCCATTTCTACCACCTTTAAAAGACTTCTACAAAGGAACAAAAAAAGCTAGGATTCTTAGTTGATTTTTAACTCCTTATATTTCAGTGTCTCTGGTTAAAAAGCAGGCCACACCCCCCAAATCTACACAATTACTATTCTGAACAACTTTCCAGTCTCATTCATCACTCCAAAAAGGAGAAATTTAGGTGTCAACTTGCTTCTGAATCTCCTCCTGGTTCTAATGGTCCTCTTCTTACCAGAGATCAAGCAACTATCCTCTCTTAGAGGTAGCATCATTTACGTATACAGACATAATCTGTCTGACTTTCGAAAAGCTTTAGGCAACATGTCTACCCAGAGTGTTCACTGGAATGACTTGGGGATTTGTGCTTTGGACCTTCCTCTACCATGGCCTCTCAACCCTTTAAAAAAAAAAAAATCTTTGATCAGGTTTTTCTTTAACTGTATAATTATAGTAATACCCATTTACAGGTCATGTATAAATTCAACTTTTTTTTAAGATTTGAGAGGCACCCATGGGGGTGGGGGGTAGGGCAGAGGGAGAAGCAGACTTCACTGAGCAGAGAGCACAACCTAGGACTCAAACCCAGAACCTGGGGATCATGACCTGAGCCAAAGGCAGACACTCGACTGAACCACCCAGACACCCTAAAATTCAACTTTTAGATCTCCAAATATTTTCTGAAGCAATCCATTTCAATTATATCTTTAAGACACTCCTTAATGGTCTTAAAGTGCAGTCATTAAGATGTGACAATCCAAATACAAGTAAGGGAAAGAAAGTGTTACATACTGGAAATACCTCGATCCTTTTATAGAACCAGACCTAGATCGTCTGAGCGAAGCTGATCTTGATCTACGAAGAGACACAGATCTTGATCGTCGTGGAGATGCTGATCTTGACCTGATAAACAAAACAAAGTTTAAGTCTAAGTCCAACTAAAGATTAACACTTGTTAAAATTTAAATTAAATATTTCTCACCTCCTTCCCCTGCTCCTGCTGCGTGAGCGGGAGTATCGCCTACCCCTGGATCTTGAATGTGATCTAGATCGTGACCTATTTTTTAAGTCAGAGAAAAACAAAATGTTAGATGATAACTCGTTTTTAGAGTTTGTGTGCCTCTGCTGAAATCAAATCTCAAAACTATTTAAATTTAGTGTCTCATTTGGAAATAAACTCTGGGCCTATTAGTTTTTTTTTTTTTTTTTTTTACTACCTAAAAAAAGATTTGTTAAAAGCTGAATTACATCTTAGAATTACATAATATAAAACACTGTAATGTGTATTTAAAATAAACCTTGCAAGTTTGCAGGTCGACCCTCTTTGGCCCATGGTCTAGTAGATCTAGACGATCTAGAAGTATCTATAGCCGATCGCTGCATCTAGATGTTTTCTTCAATCTAACGACGATCAAACTGACAGCCAAATGAGCCAGGTGAGGCTTGATTGACGCAAGAAGATTTTTCTAGTTGGGAATGTGGTCAATCTGGTGTTCCTCTTTCTAAACCGGAGGGGGCCCCAATTGTAAGCCAAATTTACTGTTACGGCGATCACCGTCTCAAATTTTCTGCCCTTTAAAGAATAAGGTGAAGCTAGGTGTAGATGACTCGAGGGGATCTGGCCTCTTATGCTGATCACCTCAAGGTCTAGGAGGATCTTAATTGTCGGATTTGCAAGGCGCCTCAGCATGATATCATAAGGCTCGTGACATTCTGAATCAAGGCGACTGACTCAAACGAAGAAACCTGAAAGGTTTTGACCAGGTTGATTATTAATATATTAACATTTGTTTAATTAAACAAAAATTGTAAAATACACCTGTACAATTAACATTCAAGTTTATAGAAAAATACTAGTTTCTGCCTTGCTAATAAAAAAATTACTCGATTAACTAGTATACCAACCATTCCTTTATTAAAATAAATACCTGCTTCGCCGCCGCCGGCTATAACGATGACAATCATAAGCATAATGTCCCTTTTCGCCACATTCATAGCATCTATCATTGGGATCAAAGGGACGTCGGGCAGGTGGTCTATCAAAACGAGATCTCCGAGGCATGCCTGTTGATAATTCAACTCTCACTCGGGAACCACAAATCACCCTACAAAAAAAGGCAACAAAATTCTAATGCTAAAAAAATAAACAATTCTAGATTTAGAGCTTTCCAACCATTCTTTTCCCTCACAAACTTCAGCTATCTTTATAAACCTTTCCAACTCCACCTTTGTGCCTCCTTCATATCTTTGTCTTAAGTATATAGTCATGATTAGCTACTTAGTCTCCTCTAGACTACAGAATCTACACTTGTCACCTAGCTCACTACTCAATCCACAGGAATGTTCTAATAAACGTCAATTTCATGACCAACTCTTACTTACTTCCCATCCAGGCCTCGCACTGCATCTTCTGCATCTCTAGGATCTTCAAATTCCACAAAGGCAAATCCTGGAGGATTTCTCGCAATCCACACAGTTCTTAAAGGACCATAATAACTGAAAGCCCTTTCTAACTCTCCTTTGCCGGCACCGGTTCCCAGATTACCAACATACACCTTGGTTTCTGTTTAAAAACGCAAATAGAAGAATGAATGTTATGCAAAATTTTGCCTACGTCTGAGTGAATTTTGTGCCCCAAACAGACCATCCGTTAAGATTGTGCCAAGCACGTTCAATGCTTTATCAAGGATTTAATTTAGTCTTAAAGCCAGCGAAGCCCATACATTTCTGAAAAGCCAGGCGTGTGACAAAGTTCTTAACGTTCTAATAGGGAAACGACCTCCAAAACAGAAGCAGACACGTGGTAGGATATTCCGAGGCGTGGGGCGGGCTCCGCCCCGGCCCCGCCCCCGAGTCCCGGCAGCCCCGGGCGCGCGGGGAGCGCGCGGGCCGGCAGCGTCGGCGGCGGCGGCGGGCGGGCCCCGGCAGGGGCCGGACCGGGAGAGCGGGGCTGCGCCGGCTCTCGTCCTCCGCGGCAACCGCCCGAGGCGCAGGCTCGCCCAAGACTCCAGCTCCCCGCCCCAGAGCCATAAACCGCGCTCGAAAGAGCTAAAAGAGAAAAGAAACCAGCCGCCAGACGAAAAGATTAAGTCTCCATTCCCACTCAATTCGACCGACTGTCTGACGAGAATGCGCAGCTCGAAGCTGCCCCACTTCTGTTCAGTCTCAAATCCATCCTTGCTTTTAAGGCTGCGACCCGATCCGTCTGCTAAAGTGGCGGGAAAGCGCCAAGGAAATGCGCCACCATGGTCGTCAATGTGCGCAAAATGGCAGCCGGGAGCGGGGGGGTGGGGGGCAGGCGGGCGGCTTCAAGGAGGGCAACGGGGAAACCGTGATCGTGGGCCTGCTGCGGGCTGTGGTTGAGAGGAAAACGCCCCAGAAGGAATACGGAACCCACCCCAGACTTGCACCCGCCATCCCCCGGCTGCCTCCGATACCCCGCCCCCGCGGCCTCCGGCTTCGTATGGTGTACGCCGAGGCCGCCATTACGCACGCGGAATAACCGTCTCCCAACCGCCGCGCCAACCCCACGGCCTCGCAGTACTCACTGCATCCACAGCAACGCCCCTCACTGGGCCCTGGCCTCTTACCTCCTCCGTACCGCCCGTAACGCGACATGATGCTGGCCCGCGAGCTCGGCGCTTTCAGCTCGCAGTGCCCAGGGAGCGCGGAATACAAAAGCTGCGAAACCCAGTGAGTGGCCAACGGTCCCGGCGGCACTACGAGGAAGAGTCTGGGTTCGCGCTTATATACGCGGCGGCGGCTTCTCTCTGCGCATGCGTCATTTCGACGTTCTGCGCGGCACAAAGGAGCTGGGCGGAAACAGCGGAGGGGCGGCGCGGAGGGAACTGAAGAGGCTAAGACGCTGGGAACGGGCGGAGGGATACGTTTCCATGGGAACGCCAGACCTCGCCGGTAAACCCGTGGACTTCCCCGCCGCGTCCCGCCCCCTCCCCTCCCCCTTTTGCTTCCTTCTCCCTCCCCCCTTTTACTTCCCCCCGGTCTAGGACCCTCAGCTCTGGTAGTCTTACTACAGGTACAGTACACCGGCCTTAGGAAAGGCTGTAGAATTTAAGCGCTGATGTTGCAGCTGTCGCCGCCTTTCTGCTGGGGGACCTGGCTTAGACTGCTGCTCAGTCGTCTCCGGGGCTCATCAGAGGTAATCGGGAGTTTGGCCAGGGTGAGAGCTGCATAAACCCCTCCATTCTGAGTAGTGGCCACTGCGCCCTGGGCCTCAAAAGGAGTGCCGTGCCCAGGGACTGCGCCCACCCTCCGGCCGCTTCAGAACCCATTTTCACCCACACCGTATGAGGTCTCGGACTCTGGGGCACAGAGGAATAGAGTTGTATTTCGTTTTACGGTTATATTGAAATTGTGCAAAGCCCCTAAATCCTTAAAGCATTCTAGCTAGTGGCAGTTATGAAATTATTTGCATTTGAAGCACAGATTTATTTGTGCTTTCTTTTAGTGCTTTCTGCTTTGAATTGTAGTAACACGTCTCATCCACTAATACTCCTATCCTGAGGACTGGGACTTTAAGTCGTCTTCGAGTAACAGCCTTGCTGCTCAGCCAAACTCTATAGAAAATAAATGTGAACCCTTTCTTTAGATAGAATTGCTTAACATAAATTCTGATTGTATTTTTATTAGGTATAGTTGACATACAATGTTATATTCATTTCACATGTACAGCATAGTGTTTTAACAATTCTTTGCATTACTGGATGTTCGCCCTAAGTGTAGTCACCACCTGTCACGCTTACAACATTTTTACAGTATTATTGGCTATATTTCCAATGCAATACTTTTCAGATTTGATTTTATACAATGTATTTTCCAAATGCCAAGTCTACAAATACAGATTTAACTCCTTTTTCACCAGCTACAAAAAAAAAAAAAAAAAAGACATTACACTATAAATAATAAATACTTGGAATATTTGAGTTGGAATTGTTTCACATAAAAGATGTAATCATTAACTATTTGTATCTCTATGTTTTTCATCTGTAACTTCACGTGATGTATTTGGATGTGTGATCCAGACTATGGAAGACAGGAGATTTAGTTGGTGAATAAAATATGGATCCTCTCTTGACAATGCTACAAATTTATATACGTATTTTTTTCAGATTTATCAAATTATAGAAAGAATACATCCATTGCAAGAAAATTCTAGCAAGAAAATAGAAGTTCTATAGAATGTTATATTTATTCTCCTTTAGTTTTATTGATTGTGTTTTCTACTTAACTGGGTTCTTCTCACAGGATTAAATGGTAAAGATCTTTTTATATACTCCCTCGAAGACTGGGTATCAATTCTGTAAAGGCTCACTAATTTGACTTTCTTCTATTAAGAAATTATGGGGGCGCTTGGGTGGCTCTGTCTGTTAAGCATCCAACTCTTGATAGACCCCCACCTCAGGCTCCAAGCTGGGTGAGAAGCCTGCTTAAGACTCTCTCCCTCCACCCCATCCCCGCCTCTCAAAAAAAAAAAAAAAAAAGAATTTATGAAAAGTGTTGCACAAAGCACAGGTAACTTATTGGAAGATAGTACTTATTATACTATTAGGCCTCAATACATGTTTTTTTTTTTTGTCTCTGAATACAAAGTCTATTGTACTAAGGAGAATTCTGAAGGATGTCATACTATAAAAAATATGAAAAGAAGCAATTTTCCAACTTAACACAACTGCTTTCAAGCACATTAAAGGAAAAGTGATAAACCCTGCCTGGCTTGCCTTCCTCTCTAGGAAATAGGTGCTTTGATAAGCTAACTACATGTTATTTATCTGTATTAGAAAAGGGCCAATTCTAGGCTGAGCTTTCCTATCCTAGGTACCATGAAAAAACAATAGTTCTGAATGGTATTTCCATACACTAGTCTACTGAACACTCTAAGAACACATAACCAATTCTTTTCACTAAATGTCAATCCAAATCAGGGAGATAGTATTGTACAGAATACTTTTATTTCCACTGATTCTTTTGAAATCGGTTTCAGCCACATAAATTTCTGCCTATAGGATTATGTGTTAAGTTAAGATCATTTTCCCAGATTCAATTGGAATATAAAAGGTACTTTATTCAATGAATATTCTAAGATTTCCTAATATGAAATTTTAAGTAATTCTTAATATATCACTTTTTTTTTTTTTTTAGAATTTATTCATTTGAGAGAAAGAGAGAAAGAGATCAGGGGGAAGGGTAGAGGGAGAGGGAGAAGCTGACTCCTGACCTAGCAGGAAACCTGATGCCAGGCTTGATCCCAGGACTTCAGGATCATGACCTGAGCCAAAGGCAGACACTTAACCAACTGAGCCACCCAGGATTACTGTTGTTAAATAATATTGATTATATTATTAGTTTATGAGAGGGTGGGTTAATTCTTAATCCTTTTACAGCAGCTTTCGAAATTTATCTGCATTTCCTAAATTGAGTTTTTCCAGAGAGGCATTAAAGGAAAAGTTCACTCTTTCTCTTATTTTCTATCCCATTTTAGTTTCACTTTTTTTTTAAGATTTTATTTATTTATTTATTTATTTATTTATTTATTTATTTATTTTATTTATTTATTCATGAGAGACACACACAGAGAGAGAGAGAGAGACAGAGACAGAGACAGAGAGAGAGAGGCAGAGACACAGGCAGAGGGATAAGCAGGCTCCATGCAGGAATCCTGATGTGGGACTCAACCCTGGGACCCCAGGATCACGCCCTGTGTGGAAGGCAGGCACTAAACCACTGGGCCACCCAGGGATACCTTAGTTTCACTTTTAAATCATTGTTCCAATTTTAGCCTGTATGTGAAAACTTTAAACCGAAACCAGGTTTAGTCCTTTTGAACATGTATCTATTTTATTTTTTTAAAGATTTTATTTATTTACTCATGACAGACACAGAGAGAGAGAGAGAGGCAGAGACACAGGCAGAGGGAGACGCAGGCTTCATGCAGGGAGCCCGATGCGGGACTCGATCCCGGGTCTCCAGGATCATGCCCTGGGCCAAAGGCAGAAGCCAAACCACTGGGCCACTCAGGGATCCCCGCACATGTATCTATTTTTAATGTGAAGAAATAGTCTGTACTTATAAACACTAGTGTTTTAATATGTATTTATGTGTGTGCTGTGTGTGTGTGTGTGTGTACTGTGGGTCAGTCCAAATAGCTGTATTCAACTACAACTTGCTTTTCTTTTTTTCAACATTTCATAATCTTCAATTCCCTCTAGAATGTTCTTACAAAATTCTAGGAAGGAAAAATCATCAGAATTATGTTTATGATTCTTTCATTTTTAAAATATTTTATTTATTTATTCGTGAGAGACACACCAGGAGAGGCAGAGACAGAGGCAGAGGGAGAAGCAGCCTCCATGCAGGGAGCCCGATGTAGGACTCAATCCTGGGACCACAGGATCACATCCTGAGCCAAAGGCAGATGCTCAACCACTGAGCTACCCAGGCATCCCTAATTCTTTCATTTTGTATCAAGAAATTAACTTGTCGTTAGCCAAGCACTGTATTATAATCAGTACTGAAGTATGGAGATGGAGCTGGGGGAGCAACAGATAAAAAATGCCAGTGCCTTAACCAACTTGAAAGGCTGAAACTAGGAAGAACGAAAATGTGATGCAAGAGTGCTGCACTGATACAAATACTACTAAATGGCTGGTTTAAGAATATAAAGCAATCTAGGAAGGATGAGACTTTCTGAGGAATGCCTGATTGTATTAAAAAGAGTGAAACTGTAAAACCATCAAACCCCATTGAATTATGTTGTTCCTTATCTAAAGAAAGAATATTAATGAAAGGGACTTAGGGGCGCCTGGGTGGCACAGAGATTGGGTGTCTGCCTCGGGCTTGGGTCATAATCCTGGGTCCTGGAATCGAGTCCCGCATCTGGCTCCTCACAGAGTGCCTGCTTCGCCCTCTGCCTGTGTCTCTGTCCCTCTCTTTCTGTCTCTCATGAATAAATAAATAAAATCTTAAAAAAAAATGAAAGGGACTTGGTCACCTTGTTGTAGTAACTAGAAAGCTAGACTAGCTTGGACAGAGTTTAGCAGTTCTAAATTGTCAATATCTTAGAGAGAACCTATGTTATTAGCCTGATATCAGCTGTACTTAAAGATTACTGCTCAAGACTGTTGACTTCCCTTATTTGATGTTTTGATACTGATCTTTCAATTCCCAGAAATGAATATCCTCTACCATAAATTAATAAAAATGATTGTTCTTCATGAATCCTTTCCTTAGGATAGGTGGTAGGTATAGTATAATGATTAAGAGCATATAAACTCATGGAGTGTGACCGTTGGGTTTGAAGCATGGCTCCACCATTTAATTAATAGCTGCCTACCCTTGATCAAGTTGTTAATCTCCTGGTACTTCAGATTCCTCATCTGCAAAATGGGGTTTGAGAGTAGTACTCATCTCAGAGAGTAGTTGTTAGGATTACATGAGGTAAATCAAGCAAATGACATTGTCCAGTGTCTAGCACATACTGAGTACTCAATAAATGTTAGCTGTTAGGAGGATGAAGAAGAGAGGCAGTAGTAGTGGTTTGACTAACCTTTGTCAGCTGCTAAAAATTTGATATGACCTGGGTACACTGACAGAAATTAAGTTTTGTTTCTGGAAAGCCAGGGACAAGACCCTGAAACACGGTGACCAGCTTATGCCCACTCCTAAGATGTCTTTGTCTCTTCACTCATTTGCTTCTAAGTGAAATTGTTACTTTTCTTCTTTGACCCTATCCACAGAGACAAAAACAATCTGACACTTAAAAAAACCAACAAGTCAGAAAAAGAAATTTTCTTCATGAAAAGTGGATCTGCAAGAATCCTGAAATCAAATGCTGAAACTTGCTTAAAGGGTTTATGCAAAGGCAGTTGCCTATGGAATTGGGGGGGGGGGGATGTATGTTCATGAGCAATGGGGAAATTGTTGCTTTTTATTACAAAGTTAAGTCTTTGAAGCTAATTTCTTTTTTTTGAGAGGGAGTGCAGAAAGAGAGGGAGAGAGAATCTTAAGCAGGCTCCAGGCCCAGCTTGGAGCCAACTTGGGGCTCGATTTCATGACCCTGAGATCATGACCTGAGCTGAAACTCCATGAGACTCCTAACCAACTGAGCCACACAGATGCCCCTTTGAAACTAATTTCAATAAGATTAAGTGTACCTTTTTTTTCTAAAAAAAAAAAAAAAAAGATTTTATTTTGGGCAGCCCAGGTGGCTCAGAGGTTTAGCACTGCCTTCAGCTCAGGAAGTAATCCTGGAGACCCGGGATCGAGTCCCACATCAGGCTCCCTGCATAGAGCCTGCTTCTCCCTCTGCCTGTGTGTCTGCCTCTCTCTCTCTCTGTGTCTCTCATGAATAAATAAATAAAATCTTAAAAAATAAAATAAAATATTTTATTTATGAGAAACACAGAAAGAAAACAGAGACATAGGCCACGGGAGAAGCAGACTCCCTGCAGGGAGCCTGATATGGGATTCATTCCGGGAACTCCAGGATCATGCCCTGAGCCAAAGGCAGATGCTCAGCCACTGAGCCACTCAGGCATCACAAGAGTACCTTTCTTTAAAAAGCAAATAGAAAACCTATTCCCAAGCCAATGATAAATGGATAAATATACTGTGACTCAAATAGATAAGTTTAGACTTCATAAGAAAGAAATGGTTTGAAACACATAGAGAAACAAGGAATTTTATTAAATCATTAGTCTAACCACCTCATTTTTCAAATGAGACTAAGACCTAGAATTGTAACATGGTGAGCGCAGTGGTACCCAAATCTTGCTATGAAGACTGTCAGAACTTTGATAAAAACATCTCCAATTCCAGGGATGCTGGGGTGGCTCAGTGGTTGAGTGCCGGGATCAAGTCACACATCAGGCTCCCTGCGTGGAGCCTGCTTCTCCCTCTGCCTGTGTCTCTGTCTCTCTGTAGGTGTTTCTTATGAATAAATAAATAAAACCTTGAAAAAAAAATCTCCAATTCCAGAAAAATAGTTACTATTGCCAACCACTCTTTCTTGGGAAGAACCATCTTTTATTATGTGAATATGTCATATTTATTTATTTATTCATTAATCTTTTTTTATCTTATTTTTTTAATATTCTCTGCCCCCCCCCGCCTTTTTAGGTGGTTCTGTTTTTAAATTTAAATTCAATTTGCCAACATATAGTGCTGCCCCTTTTAATGAAAGGATGCTAACAGTAATTTTTTTAAATCTCATGTTTTCTTTTAAGTTTGTTTGTTTTTAATAATCTCTACACCCAACGTGAAACTCAAACCCACCACCCTGAGATCAAAAGTCAGCATGCTTCTCTGACTGAGCCAACTAGGCACTCCTCTTCATGTTTTCTTGATAGAAAAAGTTTGTACCCTCCATCCTCCAGTATTTTTCAGATCTACCTAGTTCCCCAAATCCAAGACTGTGGAATCTCTAGTTAAGAACCAAGTCTGATAGGGTGCCTAGCTAGCTCAGTCAGTAGAACCTCTGACTCTTGATCTCAGGATCTTGACTTCAAGCCCTACTTTGGGCATACAGCTTACTTAAAAAAAAAAAAAAAAAGACTTCACCCAGTAAAAAGTAGGAAAAAAAAAAACCCACAGAAACAGACAAGAAAAAAGGCCCCCCAACGAAAAAATTGTCTGTCCTTACTAAAAATGCAAATTAAAACAACATGCTATTTTTGTCAGGAGTGCGGTTAAATTGGCAATTATATACACTAAATATTTGAGGGTCAATTTAGCAATAGGATGTTTCCTTCTTTTTTTTTTTAAGATTTTATTTATTTATTCATGAGAGACACATAGAGAAAGAGTCAGAGACACAGGCAGAGGGAGAAGCAGGCTCCATGCAGGGAGCCTGATGTGGGACTTAATCCTGGGACCCCAGGTTCACACCCTGAGCCGAAGGTGGTGCTTAAACTGCTGAGCCCCGAGCTGCCCTAGGTTGTTTCCTGAATTAAACACTTTTATATCCTATGCACTGCCCCCTGCACACATACACAAACTTTAGAATATATAAAATTTAATTATTCAAAAATATCCTTTAACTTTTCACTAATTCAAATATAAGATTTATAATTAGTATGTAATTTTTTAATTTTATTTTTAAATTTTAACTAGGCTCCATGCCCAACATGGGGCTTTAACTGATGACCCTGATGATCAAGACTCACAGGGTCACATGACTGAGCCAGCCAGGCACCCCAATTAGTATATAATTTTGAGATAGTACCGGTTATGGTGCTCGCTTCGGCAGCACATATACTAAAATTGGAGATAGTACCGGTTATGGGCACCTTTGTGACTGTTCTTTCTTTGGAAAAACAGTCCCAGCAATTTTCACCTCATTGGTATGGAGTATGATTCCCCACAGTCCATAATCACTGTCTCAATCTGTGGTTACAGCCATATTCCAACATGAATATGGTGAACTGGAAAAAGTATTGAGTTCAGAAGTAAGGCAACATATGTTTCCATCTTTGTTACTAAATAATCATATTATTTAAATATGTTATAAACTTTCTGGGCCTCATTTTTCTCATATCAAAAGAGGTTTCTAGCCTCCAATTATCTTACTAATGTTAGTATTTGCTGAGTATTTACTATGTGCCAGACACTATACTAAGTGTTTTACATATGTTAACTCTTTTTTTCACTTTAAAATCAAAGCAAACTGCTCTTTTTTTTTTTTAAAGATTTTATTTATTTATTCATGAGAGACACAGAGAGAGAGAGAGGCAGAGACATGGCAGAGGGAGAAGCAGGGAGCCCAAGGCGGGCGCGCGACTCAACCCTGGGACTTCAGGATCACGCTCTGGGGTGAAGACAGGCGCTAAACCTCTGAGCCACGCAGGGATTCCCCCTGTTTTTTAGTTTGTTTTTAAGATTTTTAAATTTTTATTTATTCATGAGAGACACACAGAAAGAGGCAGAGACATAGGCAGAGGGAGAAGCAGGCTCCCTGCAGGGAGCCCAGTGTGGGACTTGATCCCAGATCCTGGGATCACGCCCTGAGCCAAAGGCAGATGCTCAAACGCGAAGCCATCTTGGCGTCCCCAAGCTGCTCATTTTTTAACAGACCTCTGCCCCTTTCCTTATGCTATTTTTATCCTTATAATATTAATATTCCTTGACTGTTCCTGTGAACAATCCTACCTATGAAAGTCCTACTCATAGTTAAAAGCTTAGCTTAAATATATCACTTCCTAGAATCAGAGAAGTTAAATGATTTGCCCAAGGCCTTCCACCTACCTCTTTGATGAATATAGTCTGAGTTCATGAAAAGAGCAATGACCTGGGACTTAGAAGACTTGAAATTGAATACTGTCTCTGCAATTTACTACTTGGTTTTAGACAAATCACTTAAATGTTTTAGACATTGGTTGTTTCATTTGTATTCATTGATGTAATATACATTCAAGTATACTTTGAAAAATGATTCAAAGCTAATAATACAATTCAAAATTTTGAGTTATTTTGGACAGCAATGTTGTATGTTCTTCTGTACTTAGCTAAATTATTCCACTGGATTATACGGATAAGGTTATTAAGTATCCAGGGGTGCCTAGGTGGCTCAGTTAGTTAAGCATCTGCCTTTGGCTCAGGTCATGATCTCGGGGTCTTGGGATTGGGCTCCACGTTGGGCTCTCTGCTCAGCAGGGAGTCAGCTTCTCCCTCTCCCTCTGTGCTCTCTCTCTCTCTCTCAAATAAATAAAATCTTTTTTATTTTTATTTTTTTTAAAGATTTTATTTATTTATCCATGAGAGACATAGAGAGAGAGAGAGAGAGGCAGAGACACAGGCAGAGGTAGAAGCAGGCTCCATGCAGGGAACCCAACATGGGACTCGATCCCGAGCCTCCAGGATCAGGCCCTGGTCCTAAGGCGGCGCTAAACCGCTGAGCCACCGGGGCTGCCCAATAAAATCTTTTTTAAAAGATTATTAATTACCCATGTAATATTAAATTCAGAATGCAAAAACTTTCTTAAGTTATAAAAATAATTTACTTTTGCTATAGAAAATGGAAAATATAGAAAGCAGAATGAAAAAAACAACAATAATCCTACATGGCTTAACTTTCCCAATAAAATATGTCATGTACACTGCTATAGATAAATAATTGCCAAATAATCCTACATGGCTTAACTTTCCCAATAAAATATGTCATGTTCACTGCTATAGATAAATAATTGCCAAATGACGTATTTTAAAAGAAAGAAGTTTGGGGAGCCTGGCTGGCTCAGGCAGAAAAACATGTGACTCCTGATCTTTGGGTTGTGAATTTGAGCCCCACATTGGATGTAGAGATTAAATAAATTTTTAAAAATTAAAAAATAAGATTAAATAAATAAGCTCATGTTATACTGTTGACTATGACTGTCAGCTCTGCAGTCCAACCACCTGGGTTTGAATCCTGTTCTCCATACATACATCAACTATGATTTTGGGCAAGTCACTTAACTTCACTTAGACTCAGTTTCCCCGTACATAAAAGAGAAATGACAATAATACCCACTTCATCCAGTTGTGAGAATTACATGAAATAAGCATGCAAAACTATTATAGGCTTTCCCCCCCCGAATATAAGTAACATATTGATTGTGGAAATTATAAATAGTACAAATACCAGGCTGTGAATTTTGTGAGGGCAGGGTCCAACTCTATTTCATTAACTAGGTTATGCCTATTTCATAGCATAGTCCTTATATAGTAGGTGCTCAATATTTACTGAATGTTGTTAAATAAAGAATATATGGGGATCCCTGGGTGGCTCAGCGGTTTGGCACCTGCCTTCGGCCCAGGGCGCAATCCTGGAGTCCCGGGATCGAGTCCCGCGTTGGGCTCCCTGCATGGAGCCTGCTCACTCCTGTGTCTCTGCCTCTCTGTATCATGAATAAATAAATAAAATCTTAAAAAAAAGAATATAAACGTTATCCATAATCCCACCACTCAGATATAATCATTATTATAATCTGAAATTTATAGTTCCAATTTTTACCTATGCATATATCACTTCTTTGGAAAAAAAATCATATCATATAGTTTTGTAAAAACCTTCTCTTTTTACTTAGTATATGTGATGGTTAATTTTACGAGTCAACATGACTGGTCCACAGGACCAGACATTTGGCCAAATATTATTCTGGATGTGTTTGTGAGGGTGTTTGAATGAGATTAACATTTGAATCAGTAGTAAGCAGTACTGAGTAAAGCAGATTGACTCCCCTATTGTGGATGGACCTCATCCAATTAATTGAAGACCTGAATAGAACAGAACAAAAGACTGAGCAAGATAGAATTCCTCCTGTGTGACTGTCTGAGCCAGAACATCAGTCTTTTCCTGCCTTAGGACTCTGCTTGAAAAATTGGCTCTTCCTGGATTTTGAGCCTGCCGGCTTTCAGATTAGAATTTATACCATGGGGTCTCCTGGGTCTGCAGCTTGCCAATTACAGATCTTGAGACTCCTCAGCCTCCAGATCTGCATGAGCCAATTCCTTATTTTATGTATTATTTTGTATATATCTGGCATTGGTTATGCTTCTCTGGAGAACCCCAACTAATACAGTACATTATACCATAAACAATTCCTTAAGTCATTAAATAGTCTACAACATTATAATGTTTGCGATAGTATTCCATCAGTATCCACTGTTGTAAGAAATTTAGATTTTCATTTTTGTATTATAAATAATGCTGAAGTGTATATACCTTCTGTAGATATTTATATACATCCCTGATTATAACCTTAGGATAATTCCATAAGTAAAATTACTTGGTCAAAGAGTATTAAAAAAAATTAAATGTTGGGGCACATGGGTGGCCTAGTCAGTTAAGCAACTGATTTTTGCCTTCAGCTCAGGTCATGATTTCAGGGTCATGGGATTAAGCCCCACAACAAACACAACAAGCCCCACGTTGAGCCCCATCTCGAGCCCCATATTGAGCCCCCGTCCCGCTCCATGCTCAGAGAAGAGTCTGCTTGGGATTCTCACCCTCTCCCTTTGTCCCTCCCCCCCCACAATAAATAGATCATTTAAAAAAATGTAAAAGCTTTTAAAACATGTTGCCAAATAGCTCTCCAAAATGGTTGCAGCCACTTACATATACCCACCAACAAGTCCACAAAGGTATTTGGTTTTCTGCACCTTCATTAACACTGGATGAATTTTTTTAATCTACCAAATTTCATTTTTAAGATGGAGATATTTTTAAATTTTTCATTTTATTATTTATAATGAGATTCAACATTATGCTTATTGGTAATTAATTTATTTACGTCCATCGTTGATTTTTCTGTTGGGGTGTTTTTCCTAGCTTAGTGATCCCTAGGAACTCTTACTATATTAAGGACACCAATTCTTTGTAGTATTCATTGTTACATTTTTTAGTATCATAGTTTTAAAAGTAAAAGGATTACTTCATCTTGAATTTATCTTAGTATATGTAAATTGAAAACTGTCATAGCCATTTAATAAATGCTAATTTAGTTTGATGACTAAGTGCCAGTCATTATACTTGATGATGAAGATAGATATAAAAGATGCAAAAAAAAAAAAAAAAGACCAATGTTTAAAAATATATATATATTCTATACCAGCAAGTGCTGGTATAGAGGTAAGCACAAGGCATCATGGGAATACATAGGATGTTCACTTATCTTAGTCTGAAAGAAGAGATCAAGAGATTCTCACATCTTCTATATCTCTCCTCAAATGTCACCTTATTGGGGAGGCCTTCTCTGACTACCCTACATAAAATACCAAGTACCTTACACTCCATCATTCTCTAAATTTCTTATTCTGTCTTAGTCTGTTATAGTCTTCCTCATAGCATATATTAACTGCTGACATGTTGTTTATTCATTTGTGTTTTCCTCCACATCACAACATCCTTCTCCCTGCCAAGAATGCCCCTCCCCTAAGAAAACCAATTCCATGGTAGCCAGGTCTTTATTTTGTTCATTGCTATATCCCTAGCACCAAGAATAGTGCTCAGTATATTGAAGGGGCTCAATTCAATCTGTATTAAATGAATAACAGAAAGGAAGGCTCTTCTCTGTTAGTGTAAGAGGTTTTTCTCATCTCATCCAAGGCTTTCCTCCCCACACGTGTGCTCTGTATCCCTCTCTGCTTCCTCTCCATCTTACTCAAGCCCCTACTCGACTGATCTTCCTGGCTCAGTATTAGTGCTCCCTAATCCATTCTTACTAGGCTGATATTTTTTTAATTTTAATTGTTTAAAACATTTTATTTTGTTGAGAGAGAGGGAGGGAACATGAGGGGCAGAGGGAGAAGCAGACTCCCCGTTGAGCAGGGAGCCTGATGTGAGTCTTGATCCCAGGACTCTGGGATCGTGACCTGAGCCAAAGGCAGATGTTTAACTGACTGAGCCACCCATGTGTCCCTGATCCTTAAAAAAAATAAAACAAAAACAAAGAGATTACATTTTTAAGTAATCTCTACACCCAATGTGGAGCTTGAATTTACAACCCCGAGATCAAGAGTCACATGCTCTACCAATGGAGCAAGTCAGGCACCCTGCTAGAGTGATCTTTTAAAAGTAGACAAGTGGACAGAGGTAAAGAGGACATCTCAGACAGAACATTTTAAGCAAAAGAATGATAAAATGACTCCACTTCTATCGCCAAAAGCTATGAAACTCCTCAGACAGCAGTCTGCATCCCAAACGTCATTTAAAACAATTTGGCAAAAAAAAAAAAATTAAAAAAAATAAAACAATTTGGCAAGCATCTGCTATATGCCAGGATATGAGGGGATTTGTATAAAATAATATATTGAGTATTTACACTATATGCCAGGTACTGTTCTGACTGCTTTCCATATATTAATCTACCTAATTCTCCCAACCACTCTTTGGTAGAAGTATTATTATTCCCTATTTGCAGATGAGAAACAGAAGCACAGTAAAGGCAAGCAAGTGGAGAATCAGGATTCAAACCTAAGCAGTCTAACTTAACAGTTTGTGCATTTTACCATATCATACCATTTTACTGTATTATAACCTCATTAAAGAAGAATGTCCAGGGTGATTTGGAGGACAACAGAGAGGTACTGCATTCAACAAAGTAGATCTGACAGGATTTGGTCACTGATGGATTATGGGAGGAGAAAAAAAAAGAGAGAGATCTAGTGTGGATGATAGTACTAATCATCTAAAGAGAGAATACAAGAGTTAGAGGAGGAGGATATAGTCTTAAGGGTCTATAAATAACATGCCTTTTCCTGTCTGAGTTCAGAACCAATGGAATATAGATGCAAGAGTCAGGCCGAAGGATCCCAAAGTTGATTTTTTATTAAGTTGACAGTTACTGTGGTTTCAGATGTGATGAGCTGCCAGGACGCCTGGGTGGCTCAGTAGCTGAGCATCTGCCCTTCAGTTTAGGGTGTGATCCCAGAGTCCCATATCGGGCTTGCACAGGGAGCCTGCTTCTCCCTCTGCCTGTGCCTCTGTGTCTCTCATGAATATATAAATAAAATCTTTAAAAAAAAAAAGACGTTATGTGCTGCCAACTGGGCTCACCGATGCTTCACCCCCTAATTAAACCTTTGCCCATCTGGTCCCAGGCACAGCTAGAGAGCAGAAAACAAATTCTTTCTGGTTGTTGGTTTCAGGCCAATTCCAAAAGGAGGAATTCAGAAGGCATAGAGCAACACTCTTCCAGGTCTTTTTATCAGCTCCCAGCCAGAAGTCAGCCCAGAGTATTCCTCTAGCAGAAAAATCCCCTTATGGGAACATTAAGAGCAAGGGCTTGGGGGGATAGGAGAAATAGGGAGAAGCTGGTAAAAGAACACAAACTTTCAGTTATAAGATGAATGAGATCTAAGTATCTAATATATGACATGGTGGCTATAGTTGATAACATTGTATTGTATAATTGAAATTTGCGGAAAGTAGAAAAATGTCCTTATCACCCCTAGACCATCATGTTATCTACTTTAAATATCTTACAGTTTTGGGCAGCTTCGGTGGCACAGCAGTTTAGCGCCGCCTGTAGCCTAGGGCATGATCCTGGAGACCCTGGGTTGAGTCCCATGTCAGGCTCTCTGCATGGAGCCTGCTTCTCCCTCTGCCTGTGTCTCTGCCTCTCTCTCTCTCTCTGTCTCTATGAATAAATAAATTTAAAAAAATATCTTACAGTTTTGTCAATTTTTTCTCAGTAAAACTGAGTGGGGGGGGCAGAGAATAGAGAGTGTATCAATTATACAAAAAGAAAAAAACATTTCTTAAAGGGAATAAGCCTTCCCCCATCAACATTTCTGAAAATGTGTATTATTGCTGAAAGAACTCTTTGTTTATAAAGGATTTACTTCACATGTTTTCTATATATTACAAATGATTTGAATTTCTCAGAAATACCTCTTCTGAGTAAATAAAATTCTTTCTCTCCCCTCCCCATCTTGTCTGTCATAGATGAGAATATCCTAATGCTGCACCCACACTATTAGTTTGCCTCCGTTGTAACAGCGACATCTCAGGCTGTAGAAGAAGTGAGCTCAGTTGGGAGAGCAGGAGCTACCCTCATTGCGGCCACATCACTCCCTGTCAGATACTGCCCATCTCTAAAGTAAGGAAGCAAATATGTCACTTACTCTAAGTAAAAGAGAAAATGATAAGGAGAATGACTTTACATCATTTACTCTAAGTAAGGCAGAAAGTGATGAGGACAAATTTGAAGATGCCTATGAAACTATCCCTGTGGCAACAACAATGAATCTAATGTCTTCCTTAGAAGAATGCACAACTGGATTGTATTTATTTCTAAATAATAGATTCTCAAAGGCCATAGATCTTATTCATCCATGGTCAAAAAACAGTATATACCATGCTCTAATTTATAATATCCTTATGGTTGTTAAGGCCATCTTGACTTTTGATCCACTGGATATACAGATTGGAATGACTACCACAAAGGAAGCTTTGAAAACCTGCAATGGTTTCCGAAGAAAATCTAGGATGACAAGTTTTTCTCATCTAGTGAGTAAACAGGGAATAAAGGCTATCAAAGAAGAGGAATTGCATGCAGAAGTCTGCTATGCTGAGTGCTTGATTCTGAAATCCACTGTAACATTTATACAAGACGACAGTATGTTTGCTTTCTTTAAAAGTGCAATCAACATCAGGTTAAGTTATCAAATATACAAAGACTGTCAACAAGTATTAACACAGATACCTAACAACCAGAGCAAAACCTACAGACATCTGGTTGGAGGAGTAAAATTTGGACTTGGAGCATTCAATCTGATATTATCACTCGTGCCACCAAAGACCCTTAAACTACTCAATATTGTTGGATATTCTGGTGATAGAGACGTGGGCTTGACTTTGCTTTATGAGAGTGCATCTGAATCCCATATAAACAATATCTTAAGTGTTCTGACTCTACTCTTTTATTACAGTTATATCTATGTAGCTTTTGGTGTTGAAAAGGGTCACAGTTCTGCTGTAGAGGACCTCTTCCTAATCTACCTCCAGAAATTTCCAAACTGTGTCATACTTAAATTTTTTCATGCACGTTTTAGTATGCTGAAAGGAAGTTTTGAAAATGCACAGTTAGTATTAGAGCAATGCATTTTTATTCAAAATGAATGGAAGCAGGTTCATCACCTCTGTTATTGGGAACTCATGTGGTGCCATGTTTTTCTGCGGAATTGGAAGCAGGCTTACCACTGTGCTGACCTACTGTCTCATAACAGCAGGTGGTCCAAGGCAATATATGTATACAGTAAAGCTATGCTACTCGCCTTGCTTCCTTCTGAGTCTGTCAAATCAGGGAGTGAGGACCTAAACTCTCTCTTCTTAAAAGTGGATAGCCTGAGAATAAAAATTTTAGGAACTTCTGTGCCAATAGAAAAGTTTGTTGCTGAGAAGGGCCAGCGCTATGGCACTACTACAGGCTGGTTTACTGCACAGCCCATCCTGGAATTCATTTACGCCTGGAGTGGTTTCCGAGTCATGAGTAAAAAACTAGACCTTATTTCAAGCTGGCTATCAATAATTAATAGAGGAGAAGACCTTTTACGAGAAAATCCAAATAAAGAGTATGGCACAGATGACATAAGTTTGTTAAATTTACTGAAAGGTCTATGCCTGAAACATTTAGGCAGATATTCGACAGCTGAGCATTACTTTAATCGTGTCATTCAAAAGGAGAAGTTGTTAAAATATGACCACTATTTGGTGCCATACACTTATTACGAACTAGGAATTCTTCACTACCTAAAAGGAGATTATGAGAGTGCAACAAAAAACCTAGACAACATAAAAAACTACAAAGACTATTCCATGGAAGCCCGATTACAGTTTAGGACTCACGTAGCTCTTGAACAAATAGCTAAAGAAAAGCGATGGTTTTGACACAAAATGTGATTTTGTTTATTATGAGTGAAGTATCTGCAATCAGCAAGGTAATTAGCAGTTAAAAAATTATTTCTTTGTTGAAGAAATCCAAGAAGAGGCAGCTGCTAAGAATCTGATCAGGAACAAGAAAGGAATTGGCCATTACTTTTCCCTCTTTCCCTCTCCTTACCTATAAAATGGAATGTCTTAGACTGGCAAATGGAGTGATGCACATTTTCTTGAAAAAGAAAAGGCAAATAATGTACAGTTGACCCTTGAACAACACAGAGATTATGGGTGCTGACCCATGTGCAGTCAAAAATCTGTGTATAACTTTTGACTCCCCAAAAACTTAATCACTAGTAGCCTACTGTTGACTAGAAGCATTATCAATAACAAAAACTGTCAATTAACATATATTTTGTGTGTTGCATGTATTACACACTGTTTTTATAATAAAGTAAGCTAGAGAAAAATTATTAAGAAAATCATAAGAGAAAATACGTTTATAGTACACAGTACCATATCAAAAAAAGTCCATGTTTAAATGAACCCACATAATTCAAACCCATGTTGTTCAAGGGCCAACTGTACATTATAAAATCTACTCTCTCTTCTATGTTATGAATTTTTCAATTATGTTAGATAACATTTTCAAAAACTCAAAAAATATTTTTTTAACATCTCACTTGATTATATATATACACTTGCAAATAAAATAGGAAAAGTAGCTACACCAGGAATCCCAGTGCCCTATAAATGTTTTTACTGTTAAAAGAAAGAATAAACCCCTTAAGGTCTTACTGACATTTCAAAACAATGATGTACCAAACAGCATGGACTCTGAATAGTTTTCTCTTTTATAGTAAATTCTATTGGCTTTTTATACCAGAGAAGATATTTTCCCCCACTTCTACTTTACCTTGCACCAGTAGTCTATTTTACCTTTTTCACTAGGAAGCTCAAATAGGGGTCTATAATTTGTCACAGGGTAGAAAAGAAAAGGCCCCCCTTACACACACACACACACACACACACACACACACACACACACAAGCAAACCCTTTGTAGAGAAGTGGAAGAAGCCAGGGAGGATATTCACTAGGCAGGAAAAGAGAAAAGACTAGGCCCATGGAGGCTTGAATTACTGCTGGCCCTCCCTTAGCGACCCTCCCTAGGGTGTTAAGAAGTGACAACATAATTAAACCCTTGCATCTATCCAGTTGCCATTGTTAGCTACCTAATCTGAGTAAACGGCAGCTGTACGAATGGGATATTGCTTTACCTGCCTTGGGGGTAAAATCAGTACCTAGACCATTTAATTTCCAGACCATTAAATCTGGCTGGGTGTATCCTCCCTTGGAAAGTCACCCTTGTAAACAGACCTTGCTGGGATAGTCTGGTTTGCTAAAACAGGTGAGTGAAACACGTTATATTAATGTTTTGGGCATCCAAGCAATTGACTGGATCACAATGAGGAGCTAGGATTTCAGATTTAAAATGCTTTACTTTGAAAAGCACATTTCTCCTTAACTAAAAATAGACTGTCAGGTGAAGACCTTAAGTTTTCTCCATTATTTAATCAGTAGGGTAAAGTGGTTGGGAGGGTAGGCTCTAGGCTGGTGGCCTGGACTGGTACCCCTGCTCCCACATTAGCTAGCCATATGCTCTTGGGCCTCTGCGCCTCAGTGTCCCTTGGCTATAAAGCAGGGGTAATAGATCCTAGTTCATGTTTTTTTCTGGGTTAATTAAGATTGAGTTAATACACATGTATTATTACTACTACTCTTCTTACTAATAGTAAGAAGAAGAATACATTGTTACCCAGTGCAGAAGATTTAAATTATTTCCTCAGAAAAAGCAAAGGTGCCCTTGTTACTGCTTTGCCAATCTGAAGCTTGACCTGTTACTTTGCTTTTTCTATTTTAGTTGATCTTGGTCACTTATGAAATAAGTAACTGCCTAAATGGGGCAGCCCAGGTGGCTCAGTGGTTTAGTGCCGCCTTTGGCCCAGGGCGTGATCCTGGGGTCCCAGGATCGAGTCCCATGTCAGGCTCTCTGCATGGAGCCTGCTTCTCCCTCTGTCTGTGCCTCCCTCTCTCTCTCTCTCTCTTTCTCATGAATAAATAAATAATAAAATCTTTTAAAAAAACACCATTTAAAAAAAAAGAAACTGCCTAAATTATGGTTTTGTGTTTTGTCCCAGCTTCTTCCAATGAAGAGTAAATTTATTAATTGGTTAAATAAACACCTGTTGAATGCCTACCATTTGCAGCACTGAACAGGGTATTTAGGATATAAAGTATGTTCTCTCTCTGAGGGCTTTATTAGGGAGACAAGTTAGAAGAGGATTTTGTTGGGGTGACAACACTAAAAACAGTTGCTTAGACAAGTAGGAATTTGTCTCAAACACAAGAAATCTGAAGGTAGATAGCTCAGGTCTGGTATGGCTCTTATTTTTCTGTTTGGCATGCCAGTCTTCTCATGCTTTTCTCCTTACACAGTGGAAAGAGGCTACCTCATCTCTGGGCCTTATGTCCAAACCAGACAAGCTGGAAGAGGAATGGTTTAGAAGCAAAAAAGGCTTTCTCCTTCTGAGGAGGCTTTGCCTTTTTATTTCAGAACAGACCAGGAATTTCCATATATATCTCATTGGCCAGGAATCTTTCTATGGCCACTTCTACCTGCAAGGGAAGCTGAAGATTGAGTTGGAGCTTTCCAGCCTCATTAGGAGGTCATGAAAAAGGACTGTTAAGTGACCCAAACCCACAGTAACTGCCACAACACATATGTAAATTAGAAGACTACAAAATGGTATAAGAAGGGTACAGCTGAAAAGGGAACAAGGCAACAATGAAATCAAGGAATCACCTGGAGAAGACTCTGGGGCTCCAACAGGAAATCTTGAAATTGGCATTTCCTTGGTGAAATTGCTATTCAAAGCCCTGCTTTCTCACCCTTAACTGCCCAAGGGTTGACTAGACACATCAGGGCTGATTCTTACCAGTCAGATTCACAAGAGATTAAGATATAATTTGCTTTGCTAATTTATTTTTTTATACTAGGGACTATTCCAGAGTTGCAAACTCAGTTTCCTGTGGGATCAGGCAGTTAATGTAAACAATATAAAGCAGATGAACAGAAAAACAATAAGGGTGGTAGAAACTAGCTGTGAAGAAGACAGAGGAAACCCATCTAAAAGCTTTCAAATTAAAAAATAATAATTTTAAAAGATTTTAAACTGTGCAGATATTAAACCATCTGCACGTCCCGATAGGATGCCTAATTTGTGATTGCTGGTCTATTCATTCTTACTGACTAGAAAGTGCTCATGTTTTCTTCTCAAGAACCACCTCTCTTGATAAACACTATACCCAGGGCAGCCCCGGTGGCACAGCGGCTTAGCGCCGCCTGCAGCCAGGGGTGTGATCCTGGAGACCCTGGATTGAGTCCCATGTCAGGCTCTCTGCATGGAGCCTGCTTCTCCCTCTGCCTGTGTCTCTGCCTCTCTCTCTCTCTCTGCATCTCTATGAATAAATAAATAAAATCTTAAAAAAAAAAAACACCGTACCTAGAAAACCAGCAGGGAGGAGTCATAAGGCAGCATAGTGAGGGTGGAATCAGAATATGAAGCCAATAGTTTTAGGAATGTCTATTCCAGGCCAGCGTGAGACCTGATGAAGCATCTGTTCCCCACAATATGTATATATTTCTGGAAAGTCCCTACCTTGCAGATACAGAGTCTCTCAGAAATACCTCCCAATCTTGTGCTTACTGACCTTTCTTCTACGCCTTCTGCTGCCAACCCTGGGGTACCGAAAGCCCCAGTAGGGTATAATAAGTTTCCGTTTACTAACATAAAATCCCATTCCAGTCCTGCTTCCACGAGAGTACAACCAGGTCACTTAGTTTTGAATTTTGGTCATCCCCACCTTCTCTAGTGATCCAGGCTATAGATGGTCTCTTTGTACAAACGAATCACAGATTGAACCATACCATTTTACTTAACATTTAGGGTTAATTTATAAAAGCTTGGAGGAGGGTGGCCCAGTGGCTCAGCGGTTTAGTGCTGCCTTTGGCCCAGGGCCTGATCCTGGGGACCCAGGATCGAGTCCCACGTCGGGCTCCCTGCATGGAGCCTGCTTCTCCCTCTGCCTGTGTCTCTGCCTGCACCCCCCCACCCTGCCCCGTGTGTTTCTCATGAATAAATAAATAAAATAAAAGCTTGGAGGAGAGACCTCACTGTTGCCTTCCTGTGCCATAAACACAAAGTATTATTGAAGCATTTTTTATTCTGGGGAGAAATTTCTTACCTGATTTGGTAAACATAGTAACTATTTGGAGGCCTGAGATCCTGAGAAAAAGAGGAAGGGATTATGAATGAAGAACAGAGAAAAGCTTTGTTAAAGGATCAAAGTTCTCAACATGCCCTGCCCCAGTCCAATTAATCACTAAATCCTGTTGATTTTTCCTTTGAAATATTTGTTGATTCTACTCCTTTTTTCTTTTTCATTTTCACTGCTATCAGCTTAGGCTAGGACTTTATTATTTCCTGTCTGGACCCCTGCACTAATTTTTAGCTCAGCAGTCAATATCTTGTGTCGTTCCAAGGCAAGTCCAGGGAAAAATAAAAATAATTAATCCTGCTTTTTTTTCAAAACAAAATAAAATCTATGTAAAACATGTATATTCATACCACTTAGATTATGTCATTGACTAAGAGGAACTCAATGAAAAAAAATAGCACCGATTTTTAGCCAGCCTAAAGATATTATCTGAGCATATTTGAAAAACAATTACAGAAGCAGTTTGCCAAACCTTCATGCCTTACATGTGTTTGGTGCTTTAGAGTTCACAAAGTCTATTCAAAGCATTTTTTATCCAGGGAAAACAATCCTATCTTCACTCTACTACTAGGGAAACCAATTTTCTCTGAGGTTGTAAAATGTCCCCTCTGGGTAGGCCTGGGAAGTGCTGGTCAAAGCAGATAACTAATCAACTTAGAGACACTGCCTCCCTAAATCCGATTTCCATTTGGAAGGTGATTCTGGAAATTTTTTTTTTGTCCTGATACCACTGCTTTGTTTGGATAGAGAGGCTACATTTTACATAAAGTTTCATGCTGTGTATATATACTCTGTACTTGCCGTTTTTCTCCACCTCTATTGTCTAATTTATCTGCATCCTTTCTAATACACTGATTTATTTAAAGATTTTATGTATTTATTGACGAGAGATACAGAGAGACTGAGGCAGAGACATAGGCAGAGAGAGAAGCAGGCTCCCTGCAGGGAGCCCGATGTGGGACTTGATCCCAGACCCCAGGATCACACCCTGAGTCGAAGGCAGATGCTCAACCGCTGAGCCACCCAGGCGTCCCTCTAATACACTGATTTAATCACGCTATTCTATCACTCAAATTCTTTCCATTCTCTTTGTATAGTATAACTATAATGTATAACTCATTTTGAGTTAATATTTGAAAGTTCTTAAAGTAGTGCCTGGCACATATTAGGTGATATGTAACTGCCTAAGAAATGAAAATTCAGTTGAATGAAAATTGAGCACCTACTATATGCCAGGCAATGTGGTAAAGGTGGGAGATACAGTAGTAAATACAACAGACGTGGCCCCTACCCTTAGAGGTTCACAGTGACTGTGTATGGCTTAGTCATGAAAATTTATTGCTGACAGGATGTTAGGTCATCTAATCCCAAATTTTCATTTATAAATGAGGAAACTGAAATCTAAGAGGCAAATGACATCCAAAGTCATAAAGCTGGTAGGAACACAGTCAGTGGTGTGCAGGAACCAGCTTAAACTGTTTCAAAATAGCCCATTGTTAAATACTCAGGAATCTTTTTGAGACAGTTGTTTAAAACATTGGTACCTTGAAATCACATACGGTGGGAATATTTACACCATAGAAATCAGTAAATAGTACAAATCAAGCCCTTTTCTTCCCCAGGAGAACCAGTTTACCAGGACATTACAGATTTAACCAAATTGAAACCAAGGTTGCTAAAACTCCCTGCCTACTGCTTTTCACTCCCATCTACACCTCCTTTGGTAAGGTTCTGTGTCCCATAGACACAGAATTTTTTGTGGTTGGTTCATTACCTATAAATCAAGTTCAAGGGTTACCTCTTTAGGAAGCTTTTCTCTAAGAACCTCTTCCCCCACCCTTCCCATTTATTACCACCTCCAGGTAGAATGATAGCTTACTCATTTACAAGTACAAGGAGACATCAGCTTCCCAAAGGCAAGACATTTTTAAAATGTGTTTTTGAATTTCTAGTTAACAGAAAGTGTAGCATGTATAGCTACACAATATATGCTTGATGAATAAATATAGAAATAAAGAATAGACACTTTTAGTGGGTTCTACTTGTTGAATAAATGAAAAAACCAGAACATTAAAAAAAATTGGGGCCCAAATGACCAGAGTTGGTTTTTTTTTTCTGATCTTCCCTTGCATGAAATATACTCAGCAAATATCTATCCCACTCCCACTCATTTTCTACCTACTCTTCTGTTTTTTTTTCCATGATAAGTACATTCTTTATCTACCTACTATTATAGTCAACAATGTGAATAAAATTGTGATAGTCTAGCCAGGCAGGGCAGGTTTATCTTTGCACCATGATAAAGAACAGTGCTAAAACTACTGACAACTTTTTTTTTAAAACTTCTAATTTTCTTCAGGGCAGTTAAGAAAAGCTTCTTTTAAGAAAAGTTTTTTGCTGGGGCGCCTTGCTGGCTCAGTTGGTAGAGCATGCAATTCTTAAACAGGGTGGTGAGTTCAAACCCCATGTTGTGTGTAGAGATTATTTTTTTTAATATTTTATTTATTAATGAGAGGAACAGAGAGAGAGAGGCAGAGACACAGGCAGAGGGAGAAGCAGGCTCCATGCAGGGAGCCTGATGTGGGACTCGATCACGGGTGTCCAGGATCAGGCCCTGGGCTGAAGGCGGCGCTAAACCGCTGAGCCACCTGGGCTGCAGTAGAGATTACTTTAAAAAACAAACTTGTCTTGCTAAAATTAAACAAAATGTACTCCAAATCTAGAATAAGCAATTCTGCACTTGGCAGAGGAAAGAGTTAAGCGTGTATGTGTGAAGGTTTGAGGGGGAGGTAGACATTAGAAAGGAGATGGAGTGAGAGGGAAGGGGAAGGGAGGGAGGAAAGTGGAAAATGTAAGAGAAGGAACATCTCTTGGTCTGTGGGAGGCCCCAGGGGGACCAAGGGTAAGGGGTGACGGGGAAAGGAAATGGTACATCTGAACTTGTTGAGGGTGGACTACAGGAGAGGGTCTTTCTGTAACCCTGCATTAGGGAGTGGGCTTGGCTCAGCCTGTTGTCAGTCAGTGACTCACATCATCAGATGCTGGGAATGATTCTTCATCTAGGAGACTAAAGGGAGGGGGTAAGAGAAGGGGAAGAAATTGCCCTAGTCTTATCAATTTAAAAGGGTGTCATTTAAGTTTGAAACTAGTTTCCAAAGTCTTTGATTCTGCAGTACAGATAGAAGGCTTAAAATCCCAATGACTAGTTGTCACAGTTGGTTGAAACTCTTTTGGACTGAGTTTTTATGAAGTCATATATTCAACTTCACAGTATAACAACTGGTATTTATGTTTTTGATTTAAGTAATCTCTATGTCCAGCATGGGGCTTGGGCTCACTACCTGATGATCAAGAGTTGCGTGCTTTTCCGAATGAGCCAGCCAGACACCCCCGATTGGTATTTATATTAGCTCTTTGTAGATTTACAGAGGACTCAACCGGCATAATCTGAGTCTACTAAAGCCACATTAATATAATCAGCCAATCACTCAACAAGTGAAGGCTGCCAAAGGATTATTTGAAATGATGGCAATAAGACACAATATACTGCAAGGATTTTGTGAACTCAAATCCCAAGTTGTAACGGAAAAGCTGGCTAATTTTCAATGTTTTCTACATTGTGGTTTGAGAGTCCTCTAATTCAGTTTTTGTAAATCTCCTCTGGCGTTCACATTTGCAGAAACTCAACATTTAACACCATGTACCACTTTCCGGATCACACTTTATCTGGACCATGCCAGGAGCCAACTGCATACCAGAACAGAAATCTGTGGCAGAAGCGAGTCTTTTGCACTTTTCCACGGGGAGGGGGCGGTTGGGTGAGGAGTTAGAGGAGAGGCCGGGTCTTTCCTAGTGAGCAGGGCACTAGTCAGTGGTCTGCTAGGTGGAATTCATGCCAATCCTGTGCTTTTTGTTTCTGGCTTCTGTGCCTTTAGTAGGACTGTAGCAAGGGCACATCCCAAAGGAGCAGACGTATTAATTGCCTTACACCAACCAACCAACCAAAGATCTTGCCTCTATCGCTCTTCTCCAAAGCACTTTCATCTCACACTTCTAAAGCTTTAGGATCTACCTAGAGGGTTCTTGCGCTTTGATTCCACAGCAAGGATGCATTTCCAGGAATACTGTCAACGAGAAACTGGAAGGAGACGTCTCCTCTTTAAAAACAAAAGATCGAAAAAAAAAAAAAAAAGGTTGAAATGTCCATCGTGAGAACGAAGAGGGATGGTTCTAGGGGAACAAGGAGCCTTATTATCACCATACAAAAACCTCAGGTGGGTGGCTTGGCGGTTTAGCGCCTGCCTTTGGCCCAGGGCGTGGTCCTGGAGTCCCGGGATCGGTCCCGCGTCGGCCTCCCTGCGTGGAGCCTGCTTCTCTCTCTGCCTGTGTCTCTGTCTCGAATGAATGAATGAATGAATGAATGAATGAATGAATGAATGAATGAATAAGTCTTAAAACAAAAACAAAAACAAAACCACCTCAGGCGCTGCCGGCACCCGACACCTGGCCTTTTTTCCCCCACACTTGGCGCCTCTCAGACCTCTAGGTATGACCAAGGACTACAAAGCAGAGAATTCTGGGGGAAGGAAGTGACGTTGTGGCGCAAAGCACGCTGGGCTCAGGTGGGCGGGGCTCAGGTGGGCGGGGCTAGAGTGCCTCCTTCCTCTCCGCGTGGTTGCTGCGTGTTCGGCGCTGCTGGGAGTTCTACCTGGTATTTCTCTCGTTTGTGGGTTTAAACCATTAAGTAGCACCAGGTTTGAGCACCGTTCTAAGCGTCATGCAGCTGCAAGCGGGGCTACGGAATGTGCCTCGCTCTAGAGCCTTTGCTGCTGCCCCCGGGTTGGTGCATCCTCCGGACTACTAGGAAATGGTCAAATCCAGCGGAGAAACAGCTGGAGAGCGCTAGTGGGTGGGTGTCAACGTTTTCTTTCTCAGTTGTGGCTGACGGTGATGGGTGAGCTCCTTTGATCGCAGGAGAGCAGAGTTAAATTGTTTGAGCCCCTGCCGACCGGAGTTCGAAGCCGGGGTGAAGGCGATCGCGCATGGTAGTGGGGGATGGGCCAGAACGAGGAAGCCAGATGAGTTACCCGAGGCTGGGCCCCGTGGCAACCCGGGGTCTCCTTAGTTTTCAGACTGAGTTGTGAAATAGCTGATAAGCTATTTTCCTGTTAGGGACCGTGAGGCAAATCACAGATGCGCTCTATCTCTCGGATGGAGATTAGGGGTAAGGCATTGCTTGAGTGGAACATCTATGTTAACCCGAACTGGTGATGGTTTTAGATCAGCCATGAATGAATGGATGAAGAAAGGCCCCTTAGAATGGCAAGATTACACGTACAAAGAAGTCAGAGTGACAGCCAGTGAGAAGGAGTATAAAGGATGGGTTTTAACCACAGACCCCGTTTCTGCCAAGTGAGTATGGGTCCTCCTTCCCTGAAATCCTGATGACACCCCTCTGTGCGGCCGATATGTCATGTCCAATTTAAGGAAGTCGATAAATGAAAGGCTAGTTATTCACACCTAAGAACTGTATTGCCTTTGAATCCAAGTGTTGTTCTAACAATGGATTACCTTGGCAGACCAGCCAGGTTTGTAGAAGGGAAACACTTATTACTACATTTTTATTAGAAAATCTCAAACATCCATGAATGTAGAGGGAATAGTTTAACAGACACTAGCCTTACTTTCCCCTTCTAAATATCTTTAAGCCAGTTGCAGATGCATACTTCTGTTCACAAATACCTTTTTATCTTTTAGCAGATAAGGACTTTTTAACGACCACAACAACATAATACCAAGCAAAAGTAATAATAACTTTATTATTAACAGTCTGTTTTTAGGTTTGCCTGGTTGTCTCAAAATATCTCTTTAATTGGTTTATTTATTTATTTATATATTTTTTTAATTTTTATTTATTTATGATAGTCACACACACAGAGAGAGAGAGAGAGAGAGAGAGAGAGAGAGGCAGAGACATAAGCAGAGGGAGAAGCAGGCTCTATGCACCGGGAGCCCGACGTGGGATTCGATCCCGGGTCTCCAGGATTGCGCCCTGGGCCAAAGGCAGGCGCTAAACCGCTGCGCCACCCAGGGTTCCCTTATTGGTTTATTAATGCGGTTGATATGTCTAAGTATCTTAAGCTAGGACTTTGCACTTTCTCTTTTTTTAGTTTTCCGTGTCATTTATTTGTTGAAGAAATGGAATCATTTGTCTTACAGAATTGAACACATTCTGGATTTAGCTTATTGTATTATCATGGTGTAGTTTAACATGGTCTCTTAGCCTCCATATTTCCTATAAACTGGTATTCATATCTAGAGGTTTGATTAGGACCAGATTTGTTTTTTGCATGACAACTTTAAGGGTGGTGATACACAGACAACACGCTTTATTTTGGAATGATTTTAGATTTACAGAAAAGAGTGCAGAGAGGACCCATCTACCCAGCCTCCCCTAATTGTTGGCATCTTACCCAACCATGGTACATTCCTCAGAACTAAAATTACATTAACTAAACTGCAATCATTTGGCTTTTAACAGTTTTTCCACTAATTGTTTGCCTTTTTCTGTTCCAGGATCCAATGTAGGATCCCATATAACATTTAATAATTGTGTCCTTAGTCTCCTCTGAACTGTGACAATTTCTCAGTTATTCCATGTTTTTCATGACGTTGACACTTTGAAGAGTTCTGGTGAGGTATTTCGTAGAACATCTCTCAACTTGGATTTGTGTGATGCTTTCTCATAAATAGCCTGGGATTATAGACTTTGGGAAGAGGACCACACAAGTGAAATTCACATCACATCACATCATATATTTTGTTTAGTTAGGAGTTTTGCATTTGTATTGAGTGAGATTAGCTTGTAGTTTTTATATTTTAATCATCTTCTCTGCTTTTGGTATCAAGATTATATTAGCCTTATTAAACGAGTTAAGGTACAGTCCTTTTAAAGTGTCTAGAAGAATTTGGTCAGGTCAGAAATGTTTGAACCTTGGGGTGCCTGGCTGGCTTAGTCGGTGGAGCATGCAACTCTTGATTTTGGGATTGTGGGTTCTAGCTCCGATTGGGTGTGGAGATTAATTAAAAATAAAATCTTAGAAAAAATGTTTAAACTTTGAAAATTGTATATAATTTGTTGGTAAAATTGGGCCTTTTTTCCCCCCTCCACGGGAAGCAGAAATTTATATTTTCTAGGAAGTTTTCTGTTTTAGTTTTCGAGACTATTGGCATAAATTTGTTCCTGATACTTTAAACTGCCAATCTTTGCTGCCTTCTTTCTAACGTTATTTGTATGTGTCTTTTTTTTCCTATTCTAATTAATCTTGCCTGAGTTTTGTGAATTTTGCCTGTTTTAAGAACCAACATTTGGCTTTGATGATCATGTTATTAACTCTTTTGTTTTCTATTCCATCAATTTTGTGCTTTGTTATTTTCTTTGGTCTGCTTTGAAGGCGAGTTCTTCAGTTGTTAACTCTAAAACTAAGTCTGTACCCTTTCTTTCTTTGTGATACACATTTAAGACATTTATAATTCTTCAGTGCTTTAACTGTATCCCCCAATGATTGGCTTTAGGCTAGACAAAAAAGTCTAGATATGTAGGACTCTCAGTGAATACTTTTTTTTTTTTTTTAAGATTTTATTTATTTATTCATGAGAGACACAGGGAGAGAGAAAGTCAGAGATACAGGCAGAGGGAGAAGCAGGCTCCATGCAGGGAGTCTGATGTGGGACTTGATCCCAGGTCTCCAGGATCACGCCCTGGTTTGAAGGCGGCTCTAAACCACTGAGCCACCCAGGCTGCCCAGTGAATACTTATTGAATGAGTATTTATAAACGTTTGGCAGTAAGGGGATTAATTTTAAACAGGGAAGTTCTTATTTCCTATTTGTAATTGCCTGTTGGGGCTGGTGATGCCTCTCATTCCATTGCTTCTTCCATAGTTTTATGGGCCTTTGGGTTTTTCTTTTAAAAATCTGCTCTGAACTTAACTTTCCCTCTGAAGTATTGTCCTGGTGAACTTCCTGGAAGATGGCAGCATGTCTGTGACTGGAATTATGGGCCATGCTGTGCAGACTGTTGAAACTGTGAACGAAGGGGACCATGGAGTGAGAGAGAAGCTGAAACATTTGTTCATGTCTGGAGACTGCAAGGCCTACAGCCCTGAGGATCTGGAGAAGAGAAAGAACAGCCTAAAGAAATGGCTCGAGAAGAACCACATCCCCATCACTGAGCAGGGAGATTCACGAAGGACTTTGTGTGTGGCTGGGGTTCTGACTATAGAACCACCCTATGGTCCAGAAAATTGCAGCAGTCCTAATGAGATTATTCTGTCCCGTGTTCAGGATCTTATTCAAGGACATCTTGCAGCTTCCCAATGAGAGGCCAAGACCTATGGATACATCGATTGAAATAACACTTAGTTTTTATTCCTTCATAAAATGTTTTGAATGTTAAATCCATGATATTACAAGATTTCAGAGGCACACAAGTGTGTTTGTGTGTGTGTGTGTTCCATTGTTTTGGTAAAATCAAAGATGTGGATTATGAGTGCTAATAAATAAGGGAATTATGGCAGGGATAGCATCACATGAAACAATAGCACAAGAACATTAGAATTGCAAGACCCTGCACAGGTGGTAGCACACCTCGGGTTCTGTTAGGCAAGAAATGTATTTGAAAGAAATGCAACACGTTAGATTCAATATAAGATGTCTTGTTAAGTCCCTTGCACTAACTGGATGTGTCCATTTTAAAATATTATTTATTGTGTAAGGATGAAATAGCTTTTGAATCAGAATATAGCGGAATATGTGCTTTTTTGTTTGAAGCTTGAAAGTTTCAACTACTTGTAAAATCTTAACACATAAGCTATATAACTTTTAAAGCCTTTCAAAGTGAGCACTGGCTGATACCTCTAAAAAAAAAAAAAAGGTAAGTGTCACGAGTATTTTGCACTGAACTGAAACGTGGTTCCTGTGCTTGGTGGATTTGACCAAGGCTTTCGGCCCATGCTGCTTTCTGCCTGTACCGCATTCCCGGGTCAGGCTTCCCTGGAGGGAGAGATGCAGGAACACGCTTCACTACAGCTGGCCCTACCCAGTGGAAGCCAGGCAGGGGCCAGGGCTCGATATGGAGGTTTCTGGCCTAGAAACCTAGGGCGGTATCTCAGATTGTCATTTGAGGGTGTTCTCAGGGGCAGGTCTAGAGTGACCTCGGGGTTCTGACATCAGATTAGAACCCCAGGCCTCTGATTCCCGAGGACATGGGTCAGCAGACTTGGAGACCTTGGGGCGAATGCAGCCTGCTGCCTCCATTTGGTAGGCTTTACTGGCACACAGCGTACCCACCAGTTTACGTATCTTCCGTGCCTGTTTTTGAGTCATGATGGCAGATTTGAATATTGTGACAAACTATATGGCTTGTATTTACAGAAAAATAGAGCCCTTTACAGAAAGTCTGCCCTAGGAAATCCTTGAAGCAGCCTGATGTGCCAGAGCTTGGAGCAGACTTCCAAGGCAGTTTGGAACTGGATAGGCCATGTGCGCTGCTACAGGGCAGCCTCACTCGCTGCTCCCTGGTCTGTCCTCAGGGATCATCTGTGCACACAGCCCTTGAGTTCCCACGTATGCCCCTTATTCAAAAGAAAAGAGAAGCGGTACCTTTTGGAAGAAAGACTTCAAGATATTCAGGTTTTAGGGATGCCTGGGTGGCTCAGTGGTTGAGTGTCTGCCTTCCACTCAGGTTGTGATCCTGGAGTCCTGGGATCAAGTCCCACATCAGACTCTGCATGAGCCTGTTTCTCCTCCCTCTTCCGATGTCTCTCATGAGTAAATAGAATCTTAAAAAAATATATTCAGGTTTTAGGGGGTCTTTGAATGCAGCTCAGTAACAGCTATTTCTCTGCCTGGTTGTCTAATGACAGGATGTAGCCTCACACTCCTCACACTTGAGCAAGCACCAGAATCAGCCAGAGAGCTTGTTAAAACATTGCAGGGCCCTACCCCCAGCAGACTCTGGCTCAGTAGGTCCAGGTTGGGGCCCAGGCATTTGCATTTCTAACAAACTCCCAGATAATGGTGATGCTACCTGTCTTGGGCCACAATTGCAAAAGTAATTCAGGAACTTTGGGGGAAACAAAGTCCTTCCTTCACAACTTTGAAGTTCCCATGATCCTAAAGGGATTTAGTGCGTAGCCTTTCTCCTTGTGACTAAGACCTCGTTCAAGTCTTGGAATATCTTTGAAAAGCAAATAGGAGATGCAGAATAAGAAATTTAGTGTGGAAATGATTTTGGCAAAATACGGGGAGACCTCGAGATGAGGGAAGCCAAGTAGGAAATTGCGCCTTGGTCCAAGGACAGGTGCATTGGTATTGGTAGATTTGTTTGCTGTCAGGCTAGTGAGCTGGGAGAGAGACTGTTTCTTGGCAACTGAGTCCTCCGATTGTTTAAACAATGCACCTGTGAACAAAACCTGAGTGCCCAAGAGGGTAAATGATCTGGCTCTGCCATGGAAACCTCATATTCTTATCATTTTGTCAAATCTATTTGTATTTCTAATATTTACTCCCATGCAATTACACACTAATTATGTAACTACAGCATACATGCACTGCTTTTAGCTTGTTTTAATGTAATTTCAGATTTATAGGAACTTTGCAAGAACAGAACAAACAAATCTCATATATCCTTTTCTCAGCAGATGTTAACATTTTACCACATTTGTATTTTCTATGTGTGTGTGTTCATTTTATCCCCCTGAACTGTTTGAGAGTAAATCATGGACATGATGGAAAAATGACATTCTCTTAAATAACCACAGTACAGCCATCAAAATCAGAATAGTAACATTGATACAGTGCTGTGATTTAATACACACCTTATCCATATAATCTCAACGTCCTGTATTGCAAAAAAACAAAAAAAACCCACAAAATGAGTTTTAAAATTTGGACAATGTATCATGTTCAGTCATGTCCCTTCCTTTAATCTGGAATAGTTCCTTAGTCTTTCTTTGATTTAATGGGACATTGATATTTATTTTGTGGAATGATCCTCAATTTGAGTTTGTCTGATGTTTCCTTTTGTTATAATTTGGTATGATGTTTTTGGTAGGAATACCCTGGAAATGATAGTGTATTTTCAATAAATCATATTGGGAGGCACATAAAACTGGTTTGTCCCATTTCTGGTGATGTTAACTGATCATTTGGTGAAGGTGGTGTTTGTCAAGTTTCTCCACGGTGAAGTTACTATTTTTCTAAGTTTTTTTTTTTTTTTTAACTCCTTTCTACATCCAGTGTGGGGCTTGAACTCATGACCTTGAGATCAAGAGTCACATGCTCTTCTGACTGAGACAGCCAGGTGCCCCACTATATTTTTTTTAATAAAGGGATCTTAACAACAAATTTTTATTTAATTTTTATTTTTTTATTTTTTTAAATAATTATTTTTATTGGTGTTCAATTTACCAACATACAGAATAACACCCAGTGCTCATCCCGTCAAGTGTCCCCCTCAGTGCCCGTCACCCATTCACCCCCACCCCCCGCCCTCCTCCCCTTCCACCACCCCTAGTTCGTTTCCCAGAGTTAGGAGTCTTTATGTTCTGTCTCCCTTTCTGATATTTCCTACCCATTTCTTCTCCCTTCCCTTATATTCCCTTTCACTATTACTTATATTCCCCAAATGAATGAGAACATACACTGTTTGTCCTTCTCCGATTGACTTACTTCACTCAGCATAATACCCTCCAGTTCCATCCACGTTGAAGCAAATGGTGGGTATTTGTCGTTTCTAATGGCTGAGGAATATTCCATTGTATACATAAACCACATCTTCTTTATCCATTCATCTTTCGATGGACACCGAGGCTCCTTCCACAGTTTGGCTATTGTGGACATTGCTGCTAGAAACATCGGGGTGCAGGTGTCCCGGCGTTTCATTGCATCTGAATCTTTGGGGTAAATCCCCAACAGTGCAATTGCTGGGTTATTTATTTATTTTTAAAGATTTTGTGTTTAAGTACTCTACACCCAACATGGGGCTCGAATTCAACAACCTTGAGATCAAGAGTTGTGTGCTTGATTGAGCCAGCCAGGCACCACATTTTTTTTTTTTTTTAATTTTTAGAGAGAGCACATTTTATGTGCCATCAGTAATGGGGGGCAGAGGAGAGAATCTTAGGCAGGCTCTACATCCAGCACAGAGCCCTATGTCGGGCTCAATCTCACCACCCTCAGACCATGATTTGAGCTGAAACCAAGAGTCAGAGGCTTAACTGACTGAGCCACCCAGGCACCACAGGCACCCAATATATTTTTAAAAAGAACTTTATTGAGAGGTATTATTAACATACCATAAAATTCATCCACTTGAAGTATAGATATCAGTGATCTTTACTACATTTAGAGTTGTGCAGTCATCACCACAATCCTTTATTTTTTTTTTTTTAAACATTTCCATCCTCACAAGAGTCTGTATCTCATTTGCAATGAATTCCCATTCCCACTCTCAGTCCCAGGCAACCACTAATTTTTTGTATCTGTAGCTTTTACATTTCTGTACATTTCATATAAATGGAATCATACCATATGTGGTCTTGGTGTCTAGCTTCTCTCACTTAGCATTATGTTTTTGAAATTCATGCATGTTGTAGCATGTGTCACAGGTTCCTTTTTATGACTGGATAATATCCTATTGTGAATATACTCCTTTTTGTTTATTCAGTCACCATGGATATTTGGATTGTTCCCAGTTTGGAGCTATTGTGAATAATGCTGCTGTGAATATTTGTGAAAAACCTTTGTGTGGACATATATTTTCATTTCTCTTGTGAAATAACCTAGGAGTGGAGTCACTGGATTATATGATAAATTATGTTTAACTTTTTAAGAAACTCAAGCTATGTTCTAATATAGCCACACCATTTTATGTGCCATCAGTAATGTAATGAGGGCTCCAGTTTCTCTGCACCCTTATCAGTACCTGTTATGTGTGATTCTAGAGGTTATGAAGTAGTATCTCCCTGTGGTTTTCATTTGAATTTCTCTAAAGACTAATGAGGTTGAGCATCTTTTCATGTGCTTATTAACTCATTTGTATATCCTTGGTGAAATGTTTACTCAAGTATTTTGCCCATTTTAAAAACTGAGTTTTCTACTTGAGTTGTAAGAGGTCTTAAACATATATTTCTAGATATACAATTCTAGATACAAGTGCTTTATCAAAATATAATTTACCAATATTTCCTCCCAGTCTGTGGCTTGTCTTATATTTTCTCGATGTTTTTGAACTGCAGAAGTTTAAGAAATTGACTAAGTATGATTTATAATTTGTTTTATGTTACCTATCATGCTTTTTGTGTTTGTAGCTAAGAATTCTTTGCCTAACTTAAGGTCGCATAGACTTTTTAAAAAATATTTTATTTATTCATGAGAGACAGAGACAGAGAGAGAGAGAGAGAGGCAGAGACACAGGGAGAGGGAGAAGAAGGCTCCATGCAGGGAGCCCGACGTGGGACTCGATCCGGGGTCTCCAGGATCACACCCTCGGCTGAAGGCGGTGCTAAACCGCTGAGCCACCCGGGCTGCCCTCACATAGACTTTCTTTTTTTTTTTTTTTTTTTCTAATTTTAAACATTTGTTTATTTTAGAGGGAGAGCGCATATGATTGGCGGGAGGGGCAGAGGGAGAGAATCTCAAGCAGATTCCTCCCTGAGCACAGAGCCTGAGGTGGGGCTTTATCTAACAACCCATGAGATCATGACCTGAGCCAAAACCAAGAGTCAGGTGCTTAACCAAATTATTCACCCAGGCACCCTCAAATACATTTTCAAGAGGACGTAAACCATACATTTATTCCCTACAGCTACTTCTTTGGTGATATACAGAAGTTTCCTCACAATGTGTTTTTTTTTTTTTTCTCCCCTTTCTCCTTCCACCTATTTCCCCTTACAGTGTTTAAAGAAGCACACCTAGGGGTGCCTGGGTGGCTTAGTCGATTAAGCATTGCTTTAGGTCATGATCCTGGGGTCAGTCCTGGGATCAAGCCCCACAGCAGGCTCTCTGCTCAGCAGGGAGTCTGTCTCTCTCCCAATCCCACTGCTCATGCTTTCTCTCCCTCTCTCACTTGCACACTCTCTCTCAATAAATAAAATCTTAAAAAAAAAAAAAGCACACGTAATTGCTGAATGAGATGAGATCTTTCAAAAGCAGAATAAAAGACTTAAAGCCATTAGTATCCTTCCTTTAATGTCAACAAATAGGCCATCTAGTTTCTTTAGAACCTTCAAAGGCTCTTGCAGGGGGTAAATTATGCTCCTGATTGAATTTATTCAAGGAAACTTTATTTCTCCATTGTCCTATTTCTCCTTTGTTCCTGTTTATATCCTGACTTCCTAGGGTGGCTGGCACATAGCACCTGCTTAAAATGTTGGTTATATTGAAATTACGAGCATAAATGTCGGATGAATGTCTGCAACCCCAGTATGGGTCTCAAACTAGCCATGTAGTACACATTAGTTATAAACTGGACCATCAGCCTCCCTCTTAACTAATCAGATTGCATGCTTCAATTAATCTTCGCCATGCTTACTATGGAAAAGGGTGGTATAAAGATTTATGGGCCAGAAATAATGGGGACAGCTGGAGTTTAAAGGGGAAAGTGCACAGGTGAATTTCAGAGACAGAAGGGTAGCATTAACAGCAACGTCTATGATTACAGATTGTTTTGTTTTGCGTCTATAGTCAATGGATTAGTTTCCTCCTCATATGGGATAGTTCCTTGGTGCCCATGATATAGCATGGCCCCTGATTTGTAAGGACATCTGTCTTCTAAAGAGCATAATGTATCTTTGATTTTCAGTCTGGTAATCTTGCTAATAATCAAGTCCTAAAACAAACTGATTTTTTTTTTCCAGCTCAAACTGTAGAAGGGTTACTGAGCCTAGAAATTACAGTTCCCAATGAGACTTCATGTTAGATTTCAACATTTTACAGTTATCTACCTAGAGAGCTATATACTCCCATCCCCCTTCTTAAAACCCTATTTGTGTTATACCATATTGGCCAAAGTCTACTAAGTTGGACTCTGTTCAAATAACAGAAAGATAAAGTAAGGGTGTGCACATTTCAGACATCTTAATGTGGGCCTACACGGGAGAATTTCAGTTTTGCAGTGAAAAACATTAGCAATATGAGTGTCATATACAAATTGTATTTTCAAAAACCATGTTTTAACTTTTCACATTTTCAAAATAAGTGATATTTATAAAAACTAAATTTAATGGTAGAACATGTTTTTAAAATAAACATATCCCAGGGCACCTGGGTGACTCAGTTGGTTGAGCATCTCCCTTTGGCTCAGGTCATGATCCCAGGGTCCTGGGATGGAGCCTCACATCAGGCTTCCTGCTCAGCAGGGAGCCTGCTTCTCCCTTTCCCCCACTTGTGCTCTCTCTCGCTGCTCTCTCAAATAAATAAACTCAAAATATATATATATATATATATATATATATATATATCCCTACCCATCTGGGTGTGCATGGTTTTTCCCATTTGTACATATAATTTCCTCAAATTATTAAGCACTGTATTTTGGTAACAACATGATGGATTCATAAGCTCTTATGCACACAGTACATGTTTATTAGAGTTGATTTGGGCATAATTTTCAGAGACAACTATGGGCATAATTTGTATCTAATTAATAGACTTTTTAAGTAGTTACCTATCTCATTTTGTTTAGATTTTCTCCACCTTGGCACTACTGATGATTTGAACCGAATAATTTTTTGTTGAGGGGGGTGGCGGATCCTGTGCCTTGTAGGATATTTAGCAGCATCTCTGGCTTCTAACCACTAGATGCTGGGAGTATACCCCAATCCCCCATTCAGCGGTGACATCTCCAAGATACTGCCAAATGTCCCCTGGTGGGCAAAATTGCTTCCAGTTGAGAACCACTGGTTTAAAACAAGTAAAATATACATTTTCTCTTATGAGAAAACTTCTTTATAGTCTTTGTACATGATAAGATCCTGTATTGTAGTTATCAACCTCTGGACAAATACAGTCTTACTTGAAAGGTTAACACAACTTTTGTTTTAATACATTTGAAAGTTAAGGATGGAATGAGGCAAAACTTACCACAAGGGGACTCTCAGGAAGTAAATGAGTCTTTTTGGCTATGTTATCCTGTCTTGAATCATTGTAGAAGAAAATTGGCCATGGATAATCTCCCTTTCATAAAATAAGTTCATTCAACATGGAAGGAAAATAAACTCCTTTAGGCCATTTTCAGTAAAACCCAGGTTGGAGGTAGCAGTAACTGTGTTATAAGGATTATGCAGGAATCTGCATAAGGAATAATAATTTTAAAAACCTGTTTGAAATGCTTCTGTTGAAAATATTTATTAAATATATAATTGCACCATATTTAGGAATATCGTTATTTATAATGTCAGGATCATCATCCTAAACACTGATTTTCATTGTTGGTATTTATGGGAAGTTGCCCCCTACTTTTTAAAAGATTATTTGTTGAGAGAGAGAGAGAACCCATGATTGGGAGGAGGGGCAGAGGGAGAGAGAGAGAGACAATCTCAAGTGAACTTCACACTGAGCATGGAGCCCGACACGGGGCTCCATCTCCTCATCCCAAGATCATGACTAGAGCCACCCAGGCACCCCTGGGGAAATTGCCTTTTCAAACAAATCCCTCATACTGTCTTTGTTGCAATTTGTTTTTTTCCTAAAAAGTTGAAATATAGGTAGGAAATCCAGTGAATGAATCTAAGCCATTCTCCTGTAGCTATCTCACTGGGGCACTATGTCCTAGCTTATATACTCAATCAGCTGGGTTGGAACCGACTCAGGAGTAGACTCGGGGATGGCCCCACGGGCAAAGATGGGGCAGAGGCTGAACTGTCTGTGGGGACAAGTTCATGTTTAGGCTGCTGTCCTGTATCTTTCCTAAAGAGTATCAAGCGAGTGATTCTCCAACAGAACTCCTTGTCTCTGCTCTTTGACAGAACAAATTATTAAGACATCTAAGATTTTAAAGCACTTTGAAGATTAATGATTGGCTATAAATCCTATTTAAGACCAATCTCTTTGATAAATCACTTTAGGGATAATAACTTATAAATGGCAAGAAAAAGGTCTCTTCTGTTAATGACTCACTGTGGTTAATGGTTTACACAGTCATTACATAGCTTTACATGCATAAGACTAAAAAGACACGAAGAAGCCTGTCACTCTGGAACAGTCTGAAACGACTGCTGTGGCAATAGACTGAGCTGTTTCTACAGTGTTTCCACCTGAGGCACTGTCCTGTGAATACTCAAATACTGACAGTTTCAGGATCAAGATCTAACTTCTGAAAACAACAGCTCACTCTGTATTTATTAACTGGCTAAATATTTTAAGCAAGTTCTCCCCCCCCCCCCACGCCCCACTTTGGGAGAAAATAAACCCTGGGAATTATGCCTAATTCTAGCAGGACTTAGGAGGAAACCACCAGAATATACATAGGCTTACGTACAATGGCACCATGAACATAATATAATTCTGCTGCCCCCAGGGATCTTTATTTATGTGGCAATTAGGTGACACACAAAGGACAATGTCAAGAATGTGACGCCTGAGCTCCCCAGCTCAGCCCAGCAATTGAGAGAACAAGACAGAATGCAGTTTTCAAAAAGCCAGCCTGGGCTGCATCTGAAAACCACACCCTTGGTCCCAATTTGCTTACATTTGCTACATTTTAATTTTACAAAGTACTTTCACAAGGTCTTATTTTATGATAACCTCTTAGGGATATATTAAAACCATTGCCCAGAAAGGAAAAAGAACATTTACCATATATGCCTACAGATCCACAGGCTGTGTGCTTTGGCATATTATTTAAACTGCTCACTAACAGAATGGGAGGATAAAGACCAAAGTTCACTACTTGTCAGAGAGTTTGAATTGTAATATTCAGATATGGAACTCAAGTAGGAAGAAGACCAACCTAATGCTTTGCCAACCTATGACCACCTCTGCAAGAATGTTTACCTTGTTTTCATCTCCTGAGAACTCCCCACTGACACAGACTGCAACACGAGGGGACTACTTCTGTAGCAAGTACTTTACCAATATTGTTTCCTAGCTAGATTCCAGTAAAGGTAAAACAAATATGTAAGAAACATTTACAGAATTCTCCATACAATTAACATGAAGTGCTTACCATCTTTCTGGGGTTTAGACATCTGGTTTCACCTTGAAATGCTATACTACATTCTGATCTTCAATTGCGAAGAAGTAATCCCGTTTCACTTATTTCATAATTTTAATGAGGGGGCTTACGAAGTTCAGTTTTGGGGGTGGGGGAGGATTTTCTTATTCAGTGTCTTCAATCAAGGCTTCCCAATCTTTTCCAATCTTTCTGGCACATCTGTGAAATGACTTGTGCGTTTGTATGTGGCTGCAAGTAACAAGCCCAAGAATAACTTCCTCGAGGGGAACGATTTCGCAGCACTTTGAATGGAAAGTTCTGTTGTTTATCGCCCCGCTGTACGCTCTGCTGCAAACTTGTGTTGAAGCTGCAGGTCCACTTGGGCAGATGGCTCCAGCTAGGGCAGCCAGCACGAGCTCCACTATAGCACCAAGAGTCAAAACTGGTTTAAGAAATGTTTTAGAGGGTTAGTGCGGTTTTCTCCTTCATTTCTCCTGAGCGGTTCTGTAACATGAGCCTTGTTTCAATAGCAAGTCAGAACTTGAATACTGCGGGTGCTATGCATATCCATGTTTTTTTACTTAAAGTGAGGACATGAGTTAATGCCTCTTAAAAATACTACTTAGAGTCTAAACATTTCAAGCATGCCAAAGCTTCAACACACTTGACACTGGCCATTTGGGACAGTCTGAGAGGTTTTCTGAAAACTTAAACATTTGAAGTAATATGCTGAAAAGGGAACAGCCTTCACTGAATTGGTTTTGCTGACTAATTTGGATTGTATCCATAATATGAAATCTGTAGTGACTCTACCTGGGCGCCAGAGAAACACAAGAATATTTTTTCTATGCAGCTCTTCGGGATTCTTCCAGCCACACTGATAAATGTCCAGAGAAAATGTAAATGTATTCATAGTTTTCAAAAATGCTAGCTCCCCATTCTCCTAAGTGGCAGCTGAAAATAAGCAGTCTCATGGAAGATATTTTTATGGCTGTAAATCTGACACTAGTGTGGCAACCTTTTCTACTTCGACTATGCCAAGTTGGATGAGAATACCATCAAAATTCCCCTTTGGGTATCGTGAAATGTGGCCATTAGATCTGAGCATGTTCCTAAGAGAGAGCAAAGATTCCTAATTGGAAAACTGAAAACAGAACAAAGACACCTGGATTGTTCTGCTTTTCTGAACAAGAATGGTAAGTATAAAACCAGCTTGCATTTAATAACAAGAGCTCTTCAAGGTTGTTTTTTTTAGGCCGACTTTTAATGAGTAAAAATAAAAATCCCTCAGAAATTAGGTTTAAGTTTACTTTGTAGCCTAGCCTTAAAATGAAATCTTAATTTTTCTTGTTCACATGATTTTTTTTTTTTGTCCTCTGTTCTAACTTCTTTCAGATGAGCCTTTATGATAGATAAAACATTCAGTATTTCTCCCCATGCTCCTATCTTACCCCAGGAAAAAGCAAGAGAAAACAAATACGTACATTAAAACAGAATTGTATTAAACATTCACTTTTGTATTAGGAGGGGAATTTCATTTATCCCAGAATAGTCACAGAGAAAAAGACAGCAAGCTGGTTTTGAGACTGCCTCACATCGACACTCCAAATTGTGCTGGGAGTGCCCCTGAGCTGTTAACAACACTGTCTGGGAAACTCCTCTAAGGGAATGTGGTGTCTCAGCTGAGTGGGCAGTGCCTGGGCCCCTCCAGGGCAGCCCCAGCACAGAGCTTGGTTGGAGGTAGAGGTGCTGCTATTATTTCCCAGGTAAGCAAGAAGCAGGGGAGTAGCAAGCACTCTCCTAAGACTGGTCTTTATTGTGTGGTGACAAGTTTCACAATTGTGCTGATGATCCGAGATCCTCGCGGACATGTACACAGATCTATGCTTGGGTTTTTAATCTTATCCTGGAGGAGCTGGTCAAGTTCGCAACGCAGTTCCTTTACTAATTCAGCCACCTAAAATGAAAGTTGCAATGTAAGCCGTGATTGGGTCAATGAGGGAGGAAAGGTTCCTAAGGGAAACATCTCACGGATGACTGTCATTATTTTAGATTTCTGGTAGTAATTTTAACTCCATGGTGGGGGGAGGGGAGAAACTAACACATTTTTATTCTAGAAGTACTTCTAAAATTTCTTGATGCAGCTCTAAGAACGTTCACTCAATGTCAGCTCTGCAATATAATAAATGGGGTCCATTATAAAAAGTCTCCTCTATCACATCTCATTTAAAGAGAAGATTAAATCTGGAAGAATGGCTTCTATGTAGCGTTCTACATATTAAGGCTTGGTCAACTTTTACAATTTGCTCCAAGAGAAGCAGGAAAATGGAGAATTAAAAATGCTAGATATTAAAGCCAAAAAATCTGTAGCTTTGGGATACATTTGATGCTTTCATGGGAAGAAACAACTCCACCTTTTTTATGGCATTTTCTTAATGCTGATGTACAGCGGGCACTGGAGATGTCTTCCCAAAATGGTTGCTGCTCCCCCATTATTTGGTAACCATGCAGTTTGCACCTGGCCTAACTCAAAAAGGCTCATGCTATGAGCTCTGCCAGAGTGGCTCAGATCATCACGGCCTTAGAGTTTATGACATTCCTTTGGTCATTGAAGTTGGTTTAAGAGAAGAAGTTTCTTGTCTCCCTGCTGGACAGTGTGCTGCTGCACAGATGTGAGGCCTGGAGCTATGGCAGCCATCCTGCTATCATGAGGTCAACCAGGCTTTTGTTGTCCCTGGGCTGCTGAATTAAACCAACCCTTTCTGGCTTTCTTGACCTGTACTGTGCAATACAACAGCCATCTGTCACATGTGGCTAATCTAATGGCCAGTTCAAACAGATGTGCTGGTGTATGTATGTAAAATACATCCCAGATTTTAAAGATTTAATATAAAAAAAGAGTATAAAATATCTAATAAATTCTTATATTGATTACATGTTGAATATAAAACTTTTTAGGTGTATTAGGTTAAATAAAATTAAGATTAATTTCACTTATTTGTATTTTTTACACGTGACTACTAGAAAAATTGAAATACAGCCCTTAGGGGGGCTCCTTCAGAGACGGAACTGCTAGCCTTTACCTGATGGGAAGCAGCCGCAAAACGGATCCAACCATCATCCAAGGACACAACAAACTCCCCTCTCTGAAGCTGCACACTCACTTGGCCTCCTCCGAACAAGACCAGCGGGTACACGGACACCATACTGCAGTCTCGGATGAACACCCGACTGGTTTTGATCTTTTCATGGTACACCAGGTAGGGGCTGTCAAAGTGTCTGACCTGGAACAGGAAACCTCAGATGAGGGCACTGGCAGCCTGAGGGGAACTCCACCCACTCCATGGATTTAAGTACCACCTGTCCATTGACAATTCCCCAAATTATCTCCAGCCTGTACCTTTCCCTTGAGGACAGACTTCTACATGCATCGACCTCAGGACGTCTCACTTTGGATATCTAATAATCATCTCAAACTCATGTTCAAAAAGAATTCTTGATTTTCCCCAACTTACAGTACTCCCCTCCTGCTCAGTAAGTGATATTCCCGTTCACCTAGCTGCTCACGTCCCAAACTGAGAAATTTTTCTCATGTTGTCGAAATGATCACTAGGTCCTGTCAGTTCTATTTTCAAAATACATAATGAACGGACATATTCCCCGCAATGTGACAGCTACCACCTCAGTTCAGAGCATCACTGCCTCCCACAGACCACTGCCACAGCCTCCTAAGCATCTGCTTGGCTTCTGTTTTACATCTCAGTCTCCCACCTAGCAGCCACGGTTACCTTTTATTTATTTATTTTTAAAAATATTTTATTTATTTATTTGACAGAGACAGAGAACATAAGCAGGGGGAACAGTAGGCAGAGGAAGAAGCAGGCTCCCCACTGTACAGGGAGCCCAAAGTGGGGCTCTATCCTAGGACCCAGAGATCATGACCTGAGCTGAAGGCAGACACTTAACCCACTGAGCCACCCAGATACCCCTGCAATGATCTTTTAAAAACATAAATCCAATTAGGCTCAAAACCTTCCAGTGACTTCCTAAGAATAAAATCTCAGATCTATGGCCCACACAGTCCCACACAACCTGACCCTGCCCACTTGTCCCGACACATCTGCTCCTCTGGCACCTCATCATCCCATTCCACCTCTCCCAACCACTGGTCTGCATCTCCGGAAGCACACCAATATGCTTCTGTCTCATGGTCTTTGCACTTATTTCCTCTGCTGGAATGCTCTCTCCCTAGATATCTTTATGGCTCGCCCTGTACTTCATTTAGGATATGCTCAGTTGCTTTCTCCTCAGCAAGTTTTTCCCCGACCATATTTGGCAAAATGGCCTGTCTCTTATCACTCTCAATCTCTTATTCTGTTTTATTTTCCTTGATTGCATTTGTCACTAACCTGAGATGATTTGTTTACTTATTTCTTTCCTGTCTTGCTCAGCAGAACTTAAGCTCCCTGAGGGCAGAGACCTTGTCTGTCTAGTTCATCCACTGTCCTCCATGGATCAGAGTAGTGCCTGGCACAGAGAAACTGCTAGGAGATACTGAATTGGATGCCTGAATAGTTTGGAATCATTGCATGAATGTCATGGTAAACTCAGAAGAGGAGGTAGAACTAACTGTGACCGCTGGCTCCTAAGTACGTATGTAGCTGAAAGACCAGATGGCCATCTGGTCCTCAAAGTCTTCTGGGCTGAGGAGACCCTTTTAGTGCTTGGCTGACACGTTACTCAGTAGTTCCAGGGGTTGGCCAGCCCTCACACTTCAAATTCTCTTCCTCCATCCCCCTGTCCTCTTTTTCTCCATCTCCCCTCAAAGTTTTATTGAGTGTCTGCTTTCAGGGAGGCGCCCTGCTACATGTCAAGAACATAAAAATGAAAACCATACAATTCCTGTCTTTAGAAATTTCATACTTCCATGAAGATGATGTACCACAAACCATGAAATAACATGGTAAGCACAACTGTGGATAAAATGCACACCTGATGGTGGACCAAGAAACAAAGCAACTTTGAGGGAGAGTTGCTTAAATGGAAGCTCAAATTAGAGGAGCCTGCTGGGAATGAGAATGTATTCCAGGTTCCAAGAAAGCATGTTACATGTCATGGCACACAGAATGATCAAGGGAGGAGCAGTGGGAGACATGGTAAAAGAGGGGCCTGGCCTGAAAAGTCATGGGAGAGTTTGCAGGAGACTCCATATATGAAGAGTTTCAAGCAAGGGGATGATGTGACCCAATGTATGTTTTGTAAAGTTAATTCTGGCAGCAGTACTGTAAAAGGCTGGAGAGAAAGGACCAGAAGTCAGATCATTATAGCACTTTAGAGAAGAGACAGATGTTGGGGTTTGAAATGAGGAAGGGACAGTGGGAAGAAGAGGAACAAGCACATCTGAGAGTGTCAGAAGGCGGAACTGCTGGGACCTGGTGTCCACAAGGACTGGGGTAAAGAGAAAAGTGGCAGGGTCTCTACGAGCGCAGGGTTCTAGTTTGGGTGGTGCTATTCACCAAGACGGAATACAAGAAGAAAAGAATGAAGTGGAAAATACGGAATTTGAATCTTCATTATCTGGCTGATGATTTCTGGCAGGAGAGCTCAGAAAGAGCCCAGGCCCAGAGAGAGAGGAGCAGGGGCTCAGTGACAGCACACAGGCGGCAGTGAGAATCACAGAGCTATGCTCTGATGGTTCAGGAAGAAAAAGTGCACTACGGTGAGAAATGAGAACTCAGGACAGAACCGCTATTTCAGAGCAAAGGAAGAAAAACTCCTAAAAGAGGTGTCAGGGGATGATCAGAGAAAGGGAAGAAAGTGGCATTTCAGAAGCAAAACCACATGAAAGAGAGTTTCAAGAGGACAGGAGGTTAGCGGTGTCAGATACTACACAAGAGTCAAGTCTGATGAGGACCAGGGGGTGTTCACTGGGTAGGACACCAAGGAGGTGATGCATAGCTGGTGGTGAGTTCAGTGGAGCGCTGGGAACAGCCTCAGCAGCAGGCCTGGCCTCGGGAGAAAGCACCGAGGAAGTGCCATCAGCAAGCACAGGTCATTCCCTTTTAAGGCACAGATTTAGTGATCTCATTACATCCTTCTTTTTTTTTTTTTTTTTTTTTTTTTACATCCTGACTTCTTAAATCCCCACTGCAAAGAAACATCTGAAAGCAGGTTTGAACATTTTTTTTGGTATCCAGTAGAATTTTCTTGAAATGGAAATAGTCTTTCCCCAAACTGCCCAATTTCTAGTCTGTTCATACTTATTCAACCTCCCCCAAGACAGTGGTGCTGCTGGGGATGGCGAAGGATAGAAGGAGGTCTGGCTCACTTGAAGGGACTATGCTGCTCCCCACAAGACCTGCCGTATGTAAATAGAGGTGTCTCCCACCATTCCTACCTGGTAGTTCACTGAAGAAGGGTGAATGTGCACGTATCCATCATTCTTGGTGACAAACTTCAACTCATCTGATTTTGGTTGCATTCTGACTGCTCCGGTACTGGTCTTCTGAAATTTCCCTTCTGGGCTTTTCACCTAAACAACAGGTTTTTGGAAAAAAATATAATAATAAATGTATGTATGTATGTATGTATGTATTTATTTCTATGACCAGAAGCATCCCTTGGCACAAAACCAGTCTTGTCTGAATGCTTTGGCTGTTTCTTCCCTGCTTCCTTTTGAAGGTAGTATAAGCATACTTTCCCCCTTTTATTTCTTTTTTCTGACCACCAAGAAGTGTGGATGTAGGTGCAGTAGCCCTGGGAGACTCTACGGCACACCAGCCATATGGGGGTAGATGGATGTTGCTAATTGGAGGTCTGAAACCGATTCTCAGCTGCATCTAGCTGGCAGCAGTGGAGGACGAATCTGCTACTTTTGGAAGTAATCCTACTTTTCCAAATGCCTTTCTTTCCAAATGAGGGGGAAAAAATGAATAAACACATTATCTCATTTAAAAAGAAAAATTTTAGGGACGTACCTGGGTGGCTCAGCGGTTGAGCGCCTGCCTTCGGCCCAGGGCAAGATCCTAGAGTCCCGGGATCGAGTCCCACATGGGGCTCCATGCTTCTCCCTCTTCCTATGTCTCTGCCTCTCTCTCTCTCTCTGTCTCTCATGAATAAATAAACTAAAAATCTTTAAAAAAATTTAAATATATGTGCACATATATTTATATATGTATAAATGTATATGTACATACACATATATATGAATTATATATATATATGTTTTGCAAAAATAATACATGTTTACTATAGAAAATAATATATTAGGAAAAAATAAGAAAATAAAGATATCTTGTAATCACATGATTAAGAGATAACTTAATTGTATCTGATAAATATTTTCATTTTTGGTGTTAGATTTGTTTTTATACAGAAACAAATCTATAAACATAAATAAAAGTACACAGGTACTGAAATTAACATAGGATCATTTTCTATAATCTTTTTAAGCTTAATATTTTGAGAACATTTTTCCATGTTATTTTCTTAAAACATAATTCTAAATGGCTATATGGTATCTAGTTGTAAGGATCTATAATCATTTAATAAATTCCCTATTATTGGTACTTTTGATTGTTTGCAATTACAGAACTAGAATGAACATTCTTCTAGCTGTAGCTTTATGCATACATGCAATTAGTTTTTAATAAGTCCTCAGCAATTAAATTTAGAAAGGGTATATCAATTTACACTCCCACTAACAGTAAGAATGTTCATTGTGGGGGGCTTCTGATAGCAGTAGTATTACAATTTTTAAAAACTTGTGGTACATCGTAATCACCCAAAAGCCCATAGTTACCTTTAGGCTCACTCTTGGTGGTGTATATTCTATGGGTTTGGGCAAATGTATAATGACATGTATCCATTACAATGGTATCATGCAGAGTATTTTCATTGCCTTAAAATTTTTTTATTTATTCTCCCCAATCCTTTGGGGTTATTTTGTCTCCATGCTTTTGCTCCAAATGATTTTTTTAAATAAATTTCAAACGGTTTGAAAAGTATTCAAGTACCGAACAGAAAATGTGCCAGAAATTCATCAGATGTCAACTGAGCATTTAACAAAATGATAAACGAGAAACAAGTTTGTACTCTGACAAATTCAGTCTTTCTAAGTTTGACAAGGGCTGGGAAATTAAAACTCAGGTACAACAGCAATGTACAGATAGGGTTTTCCAGAAAGTTGGCCACAGGTGGTCCCATGCCAGAGCCCTAGCTTGTTTGATTTTGTTCTTATCTAACTGTAGTCCAGAGCGGAGGCCATAAGGGAAACTGTGGTAGAATCAAGCTTCTATCTAACATAGAAGGCTAGTTATGCACAAACTACTGACAGGGTCACATTTATGTACATTTAAATTTCTGGAATGTCGTAATCTGTCAGAAGGATTAAAAAGGCACTTCATTTTATACAATAAATGTATTCTTGAATGATGTATTAAACAGATTTGGGGAATTGAAGGATTGGAAATGTGTACAAAGTTTAAAAGGCTCTGTGTTTATTTGCATGCATCTCTTTAAGATAATTAATTTGTATGTCTTAACTTATGTCCCCTGGCTACAAATCAAACAAGAAGTGGTAGGACCCAGAAAAAAATGTTTTGTTACCTGCACCACATTTGGATAAAGAGCAGCACACAGCATTGCTGATATCAGCTTGGGGTTCTCAGCATTTGAGTTTGCCTATGAGAGAAAGCAAGCATTGATCTTATAAGTAATGTGGCTACTTCTGTCTGTACCCTAGAATTTATCATTAGATTACATATGATTTCTTTCTTAAAACAAAACTAAAATACCTAATTTCTATGTTTTTGCTAGAGAAATTCTTTCCTTCTAAGTAAAAAATAAGTCTACTAGACCATATGCACACAGGACCCACTCCAAGAAGCCCCAGTAACTCTGGGTCTCTGCGAAGCAATTACAAAGCCAGTGCTTCTAAGGATCAGTAGACAGAGATTCTGGTTCATGAGATGTTCATCATCTGCAGAAAGAACTAAATGCACTGAGAACAGAGTGGCATCAGGTTCCTCTTGAAGAAGCGTTCTTCCCACGGTCATATAGAAGAACTATCCTTGGTTGGAAAAAGGCTGGTGTGATTTAAGAAGACATTCTTGAAACATCTATTTCACCTCTTATAGGCTTATCAAGAACCAGTGCGGGGATGCCTGGAGGGTACAGTTGGTTAAGTAGCTTGGTTTCAGCTCAGGTCATCATTTCAGGGTTGTGAGATCAAGCCCTGCATCAGGCTCTGTGCTCAGCAAGGAGTTTGCTTGAGTTCTTCTATCCCTCTCCCTCTGCCCCTCCTGCTTATGCATGTACTCTTTTTCTCTCTCTTTCAAAGAAAGAACAAACGAATGAACGAACTGGTATGAAATTAAAAAAAAAATGTAGCAATTAACAGAAAAACCCTTCTGTTTTTAGGAGTGTTACCTGATACTTTGTGGAAAGAAAATCAAGAATGCCACTAAGCCCACTGTTCAGAGGGCTTAGGTGAAGAATTAAGGGAGTTCATATATGGTTCATGCATCAATTGAAGAGAAATAAAAGAACTAACTACGCATTCTTTACCTCTTCTCCTGTGGCGTCCAAGATACCATCTCCTCCTTGGGCCCTCTTCTCGATTTCCCTTGCTCTGAGTCCTTCCTTTACAAAGCCTATATCTGATAACAGTTCAGTGAATTGTCGTTTGAGGCTGGCCATCTCCTGAAAGAAATAGAAAAAATCTTTAAGCCCGGGCATCAGCAAATTGAAGATGCGTGCAGAGTGTTTACTTCAGTGGATAGTAGTGAGGCTCACACAGGTCCATCACACAGGTATGAAGATTATCTTGTCTGGTCATTTCCAGAAGGGCAATTTTTACTTAGATGAATTGGCAGACAGAGTGAAAGAGCTACCCAGAAATTCACCAATTTCAGAAAACCCAAGGATCATTTATTTAACTCAAAAATCACATTTTTTCTTTTTCTTTTTTTTTTTTTTAAGATTTTATTTATTTATTCATGAGAGACACACACACACAGAGAGGCAGAGACACAGGCAGAGGGAGAGCCCGACATGGGACTCGATCCTGGGTCTCCAGGATCATGCCCTGGGCCGAAGGTGGCGCTAAACTGCTGAGCCACCCGGGCTGCCCCCAAAATCACATTTTCAAAAACACACTCATTGGATTTGGGGTAGGTCTGACTTTCCTGGCCATTCTTAGGACAGCAGAACAGTTTACTTTGGGTCCCTAGCTCAAGGCACTGCAACATCACCTCACTTGCATTTCTGAGCAGATCCTCTTGGCCCCTTCCTGGAGCCTGGGTTGGTAGTGTTCTCTCTCAATGGATGTGGAATCCCCAGCTCTGAACTTACTTTCTATGACCTAATGATCCTTGGGCTCACATCTTTTCCTAGGAATAAGGATATTACTGAGTGGTTTAGATGCAGACACCCCTTTGTGTAGCCGAGCACAAGTGTGAGAAAGAAAAGAACAGACCTATTTTTCTTCTGCCACTGGTCAAATATAGGCTGTGTATCAGACAACACGGAAGGAGGTAAGGACAGTCAGGGGAACCGAGAGCCAAGCAACACTACTCTGTCTCGATGACAGCTCAACTATTTTCTCGGAATGTCTCAGGTACACGTGGATGACATGGCAAAATATAGCTAGGATTTCTCTATCATGACAAAGTTCTCATTGGTATTTTAATAAATCTTAATATCTTTAGGGAGAAGAGGGAACTTGGATGGACCTTCTAGATCACAGCAAAATGTACATACATCATGAAGAAAACGAATACATTTCATAAGAAATGTAATTTGAAAGAAATATCATTTTACACTTAAATATTAATGTCCTGAGGGCATATCTACTACTGCCCCTTACAGATAACATACCCTCCAGACCAGTGGTTCTCAACCTTGGCTGCATACTAGAATCCCTTGGTGCACCCAATGATAACAATGAATCCACCCACAGAGATCTAGATGTAACTGACCTGGGATGGAACCTAGGCAGTTTTCCTTATTATACTGTTTTTTTTTTTAAATCTTTTTTTTTTTAAATTTTTATTTATTTATGATAGAGAGAGAGAGAGAGAGAGAGAGAGAGAGGCAGACAGGCAGAGGGAGAAGCAGGCTCCATGCACTGGGAGCCCGATGTGGGATTTGATCCCGGGTCTCCAGGATCGCGCCCTGGGCCAAAGGCAGGCGCTAAACCACTGCGCCACCCAGGGATCCCTCCTTATTATACTGTTAAGCCTCCTCAGGTGAATCTAATATGCAGCCAGGATTGAAAATTATTACTTTTGATATACTTAGAACAAATGATGCTTCATTATAGTACACCCCAAGGCATAAGAGAAGGAAGGCAAACAGTGAGATGCTTTTGAAGTCTTTTATTTCATTTTAAATAACCAAATTCATTCACTTGTGCATTTCTTCAATGAGTCTTTACTCAGTATCAACTGTGTGCTAAGCACTGTTCCTCGTTGCAGTGTTGAACACAATAGTAAGGTCTATGCTCTGAAGGGGCTTCTGGGATACATGGATGGATGGATGGATGGATGGATAGATAGATAAATGTCAGGTAGTGGGAAGCACTAAGGACATTAATTTTGTGTTCTACTCCAAGACATCTTTTATTTTTAAAACAAATTTCAAGCATTTATTTATTTGAGAGAGAATGACAGAGATAGCGAGAGAGAGTATGAGTGAAGAGGAGAAGGAGACACAGACTCTTTGTTGAGCAGAGAGACCCACATGGGGCTCAATCCCAGGAACCTGAGATCATGACCCAAGCCAAAGGCAGATCTTAACTGACTGAGCCACCCAGGTGCCCCGAGACATTTTTTTTTTTAAGATTTTATTTATTTATTCATGAGAGACACAGACCACGCACGTGCAAGAGAGGCAGAGACACAGGCAGAGGGAGAAGCAGGCTCCATGCAGGGAGCCTGACATGGGACTCGATCCTGGGTCTCCAGGATCACAACCTGGGCCGAAGGCGGTGCTAAACCGCTGAGCCACCCGGGCTGCCCTGGGACATCTTTTAATAGGAAAATAAAGTCCTTTCCCTTCCCCAGCCTCAAAATCTTTGAGTAAAACAATGCTTTAAAAAGATGTGTACCACCACTATTCTGGCTTCCATACCACTTTGGAAAGGTGCCTAAAACACTGTCATAACAGAGCACAGAGCCCTCTCCCTCACACAGAAGTGGACATAAGAAAAATTAACAAAATCTGGTTCAGTACTTGTTCTCTGGTTTTGTGGAGAAGGTAAGGAGTTTGGGGATGGTCATAGACTGCTCTGAGAATATGATGAGAGCCATGGTCCCTGTCTCCAAAATAAAGCACATATGTTTAAACATATGATTTTGCATACAAATTCGGGGTTTATGGATCCAGGTTAAGAATGTCTGGTATAATTACTAAAAAACGGACTTCCAGTAAGCTGTAATTTTCACAGTGTCTGTATTCTCTGATCCTCCACACAAACACAGATTCACTGAAAAGAGGAAAAATGTATCAGTGGAAAGGTTCAGCACAGAAGGCCTCAGAGGATATAAAACAGGAGTCTGTTTTACACAGCTGGTAAAGCCAACCATATTCCAGAAATGACATTTTTAATGTCAAGGCAGGACAAGCGAGACAAAGTTGCAACACCCTCTTCTGTGTGGCTACAACAGAAAATGAATGAAAACAAACTGCCATGGGCACAACTCACCTGAAGAACTCTTCCAGACAAGAAGTTTTGTCTGCAGTAATTGTAACTTGCACGCATTCCTTCTTTCATACTTAGCTGCCACCCCTACATTTTGAAGAAAATAAAAGTGAACTTACTCTGTCGTTAGTGCCAATTCTAGTAATACATCTCAGTTATTATATGCTTACCTTATATGCTCGTAGAAGGGCCAGATAGTCACTGTTTGCAAATGCAAATTCTAGCTTTTTCTGGTTAGCTTCCTCTTTTTTATCCCAGGGAGACACCTAAATGAGGAAAACCAGGTTTGAAGGGCACATTCATTTAACCTGAGGTTTCTTTATTTTTTCTTCAAGATTTTAAGTAATCTCTACACCCAGTGTGGGGCTCGAACTTAACCCCAAGATCAAGAGTTGCATGCTTCACCAACTGAGCCAGCCAGGTGCCCCAAGATTTTTGATAAGAATGCCAAGACCATTCAATGGTGAAAGAATAGTCTTTTCAACAAATGGTACTGGGACAATTGAATCGTCATATGCAGAAGAATGAAGTTGGACTCTTACCTCATGCCAATTTGCAAAAATTAACTCAAATACACCAAAGACCATAATGTAAGAGCTAAAACTATAAAACTCTTCTGGGGCACCTGGGTGGCTCAGTCAGTTAAGTGTCTGACTTTTGATTTCAGCTCATGTCGTGATCTCTGGGTTGTGAGATCAATCCCCATCTTGGGCTCTGTGCTGAGCTTGAAAGTCTGCTTAAGATTCTCCCTCTCCCTCTGCCCCCACCCCCAAATAAAAATAAAGCTATAAAACTTAGAAAACCACATAGGGATAAATGGGATGAATCTTCATAACTGGATCTGGCAATGGATTTTTTTCTTTTTTTTTATTGAGGATTTTATTTACTTACTTAGAGAGAGAGGGAAGGAGCATGTGCACATGTACACACATGTTAGCAGGGGCAGTGGCAGGCAGAAGGAGAGGGAGAAGTAGACTCCCAGCTGAGCAGGGATTCCCATGAGGGTCTGAATTCCAGAACCCAGGGATCATGACCTGAGCTGAAGGCAGACAACCTAGAGAGCCTCCCAGGCACCCCTGGATTTTTTTTTTTCTTTTTTAGTGTAGTTGACACACGTTACATTAGTTTCAGGTATACAACACAGTGATTTGACAAGTCAATAATTTATACATTATGCCAATGCTCTCCACAAGTGTAGCTATCATCTGTCAATGGACAACACTATTACAATATGGTTAACTATACTCCTTATGCTTGCCTTTTATTCCCATGACTTATTCATTCTATATCTGGAAGCCTGTATCTTCCACTCCCCTTCAGCCATTTTGGTAATAGATTCTTTTTATTTTATTTTATTTTATTTTATTTTATTTTATTATTATTTTTTTTAAGATTCTAAACTATGACAATGGAAGGTCAAAGAACAAAAAAGGGGATAAACTGGACTTCATCAAAATTAAAAACTTTTGTGTTTCAAAGGAAATATCAAGAAAGTGAAAAAGGTAACCCACAGAATAGGAAAAAATATTTGCAGATCTTATTTCTCATAAGGGACCAGAATAAACAACTCTTACAAATCAATAATAAAAGGATGAATAACCCAATTTTAAAAATGGGCAAAGGATCTGAATTTCTTGAAAGAAGATACACAAATGGCAAATAAGCAAATGAAAAGATGTTTATTATCATTAGCCATTAGGGAAACACATATCGAAACTACAAATTCACAACCCCTAAGATGATTATAATAAAAAAATCAGATAATAACAAGTGTTGGTGAAGATAGGGAGAAATTGCAATCCTGATAAAATCCTGGTAGAATGTAATGTGAGGCTACTCTGAAAAAAAGCCTGGAAATTCCTCAGAAAGTTAAATAGAGAGTTACCATTTGATCCAATAATTTTATTCCTAGGTATATACTTAAGATAAATGAAAACCTACATCTACATAAAAACTTGTACATGAACGTTCGTAGGCAAAGATGGGAACAATCCCAATGTCCATCCAGTGCTGAATGGATAAACAAAATGTGGTAGGAACGTCCATACAAAGGAATATTATTTGGCAAAGGAATGAAGTACCGATTATGCTATAACATAGATGCACCTTAAAAGCATTATGCTAAGTGAAGAAGCCGTCACCAAAGACCGTATGTTATATTATTTCATTAATATGTAATGTATAAAAGAGGTAAATCTATGAAGACAGAGCAAATTGGTGGTTATCTAGGGCTGTGGTGGATGAGGGATTAGAGGGCGGAAGGGGTGTGACTGCTAAGGGGTTTCTTTTTCTAAAAAGATTTTATTTATTTGAGAGAGAGAGAGAGAGAGAGAGCGCGCGCACAAGCAGGGGGAGCAGCAGAGGGAGAGGGAGAAGCAGATTCCCCGCTGAGCAGGGAGCCCGATGTGGGGCTTGATCCCAGGATCCTGGGATCAGGATCTGAGTCAAAGGCAGATGCTTAACCAACTGAGTCACCCAGGCACCCCTGCTAAGGGGTTTCTTTATGAGGTAATAAAAATGTTTTAGACTTGACCATGGCGAGGACCTAAAAATTACTGAATGTACAATTTAAATGGGCAAATTATATTCCAATAAAACTGTTTAAAAAAAGTAGTCCACTTTTTGCTTGCCTGCATTTTCTGATTTTTCTTTAATGAGCAAAGATGTAGCAGATACAATAAAAAGCACATTTAGGTTATTTTGATAAGATGGATCTTTAGTTCTTAATCTTTATTTGAGGTATGGATTTGAGGATCAGACAAAAGTTATAGACATTGTGACCTAAGAATTCCCATATATCATCCTCACAAGAAAATGTGGGGGCGGGGGTCTCACATAACCCTGAAGCCCCCATGGTCCCCTTAGAGACCTATGGACTCCAGTTTAGATGAATGTTGTTTACTTACAAAAGGAGACTTAAAAGCCAAACTGGCAGCAATGGTGAGGGCAGGATCCAGACAGCGGAAGATAGACCCAAACAGCATCAGTTTGCCGATTCTCACATCCACGGGCAGAGAGGCCAAGTGATACCCTAGGGGGGTCAGCTTTTCATCTGGAGTTAATGCTCCTAAGTCTCGTAATCGTATTTTTGAGGCGCGGAGAGAGTCAGTGTGCGGCGGCTCAATGAGCCGAGAAAACACAGACTGGAGATTGTGAGTGCTAAACATCTCTAAAATTTTAATTCTACAAAAAGAAAACAAAATAATAATTTGGCCATTTTATTTCTGGAGAGATGACACAGAGAAGTAAGCTTCTTTCTTGAAAGAAAATAGTTGATAATTTCCCAGACATATGCTTTCATAAGCCAGACAATGCTAGTTTAAATACATCTTTTTTTTCTTTTTCTTTTTTTTGGTGGGGGGAGGCGGGCAGAGAGAGAGGGAGAGAGTGAATCCTAAGCAGACTCTGAGCTGAGTGCAGAGCCCGATGGAGGGTTTGATCTCCTCACCCCAAGATCTTGACTCTGAGCTGAAATCAAGAGTTGGACGCCCAACTGACTGAGCCACTCAGGTGTCCCTGAGGTGTTTTTAAACTATATGTGCTATGTAATTACATTTTCCCCTCTCTCATCTTCCCTCATGGATCATTCAACTTCCAAAGCTTTCTTAAATCCCCTAGTTCCTCTCATTTGCACTGTTACTACCTTAGATCAAGGCATCTGCTTGCCCAACTTCTTAAGACCTGACTGTGGACACTTAAAAGCAGGGCCTAGGTCTTGTATCCTATGTATCTCTAGTGCTTAGCTCAACCCTGGCAAATGGAAGGCTTTCAAAACATACCCGCTGGATAAAAAGAGAGCTGTAACATCTTTGTACAAGGAACTTTTTTTGCTTTGGGCTATTATTTTATGAGCATACTCCCTCCAAGTAGTGAATGGGTCATAGGGCATGGATAGTGTGAGTTCTAACATCACACGACCTGCATTTTCAGAAAGGCTGAACCAAAGGTTCCCTGGCATCAATAACACTGAGTTCCATCATTCGTTCATTAAACCCTATTTTATGATATTTGTTCTTGTTTGTCAGATAAATAATGGTGTTTTTCAAGTTGTTTCTGTTTAGCTGGCTCTGATAATGAGGCTGTAGATTTTCTACCTTTGATGATTTAATATTGGTGTTGCTCCTAGCAGAAATTTGAGAAGTCAGATTACTTTCCTGAGTTACAAATGTACTCTTAAGCTCTATTTTAGGGCCATTTTTTTGCAATGTAAGAGATCTTCCTGTGCAGACCGTGAAAACGAATGGTAAAGGCAACACTGAAGAGCTCTTTGCAAATGAATGAGTTCATCCATGTTCACTCTTAGCAAAATGTCTTCTACTAAGAAAAAGAAAACACAGAACTTAGGGTGAGAAACATGAAGACCTTCCAGAAGCCAGAACACAAAGATCAAGATGTACCTCAGACACAGCTGTTCTAATGGTACTCTTTGTATTTCTGGTAGCTGCTGCTTTAAAAGCTGGTGATTGAAGTGATGACTGGTGAATAAGTGGAAACAGACCCCAGAGGCAACACGGCCCGCTCGACCTTTTCTTTGAAGAGCATTGGCTTGAGAGACAAAAGTATCCTCTAGGCTCTCCATCCCTTTGCTGGCATCATATCTACAGAGAAAAAGAAAATGTAAAACGGAGTTATTTTTTAAAAACATGGCTAAGACCCTACTTTGCATGGAGAGAATAGAAGAAATACCCTGCTTCCACAGAAGAACCCAGTGTCCTCTGTGTTCTAGATAGTTCAGTCCCTGGTAGGAGCACACAGTGCTGATTTATGTGGTGTCAGATGTTGGTGGACTACATACAGTTCCTTTATGCAACCTTTCTTTTTATTTTTTTGTATTTATTTTGACAAATAAAAATTGTATATATTTAGGCTATACAATGTGATGTTTTGATATATGTGTACACCATGAATGGTTACCATAATCAAACTAATCAACACATCCATCACCACCTATATCACCTCTTTTTCATTCAAGCACATGTAAAGCATATGAAAGAAAGGAAAAATAATTACTTTCAAGGTAAAAACCTTCAACTTTGCATCTCTATTTGACTTTAAGACTATGGTCCTGGTATAGAATCACTCATATATACTCACATAGTTTTCATAAAACATTTTTTCAAATGGCAATCCATGCAGCTCAGTAGCATTAATAATTAAGATGTCACTCTAACTAAGCCATCTTTAGCCCTTCTCTTACATCGCCAAAAGAGAATACCTCTTTTCTTTCATTTTCCCAGAATCAATGACATAGACAACATCATCGATGGTTATGGATGTCTCAGCAATGTTGGTGGAAATTATAATCTTAGTAACACCCACAGGGGGTTTTACAAACACAGCCTGCTGCTCTTCACTGGATAAAGATGAATGAAGTGGGTGAACCACACATCTGAAAGGAAATAAAAAGCACATTTACTGTTCTAGCACAAAAGGCTGAAATTGGATTAATGATGGGTGAATTTCTATTAAAATTAACAACAGGACTCCAAGCATCAGCAGCCTCTCTATAACCTGCCCTCAGGGTCCAGCTCTTCCAAATGGGAAGGTTCCTTCTGAGCCTTACAAAACATTTACTCAGTTCTATGAATTAAAAATCTTGCACTAACTGGGGAAAAACTGGAGTGTAACTTAGTAGTAAATAATCAAGAGGACTAGATAGTTGATATTCTATAAAGTAACAAGCCTAGAGCACATTAACCAGTAGAGAATTATTTTTCCTCTATCTTTAAATCCAGAGAACAAGAGGCAGAGACAGTCATGTATGCTAAGAAACTTAATTCTTGTATTTCTAGGGAGTGTTCATTTCTTCAGTATTTAATATGAAAACTTAGATTGAAAGTTTGATATGAAAACACATGTCTTGCTACTGGAAAAGAAACTGTTACAAATAACTTTCTCAAATGGCAGCATTTCTTTGTTGTTACTTACACTGGCTTCTTCCATCCCCTGTACATGGCAACTGAAATTATATGTAATTTTGCTGAGTCACTACGCTAAGTAAAGAGAAATATTTTTATTTAATGGAATGGGAATGACTGATTCCCTGGAACAAATAGGTTTGTCTGCTTCCAGCTGGCATAACCAAACGTATTCTTGAGGAGTGACACCAGGGTCTAAAGAGGGTGATGGCTGTCAGACTGTTCTGGTTATTTATCTTTGCATATAACTGCAACAGACGATTAAGGATAGGGAAAGCAATTAACTTACCGATGACTGCGTCTGTTGTTGAAAAGAGAATTAGATTGTAGCTGTTCATATAGCATTTTGATTTCTGCTAGTCCCGGTAAAAATACGAGTATAGCACCTGGGTACATAAAAAGAATCAATGTGATCGATGCAAAAAAAAGAAAAACTAATATGGACTACAGAGCTATTTTAAATTTTAAAAATGTAATAAACTGAGATTTTTTTCACTGTCAGTTTCTGTTGTAAAGTCCCCAAGGATTTAATGGATAACAGTGTTTTTCATACATTTTCTGACTTAGCTCCAAAATGAATGGGGCATAATTATCTTTCTACAAGAGGAAAAACTTAAGTGTAGAAAAATATAATACCTTAAGTTATACAACAATCATTAGCCAAACTCTTTAAACATATTTCTTCAGTGCACTGAATAATTGTGGAATATTTCAGTGCCAAGAGTGGGCACTCAACAAGAGTCACCTTCTTTTGTGCTTTATTCAGAGAGGAGATTGATGCCCCTCCTTTAATCCCACAAATATTTATTGGGTGCCTATGTCAGCCCTGTGCTAGATACAACGGCATATAAACCAAAGATCTGCCCACAAGGAACTCAGGACCTATTCTTTATCACCGTTATTCTCCCCACTAAGTAAATAGGGAAACTAATGCTTTTATACTATGAAGTGTTGAAACCAATCCTCAAAGATACCTTTTGCACCCTTCAGAGTTCCATTTTTGTAATAATTTAGTTTCCTTATTTACTTAGTGGGGATTTTTTTTTAAAGACTTTATGTATTTATTTGAGACAGAGAAAGAAAGAATGAACAGGAGGGACAGAGGGAGAGGGAGAGAGAATTTCAAGCAGACTCCATGCTGAGCACAGAGCCTGATGTGGAACTGTACATCACAACCCTTGCATCACGACCTGAGCCAAAACCAAGAGTCAGTTGCTTAACTGACTGTGCCACCGAGACACCCATAAATAAATTGAACTTAAAAAGAGTGGTAAAATAATCTATATGGATGGGGAAATTTTTTTGGTCTATATTTCTATGTGCCTCCTGATCTGTTCTGCCCTCACAGCTTGGTGACCTGTATTTGAGATAACTTTTTTTAATAAAGTAAGCTCTACATCCAATATGGAGCTTGAACTCACAACCCCAATGTCAAAAGTCACATGCTCTGCCAACTGAACCAGCCAGGCGTCCCTGTATCAGGGTTATCATTAACATCCACAAACATATCAGAGTCCCCAGAGTCCCCTCACTACAGTTACTCTGCTGTGAATTCAGGTAACTTTCTAACAGTTCTTTTTGTCTGCTATGCCTGATGTTTTTCAACAATCATCTTTTCCTTTGGGATGAACAAGACATTCACCCCAGTGATAAGGCATTAGCCAACACTAACTATTTGCCAAAAGATAACAAATAAGGCACTTTAATTCTTTCATGTGGCTCATGATGGTAACAAATAAGGCACTTCAATCCTTTCATGTGGTAATAATTACCATAATAATTACTAAATTATTAAATTTATTATTAAAGTCTAAGCAGAGGAGGGAAGCCATTCCCACTTTCTAAAGCACTGTGTAGTGAGCACATGACGTAACTGTTTGATCAACTTATGGTCACCCAACAATGGCTTGCATCTATTCATGCACATGACCAATTTTTACTCTGTACCTAAATATTCCAGATATAATCCCAGAGTCTGAATAACACAGTCGTGTATGATAAATCCTTATTCTTAAGGAGTTTACATTCTATTGAAGGAAACTGTCAGCAAACAGACCTATAATTATGGATATAATGAAGTGCTAGAATGAAAATGAAGATCATTTTTGGATATCATAATAGCTTAAGGAGTAGGGGGGGTGGGAAAACAAGGTGGTCAGAGAAGACTTCTCTGAAGAGAAGATATCTGACAGAAACCTGAATGATGGGAAGGATTCAGTTATGAGATTTGGGAGATAAGGGGCTGCAAATGAGGTTAAGAAGGCCACTGGGATAGGAAGTCACTGAGTAAGGGGAAAGTAGTGATTGCTCTGGGTCATTCTAGTAGCAGTAGCAACAGTGATCATAGCAATAATGACGATATATGTTATGATTATAATGTTACCATTATTAGAGATGGTATTTACTGGGCATTAACTATATGTCTGGTACTGTGCTAAGTGCTTTACATATGGTCTCTTTTTTTTCTTTTTTTTTAAAGATTTTATTATTAAGCAATCTCTATGCCCAACATGGGGCTTGAACTCACAACCCAGAGATCGAGAGTCACATGCTCTGCTGACTGAGCCAGCCAGGCACCCTCTACATATGGTTTCTCTTAATCTTAAAAATAGCTGAATGTCAGAGGAATTATGACTGTCTTCATTTCACAAACAAGGAAACTGAGGCAGAGCAAGGATAAAGACTTTATCCAAGGCTACACAGTTCCCAAATAGCAGAGCTGGAAGTTTATCAGACTCCAAAGCCTGTTCTCTTAACCCCCCTGCCCTGTGACCTCCATATGCAGAGTCTTCATGGGATTCAAACACTTATTACCAGATTCTCATTTAGCCTGGGACTGAGGGTTTAATATATGGAGTACCCAGATCTTCTTTTTAGCTTTCCTCCTTTTGGACTTTGTATTGTTAACATCTTTTTGCTCAGTGGGAACAAGAGAATAGCAAGCAAAAAGGAGTCGGTGAACCTCAAAAAGTAAAAGGTAAAATTTCCTCCTGAAAAGCCTCATAAGCAACTTTACACACAACTAGGGGTGAAAAAGTGAGGGTGGGAGCAAGGGATCCAGGAAGGGAGGTCGGCCCCACAGTACCCACTGTCTCAGTAAGCGAGCTGCCTTCTTTTTTGCCATGTTACACACAAATGAAGACAACAAGTGGTTACCTGGAGGGTAGGAGTGCTTTCCATCTACAATCCACTCTAACAAGGCCTCTATTAATTCGAGATTAACCTTTTCAAAATCCATGATGGACATTGTTTTGATGACTGATTTGCTAACTCCTGAAAGAAAGGTAAACATCAGAAGGATAATTATCCTTATTAAAGCAATGATGCCTGTGAACTAGGTGAGTCTCTTCATTTAATAACACAGATGTTCACATTTACTCACCGAAATGAATTGTTTTCTTTCAGTCTCTCAGAAAATACGTTCTTACTAGGAGCACTTTTTGCCTGAACAATGACTTAAAGAATAGGCACCTGACCCTGCTGAAAAGGACCAGATTGGCCACTTTTTCCTTTCTTCCTTCCCCTCTTTTATCTATCACTCATTTATTGACAATTTAAATCTTAGAAACAAAATTCAAGTCAAATACAGTTTAGAAACCCTTTCCAGATTCATCAAGTCATGAGTCAGATCAGATAGAAGTCCAGGTAACAGTGATTCAAGGAATAAAAGGACAAAGACCACAGCTTTCACCAACATCCTCACAACAGTGACTCTTCACCTTTAAGTTCCTTTGAGAAAATGGCAAAAGTTCTGGATCTTCCCTGAAAAATACATATGATTTTAATGGCTTCACCATGAACCCTTGAAATCTAGTCATAGACTTTTAGGTAAGGGTCTCCAGTCTCCTCCTAATTTATCTAGGACTAGTGAAAGACAGAGTTCTTTGGGTTGTACTTTAAGCCTGAGCTCTTTTAAAAATAAATAGCTTATTCCTGGGGAGACTAACTCTCCAAAGACCACTGGCCTTTCTTTTTGGGTCTTCTTAATAGCCTATCACCCTAAATATAGTCTAACTGGAACAAAATAGTTGCAGGTGATATTAAGGAAGGGAAGCTTCCTATATTATGCTGAAAAGTTTGAAGAGTGGCAAAAGCAGTTTCTAAACAATGTTGTTCTGGCAGTATGAATCTGATGTTGGTCAAACATGAAAGAAAGGAAGATACAAGCTACATAAATATGGATGTGGCTAGGTGTGGAAGGCAGAGAAGGAATAATTTTTATATGTCAAGATTCCAAAAAGCAAACTTTTCAAAAAGGAGAAAGAATTAGCTAACAGAAAAAAAGAGAAGTGAAAATAATTTTTAAAAAATTTTAGTTTGAGGGATCCCTGGGTGGCGCGGCGGTTTGGCGCCTGCCTTTGGCTCAGGGCGCGATCCTGGAGACCCGGGATCGAATCCCATATCGGGTTCCCGGTGCATGGAGCCTGCTTCTCCCTCTGCCTGTGTCTCTGCCTCTCTCTCTCTCTGTCACTATCATAAATAAATAAAAAAAAATTAAAAAAAAAATTTTAGTTTGACAGTTTTTGCTAAACAATCATACACTTAAAAGGACTGATTATGATTATTTAACTAGAAAAGTTTTAAAAATTGAGCTCAGAAACATGTAATTTTCTGAAAAGTCAGGGAGCCTTGACATCAACTAGACCTGGTCTTTTGTTATACGGAAAGGGAGAAGCTAAGCGGTCAGCCCACTATCACGCAGAGCCAGGTTTCTTGACCCCAAATCTTCCATCCTCTTCCTTCAGAAAGGAGTTCTCAGAAGTGCTTTTTGAACTTGGTAAACTGTGTACTTGAAATTAGAAAGGTCTGGCTTAATTCAGTCATAATTTTTATTTATTTACTTTTAAAAGATTTTATTTATTTATTTTAGAGAGAGAGAGAGCGTGAATGGGAGGAGGGGCAGAGGGAGAAAGAATCTCAAGCAGACTCCACGCTGAGCATGGAGTCCTTTGTGAACCTCTAGCTCACGACCCTGAGATCATTACCTGAGCTGAAATCAAAAGCTGGATGCTTAACCCACTGAGCCACCTAGTCATCCCATCCAGTCATAATTGTTAAAGAAAATTCTGAAATTTCAAAGGAGAAATCAAGGGGGTTTTCCTGTAACAGAATTTAATAGAATAAACAAATGGGAATTATCAGCTGGTATGACGTATGGAAAGAACACAAACTTTTTGACTCAGACATATTCGGATTAGAATTACAAATGTGCACTGATTAGCTGGGCCCTGTGCTGGGAGTTTGTATTATCTCATTTAATTCCCTAAACAACTCCATTTTATGGTTAGGGAAACTGAGGTACAGAGAGGAAAGAAGGATCAACATTGTTTCTGTGGTTTTCTTTTCTTTTTTTTTTTAAGATTTTATTTATGTATTCATGAGAGACACAGAGAGAGTGGCCAAGACATAGGCAGAGAGAGAAGCAGGCTCCATTCCATGCAGGGAACCTGACATGGAACTTGATCCCGGGTCTCCAGGACCACACACTGGGCTGAAGACAGTGCTAAACTGCTGAGCCACCTGGGCTGCCCTGGCCCAAACTCTTAAAAGAAAAATATAGGCTGGGGAGTTTTTTCAGATCAAAAGAAACTAAAAACACGTAACAATGAATGCAATATGTAATTGTGGATTGGATTCTGAACCAGAAAAAAATAGAAGTAAAGAATATTTTTTTAGATAATTGGCAAAGTTAGAATATTGACTATGGATTAAATAATAGTATTATATTAGTTAAAAATCTTCATTTTGATTATATCCTGTACTTATGCTTTTAAGAAATATAATTAAAGGGGCAGCCCGGGTGGCTCAGTGGTTTAGTGCCACCTTCAGTCCAGGTCCTGATCCTGGAGACCAGGGATCGAGTCCCATGTCAGGCTCCCTGCATGGAGCCTGCTTCTCCCTCTGCCTGTGTCTCTGCCTCTCTCTCTCTCTGTGTGTGTCTCTCATGAATAAATAAATAAAATCTTAAAAAAAAAAAAAGAAAAGAAATATTAAAATATTAGGAATTAAGGGACATCATATCTGCAACTTATTCAAAAGGTTCAGGAAAGAAATATATACATGCACACAGAGCAAATGATAAAGCAAATGAAACAAAATATTAATAATTGGTGAACTGGGCGTAAAGGATATAGGAGAGTTCATTGTATAGTCCTGCCCACTTTAATTTTGAATTTACAATTGTATCAAAATAAAAAGTAATAAAATACTCAAGAATATATTTATATTTCACTATCCCATTTTCCTATAATACATCTTCTATAATCACAAAAAAAGCCTACTGGTAACTATAGTAACAATTATACCTAAAACGTGTTGGAATTGCTACTTTTCTAAGTTTAAAGTTGTTCTGATGAATTAAGACAATATATATGAAACAAGAGCCACGTTTTTCTTCCTCTGGATCACCTGGGGGTGGGGGGAACTGGTTGCCTTTCAGTATAACTGTAATATTCCCCTAGGGAACGCATTACCTTTATAGCGGGCCAGGAGCTGCTTAAAATCTAACTGTTGATCTGGCACTGCATCTTTGACAGAGTCCTGGTGCTGGAGGTGAAGAGAGAGCCTCAGGTCTTCTTCTACTTCTTCAAATGCGGTTCTGCTGCGCCTTGCTTTTAGCTTCTCCTTTGTCATCTGCTTCATGGAGCGCATATATGGGCTTCCGTCTTGTAACACATACCTGAGGAAGGAAGACAAAGGAATGGGTCTGTGTGTACCTGAGTCTGATGGTGAGAAATGAAAATTTTCACCTATTTATATGCTCATTCACCAGAATGCTACTCTGTTTCTGCCCAATTCATGTGCTACTCTTCCACCAGTCTGCTAGCTGTGCCCTATTTCTGATAGGGAACACACTGGAATGCTTTTGGTTCTGTTTCAAGATAATTCTGGAGGCAGTGAGATTGAGGCAGTGAGTCTGAAAGTGAGAGAATAAAAAAAAAAAGTGAGAGAATAAAGACAGGTAAACTAGTTGAAAGATTAATTTCCCCAGAGATTCACGTTCAATAGAAATGGGATGGGGCCCAGAGAATAACAATTTTAATAAGCTCCCTGCGTATGCTTATTGCACACCAAAGTTTGAGAGCCACTGTTTCTGGGTTTTTAGCTTGAGAATACTGTATGATTAAATCAATAGAGAATTAGGAGTGGGGCTTATTAGAAAGGGAAGGAGCAGGGAGGAGAAAAATTCTGAATTGAATTCAGGTGCCAGATATCAAGGAGCTCAGAGGTCAGGAACACGGATAATGATCTGGGAATTCTTGGCACAGAGGTAACATTTGAAATCACATGAATCTAACAGAGGTATGAAAAAGTTTAACAGTGAGAAGAAGTAGTGCAAGGATAAAACCATGGGGAATCTTCAAGGTCAAAGAATGGGAAAAGAAATCAGGGCTTTCAAAGGAGAGAAATATATTTGTATCCAATGGAAATGACCTTCTCTATCCAGTACTTAAATTACAGACATCTTAACACTATACTGCAAGCTCCCTGAGACTTGTAGAATGCTAATAGCTAACATTTATAAAGCATTTGCTATGCACCAGGCACAGTTCTAGACACTGGCAGCTATTACCTCCAAGAATTAATAAATAAATCCTCATAACAACCCTGTGAAGCAGCTATTAGTAGTATGATCACTCTACCTATGATGAAACTGAGTCACAGAGAGATTAAACTACTTATCAATGTTACAGTTAGTAAGTAGAAGGATTTTTAAAAATCATTTATTTATTTTACATAATCTCTACATCCAACATGCTTGAAATCACAACCCTAAGATCAAGAGTTGCATGTTCCTCCAACTAAGCCAGCTAGGTGCCCCTAGTAAGTATAGGGATTTAAATACTGGCAGTCTATCTGCAGAATTGGTCTTTTTTTTTTTCTTATTAAATTGTCCATGTATTTTGTCCTTCATCATTTTTTAAATAGATTCTGTTCTTCAGAGCAGTTTTAGGATCACAGCAATATTGAGCAGAAGGTATAGAGATTTCTCAATACCCCCTGTTCCCCACATATGCATAGCCTCCCTCATTATCAATATCCCCCACCAGAGTGGTGTAATTGTTATAACTGATGAACCTACAAGGTACATCATGATCACCCAAAGCCTATAGTTTACATTAGGGTTCCAGTCAGTACTAACAATATACAATATTGTCTGTGAATTGCAAATATTGTATAATATTTGCTGAAAAGGGAAAATAAAATACTCAAACAGAGAATTAGAAGAAAAACTAACACATCTATTAAAATGCTGGCTCAGTGAAGTAAAATAATAATTGTTTTCAAAGTCTTTCACCAAACCTTCGTTAATGTCTTCCTTACCTTGTCACAGCAATTGCATCTTCCAGAAAAAATTGATCAACAGGAAATGTACGACCTAGAAGAACAAAAAAATAAACGAGAAAAGCCTCAGTTTCAACTATCTTGAAATAAATAGTTTGTATATGTAAAAATAACTTGTATGTGTAAAATTCTCTTAAAACAAAGCTTGGCACAATAAGGGGCTGTTTGTTCTGTGGTCTTAAAAATATCAAAAAAGAAAGAAAGAAAGCTTTTGATGATAAAACTAATTAGAAAGGATAGATTCCAGCTCATAAAAAACTCCAGGAGTGCATAGGTGAAGATATGCTCATTTGGTAATAAGACTTTTTTTAACCTCTTTTTTTAAAACCAGTTACACACTTTTCCCACCCTCCCCCTTTCCTCCCTCTAACCAACAACTAGAAGAAATAATATCATTATCCTCAAAATTATCCCCAAATTTGGGACACCTGGGTGGCTCAGCAGTTGAGTGCCTGCCTTCGGCCCAGGGCATGATCTTGGAGTTCTGGGATTGGGTCCCACATCAGGGTCCCTGCATGTAGCCTGCTTCTTCTTCTTCTTCTTCTTCTTCTTCTTCTTCTTCTTCTTCTTCTTCTTTTTTGTAGCCTGCTTCTCTATCTGCCTATGTCTCTGCCTCTCTGAACAAATAAATAAAATCTTAAAAAAAAAAAAATGGGACGCCTGGGTGACTCAGCAGTTGAGAATCTGCCTTCAGTTCAGGGCATAATCCCGGGATCTGGGATCGAGTCCCGCATCGAGCTCCTTGCAGGGAGCTCCTGCTTCTCCCTCTGCCTATGTCTCTCTACCTGTCTCTTTCTGTGTCTTACATGAATAAATAAATTTTAAAAATCTTAAAAAAAATTATCCCCAAATTCTTCCTTTGGCAATCAACTGCAAAAGGTTAAAGCAAAGCCCATAGTGATAAATCAATCCCACAATGAGACTGAAACACCAAAAGACACAGACTATTCAATTTTACTTTCTCTCAGAGTAGACCAACCTCCAGAAAGTTAGCAGATTCTAGCAATGAATCAACATGCTATACAGATACAACTTCCCTCTTTATGACATTTTACCATTATTAACTTACACTTTGATGTTAAACACAATGGAATCCTAGAAATCCTATTAGTCTAGACTTTTTAAAAAAGCACATATAAGGCAGCCCCGGTGGCACAGCGGTTTAGTGCCACCTGCAGCTCGGAGTGTGATGCTGGGGGCCCGGGATGGAGTCCCGCGTCGGGCTCCTTGCATGGAGCCTGCTTCTCCCTCTGCCTGTGTCTCTGCCTCTCTCTCTCTCTGTCTCTCATGAATAAATAAATAAAATCTTAAAAAAAAAAAAATAAAAAGCACATATAAAACTGAAATCTCTTAGCAAATGGATATGTTACTTCTTTGTTAATTTTGTTATTTGGTCATAATTTTGTTATAAGTGAATCACTCTTCTAAAAAATAAGTATAAATACCTGTTATTTTATATCTCAAATGAACTTCAAAAATAATTACACTTGCTTATTAGAACAGTGCATATTTAAGGATGCATTTTAATCACCTGGTATAGTAATAACTGGGCAGGAACTGAAATATTCTGAAAAGAGTTCAGCATTTAAAGTTGCGCTCATTAGAATAACTTGAAGATTTGGTCTCTGCAACACAATGTCCTTCAAAACCAGTAGCAAGAAGTCACTAAAGGAAATAAAAGAAACACCTAAAGATCAAACAAATTCAATACATAAAAATGAATTAAAATTCATTCAAAAATGAATTTTGGTGAATTTTAAGCATGGAATGTGTAAGATCTATGTGAAAAAAACTACAAATCTCACAGAAAGATGTGTCATGATCCTAGATGTGAACTTAAAATTATAAAGATACCCCCTGCAATAAACTAAAATCCGTGTAGTACCAATCAAAATACCAATAGGATCTATCATTGCCTTTGATAATTCTACTTCTTGATATCTACATGTACATAATGAAGAATATACAAAGATTTTCATGATTGCATTGTTTATAATAGTATAACAATGGAAACTACTTAAATATCCATCAACCAAGAAGTCATTAACTACAGTAAAATCACCCATTCTGTGGAATAACAGGCAGATAAAAGGAATAAGGTAGAGCTTTGATACTGATATGAAAACATCTCTAAGACATAGTGAAAAAAACCCAAGTTGTAGAATAATATGCACCATAGAAAAGCAATATCCTTGCCTCAGCATCCCCTTTGTACTCTATTCTCAATAGAACAGACCAACAATTCTATTCAATGTAAATCTTACTGTGCCACTCTTCTCACAATCCTCTGATGACTTATTAAAGTCCTCACTAACAAGTTAGGTCCTACATGACATGATCTGCATCACCACCGCTCATCTCCTGTTGCTCTCCCCTTATTCACTCACTCTACCCACACTGTACTCCTTGCTGTCCTTAAGGAGTACCTCATGTACTTTGCACATGTTATTAATCTGCCTGGAATGGGCTTCTCCTGGACATTCACAGGTAGCTCCCTCACTTCCTTCAAGTCTTTACTCAAAGATACATTTTCAGCCAGGCCTTCTCTTCTCTGGCTACCCTGTTTAAAAATTCAAATGCTCCCCTTCTCTGCATTTCATATCACCCTTAGCAGTTACCCTTTCTTAGCAGTTAACATATTCTACTTATTTATCTTTCTTATTGTTGAGCTCATCCATTAGAATATAAGCTTTATTAGGACAAGGATTTTGGTCTACTTTGTTCACTAATAAAAGTAATCTAGCACAATGTCTGGAGAATAGTAAGTGCCCAATAAATATTCTTTGACTTACTAATTGAGCATATCATTTGTGTAAGACAAAAAAGGCCAGAAAATAAAAGTACCTATTTCTAACAAAGTAAACATACATGTCAATGTATAGAAGGACATATCATCAGTCTGATGCCCATAGTTATCTCTGGGGAGAGAATGGTGAGGACTTCCATTTTATCTGTACTGCCTGAAGAAAAAGAAAAATTAAAAAATATGTATAGTAGGCCCCAAGCCCAATGTGGGGCTCGAACTTTCAACCTCAAGACCAAGAGTCTCATGTTCTATCAACTGAGCCAGCAGGTGCCCCCTGTATTGCTTTTTCAATGACAGTATATTATTGTACTATTTAGTTCTCTTTAATTTCATGAGCTAATGTAATTGCATTAATGATTTTTTTTCTTTTTTAGGGAAAAGGAAATAATGTGTCAATAGGAAAAGCTTAAATAATTTATAGTATATCCATGCTTTAAAATCTCCTTATGCAATTATTAACTTCAAAGATAGCTCATGCTATTATGTTAACTATTACATCAAAAGGAGTACAGAAAACTCCAATAGTGTTTGTAGAGACACATTATCTCTCTCTATCACATCTCTCCCCTAACTCCTAATACATTCCCAGAAGAAAACAGATCAAAACTGTAACAGGAAACTATTATATAGGGTACAGAAACTATTCTTGACATTTCTTTGATACTTTCTAAATATTTAGAAAAATCAAACTTGGTTACCTCTATGACCAGGAAATTCATTTAAAATTTTAAACTAACACAACTGTAACTTTTGTATATTCAACCTTCAATTTTGTCTATATTTTTACCGATCTTAGTTCCTAGATTTTACTCTCATTTTTTCTCCTTTTCTATCTGAGCTAGCAAGTATTCCCTTGCTTTTTCTTTTTCTTTTAATCTGTATACTGCTTTCCCATAGATTGGTATGTCTGGATCTCCCTTCTACAGTAACTTATCTTTATTCAGATGTTAAAATATTTTGAATTTTTAACTGTTGATATTCCACATTAAGTTTTATGAAATCTTTTACTTTTGAGAACATGATTACCGCTAGAAACCAGATCCAGAACTATGCTTCAGTTTTCAGTTCTCTGGGTATGTGGAAATATAAATATTATGAAATCCAAAGCCATTCTTTATACTTAAAATTATACTGGATATAATTTCCCCTAAAGTTTTAAATGTATTTTCATAATATAATCATTTAAATATTATTAATCTGGTTGAATGTTATATTTGATTTCCTCCTCCAACTTATTTAATGAAAAAATTTTCTTCTTTCAAATGTTCACTTGAACATTTACATGCAAAATGAAATGACTTACCATTTATTTTTTCCCTCCTGTTTTCTGGAGTCTCTACAAAAAGATTATTTGCCCCTTAAAGATTCCCAGTGTTTTCTGTATTCCCAGAGTGTAAATGACTCTATAGAGTCATTTAAAATTTACTATTGTTGGGACCCATGGGTGGCTCAGTGCTTGAGCATCTGCCTTTGGCTCAGGTTGTGAACCTGGGGTCCTGGGATCAAGTCCTGCATCAGGCTTCCTGAGGGGAGCCTGCTTCTCCCTCTGCCTATGTCTCTGCCTCCCACTTTATTTTGATCTATTCTTTTTTTTTTTTTTAAGATTTTATTTATTTATTCATGAGAGACACACACAGAGAGAGAGAGGCAGAGACATAGACAGAGGGAGAAGCAGGCTCCATGCAGGAAGCCCAATGTGGGACTTGATCCCGGGACTGCGGGATCAGGCCCTGAGCCAAAGGCAGACGCTCAACCACTGAGCCACCCAGGCGTCCCTATTTTGATGTATTCTTTAAGTCTGCTTTTCTTTAGTGTCTAATTACTTCATATTTCTTGTTTACTAGCATATCAATGTATTTATTTCTTTGAACAAATAGTCTTCTAGCCATGTCTTCTCTATTCAGTTTGTAAAAATTTTTTATCAGCAATAGTTGGGAACTCTTCATGTTTCTTTTTTAAATTTTGCTATTAGCTATTTTCTGCTTCTCTGTCAGTCTGACAACTTTACTTAGACTTTGCTTCTTTTCTAGATAGGATATAATAGGATAATAGGATAGTCTTTTTGGGGAAGTCTCAAAATTTTATGGTCTTTTTTCTCCCCTACAATTTTTTTTGTTGTTATCGAACATGATCCACATGACAAACTATGGTTGATATCATCTATTAGCCCTTCCTTTTAAAATATTGAGGATTTTGAGTTTATGTCCCAACCCCTTAATGACTTCTAATTCCATTAAAATAAAATCTAAGGGGTGCTTGGGTGGCTCAGTCAGTTAAGCATCTGCCTTTGGCTCAGGTCATGATCCTGGGGTCCTGTGATGGGGCCCTGCTTCGGGTCTGCTTCTCCCTCTGCAGTACTGCCCCCCTCATGCTCTTGTACTTTCAACTCTCTCAAAAGAATAAATAAAAAAAATTTTTTTTAAAGATTTTATTTATTTATTCATGAGACACAGAGAGAGAGAGAGAGAGAGAGAGAGAGGCAGAGACACAGGTAGAGGGAGAAGCAGGTTCCATGCAAGGAGTCCAATGTGGGACTCAAACCCAGGAATCCGGGATCGTGCCCTGAGCCAGACAGGTGCTCAACTGCTGAGCCACTCAGGCTTCCCAAAATAAATAAAATCTTTAAAAAAAAAAAAAATCTAAATGCTTTATTGTCCATGGTATACGAGGTCCTGGAAGATCTGGCTCCTGCCTCTTCTACCCACTACTTTTCCCCTCATTTACTACAACCAGCTCTGCACAGGCCTTCCTCCAGCTTCTGGGCTCATGACACCCTTTCCCACCAGAGCCTGCAAATGCTAGCCTTGCCCCCAGCTGTCACATGGGATGCCTTCTCATACTTCCATTTTTAATTTAAACGTCATCTCTTGAGAGAGATCACCTCTGACCATCTCATGAATCTCTCCTCCCAAAAGAGAGCATCCTGTTTATTCCTTCATGGCACTTACTCCAATTTGTAACTCTTTATTTATTTGTTCATTATTTCTTTTTCCTTCCAGACCATGAGATAAAGGAGAATCACATATGCTCATTCACTCTAGTATCCCCAACAGTTAACAGTTCACTCTGCACTTAACCCAGTCTCAATAAATAAATGAATGAATGAATGTCAGGACTGAATGACAGACCAAATGAACTAAGAAGGAAGCACATATTGACCAATCTATCAACTACAGTGTATGTTACAACTGCTATTTCTACTAGGTACCAAGCCCAGCTCAGCACGAGGCCCAGGAGGGTGTAAAGTATCTCCTAGTAGAAGATGTCCCTGTAACAAGATAACTCTTCTAGTGAAGAACATGTGCCCTCCTAGCATTTCTAGTGTTCCAGACCCTGGATATCAGGGAAGCAGTTCCTCTTCTCTAACTTGGCCTTCTCTGTGGCCTTCCTCTTTTGCTCTATGAAAACTGAATTAGAAACAGAACAAAATTATTTCAGTGATGTCTTTGTTTTAAGTATGTGGCTGTTTGTTTGGAAGATCCTTGTTTTACCTTTCTTCTGTCCTCTCATGAACTTCATCAACAATGATATGGGTGACTCCTTGGAGAGATGTATCTCCTTCCAGCCTTCTCAGCAGCACGCCTGTGGTGCAGTACAACAGTCTGGTGGCTGAGGACTTACATGTAAAAGGGCACAGAAAGCATTCATGGAATTTTTGAAAAAAGGAAATACTTTCAAGGCCAATATGGCAAAGCCATTTTGAATGGATAGGGACAAAGAATCTTGAAAACCTCAGTAGTTCCATTTAATAGGAAACTGCACTGAATGCATAGTTTCTTATTGGCAACAACATTTAAAGCTTTTCTACTTCATATCAAAATTTTAAGTTTACAACTCATAAAAGCATTCAAAGTTATTATAAAACATAAAAGCAACAATGAGTGATGAACTCAATTCTGAATTTGTCCATTTCTTATTTGGTTGAATGGATTAAGTCCCAAGTTTAAGAGTAAAACAGCAATTACTAGATCATTTCTTCCAATAAAGAATAAAAGATCTTTATAGAAGAAATGAAATACATTCAAATAAGAGTTCTTATACCAAAATATTTCTTAAAGGTCTTAAGTTGTACTGAGGTACGTATCCCAACTTGCCCATGAGTCCCTAGGCCCCAAGAATTCCTGATAACAGAAACAAAATTTCTGTTATCAGGAAACCAGCAGAGTATACAAACCTTGACACTTTCCAGCCGGATCTGGTACCCCACAGTCAGACCCACTCTTTCTGTCCTTTCTTTAGCAACACGTTCAGCAACAGATATTGCTGAGATTCGTCGGGGCTGGGTACAGATGATGTTAGCCACCTTCTCAGGTGGTCCGCTCAGAGAATCATCCAGAATAAACTGAGGAATCTGTGTGGTTTTCCCACATCTGTATGTCAAAACAAATAAGTCCTAAAATGAGAGTTTTCAAGTGCTAGTTAAAAAAAAAAAAAAAAAAGCAATTATGTGCAATGAGGGAAGTGAGAAGTGAGAAAGCTAATTATAATAAAACTTGTTCAGCTTCATTTATCTTCTAAACCAACCTACTGCCTTGTTACCTACAGCCCAAAACTGCTAGGAACTTGCACTTGGATGAACAGAGCAATCATATATTAATTTAGTATCATTGTAAAATTGGGACAATTGAGTAAACAATAGATTAAGTTCTGTAAACACCTCTAGGAATATAAACTCTGTATTTGAATCCTAAAGAAGTAGGAGTATTGTCTTATGATTTTATGTATTATCTTACTGATTTGGCTACAAGTGGACTGAGGTTAAAAAATAAGAAGCCAGAAGATCTCAGATTAGTACTGTATCAGTGAGTCTGGGCACAAATGTAATTACTAGGTTGAATACCTACGAATATAGAATTAAATTAAGCCTATGACCTGTCCCTGTTAAATAAGTTTGGATAACATATGAAAAGTGTGAGACAGGAAAAGAAATATGCCTTAAGTTGTTCTTAAAAGAACAAATAAAAGCTCTAAGAAAGTCAGAATAAATTTAGAAGATGAAAGTTCCCAAGTTAAATATTCTGTAAGGGCATCTGTGTGGCTCAGTTGGTTAAGCAGCTAGCTCTTGATTTCAGCTCAGGTCATGATCTCAGGGTCCTGGGATTGAGCTCCCCATTGGGCTCTGTGCTCAATGGGAGGAGTCTGCTTGAGGATTCTCTCTCCCTCTCCCTCTGCCCCTTCCCCACCTTGCATGCATGCTCTAAAATAAATAAATCTTTTAAAATAAATAAATGTTCTGGATCTATCCTTTACATTTAAAAATAGGCCTGTTAAAAGCTTTCAGTTAGGGATGTCTGGATGGTGCATGTCCAACTCTATGCTCAGCATGGAGTCTGCTTAAGATTTTCCCTCCCTGTGCCCTTCCCCACTGTGCATTTGTGCTCTCTCTCTCTCTCTTTCTCAAATAAATCTTTAAAAAAAATGTTTTAAATGGCTGCAGACCTGCAATATTATGTTCTGTGAAATATTATTTCATATCATACCAGAAAGAGCACAAATAATAACAGCTACTAGTTTTTTACACATAGAACTGGTTATGGTAACCAGTGTACACACCATATTAATGGATTGAAAGCTACATTACAAATAAATTGCATTCTTACCCAGTCATACCACTTATAACAAGCACTTGGTGCTCACTCAACAATTTAAGAATGGTTTCTCTTTCTTCCCACGCAGGGAGTGATTGTCTTTCTTGCAGAATTGACTGGAACTGTCTGGAAGCCTAACAACATAAAAGATAAGGCATCAGTTAGGTTACTTTGAATCATCTTTCACAAACTCTGAGTGTGGAATCCCATAGCTTGACCCACCCTTTTTGCTCTTTAATAATTTGTTCAGAGATAGAAACTGCAGATTTGTTAGGATTAGGTGTTGATGACTTAAAGTCAGGAGGCTGCTCAGAGAATCAGCCAGAATAAGTTGTGAAATCTTCATGGTTTTCCTATATCTGAATAAACTGCAAGATCTTACAAGAGAAATAAACCATCCTGCTTAGCACTACATGGTGCTAGCAAGAGTCTCTGCATCAGCACTATCCAATAGAACTTTCCCTGTTAGTGGAAATGTCCTATATTAGTATTGTCCAGTATAACAACCTCTGGCTACATGTGGCTAGGGAGCACTTAAAATGTGGCCAGTGCTACTGATAAACTGAATTATAAATTTTATTTAATTTCAATTTAATTAATTTAAATTTAAATAGCCCACGTAGCTAGGGGCTACCATATTGGACAGCATTAGATTTTTACTAAAATCAGTAAGAGCACTCATGAAAGGGTTCTTTTTGGCCAGGCATCACATATATGTAATTCAGTCTGACATCCAATGGCCAATAAACACTGTAGTGCATGTTAAAACTAAAGATGTATTTTTGAATAAGAAATTCATACTAGGGATCCCTGGGTGGCGCAGTGGTTTAGCGCCTGCCTTTGGCCCAGGGCGTGATCCTGGAGACCCGGGATCGAATCCCACGTCGGGCTCCCGGTGCATGGGGCCTGCTTCTCCCTCTGCCTATGTCTCTGTCTCTGCCTCTCTCTCTGTGTGACTATCATAAATAAATAAAAATTAAAAAAAAAAAGAAATTCATACTAATATATTATTTTCTGCATATAATTTTATCATATAAACTAATCATCTCTGAACACAAACTGATCAAATTGGAATGTGCAATTTTTGGTTTCTATCACCTTACTATTTATGGTGTGAATTCCTATTTCTTTTGATGTCCTACAGGTATTGCACTGTAATATGCGATAGTGTTATACTGTGTTAAAATCAGAATTAGAGCCTCATAATTAGAAGAGCCATTAAACAGCATCTAATTCAATCCCCAAAATGGGTAAGCTTTTGTCCTACACCCAACACCCCACTGTGCCCTAAAAGTTCACTTTAGGTTCTAAGATAATCTTTGTGTGAATGGAGTAAAAACAGCATGGACTTTAGAAACAGAGAATTAACTCCAACCCATGTGTTGCCACCTACTAGCTATGTGACTTTGGGCAAGTTATTTATCCTGTGATCCTCTGAAATGGGGTAAGGGTCTCTCCTTGTCCTTCTCCTTTCTATGCTATTCTTTCTAATGTAATTTTTTTTTTTTAATTTATGATAGTCACAGAGAGAGAGAGAGAGGCAGAGACACAGGCAGAGGGAGAAGCAGGCTCCATGCACCGGGAGCCCGACATGGGACTCGATCCCGGGTCTCTAGGATCGCGCCCTGGGCCAAAGGCAGGCGCCAATCCGCTGCGCCACCCAGGGATCCCCTATTCTTTCTAATGTAAATCACAGTATTAACTTTTATTTCACTTATCAGATCTTGTATCAGAGTACCAAAGCCACGTGATTCTGAGAATATTTGGTATATATGCGTGTTTCATTGTCACCAGCCACTGGATTTTCCAAAACTATCCAGAACATGCACCCATATTTGCTGTGGCATGCAGACACTTTGACCACTCAGAGTTAGAGAAAACCAAAAGTATACTAGGGAGGGTAGCCAAGGTTTCCTAATGCCTAATCCATTCATCCACACATTAGGGAGGCAATGCTAGCCATTATCTCAGAATACTCTACCTGTTTTATTCGGAACTGCTTGCAGATTTTAGCATTTTCAGCATATACTGATTTTGCCTGCCAGTCATATCTTTTGGAAATCTTTTTCTTAAGGTTCACATAGCTTTCATTCTCCACTATAACTGGTGCAGGACCTTCATCCTCATCTGTCTCCTCCTCAGGTTCTGATTCTTTTTCAACTTGAAGGGGATAAAAGGAAACATTTTCGATATGGAGCCCTTTCTTTAGCAAAGGGGGGAAGTCACTATCTAATAAAGTAACAACAAAAAATTCAACTATTTCTACTGCTCAAGAACTTAAAATCGATCTTCAAATAAACTTTAATCAAGTACAAGTGGCTGCTAAACCAAATTTAAAACGAAGAAAAAAAATCATGACACACCTTAATTCCACAGACTTTTTACATTCAAGGAATTAACCAAAAGTTTCAACTACTTGCAAGGTATTCCTAAAATCCTCTAACATACAACAACCCAAATGTCTATTAAGTGATATATTGATAAACAAAATATGGCATGTCTATGTAATGGAATATTAGTCAGCAGTAAAATGAAGTATTGATACACCCTACAATATGAATGAACCTAAAAACATGATGCTAAGTGAAAGAAGCCACTCACAAAAGCCATATATCGTATGATTCCATTTCCGTGAAGTGTACAGAATAGGCAAATGCATAGAGACAGAATGTAAATTCATAACTGTCAGGGGTTGAGGGAAGGAAGAAATGAGGACTCACTGCTAATAAGTAAGTATGAGGTTTCTTTTAGGGTTGATAAAAATGTTCTGAAATTAGATAGTGGTCACGGTTGTACAACCCTGTGAATATACTAAAAACCCACTGAATTGTACACTTTAAAATTAAGGGTAGATTTAATGGTATGTAAATTTTATCTCAATAAAGCTGTTACTTAAAAAAAAAAGTCTATGCCACACATTTTGTCATTTCTTAAGGAATATATTTGAATCTCACATGCTAGAAGCTGCCATTTGGGAGCAAGTAACTAGTGAGTACATCTACCCACTGTCCATCATCCACATCTCAATGCAATTTCATTGTTCTTTACTTATTGATGTTTACCTAAGAAATCTTGTAAAATAATAAGAACTTGTTTCTCTCAAAGAACGATGGTAACAAGAGAGAATTCTTTGGCAGTTTAATTATAGTGTAATATAATTGTTTAATTATAGTGTAAAAATCTGTATAACAAATCTGGATTTTGATAAAGCCAGAAGCTTGCACACACATTTTTTTAAATTGAGGATTTAGGGGTTCATAAAGATAGCCCTAAGATAATGAATTTTGGGGGTCTAGTGTACTCCAGAAAGAGAAATATCTCTAAAAACTCATTTGAAAGTAATTCTGTGTAAAGCATCAGAAGTAAAACAAATGAATTAAATGAAACATTTCCTAGAAAGTTGCTTTAAGGTTCTTCCAATCCCCAACTGCTAGAATCAACTTATACATCACTACAGACTTTCAATACAAAGAGCCCAATTATGGTGACAAAATTGGGACTTACAATTAAAGTTAGGCCACAGTTCAGAGGATTCTCATTCCTTTTTGCCCATGGACCAAGAAGAATGACTTGCCTAACATCACCAAGAGATCCTAGAGCAGCCCTTGGAAACTCTGACTTCCTTAATCCACCATTCTGAATGCCCAATCCAGAAAGCCCTCCACTCAGTCAAGGCCTTACATACCTTCAGCAATTTGACTTGATGTAAAAGAATTATTTGGGATCACTGGTTTACGACAGATAGGATTGTTTATTCTTCCAGAGGATACTGGCATAAAGTTCACAGGAGGGACACTGTACTTGTGATGGGTATTTGTTAGTAAATTGAATATTTCTGATTCTTCCTCTAAAAGGGTTATCAAAGAATATACAACAGGTTCTGAAGTTTCTGCAAATGTCAAGGCCTTGCCGTAAAGGAACTCAGAAATATGTAAACGACAAGCCAGAGGTAGATTCTCATTGGTAGAATAAAATGCCACAAGGGGAGCTTGGTAAGGGTATTTGTGGTCTTTAGAAAATCGGATTTCAAGTTCATATAAAAAAGAGGCATCTTCATGAGCATTAAGATGAGAATCATCTACAATTCTTTCTGCTCTTCCGACAATTTGATTTGGGGGCACTTCATGTTTGAATTTGCATCTTGATCCAAATTTACAATTTCCTTTGAGGTAAAATTTACAGATTTCAAGAGTAGTCTCCTGTATATTTTTGGTACTTTCCTTTTGCTTGGATTTGCAGAATTTACTCGTCAAATACTCCAGTTCTAATCCAATGGTCCAGACTCGGTTCTGAATTCTTTCTATAAATTTTTCTCCACAGATTGACTTGAGAGCAAATGCCTCTTCCTGCCGCTGTTCTACACACTCTTCCACGCTTACATGGGCAACTGCCTCAGAGATCTTCATCTTCTCTCCAAATGTCTCTGAAAAACATTGTGTGAGCAGATGTTCTAGTGATGCCCCCACATCTCCATCACAAATCCTCAGGGCTGCCTGACAGCGTTCAGTGTTGAAACCATACCTAGCAAGGGTGAAACATGATAAAAAATATTAAGTAGTATCAAATCACAAAAGCAAGATTCAGTTAAATGTTTATGTGAAGTTGTAAGTTATAGGCAGGATCTGTATTTTGAAAGTTTCTGGTAATATTCCCTAATCAGTTTGTTCTAAAAGAGAGGATATTGGGACGCCTGGGTGGCTCGGTGGTTGGGCATCTGCTTTTGGCTCAGGGCGTGATCCCTGAGTCCTGGGATCAAGTCCCACATCTGGCTTCCTGCATGGAGCCTGCTTCTCCCTCTACCTATGTCTCTCCCTCTCTCTCTCTGTGTCCCTCCTAAATAAATAAATAAAATATTTTTTAAAAAAAACATGAAAGAGGATATTAGACCTATCAGGCACCACTGAAACCCACACAATAGGAAAGTATTCAAGGTGGGGGGTAGTTGGGTTTATAGTATGATTTCAGTTTCTTCAGTTCTCCCCTAACTCCTATAAATGTTGAAAGCAATCACCTGGAAAGTTTCTGCACTGCAAATGTTGAGACTGTAAATTCTGGATTATGAGGCTCCACTGGGCCTGAGCCAGCATATTCCAATGGCTCACAGTCTGGAACAAGGGAAGCTTCTCGTCCAGCAGACCAGTACTGTTCATCATCACAATCAGGCTCATCATCTTCCTCCTCCCCAGAAATGCTTCTTCTGACAAAGATAACATTTTCATTTATTAGATTAATTTCCACATATGTCAAAGAAAAATTTAGCAAGTGTCTAAGAATTTAGTTCAAGGAGCCAAAGGACATAGGATCCTAACCATTCTTCAGTCACTGATTTAAATGTTTACTGATCTCTTCATTTATATCTTGGCAATTAATATTTATCAGGCATTTATTACATGCCAAGTACTAGGTGAAGTGTTTTATATGTTCTATTTCTTTAAAAATCTTTCTACTAACCCTTAATCAGATACTATTGGAATCGCCATTTTTCCGATGACCAACTAAAACTCAGAATTAGTAACTGCCAAAGGTTATACAGTAAAGAGCAACTAGAGCTTTCCACCAAGGCAGTCTGATCCCAGAGCCTGTATTCTTAACTACAGAAGCTCTGGCTATCCTCTCTCCTCACTCATAAAAACCATCCCTAAGTTTTTGCTTTGCTGCATCACCACCTTTCCTAAATCTAAAACAGATAAAGAGATTTGTAGATAGGATGGAAATTGAGCTGTTCATGACTGATCATCCATTAATTCTGGCAAATGGAATGAATTGACTTCTTTGACTGAAATCACAAAGCAAAACAGCCAAAAGAGTAAAAGTTGTTTCTCTTAAGCAGATGGTTATGAGAAAGTATACTCCTAAGACTTCATCTGATCAACTCAATACTTGCTCCTAGAACAATACTGCTATTTGTTCACTACAAGGTTTTATTTGAAAGGCTCTCAATAAAGCAATTATGGAATCCATTTGAGCATTGTCCTCAGAAAAAAAAGATGAAAAGGGAATCTGTACTGCTCACAGATATTGCAAAACAAACTCATTCTAAAATTGCTGCTGAATAATTATTCTTGTATTTCTTTTGGCTCACCTTCAACTAATTACATTGTCACAATAGGATCAGTATTGAAAAGTGTTCCAAAGACACACAGGACCTTCCCACTGCCAATATAACTTCCTTAATATACTAATTTACTTAAATAAAATAATTTACTCAGATCCAGCATCTGCATCTTGTTCCTGCAAGTCCCGGAGAAGAGCTTTCACTTTCTCTTGATTCTCAGAAGTCATATGCAGGGTCTGAAGTGGCACTTTGGCTTCAGGCTTCCATTTGGGGCGTGCCTCTCCTTTTCTTGTGCTACTGTTGCTAGGTCTGCAAAGGACACATTTACCTGTGACCAGAACTTTGACACTCACCTCACAGCCCCCAACATATAGAACATGAACTGGACTGTCTAGTACTGGACTGTTTACTACAGTACTTACCAGACTTCATTATCTTGCAACTGCTGGAAAAAAATGCCTGTTAGATTCTTAATCATTAAATCTGGCTTCACTAACTCAAGAATCATCTAGAAAAAGTAATGCCATGATGACTCCTATTGGAATAGAGGACTTTCAAAAGAAAAACATTACACGCAAAGAATTATTTTATTCTATTTTAGGTTCCCAATCTGAAAACAATGAAGGGTCTCATCTTACTGGTGCATATTAGGCCATGCTTTTGAAATATTTACCTAAATTATCATTATTTCTTAATTACAAAATAATAAATACATGTTCACTGGCGCAAAGTAGAAAACAGAAGTCATCCTAATTCACATCAATTCTTTTCAGACACATTTTTAATAAAATTATACAGCATATATAATCTTTTATAATTTGCTTTATTTCCTTATCAAAATAAAACTGGCATTTCCCTAAGCTTATTCTCCTACAACATATTTTTAAAATGGTTACATATAGTTATAGACGCACTGGAATTTATTTCACTAATCTTTCATTATTGGATTTTAGATTTTTTAGAAACTCTTTTTAGTATTTAAAATAATAATAAATTCTGGGCAGCCCGGGTGGCTCAGCGGTTTAGCGCTGCCTTCAGCCCAGGGCCTGATCCTGAAGACCCAGGATCGAGTCCCACATTAGGCTCCCTACATGGAGCCTGCTTCTACCTCTGCCTGTGTCTCTGCCTCTCTCTCTCTGAGTCTCTCATGAATAAATAAATAAAATCTTTTAAAAATAAATAAATAAATAAATAAATAAATCTAAAGTTTAACATTGTTCATTAAATTTCTTTTCTTTTTCTTTTTTTTTTTTTTGGTTTGGCATGTTTCATTATAAATTTTCACAAAACTAGGAAAATGGAAGAAACTTTTTTTGTGTTTAAAATTGCAATCCATAATATTGAGACCTTGAAAAGAACCACACATTTATACTTGCAACATTGTGTAGCAAAGGAGAAAATATAATCGATTGTGGTTTTAGCCACTTAGTACAAATTTCTTTAAAGAAATATTGACTCAAATCTATCATTTCCTCTTTTTTTTTTTTTAATGTAGGCTTCATGCCCATGTGAAGCTTGAACTCATGACCCTGACATTAAGAGTTGCATGCTCTGTCAACTGAGCAAACCAGGCACTCCTTAATAATGGAACACAAACACACACACACAAATGGAACCCACACTTTAGAGGGTTAATTTTAGGATTTTTTTCCCCCAGTAATCTTTACACCCAACAGGGGGCTCAAACTCATAACCCCGAGATCAAGAGTTGCATGCTCTATTGACGAAGCCAGCAAGTGAAGAGATTTTTGTTTTGAAAAATTGAAATCTATAGAAATAAACATCCTTTACCTAGATTCACCAATAGTTAACATCTGCCATACATTAATGCATATATACATTTATGCAGCCTCTTCCTCTCTCTCTCTACGTATACACATATATGCCTATTATATGCCCCCTCTATTTTATATACATATTGCTGAACATCTGAACATAAGCTGCAGACACCATGAAGAGATCATGTTCACTTTTAAATATTTCAACATGTGTTTTCTTTCTCTCTCTTTTTTAAAAATATTTTATTTATTTATTTGACAGAGAGAGAGCACAAGCAGGGTAAGTAGCAGAAGAGAGGGAGAAGCAGGTTCTCTGCTGAGCAGGAAGTCTGATGCGGGGCTCGATCTCAGGACCCTGGGATCATGACTGAGCCAAAGGCAGATGCCAATCGAGTCACCCAGGTGCCCCTTTGGCATTTATTTTCTAAGAACAGAGACAAATTCTTATATAACCACAATACTATTATAACTCACAAGATACTTTATATTGACACAATATCTTCTGAAATATAATCTATATTCAAAGCCCCCAATTGTTTCAGTCATGTCCTCTATAGATTTTGATTATCTAATTAAAAATGATATTTAGCTTTTTTTTTTTTTCGAATTCCCTTAAGTTCCCTTACCTATTTCCTGACATTGTCTTTTTTGAAGAGCTCAGGTCAGTCATCTTGGAGAAATTCTCACAATTTGGATTTGTCTGATTGTTTCCTCATGATTCGCTAAAAAAAAAAGTACATGAGGGGGACTACATGCTCCTAACTCACCACTTATCTTTATACCCCTTTACTTTTTTTAAGATCTTATTTATTTATTCATGAGAGACTCAGAGAGAGAGAGAGAGAGAGAGAGAGACAGGCAGAGGGAGAAGCAGGCTCTATGCAGGGAGCCCGAAGCGGGACTCGATCCCGGATCCCGGAATCATACCCTGAGCCAAAGGCAGATGCTCAACCGCTGTGCCACCCAGGCATCCCTATACCCCTTTACTTTGCCTTCTTTCCTGTTACTAGGGAAGAATGATCCTAGATCCTAAAGGCAACCCCTCTATTTGTATACTGTATCTCAATCTCTTCAGTCTCCTCAAGGAAATTATTCTAGCATTTACCTCTCCCTCTACATCATCAGTTCTTTATTCCCCATGGAGCATTTCTATCAGCATATACACATGCTGTATAATGTCCACCATCTTAAAAAAACCAAACCAAATTCTCCCCTTGAGTGCACACCCTCTCAAACTATACTTATCTTTCTTTCTTCCTCTGCCCTTTATCATAAAACTCCTAAAAAGGGTTATCTACATCATTATTTTTGTCTCCACTTTCTTTTTCTCTTTGACAGACACTAAAATCAGGGTTTCTCCACACCAAGTATATAAAACAGCTCTTGTCAAGGTTATGTATGCTATAGATAACTCAATGAGGCCTAAAACCAAAATTATGAGAAAACTCATATACTACACTAAGAAAACCCTGCCTCATCTCACCACCCATCAGGAGTCTTGAACACTATTGTTAATGAAGCTAAGGTGCAGACATTCACCAGCTGAGGCTTTGGAATAAAGCTACATGTGAGATAAGACCAAACTGGGGCCACAGAGAAGAGATGCTGTTAGTTTATTTTTCTCTAGGCATGTAATTGTCATGCCACCCATGGAAGCAGTGTGAGATCTGGCTTTGGGATTCATAGAAAGGGGAGTTATCAGTTAAAAACTGAAATTACCTGATTCTTGGGAAACAACATGTGAGGAACATCTGGATTGTAAACTTTTCCATGTATCAGTTAATCTTAGCTTGGTGCCTGCATAATCTCAAGTCCTTCTCAATAAAACAGAAGTCTCCAATAATCCTGAATTCAAATGAATAAACACCATGTAAAAATTTCCAATTTATCCCACTGGTTCAAAAAATTCCTGGTGGCTTTCAAATGTGTTCTCCGGGAGTCTGAGAGTCATAACTAGATTATACAGCACCTTCATGGGAATGAACAAAATGCTGCATTTTCTAGTCCTATTTAGGGGAAGTGATCATTCCGATGGGGCAGAAGGGGAGCTGGGGCAAATGGGTAAAGGAAGTCAAAGAGAACAGATATAGTAACAAGAGGAGTGTGTTCTGGAGACGTAGTGTACAATATTGTTACCATAGTTAACTATAATGTTTTATATATTTGAATTTGCCAAGACAGAGTTAACTATAATGTTTTACATATTTGAATTAGCTAAGACAATAGTTCTTAAAAGTTCACCCATATATAAAATTTAAGAAATAAAACAAATAAACAAAGAAAGAAAAAGAGACAGATGGAAAAGCAGACTCCTAAACACACAGAACAAACTGGTGGTTGCCAGAGGGGAGGAGGGTGAGGAAATGTGTGAACTAGACAAAGCAGATTAAGAGTACACTTATCCTGATGAATACTGAGAAATGAATAAAACTGTTGAACAATTATACTGTACAATTGAAAATAATACAAGATTGTATATTAATTATACTTGGATAAAGAAAAAAGTTCACACCAAAAATAAATAAACTGTTAATATATAAGGCAATAGATGTGAAACCTAAAATGAAAAGTTACCTATGATATCCACATTGCCAAATTCAGGGGACAGCTGTCTCTCTTGACCTCTCACAAGTATTCCTTTACAACTGAGTGTCCCCTTTAGGTATCCAATCCTATCTGACTGGATAATTCCCTTTAAAGCAACTTTATTTCCTAAGTCCAGAAACTAAATTCTCTTAGCTTTCCTCCTACTTCACTGGCAACTACGCTATCCCCTCTGTCAGATTCTCCTAATCTTCCTCAGCTCTAAGGACCAGAGTATCCCTGTGCTCAAAGTTCAGACCTCTTCTCTATCTGTATAGTCTATCCCACCCAATCTTAGTTTTATTTTTTTTATTTATTCATTTTTTAAAGATTTTATTTATTTATTCATATGAGAGAGAGAGAGAGACAGAGACAGAGACACAGGCAGAGGGAGAAGCAGGCTCCATGCAGGGAGCCTGATGTGGAACTCGATCCCGGGACCCCAGGATCACGTCCTGGGCCGAAGGCAGGTGCTAAACCGCTGAGCCACCCAGGGATTCCCCCAATCTCATAGTTTTAAATAGCGGTTATTCAGACAACTCACACATTTACTTTTCTAGCTTAGATCTTTTCTTTGAACTCCAGACTAATATGTAAATCGTCTATGACATTTCTTCTCGGAGAGTATCTCCCAACTACTCTTCCTGCTTCCAACCCATGTTCCCCTGTAGTCTATTTTCCTTTTTTTTTTTTAAAAAAAATGATTTTATATATTTATTCATGAGAGAGGCAGAGACACAGACAGAGGGAGAAGGTTCCCGCAGGGATCCTGATGCCAGACTCGGGCCCGGGACCCTAGGATCATGATCTGAGCCGAAGGCAGACGCTCAATTACTGAGCCACCCAGACGTCCTTGTAGTCTATTTTCCACACAGAATACTGAGTCAGGGCTACTGAGCATAGTTGCACAGACTGTACGCTGTTCAAAAGTTCCTGTTGGGATGGGAAGACAATGAGGGAGGATGAGTTGGCAAGAGCTTGAATCCAATCCATGCTAGCTTATCAAGCCATGCATTCTGGGGCTATCACTGCCCCAAGAGAAAAGCATCATATTCTAACTCACACAAAGGCATATGCTGAATAGTAGCAATTCTGGCCTGAGGAACTGATGTCACACACCTTTGCCTCAAACCTGGCAATGGCTTCCAAAGGCTGACCAAAAGCTACACAGCGTGAGCCTCTTGGATCTAACCGTTACTCTCCTTCTTACTCATCCACTCTAGCCATGTCCTTTTCTGCCACTTCCTAACCCTTCCAGGCACTCTCTTAGCTGAGAGACTTTGTATTTGGTGCTCCCTCTGCCTTCAATGTTCTTCCCTCAGGTAGTTTCATAGCGCTCCCCTTCATATCCTTCTTTTCCCTGCTTAAAGGACATGTTATTAGAGAAGCCTTCCCTGATCACTCTATATAAAACAGCAACTGTTTAAAAATAACAGGAGTTTATTTTGGCATTTTTTACCTCTTTTATCTTCCTTTCTTTTTCTCCAGGGCACTTTCTACCTGGATATATATTATTTATGGTCTTTATACCTCAGACTTCCTTCTAGGAAGACAAGGACAATATTTTATTCAGTGTTACAATTCTAGTCCCCAAAACAGTGCCTGGTGCATAGTAGGCACTCAGTATATACTCGCTGTGTGAATGAACATCTAAGACTGTAAGAACCTCCAATTATGTCTATGTTTTCAAAAACAAGGGAGCTGCATCTAACTCAGAAGTTAGGTTATTAAGTCAGCAGGTAAGGTGAAAACATATCTTAAAATTACCTTGGAAGATTCTTTTAAAAAAAGATGTCAAGTTTGATATTGATATATTAGCTCTCAATATGTCCAAAATGACTGTTTTTCTTCTTGAACAACAACAAAAAAAAAATTATAGATTCTCTGGTTATCAGATGATGTATTTGATTATGTTACAGACCATGTATAAAAGCATATATTTAGGGGCACTTGGGTGGCTCAGTAGATTACATGTTTGCCTTTGACTCAGGTCATAATCCCAAGTTCCTGGGATCAAGTCCTGTATCAGGCTCCCTGCTCAGTGGGGAGTCTGCTTCTCCCTCTCCCTCTGTCCCTACCCCTGCTTGTGCTCTCTCACTTTCTCTCTCAAATAAATAAATAAAATCTTTGAAAAACAAAACCCTATATATTTAAACTCTAAAATCATATACTTAGTGCATCAAGTGGCTTCAAGTACAAAAAGTACTTGGATACTGAGGATAATGGAGGGAATTGTCCTTCTTCTTCCATATCTTGCTCACTGTGGGGCCCAGATTCATTTAGTGGCAAGTTTAAACCACTTAAATGCTATTTGCTTTTCTTTTTCTTTTCTTGAGTGCATGTAATTGTATCCATTTAAGTTAAAAGCATGTATTATGCAGTTAAACTTCCATCACTCACTTATATTCCTTTCTAACTAATATTTAGTTGAGAGTTATTCCCATAAAAGAAAGTGTACACGTAGCTTTAAAGAAATCTTTTTTGTCTCAAAGATTCCAGTACAGCCTGCGTTGCCATTTGACAATGAGAATCCTCTATCTATACTGCATAACATGCAGCAATAGAAGCTTTACTTTCATTAAATATTGATTAGAATTATCAGTATCTATTCATTATTTAAAAGTTGAATATGAAAGAAGCCTGGATATGACTCTGTCACTGGTCATCACGTGAAGCACCAGTAAAGAGTTGGCTGATGTGTCTAGAAAATAGAAAATTCATCAACTAAAAAGACAGAGTACAGCCAAGTAGCATTTTAAGTTTTTCAAACTACAGTGTGTAAGTGTGTAAGAAATACTTAAAATAACTTTTGCCAAAATGTCTTTCACTATTTCCAGTATTTACTTTCCTGGTAACATTAGTTACAATAACAGTATTATATTCAATTCATAGTGTCATGTAAGTTGAAGTTAACTTCAGATTTCCATCTTCTTAAAAAAAAGCTGTTATTTGCCATCATGTCTTTAAGAAAAGGTTACAAAGTAGAGGACTGCAAGGTTTTAAAACAAGAGGAACAATTAACTTGACCAGAGTTTCTTGGCATTTCCCCCCCTTTCTCTTAGCTCTCTGCTGTCCCACAGATTAGAGATTGATACCGTTTCTATATTGAAACATTAAAAAAGTATAATGACCTGGATAAGCGCCTTGATTCAGTGAAGATACAAAAGTCATCACCTTCATCCCAAATTCTACTTGAGGCCTTTCTATTGCCAGCACTGCCACCGCCACTGCTGCCACCCCCATGAGATTTACTAGTGTGACTTCTGCCTCCTCTTCCTCCTCTAGAAGACCCTTTTCCACCTCCTTTGCCTGGCTTGCCTTTTCTTCTTACTGAAGAACTCATTTTCACCTGCAAGAGAAAAAAAAAAACCAGACAAGTATAACAATCCTTTGTCAAAGTTACAAATATAGCCCATTATAAAGAAATAAGGAAACATACATTTTAAAAAAGGTCAGTCTAGGTGAAGCATAGGTAACTGTTTTACAAAAGCCTTACAAGCCCATCCCTCTGAGGATTAATATTTAGTGACTTTCTCGGACACAGATGTCTTAACCAAGGATATGCAACAGAAATACATGGAGAAGTTTCAAAACACACATGCTTAAGCCCCAATCTTACATTCTGACTAGGTTAGATTTGCTGTAGGGTTTAAAAAACTCTAGTTGAAAAGACACTATTTTCATGTATATATGTGATTTGATAAACAAAATTTTAATTTACATAATCACTTGCAGAGCCACAGACTTGATTCAGAGATTTTGCCTGTGTAGAGTAAAAGTACAGCGCTTTTGCATGCAGATGAAGTTGTTAACCAGTTTAAAACAGAATGATATAACTGTAAGATGTTTTATGTAAGCTTCATGGAAACTACAAAGAAAAGAAAAAAGTATATATATACAAAAGAGAAAGGAATCAAAGCATACCACCACAGAAAATCATCAAATCACAAAGACAGCAATAGAGGAAGAAAGGAACAAAGGAAGTGTAAAACACCTAAGAAACAATTAACAAAATGTCAATATTAAGCCCTTACCTATTAATAATTACTTTAAATATAAATAGATTAACTTCTCCAATCAAAAGACACAGGATGGATGAATAGATGAGAAAACAAGACCCAACTATATCCTTCCTACAACAGAAGTGCTTTGGCTTTAAAGACACAGACTGAAAGTGAAGGGATGGAAAAAGCTATTTCATGCAAATGGAAACCAAAAGAGAGCAGGGGCAACTATACTTTTATTGGGCAAAATAGACTTTATGGCAAAAGCTAACAACGGAGAAAGATGGTCATTATATAATGGTAAGGGGACTGATTCATCAAGAGGATCTAACAATTGTAAATATTTACACATCCAACATCAGTACACCTAAATATATAAAGCAAAACAATTTATAGACCAAAAAGGAAGTAAAAATGAAAATGATACATTAAAATTATAAAATATAGCTAAAGCTAGATTTAAGATATTTTCTTAGACTTACATATTCCTATGTTAGGAGAAAATAGTTTTAACTCAAGAAGTAATAAGCTGAATTAAAAAGAATACCTAGGAATAAATTTAACCAAGGAGGTAAAAGAACTGTATACTGAAAACTATAAACATTGATGAAAGAAACTAAAGAAGACACATAAATGGAAAGATAGTCTGTGTTCGTGGATTGGAAGAATTGATATTATTAGAATGTCCATACTACCCCAAGTAATCTCCAGATTCAATGCAACATCTATCAAAATTCCAATGGCATTTTTTTTTAATTTTTATTTATTTATTTATGAGAGAGAGATGAGAGAGAGAGAGAGAAGCAGGCTCCATGCACCGGGAGCCCGACGTGGGATTCGATCCCGGGTCTCCAGGATCGCGCCCTGGGCCAAAGGCAGGCGCCAAACCGCTGCGCCACCCAGGGATCCCCTCCAATGGCATTTTTCACAGAAATAGAACAAATAATCCTAAAAGTTGCATGGAGCCACAAACGACCCTGAATAGCCAAAGCAATCTTGAGAAAGAACAAAGCTGGAGGCATCAAAATCTCTGATTTCAAACTATATTACAAAGCTGTGGGAATAGAAACAGCATAGTATTGGCATAATAGCAGACACACAGATGAATGGAACAGAATAGGGACCCCAGAAACAAACCCAAACATAGGGTCAATTAATTCGCAACAAAGGAACCAAGACTATACAATGAGCAAAGAAGTTTCTTGAATAAATCGTGTTGGGAAAACTGGACAGCCACATGCAAAAGAATGAAATTAGACTATTATCTTATACCACACACAAAAATGAACTCAAATGGATTATTGACTTGAATGTAAGACTTGATGCTATACAACTCCTAGAAGAAAACACGGGTGGTAAACTCTGACATCAGTGTTGGTGATGATTTTTGTGACTTCGGCTTCAAAATCAAAGGCAACAAAAGCAAAAATAAAAAGTGGGACTACATCAAACTAAAAAGTTTCTGCACAAAAAAGGAAAACATCAAAATGAAAAGGCAACCTACTAAATTGGAGAAAACATTTGCAAATCATATATCTGATAATGCGTTAAATATCTAAAATATATAAAGAGCTCATACAACTTAACAGAAAAAAATCCAATCAAAACATTAGCAAAGAATCGGAAGAGACATTTTTCCAAAGAGAACATACAGATGGCTAACGGGTACATGAAAAAATGCTCAACATCACTAATTATCAGGGCAATACAAACCAAAACCAAAACCATAATGAAATATCACCTCACACTTCTGAGAATGGCTATTATCAAAAAGACAAGAATTAACAAGTGTTGGCAAGGATGTGGAGAAAAGGGAACTCTTGTGCACTCACTGTTGGTAGGAATGTAAATTGGTGCAGCCACTATGGAAAACAGTATGGAGGTTCTTCAAAAAATTCAAATTAGAACTAGCATACAATTTATTAATTCCACTTCTGGGTATTTATCCAAAGAAAATGAAAACACTAGTTCAAAAAGATAAATACACCACTATATTGACTGAAGCATTATTTACAATAGCCAAGATATGGAAATAACCTAAGTATCCATGATGGATGAATGGATATAGAATATGTAAGATATATAGATATATATATACACGCACAATGGGATACTACTCAGCCATAAAAGAGAATGAAAGTCTGTTATTTGTGACAAGGATGGACAGTGAGGGCATTTTGCTAAGTGAAATTAGTCAGAGACAGAAAGCAAATACTATACAATCTCATTTGTATGTGGAATTTATAAACCAAAACACAGGCTCACAGATAAGAGAACAGATTGGTGGTCACCAGAGATGGGGGTAGAGGGTGGGTAAAATGGGTAAACGGGGTCAAAAGGTACAAACTTCCAGTTGTAAAATAAATAAGTTATGGAGATATAATATACAGCATGGTGACTATAGTTAATAATACCCTATTGCATATTTGAAAGTTGCTAAGAGAGTAATCTTAAAAGTCTTCATCACAAGAAAAAAATCTTTTAACTATGTATGGGTTTGGTGCTAGACTTACTGTGGTGATTGTTTCACAATATATACAAATGACAAATCATTATGTTGTATACCTGAAACTAATATAATGCTATATGTCAGTTATACCTCAATTTAAAAAATTATCCAACTATATGCTATTTATTCATCACTTTAAATTCAAAGAAACAAATAAATGAAAAGTAAACAGATGGTAAAAGATAAATTATGCATACAGCAACCACAAGAAAGCTGGAGTGACTATGCTAATATCAGACAAAACAGACTTTAAAGGAAAAAAAAAGTTACTAGAAATAAAGGACATTTCATAATGTTAAAGGAGTTGATCTATCAGGAAGATGTAACAGTGATAAACATATATGCACCTAATAACAGCACCAAAATACACGAACCAACTGACAAATGAAGGGAGAGACAGACACTTCAAAAGTAACAGTTGGGGGACGCCTGGGTGGCTCGGCAGTTGAGCATCTGTCTTTGGTTCAGAGTGTGATCCCAGGGTTTTGGGATCGAGTCCCACATCGGGCTCCCTGCATGGAGCCTGCTTCTCTCTCTGCCTGTGTCTCTGCCTTGTTCTCTCTGTGTCTCTCATGAATAAATAAATAAAATCTTTAAAAGAAAAAAAAAGTAACAGTTGGAAACTTCAATACCCCACTTCCAATAGTGGTGGAAGAACAACTAGATAGAAGATCAATAAGGAAACATTAGATTTAAAACACAGTATACTGGGATCCCTGGGTGGCTCAGTGGTTTAATGCTGCATTCAGCCCAGGGCGTGATCCTGGAGTCCTCGGATCAAATCCCATGTCAGGCTCCCTGCATGGAGCCTGCTTCTCCCTCTGCCTGTGTCTCTGCCTCTCTCTCTGTGTCTCTCATGAATAAATAAATGAAATCTTTGAAAAAAATAAAATAAAACACAGTATACACCAACTAAGACCTAAGAGACATCTATAGGACACTCTACCCAACACCATCTATATTTTTCTTGTTTGCACAAGGAAAATTTTCTGGGACAAATCGTATCCTAGGTTATAAAGCACACCTCAATAAATTTAAAAAGATATAATGCAAAATGTGTTTTACAACCATAGAAAAAAAATGAAATTAGAAATAAAAGCAGGAAAAATTTTGGGAAACTCATTGTTATGTGGAAATTAAACTAGGCCTCTTGGTATTCCTTTCTTCAAAATCCTTCATAATAATACATATTTATACAGTGTTTATTTTATGTTTATCTGCCCTTTCCTCCTCTCAAAAAGCTCTCTGAAGGCAAGAATTCGGTCTATTTTGAGTAACACAGTACCTCTTACAGTGTCTTGTATACAGTAGGAATTCAATATATACTTGGGTAATGAATGATTGAAGGCTGAATAAATGGCTGATATGAGACTGGAGATTCATTCTTTCCACAAATATTTTTTTGAGCACTTATTATGTGCCAGATCCTAGGGATATGACAGCAAAGAAGACAAAATTCCTCATGAAGCTTACCTTCCAAAGGGAAAGAAAAACAATAAATAGATAATATCAGTTAAGTGCTATACAGAAAAAGAAAATGCCTAAGACTGTTATTTTAAATAGAGTGGTCAGGTAAGGCCTCTCTGAGATCATGTTTGAACAGACACCTGAACAAACAGAGAATGAGCCATGAAATATTTGTGAAAATAATATTCTGAGGGCAAGGTGCCAAGTCCAGTACATCTTCAATGCACTGAGCTGGACAAAAAGTAAGAAGTCTAAGGGGTCGGTACGAAAGTGAAGAACAGCAGTGAGGTCAGAGAGCAGAAAAAGCCAAGAACTCTGGAGACAGGGGGTGCCCCAGGAGGAGAGGCAAGAGAGAAGAGGCTGTGACCTCAGGAAAACCTGCAGGCCACAAAGCTAACATTGCATTGCCACGGTAAAGATCTGGTTGGGTTTAGTTTTTAAGTTGCAGTTGCTGCCAATTTAGGCTAATACCTGGCTTTGACGATTTTACACACAATATTCTTGTACATCACAACTTGGCCACCTTTGCTCCAAACAATAGGATGAATTTTCTTAAAGTAAGCTTAGTTTCTGAACTTTTTGGTGATTCACGTATGTGCATAGATTCTGTGATCCCATTTCATACTGCACCATAAACACTTTGTATGAACAAATTGCTTTTTATTTTCACATTATTAGTAATGTCATGGTTCAATTACATGCTTATTCACCTCATAAATTTGTTATTAGTCTTTGAAGAAAAAAATATGTAAATATGTACGTGTCACATGAGACTTTCTAAAGCAGGAGTTAAAGTATTTTGGAAAAGTCTGACAGTGTATCACGTGAATTTGGATTTTACCTCAATGCCAAGAATTATGTTTAGAGAGGAAAAAAGAAGCTTGTTTTGATCTCAGAAAAATAGATTGCTTTGGGTTTTATGTATCTTTAGATTCTTAAAAAGCTAGAATCTACTCTGTTTACTAAAAGTAATTTGGAAAAATTTTTTAAATTCTGAATATGATAGGAAGTCACTAAAGAGCTGAGGCAAAAGATTGTTATGACTGACTCATGTTTTAAAACAATTAGGCTAGCTGCTTTGTGAAGAATAAAAAGCCTGGGGGAGGGAGTGAGGAGAAGCCAGGAGGCCAACTAGGAGATTACTGCAGTTGTTCAGGCAGAACAAATACAGGAAAAATAAGGTGGTTTGGACTAGAGTGGGAGTAGTAGAGTTGAAAACTGGTCACAGATTGTGAATGTATTTTAAATGTAGATGAATTAGACGAAAAGTATGAGAAAGAAATGTCTAGTTTTGGCCTAGGTTAACTGGGTAAATAGTGGTGTCATGTGCTCAGAATTGGAATATTGGGGAGGAAAAGATCTGGGGAGGGCGTCACAAATGCAGATTGGATATGTTGCCTTTGAGATGCCAATTAGATACTTACATGGAGACATACTGAAGGTAATTGAATATACCAGTCTGCTTTGAGGGGAAAGGTAAGATTATTTCATGTAACCCTCTAAAAATCTAGTACAGTAAATATTATTATCTATATTTTACAGAGGAGGAGCTTAGAGGACAAGTAAATTATATGACTTGTCTAATGTCACCTAATGTGTAGAAGCAAAGTCTGGAGCCAGGGTTTGAAACAATCTGTTTGACATCAAAGCCAAAATTTTCTTTTTTTTTTTTTTTTAAAGATTTTATTTATTTATTCATGAGAAACACAGAGAGAGAGGCAGAGGCACAGGCAGAGGGAGAAGCAGGCTCCATGCAGGGAGCCCAATGCGGGACTCAATCCTGGGACTCCACGCCCTGAGCCACCTGGGCGTCCCAGCCAAAATTGTTTCTACGGTATCTCCTCCTCCTCACCATCAACATGTACCTTGTATCGTCAATGCAAAGTTCAATGATAAACCAGACTTCTTTAGATTTGTGCCTGGGTCTTAATTTATAAAAGTGACAAGGAGAGGTCAATGCCACCAAAAGAAAAGTGTAACGTTATTCCCCGTTTGGCCAGAAAGGAGAGAAGTACATCATGCCACGCCAGGCCAGGCCACAGGAGGAAGCACCAAGTGTCAGTCAGGAGGCACAAAGGAGCCAGGGGAAGGCAAAGCCATAGTCCTTCTTAGGGTTTCCACAGGAAAGGCAGGCAGAATAAACAGTTTAGGATTGGCCAGTTAAAATAATTCCAGCAGGCTTAGGGCATAGGGGCTGTCCCGGTTGCCTGTGACCTGACCCTGGGTTGATTTGGGGGTAGGGAAAAATTGGCTTGGTGGGCAAAAATTACTTAAAGCAGGTAGGTGGTTGGGGGTCGGTCTGCATATGAAAAGCATGTTCACAGGTCAAGGTCCGTTAACTATCCCTGGCAAGGGCAGTTTCTTGGCCAGCCAGGCCCCTAAGGTGTCAAAATATAATAAAATATGGAAAATAAAAAATGATTAATACACTTTTCCAATCCAAATTTAAAATCCCGTGACACCTGGGTGGCTCAGTGTTTGGGTGGCTGCCTTTGGCTCAGGTTGTGATTCTGGGATCTGGGATCTAGTCCTGCATAGGCCAGGTGGGATCCAGGCAGGCTGACTGGGCCCGGTGAGTCTGGACCAGCAGGATCCCAGGGACCAGCCTGCTGTAAAGAGCCGGCTTCTTCCCTGCCTGTGTCTCTGCCTCTCTCTCTCTCTGTGTCTCATGATTAAATAAAAAAAAAAAAAAATGTAAATCCCTTCATTGCAAGTTTCCTGACTCCAGATCTCTTAGATAAGAATATCCTAAAAAGCCCAACTACCTCAAATTCTTCTGTAAAAACAGTGGTGCTTATATGTATATATATACTCACAAAAATGTAGGGTCATTAAAAGCGTAACAAGAGGTCAAAAAAATAGGACAAACTGAATTCTGTAAAGTTGTGCATCAATAATTACTTATTATTTCTAGAACTCAGAAAAAGGGAAAGGATATACAAATCAGACAGAAAGATCAGTACTTCGGCTCAAAAAACACCCAGACCAGGTAAGTTTGTGTAAGTAAAATACATTAGGAAAAAAGCAAGAAGTTACCGTGCTCTGACTTTTAAAGAGTGCGTAGCCAACCAGAGCAAGCCCCAGCCAGCTTGGCTAACAACGATCAACAACCTGTCTCACACCCATCCAAAAAAAAAAAAAAAAAAAAAAAAAAAAAAGTCACCTTCACAACCTGATCTGCGATCTGCTCTCAAAATGTTGAAGGAAGACTTGCTGGCTGTATCCAATACGACTCATTCCAGATGTTCTCGAGGGAATGGGAATTGGGTTGTATCATCTACACGGATAAGTCTACTATTTTATTCCATTTAGCCTGGGAAGATTCCAACTACTTTTTCTTCACCGTGGACACAGGGACCTAAGTTGGGCTCAAAGAGGATCCTCTGTTTCACACCCAAAACAGGCCCCCAGGAGCAGAATCACCAAACGGGATACTTAAAACCGATCACACACCACTCCCTTCCCAGCAAACCTCTGGCCCCATAGAGCCAGCTCCACGCAGATGCCCACACCTGGTACCTTTCTTCCAGCAAACACTCAGACCCAGATGACAAGGGACAAGAAAGGAAACCCGAGCCTCTCCAATGCAACTCTTTACCCCTCCAGCCGGGACGCGGACAACCCGGGATCCTGCTGGTGCAGACCCACCGGCCCCGGGCGGCCTGCCTGGATCCCACCCGGCCGGACGCTCCTCACACCCCGACCACGCCGCGGAGGGAGGCGGGGGACGGCTCCGCACACCGACAACCACGGCGGCGAGCCGACCACGCACACAGGCACACATCCCTGGTCCGCGGAACGGGAGGCCGTGGTGGGTTCGCAGCCTGCTTCCCGGGGCGGCGGTCGGAGGCAGCGCCCAAAGGCGAGGGGTCCCGCCAGGGCTTCGCCACCCACCGCGACCTCACCTGGAGCGGCTCCGCCGCGGCCCTTCTGCAGCAGCACAACCTGCTGTCTTCTGATTGGCTCCGCTTCGGCCCCTCGCATATTCACTTCCGGGTGAGAGGTGCCTCGTCGCCCCGGCAACCAGGGCGCGCTCCGCACCCACTTAGCACTTGGTTCCCTCAATGCCGTAGAGCTGGCGGCCCAGGAGGAATCGCGGAGTCAAGAAAATCTCTGCCACACACCTCTGTCGAGTGAGTGCCCCTCCTCCCAATGCCCCGAGCGCGGAAGGGCACAGGGCTGCCCTAAGTAGAACTCACCTTACGCCACAGCGTGGCTCCTGGTAGCTCCGGTGTGGCTGTGACTTACTTCCTGATCGGCTACACTGGGGATGGCGTGGGGCACACGGAGAACCCGCCTGGCCTGGGATCAGAACACCTGGATTCTACCTCTGATTCGGCCATCGATTGGCTGTTGTGAAATCTTAGTCAAGTGCCATCATCTCTGGGTTTCAGTTTCCTCTGTGGTGCCAGATGGTCTCCACATCTCTTAGGTTCTCCCTAGCTCTAACATTACAAAGTTTCAAATGTGGAGCAATTTAAGGGCATTTGAAAACAGGTTTTTTGGGAATCCTTGGGTGGCTCAGCAGTTTAGCGCTGCCTTCAGCCCAGGGTGTGATCCTGGAGACCTGGGATCGAGTCCCACGTCGGGCTCCCTGCATGGAGCCTGCTTCTGTCTCTGCCTCCCTCTCTGTGTCTTTCATGAATAAATAAATAAAATCTTAAAAAAAAAAAACAGGTTTGTTGTTTTTTTTTTTTTTTGTATGATAAAGCACTGCTTGGTAAGCACTTAATGCCTGCTTCCCAAGTGCCATTCATTCACTAGACATTCAGTTCCTACGAACAAGTACTAAGCACCTACCACTACGTGCTAAGCTGGACACTAGAGTGAGAAAAAAAAGATTTGACTAATCCCTGATTCCTGACCTGGGCGAGCTGGGTATTGTGATTGGGGATTCCAGCACAAAAGAGTTGTTTTAACAGGGGTCTAAGTGTGTGGAGACGCCTAGATGAGTCTGGGGTGAGGGGAGATAAGAAAGGCTTTGCTCATACCTGTCTTTTTCTTTGTGCTTTTTTTCTGGGAAAAAATTGCAACTTCGTATCCCAGTTCACCAATTTACTTTTCTGTTGTATCCATTATGCTATTCAGTCATTACACCAATTATGTTATTCATTTCCAAGATTGCTAATTGGTTCTTTTTCATAACCTGTCTCAAGGATACTATACCCTCCCTCCATCCTCTCTGAGGATGTTACAGTATTCTGAGGTCTTCTACCTATTGTGTTATGTTTCCTCAAAGGGGATGAGCCTCCGGTCTTTTTCAATTAGCACCTAAATTAATTTTTATGTTTTTATATTTTTTATTTTTTTAAGATTTTATTTATTTATTAGAGACAGAGAGAGAGAGAGAGAAGCAGGTAGGCTCCATGCAGAGAGCCCGTCGCGGGACTCGATCCCAGGTCTCCAGGATCAGGCCCAGGCTGATCGCGGCGCTAAACCCCTGAACCATCGGGGCTGCCCCTAAATTAATTTTTAAATGAAAATTTAGTTCTTTTGCCCCACCCGCAGAGATTCTGATTCAGTAATATAGGAACTTGCAAGCATCCTAGGTAATTCTGATGCACGAGCCACACTTTGAGTAACATTCTGGTAGACTCTATGGTCCCAGAAGTTAGAATTTACTTATCTTCTCCATATTTATGTGTTCTTTGCTATTGGAAAAAAATAACTTCTAATGATTTAGTCCGCTAAATGTCCCAGGGCTTTGAGGCATAGATTCCCCTCAGTCCTTTCTTTTGATCTCGTCTCCATTCCAATCTCATTCTGTTTAGACAGACTCACCCCTACCTCTCCCCACTATCATATACTATCTTTCTTTATTTTCTATTCCCTCCTTGTGCCAATTCCTCACTCCACTTTACCTCTGTGAGGGCATCAACAGGTCATAGAAGCTACCCAAGAGAAATAGAAACGTATATCCACACAAAAACTTATACATGAATGTCTATAGCAAAGTTCTTCATAACAGTCCAAACTGGAGACAACCCCACTGTCCACCAATTGATAAATGGATAAACAAACTGTTATTGCTGTACAGTGGACTGTTATTTGGTAAAAAGGGATGAAGTACTGCTACATGACATGGATGAACCTTAAAAACATGCTAAGTAAAAGAAGCCAATCATAAAGGACCACATACTGTGTGACTCCATTTATATGTAACGGCCAAAATAGGCAAATCCATAGGGATAGAAAGTAGATTAGTGGTTGCCAGGGGCTGGGGCGGAGTTGAGGTGGGGCTGGGGATAGAGAAGAGATGGGAGTAGAAATTAGGGGAATGGAGACTAACTGTTAACATTCTAAAATTAGATTGTGATGATAGTTTCATACCTCTGAATATGCTAAAAAACATTAAATTGTATACTTTTAAAGGGTAAGTTTTATGGTATGTGAATTATACATTAATAAAACTATTATAATAAATAAATAAAAATAGATCATCTAGACAAAATTATTAATTTCCTCAAGACCCTACACTAGATGATGGAAATGCCAAGTAATCATGATACGTGAGCACCCCAGGTGGCTCAGCGGTTTAGCACTGCATTCAGCTCAGGGCCTGATCCTGGAGACCCGGGATTGAGTCCCACGTCGGGCTCCCTGCATGGAGTCTGCTTCTCCCTCTGCTTGTGTCTCTGCCTCTTTCTCTCTCCTTCTCTCTCTCTGTGTTTCTCATGAATAAATAAATAAACTCTTTAAAAAAAATCATGATACGTTTATGATCATATGAAGTGAGTCAGTTTGGTTAGCCCTTAAAGCACATTTGGTCTTCTAACATAAAAATATTTAAGTTTACGTGACTTTTCTTAACTCTTTTAAAACAGCTGCTGAAGTGTATAAGATAAACTTCATATTTCCAAATGGAGACAAGTATGGTAAGCACATATTTCAATTACTTTTTCTATCTCGATTTAAATTAAATAGCTTAAGAGTAAAAGAAAAAGAGACTGTAAATTTTGTAAAACTACTATTGGGATATTAATTCCATTAAATAAAATGACACAGAAATACAATAGATGGACAGATTTTAAATTTAAACTCTAATGTTAAGTCTAGGCTGTATGCCTTGAAACCTATATATGGGATCTGTCAGTCTTCCTGGCTGGTATGTTTTAATGGTTACAGGACCTAAGGGGCACCTGTCTTGCTCAGTCAGAAGAGCATACAACTCTTGATCTCAGGGTCATGAGTTCAAGACCCATGAAGGATGTAGAGATTACTTACATACATACATAAATTTAAAACAACAACAACAAACCCCAAGACCTTTTAAGTCCATAGAGCTCCTTATCTCTGGTCACATTAGTTTCAGTGCTAGAGAGCCAAAGAGACCCATAGGGGTGCAGTTGTGATTAGGCCTGAACATACTTTATCACCTAGTCAAACAAGGTTCCCATTCATAATGAGTTATAATATATTTATCTCTTGTTTAGATGGTGACTGTACAAGAACATCTTCTGGAATCTTTGAGAGAAATGGAATAGGTATTCATACCACTCCTAATGGGATTGTCTACACAGGAAGCTGGAAAGATGACAAGGTATTGTTGTTATTATAATATTGACAGTGGATAAGTAAACCTGTTGCTTAAATGATTCCTGGCATTTCACCATTAATGAAAAACACATATGAGTAGACTATACAATAAAAATAACTGATATGGACATAGGAGTGATACTAAAGTCATAAAAGGTTTATCATCTTTTTTTAAAGTTTTATTTATTTAAGTAATCTCTACACCCAATGTGAGGCTTAAACTCACAACCTCCCACCACCCACCACCCTGAGATCAAGAGTCTCATGCTCCTCTGAGCAAGCCATAGAGGCTCCCTGTCATCTTTATTATTATCTTTCTCATCTCCTATTCCCTTAGTAGTTAAACTCATTACATAATTTACTCATCTAATCCTCATAGCAACCTCATGACATAGGTGAAAATTAATGCTCCTATTTTACAAATGAGGGAAATCAGGCTCAGGTTACTTGCCCAGGGAGTAATGAAACCAAATATATACCCGGGTCTGCCTGAATACAAATTTTTGTTGCTCATAACTAATTTGTACTGTTTCCTGGGCTAATTAAACTGGTTGTCCTTTAAGATCTTTGACATATTCACGATATCTTGAGGACTCTATTATCATCATCATGGACCCCCTAGATATTCAGATGATCCAGATCAGGAACATTTGACTTGGTGGGCTTCAGAGAGAGATGCATTTGAAGGACAATGATAAATGGTAAATGTCTTATTTTATTTTTGTAGAAATAAAGGGTGATACAATGATAGATTAAATAATAACTAAGTGGATGATAGACCTATTTATGTACATTTTTGAAGTATTCTAGGTAACTGAATGTTAGTTACTGAGATCATTTCCTTTGTTATAAACAGATGAATGGTTTTGGAAGACTTGAGCATTTTTCGGGAGCAGTGTATGAAGGACACTTTAAGGACAATATGTTTCATGGACTGGGGACATATACATTTCCAACTGGGGCAAAGTATACTGGAAACTTCAATGAAAATAGGTAGGCTTAAAATAAAGTCATCGTAGTTATAAAAGATTCTTCCCAGGCATATTTGCTTAAATATTATATTTAGTTAATACTAAAATGCTAAATATTCTTTTGTAATATATTTCATTAAAATATATTTATAATATATTTATTAAGAATTACTGGATTAGAGGCACCTGGGTGGCTCGGTGGGTTAAGTGTCTGACTCTTGATTTCAGCTCAGGTCATGATCTGAGTTGTGAGATCGAGCCCTGCATTGACCTCCAAGCTGGGCGTGGAAGCTGCTTAAAATTCTCTCTGTCTCTCTCTCTCTCTCTGCCCCTCACTCTGCCCCTCTCCCTCTCTCTCTATTAAAAAAAAAAAAAAGAATCGTTGGGTTATTTGAGGGGGAAAATGTCATGAGAGGCTAAGACCATCATGAGCCTCCAAAAGAAAATATTCTTGGTACTAATCTATTAGACTTTTCATTTATTTCCTCTTACCTTTCGTATTACTATGGAACCTTTTGAAGTCAACTTGAAAATGGAAAATAGTCAGAATTATTGAGAAAATTTAGGCCAAAAATTACTTTCACTTAAAATATCCAGATAAACTTTTTTTTTTTTTTTAAGAGGGAGCGAGGGAGATGGGGGAGAAGGAGAGGAAGCAAGAGAATCTTAAGCAGACTCCACACCCAGCATGGAGCCTGATATAGGGCTCCATCTCACAACCTTGAGACCATGACCTGAGTCAAAACCAAGAGTTGGATGCTTAAACAGCTGAGCCACTCAGGCACCCCATCCTGATAAACTTTTAAAAAGGAAGTCTTGGGAGATAATTCATAACTGTTTATTGGATTTTGACCTGATATATGTATGTATTTTACTAAGATAATTTTTAAAATGTAAGCAAAATGTACCCATTGTTACCTTTCTGAACTTATGCTTGAAGGAAAAATAAAAGTGAAATGAAACAAAAGCACACTTTTATAGCTTAATAATCTTCACAATGAATATTATGCCATGTCATCCAGAGATTCATGTTTATTTATAAATATCTCTTTATTATTTCCAGAATTGAAAATGCAGACTAATTGTTATGAAGTTGTTGATATAAATACATTTTGAGGAAGGTAGAAAAGTATTCACCTTTTTTTATTCCAAGTCTGTGCTGATAACACAAACTTTTTCCACTGATGTTAATGAAGGGAAAAATTCTAACCCATGGTATTAAAGTCTATTTTATATGTGAAGTACATTTTCACTACTTCTAAGAGTCCAAGAAAACCCCCCACATAGAATACAGCACCTCACACATAGTTGATAGTCAATAAATATTTGTTGAATAAATGAATGAACTAATATGAATTTTTCATTTTTTAACTGATTATTTAAGTTTTGTATAAACTTAGTGTATGAGATCCAAAAATCTTGGACACCAACATTTGTATAATAACAAGGTTTGTTTGGGATAGTAATGGTTTTGGTAGGATATGAAAGCAGGATGCTGAATTTTATTTTATTTTATTTTATTTTATTTTTAGGGTGCTGAATTTTATTTATTTTTTATTATTTTTTTAAGATATTATTTATTTATTCATCAGAGAGAGAGAGAGAGGCAGAGACACAGGCAGAGGGAGAAGCAGGCTCCATGCAAGGGAGCAAGGGAGCCGACGTGGGACTCGACCCTGGGTCTCCAGGATCAGGCCCTGGGCCGAAGGCGGTGCCAAACCGCTGAGCCACCCAGGTTGCCCGAGGATGCTGAATTTTATTTCTTTTTCTTTTTTCTTTTTTTTTAAGATTTATTTATTTATATACTTATTTATGATAGACACAGAGAGAGAGAGAGAGAGAGAGAGAGAGAGAGAGGCAGAGACACAGGAGGAGGGAGAAGCAGGCTCCATGCCGGGAGCCCAACGTGGGACTCCATCCCAGGACTCCAGGATCGCGCCCCCTGGGCAAAAGGCAGGCGCTAAACCGCTGAGCCACCCAGGGATCCCTGGATGCTGAATTTTAAATCAAAGTTTGAAAGTGGGAAGATATAATTCTTCAGGCATAGAGTATAATATGCTAGACAATCTTATACCTAGACTGTAAATTCTTGGCTAATGAACAAATTTATTTTTTACTATTGCAGGGTGGAAGGTGAAGGACAATATACTGATATCCAAGGACTAGAATGGTGTGGTAACTTTCATTTCACTGCTGCTCCAGGCCTGAAACTAAAGCTCCACATGTAGTATATTCTGCATTAAAGTTTTAATGTGGTAACTGAAGCTTTTAGTTATAAAGAAAACTTAGTCATCTGAAATAACTTCATACACTACCTCTGTATCATAATTTTGCCAATAAAACCATCATTCAACATCTTTTTGAACTTTATTTTCATTATCTTATAATTAGTTTGAAATAAATTATGTGAGGATGGCTGGGTGGCTCAGCCAGTTGAGCATCCAATTCTTGATTTGGGCTCAGATCATAATCTCAGGGTCATGAGATCAAGCCCTGTGTCAAGCTCTGCACTGGGTGTGGAGCCTCCTTAAGATAGATTCTCCCTCTCCCTCTGGCTCTCCCCCTGCTTACATGCACACTCTCTCTTTCTTTCTCTCTAAAATAAACAAATCTTTTTTTTTTTTAACTAAAATAAATTATGTGATTCTTTTTTTTTTTTTTAAAGATTTTATTTATTTATTCATGACAGACACAGAGAGAGAGAGGCAGAGACAGGCAGAGGGAGAAGCAGGCTCGATGCAGGGAGGCCGATGTGGAACTCAATCCCCGATCTCTAGGATCATACCCCAGGCTAAAGGAAGTGCCAAACCTATGGGCCATCGGGGCTGCCCTGTGATTCATTTTAATAAACACAGCAGAACTATCTAAATCTTGGCAAAGTCAATTTCCAATCCTGTGCCTGAGTTTTGTCATCTTTAAAAAGCATATCTCTATGTTAAAGGGAACTACCAAGGAATTGAAAAGAATCCACAGAATGGGAAGAAAGTCTTCTATCTGATGCAGGTTTAGATTCCAGAGTATATAAATAACTCATATGTAAGTATATATAAATAAAATAAAAATATAACCCAATTTAAAAATGGGCAAAGGATTTGTTTTTTGTGTGTTTGGTTGGTTTTTTAAAAGATTTTATTTATTTATTCATAAGAGACACAGAGAGAGAGAGGCAAAGACACAGGCAGAGGGAGAAGCAGGCTCCACACAGGAAGCCTGACATGGGACTCGATCCCCAGTCTCCAGGATCACGCCCTGGTCTGAAGGCAGGCACCAAACCGCTAAGCCACCCAGGTTTCCCAAAGGATTTGAATAGACATGTCTTCAAAGAAGATATGCAAATGTCTAATAAGCAAATGAAATCATTACTCTTTAGGAAAGAAGTAATATAGTAATATAGTGCTATAGTAAGATAGCACTTCACAATCACTCAGCTGGCTATATTTAAAAATACAATAAGAAAGATTGGCAATGATAGGGAGAAATTGGAAACTGCCAACATTTCTGCTGCGAATATAAGATGGTACAGCTGCTATGGAAAAGTTTTTCAAAAAGTTAGGCATAGAGTTACCATATGACCCAGGAATTCCTAACTATGTTCCCCAAATAATTGACCTGTATAGGAATATTCCTGGCAGCATTATTCATAACAGTTCAATATTGGAAACAACCCAAATATCCATCAACTGTTGAATGTATAAAAAAATGTGGTATATCCATATAAAGGATTATTTTCAGCCATAAAAAGGAATGAAGTACTGACACATGCTACAACATGAATGAACCTTGAAAACATTATGCTAAGTGAAAGAAGCCAATTGCAAAAGGCCACACATTTACAGCCCTTATGTGAAACACCCAGAATAGGCAAATTCATAGAGACAGGAAGTAGATCAGTGGTTGCCATGGGAGGAAGGAACTGGGAGGCATGGGGTTTCTTTTTGGGGGTGATGGAAATATTTTAGAATTAGTGGTGATGGTTATACAACCTTTGTGAATATTAAAACCACTGAATTATTCACAATAAAAGGGCAAATGTTATGTTTGGTATGTGAATTATATTTCAATTTTTTAAAAAGTATATTTCAATTTTTTGTGTCCTCACGTATTCTGTGCCAAGGAAGCTTCTTCAAGTTCTAGATAACAGTTTTAAAATGGCCAGAAGAGTACATGACAGCTACATATTAAAAATTATAATAAAGAGCTGAGTTTGCTGAAATTGTTTTTCTGAAAATGACAAAATGCTGTAAACAATAACTTCCATATCATATTTCTTCATTCAAAATCTTGTGGAAATTTGTACTTCTCAATATATCATTGCTAAATTTTTAAAAATTTCTTATACTACCATAAATCTGGCTTGAGATGTCTTTAAAATATAAATAAAAATTATATTTTTGTTAGTTTTCCATAATCATATATTATGTATTTAATTTCAAAAGACCCCATTTTTAACAGTTCAAAGACACATTTTTAAAATTAGACACTTTTGGATTTGTTGTTTAGCATTAATTGGTATGTTTTACAATTAAATATTATTATTATACTGGAATTTATACAAATTAAGATAAAGTAAGAGGGGGATGTTTTCAGGGACCAGGACATATAATTCAATTTCAAAATTTCTGGAAAATATAGAAAAATATCTGTTTTATTGCAAACCTAATTTTTCCCAATATTTTCCTTTAAAAGTATTTAAGGTAACAAGATAAATACTTTGCTTTTAAAATCTTTAACTTTTTATTGATAGAGGAATAACTTTTTAATGCTCAAATTTCCAGTTTTCTAAGATAACAAAGTCATTTCATTTAAAGTTTTCTTTCTTTTACTTCTTGAAAGTAAATGCAGTTCAGTTGATTAGTTGATGCTAGAATTTGACCTGAAGCTTATATAATTAGAAGAGACACTAGTTTTCCTCATTTAAAAGCCTAGTTAGCATATGACAGTCTCGTTTCCAGGGAAGTCAAACCTCCCCTGCTTTTTTTTTTTTTAATAACCTTTAAATTAATTTAGACTCCAGATAAGCCTTGATCTGAGGATGATATAACCACAGCAAGCAACATGGGGTAAGTGTGTGCTTTTATAAGCTTTGAAAGATGTTGAGAGGGGAAATATTTTCATAAAGGAAGAAATCCCATATATCCTTACTAATTCAGCTTCAAGCCACGCTGACATTAATTTAAGGTAGCCATTTAAAAGAAGTAACTATTTAAAAGTTATAACAATTTGTAAAACATTCATTTATTTTCTTGCTTAATTTTTAAATTATACCATAATCTGCCTTTGCAAGTTGTCAACTAATGAAGTGTTTGGGGACTGAAGAGTGTGGGATATTTATGTATTAATTTGAAGCAGAGTTAGATTTTGAGAGTAATCTTAAAGACGACAGGATTCTCGATTTACAAGACTGATAAACCCAACATGTATATGCCTCTTTGGGATTAAGAATAAAGGATAAAAAAGATTAGGAATGTCTTTTGTGACACAGAAGAGGGACAGAGGATTCTATCAGAGTTCACACTGCTATGTACCGAATAATGTGTGCTGATTAATTACACAGGGACATTAGTGAAACTTAATTCTAAACTCTTTGTGGGGTTTGGGAACATGATAAGAAGAATTGGGCTTCACTTGAAAGCTTTCTATTCTTTACTTAAGCAAGACTAGCATTCCATTATAATTAGTATTGGAATTATATGGGCTTTTATATGCTGAAACTAGTATTCTAAAAATGTAGAATTACGTCTTTTTATTACCATTTTGTCTTTTTAAATAGCGCCTTTCAATAAAAAAATCATATTGCTGGAAATGGCATAACCATTTCATTGCAATCACTTCTGAAGGATTTAACATAAATGATCAGAAATTTATACTAGGGAAATTTTTTGACACGTGTTTATTCTAAACAGTTTCCCTGAATTTAATTAACATCTACATTTTTGTTGATACCATGGACTCTGAAAATGCAGTCTAAATCAGTTTGAAGCCTCAGAGGCTTTTGAAAGGAAAGATGATCATAATATTGTTAACTTTTAATATAATACAATATAAAAGTTAACAGATAAACACCTTGTACAGATCGCACGTTCATGTGGTTGGTTGATCTGATTTGGGACAGAATTGATGATTTGTCCTTATTCCCCCTCTTTCCCCCCTCTCTTCTCTCTATATAAGAGTGAATATCAACATAGCAGTAAACTAGTAAACTCCAAGCAATGGACACACAAAAAGTATTCCTTTCTTCCTTCCTCTCTGAAAAAAAATTTTTGTAAAATCAAACAATGGCAGGTGATTTACAGATGGTCTGAATTTTCATCTATGGACCCCAGATTCAGAATCTTCTGATTTTGAATGTAAGGACTGGAGTATGAGTTGCTCATTATTTTTGGATTTTTATAAAATGTAAGAATATTTAATTATTTCTGCTAATCTCTCAGGGACAATGTTGAAAGTACTGATTCTCCCACCATCTCCCAACACACACACACACACACACACACACACACGAAAGAAGCACAGTTTGATCAATATCCATAGTTTGACAATCACATTACTACTGCTTGTCCCCAATGACATGATTAATCACTGTGCTTTCAAGAATGCCAGAAATCATCTTGGGAATGCTGGAAGAAAAAAATTTTCATTATTTTATTTGTAAGGTGCTTTCAGTGCCCTAAATAAGATGAACTAAACCATAAATCACTAAACTTTACAGAGTATACTCTTCTGATTATTCTGTTACCTAATCCTGCCCTGACTGAGAGAAGAGAGTTTGGTAGGTATTGACACCCATTTAAGTCTTCCTAAAATAGAAAAATAAAAAAAAGTGGCAGCTGATCAGATGCTCAAATTTTTTCATTTGAGGAAGACTTTAGAATTTATCCCCTGGGAATGAGGAAGCAGCTGTTTAGGATTTTTTTGGACAGGGATTACTTATCTCAGAGCTATTTGTGAATACAATGCTCTTATATGGGTCTGTGCCAGCTCTTTCCATTTTTCCTCAGGCTATGCTGGCACAGTTTTAGTGAACAATGAAGAGGCAAATAATAGAAAATTCTAACAACCCTCCTTCTCTCAAATTTTCACTGGATTCCTTATGGAGTATGATGCTGGGTGGGGTGGGTAGAGAGAAAGGGATAATTGTGGAAAAGTGGAAGGTTAATGTTAAGTTGATACCTGTTATTTATCATCATACTCGGGTAGAGGATGAACAATGGGAAAGAAGGAATGAATGCATATCTTTGCTAAGATACTTTTCCTTTTTCTTTTCTTTTCTCTCTCTCTCTTTTTTTTAGATTTATTTATTTTAGGGAGAGAGAGAGAGCACAAGCGGGAGGGGCAGAGGGAGAGAGAATCTCAAGCGGACTCCACGCTGTGCGTGGATCTCCATATGTGGCTGGATCTCACCACCTTGAGATCACAACCTGAGTGGAAACCAAGAGTCCGTTGTTAACCCACTGCACCACCCAGGAGCCCCCTGAGATACTTTCCAATACTCTTTCCCCATCTACTGTGGACTCCCAGTTGACATCTGAGGATAATAAATGTTAAGGTTCTGCTAAAATTGTAGAACCAGTAAGTTCATTATTACAGCATATTCAACCTCCCTTTAGTTTCCCAGTTCAAATAAGTGCAATTTTAAAAACTCCTTAATGGCTATAATCTTCACTTTCTGAATCTGAGAATTACAATCCACATCTTTTTCCTGGGCAAAGTACACATTGAGCTCATGCAATAACCTCTGAAATGTTGCTTCTATCTGTGCTTCTTGTCCTTTCTAATAGTTGCTTCCCTCATTCAGATCATCATCATCTCTTGGATTGCTTACAGGGCCTGCTCTCAGGCCTCCCTGCAGCTGGTGTTCCCTTTGTAGGGCATCCTGTGAGGAGCATCTCCTTACTGAAGACATGGCATCTGGCTACTCCCGTGTTTAAAACTTTCAGTGACTCCTTGTTCTCTCTACTGCAGAGCAGGCCCCCAAGCAGGTACCACGGCCCCGTATCTTTCCCCAGTCTCCCATTCTAGCTTTTCCTCCTGCCCTACCCTTCATGCTCCCTAAAATCCCTAAGTCCACCTGTCTTGTGACTTTCTACTCTGTTCCTTTGCTGATCCTTTTTACCATTTCTACACGTTGTGCAAATCCCAGTCCAAATCCTATCTTTGCTTTTAAGATTTATTTACTTAGAAAGAGAGAGAGCATGAGTGGAGGAAAGGGCAGGGGGAGAAGCAGACTCCCTGCTGAACATGGAGCCCACCTACTCGGGGCTCTATCCCAGGATTCAGAGATCATGACCTGAGCCGAAGTCAGACGCTTAACCAATTGAACCAGCCAGGTGCCCCACAGATCCTATCTTCTTTGTGAAATTTTCTGTAATCCTCAGAACTAGAACTCATCTTTTTTCCTCTGAAAGTTTTAGGCACTTTATATTTTTCTGATTGCATTTTTTATAATCCATTATGGGCTACAGGTTACTCGTGTGTCTTCCTGAAGGAGGAATAATGTCATCTTCATATTTCTCCTAACACCTGGCACAGTGCTTTTTACATGGTATGTGCTCAGTTGAAATGAACTGTTTTTCTTTAATCCACAAAAAAAGCTAAAAACTGAATTTTAGCCAAACTTCCTTCTTTCTTCCCCAGTAGAATGGCCCCATCTTTCAAGTTCCTATCTGAAGAGCTCAAATGAGTGTATAATTCCACAATATAATTGTTGCAGGGAGGAAAGGTAAAAACAAGGATTGAAGTGATGCTCCTGAGGCTTCTGAAGAGTGGAGAATTTGTTATTCAATAAAAGGGACACACATGCTTAAGGGAGAGAAGACTTTTAAGAATTAAAAATGCTTCTTGGTTTTAGACATTTCCCTAAAAGGCCAACATATCAGTAAGTTTGGGTTCATCTGCATAAGATGGAAAAGCAAAACAACAGTGGCTTAACCAAGCTAGAAGTTTATTTCTCTCTTATATTAAAAAAAAAAAAAGCCTAGGGCTGCCTGGTTGGTTCAGTCAGTAGAGCATGTGACTCTTGATCTCAGGGATATGAGTTCAAGTCCCACATTGGACACAGAGCCTATAAAAAAAAAAAAAAAAAGCCCACAGGTTAGCAGTCCAGAGCTGTTAAGAGTGGGTCCTTGTCTGAAGGACCCTGGTTCCTTCCACCCTGCTCTCCTGCCATCCTTAGTGTATCCCTCTTGGTTCAAGAAAGTTGTTCAGACTCCACCTATCTCATTTGTGTTCAGCCAGTAGGAAGGAAGAATAGGAATAAAAAAAATGTGTCTTTTGAGACTTCCCACAGATCACTCACATTATTTCTACTTCTACCTCAGGGGTTGAATCTATTCTTGTGGTTATATCTAGCTGTGAGGGAGAAGGAGGAACATAGTTTTTAAACTGGGTTACTAAAGAAGATTCTCTTAGGATAAAGGAGTGGACCTTGACAAAATGGCAAAGGAGACTTAGTAAGCCTTCAGTGCCGCTACTGCCCACATTCCAGCCAGAATCACATTCCAGCCTTGATCTCCCTTAATCCTCACACTTACATTCTTATTATGATGCCACTTATGCAGATCAAGAAACGGATGCCCAGAAAGATTCTGTGACTTGGCCAAACTGCCAAAGAAGAAGCTTCAGATAATGAAATAATGAAAAATAAATAAAACAAGTAGCTAGGTTGAACCTGTTATATTACTCAAAAAAAAAAAAAAAAAAAACTTAAACCCCACAACCCAAAAAACCCACCATATACTCATAGAGTATTTTCCAAATGGATTTCTACTTAATTTTGACTGTGGATCACCTCAATCAGCCCCTACAGAAAAACCTATTACAAACCTGTTTCACTTGTCACTTGAAGTAGGTGACTTCATTTAATGTGGGATGTTTAGGAAAATCTCTAGATTTGTGGCTTTCATCATTTTAGGGTCTGATGAATTGCTTTGAATGTTGAAGTACTCCAGCTGATTTTAAATACATAGGAATTTGTTTTTATTAGTCACCCAAAGATAGAAATACCAAGGTGAGTGTGTCTACTGAATACCAGGTAACTTAAAAAGGAAAGGGTTAAAAGAAACAAGAACTTTAATTTTTACTTTATATATTGTTGAATGATTAGAAATTTTTAACAGCAATCTTTTGAATGTACAATAATAATCTTTCATTATAAAATTATTAAAACAAAGGATGGTATAAATTACAAGATACCTATCCTTATCATGGCCTTTTGTTTCTTGTAGAACCTCTAGAAAAATCAGAAAGACTTTACAAAACATGATGTGATGTCTACTGGTGGAGACAGGCCACGAGGTGAGTGAAAATTGCTTAGAGTTTATTTCTAGTAATGACACAGATGAGCTGAGAGCTTAGTTTAAACCAGTGTACTTAGTTTAAACTAGTACTTGTACTTCATTTATAAATTTAAACATTTATGCATTGCTTAAGAATCTTGTAATTCTCCTTTATTTGTTTTTATTTTTTAAAAGATTTTATTTATTTATTTGAGAGAAAGAGAGTGCAAGAGAGCAGGAACAAGAGGGAAGGGCAGAAGAAGAGGGAGAAGCAGATTCCCCGCTAAGCAGGGAACCTGAGGGGGTAGGGAGCTTGATCTCAGGTCCCTGGGATCATGACCTAAGCAGAAGATAGAGGCTTAACTAACTGAGTCACCCATACACCCCAACTCTTCTTTATTTAAAAACACGTAAATATATCATGAGATTCCTTCTTCATTAGCAGTCAGAGCTAAGCCACCTTATAAACTAGCCATGTTACATCAGACTTTTACCGAATGCATGAATGCTTACAGTATTGAGATAATAATGAACTATATTTTCACTGAGTTTTATTTTGAATGTCTTTGGAGATTGCAAACACAACAAAACCTTAAGGACAACAAAATTTGCATTCAACTAATATTTACTGAGTCCCTACTTCATGTTAGGCTTTGTGGCATGATAACTATGTGGGATAGGTAAGTATTATCCTCATTTTACAGATGAGGAGATGTAGGCTTATGAAGGGTAAGTAACATTCCCATGACACAAAACTAAATAAGTAGCAGGTCTGCAATTTGAAGCTAGATATCTCATGAACTTACGAAGAAAGTCCTATGGTTTAAAACATTATTTTAAAGTTTCAAAACTAAAAAGCACACATTATAAAACCAACAAACTTGATCAAGGCAGAAGAGCATAGAAGTGCCAGGGTGGCTTAGTCAGTTAAGTGGCCAATTCTTGATTTTGGCTCAATCACAATCTTAGGGTCCTGGAATCGAGCCTTGGGTTGGGCTTCATGCTCAGCAAGGAGTCTGCTTGAGGATTCTCTCTCTCCCTCCACCTCTGTACCTTCCCCAACTTGTGCACATGCATACTCTCTCAAATAAAAAAATAAATCTTAAAAAAAAAGACACAAGAGTATAAGTAAAATTTGAAAGTCCATCCCACCCCTACCCCATCCCTCTAAGAATAATCACTGTTAGTAGTAGTTTGGCATAAATGCTCCCATATCTTTCCTTTTGACCGATGTCAAAAGAAAATGTACTTTTTACTGTATCACACTTCCCATCTACTTAAAAAACATCAATGAATAGAGGAGATTGAATTTAGTATATATCTACTAATATAAATATCTAGTCTAAAAAATGAAATGTTCATTCAGCTAACATTAGGCCTCTAACTATAGAAATTCAAAGTATAGAACTCACTTTCTGTTTCACAGGGACTCATAATCTAGTGTAGCAGTTCTCAGTTTGGTTTTGAGAGGGTAAATAGGGACTCTGTTGTGAGTCTGATGTGAGCTCTGAACCTACAACATAAAATTTTACCTATAACTCAGTGGATTCATGAACACCCTGAAAGTAATATGGATCCCTGCCTCTTGTAGAAGTAAGATTCTTAAATCAATAATTTAACATAAATACTATAATAGACATATGGACAAGACACTATTGCCGCACAAAAAAAGCAAGTGCTTACCTTAAGCAAGACATGTCAAGAAAGACAAGGAAGAATGATACTTGCCCAGACTCTTGGAGGACACAAGGAGTGTGACAATTCGCCCAGTGTAAGGGAAGGAGATCCATTGAGGAACAACTCTATAAAGCCTAGAGGCTAGAAAAGACAGGGAACCAAACACAAGACTGTGTTTGGATAGTGTGTATACAAGAGTGACTAAAGATGACTTGGAGAGCTGGGGGGAGGCAGACCATGAAGGTGGAGGTCTGCTGTGTTAGGACATTTGAACTTTAGGAGTCACTGAAGGATTCTGATTCTGATTTTCATAGGTAAGTAAGAAGTCTATAATTAATGTATGACTGAATAAATGATCATGGGAATAATAATTTAGATGATAAGATAAGATAGAAAAAGGAGATAAGACCACTTGATTCAGACTTATTGGAAGATCAGTGATTAAACAATAAGCTATTAGAAAGATACATTGCTAAAAATCAGATGGAAATCATTGGAAGGTCATTCCTTTTGCAAAGGAGACTGGGAGACTAAAGCTTGGAGACTGTGTGTGCAAGATAAAACTCAAAATTTGGAAAGCAGTTCTGTCCTCTCACTGCAGTGAGTCCCACACACAAACTAGTGTGGATCACTCAGGGAGTATCATTCACATCCCCATGCCCTCTGATGTCCTCCAGTGACTCCTGATGGATGGTTTGTCTTTCCATCAACTCTTCCATCTTCAAAGAGTAGAGAAGAGAAAGACAGTAAAATTGGTCAGTTTCTCAATATTTCTACACTGAGTATATGTATTCCTTTCATAATTATTTTCCTAATTCAGGTTTCAAAGTAATGCAATTTAGAGCAAGGCTTACAAACAATGCCATATCTGGTTCATTTCTTTTTGAGTCTATTTAACCTAATATACCTAACTAAAAATCCAATTTTAGTCTCACCTCCTACTACTTGACAGTAGCTTATAATTGAGGCAAGACCATAATGTCCCAAGGATATTTACTTGATAAATATTTATTATTCATTAAAAACTTTACGTATCAGATGCTGTAGGAGCTTTGAAGACTTATCCATATATTGAATATGCAGTTTTGTGTGTATGAGATATCATAAAAATTTGTTTAAATACAAAGAAGCATTTGGTCTTTGCCAAAGGGTAGTTGCTCCAAAAGATTTCTCAGTTCCCATGTTTAAATAGTGAACTTTTGTTAAAACAATATTTAATATAATTTTAGGTGAAATAGCATTGATTTTTCCAGCTTGCCTTTTTGAGGTTATTGATTTGGAGCAAAAAAAAGCATCTCCTTGCTATTACTATGAATGAATAAAGTTCTGTGTCATTTTCTTTTCTTTTTTCCTCAGGCTTACTGAGGAATAATTGACAAATAAAATTGTAATGTTTTTAACCAGCTGATTTGTTATATGTGTATGCTATGAAAAGATTTCCCCCATCGAATTAATTAAAACATCCATCACCTCACATATTTACCTTTTTTTTTTTTTTGGTGAGAACATTAAGTTCTACTCTCTTAGAAATTTTCAATTATACAGTATTATTAACTTTAGTCACTAGGTTATACATTACACCCTTAGACCTTATTCATCTTATAACTAAAGAGTTTGTACCCTTTTACCAACCTCTCCCTATTGTTGTCTGCTTTAGGGAATAAAATATCATTAACCATCCACATACTCTGGAATTGAATTAAATTCATCTCATACTTGTGTTGAGTGCTCATCACAAAAAGTTCTCAAACTACCTCAGAGGAATGTGAACAAATAATATAAATGTATTTACCTTTAAAAGCCTAATTTTGCATGCCTCTCTATAAAATATCTCAGCATTTAAGAATATGTAATAATTTTTAAGTTGCTTATTACTAAGTAAAATTGCCATATAAGGAGATGATCTATATTTATCCTGAGGCTTAGAGTCCAGCACTCTAGTTTGGTAAGAACCAGATGCCCACCAGGCGCTATGGCTATGAATAAGAAATGGTCCCTGCTCTAGTAGAGCTGACAGTTTTTGCATGGGAAAAATATTAAATATTGCTCAGCTAAACCGCTGAGCCACCCAGGGGTCCCCGATTACAATTGAATTCTACAGATATTCCAAGAAAGGAGAAATAACTTGCTATTGGATTGAAGGAGGAAGTTCCAGAGGTAATTAATTATATTATTAACTATAGCTAATAATTCCCAGTAGGGAGAGATACTAATAGTATGGTATGAGAATGTAGTAGAAGAAGGGTTGACTAAAGATGATTTAGAGGATCAGAGCTGGCTTCGTAGAGAAGGAGGTGCTTGAATTGAACCTTGAAGGATGAGAAATACATCTTTAGGTAAGGAAAAATGCTTGAGGCATAGAGAATGGGAGGAACAAAAGTACAGAGGCAAGTGTTTGATGAAATGCATGAACTGTGATCATCTATACATGTCATGTATACTAACTACTATAAAGTTTTATTTGAAATGCTATGAAATAGAGAAACCAATCAAGTAATTTCAACTAGTTCCGGCTTAGCTGTTATAAGCAGCAATATCATATCAGCCAATTTTTCTAGCTAGCCCAGGTACATATGGGGAGCCTTACCCTGGCAGCCTCTCTGAGGTTCCAGAGAAAAGTGCCTGAGAGGATGTGATGTGATTGTGATTTGCCAATCAGTTAGTGAGAAGGGGCTCCTGAAATATAAAATTAAGGGTCGAGAGACCTGAAGCAGGCTAAAACTCTGACACTCATTCAAACAGATTTGCTTTCAATATTTAATATTTGAATAAACAACAGGCTGATCCCCTCATGGAGGAAGAGTGAAAGAGGCCCCTCAGGGGCAATATTTGGCCTCCCATCCAGGGTCAAGGCAGTTTGGCTCCAGCCTCACACCACATCACTCAGCTGAACAAACATTTTACAAGGAAACTGAACTCACCTTTCTTAGTAGGTTTTTTATTGCCACTCAAGACTGTACCTAGGGAGTGCCCAGCTGGCTCAGTTGGTATAACATGTGACTCTTAATCTCAGGTTGTGAGTTCAAGCCCCATGCTGGGTGTGTAGCCTATTTTGAAAGAAAGAAAGAAAGAAAGAAAGAAAGAAGGAAGGAAGGAAGGAAGGAAGGAAGGAAGGAAGGAAGGAAAGAAAGAAAGAAAGAAAGAAAGAAAGAAAGAAAGAAAGAAAGAAAGAAAAATTGCACCCAGGACAGCCTATCACCCCCACCCCCAAACACACCCACCCACCCACATAGCCTCATCATGTTTATCGAAGCATTTATTTTAATCACACAAGATGCTTTTCTTGAGAGAAGTCCTAACAAATACAGTTTTCTCCCACTCCCATTTCCAGGGCTCTTATAGTGCCTCTGACACATTGGTGCATGCATAGCTCCTTAATCCAGCTCTAAATCCATTTTTAGGCCTGAGAGTGTCAAGCAGTTGATTGGTGGGGGCTCCCCTGTCACATAGCTGGGCTAAGGCTGCAGCTGAAAATGCAACTTCCAGATTCTGGCTCCTGCAATGGTAACCAGGGTTTCTGAGTGAGCCATTTTATTATTTCCATTCAAACAGGAGCTTAAGACTTAGTCAAGTCACTCAACCTCTTGACCTCATTTTCTTTATTCGTGAAGCAACAGGGTTTGGCTGGCTGATCTCTATGTAATCCTTCAGTTCTGATTTTCTTCACCACTATATGCTTCATCTTTAGTTTAAAGATTGCAAGTAATTCTGGTTTGGTTTGGCTTGGTCTCTCCAAACTATGATATTGGTTCATTCATTTATTCAACACCTATTTATTTGAACCTATTCTGTGCTAGATCTTTCTGTGCCTCAGAAAATGTAGAGTGAATAAAAATGCCCACGCCCTGGTGAAGTGGAGGTGGCGGGCCAAGATGGCAAATAGTGAACAAATAAATAGATAGTATTGTCATTTACTGGTTAGTGCTACAGATAAAAACAAAGCAGTGAAAGGCAGGTGGACAATGGAAGTTGGGTCCTGCTTTTACACATGTGGTCAGGGAAGACCTTTCTAATAAAGTGATATTTAAGCAGCAACCAAAAGTCTTGGAACTTTTTTATCCTTGATGTATGAATATGGGATATTGTAAATTTGAGAAGACCTGGAAGTTCAAGAGATGGGAATGAAATCGGCCCTGGTAGAGGTACATAAAAGTCTGGGTTTCAACCTAGCTTTTCTCTGTCACGTCCTTCACATCCCAAGATTTTCACAAATGAACTTAGTTCACTTCTAGGATTCTAAACATTCTATTTTAACACTTTAATAATAACTTTTCAAATGTACTGCATCTACTTGCTTCTTTCACTTTTGTCAATGGGAATTATGCCTATAAGTATGTTAATTATGAATTAACAATAAATTCAAAAAGCTTTGATAATTGAATTTACAGAATTTACCAAGCTGGGATTTGTTTGGCATGTGAATTTTGCATCCTGATTTTCAGTACTTTCCTCTTCAGCTCCACAAACCACAGCCCAGAGGAAGGACACAACCTAAAGAATGTGTGAGAAGGAGTTAAAGAATAAAGGACTAGATTGGAAATATTCTTTTCAAAGGGGTGGATCTCTCTCCATCCTCATTCATCTTGCCTCCACTGGCTCATTCAGGAACTGCCTATCATGTGATTTGTTTTGGAGCAGGCCAGAAGCACGGGTCCCCAAGCAGATGAATGGCAGACACTGCAGGCTAAAGGCAGGTTCTGTGGTTATGATAAGAAAAGAAAGAAAGAAAGAAAAAAAAGGAAAGAAAAAAGAAAAGAAAAGAAGAGAAAAGAAAAGAAGTGGGCAAACCCCAGGTAGTGAATTTGCCAAGGTGCATTCCAAAATGGGCTAAAAATGAAAAGGATTCATTTTGCTTCCAAAACACTAGCATTTTATATATATATAGGCTAAGCCATTGACGATTATCCTACTTTTTTTAACTAACTTTTTTTTTTTTTTTTTTTTTTTTTTTTTTTTTTTTTAGAGAGAGAGAACCAGCAGGATGAGGAAGGAGTAGAGGGAGAAAGAGAGGGTGGGGGTGGGGAGAATGAGAATCTCGTAGGCTCCAAGCCTGATGCAGGGTCCAGCATGGGACTTGACATAGGGCTCAATCCCATGACCCTGAGACTATGACCTGAGCCGAAATCAAGAGTCAGTCACTTAACCGACTAAGCCACTCAGGTGCCCTGTAGGTTATCCTACTTTCTACCCTATAGCTCTGAGAACGCCTTTTAGGGCTGAAATAGAGCCTTAAATCCTTTCATTCTTTCTCCTTAGCATTTCCAGCCAAATTCTTCCTCCCTCAGTCTCTACATTCATGACTACCGATTATTAGATTTTTAGGTAAGAGAACATTAAACCACTTAATTATTAATAATTAATTACACCTAATTAGCACATTAGATTATGTGCTAAATAGTTGCCACTTGCAGTGTTAAGCAGGTTTATCATCTTACTCAACAAGCTTTTTTTGAGCTTCTTCTCTATGTAAGAACATAGAGTCAGCACCAAGGATAGTAAGAGGTAGAAAAAAAATAGCCTCTTTTCTCAAGATGTTTATAATGGAACCCGCGGCAGCAATCCCAGGACTCTGGGATCATAACTGCAGCCAAAGGCCGACACTTAACTGACTGAGACACCCAGGCGCCCTAGAAAATGAGATTATTTATGTAAGATAAATAACAGTAGAAACTCATGGTTTAGGTTCCAACTGAATTCTTTTTTTTTTTTTTTTTTAGATTTTATTTATTTATTCATGAGCGAGAGAGAGAGGCAGAGACACAGGCAGAGGGAGAAGCAGGCTCCATACAGGGAGCCCAATGCAGGACTCAATCCTGGGACTCCAGGATCACACTATGGGCCCAAGGCAGGCGCTAAACAACTGAGCCACCCAGGGATCCCCGATTCCAACTGAATTCTACAGATATTCCAAGAAAGGAGAAATAACTTGCTATTGGATTGAAGGAGGAAGTTCCAGAGGTAAAGAGCCTGAGTTGGACCTCAGGGAAGGAATAAGGATTTGACAATTGGGGGAGGGGGAGGAGGGCCGACCCAGGCAGCAGAGAAAGGAAGAAACAATGCAGGAATGAAGATTAATTAACTCAGGAGGCTGGAATACTTCCTACATATTGGAAACAAGGTTGGAGAGGAAGGTCAGAGACATTGTGGAGGACCCAGAAAAAATAATTGATGTATTATACTTTATAACTCGAGTCTTTGAGCAGAAGTAAGAAATGATCAAAGGAAAATAATCTAGGGGCACCTGGGTGGCTCAGTCCATTCTGCCTTTGGCTCAGGTTTGATCCCAGAGTCCTAAGATTGAGCCCCACTTGTGGGCTCCCTGCTCATCAAGGAGTCTACTTATCCCTCTCCCTCTGCCCTTCCCCTCAACTCATGTGCATGCTCTCTCTCTATATATCAAATAAATAAATAAAAGCTTTAAAATAATAAAGGAATATAATCTAGTAGCAGTGTAGAGCATTGGATAAACTACTTAGGAAGCTCCTACAGATGTTTAGGCACATAGCAGTCAGGGTTGAAACAGAGAGAATGAAAAGAGAGAGGGGGAATTTAAGAAATACGACAAAGAAAGACTCGGAAGGATTTCAGTGCTGGATAGGAGGAGGAGAGGAAGTTCATTCGGAGGTCTTGAGCCGGTGACGGGGCTAGGGAACTCCCAAGGGGGAGCCTGGAATAGGCTAAAGATGACCTGCAAGATTTAAACAGCTTGAGTTTGAGGTGACCATGGAACAGTCAAGTGAAAATATTCTTTAGAGAGGAATATAACAACCAGGGATGCTCATTTAGCAGGAAAAAAATAGCAAAAGTTCTGAAGAATAGCTGATTTTCTTTCCTTCCCTCCAAATAAAGACCTAAGTACAAAAAAAAACAGCTAAAACTGCATAGTGGAAGAATTCAGGATTGGGAAATTGTGAACTGTTTACCATAAATCCAGTTTGGGGTACAGTGGCTTTTTGTTTTTTTGTCTCCATTTTTGTTTTTAAGACTGAATAAAACAATTATGGAAGGCTGAGGGGACTGAGTGGGCTGAGAAAGGGAGGCTGTGGGTTGTTATGTCCCCATGTTGCCGAGTAATATTTGGAGACAGCCTGCTAGAGTCTAGTCTCTAGTCTCAGCATTTTAGAGTTGAGGGCCTATTTCTATTACAGATGAAAATATGGAAGGCCAGAAAGAGGTCGTGGCTTCCTTGTGGCCCTGCTGAGTAAGAAGTCAGGGTTGCATCTCAGTCCCGACCCTGCCAGTAAGCAGGTGAACTACCATCTTGATACCGGAGAACATTTTTACATCCATCTATAGGGGGATGCCTGGTGAAAATGTTCAGACTGCATTAACAAAAAGCAAAATGGAGGGCCTATGAAAGCATGAAGTACATGCCATCAGAGGCAGGAAATGATGTGGCATAGCACGTGTGCACCCCATGTTAGATTGACTGACCTTGGTAAGGGAGCTATTTCCAAATGACCTCAGAACAAGATGAAATGGGCATAATCTACACAAGAAATAATTTTCCTTACATCATGTTTAAACAGCCCTAGAATAGATGTCAAGTGTGATTGTTCAGTCTGTTTCCATATGTATTTTTTAAAAGTTCTGAAGAATAGGATTGCTGTCTGACAATCGGGGATGGGAGAAGCATGTAATTCAGTTTGGAGGCAAGAGGATGAAGAACTTCTATGTTTCATTTACTTATTCCTGTCCCAACTTGTTCCCAAAAGGAAATTGAAACAGTGCAACAAGAGATTTAGGAATCAGAATATAGCTTCTTAGCTAAACTAGTCCCAATGTGTTCTTTTTTCTTGATGGGATATTTCTAGACCTTTTGCCTTTGTGCCAAACTTACCAGATATTGGCAAGAAGTGGTAAGGAGTTACTCATGATTGGGTTTGATACACCTTAACTCTAGGAAGGCCATGCAGGAAATAGGCTGAAATTAGAGATGAAATAATCAAACTAATGATGAATTTACATTTTGCATTGATGAATAAAAATGTTGAATATTTCTTTATTTAGATTAGTATGTTGTTAGACTCTAGTAATAACAGATTAGAAGATGACCCTTGCCTTAGTGAGGATAGGTGACTGTTGAGGAGAATGGCCAAGATAGGCTTAGGAAGAGTATGACACATGAACTGCCTTTGGGAGGTTGAGTGGGATTTGGGTTGGAAGAGTGCAGAGGGTTTTAAGGCAGGGGACCTGCAGGAATTGAGATCCTCAGGTACAAATGCATACAGCTTGTAGGTAGACCAGTTCTGCAAGGAGAGTGTTGTAGCTTCTTAGTGGCCTGAGAACATTGCTGACCCCTGTCAACACTGCATGAGCTGTGGGACTATTCTTCTAACTGAGGATATAGATTTGCAGGGTTTGTCTGTGATTTCCAACTCCTGGAGTCTTCGTTCACTGGGAGATAATGAGAAATTACAGTCATTCTGAGGATTGGATTTTACACTATTCTCCTTTCTAGCAGTTCTGAAAGCGCCAAAGGCAAATCCAAATTGGATGTCATTTTATCTGAACTATGAAATGTCTCCCAGGAGAGGCAGCAGTAACCTGGTTTCCCCTCTCACCTAAAAAAGGCTTTAGTGACTGATGATCTATTTCACAAGGTACTACTAACTCGGCCACATGATCCAGCTCTTCTGAGGCTTGCTGCTGCCTCTGCCTCAGTGGGAAGCATACTTCCTGAGGACTAGTTAAGGTTTGCCACTTTGATAGACCCCTCTGCTAATTAGGGTCATCCCTAGGGCTGAAGCTCAGGGCTCTTTCTCCACGGTTCTCTTAGGAGCCTTTCTTGCCCTTCACTGTCTTCCTGCTTCTCCACTCAGGACCAGCCTGGTGAAAATACAGTGACAGTAACTTCATCTTCCTTTGAAGTAGGTATTACCTTGCACTGGGGCAACACTGGGCTCTCCACCTCTTGGAGAGTGTCTTGGAGAAGCTCTTAACTTCAACTCAGATGAATCCAGAGAGAGAACCTGTTTGAAAGGTTGAAAGTAAATGAGTAGAACCAGGATAAGAAAAGAGAGCGAGCACATCTTCCTGACTAGACCCATGCTATAGTATTTAGGTTCACAAAATTGGGTTCTGGCACATTTATGTATGCCAGACAATAAAATGAGTCAGAAGACCCCTTGGAAGTAATAGGCTCTGAAACTGGTGATATGTTTTGATGTCTCAAATGACATGATAAATTAAATTTTGACTTTAATTTTTAAAATAATTATCTCTAACCATTGGGTTGTTTTTTTGTGTGTGTGATAGCATACTGGTGTTGTTTTTTTTTTTTTTCTGATTGATGTTGACATATAGCAAACAACTCAACCAAATTACTCTATCCTGGCTGATATTATGTAAACAAACAAATAAACATGAATATGCCTGTGGAGTAGAAGTAGAAAGATCTCTGTTTTTCTGTATTTTTTTTAATTTATTTATTTTTTCATGAGAGACACAGAGGCAGAGACAGAGGCAGGTTCCACACAGACAGAGGCAGGGAGCCCAATGTAGGACTCGATCCTGGATCCCAGGATCAAGCCCCGAGCCGAAGGCAGATGCTCAACCGCTGAGCCACCCAGGTGTCCCGTGTTATTCTGTATTCTGATGTAAAGAACCTCTATGTGCTCCTGAGATACAGGGTTGCCCACTTGTTGCTCCTTTTCTCACTGGCTTTGGGAGCTCTCAGATTGCTGGCAATAGTGAAGGATCAGTTGTACTTAGTTTTAGTGTGGGACCACTCCTTAGGAGATTGCAGGATCTTTAAGCCCCATGGTGGGCACAGGGGATATATTTCTGCTACTAAAACTTTGCTTGATAGGTTTTTTCCCCCTTCACAAAAACCACCTCCAGGCTAAACTATTTCTATTTACCAGTGTAATTGTTTTTTGCCTATGTGAACCACCATGTGTTAGAAGGCACGTTTCTCTTGTAGTACTGGATGGGAATTCAATTCAATTCCACAAGTATTTGTTGATGACAAACTCAGAATGTCACAAAGAGCTGGGGACACAAAGACGAATAAACCCCACTCTGCTCCCATGTTGCTCAGTCTGGTGAGGCGATTAGCATTCAGACAGTTAACCAAGGTTATGATGATGGCTTTGTGACCTGGTTCAGTTGGCAGGGGCTGCCCTGTTTCTAGCAACACCCACATATGGGAAAAAATCAATTAAGAGTCTGACTTGAGGACCACGGACCATTTTCAAAATAAGACTGCTTAATTTGAGGGCTGTCTGGCCCTATATTTTAATTCTTTAATGTATTGCTTTTGTCACCATAAGCTGTTATATATTCAAGAATGATTTGGTTATCTATATTTTTAGAAGCAGGAATAAAAAAATAACACTATCATGGGGTATCCTTGTTTTAAATACTTGCATCCATGCCTATGTATTGTGAAATTTATTTTATCTCCCTATCATTTTGCTTCTAAGGGTCATGTCATGTTCTTTGTTTTCTTTCATTATGTTGATTAATAAATTATATTAATAGATTTATAAGCATCCAGCCATTTTTGTGCTCTAGAATAAATTCATGTTATTGTATTTTTGCCTTCTGATATTTTATTCAGAATATTTGTATATTTATTTATTTAGGCTATTCTAGAGTAGATTCGGTATCAGAACCTCATAGGATGGAAATAGTGATTTACATATATACTATTCTCTGGTACAGATTAAATAATAGTCACTGCTATTTTCAGAAATTTCCTGTGATATTATCCTAGGTTATTTCTTATTTGAGAAGTAGATATTTGACATCCCTCTTTCAATATCTTCTCTAGACAGTTGTTGACTTTATGGTTTTTATTTTTAAAAAAATTTAAAAAAGATTTTATTTATTTGAGAGAGAGAGAGAAAGAGAGCACAAGCAGGGGGAGTGGCAGGCAGAGGGAGACGGAGAAGCAGGCTCACCGCTGAGCAGGGAGTCCAATGTGGGATCACGACCTGAGCTGAAGGCAGATGCTTAACCACTTGAGTCACTCAGGTGACCCTGGCTTTATACGGTTTTTAAAACAAAGCTCAGCAATTTATGTTTTCTTAGAAAATTGTCCATTTCATCTAGCCTTAAAAATTATTGGCAATAAATGACACATACAATTTTTAAAGTAATATTTCATAGCCTCTGAATTGGTGGTTATATCCCTCTTTTTTTCTATTCTCTTTCTCTCAATCTCCCTCTGCCTCATCAGACCTGTCAGAACTTTTCTCCTTTTACCAATCCATCCAACCTGTTTGTTCAGATGGCTCTCAGAGCCCACATAGGAAGGAACACATCATTAATGACAGTAAAAGTGGTTCCTTATATTATAGTGCTTTGAAATCCTGTGACGTGAAGTTTTTTTTTTTTTTTTTTTTTTTTTACGTGAAGTGGTTTATTTAAAGATCTAAGCTAATAGAGTAATGGTCTTACTTAGAGCTACTTCTTAAGTAACTTTGAGTAAATACTTAATTGTTCAGAGCTTCAGTCTCCTTCCATATAACCTAGATGGTAACAGTGCCTTGCAGAGGGATGAAGTAAGGGATCAAGTAATGTATAGTAAGACAGCATCGGAGAAAGTACAAACTATGACATATATACAAACAAGGTCATGAAATATGTCATATCGTGAAACCTATGTCACTTCCAAGTTAGAGAAGAAATCAAACAACCCCTTCCATAATTTTTAAAGCATTCTTCTAAGATCAGACAGATCACAAAGATCATACAGATTTTCCTCCCTGAAAACGTTTGCAGGATTTTTCCTGATGAATTACTTTAGTTTCAGGGTAGAATATTTCCTCATCACCCTCCCCCCAACATAAAAAGTTCTCATTCTACTAATTAGAAATGTGCACTAAAGACCCATTCAATAAAGGACACCGAAATGGAAATTAACTCAAGTCTGCTTTCAATTAATTTCAATTCCCCAAAGTGCCAAACTTTCTTTTTCTGTCACAGCAGTAATTGGAAAGTAATAAGACAATCCTAAGTTTTTGTGGTCTTATGCGTGTTTGTGTGTGTGCGGTATACATTCTAGGTCAGTCTGGGGGAGGGTCAGGAGATCTTTTTTGGTATTCTTTAGGCTTCTATTAACTTTATTAATATTATTAACTTTATTATTTGAATTAATTTCATAAAAGTCTGGCTATCACTTCTTGGGTTAATTCCTATTTCTCTATTGCAATAATTTTATTGCAGTAATTTTAGAGCCTTTGTCTTTAAGCAGCAGCAATCAATTTAAAAGGAAACCCTTCCCCAAAAGCTGCAGTTTGTTAATCAGACAAGAACAGGGAGACTCTGGTTGAAAGGGATGGAAAGGGGGGGTCCAGGTGCCCACAGCTTGGTGGCTTTCTCCTTGTTTCATGGCAGGTTCAAAAAAGCCAGGCTTCAAAGAATATAGAGAAAACCATTGCTCTATATAACAATCAGCCATGGTTTAGTAACAGGCTTTTCCTAAAAACTTAACAGTGTTTTCCAAGGGTCTCCCAAATCCCACATGGGTGTGTTTAGAGCCCAGGACTGCTATTGTAGAGATGGAAATATAGGAGGAAGACTGAGGAGGAGTAGAAGCCACTTTAACTTGGTGAGAGGAAAGCATCTGCTAGTTATTCAAAGGTAGGCAGTGATTCCAGCACAATGAAGGACAGATAGAGAATGGGCTCAGAGAGTGAGGGATTCCTACAGAAAATGAAGAAAAGACTAAGATCTCAAAGGGAATGTTAGAATGTAGTAAGGCTTTTTCCAGAAAAAGTCATACAACTTTTCCATGTAATCTTGTTATTCTCCCTTTTAAGATGTGCCTTTCAATGTATGTTACTCATTTATATGATCATAATATTTGCACTAGTAATTCTCTTCTGGAAACCTTGCCTGAGGAAAAACTGTCTTAAATATGAAAAGAAAAAAAGCTGTATTTCTTTTAACGTTTATTTATTATAGTAAAAGAAGAAAACTGTCCTAATGTTGAATAATTGGGGGAAGGAAAGAAAACAATGACACATTTCCTCAAACAATTATTTTTAAGTAACAAAAATAATGATTGTGTAACTATTTGGAGAAAGATACAAAACAGCATTCTGAAATCACAGAGACCTGAGTTCTAATTCACACTCCCTCTGCCATTTTTTATCCATGATCCTGGGTATATTATCACTTCATTTTCCCAACCCTCAATATTCTCATTATAAAATGAGGATAATGATGCATGCTCAACAGAACCAATATGAGGATTCAATTAAATGTGATAATATAAATAAATATGAAGCAATAGTGTTTGGCACATAGCAGCTGTTCAATAAATGTGATTTCTCCCTCCACCATTCTTTATATACATGGAAAAATGCTTAAACTCTATCAATGGATTCATTGACAAACTTAAGGAAATATATGGTTTCCTAGGAAAACAAATTACAGAATTAAGTAGAAAAATTGAGATCAATTACCTTTGAGAAAACTGAAAAAGGTTTAAAGATATGTCTACTTTTTAAAAATATATTATTTATTTATATATTTATGAGAGACACAGAGAGAGAGGCAGAGACATAGGCAGAAGGAGAAGCAGGCTCTCTGCGGGGAGCCTGATGTGGGACTTGATCCCAGAACCTCCGGATCACCACCTGAGGCCAAAGGCAGATGCTCAATGACTGAGCCACTCAGCTGCCCAATCTGTCTACCTTTCCTTAAAAAGCACTAGGTCCAAATGGTTTCATAGCTATGCTCTATTATCTTTTAAAGACAGATAATTCCAATTTAATTGAATTTTTTCTAAATTATAGGAAAATATTGAAAACTTTCTAGTTCATTTTAGGAAGCTAGCATAACCTTAATGCCAAAAAAAGAGTAAAAGATAAAAAACATAAATCTTCCACAGATCAAAATCACTCATGAATATAGATGCAAATTGTCTAAATATTAACAAATAGAATCCAGCAGTGTATCAAAAGAGATATATCCTATGACCAAGCAAATATTATAGAATGTAAGGATGACTCAACATCAAGGAATCAGTATAATTCATTATAATAATAAAATTTTAAGAAGTAATTCTATCAACAGCTACTGAGAGGACCAATAAAATATAATATGCATTCCTAATAAGAAATTTTAGTAAAATAGAACTAAAAAGAAATTACTTAAATATGATAAAGATTATTTGCCAAAAAGAGCAAATATCATGCTTAAAGCCATTTACATTAAAATCAGAAAATGGATAATGATGTCCACTATTACCATTATTATTAAACACTATACTGGAAGCTCTAACAAATACAATGGTGACAGTGAAATAGCCAGTATAAATATTTGAAAATAAGGATAAAAATCACCTAGAAAGGAGGTACCTGGCTGGCTCAGTCAGAAGAGTGTGTGACTCTTGATCTCGGGGTTCTGGGCTTGAGCTTAACCCAGGCTTGGGGTAGAGATTACTAAAAAAATAAAATAAAATAAACTTTAAAAAATTACCTAGGAAGCTCAAGAAATACTCGTTTATTTATTTTATTTTTTAAAGAGGGCTCCACTCTGGGTCTTAACTCACAATCCTGAGATCAAGACCTGAGGTGAGATCAAGAGTCGGACACTTAAATGACTGAGCCACCCAGGTGTCCCCAAAAATACTCATTTAGAAATCTTTTGTAATTAATAAAGGAATCTACTAAGGTGGCCAAATGTAAAATAAATATAAAAAAATAGAGGATACAGGGCAGATGAATGAATAAATAAAATCTTTTAAAAAAAATAGAGGATACAAAAACCAACTAGCAATGGAATTGGAAAAATGCCATTCACAATAGCAATAAAAATTATAAAACGCTGAAGAATAAATTTCACAGGAATGGTTACAGGATCTTTAAGAAGAAAACAATAAAATCTGATCAAAAGACTTTTTTTGGGGGGGGGATCCCTGGGTGGCGCAGCGGTTTGGCGCCTGCCTTTGGCTCAGGGCGCGATCCTGGAGACCCTGGATCGAATCCCATATCGGGTTCCCGGTGCATGGAGCCTGCTTCTCCCTCTGCCTATGTCTCTGCCTCTCTCTCTTTCTCTCTCTCTCTGTGACTATCATAAATAAATAAAAAAAATTAAAAAAATTCAAATTGCAAAAAAAAAAGACTTTTTTTTTAAATTAAAGATTTAATTTATTTATTCATGAGAGACACAGGCAGAGGGAGAAGCAGGCTCCACACAGGGAGCCCCATGTGGGCTTGATTCCGGGATTCCAGGATCATGCCCTGGGCCAAAGAGAGGCGCTCAACCACTGAGCTACCCAGGCATTCCTGATCAAAACACCTTAAGCAAGATCCAGTCAAATGGAAAAAACATACATGCTCTTGGATGACAAGATCTGATGTAAAAAAAAGATCAGTTGTTCCAAATTAATATATAAATCTAATGTAATTCCAGTGAGAATCCCAATCTTTTTTTGTAATGGGTAAAATAATCTTGGAGTTCATTTATTCATATGGTAAAATAAATATCAGATAAAACAAATTATAAAAAATAATAGTTGACTCGCCTTACCAAATATCTTTAAAATATCAGAGAAAACCTATAATTTGTGGTTTGGGAATAGACATAGAGAGATCGGAATGGAATAGAGGGCCCATAAAAGGTCTCTGTGTATATGAGAATTTAATGTGTAACAAAAATAATGTTCAATTCTGTGAAGGAAAAGGATGGCTATGCAAAGACTGGTGCAGGTACAAGTGGCTATCCATCTGGAAGATAAAGATTGAACATGCCCTCACACTTCATATAATAACAAGTTCCAAATGAATTAAACACTTAAAAATAATGAATGCTTTAGGAGAAAATTTAGGGAAACATGGATGTAAAACATTGGGGCTTCAGAGAGCTTTTAAAGCAGTGCAAGAAATCTAGAAGTAAAAAGGGAAAAATATCTATTTGATTTCATAAATTGAAAAATATTTCAGTAGCCAAAATGACCATAAAGTCAGAAGACCAAAAAAAAAAATTGATGGGAAAAATATTCAAAATTCACACAACAAATAAAAATCTAACCTGTATTATATGAAAACTCTTACTGATTGATAAGGAGAAGATAGATAACCCAATGGAAAAATATGCAAAACAGAGGAATAGGTAATCCCAAAACAGCATTTCTACATATACAGTAAGTATATGTAGAGATGCTCAGTAGCAGTAGTAATCGGCAAAAATAAAAATGAGCTATCACTTGTCACTCACCTAACCGGCAAGAAGTAAAAAGTGTTAATATCCACTATAGGCTGGGATACAGGAGAGGTACTCGTGCAATATTCTTGGGGGAAATGAGAATAATTACAGTCCTTTTGTGAAACAGCCTAGTTGTATCTGTTAAAAACACACATAATTAAAAGCACCAATGAGTAAGGCTCTATGTACCAAGTTGTTATAGGATTGTTTGCAGTGGCAAAGTAATGGAAATAGAGGGAATGTACGCCAATACAGAAATGATTAACATAGGTCATCCGTACCTCAGATACTAGACAGCCATTAAAAATAATTTATTGGGGATCCCTGGGTGGCTCAGTGGTTTGGTGCTTGCCTTCAGCCCAGGGCGTGATCCTGGGGTCCCAGGATCGAGTCCCGCGTCGGGCTCCCTGAGTGGAGCCTGCTTCTCCCTCTGCCTATGTCTCTGCCTCTCTGTCTCTGTCATGAATAAATAAATATAATCTTAAAAAATAAATAAAAATAAATGAAAATAATTTATTGGATCTACACCAATTAACTTGGAAAGATTGCCACAATGTATTATTAAGTGAAAGAAATAAGATGCAGGGAGGTCTAGTTTGGACCTATGATAACTTGTATGTTCTGTGTATGTGTGTGTGTATACAATTATATGAGAATGGAGAAAGGAATGGAAGAACACTAGCAAACTGCTAACATGGATGGGACTGGGGAGGAACACTCCTCCTCTCTGCTCAAATGGCCACAATAAGAACATGAGTGGGCAGCCCGGGGGGCTCAGCGGTTTAGCGCCGCCTTCAGCCCAGGGCGTGATCCTGGAGAATCGGGATCGAGTCCCACATCAGGCTCCCTGCATGGAGCCTGCTTCTCCCTCTGCCTGTGTCTCTGCCTCTCTCTCTGTCTCTGTCTCTCATGAATAAATAAGTAAAATCTTAAAAAAAAAAAAAAAAGAACAACATGAATAACAAGGATCCAATTTTTTTGTAAAGGGGATTTTTTTAAAAAAGATGTAATTTATTTATTCATGAGAGATACACAGAGAAAGGCAGAGAGACATAGGCAGAGGGAGAAGCAGGCTCCATGCAGGGGGACTGTTGCAGGACTCGATTCCAGGACCCCGGGATCTTGAGGTGAGCTGAATTCAAGCAGACGCTCAACCACTGAACCACCCAGGTGTCCCAAGAATCCAATTTAAAAAAAAAAAGATTTTATTTATTTATTCATGAAAGACACATAGAGAAAGGCAGAGACACAGGCAGAAGGAGAAGCAGGCTCCATGTAGGGAGCCTGACGCGGGACTCGATGCCCGGACTCCAGGGTCATGCCCTGAGCCAAAGGCAGGCGCTAGACCGCTGAGCCACCCAGGGATCCCCAAGAATCTAATTTTTAAAAAGAAAGTAAAGGGTCTCCTGGGTGGCTCAGCGGTCGAGCGCCTTCGTTTGGCCCAGGGTGTGATCCTGGAGACTAGGATCGAGTCCCGTGTCAGGCTCCCTGCATGGAGCCTGCTTTTTCCCTCTACCTGTGTCTCTGCCTCTCTCTGGGTGTCTCTCTCTGTCACTCGTGAATAAATAAAGTGTTTAAAAAAATAAAAAATAAAATAAAAAGAAAGTAAAACATGATATAATGTAGGTAATGCAATAGTGATGCAAGTAGGTCCAGCCAATCATGTAAAACATTCAAGAGAAGAAAGATTGGCAGGCAATACAGCTAAATAATTATCGCGGTTGTTTAAGTAGAGGCATTATAGTTGGTTTTTTCCTCTATATTTTCTAAGTTTTTTCCATTGTAGTTTTGTTGGTTTTGTATATAAATAAATAAAATAAAAATTCTAATTTACTTTCTACTAACCACACACATTTTATCATGTCTTGAAATCAATCACCATAGGTAGATAGGTGAGCTTGATGATGTCCTAACTCTGAAAATGTGTAAATTTACATATTATTTATGACATATAAGAGGTATTTTCAGTTTGTTTTTAATTAATTGTAGATTAGATAACTAAATCCCTAGGAAATAATTATCCATAAAAATATGGCTTTACATATTTCAAGATTTTTTTCCCCTCTAAACAGTAATATACATCACTTCTAACAGTAATTTTCAAAGCTGTGTGGCTTTGAGCAGGTCATTTTCTTCCCCTCCCCAGGCCTCAGCTGAGCCTATAAATGAAGAAGCTGGATGAAATAATTTTCTCATGGCCTTTGGCTCTAACATTCTGTGATTTAATTTGCATACATCATAGAATGCATTAGATATCAAACAAATGAACAATTGCTAAGGAGAAGAAAGTTTTCCTTTGAGCAATACTTAAATCAGCTCTAAAAGATATTCAGATAACTAGAGAAAATGCCCAACCTTGATGTAACTTTCATGCTCACTTGAAAAATGTACAAGATTCCAAAGACTATATAGTATTGACTTTCTTGATATCCCTCATTTATAATTATATAGCTATTGATAAAATGCTTTTTCATTAACGTTTACCCTTTTGCCCCTGCCAACTTATTATTTTGCTTTACAGACTTTAATATATGAATGAAAGGTTGTTTTTGTTTTTTAAAAAGATTTATTTGGGATCCCTGGGTGGCGCAGCGGTTTGGCGTCTGCCTTTGGCCCAGGGCGCGATCCTGGAGAGCCAGGATCGAATCCCACATCGGGCTCCCAGTGCATGGAGCCTACTTCTCCCTCTGCCTATGTCTCTGCCTCTCTCTCTCTCTCTCTCTCTTTCTCTCTGTGTAACTATCATAAATAAAAATTTTAAAAAAATTTAAAAAGATTTATTTATTTGAGAGAGAGACAGTATGAGTAGGAGGGGCAGAGGGAGAGGGAGAGAAAATCTCAAGTAGACTCTACACTGACTGTGGAGCTGACTCCGGGCTCCATCTCATGACCCTGAGATCATGACCTGAGTTGAAACCAAGAGTTGGATGCTTAAGTGACTGTACCACCCAGAAACTCCTGAATGAAAAGTTTTAATTCTGATTTCTTGAGGTATAACATGTAGCAAATAAAATGCATTCCATTAAAACATACATTTTATGAATTTTGACAAACTTATGCACCTGTATAACTACTATCACAATTAAGCAATAGAACATTTCTATCACTCTAAAAAGTTCCTTGTGCCTCTACCCAGTTAAGCCCCACCTCCTACCCTACATAATTACTGATCTGCATTTTGTCACTATAGATTAGATATGTCCTTTCTAGGCCAATGAACAAATTTTTTATTGTGTTTTCTCAATCTTGGATAGTGTTAATATATTTTGATAGTTTCAATCAGGATTCTTAGTTGCATCCAACAAAAAAGAGCTCTGGCTGATTTCAGCAGCAAAGGAGTTTGTTGAAAGGCAGCTCATAGAATTTCTGGGAGACTGGGGAACAAGACTGGGATTATGCAGCCAGCAACAATGCCCCAAATCATAGAGTACAGCTGTTCTGGTGAGGAAAGCACCACAAGCAGCACTTGGAGTTATCTAAGCTCTGTACCACATCATGGTCACCACCACCACCCTTGCTGCCACTGCTATTTTAGGAACTGTTTCTTAGAAAGTACTAAGTATGTCCAATATATCTGTCCTAGGAAATCCTTCTGCAACTTCCAGTGTCAACTGGAGTGAGTAAATCTGAGTGGCATATCCTAGGTCATGTGGCTTTTATGCATAAGCTGCAAGAGAGGCTAGAACATGCCACTTACAGCCTCTAGAGCAAGAGGTTTAATCAAACTTCATAAAATGGGAGGATTCCCCCATCATTGGAAGGGGTTAAAATTCTAGATGGCCAAAAGGAGGGCCAACGTCTACAATACTGACAGTTACATTTGTTCATTAGATTGCATTCTGAACTTGCAGCTTCATATCTAATGGTCACTACAACTAGGCCACATTTGATAACACCTCCTGTGTCTAAAGTGGCCTACCGGACTCTGAAAGTGGGAATGACATCATCAAAGCACTTATTGTGTAATGAAATAGAAGTAGATGTATTTGCCTTCATACTTGCTTAAGTTTTTTCTACTTAAGGTGATTTCCCTAAACCAGAACCTGTTAATAAAATTAATGGGTCTAAACTAATGGATTTGATTGGAAAAAGAATGTAGCATATTAAAAACCACCGTAATTTTAAGTAATAAATTTCATATTTATTTACAAAATACTTATCTTTAACTTTTTCTTTGAAGTTTTTACTTATTTATTCATGAGAGAGAGAGAAAGAGAGAGAGAGACAGAGAGAGAGAGGCAGAGATGTAGCCATAGGGAGAAGCAGGCTCCATGCAGGGAGCTTGATGTGGGACTGGATCCTAGCCAAAGGTGGATCCTCAACTGCTGAGCCATCCAGGCATCCCTTACATTAAACTTTTTTTTTTTTAAGATTGTATTTATTCATGAGAGATACAGAGAGAATGGTAGTGACACAGGCAGAGGGAGAAGCAGGCTCCACGCAGGAAGCCTGATGTGGGACTCAATCTTGGGACCCCAGGATCATGCCCTGAGCTGAAGGCAGATGCTCAACTGCTGAGCCACCCAGGCGACCCACCTTTAACTTTTAAACTAAATATTAACTTGATATTTTTCCGAAATTACATAAACCTCAAGTTGCCTCTAATAGCTGTGTTCATTTCAATTATTTTAAGTTAACACATAAAATAAGTCCAGTTACTTCACCAGTTCTTCCTGCTATCCCTTCTTCTTGATTTCATTTGACAGGTCCGGAGAAGAAGGGGTGGCCTGATCCAGGGACAATGAAGATGTAATGTTGAAGAATCAGCTGGAGGAAAGAAGCAACAGTCACCATGGAAAAGACAAAAACAAAGCAAGGTTAGATTTTTCCTATGTCTTGCTTTATATTTTGGGATGTAAGAAATGTAGGTTTCAGTGTTCTCTTGCCATTGTATCAAAACATGATAATATGTTACCTTGACTATTCTCATTTCCTTATCATTGTGTAATGACCACGAAGAGCACTAACTTGGTGCTAGAAAAACAGGAAATGCTATACATATAATTTGGTCTGAGTAGTTATCTTATTTTTCTTGGCAATAACTTTAGGACTTGCTTCAGGACAACCTGCTGAATGAGGCCAAGATACAGATTCAACTAAGAAACATCCAATACCCTCTAGGTTAGCCTAGAAACATAAGTGCTCTCTCTTTTCATCTTTGCCATATAGAATCAACCATATAGAAATAGTTTGTTATCACCTCCAATTTCCAGATAAGGAAACAGTCATAGAGAAGTCAAGCTACAATCACAAAATGTCAGAGTTTGATCTGGGAGCCTGGTCTCTGTTCCCACATTCTGGTCCTTGCCATGATACCAGGCTGTTGGAACACAGTGTAAAATAAGCTAAGTAATCTTTACCCAAGCTTGTGTGGAGAGTTTTGGTGATCTCAAACCATCCAGATTTTAGGGGAACAGACTTCTATCTGTATAAGTTCTGGGCTGAGGTTATATATTATTTATGAACTTAATACACTGAGGGTGTTTCCTCTAAGGAAGGGTTTTCTATACAGCATGTCTTAGAGAACAATATACGTGTCCATGTAACCAAATATTTGCAACCAGTACTTTCATCTATAAATTGCTTGATTCATACAATGTGACCATTTCTCCAACAATGGAGATATAGCTAAATGGTTGAGCTGCATGTTTTACACGGATTGTCTTGAATTCATGGTCAGCCAATCTGATTCTGAAAGGTACACTCTAAGCCAACCATCTTTCTCCCTAGTTTGTAGTGGTTTTTATAAACCTACTACTTCCTTTGTCTTTGCCCTGTGTTTTGCAATCTCTAGTGTTTCTAATATTATTTTCTTTTTGCCTGCATTCTTCCCAGAATCTTTCCATTGACAATTCCCTTCTACCAACCCTTTTGCCCAGGAAGACAGTAAGATTACCTTAGCTGATCTGGGCAGTGACAGGAGGCGAGAGCTTAGACGTTTGGCAAGGACATTTTATGCAGGCTTCCTGAGAACAGCAGAGTGATGATGGGGCAGGTGCCTTGTGTAGCCTTCCTGGTTATAGAACTACCCCCTCAAGTAAACTGCTGTCAGCCCCACGAACATGAAGGAAACCCTTCATGCACATTCCCTTCTGGTTGATTAATGATGATTAATCATTCAGTTCGGTTGAGAAACTTTCCCACTGCGGTAGAACATGTTTCTTTGTTTTGTTTTGTCTTGTTTTGCTTTTCACTACAAGAGTTATATCAGGTAGAAATGGTTAGGACATTAGGATGTGAATATAGAAACCACCCTCACCAGCTTATGCTTTGTTCTTATATTGTTGGTTTCTTGTCATGCAGTCACAGATTTAAGAACCTCTAAGTCCCCTTTTCCTCTGTGTGTGAAGAGGCCAGGACAGAGTGAGTTATATTCATTGAACAGAGCTCTTTCTTCCTACAGGAGAGAATGAACATATGCCGATGAATAATCCTTCCACACAGATTTACCAGGTAAAGACAATTAGATTGTTTTGAACACTCCTTGTGTGATGATGATGACTGTCATTTGTGTATAAAATTTTCTAGCACTTGCAAGTGCTTACACATCTCTCACTGCGTTTGTTCACTTAACAGGACTCTGAGATAGGCAGGGGAGAGAGTGCCACTCATGTTGCACTTTTGAGAAAACTGTTTAGTGAAGAACAGCTTATCCAGGTTATAAATTATAGCACTATCACTTCCACATCCACTTTGCTTTTCTAGCCTGTCCTCACCAACACTATGGCCATTACATTGTAATGCCATCTCCACGAGAGACGAGAGTGAAGGAGAGAGCAAGATCTGTTTTTGTTTGTTTCCTACTTTAACAGGGAGAATTGAGGACTGAAAGGGAGTTAACACTGCAAATGTTCAAATATGGTGATAGAAAAAATTTTAAGCTCCTTTTAAACAATGGAAATAATGTACAAGGAAGATACATATTCTGCAAAACATTTTGAAATACATTTGCAACAAGGATCACATGGGGCTTCTTTGGCTTTCTAAACAGTATTTGTTTGACTTCTATCTTCTAAATGTAAATTTGAAGTAAAATTCTGTCCTTAAAAATCATGGGAGTTAATTCTGATGGAATTTGTAGTATAAAAGCAGCTCTGGCTAGGGAAATTCATGCTCCTCTCTAGAGTTAGGGCACTGGATTGCAGGAGGAGGGAGAAAGAAACAACAGGGCTTGATGGGCTGGGAGAAAGGGTGACTTCAGAGTTGGCTGTAAAGTTCTAAGCTTTCGTTAGGATAAAGAGTAGTCTTCTGTAAAGGGCTACAGGAATCCAGAAGAGTGGAGAGTTTTAGGGGAAATGTTATTTAGATTTGTTGAAATTAAGTGATAGTAGAGTGAATATTTTCACAACTAGTTGCGAGATATATCATGCAATAGATCATTGCTGCGGGCCAATGAGGGCAAGCCAACACAGAATTATGAAAACATTTTTGTAATCATGTTGCTCCTAGACCAAAACCAGCAGTGGGAATGGGTAGAGGAAAGAGCTTCATTTGAATTTAATACGTATTTATTGAGCAGTTACTGTGTACAAAACCAACTGCTTGGCCTAATGAGAAATAACAGATGCAACAGATATTTGCAATTGATTTTTAAGTGTCCACCACCTGGAAAACATATACAATTAATAGTTCAAACAGGTAGGCTGTTGGAAGGATTACAACAGAGGGATGAATGAATATTGGCTGAAGGATTTGAACCAGGCATTTAAGGACAAATTGGTCGTTTGGTAAGTGGATATGGGGAAGGGTGTTTCAAGCAAAGGGACCGGCTTGAACAAAGGCCTGGAAGTAAGAGTGAGTCTTCACTCAGTGCTGATTTGATGCTGCACTTATCCATGACCTCCAAATGCCTTCCTTGCCCACCTCCTCTCTGTTCACATCTGACTTGTGTATGGCATATGAATGACTGTGAGTATGTCTTTAAACTTAGGTATGATTTAAAGTCTATTATAGACTTTATGTAGGTCACTCCCTGAATGTTGGCTAAATATAGCAGCAGTGGGGGGTGGCCTCATTCTCTTATTGTATCACAAATCCAAGTACATCTGTTCACAGTGGAACAAATGAAGAGTGGAAGTGAAGCTGGTCTCTATGACCTCTGTGATGCTGTGATTATAACCCCATCCTTGTTTTAAAAGCATGCTTCCTAAGCCCCAGTCTGTTTACTCCAAGCAACGTTTAACCAAAAGAAGATGAAGGAGAAGTAAAGAAAGAAGAAGAGGAAGAGGAAGGAGGGAAGCAGGGAGAGGTTAACTATAATAGAGTACAACCTATACCAAAAAGGGAGAGCAAAATATGAAACTTGAAGCAAAATGTGATGTTAGTCACTTTCCAGCTATTTTATAGATCCCGACCTGATATTATAGTAAATATTATCTTGTTAATTTATTTATTTTTATTGTCTGTCTCCTTCTCTAGAATGTAAGCTCCAAGGGCAGGGATTTAGTACATCTTGCTCTCTGTTGTATTTTCAGCATAAAGTACAGTGCCTGGAACATAACACATATTCAATAAATATTAGTTGGATGAATGAATGAGTATCTGCAAGAAGTGTATATTGCTTTGAGCCAAGAGATATGATGTAGTCATTTAGTCTGGTGTCAAATGATGTTTGGAAAATTGTCTGATTCTTCTTCGGGAAAAAAATAAAAGAAGAGATCCTTACTTCATACCCAAATCAAAATAAACTCAAAAATGGATTAAAGGGCTAGAAATTTAAAAATCAAACCATAAAAATTTAGCATTAGTGAATATTTATCTAGTCTCTGGATGTGAAACATCTTTCTAAGTGAAAAAGCACTGGAAGAAATCACAAAGGGAAGGCCTAGAGATTTCACCCACATCACAATTTAAAATTTTCCCAATTTATATAAATATATTTTCAACCTATTCAAAGGCCTATAACAAAATGGAAAAATTATTACAAAAAATATCACAAGGGTTTAATGATATACAAATAGTTAATGCAAGTCAGTAAAAAAAGACACTTCGAAGACCTCAGTAGAGTGTAGGCAAAAAATACAGAAAATTTACCAAAGTAGAATTATAGACAGCTAATAAATAGGAGAGAAAATTGAGACTTTTGAAGCTTATGACAATCTGATTAGTGAATAATGAAATAATAATACTTAATTCTGATGAGTGTGCATAAATTAGTGGAAACTTTTTTTTTAAGATTTTATTCATTCATGAGAACACACAGAGAGAGAGAGAGAGAGGCAGAGACACAGGCAGAGGGAGAAGCAGGCTCCATGCAGGGAGCCGGATGTGGGACTCGATACCGGGACTCCAGGATCACGCCCTGGGCCAAAGGCAGGCACTAAACTGCTAAGCCACCCAGGGATCCCCTAGTGGAAACTTTTACAAAAATTATTAGTTAAAATACAGTTAAAGTGTTAAAATGTTCACAACCCTAATTGGCTCCCGTTCTTTGGATGGATTTGACCTCTTTGGTGAATAAGGTACATTGACTCAAATCGGGTCACAAAAGCCAATAGGAGAATGAACACTACCATCTCCCACTCCGGAATTATTACTAGAACTAATGAATGTGTGTGGATACACTGATTGCGCCTTAGCTCATGTTCCCTTTTATTTGAATCCAAGTCTACCCTGCTTTTCTCTCATCCTTGGTCCACTGTACATAAGCTTCTCAAAGTTCACCCAGTTTCTTCTCCAGAGTCAGATTGTGTTGCTTCAGACTGATTTCTTCCTTTTGCACATGGATTTTTAAAATGATTCCATTAACATGAGAAGTGGTGGTGGGGGTTCTACAATCAAGGCAACAGATATGGCAACTGCACCATCTTGGTCCTAGCTCAACTCCCGCCTAATGATATGAATTCCAACTGTGTTTTTGGCTCACTTATAGGAATGTAAACATTGCAGTTTCCTCCATTTATATTACTTATATTCTATGCATTTTGTTTTTCTAAATACACTAATTTAGCCCTTTGGATCAAATACTACCCAACATCCTTAAACTCACAGTAATTTCATATTTAGGAATTTAACCTAAGGAAATAATTTGAAATACATACAAAAATTTAAATAAAATGTATTGTAGGTCAGCATTAATTATAATATTGAAAAATTATAAACAACATGAATTTCCAAGAAGAGTGAATGAGTGGATAAACTCTGGCACATCCATTGGTTGGAATATTGAGCAACCATTAAAAATAGACTTAGAAAAAATTTTGAAGGCTATGAGAAAGGGTTTATAAGAGTGTTTTGCAAAAAAGGGGGGCAGAATCAAAATATATTTGTAGTATGATTTCAACTATATAAATGTCTGCACTTACTTTCACAGAACAAAACAGAAGGAAATATGCCAAAACATTTGCAATTCTATTAAAGTAAGGAGATTTGAAATGATTTTTTCTTTTTTCTTTTTCTCTCTAATGAAAATCATTTAAGAAAAAGAGTTATGTACCAAAACGACTCCTAACTAAAAAACTATGGGAACCATTCCTACAGTAATAGGTTTCATCATTAAAAGTGTCGTTGAAAGTTTTCTGCAATTTGTAAGTCCTGTTTGAACCTCAGTCTCTTTTTGCCATTGAGGAATGTCTTCCAATACCAGAGAAATGAATTCTACTAGGCCTGTGGTGCATCCAGGGATCAATAAGATAAACTGGCACAACAAGCCTCATACCAGCTTCAATAATGCCCTGCAAGAATGTCATGAAGGGTCAACTTTTGCAGGGAGTGTAGAGGAGTAGATTTGGGAAATTTACTCTTGACTGTTCAAACGACTTGCTGCCCACTTTTTGTATTAAGTTATTTCATTTCTGGGGATTAATAAAGAGAACTAATATTAAGATGACAGTTGGCAGAAAAACTGTGTTTCCTCTGTACAAACCCTGGTTTGGGGGAAACCAAAGCAATTACATTGGCATCCTTGCCATTATGTGCTGCTTCGTAGAGCCTATAGTCAGGTGTTGTAGGAATGTGGCCTGCCATGTGGAGCTTTCTCAAATCTTGACATTTGTGACTTAGCCAGGATCTCAAGGCACAGGCACAGGCCCCTGAGTTTGCCCCAGTGTAGCCTTTGACCTTGATTATGGAACAGAACAAAGGACAAATCTAGGTGAAAAACAAGTTGGAACAACTTGCATAATTTATGAAAGTGTAGTTTGAGGGATCTTTGGTGGAAAAAAAAGATGGGAAGACATTGATTAAAATTGACCTCGAGAAGAGATCAGAAGCCAAGAAAGTAAAGAAAATTGAGCAACAGAAATTGAGGACAGGAAATAGGAAGAATTCGGACTCGTCTCCCCTATTTCTTTGAGCGTAAGATGCCCTCTGTGGTGCCCTAGGCTTCGAAGTACAAGTCTTCCCTGAACCTGCCTCCAGTGGGAGCCCGCCTCCAGCGGCAGGATGGAGGGATCATAACCTCTCTAGAGCAGCTTCATGAAAAAATCAACGAGATGAGGAACGTGTTCAACTCGCTGGAGAACAAGGTAGACACCCATTTCTAATCCTTGGGGTGGGCTGTGGGCTGTCGAATGAGATAGCTGAAGGGAGAGCAGAAAAAAAAGATGTTATATCAGTGTCCTCAGAGTATTTTTTTATTCACAAGGAATGGCCAGTGAGTATTGGAAAACCAGTCTGTGGCAGCTAAAGATACTGAATCGCATGCATCTAAAGAGTAGCATGTTGGTTCAGGCGTGTGATGATTCTCACTAATGGCATTCCCTCCCTGGCTTTTCAGTGTTTGTGAAGCTGTTTATAAGGCAGTAGTGCTACTTCAGTGGCAGGTACCCAAGGGGCTCAAAGTAATACATAGGAAGGAAATGGGCTCATAGCTTAAAATGGTTTCAGAATTCTCAAGGTCCCCATATAACCAGATTGTTGGGGGAAACTCAATTTTTTTTTTTGAGAGCTGGGCTTCTTCAGGCGAGGAAAAATCCTTTCCCCTAGGATCCTACTGCTGCCTTTTGGTTCCTGGGGGGATCTCTACATATCCCCCTAAGGGAGCAGTGATAATGAAACCTATTTCTGTTGGATGGTGGTTCCCTTTCTTTTTCAAACAGGAAATTTGAACTTACCTCAGAGCACCTGAATGAAGGTCAGGTTTCCTTTCTTCAATTTGAAAACCTGCACAATTCTTGCTTTGATGTTATATTGCCATCAGTTTTGTTTATTTTGTTCACTGAAGATGAATTTGCATCACGAGAATTACCAGATCAAAAGTAGTTGACCTGGTGATTTCATCCATTATGATGACTAGATTAGGACACGTACTAAAATCCATCACAAAGATTAATTAAAATTAAGAATGATTGGAGCGAAATACAGATTGCTCATGTTGTTTCTCAGGCTTCCAGCCCTGAACACTTGGCAGATCCCACTTTTATCTTCAGAATGATCTCTTTGGTTCCTCTTATTTCTTCCTATTCCGGGCCCTTGAAAGAAACCTTTGTGAGGTACAGTGAACCACAAAACCTTATATTTAAAAAATGTGGTGTAGGAGACCAAATAATTTTATAGTGGGAGGTATCATTGCAAGTTGGAATCATTTGGATAACCAGATTCTGAAAATGTTTAGAAGTACACATTTGAAGGAATTTTGTTAATTTTGTTAAAAATTCTGTTTTGAAGAGAGAACTGGAGCCAAGAGTTCCTCTCCTTAGTAGAGTGTAAGATCATGAATTTCAAGAAAATAATGTTATTATCTTATTGTTATTATCTTAACTCTTTGTCTGTTGAAAATGCTTTTTTTTGTTTGTTCAATAAAAACAACTTGAACTTTTAGAAGTGCTCCATTTTCTCCACATTTCTGTTTGTGCTTTAACTTTTTGATGTGGTACTTAAAGGGGGAGAAGAAATAAAATTTTTTGAACACCTTCAACGTACCAAGCATGCACTGTGGCAGGAAACTTGCCTACATTTATTCATTTAATTCTCCAGACAGCCCTGTGAAATAGGTGTCACAATAGTTATTTTATGCAGGAGGAGATTGCTACAAAGAGGTTAACCAACTTGCCTGAGGTCTTACTTCTTGTAGGAGAGAGCTAGGATTTGTACCCTGACTCCAAAATTAATACCTTTTTCATGATGTGGAAGTTGACAACAGAAGTCCAATGTGTGCACTCCTACACAGCCAAGCTTGACTCTTGAAGATAATGAAACATCACTATCAACAGCGTGCTGAGCTCCTAACACTGTAGCTATTTCTTGCCACTACAAATGCCATTTTCTCCTTTTCCACATCATCCACTATATATATATATATATATATATATATATATATATATATCCTCTTCCCTTTCAAAGAAATTCTTAGATATGCGCTTAGTTTTTACTCTTTTTATCATTTAATTTTTTAAAGGAAAAATAACTGAATTTCTTCATCTTCTTATAACACCAAGGATAATATGATCCACCCCTTCTTTCATGGGATTCAAAGAGTTACTGGATCAAGATTGTATTCAACATGCATAGTTGCCTTTCAAGTAAATCTCATTTTAATCAAATGTGTTAGAATAAACAGTAGCTCACAGGAGCACTTGTAAACTTAATTAATTGCTTGCTTGCTTGTCACTGTCAAACTTCTGCAAGTGCTATATAAAAAACTCTCTTTTCCCTAAATGAATGGAGCTAAGGTTGCCTTATGTTGTCTAAACTTAAGTCTACTAGTAAATGAAATTTATAGATTTTTAGGAGCCTGGTTTCTCAAACAAAGGAAAATTCATGGGGCCAATAGTAATATTTATAATAGTTTCTAGCAAATTTAATTCACTCTTGGCGATTATTATTTAGTTGCAGGCCTTGGCCTCTGAACTTAAAACTGGTTTCACAGAAGCAATGCAAGAACTGTCAAGAATTCAACATGGAGAATATGCTTTGGAAGAGAAGGTTAAGAGCTGCCGATGTTCCATGGAAGAAAAAGTTACCGAGATGAAGAATTCATTAAACTATTTCAAGGTAGGCTCCTCTTCTATTTCCCTGCTAAGCAGAGAGTCACAGAAGTAGAAAACACCTTTTCGTGTGGCAGCCAAATAAAATAATTTCCTTCTGATCCATTCACTAATTATCATGAAACAAAACTCTATTTCCTGTTTTTTTTTTTTTTTTTGGATCTTGGTGTTAAAATATAGGCCACAATAGAAATAAGATGTTCATCTCTCATTCATTCATTCATTCATTCAACAAATATGTATTAAAAGCTTACTGTGTACTAGATATCATATTATATATCCTTTCATCCCTTTTATCACATTAAATATGTATTGATTCCTATTTTTTAGGAAGAGCTGAGCAATGCCATGTCAATGATTCAGGCCATCACTTCCAAACAAGAAGAAATGCAACAGAAAATTGAACAGCTTCAGCAGGAAAAGCGAAGAGAATCTCGAAAAGTTAAAGCCAAGTGAGTGTTTTACACAAAATTGGCCAAAGGCAAACCCATAAGCAGTAGCTTGTAAAGTGACATGGAGAATACCTTCCCCAATACACAGAGAGCTAACTGCCTATATACTTCTGGAATCTGCCACTCAGCATGTGATGGAGGTTATAGAATAATAAAAATTGGTTAATATTAAAAATGGATGGTAATTATTACATGGAAAATGCACTTAACACAATAGGAAGTGAAATGAAAATGATATAAGATGGCATGTGGTATTTTATTTCAACTGTAAAAATGTGTAAGATAACAACTATAGAGATATATTTAAAAATAGTGACTATTGTCTTAATATAATGGGGTCACTAATGATTTTCTTTTTTTATTCATTTTCTAAAATTTCTGTAATGCTACACCTAGTTTACTTCTACTGTTGAAAATAAAATTTGTGTTAACGTCTCAATCAGGTTGAATCAATTAAATTTCACCATTAAACATATATGATCATAATTATGTTTTTCAATTATCAAATTTAAAATAGAAAAATATGAAAATAATATTTCTGTGGCCCTGAAGAATGGCTTCTTGTTTGCAGCTGGAAGACCTGCTGCCTCTTGGTATCTTTGTGTTGCTTTGTTAAGTGAATGTACATTATCCGAAGCAAATTATCATCATTGCAAACTGTAGAGATCCCAGTAGACAAGGAAGCCAGTAACAGAAAAGCAAAAAATATAGATATTACAATTAGGATGTGATTTGTATGTATTTGAAATCTTTTCTCCAGCTTTGGAGATGAATTAAATTGAACTCTAAGAACTGCTAATATCTAACTATTTTTAATTTACAAAAACAGCACTTTTGTATGGCCCAACCTAATAATTCAGAATTTTTCTTAAATTATTCTGAACTGATTTTCTTCTTAACCCATCAGGCATTCAGACTCTCTGTTTTCCTTCCCCAGGAAAACTCAAAAAGAAGAACATGGCTCACAGGCTGGGCCTACTCAAGCACAAGGAAGTCCTTTCCGTTCAATCAATATCCCTGAGCCTGTTCTTCCAAGTGAAGACTTTACAAACCTTTTGCCCTCTCAGGCTTATGAAAAAGGTACACTTTGCAAATCATGTTGAATTAGCCAAGCCTTTCCCCTTGATTCCTAAAGTTTAAGTAATAGTGAGAATGGGCTTATGTCCTCCATCCTTATTATAGGAAAATGATGTATTGCTCAGAATTTTTCCTACTGTAACTGGAATTTATAAGAATCCAGAGGATTGGGCAGCCTGGGTGGCTCAACGGTTTAGTGCCTGCCTTCGGCCCAGGGCCTGATCCTGGAGACCCAGGATCGAGTCCCACATCGGGCTCCCTGCATGGGGCCTGCTTCTCCCTCTGCCTGCGTCTCTGCCTCTCTCTCTCTCTGTGTGTCTCTCATGAATAAATAAGTAAAAAAAAAAAAAAAAAAAGAATCCAGAGGATTCTACGAGATCAAGAGAATCTGCCCAATTTTAAAAGATTTTTTAAAAAAGATTTTATTTATCAGAAAGAGAAAGAGAGCACAAGCAGGGGGAGCAGCAGAGGGAGAGGAAAAGGGGGAGAAGCAGACTCCCCACTGAGCAGAGAGCCCAACATGGAAGTGGGGCTCAATTCCAGGACCCTGGGATCATGACCTGAGCTGAAGGCAGATGTTTAACTCACTAAGCCAGTCAGGGGCCCCTAAAAGATTTTCTTTTGGGGGAAAATACTTACCTGGGTTTTCTAAATTTCAAATACTAACCCTGGGAGAAAAATGTTACAAAAAATTATTCATTCTAATAACTCATTTTATTTTCTAAATTGTCTCTCATCCTCATCTCCCTGCATAAACATCTTAAAGATAGGCATATTCTTAGCATAAAATTGTGTGTTCTGGGTTTTGTTGTTTTTTTTTTTTTTCCCAGCAAGGTTTCACTGATAGGAGAAAATCATATCTGCCTTAACTGGTGGGCAGTGATGTCAGTGGCAATGTAGCTCTGTATCCCTCTTTCTCTGGATAACAAGAGCTGGTGCTGCCTGTGGGCTGACAGTCACTAGCCACACTCTTGCGCTGAAGGATAATAAAACAGATGCTAGAAAATTGTTCTTGGGCAGTCCTACAGAAACTGGGTTTCCATCCAGTTACCTCTATCTGTACCCATGTCTGGTTACGCGTTTGCTACATCTTTGTATGCTCAGCACCGTCTAGCAAAGCACCTTGTATGCCAGAGAGTGTAGACATTAATGTTGTTTAGAGGAATTGTCCTCTTTTTTTTTTTTTTTTGGTCACATATAGAAAGTCTCCAAAAGAAGCTCAAGGACTTCTTAATCAATTAAGCTCCTCAGGGGCAGGGTTGGTGGTTTTCTACCCTTATGCCTTAAGGCACAATATATTCCTAGACAATAAATCTTTTTTGAACAACTAAATATAAAAATATAAATAAAAAAATCTAAATCAGATGGCTTTTAATCAGTTTAACTTCAAAATATGAAAATGCTTTTTTTTCTTTTTAGTGTTTTTACCCCTTTGAGTAGTTACTCTAGAGACTGATGGAAAACTCACCAACCCAACTGAGTAATGAGTGGGTTAATCACAGGTGGTTCTATTTTCTTTGCTCCATGTCACAAAGAACAGGTTATGAAAGGATAGTCTTATTAGGATAGAATACAGGATGGCCTTGAAAAGTAGAGGTCAGATCATTGCCAGGTCTAGGGAAGTTGAACATGTTCACAAGATAAAAGATTAAAAATTTTATATTCAAAGTGTTCAGATGGAGTTCAATTAGCTGTGTGGTGGCAACTCCTCCTTCCTTCCCTGTTATAAAATGCATGGCTTATATATTATAGTTTATTCAACCAAGTTACTGCAGAATATGGAAATAATGTGCCATAGTAAGAAATTCTGGGTATGATTGGTGGTAGGTTATGTTAAAATTCAGGATCTAAGGGCTAAACTTTCAGGAAGGGTTGGCTTACTCCCTGTTAATCATAAAATGGCTCAATTGTTGTTTATTGCTCCAAAATTCAGTAGCTTAAAATAATAAACATTCATTATGTTATAGTTTCTTTGAGGCAGGAATCTGTGGGTGCCTCTGGCTCCAGGTCTTTCATGAGATTGTGGTCAAGGTGTTGATTGTTCCACTATCCATTTCTCTTTCCTTCTATCCATCCATCACCCCAGACACAGATTTAGATGGTGGGAGATGGTAATGAACAAAACAACAAACATTTCTGCTCTCATGGAGCCTTTGTTCTGAAAAAAGCAGACAATGAACTGAGACAGATAAAATGTGTAGTATGTTAGTGATAAGGAGAAAAATAAGGAAACACAGGTATACTTTCAGAGAGGGTGTCAGGTAAAGACCTGAAGGAAGTGAGGATGTGAGCTTATGCATACTGAGGGGAAGAAAGGGATCAGCCCATGCCAAGGTCCTAGTGGGAACATACTTGAGATGTTCAAGTTGGAGAAGGAGCAGTGGTGCTAGAACAGAGTGACCAAGGGAGACAATAGGAGATGAGGATTTAAGAAAAGAAAAAAATAGCAGGCAGAGGAGGGGGCAGATATTTTAGGGCCTCATGGTCATTATAAAGCCTTTGGCTTTTATGCCACAGGAATCCATTGCTAAGCAGAGGAGTGACAGGGTCTGACTTACATTTGAACAGCATCATTCCAGCTCTTTTCATCATCACCATCCTCACCATCATAGTTAGACAATAATTTAGTTCTTACTCTGTGCAATTTACACATATTAATTGATTTAATTCTTTGGAAGTCAATGAGGTAAATGCCACTTATTATATCTTCTTACAAATGGGAAAACAGCTTGCCACTATATTGATATTTATTTCATTTTTTGCTGTGCTGTCTCCCTTAGTAAACTCTGACAGTTTACTGAGGGAGAGAGCATAAAAGAGAGCATCTCATAGAAGATGGCCAGCTCCTGTTAGTGGAATGAAATACTGATTGAAAGCTTTCCTTTCTCTATAGCCCAAGAGTCCAGATCCATGCATGTGGGAGATAGTAATGTGAAGGGGATGATGGGTCCTGGTAAGTAGCTCTGTTTTTAGTTCTCTTCTCTTCTAGCAATATCTACCCTTTCCCTGCTCTTATTCCCTCAGGCCCAAACCAGGCTTGAAAGAACTCAGGCAAGAGTTACTAATGGTTACTAAGAATCCAAGATGTATAGTGGAGTAAGTCAGTGACTCAGTTAAACCCAAGGAGACAGAAGGGGTGGAGATGTTTAAGACAACCTAGTATTCTCAGTTCTTTCTGGCTCATCTCAATTATCAATGAAATAATACTGACAAACTCACAGGTATACATAGCACGACATCAGTTTCCTACGGACACATTTTATAGTTTATTTAATTTAAAAGTTATTTACTTAATATTGAAAATTCATCTGTATTTTGTAAATTATTTCATCTTCCCACCTTCCATTCTTCCTTCATTTTTTCAACTTATCATTATGGAGCCAAGGAAGACAAATTCCAAAAGAAAGCATTGCTTTCAGCATCTTTCTTATTCTATATTTTTTCCCCTGGTGTGCTCACCTAAAAGGAAGGAGATATAAGGAGTCAATGCATACTACTACAAATTAATTATATTATTTTATAAATTTATTTGTTTAAATGCCTTATTTAGTAGAGATTACATACAGAGAGTAGAGGATATATATAGGCCAGAAACAGACAGAGGTGATCCTTTGCAACTGTGGAAATTTATAATCCTTAGTTGATGTATTTAATCCTCAAGGGATAGTTTGTACTCAAACAGGGGCATAATATTTATGAGTTCATAACAAATATAATTTGTTTTTAAAAAGTTGGATCTTGATGGCAGGTGTTATTTTTCAGGAATGAACCCAACAACTCCAGAAGCAGAAGAAAACCTAAAGTCTTGCCTCTCGGCTGATATCCAATCCAAGAGCCATCTCTCATCTGGTGTGTGGAGGCAACCTAAGGATGGTAAAGAATGGGGTGACGAATATGTCACAAAAGACCACCCAGATAAACTCAAGGACGCTGGCCAGGGCAGACACAGCTCCTTGGAAAATGTTTTATGTGAAACCTCTTTAGCTGGTAAGTCCCAAGAGGAAATATAGGCTGAAAATTTGAAGAACAGGAAATCTAGTGGCTAGAACCCTTGCAATTTAGATTCAGTGGACCTACAAGACCACCTGGTATCTGATTTCCTTTTCAGACAAACACTAAAGCCAGTAGAGATGAAGGGACTCACCTAAGGTCACATGGCGAGCTTGGAACAACTACCTTGATTCTGGATATCCATGACATTTAGTAATGCAGTGCCTTGGGAGGAAAAAAAGGCATAAAGTTGTTGGAGAAGAGGGCAGAATTTTATGATTTATTCAGTGGTGTGAAATCTTCAGTATGTGCCTCTTGCATCAGTAGTCTACCACCAAAATATCAAGCACTGCAACAGGGTCTACCCTCCCTCCCTCCCTCCTGTTTTCCTTCTTTCCACTCCTTTGAATCACAAGTTGCTACATAACACTCATTATATGTCACACAATTTCTCTCCAACTATTTTGTGGAAGATAATTTTTAAAAATTAATTTTTACTATCAAACACATGAAAAATTAAATAGTACTAAAAGGTTTATTATGAAGAAAACAGTAACCACTTTACATTGTTTTCAGTTCCTTCTGGTAATTGCTTCCATGTTTTCAAACAAGTTTATGCTGCCTTTTTTTTTTAAGATTTTATTTATTTATTCATGAGAGACACACAGAAAGAGAAAGGCAGAGACACAGGCAAAGGGAGGAGAAGCAGGCTCCATGCAAGGAGCCCAATGTGGGACTCGATCCCAGGACCCTGGGATCATGCCCTGAGCCAAAGGCAAATGCTCAACCACTGAGCTACCCAGGTCCCTACTTTTTTTTTTTTTTAATCAGTACCTTACTGGAGGATAATTTACATACAGCAAAGTTCACAAAGCTTTTAAGTTCATTGACTTTTTATATATGTATATATACCCCCTTGTGATCACTACCTGGATCAAGATACACAGTATTTCTGTTACCCCAGAGAGTTCTCTCATGCACTTTACCACCTGAAGAACCACTATTCTGACTCCATCACTGTAAATTAGTTTTGTCTGTTCTTGAACTTCATACAGAGGGAATAATACAATGTGTACTCTTTTGAGTCAGGCTTCTTTCAATATAATGTGTTGTGTGTAATTCACTCAGTAGTGCATTCCTTTTTTCAGTCACATTGAATAAATTTACCACAGTTGGCTTATCTGTTTTCTTGTTGAAGGACATTTGGATTGTTACCAGTTTAGGGCTATTATAAGTAAAACTGAAATGAATATTGTACAAGTCTGTTTTGGATGTATGGCCTCATTTGTCTTGGGTGTATATGCAGGAGTAAAATCTCTAGATTATGGGATAGGATTAGGTTACACTTTGAAAGAAAATATCAAAGTTTTCCAAAGTGGTTGGGACATTTTATATTCCACCCAGTAATGTCTGTGAGTTACTAGATGGAATATAATGGCCACAGTTAGTTAGTATGGTCAGTCGTTTTAATTTTTGCCATTCTCATAGGGGTGTACTGGCATTGTAGTTTTAATTTACACTTCCCTGATCACTAATGATGTTGAGCATCTTTTCATGTGCTTATTAGTTATTTGTACATCTTCTTCTATGAAGTGCCTATTTAAGTTCTTTGTCCAACTTTTATTTATTTTTAAAAAGATTTTATTTATTCGTGAGAGACACACAGAGAAAGAGAGGCAGAGACACAGGCAGAGGGAGAAGCAGGCTCCATGCAGGAAGCCCGACATGGGACTTGATCCGAGGTGTCCAGGATTGGGTCCTGGGCTGAAGGCGGCACTTAACCGCTGAGCCACCCAGGCTGCCCTTTGTCCAACTTTTAAAGTGCATTATCTTCTTATTATCAATTAGTAGAATTTCTTAATATATTTTGGATATGAGTTCTTTATTAGACATCTGTGTGGTGAATATTTTATTCCAGTATGTGGCTTGCCTTTTCACTTTCTTAATAGTCTTTTGGTGAATAGATGTTCTTAATTTTGATGAAGTTTATCAATTTTAAACTTTTTATATAGATTCTAACTTATGTGTCCTTCCAAGAAATCTTTGCCTATCTCAAAGTTGTGAAGATATTCTAGTATGTTTTCTTTGAGAATTTTTATAGTTTTAGCTTTCACATTTAGATCTATTATCTTTTTTTAGATGTTTTTTGAGTAAACTCTACACCCAATGTGGAACTCAAACTCATGACCCCAAGATCTAGAGTCACATACTCTGCTAACTGAGCCAGTCAGGAGCTCAAACCTACTACTTATCTTGAATAGATTTTGATGTATGGTGTGAGGAAAGAGTCCGAGTTCATTTTTTTCCCTATATGTCTATCCAGTTGCTTGAGTACCATTTATCAAAAATATCTTTCTTTCTATATTAAATTGTGTAGAGAGGGATCCCTGGGTGGTGCAGCGGTTTGGCGCCTGCCTTTGGCCCAGGGCGCGATCCTGGAGACCCGGGATCGAATCCCACATCGGGCTTCCGGTGCATGGAGCCTGCTTCTCCCTCTGCCTGTGTCTCTGCCTCTCTCTCTCTCTCTGTGACTATCATAAATAAATAAAAAAATTTAAAAAAATTGTATAAATTGTGTAGAGAGCATCAAGTGATGCTATATATTCTTTTTATTCCAATTAGTAGAGAATTTATATCTTGTCAGTATTGAGTATTCCAATCAAAGAACATGGGATATGTCTCCCTTTATATAGGTCCCCTTCAGTTTTTCTTAGCAATGTAATGGGAAATCTATCATTTACATTCTTCTTCTTTTCCCCCACCAAAGCATTTGCCCTAGAGACCTCTATCATCCTACTGCATCCTGGTCTGTTGCACTGCTGCCATCCTGGGACTTCCCACTCTTCCTAAAAATTTCTTTCATAGTTCTCCAATGTCAGATTCCTGCTAGTTTGCTTTTATCTTGTGTGTCTTTGTTGGTTTCTTGGTTTACTCCTTGTTTGATGGAACTCATTGTTCAGTAGCTTCCACATACTTGTTGATAATTTAGGTGAATACAAAATATTTTTTCCCTCATCATTTTGAAGCAATTGTTCCATTGTCCTCTAATGTCTAATGTTACTATTGGAAAGTCCAATACCATTCTGATCCCCAGTACTTTGTTTCCTGATTGTTCTTTCTGGTAATTTTTAGCATCTTCTTTTTACCTTTGGTGTGCTAAAGTTTCACAGAAGTTTGAGTCTTTTTCATTAATTATGCTGAACATGGTAGGGCCCTTTCCTCTAGAAAAGTGTGTCCTGGTATTTTTTTCTATTATTAATTTGATAGTATCTTCGCATCCATTTTCTTCTTTTCTCTGAAATTTCTAATAACTAATTTGATGTTGGGTCTCTTGGATTGATGTTCTTCACTACCTCTTCTTCACTTCTAGTCTCTTTTTCTTCAACATGTCTCTTTCTTGTTTTGGGGAGGAGTGAGGAAGAAGGCAGGAAATCTCTTTGACTTTATCTTCCACTCTTTTCTCTTTGAAAAAATGCCAAAATTTCTTCTTCTTCTCTCTCTCTCTCTTTCTTTTGGAATGTTCTCTTATCTTAAAAATATAGCATACTGTAACTACTAAATGGGCAGAATGTTTTTCTCTTATCTCTTTGAGGATATTAATTATAGGATTTTAAAAAGAGATTTATTTACTTATTTTTATATATGTAAGGAGAGTGCACAAGTGGTAGGAGGCACAGAGGGAAAGAGAATCCTTCAGCAGACTCCCTGCTGAGTAGGGAGTCCAAGGCAGGGCTCCATAGATCCCAGGACCCCAGATCATGGCCTGACCTGAAATCATGGTCGGCGCTTAACCAACTGAGCCACCCGGCTGCCCCTTAATTATAGGATTTTTAAAAAGTTTTGTTTCTGCATTGTCTCTTTTTTACTTAATGTACAATTGACATATAACATTATATCAGTTTCAGATGTAAAACATAATGACTTGATATTTGTATATATTGTGAAATGATCACCACACTACATCTAATTAATATCATCACCACACATAGGTAAAAATTTATTTTTTCTTTGAGGAGAACTTTTATGTCTACTCTTTTAGCAACTTTCAATTATGCAAGGCAATATTATTAATCATAGTCACCATGCTTTACATTACATCCTCTGCATTGTCTCTATTCAAAACGCATATATACCTTTTTTTCTCTTTTTTTTATGGTGTAAGGTTGATTCAAATGTCTGAGGATTCTTGGCTGATACATAATATATATATATATATATATATATATATATATTTATATATATATATATATATGAGGCCCTAAATAAAAAACCTGCAAGATTCTATATTGGCCAAGCTTATCAGTTAAACAGATTTCACTATAGGCTAAGCAGGTAGCAAAATAACTTTTCGGTAGGTGACTTCTTTATGTCAGTGAGTGTAGGTCTTTTTCCCTTGGATAGTTTAGTTTCTTTGGTGGAAGATCCTCCAGACTCCTGCCTGGAGAGTATAAGTCTGTCTACTGGTATTGTGGGAAGACCTGAAGGGGAAGGGGCTGAGAAGAATCTCCCCAATCACTATGCAAGCCTTCTCTGAGTCCCCTTGTTTTCATTTTGGCATCTCAACTCTTCCTTCTATGGTTGGATGTCTTTAGTCCAGACCCCAGAGATAAGGGCCCCTCTAGTTTAATTTTTCACATTTTCCCATGGGGTGTAAATGAGGAAGTCATCTGGCCTGGGAGTAGGGGCCTGGAAGTCCGATTGTACTTTATGAAGACTTGTGTCCTGTTTTCAGCATTGATCTTTATTTGCACTTTCTATGATGCCTGGTGCCTCTACTCCTTGAGCCTTTCTGCTTCTCAGCAGATTTTCCATCTGCAGACAAGAACACCACAGTTTTGCGCCCTTACTCGGCTGAATTAATTACCATCCTTCCACTCTGTTTACCATCTTCCAAAAACTTGCCGATGTCTCTTTTTATTGCTTTCAATGTCTTTTTATTGCTATCATTTCACAGAGCTTTGGAAAGGAGTGGTTGACAAAAATTCCCTCTTTGATTTGTTTTTAAAGCTAAAAGACAGACTGTGGCTCTTGAACTCCTTGAATCAGAAAGAAAATATGTCATCAACATCTCTCTGATCCTGAAGATCAAGGCAACATTCCAAGGGTCAGATGGAAAGAGGAATTCCAAAGAGAGAAGGTATCCATTGTATTCATTGCCTTTGATTTTCAGATTGATTAAAATTTTAAGGTAAGTTGTTTATTGTTTTCACTTTGGGAATTCTGGGACCTGCAAAGAGTTCCAGAAATAGTCTTTGAAGAGAGTGTAGGCAGTGACAGCAGGTAACCCCTGGCAAGTCTTACATTTAGACTAACAGCAGATAAGAAAAGGAATATAGTCTCTGAGACCTTCAGTGTTCCTGGCTTGTCTGTAAAGAACCTAAAGGGAGAATAAATGTTCCAGTGAGAGAGACATTGCTCTCGTTGCCATCTGCATGTCCTCCTGGGATCACAGGTCTCATAGAAGTAGAAGGGAATGGATGCAATGTAGGTCTGGAGCATTAAGTGGCCATTAGATACATGGCAAAGGGCTGAATAACTCTGGACTTGGATCTTTCTTATTTGTTCAGGTGATCCCATAGTGCTAGACGGTGCACAACTGGTCTGTGTGTGTGTGTGTGTGTGTGTGTGTGTGTGGGGTGAGGCAGTGCTTCCACAGGGTCTGCCGTATATTATAACAGCATGCTAGTTCCAAGATTACAACACTCCTTGATTGCTTCTGCTCATAATCTTTATATCTCCTCTGCTTCTTCTCCTTTGAGAAAAACAGGAAGGAGGAAACTCTGATTTGGTGGAAAAGACTAACATAATGAAGATGTAATCAGATTAGTTGAGGAAAAGGCCAATCCAAAAAATGGAAGGTCTGAATTATGGACTCTTACAGATAAATGCAGCATTAATAGTTTAAACAGTCTATCAGGTAATAGACCCTGGTGGTTCACAAACTATGAATCCTTCTAGGGAAGTCCCTAACTGCATTTTCCTGCTCTTTACCATTCCCCAATTTTACTTGGCTTTGCAGCTGCCAGAAGCATCCCTAGTTACCAGAATGCAATGCTCCCCCTTTCTAAATGGCTGAGGTGAGGGAATATTCCCTGACAAACTCAAAAGTGGCTTGACTATTTTCAAGAACCATTTTACTGCAAAACTGAAGAAAGCAAAGTATAGAAAGTAACAAGGAACAGAAAGAGTGGTGTGAGCTAAAGCTCTGATCACTAGTGGCCCTGGAAGGGGCTTCACCCTCTCTCAGTGGCCACCCAGGTTCCTTCCAACGCTGGTCGTTCCTTCCCAGTCTAGCCACTTGAATCCCCTGCTAGACTCCAATCTGGCTTGCCCGACCCTCCCACATTGCCCCTTTGGGCCTCTGAGAGGTCTCCACAGCCTCTACTGGAGACCTAGCCTCTATTTTGCCATTGCTAGAGACCTGCTCGGTTTACATTAATCAAATCTAAAGGCAAGTCTACCTTTTGGTGCAGCATTGCTTCCACATCTAAGATTCTGAGCCAGCAGAATTTCTTCCTTGTCTCTGAAAATCTAGGGATGGGGCATGGAAAGAGAGAGAATTATTTACTCTGGAACACAGTAACCAGGCACTTTGTTTATAACTTCATGAAATCTGCCCCAGAATCCTATGAAGCCTACCATAAGGTGAAGAAACTAAGGTTCAGGGGGGATTTAAAGCCACATAGTTGATTAGTTCCAGACTTTAGACCCAGGCTCATCTGCCCCTGTCCTTGTGACCTTTCTACGTCACACTTCTTCCCTGAGGACCATATCGTTTCAAAGACATCACCTGATTAACAGCAACATGTCAAGTTTCTCGGCCAGAAGCATACTCTGTCTGTCCCTGTTTCACAGCATAGGGTTCCCTCTTAACAGCCCAGATCTCAACTCCACTGTCAGGAGTTCTTGACTCACTGAAGCTCTCTTCTACTTGCCATCACTTCCTTCTCCTCTAAGATCTTCTCCCATGACTGACCAATGACTGAGGAAGGACTGAGCTCTCTCAAATCCCGAGATTAGAAAAAGTTTAAAACTATCACACAATCCTCCATGAAAATAAGAAAAATAGTTATGTCTCATATCTGTGCTAATGCTATTCATGTTAGTTATTTGTTGAGCTAACCCTCTTTTTTCTTTTCATAGCTCAAGACGAAAAAGCTTTCAGTCAATATTCTTAGTACTCATGCAAAGACTCTAGGTCCAAGCTTTGCAGGGTTGCCAGTTTTCCACCCCAGGGTTGGATTTCTGTTGAACTCCTTCACTCACTACATTTCTTCTTTTTTCTAAGCCTTTCTGAAGCCTCCATGTGCACTTTAAATAGGCCAGCTGAATGAAGTAACACAACAGAATGAGATGATTCCTTTTCTCTACTGGCATTTCTCCCCATGCAAAGATGAAAAGAAATTGTAACATTTCCTATTTTTTCCATTATACATTACAAGCCACCAGCACTTTCTACCCCTGCTGCAAAGTAACCTGGGGGTAAAAATAAAACCCACCATAACTACAGCCTGCCACTCAAAACTGAGGTTTCCACCTCTTCTCAAATCTATAAAATAAAACTCTAGTTTTTCCCTACAAAAAAGTAAAGCCCTCAAGAGCCTCCTCACCCTGTGTCAAGCCGGCCCTGCTCCTGGCTGAACGAAAGGAGGTTGAGCTGCCAGCTGAGGTCTTGAGTAGAACTTGTAGGCTACTGTTCATTTGTTGGAGGATCACAAAAGTTGCAGTTCTTGAATATTTCTGGTATTATTCCCCTAGATAGAGTTACAAGCTCAGGATCAAACAGTCCTGTCTGAATACTTGTGAAGAAGGGCAACCTCAGCCTGAAAGTATTGCCAGTCTTCTAAGCTAAGCTCCAGCTCCACATTCACCAAGCACTCAGTATGCTCCAGATCACCACCAGGTGGCACATGCTTCATTATCGATGCCCCTCAAATGTGGTTACATCCCACTGTTGAAGCTCAGGAGTTATTTTAAATTAGACAGGCAAGAGTTAAGTTATTAATTTGAAACTCTAACTGGGTTTTCCTTGATTGCTTTTGGTTTATCTCCCTTGTTTAAATACTGTATTGTGGGAGTTGAAATAACTTTGAAGGTTTTAAAAAGAATAAACTACTCATGTAGTTGCTAGAATTTCATCCCTTGTAAGGAAGAGAAAAGAAGATGAGTACTTAATACTTTCCTCCTCATGAACAAGTTGTCTCTAGGAGTCAGGTCTGGCTCTAAGCAAAACAATGAAACAGGTTATGTGTGTGTCTATACTGCTTGGTTGCTTCTTTCTACTTCTGTTCTCCATCTCCTGGCTCACCTCCTCCACACTCCTCCCTGATTTCAAATAATATCCTTATTAAATAAAACTTTTTTTCAATATTTAGTATAGAACCCACTGTAGGTCATTGCTCTTCATGAAACTTACATGTTTCCATAATACTTGCTGGGAGCATTTTCTGACCCTCACCTTGAAACCTCAAGCTATTACCCCCAGCGGACAGCCCAGGAAGTACCTGGACTCTGACCAAGTTACCAGCTCTCCAATACTTCAAGTACACTGGTTGCCGCATAGCAGAAGTCAGCTTTCTCAAAATAAAGAGAAAGAAGGTCAGGTCAGGTGGGGCCAGGCAAGGCCAGAAAAGGAATAAAGAAAGAGAAAAAGAAAAGAGATAATCCAAGAGATATGACATAACCTATACAGACAACCCAACTCAAAGTCAGATCTCACCATGGCATGGTACCCTAACATCTTTCAGTGTCACCCCAAGAATATTACCCAAAGTCATGACAGCCTTGGGTGGGGAGCAATCTTTCAGATCTAGACCTTTTGCTGGATCAGTGTTTTACTTTTTCAGTTCAGTCAGCTTTGCTTTCCTCTACCAGCTTTATGGTCTCCTCCCAGTCAGACTGTCTCCTAGCCACCCTTCCAGTTTCCCTCTGGTCCGGACAGGGATTACTTAGATCTTCTGAGCCCACTGCATCAGTCATAAGAAGTCAAATTGGGAAGCCCCTCCATGTGAGCTTATGGACATGGCTTTGCCTATGTGAAGGCTAATGGTACAGGAGGTGGAGGGATGGAGACCAGCGGGAAGGAATCCTTATATCTTTTCACAGGGGGCTGGATACTCTCTCTAGTATCTGTGTCTTCTCTGAGCTGTAGCCCCAGAGGAATCTTTGCTTTTTGTAAAGATGGGTTGAAAAGCTTAAAAAAAAATTTTTATTTATGTATTTATGTATGTATGTATTTATTTATTTATTTTTGGGAGGGGGTTTAAAAAAACTTCTTATCAAACCAGTGTTCTTCCTACTGTTCTCAACAAAGGTCTATTTGTTCCAGGTTGGCAAAGCACCCCAATGACCCACTAATTTATTCTCATTGGACCCTGAGGGAATATCCAGATAAGTTCAGCCCTCAGTGACAAGCAGGCCATCACTTTCATCTTTGTTAAACCTGTGGTCTTGAAAGCACAAGAGAACCTGCTTTCAATTCCCATTAAGTCACCAATTTAGAGCTCCAAACCTTGCTTTGGCCCAGCAAAACTCCTTTTCCTTACAGCTTCCTTCCTCATTCCTACAGGCCCCTGACTGCCCTGCCACTCTCCATTCACTCTTCCTCTGGCCGTGATTCTTTCTCTCTCTCCTCTCCACCACATCCTTTGCTGACACCTCTCTTCCTTCCTTCACTTCCCCTGGAGAAAAAATTCAAACAAACCAACCAACCTGAGACATTCTGTGGGATAGGGGAGAGGGAAGTGAGAGGAGGGAGGGGCTCTGTGATGCTCCAGGGAGTAGCAGGCCAGGCCTGGTCCTCAGCTTCCCCAGGTAAGACTGTGTCCTTGCCCAGTATTCCTCTTGGAAATAGGAAAGGAAAGGAGCTCTTTCAGAAGCCCATGCCCTGAGCATGTAGTTCCCAGCTTGAAACAAATTTTCTTTTTTTTTTCATTTTTACCTAAATCAGAGTCTCTTACCTCGTAGCTAAGAATGATCAAGTGCCCCCTCAGTGCTGTCATATACAGCATTAATTAGAGTAGACTATGTTGCACATCAAGCAGGAATAACTTTAAAGTTTCACAAAAGAGTTCCCTTAGAATTTCCACTGTCACATAAATGAGAGCATTAACAGTTTGGCTTTTAAAAGGCCACTCAAGGGGCACCTGGCTGGCTCAGTTGCAAGAGTGTGTGATTCTTGATCTCAGGTTTGTGAGTTTGAGCCCTGCATTGGGTGTAGAGATTACCAAAAAGATAATAATAATTATAATAAAATAAATAAACTAAAAAAAAAGCCATTCAAGCAATGTGTTCTTTATTAGTACAATACACATTTGTGGAGGAGCCATTGGTAAAGGGGTCTTTTTATCTTTATTCCTTTTTTAAAAGATTTATTTATTTATTTTAGAGAGAGAGAGAATGTGTGTGTGTGTGTGTGTGTGTGTGTGTGTGCATGCACGCATGCTCTCAAGGATGGGTAGAGGGGCAGAGGGAAAGAATCTTCAAAGCAGAATCTCTGTTGAGTGTGGGGCCCAATTTGGGGCTCGATCCCAGGACCCTGAGACCATGAAAGCCAAAATAAAGAGTTGAACGCTTGACCAACTGAGCTACCCAGGCACCCCTAATGCGGTCTTTTTACATCTTGAGGATATTTGCTATTAGCTCTACAATGTCAAACTTAAAAAAAAAATCCTGATGTAGAGCTGCGACTCAGAATGTTTTGAATGACTGGGAAAATGGAACCTCCTGCATATATTCTCATAGGGTCTTTTCTTCTCTACACCTGGTTTGTGTGATCCTATTTCTATTCTGTTTCAAGCCTCTTCCCTGGCTCTTTACGGTACCTTGTCCAGCAGCACCTCGATTTGCTTCATGCTCTGCAGGAACGGGTCCTAAAGTGGCCACGCCAAGGAGTTCTTGGAGATTTATTCCTTAAGTTAACAAATGATGAGGTGAGTTTTTTTGGAAAAATCCTTTATAAGTTTGAATTACATGCATCTGTGTCCCCCTTGTCTGCTTCTTTGAATGGAGAACCTCAAATCAGTGATTTTCAGAGTTAGGAAAACTGTTGAGATGTATAGTCTAACCTCCTCATGCTACAGATAATGAAATAAAGCTCAGAAACATGAAAAGACTGCTGAAATCACTGAGTTAGCTAGGTAGTTGTGGACCTGTGATCCAAGTTTCCTAACTTCCAGCCCATCGCTTCCCACTGTACTATGTATAACTGCTTCATTGAATCTGCGTATGTGTGCATTTATGTATAAATAAATATATATATCACATATATATCCATTCACACATATGAAATAAATATAGGAGGGTTTGTGTATGTATATGTATTTCACACTTATTTCATTCCTTGTGAAAATGTGATGGGCAGCTATTTGTCTTGCATGTTTTTTTATTTTCACTTCCTTGGAGAAGAGGAAGGAAACTGCTAAGTTTCCAAGTCTCTATACTGTTCTGCAAAGAAAATATGACCCAGGCCAGAGGTTGCAGACTCAAATGCCTACAGGGCCAGGCAATGATAAAAATGAATGGAAGAAAGCAGAATGTGATACAATATGGATTGTTGGGAGGTGAGCTTAAGTGGAGCATATATGCTTTTCTACAGGAAATACTATCCAAATATTATTCAGGAAGAAGTGACTACAGTTGCCAGATCTTCTGATACATTAAGAGACACTGGCAATCTAGAATTTTGTTTGAAATTTTAAAAATATTCTGTGGGCTAATTAAAATTGGGCTGTAAAATTAACATGCAGAGTTAGCCTGCAATCAAACTCTGTATATCAATGATTCTCAATGATAGGTGATAATACAAAGTTTACGGATTATTTACTTGTATAGTTTACAAATTATTTACTTACAGGGATGTAATGTAATCCCTCTAATATCACTTTTATTTGTATTCAGTATGCTTTCTTGGTGAGAATGTTGTATCTGTGGCAATATAACTTTGGAAGCTGAGAACTATTTTCCTGGAACATATTGCATAGGTGAATAAGCATTTGGTGGAAATACACAATTAGTGGAAGAAGTTGAGAATCATTGGTCTAGACACTGGGAAGTGAGTTGGACAAAGTTCCTTACTGGATGTAGATGATTGAAATTAAAAGTAACTTAAAAGCAAAATAGGCATTTTAATCATTTAACAATGTAAAAATACTTTTTCAACTTATGTGACCCCTTTTTGCTGCGTTGGTTTTCCACTTTCTCATTAAAACAGGACTATTGAGTTTGGTTCCCAAGTCCATATGGATATTTACCTTGAAATAAAAAAGACTTGAAAAAAGAATTTAAAAATAAAAAAAACATTAATGAGCACATTAAATAAATGATTAAGATAATCTGCCAAGTACTCCGTTTTTATATACATGACTCTATAAAAACATTAGCTGTTATCATTCCTGTTTCCAGGTTCTTACCATGCATTTTTGTGTTTGTTTTCAAGAATAATTTCTTGGATTATTACGTTGCCTATCTAAGGGACCTGCCTGAATGCATCTCTTTGGTTCATGTTGTTGTCTTGAAGGAGGTAAGGTAACTCTGTGCATGGACTGCTTTTTGGTTACATGTGTATCTATAGGCCATTGCTCATCCACTTAGGGGAGGACAACACATGTACTCAGCTTGTCTTCCAGGCTGGGGAATGGCTCAAACAGAGCCACTGACACTTCTACCTGGGGTTAAAGGAGCCCACTTGAGGATGAGTGCCAGTGCTTTGGTCTTAGCCCTGCTCTACTCTCTTATATTCCATTGGAAGTTTGCCCAAAGTCAACAGGTGTTCTAAGCAGATATCCTCAAATTGCAGCTTGCATGTTATATGAGGATTTCCTCCTCTTCCAGGCTCAGACAATTTAACTCTGAATATTAAACTCAAATCATGCTGTGTCTGTCAGTTTATAAGATGATAAAGTTCTAATCATATAGCTTAAAGTATTGCTACTGCAATGCTATATTAGGTACTCAATAAGCACATATAATTATCTAACAATTCTAGTTATTTTAGGTCAGTAAGTTGAGTTAATCAAGTTTTACAGGAGGTGAGGGTCTCTTTCTTATTAACATTTTACCTCAACCCTCCACTACTCTCAACCATATGAGTATAATGCCCACCATATATTAGTGCTCAGCAAATATTTGAGAAAGGGAAGCAGAGGGAAGGGAAGAGGAGGGGAGGGGGAGGAGAGAAAGGAGGGGAGGGAGGGGAGGGAAAGAAAGGAACATGGAGAGAATGTGACATGTTTCCTCTGCAGCCCAGCTGACAAGTTTCTAGTTATAGTCTTTCTCCACCCTCACAAGGCTCCAATTCACCCTTAGTGCCTACTAGCAAGCCACTGCAATGAGTACTTCCAAGAGAATCCTTATGAATTAATTCAACTCAAATATAATCTATTGACTGCCCAAATCTGTCCAGCACTGTGCTAAAAAGAGTGGTGGGGAATGAGGGGGTTGTTTGGAAAGTTGGGTGGATTTAAAAGAAGTATATGATATGCTTCCTGCTACAGAAGAATTGTCTCCTTGAGCATGTCTCTGAACAAGTGGCCTATGCAATGAAGGATCATGGCACTCTAGAGAAAGAAAATGCTTTGGAAATTAAAAAAAAAAAAAAACAAACCCTTCTTGCTCTGGTAGGACTCACTTTGGGGTTCTGCAACCACTGTCTTCAGGGACAATGAAGAGTGACTCTACCTTTCTTTCAGGGTGATGAAGAGATTAAATCTGACATCTACACACTGTTTTTTCACATAGTCCAGCGCATCCCTGAATATCTGATACATCTGCAGGTAGGCATGGCTGGGAATCCAACAAACTGATTTTCAAGCTAAACTACTATTTGTGGCTTGCAACTGAGAAACGTGGTAAAGGGTCAAGGAAGAATCATTGGTATTTCTAAGGGGTGATGAAATGATTTAGACTACTGTGATTACCCCATTCCTACTTTGTGGCATGAACTAAAATCTAAATATCTAAAAATCTTTGACTCATAACATTTATCTTTAAAGTTCTATCTTCGTTTACCAGCAATCCCCACCTCTGTTGATCCAAGATCTTCCTATAGCATCTCCTGATAGATTCTGAGTACCCATTCGGTCCTTTTCACCTTGTTCTACACCATCTAAATGAACCCCCAAACCCTTACCCCACCCCCTGGCATTTAAGAAGTATCTATATAACCTGTCCACTTAACTAGTATCCTGACTACTTTCTTTTGGCTCAAGTCCAAGGGCCTACCACATATTGTTCATGTTTTATGTCACAGAAAAACCATGTAGAAGTTGATGAGCTAACTTCTGCACACCATTTTACCACAGGGATTGCAGTACCTGGGAGGAAGTAGATTTGAGAGAAAAGCTCACCAACACCCTTATCAGTCCCTCTTATTTCTACCATCCATCTGTTCTAATTTAATTGCTGATTGATTTTCCTAAGTAATTCAGGAAAAGCATCTTAGAAATGCTTGAAATTTATCTCAGGCAGAAGTAACCTAGTATCAATATTGTGTGGCTTTAAAATTTAAAATCTTAAAAAAAAAAATCTTCTCACAGGGATGCCTGGATGGCTTAGGGGTTGAGCAAATGCCTTCAGTTCAGGACATGATCCAGGGATCTGGGATTGAGTCCCACATCGGGCTCCTGGCAGGGAGCCTGCTTCTCCCTCTGCCTGTGCCTCTGCCTCTCTCTCTGTTCTCATGAATAAATAAGTAAAATCTTTAAAAAATAAAATAAAATCTTCTCACAGTAATTATCTTATTTATTTTTAAATATTTATTTTAGAGAGAGAGAGCATGAGCAGGAGGAGGGGCAGAGAGAGATGGAGAGGAAGAGGGAGAGGGAGAGGGAGAGAATCTCCAGCAGACTCCCTGCTGAGTGCAGAGCATGACATGGGACTTGATCTCATGACCTAGAGATCATGACCTGAGCTGAAATCAAGAGGCAGATGCTTAGCCAGCTGAACCACCCAGGTGCCTCAATAATTATCTTATTTAATGCTTTCAAAAATCCCATGAAATAAGTATCATTACCATAGCTTAGATAAGGAAATAGAGAGCCAGAGAAATTAAGTAACTTGTCCAAGTTAACACACCTCATAGGTGAAAAAAATCTAGGACTGAAACCCAGGTCTTACAAGCAGTATGGTAAATAAGAGCCCTGATTCTACTGTCTGAGTTCAACTTCTGGCTCTGCTACCTGTCAGATGTGTGACCTAATGACTTAACTTTGCTGTGCCTTGATTTCCTTATTTGTTAAATGGAGGTAATAATTGCACCTATCTAATCTAGCTAGCTATGGTAAACATTAAATGAGCAAACAAATCTGTAAAGGCATTAGTACTTGGCAATAGGAAGACTCGATAAATGTAAGCTTTCCCAGATCCAACTAATATGCATGTTCCTCTACAGCACAATAGGCAATATAATAGGAGGGACCAGCAGGCCAGGCTTGATCATAAACAGCCTCCCCTTCCAGCATGCCTTAATGCCTGACGTCTCACCATTGGCCTGACTCATTTGGGTCATAAGGCATTGCTTGTAGACAGTAATTGTTAGAATGGCTCCATTACCTTAGAGATCTAATGAGTAGATCCTTCTAATTTTTCAGAGGGAATTATCCAACGTTCATGTCCAACTGAAACAGGAGCTATGGTGACTATTATTCTCCCTTGGTGTGATGGACAAAGAGAATATAAGGTTTAACCTTTCAGTTTACAATTAGATTGGCCACATATATTGATGTTCTGATTAAATGACTACCAAACCCTCACAACAGATGGAGGCAAGGTGCAAAAGAGACAAAAGTTTTCATTCTAATTATGCAAATGCTGCCTCCTTTTTATCTCCACCCAGAATGTCCTGAAGTTCACAGAGCAGGAACACCCTGACTATTACCTACTTCTGGTGTGTGTTCAGCGCCTTCGTGTATTTATCTCGCATTACACCCTGCTGTTTCAATGCAATGAGGATTTGCTTATTCAGAAACGGAAAAAGCTCAAGAAGTAAGCTTCTGATGGTGCCGTCTAGAGGGTTGATCAAAGGTTTCTGAGAACAGGGATACAGTCAGTGTGGATACCTGTCACAAGTAGCCTCATTGTATGTTAAATGGCTGAAATGTAGTGTCAAGGGGGTAGAAGAGAACAGAGAAGAGGATGAAAATGAGGTGGTCATGCTGGCTACAGGAGAGAGGTACCTATTACCTGGTGGTAATTTTCACCAGGTAATAGGTACAATTATTTTAGAAAAATAAAATTTTACTCTAATCCCTATACAGACCCCATCTTCTGTTATTAACCACTTTGAAAACAGTTATTTCCCTAAGTTTGCCAGGTTAAAAAAAGCAGTTTAAAGGCCAGAATGTAGTTTCTTTCATGAACTCAACAAATATTTATTGAGCATGTGTATCAGGCCCTGCTCTATGTATTGAGTATAGTGCAATGAACAAAACAGATAAAAAGCTTTGCCATGTAGAGCTTACTTTCTAGAGCTGGACAGCCAGGTAATAAATAGATGGTATAAATGCTATGGATAAAAACAAAACAAATAAGGGAGAGGGTGGTAGTTGAACAAATTTCATGCTAAAGAGAAACAGAAAGGGCTGACTAGGGAGAATCTGGGCTTCAGAAGGAACAGAAACAACCCATAGCAGAATTTCCTAATGTCCTGGATTTCCTTTAACGTCATCCCAAGCCAATGAGGAAAACAATAATTTCTGGGGTTGTTTGAGACCAGAAAAAGATGCTATCTCCCAAGCTAGGGCTCCTCTAATGGAGGACATCTTCCTATACCATCCCTTTCCCCTAAACTTAATTCAGGCAATTAATCAGCATCCCTATTCTTGCCCAGCATCTAGCTTGTACTGTTATGAAAGCAATCCGGTTTGTAGAGAGCCATGGAGAGAGACAGACAGAAAGAGAGAGGGAACTTCACAGCTGAGTTTCATCTGAGAAATATTGTTTCCTGATCTATCTTGGGATAATCTGAATCGATTCAGATAATTCAGAACCAATTTTCCACTGTATACCCTGAAAATTATTACTTCCATTCTCACAGATCATCCATGGCAAAGCTGTACAAGGGCTGGCTTCCCAGTGTGCAAATACCGGACAAGATGCTTCCCCTACTGCAGGCCCTGAGGCTGTCCGTGACAGTGGGATCCACTCAGAAGAGATACTTCAACCCTACCCTTCTGCTCCCAGTTCTGGCCCTGCTGTCACGTAAGCACCTATTGCTATGGAAAGGTTAATGGCAATGCCCTTGGGTGGCAAGTCATCTGTATGGGGTCGCAGGACAGCCTAGAATAGGAGTATCATCTACAGGACTCTTGCCTCCCTCTTGCTCCATCAGGCCTAAATATGGCAGGCAAGCAGCTAACCCAATGGTTGGGTCCCAGAGGAAGGCTAATGTTAACAGGGCAGGTCTACAGGCTGAAGACTACGCCTAACAATTTTATTACACATAACCACCTTCTATCTACAGCATAAGTCTCTCTGGGTTTAGACAGTGATTGAGTGGAAGAGTGCCACAACAAAACAGGAAGGCATTTTACAGCTCCTCAGAAGGGTGAGAACCCACCTAGGTTCTCTAAAAGGTAGAGTAGAGGGAAAGAATCCCAGTCAGGGGTGAGTGGAAGTTTAGGCTCTGAGAGGAGAAATAGGCTTGAGGTGATAGATAAAGAATGTTGTTTAGCCCTTCTCAATGCCCCTTGAAGCTTCTTCAGAAAGGGATTTTCTAAGTTCTTTTCTTCACATATGATAGCTTCTCTTAAAGTTGTTCTATGCATTGGATGTATTTGATAGCCTTTTAAAGTCTCTGCACACAACACTCTAGCACACTGAGCTGGATTCGTATTCACCAGACTTCTCGATGATTTTTACATTAAGGATTAGGCCATTTATATATATTTGGAACTCTTTACCAAGGATAGGATAAAGTCAAATTAGCTACTTTTGATACCAGGATTTCTGGAAAGATAAGGGAAACCCAAACTCAAAATTCCAAACCCCCCCTATGTCAAATACAGATAATTCTCATCAAAGTATAGACTATAATTTCTGCTTTGGGTTTTATTATCTAAAGGAAAATTTAGAAGTTGTGCAAAAAGTTACTTTTCTTGTCTAAGATTACAATGAAGTAAGAGGTAGGCAATTGAGATTCATTCAATTTTTAATCACTACAGTTTTTAAAATGCCAATTACAATCACTGTTAGGAGTATCTGATCAGTAATGAAAAATAAACGCTGTTTCCTCTCTCTGCCCTCATAAAATTGAGAAGATGTATTCTGGAAAGACAGAAGTGCAAATCTGGAAAGAAAAGAAAGAGAAATTCCATAATCATTCTGAAACCTGAAACATTAACCTTTCCATACAGAGAGCCCAGGAAGATTTTCTTCCTATAGAGAAAACCCCATAAGTCTTGTAGGGGGAGAACTCCATACAGAAAAAGTACCTTTCCAGGGTGGAGAGTGGAAGACAGGTAGGAAAAGGGTATTAACTTTTTGGGTCATTTCAGCTTTTATGACAATAAAGGTATCTTAAAGTGCAACAAATAGAACCAAAAAACAAACAAACAAAAAACAAAAAAAGAAAAAGAAAAGAAATCCCTGGAGATGATACCCCAACCAAAAAAGATGGCTGTCATTGCGCTGTGTTGGCAAAATGGCCAGTAGAAAATTCAACAATTTTCCAAGTGAAAAGGAAATTCAAGTTAGGTATTTCATTTTATCATTTCTTTTCACCTTTGAAAGTGTGAGACTTCATTTTCATCTTAAGATCACCAGAGAAAGATACTCAGTTTTTTGCATCTATTTTTCCTTTTTAATTCATCTGCATTTTTAATGCATTTTTTTTGTGTGTGTGTGTGGCAGAATTAGTAAACTAGCAGAACAATCAGGTTGGGTCAGTGTGTAGCCAGACACTCACATCTGCCTGGCAATCACCTTCTACCAGGACTGGCAAATCCCATCCAATCTGATGTCTATGCCACCCTAATATCTTATGTAAATTATCCATTATTCACGATCAAACATGAAATTGGGCATATTTAGAGTGAAAGCGTTTTCATTTTGGTGGGTTTTGAGGGTGAAAGTTCGAGACGACTTTATACAGCACTCTCCACAGCCACAACATCTTCAAATTTTTCATTATGAAAACTTCAAATATATACGAAGGTGTACCGTGTCAAGATCCAACAGTTCTCAAGATCGTTACACACTCATTCCATTTAGAGATGTAATGGTTCTTAAGCGCGAAGATCCAGGAGTCGAACGAAAGCTCTTTCCATTAGTTTGCGTCATACTGCTAGGACAAAAAAATCGAGAGGTGAGAGGAAGGAGATACCTCGGGGGCTCTGGACACGAGCTGGGTGGGTCGGAGCTCCCCGGCGCGCGCGGGCCGAGGACGCTCCTTGGCCGACTTGCCCTGTCGACACGCAGCCTCCTTGCTCAGACAGAGACTTGGGGCCCCTCTTGCCAGATGGCATTTCACCCCCTACGTGGGGGCCAGGGCTCATGGGACCTCCTTAGCTACAGGCGCCTGTGGAGCTTGGTAGGTGACACACGCAGGCGCCTGGGAGGGTGGAGGCGAGAGAGGGGAGCGGGCAGCTCCTCTGGCGCCTGAGCGGTGGCTGACGGAAGCGTGTCGCGCCCGCCCTCGCTGCTGAGGCCTGCACTAACCGACCGTAAGCACACCTCCTTTTGTATTCTGTTTCCCTTTTAAAGACATCTGATGCCCCCAGTGAAGAAAAGCCAGCCACAGCCAAGCTTGATGGAGAGCATGCAGCCCGGGAAGCCCAGTGAGTGGGAGCTGGAGGGCAGAAAGCACGAGAGGCCCGAGAGCCTCCTGGCGCCCGCGCAGTTCTGTGCCGCCGAGCAGGACGTGAAGGCGCTCGCCGGGCCGCTGCAGGCCATCCCCGAGATGGACTTCGAGCCCTCGCCCGCCGAGCCGCTGGCCAACGTGGAGCGCTCCCTGCGCGCCCCGGCCGAGCTCCTGCCCGACGCCCGCGGCTTCGTGCCCGCCGGCTACGAGGAGTTCGAGTACGGCGGCGAGATCTTCGCGCTGCCCGCGCCCTACGACGAGGAGCCGTACCAGGCCCCGGCCCTCTTCGAGAACTGCTCGCCCGCCTCTTCCGAGTCCAGCCTGGACATCTGCTTCCTGCGGCCCGTCAGCTTCGCCATGGAGGCCGAGCGGCCCGAGCACCCGCTGCAGCCGCTGCCCAAGAGCGCCACGTCGCCGGCCGGCAGCAGCGGCGCCTACAAGCTGGAGGCGGCGGCGCAGGCGCACGGCAAGGCCAAGCCGCTGAGCCGCTCGCTCAAGGAGTTCCCGCGCGCGCCGCCCGCCGAGGGCGTGGCCCCGCGCCTCTACAGCACGCGCAGCAGCAGCGGCGGCCGCGCGCCCCTCAAGGCCGAGCGCGCCGCGCAGCCGCACGGCCCGGCCGCCGCCGCCGCCGCTGCCGCCGCCGCCCGCGGCGCGCCCCGGACCTTCTTCCCCCAACAGAGGTCCCAAAGCGAAAAGCAGACCTATTTGGAAGTAAGGAGGGTAAAGTAAAACCAAACCCAAACCCACACCCACAGCGCCGGCACCCCCCTCCCCCCCCCCCCACCCCCGGCGTCCAGGTCTCCAGGGGGCAGCCTGGGCTCCCCTAGCGTTGAGGGGAAAGCGGGCTGGCCCGAGGGGCAGCGGAGGCCGCCAGGGGAGCTGCCCCCGGGGGCGAGCGGCAGGGGCCCGGTGCGTCTGGTGGCGAAGAGCCAGCAGAGAACGGACTCCTAGACCCGCTTACTGTCACCAGCCTCCCCTCCCGTCCCCTCCGCAAAGAGTTAGGGCTGTTTTCTGCCTGGAGCCGCGGCACCTCACGGTTGCACCTTGCCTTCAGAGCCCTGCACGCTAGTCCGGGGCCTGTTTCCTCCTCTGCTGCTGCGCGCACCTGCGTGTGCAAGTGTTCGAAATACCGAACACGGTGTGCCAGCCTGCCCCACTCCCTGACCCCGCACGAGCCTCGCCTGCAGCTGGGAAGGAGGCGGGTTGCCCCATCTCGCTGTGCACGGCCTGCAAAGCCTGCGGCGAATGGGGTCCCATTGCTTCGCAGATTCCAGTGGGGCACGGACCACACGATGAGTCAAGGAGGCGTTGACTCGCAAACACCTTCTTGGGCGTCCGTATCGATGTTTAGTATTTTGGATGTCTCAACTTCCTCTCTGCAAGCCTTGGGCCGTTTAAAGAGGTGTTCAAGTACATACGCATGAAACGTGTGGTGGTTCCTGAGCAAACAGTTTCTCTGCGTGTGATCGGAACGATGCAGTTTCTGATTAAGCGGAGAATGGCGGGATAGCTTTGACCTCTGCCACCAAACTTGCTGTCTAACTTCGTTTTAAGAGCGGTAGTTAGGGTTTGCGGGGCAGCTCTGTATTGGGACATCTTGAGAATGACACGGTCCAGGACTAACTTTACCTGCACCAAGTATCACTTGTATCAAGCCTAGGCTAGAGGAGATTTTTCCAGGAATGAGGGGCTCTATATTCCACGTATTCTTGTTTGCAAGTGAGCGAGGATAGATTGAGGATCACTGACTCCATTCATTCATTCATTTTTCAGCAGACACTGAGAACCTGCCTCCCAATGGGCTCTTTGCCAAGGGCTGAGGTTTCCGACATGAATAGCGCCTAAATCTGCCCTCTAGCACCTCTGGCATATGGCAGGAAGGAAACCCAGAAACCCAGAATGATAATAAACTGTGGGAACACGTGGAGGGGTATTTAAACCCTCCTGGAGTGATGGTCAGAGAGGGCCTCCTGGATAAATTGAATGTCTTAATTCAACTTTAAAAGCTGCCTAGGTGAAGAGTGAGGTAGAGAAATATGAAAAAGGCTCATGAGTCTTTTTTAAAAACAGCAAGGTGATGCTTTTCCTCTTGGATACTCTACCAAGTGGGAGTGATGGATGTCAGGCCAGAGGAACAGGAAGGGGCTGGGTTGTGAAGAGTCCTGGAGCTTGTAGCCCGTCTAGACTCCAGCATCAAAGTCTGACTGGTTCCTGCAGAGGGACCTTAGTATGCTCAGCTGAAGTTGCTGAGATTCCCCAGGGTTCTGAGATATTTTTTCTGACTTTGATCTTCAACTCTGAACTTTACAGAATTCTATTAGGCAAAATTTCTGAGACAAATCAACCTTAGGCATGTGTCAGAGTTTAAAAGTTCATTAACAAGGGGAAATAGGTAGGAAATAATGATGCCAATTCAAATTGACTTGAGATGAGCAGAGATTTACATATAAAACCTTCCAACTAGTATAGTCTAAGCTGCAAAGAATGCTTTTATTTCACATGTTCATAAAAGTGTCTTCCCTCCCCGCTAGTTAATATGTGAAAAAATGGGAGTTCAGCAGTTGACAGGGAGAAAAAAACATTAATCAGAAATAAACAAGTAATATATCTGAGAAGCAAACGATGAGTAAAATATTTGTGGCTGTTTATCAGACATACCAGATAACAATAAACACTATATTACGGATTGTTACTCAGACATCCTGGACAGCAAGTTTCATCCCATAACAGTGTCAGACATGAATCAGCTCAGTTCAGAAAGTGACACTAAGGAGATGTCAAATAGAGGTCAGTTAAAAGGCCTTTTCTCTTTCAGTTGTCAGTAAATTTTTCAAGCATGTGAATTTTTCACACGAGGTTCACCTTATTATTTCTGTTCTTGGACAAAGGTTTTTCTTTCTAAAAATTCAGAAGGTGTGGACTGTTGGGAATCCTAGAGAGAGATGGAATGCAAAGTCTAGGAGGGCAGAGGCTGTGTGTGGGTATGTGTGTGTGCATGTATGTATGTATGTGCATGTACATTCATGTGTGTATGTGGGCATGCATCTGTATATATATATGTATATATGTATATGTGTGCTTGTATGTGAGTGTGGGTGGTTGAGGTGTGAGATGAGGTTTTAGTTGCAAAAGATGAACCCTTCAAAAGCCCTATCTTTAAAGGTGTCAGCTCTTTCCTACTGAGATATGCAAAGCTCCTACTGTTCCATCTCCTTAAATATACTCTGTGTATCTTCCACACCTGCTCCGCAGAGCCAGCCAAACCCTGTTTGTAAGAGTCAGGAAAGAAGGGAACATGCTTTAGTGCAAAGAGCACCTACCTGGGTGTCAGGAGATCTGGGTTCTAGTATTGGTTCTGGTGCCAAATAGCTGTGTGCTTTTGGTCAGTTCACTTGGCATCTCTGTGTTTCCAGTTTTCTCCTCTATAAAAATAAGACAGTATATACCTTACCTAATTCACAGCATTGTTGTGAGGATCAGGCCAAATAAGATAAAGTATGTGAATATGCTTTGTAAAGTATGGAATGCTATACAAATGGAAGATATTATCAAGATCATGATTGCCTAGAAAGATGCAATCCTAAACAGTCCCTAAAAGCCCAGTTTTCAAAATATGTTCCTTGGGCTAGTAGTAAATGCATTCATTACCTGGGAGCTTTTGTAATTGCAGAATTTGGGCCCCACCCCAAATGGGTGACTCATATAAACATTAAGTGCAGGTGGGCAGGAACATACGTACCTTAAGCTACTGGTTTTTAAGATCTAAGTGTGTATCAGGATTACCTAGACCTAACTCCAGAGTTTCTGATTCAGAAAGTCTGGGTTGGGGCTCGGGGAATCTACATTTTAAATAGAAGCTCCAGTTGATCCTGTTGCCCCAGGACCACACTTTGAGAAATGCCCCACTAAGCTATCAAGATGTTGCTCTTCATAGTTTAGTTATGAATCTTAGTAGAGTCTCAGAGAATCTCTAAATCTGCTACTATAACCCCAAGTTAAATTCTCAAAGTCAAACCCATGTGTCCTGAAAAAAGTAATCTCCATGCCTCACTTCACTGTCAGCAAGCAGGCACCCATCCAATTCATGAAAGTTTTGGGGTAGTTTTTGCTTTGATCTCTTGGGTTCTCTTCTTAGGTTCAAAATTAAGCAGCTATTTTAGGTCCCTTCTAAGTTCTCAGTCACTTCATTTCATGAATGAAATGAAATATTTCATTCATATGGAACATAAACATAAATACATATCTATTTTATTTAGCACATCTCATGCTTAAAAAGAAACTAGAAAGTTCACAGAAGATAGGGCCTTGTTTTATTTATTTTTACTTTACACTGCAAATGCCATGAATTAAGAATTATAAAAAATATATTAAAGGCTTATTTGCAGGGTGGAAATAATGTGGCAGGCACACATACACACATGCATGTACATGTGCCTGTATACATAGTTGACATTTACTTCTAAACAGATGTGAAAAAAATAAAATAAAAAAAATAAACAGATCTGACCTCTCAAAACCTCCTTCCCCATTTATGTCTAAAATGGAGAGTTAGGAATATGAGTTTAAAACTAACATTACAAGGAAGGAATTGCCTTATTTTGTAGAAAGAGAAACACTTCCAGAGATGTGAGGGGACCACTATTGTTTTTCAGCAAGACAGTATTGGTACCAGAATAAGAAGCTGTTCTCCATAGTCTTAAGATACTTGCTAACTTCCCTTGTGTCCTGATCTTTAATTATTTTTATACCATAATCCTACTCTAAGACTGTTTGCCTTGGTTCGTACAAAATCCTTCTGAACTCAGTAGAAAATTATCCTCTTGCCGACTTCTGATTTCTTTGTTAGCCTAGGTTTTTTAGTTGGAATAGGGTGCTCACTGTTAGTCCTTTGGGGTAGGAGAGGAAAGTGACAGAGTTAAAAGAATCGTCCCGATCAGAGGGTAATATTAACTTTGGAAATAGTAAATAAACACCCCTCTTTTATTTTATTTTCAGGAGATGCATTTAGAAGACACCACCAGATTCTGTCCAAAGGAAGAAAGAGAAAGTGAGCAAACATCTTTCAGCGATCAAAACCCCAGGCAAGACCAGAAAGGGGGCTTTCGCAGCTCCTTCCGCAAGCTCTTTAAAAAGAAGTGAGTAGCCCTTAGACAAGACAGCATTGTAACTCATTTCCCTTTGGGCTAAGTCTTGAGGTTTTAACAGTAATAAGTTTCGAGTAGCCGGGTTTCACACAACAGCTTCAAGCTCAGTGCCTGCAGCCAGTAGCCATGATTCCTGCCAGGTGAAGATGTTTTCTTGTTGTAATCTCCTAGAGTAAAAGTAAACTCAGCCATGTCCTCTGCCTCTTTTAGCTCTTCCTTGTTCCCAAAGTTGTGTGTCTGAGAAGAGTAAGCAGAGGAGGTCCCCAGGGTAATGAGCTGATGACAATCAAATCCCTTTGAGACTGGGAGGCATGGGATCCACTGTTGGAGTTGGGTATAATGGGTGGTGCTCCATCCAAATCTCCCCAGCTGTGGAAAGTTTTCCAGGGCATCTCAGCACTTCTGCTTATAGGAGTCTATAGTTATCCTGGATGCTAGTACTTGGTTTACTAGTGTTTTCCCTATCAGAAATGATGGAATGGATTTGCCTTGGGCCCTAGTTAAAGAAAAATTGCTTTAATGGAGTTTCCATACTCCAGAGGAGGCAAAAACAAGACATTTCCCTCCTGTGGTCCTTCTAAGATTCTAAGTCCTTGTTGCAGGGAATCACCCATCAGGCATTTGGGCCAGCATTTATGAGCACTGTCTTACAGACTGGGAGATGATGGCCAAACCCCAGCATGAAATGTAAGGAAGAGAGATTGGAGCATTTAGCATTTGACCTGAGGGATTCTCCAGGCCAGTCACTGTCTGCCTGAGAGACTATTGTCTCTCATCTCCACTGATCCTCAGGCCACCTCCCCCTCCCTTAGAGAGAGTTTCCCTGCTACTTGGTTTCTCTTGGGAGAGGAGGTTCTTGTAGTCAGTTTTCAACATTTAGTGGATGGAAAAGTTAAAGACACTGTAGCTGCCTTTGTGGAATTGCTTATAAGTGAGAAAGTAGAGGGAAATCACTTTCTCCCTTGAGGGTAGAAGTTACTGGCTGATGTAGATAATGGTCTTGATGGAAGAGTTGAGGGCAGGCCTGGAGTGAGGACTTTTTTGATGGTTTGTCCAATTTTTCTCCCATGGGGAGGATGATACTGAGATTAGTAGATCTCTAATTGTGGGTCCCTGCCTGTTACTGGAAGAATGAGGAAGAGAAAGAGAGCAACATTATTACAGTTAGATACAGTACTACTCCACCATGTCCTCTTTCACTGTGACTAAGGTAGCCCTGTGCATGCATGCATGACTATTGCTAGATCCCTTTATGCAGAGGGCGAGGAGTTAAGACTTGTATTACTCTCTTTACCTTCATAGATTAGATTTTTCTTGGCCTACTGCCTGCCTCTGTCATGTTTGGCTGGGATGGAGAGACCTGGAAGCAGACAACCCTCCCAACCTAACCATAGAATTTAGGCTCCTAAATCCTTCTAAGGACTCCTAAGATAGGCACTGCTTAAGCCTATCTTTTTGTTAAACCACAATATTGCCAAAACAAATAGCCACTTTTTACCCACTGCCATTTATAGTGAGTGGGTACTGTCTGTTGGAAGACAGTGAGCCATGGATTCACCACTGGTTCCCATTTTTTGGAGCAATGTAAGAGAATGCTCTGTCCATTACTTGAGGCAGAGGGAGTAGACTTGTCCTCTCTGTGTCTAAGGGGCAGAACTAGGAGCAGTGGGTAAGAAGAAGAACTATCTAAAAATGCAGGTACTGGGAACTGGCTGCCTCTTGAGGGAATGGGTTCCCCTGAGTCGAAGCTAGATGACTTGGGTCAGGGATGCTAATGGAAGGGATTCCTGCACCGAGTGGGAAATTGCCCAAGATAAGCACCTGAGATTTGCTTTATCTGTACTTTGGCTTTGTTTTAGATCAATCTGAGTAATCACATCTTTTTAACACCTGGAACAAGAAATTAATATGGCGTTGGGACCTATAATTTTAAAGACTCACCATGTGGAAGACCTGATTTTACCTTTCTGTAGCCCTCCCACCACCCCCCCCCGCCCCCCCAGCCCTCGGCACAGTGCTGAGGACTAGCTGTGGACTCTCCAAATTCACGTTGGTTAATTGCTTGCAGTCTTCTTGCACCTTTTGGGGATCCTTCTTAGAGAGTTAAGTGGATCTCCTTCGACCTCTTATCTTTTCTCATAGATCAGTCTCTTCTTCACCAATCACAGTGCTGCCACCAATTCTGCTGCTGCCTTTGTACTTAAAATCTGAAGTGGTATATGAATGGAAGTGAAGGGGGTACCACACAGATGGCTGCTCCCTCTGGCAGACTTTCCTAGCTTTGAACATCTAGGGTAGGATTGTGAGCACCACCAGGTGATATTTGCTTGCTGCCTTGTGTCAGGGTACCACAGTAGGTGCTTTGGGACTCTGCACAGGATAAAGAAGCAGCTTGAGTAGTTCTTCTGAGTGTTCTCATGTAAAAACCATGGGAAGTTTGCTCTACTATGCTAAGATAGAGAGGAAGAGTAAGAAAGTCCCAGAGTAGCACAGAAAGGTCAGTGGCTCTTAACTCAGATGAGAACACACCATTCTTCTCGGTAGTTAAGCATTCTTTCTTATATGCATGTACTGTATGAGATTCTTGTGTAGGAATCATGAATGACATAGTCCCAGCTGTTGTATAGGAACTTGCACTCTGAAGTCAGGCATGTGGACAGGTACAGGGAGGAACCAGAAAGAGACATTTAGCTCATTCTCCTCCCATGTGTGGACAGGTCAGGCTGGCAGCAAGCCATGTGACTTTAAGAAGTGGTTAATCCTGGGCCTTGGAGCCATGCCACAACCTGGCCTCTGAGGTCCAAAATGGACTAGTGCCAGAAAAGCCACCTGTGTCAAGTTTGGGGTTCGCTGCCTGCCTCCCCCACAGCCCTCTGGAGGCTCATTCCTGTCTACACTGACACACTTTTTGTATCCATAGGGGCTTGTTTGGCTGGTGGCCCCACACACCCAGAGTGCTGCTTCGGGATGAAGCTAGGCATGGAGCCAGATGCAGCAGAAAACCTGAGAAAGGGTTCTCTTCCCTCTGAGGCTGGGAGGGCCGAATGCTCAGACCCACAAGGATTCAAAAGGGAGAGTCAAGTTGACATCATAAAAAAAAAAAAAAAAGTCCTGAAAAATGCCCAAGATATTTGGGAAAAGGATGATGCTCTGATTATTTCTATCTCAGGCACATTTGTCCTGGGTAGATACCAGGTCACATGTCCCTGAAAGCTGCCCAGAATTGATCAGAATAAAGACTACATATCTGAAGCTTGAAAATGTTAAGCAACTTTAAAAAATTTTAAATGAAGATCCTTAGAAGCCAGGAGCAGACCTAATATGATAGGCTGACGCTGGACTGAACCCTTATCTCTGCCTTTGAGCAGGGAGTAAGACAAACCGTCCCATTCTAGAAGGCTGGATATGGAGGCTGTTTAAGACTTATATCTAGACTACTCTGAAGTGTGAAGCAAATGCTACTTTATATATATATAAATCTTGCACTTAGTTTAATAAGTATGCTTGGTTAGGGGTATGGCATGAAGGAAGAGGATTATGTAAGACAGTTTAGAGGTAGAGAGTATAGGTGTTCTTTTATTCCCAAATTTGGGGAAGTGGAAGAAAAAGAATATGGCTTCCAAATGATTAATTCTGTTTCCTCACCCATTTTCATTCCCTTTAACGCTTTATACTTATATATCTCAGAGTGTCTCCTTCCTCCTCATCACCCTCCCTGTACCAGTCACATCAAAATCTGTCTCTTTTCTTAAAGACACACACATACAGAATACTTCTACAGGGCCCCATGTAACTGAACATCAGTGAATCCTCTTCTTTTGGTGTCTTACCAGCTGTTTTTGTGTATGCACAGCCTTGGCTGTGGAACCATGTAATAGAAAGCAGGACTACCAAAGAATTTTTTTTCATATTTCATTTTTTTTTTACTACCAAATAATTAATTGATAATTTACCCCACCTTCTTCTTTACTTCCTCAAAGCCTATTTCAAGCCCTCTCATTTCTTATCTACTGGGGATTCCTCTCTCATTTCCCTACATAACTTCAAAATCAAAGGAGATGATTGAAAGCATAACATTTTAGATGACTTAAACCTCATTACAAATGTTTCTTAATAGATCATTTGAAACCTATCACTAAGTTAAGGAAGGGTCTTTAGTGTACTAAGTTCTGTCTAGCACAAAAGAAGTAAAAGAAATAGTTGTAGTCCATTAGAAGCTTATAGTTCAGATGTAAGGGTAACCGAGCTGAAGGTTTAGTACCTAGAGCATAGTAAGCACTCAACAAACATATAGTAAAAGGATGCTAATTTGTCACCTTGTTGATTACTAGGGCTGACTGGTTTGGGGGACAGGATGGGTGTTGCCCTGCTCCCTTGCCTTTCAATGTGCAGGTTTGCTAAAGCTTTCACAGCAGACAATCTTTCCAATCAGAAAACCAGCCCTTCTTAGGTCAGAGGATTCCAGGGCACTGGATTCTACCCCTGCTCCTTTCCCAGCTCTAAATAAACTTACAAGGCTTATTTGTAGCAAATCTACACTTGTATGATCTACCCAGCTTGTTATTTTCTTTGTCTCTGTGGACTGAGAGGAAGGATGAAGGGATGAAGGGAATAAAAGCAAATACGGTAGCCCCTTCTCCTAGATTCTGCAAATTATTTCCCAGTAATTTAGGTGTACATTACTTCAAAGCCTAATAGCCACACATTTGGAAGAGTCCAAGTGGCCACATACTATGTAAGCAAGTTAAAATTATCTTTAAAAGGATAAAAACAAGCTTATAGTCATGGCTACAGTAGAATGCTGGATTTTGAAAAGGATTAGCAAGTTAGCCATTAGTTAATTAATAGTTAATATCAGGAAATATAGAGAAATTCACATACTTGGAGACACAGAGAAAGTGATTTGTGAGAAGAGCGGTTAAAAAAAGAAAATACTAAGCTGAGTTTGTGGACTTTGAAAACTAGACAGGGCGATTTTGGCATTTGTTTCAGAAATGGGAACGCAACTGGTGAAGATTTCTGTGGTCCTTGGGGCTGGTGGTGACATCAAAGCTTTCCCATTTCCAGGTAAACGCTAAACAGTTGCATGTTGGAACCATCAAAGTATAACATACTGGGTTTTGGAGAGATCAGATGTAGCTAAGAGGGGAAATGTGAGGTAAAGATTTTAAGTTTTGGCTAATGATTTTCTGATGAGAAACTGCCGTAAGGGGGAACCATTCAGAAGAAACACCACCAGATTAAAATCTTGCTTCCTATTTCCCACCCCAAAATATAGGCATTCCTAGCTTTCTGAATAGCAGAAGATATGGAGAAAGAATGAAATTGTCAAAAATATATCTTCCTAACATTTTGGGCACAACTGTACTACTCAGGGATGATTTGAACTGTAGGTAGGTGGGAATTCTGAGTTGAGAGGATGTGTAGAGTCTTAGGGTGGGGCAGGTGGAGGCTCTTTCAAGGCAGAGTTGGGGGTGTGGGGCTTCTGAAAGGGAAAAGGACTTTCACCTCACCAGATAAGATAGAATCTTATCTCATGAGTACCCAGATGGACTGGTGTTGAGAGAAAGAATAGTTTTCCTCTATGCACTGTGATGTAGTGGAAAAGTGCTTCTTCCTGAATGAAAGTAGAAAACATGGTGGGCAGCTCTGGCTTCATCTGTGACACCAAGCATCAGGATGAATACTATTAAAAAAAAAAAAATCCAGTCAGTCATCAGGTTTCCAGACATCAGGATTTTAGTCTTTGTGTGGATCCAACTTCTTTCCTTGAATAATATAAAGGGATGTTTGAATTCTGCCCAATTAATTCAGCAAGTGATAGAGTCACAATTAACTTATCTAACAACAACAATGAGGACTTGTAGCATACCAAAGATAGTGAAAGAATTTATCCTTCTTTTGTGGATAGTGGAAGCATGCCTGATTCTCCCTCAGCATATGGAGAACCTGTTCAGTTGTATAGGAGCTTTGGACAAAGAACTTCATGTCTAATGTCACTTCCATACATCCTGCATGAGATATTTTGATATTGGTCTTAGTCACTGGGCTAGTTTTACTCATTCTGGCTCAGAGTTTAAGTTAGCCAAAGGGCCCCAGCCTAGCTTATCAGAGGTTATTTCCAGAAAGCCTCCTCCCTCCAGGGACTTCTGACATGAACAAACTGGAGAAGGTGCAGAGCTGGAATGGATTACCCAACTGGCTTAACCAAGATAAAGGAAGAATGCACCCTCGACTGGGGACTCAATTGGACTGATTTGAGTTGTTGACTATTGATTGATTGGGCTTGGTCTCCTTCGTGGTGGTTGAGATTATAGAATCTTCTCAATCTGACTACTGTACTAATTTCTGCATTCTACCAAATGTAGCATATATGTGTGGTTGGCTTCAATAAATCTTTCATTTAAAAATGAAAACAAGCAAAAGCAAGAGTTTGTAATGTAATGCCCAAATTCAGTAATGGCCCTTGATAGATAACCTGGATTGAGAACAATGAATTCCATCCATTTTAATTTAAGGGCCTTGGTAATTTGTGGAATAGTTGCTGGGTTGAATCAAAAATAGGATTTCCTAAATTTTCTGAGCTTTTGTTTCCCCTTTACAATGTTATTATACACAATATCTTACACTAACATACACTGTTGTCACAATTGTCTCCATAAAGCATTAGAAAGATATTCTCTTTATATTCGTTGCAAATTTTAGTTACACATGTGCTGAGTCATGAAATTGAAGGAAAGTAAAAATTATTCCAGATCTAAAAGGCAATTGTTTTACAAATGCAAAACAATTTGGATAGATAAAATATCTGAAAACAAAACCAAATCAACCTGTACTTTATCTGTGTGCTGAGATTTTAGGTCCAGTGGATCAGAATACAGGGAAAAAACTAATGAGAATCCCTCAATGGATCCTTCACCCACCAAACAAGATTTCTTCAGAAACCGACTTGCTCTTGCAAATGACCTTGACCAAGGAACAGCTGTGTAAAACATACTTAAAGTTGTATTGTCAAGTGGTAAGATGAGGATAAAAAGCTTGTATATATCTGTGTAGGAATATATATATATATATATATATATATATATATATACATATATATATTGATGTATAAATCCCTGAGGAAAACTAATATAAATACTTACATATGAAACTAAATCAACATACAAGACATTGAAGAGATGAAGATTAGTCTATGGTTGAGAGCTGGCTTTTTGAACCTCAACACTTGGGAAAAGGGAAATGAAGACTTTTCACAGCATTACAGAAACACAATAAATTTGGAGGAAAATAAATATTTGTAAGAACAAAAACTTCCAACTTGAAGTCATTCACCCAGTATAATATTGAGCATGTAACATGGATGTGAATTTTATGCTTCCTAGGCATTTACCTTATGAATTCATTCCAGTGCTCTTAGGCTAATACACATGGTGTTAGGGGCCAGGTCTGTCTTGCCATATATCTTCCAAAAACTCCAAGGCATACCTAAAGGCAAAGGATCAATTAACAGAGTTATATTTTACATGTTGCCAATCTGAGTTGTGGAGTATTTGTGCTTAAACCATGATATAGAAGGTTCAAAGCATATAGACACATTGAACTCCAAACAGGAAAAGAACCCTAAGAGTAGTATTTCTTTTGTTCTGTTGTTATGAAAATCAGTACAGGGACCAATGATATCTCTCAAAACTGGGAGGCCAAAGAAATATTTTCCCTCATGGGGATTATGCTGTAGATGAGAACAGTTCAGAGTCTATGTGTTATTGAGTATTCAGGATTTAAAGATCCACTAGTGATCCTGAATGTCACAAACACTCATGAACAGATAGATTGGGGGGGGGGGAAGCACTTATTAAGCTACATCTTCTCTTTAAAAAGACTTTCTTCAGTCTGGAAAGAAGATGGCAACATCAGTGCTTTAATGGCTCACACACATGGGTTGCTACAAAACACCAGGTGAGAATGAAAACTTAGGGCTGGCAGTTCTTTTTCTGTTTTCCAGAAGTAAGCTGTAAAAAAAACAAAAACAAAAAACAGTTCTTATAGCTCAGACAGAGGAATCATTGCAATGAGGCTTGCCTGGCTATGGGGTACTAAAATGTGCTTTGTTTCCACATGGATATGTCCAAGATGGTCCACATCCTTGACATGCCCCAAATGTAAGAATAATAGAAAAAAATTAGGTCTCTCTTCCCAGGCAGTTGTCTGTAATGAATTAGAGGCATTTGGTTACAGCTTATTCAAAATCTTGGTACTCAAACCAACTTTCTTTAGAGGGTGTTCCTCTAGGAATGTGCTGTATGATAGATTTGGGAGAAGTTTAGCTTCTGAGTATTGTAGGTTTTCTTCTACTTGTCTGATGGTTAATTAGGAACTCATCCATTAGCATTTTGAACAATAGGTGGTCTGGAGCACTTAAAAGATCGCTGCCAAATTTTGAGAATTTCCAATATTTAAGTGTAAGCCAAGTTTTTCATTTTCCTGAAGTTAATGAACTCCTTTGAAGTTCCAGTTTCTCTCTATTAGTAGGCCAAAGGTGGTTTGGGTGTAGTGCCTGAAAGCACAACACAGAACTGACTGGATGTGGAAAGTGAAGTACAAGTCACAGTCTTTTAAGTAAAGTGTAAAGACAATAACATTTCTTTCTCCTTCATAATGTTGATCATATAAATGATAGATTCCTGGGAAGGTTTCAAAAGCATCACACACCTTGCAAAGGATAACATCCTTTGAAAAAATCTTGATGTTACATCTGTAGCATAACTCAATTTTGTTGTGTCTTATGAAACTAGCATATAAAATTAGTAATAATTAGTGCTGCTACTCTTTGGGTCTCCATCACTCGATAACTGGATTTTTCTGGTAGCTTTCTAACTGTCCCCAAGTACTGTCTGTTCCCATCAGTCCTACACATCTCTAACACATTAATATTTCCCAATGCTGGATTGTATGATACTCTTTGAATGTTCTTATTTGTCTACAAATTCTGAACTCCTTGACTTGACATTCAGGGCTGTCTGTCTCTCCAGTATGGCTCCAAATCTTCTCTTTGGCTGTCATCTCCCGTTTTATAGGCCTGCTGGACCATGTGTATCAGCAAAGCTGGGCTTTTATTGCTTGCTAGTGAGCCTTGAACCTTGCTTCATGCCTTTTTCCTAGCCTCTTTCCTCTCTGCTGGTCTTCAAGGTCCAGTTTAAGTCCCTTATCTTTCTGTGATCTCCTGTGTTGTAACATGTCTGTCTTTTGATTTATTTTATCTTGTCTTCCCAAGAATGTAAGTCCCTTCAAGGACAGGAACTATGACGTATCTTTGTAAATTCCTTTCCACTTCTAGAATAGTGTAGAGTAGGCTACAGGGAATAAAATCTACTCATAATTTGACAAAGAGCTTCAGGATTGTCATTTTACCTTCCGCCTTTCATTTTTTTAAAAGAAAAATACCAATCACAAAGGAAATAAAATACAGTTGTCTTCAGAAGCACTTTTTGCTTAAAGGCAGAAGGTGCCACTGCCACTTTCACAGCATCTAGAGTTAGAAAACATCTCTCCACTTAAAAAAAAAAAAGTTTGCTACTTTTTTCTGTGTTGTCCTGGCTCATTTCATAATCTTTCTACATAGTATTGTAAATCGACAGTGGAGATAGGATCTTTAATGATATTTCTTAATGACATTTAATATAATGCTGGATTAAGGATGAAGTCAGGGTGAGAAGGAGGTTTGCAGTTCCTACATCTGTGAGCTCCAGTCTCCTGGAGAAGTACAGTTTACATAGGAGACAATAGCTGTCTTCTGGAAGTCTCTGGGTTCATAAGCAGAAAGAAACATTCCACCAGGAGATGAGGTGGATGTTTTCACGCAGGTTGGGAGTGGCAGCAGGTCCCTTCTGCAACCTGCTGTGGTTTGTATACAAGCCCGAGCAAGGATTCCCCTGCTTTTCTGACTCCCAAAGTGGAACCTTGTAGAACCAGGGATTTGTGGAGCAGCACTCTAGGGTTCTCTGTAGTGGGTAGTTTGATCATGTGACAAATAGTTAAAACCTGTTGGAGGTTTGAAAGTAAAATGTTTCTTGCTTGCCCAGGGAAAACCATTTGAGTAGTGCTTTCTATAGAACCTCATGTCTCATTTGCTTACCTTCTTCAAGTCTTTACTATTATGTTACTTTTGCCATGAGGGCACTTGTAAAAATTCAGGTTCCTGGGTACTAGCTCAGTCCCACTTTATTGAAATATTTGTGAGTGAGGCCCAGGCACCTGCATTTTAAATGCATTCAGGTGATTCTTTGCCCTACCAAAATTTTAGGGCCATTACATCTTAGACCAATAAATTGATCTTAGTATGTAAGCTTCGGCACGTAGATTCTATCCATAGATGGAAATTTAGGACAGAAAAAATAATTGATTACACTTATCTTGAGATACAGAAAGTTGATAGTTCATCAAAATCCAAATGAATCTTTCTGAATTCTTAAATTTATCATCTGTGACCTTTACTATCACATACTATCACATACAGTAATATTTTGGTTAAAATATACATATACACAGGATTAGTGTTCTTTATAATAAATTGACAAAATTGATTGTATAGTCCAGATAATTGCATGCACTTAGGAAAACAATAAAATGAATGTCTTATATTAAGTTGTATAATAAAATTAAATCTAGTTTCCAGACTAAACTTTCTCTTGAAATATCACCATTGATAATTTTCTTCCCAAGCCTAAACAGTAATGCTTTTGGGACACTTCGAATTCTCATAGCCTAAAAGTTGATTTAGCATGAAGATGTGACTGTAGCGCTCTCAGCATCTGAGCATCCTGGTATGTATGGAATATGGGCCAGTGAGTCTCACAGTGGTGGGGACAGGGTGAGGGAAAAGGAACATGATATATACTCTTTCAAAAAAGGAAATGAGTTAACAAAAGAGGTTGAGAAAATTGATGAGGACCTATATATTTTAAGGGAAAAAAGTAGAAATTGTTGTGTGATACTAGACCTAAATTTTAAACATATGTATAAGAATATACGATATGATTTAGGTAATGCTGTAAATATTATTTTTGGAGGTTGTCAGAACTGCAAAATAGTCAAGATTTTTCTACCCAAGTAAGTTATTTTCCAAAACTTGTTTTCAAAGAGCTTATGCATGATCTTGGTAAGTCATCTAAACTCCTTTCTTATCTATAAACTAGACTTTTTTCTCCCCTCTTGCCTCATTCCCTTCAGAGGTAATTGTATTAAATGCTCATAATTCTTAGCAGGAAAACAACGTATTGTGTTTCTTCCTCATGTCTATAAAGCTGATTATCTGAAGACAGTGGTCTCTACTGTAGAGGTCTGTTGTTGGATACCATCTGTGTTTCTAAGTGGGTTGTTTCCATTCAGCCCTAGGCCACATCCCCTCTCCTTATTATCACATTTTCCAGGTGGGGCAAATGCTTTAACATACAAGCATGCTCTTATTTCTTCCATTTTTAAAGCAAAAGATATCTTGACTGTTGTAGCTATGCCTTATATCTCTGCTTACCTTTCTAGTAAAACTTGAGTGAGGAAACTTGCTCCAGTTCTCTCCTCCCATTGTTTATTAGACTCACTTGTACCACTCCCCTCAACTGGCTGTGTCCCGTTTATCACTGACTTTCACTTGCTAAATGAATAGTCCACTCTCTCTATCAAATAGTATTTGACATGCTTGTCACCTCTTCCTTCTGAAATACTACTACTACTACTACTACTACTACTACTACTACTACTAATTTACTAGTCTTCAAGGGCACAACATACTCTTGGGTTACATCTTTCTTTATTGGCAATTCCTTCTTAGTCAATTTGCTGGTTCTGCTTTCTCCTCCCTCTCTTATCAGAGTGGCCTGGGGGCTCTCCTTTACTTAGATCTCTTCTTTTTCCATTTTGTACTTACCTTCTTTGGTGATCATATCCAGTCTGCTAGCTTTAAAATATGATCTTTATGAAAGTGACTCCCAAATTTGTAGCCTCAGCCCAGACACCTATCAGAGGTCTGACATAGTTATATTTATTGAACTTAATGTGTCTGAGCCTGCTTCATCACTACCTTCCCACCTCAGTTAATGGTAACTTTGTCCTTTAGTTGCTCAGACCAAAAACCTTGAAGTCATCCTTGACAATTCTGTTTCTTTTTTTTTTAAATTTCTTTTTTTAAAAAAAGATTTATTTATTTATTTGTTTGAGAGAGAGAGAATGCGTGCACAAGGACTGGGAAGGGGCAGAGGGACAAGCAGACTCCCTGCTGAGCACGGAGCCTGTTGCAGGGCTTGTTCTAAGGACCCTGAGATCATGACCTGAGCCGAAGTCAGATGCTTAACCAACTGAGCCACCCAGGCACCCTGACAATTCTGTTTCTTAACCCCATGTTCAGCCTCTCAGCAACTTGGCCATCTCTGACCACTTGTCACCACCTGCACTGCTCTCACCTTGACCAAGCTAGCCTTCCCACTCCCACTCCTGACCCTTGATTGTTCTCAACATGGTCAGCCAGAGTGAACCTCTGCTCAAACGCTCTATGAGCTCCTTTTCTAAGAGAAGCCAAAGTCATTAAAAGTGATCTGGCCCCTGTTAAACCTCTGATGGCATCTCCTATTCTGCCTACATTCATTCCTCTCCAGGCACAAGTAGCCTCGCTATTCTTCAGATGTTCCACGTATGCTCCTGCTGCTGGGCTTCTGAACTGGCCTTTCCCTGTGACTGGGCATATTCTCTTCCTCAGACACTTGCATGTCTCCTTCCTTCACCTCTTTCAAGTCTTTTCTCACATGCAATCTTCTCTCTGAGCTGACTCTGATCATCTCATTTAATATATTCTACCCCATCCCCTACATTCCTAGTCACCTTGTCTTTTTTTGTTGTTGTTCATAGCAGTTACAACATTCTTATGTATGTTATTTCTTATTGTCTACATCTCACTAGATTATGAATCTTATGATGGTACAGATTTTTGTTTTGTTCATTGCTGTATTCCTAACATCAGAAGTATACCTGGAACAGTAAATATTTGTTGAATAGTCAGATGGGCCCTATGAAATGCTTATAATGCGGTAATTTAAAAGCAATTGAAATGATAGTAACATCAAAGGAAGCTGGATAGTAAAGAATCAAGAAGTTATGGGAACTTCAGAATGAAATAGCAACCTCTTAAAAAAAGATACCTACAAGCAGGCAAACTTTGAAAACATATCCCTCATAACTTTAGTTACCTTTATTAAGCACTCTATTCTGTAAAAGGCATTGGGCTTCACACATTTTTACATTCTGTAGTTCATCATGAATGACCTTACACTTAAAAAATTCTTTACAGACTATAACCATAAACTGTTTTCTTTTTATGTTAAGCCTAGAAAGAATTGCTAAACGTCAGGCTGCCACATTCCTACAGGTCTTGATAAGACTTGTCTGTCCAGGAACTGTGATATCTGAAAACTTTTATGGAATACAAGTGCCTCCCTCAGCCCTTTGAAACTTCATCCAGGTGACATCCAAGGTCACTAAGGTACTGATTTTCATCCCAAGGGTCTCCCACTCACTATAGTCAGAGGGGCTTGATACAGGAGGAAATCCTGAATTTTCTCTGTATGATGATACAGGAAAAAGTACATCCAAAGCAAGACTATGATAAAGAACAAACTATTTTCTCTATGGAGAGCACAAGCTAAAATAATGGTGACTGATGCTGAAAGGAGTGCTTTCTAAAATAAATACATACAAAAAGAATACACTTGTGGACTATGTAAGGCATTTTTCTTTATTATTTTTCGGTTTATCTTAGTAATGCCAGAAAAATAACAGCCATTATTTTCACTTTAAATGCAAACCGAATACTGCTGCACACAGAGTACAAAGATTACCTACGAATGTGGTTAGGTACAAAGGCCATATTAGATGTATAGACTGCACTTTGTTTTTTTTACATCAGAGTAAGACTGACAGAGCAATTTTTTGGACGATTATTTTAGCAAATACCGTGCTACTAAACAAAGGCAAATACACACACACACACACACACACATATACACACAAACACGTTTCTACTAAAATTATACATGTCACTTTGACAAAGGCTTCTTCTCTGGTGAGTTTCACCAGATATTTGCACCCCAAGGTCCCCTGCCCTGATCCCACCCCCAAATGCTGACTTGATCTGAAGAAAAAAATTAGAGATGTTCTTAATTAAAGGCACATTTGGCAGCTACTGAAAATGGCATGCATCTGGCACAGGTGCACTCTCCCTAAAGCCATACCACGTGACTTCCATCCTATGCATCTTGTTTCTTTGAATGATAGTCTAATGTGATCCACCTTCAGCTAAGTTGATTTATAATTTTGCAGCAGTTGGCTACTTAATGCACTATTTTCATTAAAGGCAAAAGGGGAATTTGCTCACAGTTGACAGAAAATGCACTTTACGGTGTCAAAAATGGAAAATAAGGCATGAAATTTACAAAATAAGTTACAAGTGCTTGTGTTTAGATTTAACATATAGACTTTATGCTTCTTAACTAGAGCTCAAAATATTTCATTGGCTCATGTATTAGGGATCATGAAATGATTTTTAGTAATGAGATGTTTCAAAAGAAAAATATTGAATAAATAAACTTAAGTCATCATTTTCCCTTATAAATAATTCTGCATAATTCTTTCAGCCAAACAGATATTCACCTTGTTGCTTTTACTGGTAAAGATGAATGTGCAACAGGACCTACACTTGTACAATGGTCATACAGTGTAAGTTAAAAGAATAAGTGAATCTAACAATAGCAGTAGAATACCAAGAAATAAATGGTTAAGTTTCTTTCTAAATCTGGAGGAAACAAAAGGTTTTCCTCAATATATACAACACTAACAAATTGGGAACCTCTCCCTCCTCCATTTCCATGATTTGTTTTGCTGAGCCACTTAAAACTGAATTTAAGCTATCATTAAAAGGATGAAATACATGACTAAAGTAAGCTAAACTTAAGATTTAAGATCATGGTCGTAGATACCAACTAAGTTTTAGTTTGTGTAACTTTTAATTTATGAAAAAAAAAAACCCATTAAGGAAGAATTCAAAACCATAATATACCCTCAAGTGAAACAATACTTGTTCACTAGACTGTTGTGTTGATTGTAGTATCATTAGTGTGGCATGCTTTTTCCTAAATTCAGATCCATTAAAACATTCTTGAGCTGTTAGAGCATAGTAACCTACTAAACATGTAATGTGAAACCCAACAGCCTTTAATTAAGCAAACTTTTAATGTTTGTGTATTTCCTGATAATTTGTACTTTTGAGATACATTAGGAGGGCTGGGAACAGTCAATTATCTGTCTTTCAATAAACTTAGAAACATATTACTTATCTGTTCCTGTTTTAAAAAGTGCTTAGATGTGAAAATTCTCCCTTTCTGTTGTTATAATCAGCCCACTTAATTCAACCTTGAAATATTTTCGTGCTCCAAAGATAATGAAACTTCTAAGGACATCTCCATTTCTAAAAGAAATGTCCCGTGTTTTGGATTGTGGTTTAGAAATAGTCATGCTGCCCTATCTTGTAATGTCCTGGATTCAAAAGCAGAATTGAGTGGTGATGCATTTCTCTTCTTAGCCACTTCTTGTCCCTGAATGTGTATTTTAGTTACTACAAAGAATAAATTTGTCGGCTAATGTTTCACATATGAAGAAGGCAAGGATAGTTTTCTCACCTCTCTTTAAGGGCCTCCAATGGAAAGGTTTCTAATCCGTTACCACTGCAGAAAATATTTTTACCCAAATGTCAACTTTAGAATAAAAATATCCTCTATCCACAATGCTGATGCACAGTGAAGTGGTTTCCTAGAACCACTGGGAGTAGAAAAATGGTTCCCTTCGGGAGAATTATGACTAGAAACCAAATCTGAGCTTTTCCTCTATCAGGCGGGTTGAAAAGCCTTGCTGAAGGCTGACGCACTGGCCAGGGAGATTGTGAATGGGCTCCCATGTGACTTCTCAGGCTCGCATTTGAAATGAGGTGGGATAATCCAAGAGAAGTGATCAATAAGCATAGAAAGGGAAATCATAGGGAAAATGAGGCTGGTCTAATAAAAAGTCATGAGGGATTCTGGAATGTGCACTAGGATTAATTGTAGCAGCTCTAGTAAGTAGGCGTAGATAAACACTTGTTGAATGAATGGTCTTATGAACACTTTGTGTACACGAGTAGATTTGAAATTAATTTTGGAGGAGACTTAAAAGGAGACATTTTACAGATAGGAAAATGGCTGCCATAATAGGAATGGTACAAATATTAAACAAAAAAAGATTCAACTCTAACAAATAAGAAAGGATATGATAGGATGGATTGTTTAATGATGATGCAATCAACATTCTAGTCTTAAAGGACTATATACTGTAATACTGGTGAAGTACATTTAATGCTCTAATAAAGATCACAGGAAATTATTAAAGTATTAGGTTTCCACCATGATGCAGCACTTCTAAAAATGTCTCTAATGGCATGGTTAACAGAATTGCTGAGATGTTGCTTCATTATTCTGAAGACACATGCAGACACTGATGACTCTCTAATGATGGAACACTGCACAATTCACAGACATTGTAGTAGAGATTAATAAAACGTTTTCTCTTCGACAAATTGCATGCATTTCAGTCACAGTATTGGTTAGACTCAGATTAGTACATATGCTTAATGAATAATCCATAATATGATACTAACGATGTAGGTAGATGTTCTATTATGAATAGAGCAGACCTCAAGCAAGGTAGAATGTTTAATATAACAATCTGTATACATGTTGCCTAGGAAATTAAAAAACAAAGTTCTGCTTAAAAGATACCCATTCTATTCTAACCAAATTTTTTCCTACATGCCAAACTGTAACTTTAGATCATTCTTTAAGATGAAATACATACATCCAGAACTAGAAACCACGGCGTACCGCAATACGTGCTTTTATGCTTAGTGTTTGCATGTGATGTGTGTGTGTGTGTTTCAACTGAAAGAAATAAGAATCAACCATTTTCTCCATATAATAATTTAATATATGCCAGTCAAACAAAGTATTTGTATCTTTATTCAATTAAATTAAAACAGACCTGCCAGGTTTATTATATAACATTCACTATATACACATGATTTCAGCAATGCAAGGTAATTCTAGATATGCTGATTACTCAACTATCAGTAAAACATGAATGGTGTCAGTGATGCCCAGCAAGTGGTTCTTTTCACACTGGGTGACTACATTTCCAGAGTATGGTTAGAGGGACAGCTATGAGCCATGACATGGATTACCAGTAAACTTTTGTGGGAGAAGGGGGGAAAATAACAATCTAGCATAGATTAACAGTCTCCTAAATGTAAATCGTATACATGACAGTTACATTTTAAAAAAAGTTCTTCTGTCATGTTAATGACACAAAACTTATCTGGTTTGAAGGCAACACCACCATGTTTTGTTTGTGTAGGGAGGGTGGGGGAATGCTCTTAAAATTAGTATAATTACTCCTAAAAAAAGAGAGAGAGAGGAAGAGAGAAAGAAAGAGAAAGAAAGGAAAGAAAAGAAAGAAGAAAAAGAAAAGGAAAGAAAGGAAGGAAAGAAAGAAAGAAAGAAAAGAGAAGGAAAGAAAGGAAGGAAAGAAAGAAAAGAAAAAAAGAAAAGAAAGGAAGGAAGGAAGGAAGGAGGGAAGGAAGGAAGGAAGGAAGGAAGGAAGGAAGGAAGGAAGGAAGGAAGGAAGGAAGGAAGGAAGACAAAGTACCTCTTTGGTGAAGCCTTGGTACCCATTCACTTCACTGTAATAATCTGTAAACAGGACTGTGGCACAGTGCTGGGCCTTGACGCCAACAAGGTCAGGTAGCACAGCCACTCCTCACAGTCCTTTGAATGATTTTTAAGAAAATATTCTAAAGTAGGATGAGTAAAAGCAAAGGAAAACAAAGGAGATATGAAGATCCCTGTTTAAGATTTCTTTTTAAAAAGTGCATATTTTGAATTACAAAAACTGTCATCATGTGGGCCTGCTGGACACTAGACTGTGTTTTCCATCCCTTTAATGATAAAGATCACTTCACAAAAAGAGGACTCCTGCCTATCGGCTAGAAACAGTCCCTTCACTTGATTTTCAGGTGAAATCAGTTGTCCAATTCCTCTACATCAGTCTTTCCATATTCTGAACGAATACCATTTTCATGTTCTAATTACGTCTAGGTTCAAGTTCATTGTCTCATACTGCATCCCGAAGGAGAGGCGTTAGTGTTTGGAGTTGTCATTTTAACTCCTCAGTGCTGGCACATTCAGTGCCCTCTATTGCCAGCCATGGAGCTGGGGCTAGGAAACGTCCATCCCAGAACAGAGAAACTCAGGAAGAATGGGCATTCTCCAACAGGGGTGGTCCATCTCTGTGCACAGATGGGTGTGTGTGCTCCCTTTTATAAGTTTTCGGAGGGAGTTTAGGGATATGTTGGGAAGTGCTTTGTCGTGGAGGAACAGGCGGCCCAGTGACTGAAGGAAGGTCCGCTTCTTGTGTCAATGGTGGTGATGGCAGATGCCTTCTCGTGCCATGGGGAGAAGGTGTTTGAGGAGGAGGTGGTGTAAAAGGGGAAGGGCTGTTTGGGAAGAAGGCATTGCCATGATCACTTTTTTTGCCCAGAGGGGGAGGCTGGAGATGTAGTGGTGAGCTGGAGAAAACATCAGGTGTCCTCACAGGTTCTCGTGGTGGTAATAAGGGAGGGCTCTCAGGAGGGTCTGATATAGAGGTCCGGTCTGATATTGAATATCGCGGTGAATAGGCTTTTGATGTGGGCTGCCTAGGAGGAATTGCTGGGGGGCTGTCCAAATGCTTAGACATAATCTGACACAAATGAGAAAAAGAATAAAACACAAATTTATTAATAATTGATGTAGTACCACAAACATATTATGAATTAAGTTGGGGTTTTCAAAAACACAACTGGTAGAGCCCTGGGTGTGGTTCAGGGGTTTTGCCATATGTTTTAAATGAGGGTTTAATACCAATTTGTTAAGATTTTTTTTTCTAAGTTTTTATTTTTCTCAACATTTTGTCGCTTGCTACTGCTTACCTATCAGTCTAGTATAAAATCATTTACAATTTAACATAAGTTAATCTTATAATTTAAAACTTACTACATTAACATTTTTTGATGTTCTGCAAAGAGTGTCTTGACTTGTTCAGGTGCTCTGTTCTCTGGACACTTGAGAACCCCTGAATCAAGTTAAGAGTTGGCAAAGAAAGAAGCTTAAACAACTGGGGAAAAAAAGGCTATTATAAGCTGTTAAGGTCTCTTCCAACCCAGAATCATCAGGCAAATCCCATTTAAAAGCATGTCAGATCTGTTAAGGGCTCAGATAGGTAATGTTTAAGATTCACTTTAAATGTGCTTTCATATAAAGCTTCACACCTCTTTGCTTCTTTCTCTTTCTCTGCATAGTCTCTGCTTGAGACTACATTACTCTTTATAGATTAAGCTTGTTTTTTTCCTTGACAGTACCCATAATTTAGATTTATAAGGGTTCTTAAAACATACCAAAAAACTATGTTTAGAAGAAAATAAATAAACATAACTCCAGGGTAAATTGTATTTAGTTCTCGTCTACACTCTATTAAGCTCAGCTACCCTGAAGTTTCAGCCTAACCTGGTGGGAACATGATTCTACTGTAACCATAATGACTCCAGTGTCCAGGTGACAGGACTCTACGTACCTTAGACGGCGAAGATTCGGCGGGGGCAGATTCCGGCCTTCTTCGTGGAGGAACAGGAGGGGGGACAGGTACTTCATCAGTGCCCTTGGTTAAACTTATAGATGATACTGAAGCAGATCCTGTAGGGTGTTACATTTTTAAAAAAGTTGACAGGTATTCTATTTCATCTCTTAATCCTGTAAAGGCTTAGCTGGAAACTGCTTATATTTATTAAAAGAAATGTACAGAATTATCAAAAGCAGTTCAATAAACCAGTACATAATAGGATTTCCTTTACTAAAGCAAATTGCTCTAAAAGCATGCAGAAATTTCCTAGCAGAATTTTCAGAAAAAAACAAACAAAACTGCCTAAGATATTCTGTTATTTTGCTTCTTGAACAAAATAACATTCCCACTGTTAATTTTTTACTGGAATTTTTTATTTCAATATGATTCTCAGAATCTGGGAGAAACAGCAAACTACTAAAAACTTTTGGAATGGTAATTTTATTAGGTTTTTTGTTATGGGCTCACTTTCTTTCTCTGACTTTATTAGTATAGAATTTCCTTGTCTTTACTGGATAGTCCTTGGGATTAGTTTTTGATCTTAACTGCTCTCCTGAGCAGTTTTCTCAAAGGGTGCCAGGGAGAGAATCTCATGTCTAGAGGAAGGGTCTCCTCACTTTGTCTAGGAATGGGCTGGCTCTCCTTGGTGAGTGAGCAAAATCAGGTTAATCATACTCTAATCCAAAAATTTTAATTGTGATAGAGCTATTTAAGATGACTGAGGCAGCCCTGATAAAAACAGAAATTACACTAGAATCTAGTGAACCTGATTTAAGAGTGAGTTGATGAACTGTCACAAAAAAGGTAAGTAAAGCTTCTTATTAGAACTTATCCTATAGACATTAATGATGACACGGGCGTAATATAGGCATAAAGTCATTACATTTTGAGAGACAACATTTATGTAAGTTGTTAGTTTATGCAAAGTATAAAAAAAGAGATGAAAATACATAAATGATCAGAATTATACTTGGGAGGTTCTTGTTTTCCTTTAAGTGCCAATAGCTTTTATTTTGTCGATTAAAAGTTATAACAATATAGAACTTAGAAGAGTGCTTTGTGTACTGATATTATTCAAATGAGCAACATTTTGGTCACCTACCTTTCTTCTTAGGAGACTATGTAGGAAGTTAATTTAGCTTACAACTAATGTTTTCCATTGTATACATTTTGAAATCATTTGTATGAAGGGCAGCATAACCCACTAATCTATTAGCTTAAAACTTATGGAATCATTTGATGAATTGTTAGTTGACTTTAAAAATAAAAAAGCAAATATCTACAGTATAACTTTATTTTGCTTAACAGTGATGAATATTTAGGCCATATAATTTAAGTTACAGTTATAAGATAGTTCTTCTAAAGTCAAGTAGTAGTAGTCATTTGCCTACAGTCTGTGCTGTTGCCAGGCTAAGTGTATTTTGTGATTTAGACACTGCACATAGCTGCCAGCATTCCCATCTGCGCATGCATGCTCTTGCTTTTTTTTTTTTAAGTTGAGCATTAAAATATATTTAGAACTCTATAGTTGGAAAAGAGAAATGGTTAAATGTGGAAGTCACCCATATAATAATGTTCTTTTCAAAAGAGAAAATGGGTTTTACAAAAAGCATGAAAAGTATATAAGTTGAAGCAAATCATTTAGGATCAAAAGATAGCACGAGTGAAGCCCTTGCTTCTATGATATTGCAAGCAATGTACCAATGCCGCCAGACCCAAGAAGAGTTTTAGCAGGGAAGGTTACACTTGGTTTAACTTTTAAAGCCAAAGCAAGAATTATGAGTCTTAAACCAAATATACTAACTTGGGCCATGGGGCAGTGAAACTTGGATAAAGACGGTATCGCTGCCTGTGAAAGGAAACAAGAAAGAGTAGATTTTTTTCTTTCATTGATAAATTCAACTCATCTGTAAAAATGCATTTCTGATAAAAATATAATTTTTGTTATTCTAGTTGTAAAGAATGGTACAGCAGTCTTTAGTAAAAGCTCACTACTTCTTACTTTTGAGAAAAATAAAGAATTATGTTGAGCTAATATCATATTGGGAATTTTGAAGATTCCTTTTAGATTCTACTTGATGTCATAATATTTAAATGAAAAGCATTCATGAGAAAACTAAAATATCTTCTATTAGTGGAAGACTTTTAAAAAATGTATAAACCCAATTCAAGCAAAGAATTCAGCTGGACATTATAGAAGCAGATCATTTACTAGAGATTTTTTGAAAACTCAAATGTGTGAAGTTAAGTAATAAATAATGAATTTATGTTATATAAATTGAAAAATAAAGGGGAATTCCTTACTAATATTATATACTTTTGAAAATATTCTTGGAGCATATATTCTTATTGCAAAATAATTATAGCTTTGGATATTGTAAAACAAGCTTGAAAGGGATATAGCCTTTTCCTTCTGTATTCTTGAACACTTCATATATATTTGGCGCTTAGACACATTTTATACAGGAAACTCACTGACAAATTTAGGATGTTTAATTTCAACAGTATTAATTCTTCTAGGAAAAAAAAATGAAAACCATAAAAGCTAAAGCCCCAAGAGCATTAAAGTAGAAAAACTGAGACAAGAGGCTAAGTGATCTGTACTGGCTCTAAATCTACATAGTTGTTTATGTGACATTGCCTCCTATTACCAACATATTAAAGCATTAATATCCAAGAGACTAGAATAATTCCTGTAACACTAATCTCAGCTGATTTTTTTAAAAGTTCAGGTTCCTCTCTCCCTCTCTTTGTACAACAATCACTCAAATAATTTGGACCATTGTTTTTTCTAGCTGCTTTGGTCAGAACAAGGATAATTTTATGTTTCAGGTTCAGTTGGCAAGACTATTAATGTGACTGCTATTTATATAGGTATGGTGGGTATATTTCCCACATAGCCCCAATTTCCAACAATCTATCCCATTAATTTCCTTTCCTTATGGACTGATAATTTATTTAGAGGCCATGGTTGTTACCAAGGGTAGCAATCCATTAATTCTAGTAAGTTATCTCTCAGAAGATAAAAATTAATTTTTGTATTTTGATATTAAATGAAGCTGTTGTTCTTTCTGTCAGTGATTCACTCCACTATTTATTAGGCACCTATGATGGGACAGGGGTAAAGGAGTATTTACCTCTAGTGTTTCCCTACTCATGTTTTTTCCACTTTTCTTAGAAAAGAAATAAATATGCCTCCTGGAGATAAGCCTCAAGAACATGGTAGTACACTTAGTACAATATGAGAATAAAATAAAAACAAAGCTTCTGATAGCTATAAACTGCAGGCTTTTACGAAGAATAATTATACCTATGTGTACCCAATGTATATACACAGACTTGACTTGGATCATATTTATATATATGGATGGTGCAGGCTTATGTGTGTGGTAAAGTAAGGGCACTTTTCTGATTTGTCATTTTATTTTTTAAGATTTTATTTATTTATTCATGAGAGACACAGAGGCAGAGACACAGGCAGAGGGAGAAGCAGGCTCCCTGTAGGGAGATGTGGGACTCGATCCCAGGACCCCAGGATTATTTTGGCTTCCCTGAGCCAAAGGCAGACTCAACCACTGAGCCACCCAGATGCCCCTGATTTGTCATTTTAAATGAATTTCTTGGTCTTACTGTCTGTAAAATGCTAAAAAAAAACCCTCTTAGAATTATTCGTGCCCTAATCAAAAAATACATACTAGAAATTCTATACTAGCTAGGAACCGAACAAATTCATGGATAATGACTTAATAGTGAAACCCAATTAATTAAAAAGGTAGTATTAAATTTGTTAAGTACAAATCCCAGACAAAAGATCAGTGGTTCTCAATCTTGGCTACACATTATAATCCCCCTGAAAACTTTTATTTTTTTTAAAGATTTTTATTTTTTATCTATTTATTCATGGGGGGTGGGGGGCAGAGACCTACAACAATCTTCTATGAAGAAAAGCCTTGCATTCCAGCTTGAAATGCTTGAAATACATCTTTTCTGGTCAGTTTCTTCTCCTGAGTCCTAGAGCTGAAGTTCATCAGCAGTAGACAGACCGGTGGGACCTCTGGCTGCCTTCTATGATCAGGCAATCTTCAGACAGGAAGGCACCTAGAACACTTTCCTCCTCCTCTCCACCTTGGGATGGCAGCAGAAACAAAGCAGCAAGCTGGGTGACCTCTCCTTTGGTTATGGAGACTGTCATGACCACCTCAAAGGTGGAGCTGACCAGGCCAAGATGTGGAGCAGGGCTTTGAGTGGGAGTGTAGGAAGCTGACTAGGTGGGTGGCCAGTTTCCTTACCTCTCTGTCCTCACCACAAAGCTTTCCGTGACCACTCTTGCCCCTTCTGTGATCATCTTTGTGTAAACTTCCACAGCACTGTGTCTTCACCACTCATTTAGCATTTTGCTGAGCCCTTAGGTATCTTCTCTGGTAAAGCTTGCAATCTTACTGAGATTGAAAAATAAATATAGTACAAAGAGAATCATAGCATTTAACAATGGTTAAAGCATTTAACTATGATTTGCTTTGTACTATGATTATTTTTCCTTTCTCAGTAAGATTATGAGCTTTACCAGAAGAGATGTGATGTGTAAGTGCTTGGGAAGGAGTGAGACATGCAGCAGATACTGGCCGATTAATTAGCTATGGTTTTAAAATAAACTATTTTGAAAGACAAAACTAGAAGCAAAAAAGCACTACTATAACTGATCAAAAATTCTAGTCAAGCTTTGGCTTTTGAAAAACTTAGGCAATGATACTTTTGCTGCTATGTATCAAGTGGAATATGTTCAAATGAGCTAAGAATGTAGGCACAGCAGCTCTTTCCTGACAGGCCCTGAGGACGTAGGAATTCTCTCTGTGGTGGAAACATTTTTGGCAAGCTGGGAGCTCCAGTGACCCCCACAGTACTAGTGGGTCTGTTAAGCAGAATTGGGGTCATGAGCACATGAGAACCTTCACTACACAGAGGCCCACAGGTAAGTTTTAAGTAAGGGACTGAGCACACAAATGATTTTATATTATGCTGGCTTCTCTAATTTCAAAATAGTTATTTTCAGTTTTTACTCAGAGGAAAGAGAATCATAAAAGGAGTTTTATCACAAAGAAAGCGAAATTGAGCAAACCCTTCAAGCTCAGCTTACAAAGCCTAACTTCTGGACCAGTGGTTCCTCCACCTGTCCAGCTGCTGAATACTGTTCCACTGCTGTGTAGGACAGAGCACTGCATTCCAAAATGATTCCTTCTTCCCTCTATGACTTAACTGCTTTAAAGATCTAGCACCAGTAGGGAATGTTAATGTGCTTATCTCCTGTTTTTCCCTCCTCTTCCATTTTTAGCTACTTTTTAAACTAAGAGAAGCAGAATTTGCAATTGATAGCTTTCATGTGATTTCAATCATTTATTTATGTGGGAATCTTCAAAATATAGACCACACCTATCTGCTCTAAGAAAAAAAAAAAACCCTGCAAAGAATTAAATAGGTCAGAATAAATTATGATTTGGGGTTGGGTATATAATAAAAAGTGCTGGTTTTATTACTTAATTTTAGAGGGTTTATGAATTGGGGAATATAAGTGGGATTTTTTTCTTTTTTTACCTGATGTTTATTTGAACTTACAAAGATATCTGATAGCTTTAGTACGTTTATAACGGAACTCCAAAATCCCCAGTAGCCAAATGAAGCCAAGATATAGTAATTCTCAAAACAAACACACCTTAGGTGGTAAAAAGAGATACTACTGGGCAACTACAAATGTATGTACAACACATGAATAAATAGATAGGGTTCTGGGCCAAATCTCAAAATAATACACCTCTGAAGAATAATTTTAAGTCAGTTTTTATTTAAAAAGTTAGGTTCTCTGAGTTGGAAGAAACCTCAAAAATCTAGCTGGATTTCCAGAAGGCACAGAAAATGTCTTTTATCTAAAAATCAGAGAAGCTCACTAGCAGACTGAGATCCTCAACCAGATTCCTAACTCCTAGGTCACCTGGCTCCTTGACCTCCTCCCCCATAATAACGACATGCTGTCTTCTCAGGACTGGATTCTATTCTGTCTGATACTAGGAATTGGTCTGTACATGGATCTGAGATAGCCAATGGGAAGAGCTCATGCATTCTTAGAGCTTTAAAGCTCCACATGGAATTAGAAATTCTAATTTCTAATTAGAAAATTAGAGGAAGCAAGGTGACCTACATATAAAAGGTAGCCTCTTCAAAGGGCTAGAGCTGAGCTCTACTGTTTGGAAGCCACTAGGCACATGTGGATTAAGCAAGTGAATGTGGCTAGTCTGAGTTGAGGTGTGCTCTAAGTGTAAAATGCATACTGGATTTTGACAATTTAGAACAAAAAGAGAATGTAAAATAGCTCAATAAATTTTTATCTTGAATTCATGTTGCAATGATAATATTTTACACACACTGAGTTAAATAAAATACATTAAAATCAATTTCACCTAATTCTTTTTGCTTTCGTAAGTGTGGCTATAGAACATTTAACATACCTACATGGCTCACATTATATTTCTACTAGACAGCACTGATCTAGAAATCAGAAAGGAATGAGCAGTAGTATGCAGTCTGTGAGATCTGTACAGCTGGGCTTGAAAGCACAGGCAGTGTATTAGCGGGTGCTATACAGCATCTGCCAGATGGTGTAGACTGAGAAAGGGTTAAATAGGAGATTAAATTTGATACCTGCTGCAAAAATTGAAACCTATAGAGTTTGGTGAAAAGGGAATGATGTACTGAGTGGTATTCAAATATAATAATTTTGGAGGCAGCATTTAAAGCAGTGGATTGACAATCCTTGCAGATTTTAGGAGTTATCTTTGTTTCCTCTAGATACAAGGAAGGCGTTTTGAATTCACCAATTGAAAACAAATGCTCAAATCAAGTTTAAATTACCAATTTTATCACTAGGCCTTCTGGTAAAGTATAACAAATTTAAAGAGGGCTATTCTAACATGTTTTTAAAAAATTGTAAGTTGCTGGAGTTTAGAATTTGCTTTATATTTTTATAATAATATTTTGAAATGGTATTTGTCTACAAATTTACAAAAAATAAAAAAGTTATATATATATTTTTTTACCTCTAGCACATATCATACTAACAATTACTTTAAAGCACTTAAAATTTTAGCACCTACTTGAGTGAAAAGGGCTCGAATGGTCGGAATCAAAAACGCTGCAAACATCTGTGGTACTAGAAGCACCAGAAGCAGGAGGAGGTGTTAACGGTGTTCTTGGAGAATTTGGTGCAGATGCTGTACTTTCTGTTTCACTTTCAGGGATTCTACTATAACTAATTTTCCTTGGCTCCTGCTGCAGAGGTGTAGGATGTCTCATGGTACCTGGTCTTGGGTTTGATGGACGAACACCAGGAGATTTTAGGGGATAGCTATATTTTTTTGGCTGTAGACATATCAAAAGAAACACATTATTTACAATACCACAACAGAAAGGAAGGTTTTTTTGTATGCCTGGTAAAACTCAACTAATATCTTCGAAAACCATAAATCACTACTAAACAAATGATTAAAATCAAAGTGTCCAAGTTATATTAACATCCCATTTCCATAAAGCCTTGGCTACTTAAAATAGTAGGCAATGGATTTCTTTAAATAGCGGAGTCTTAGTCCTAAAAATACTACAGTATTTGTTATCTTGATATTTTTGAATGGGAATCTTTCTCAGATATGCTGTAGATTTCCCTGGCTTTTTAAACAGATCTTGTTGAACTAATTTAACCTTGCTGGAAAAGCCAGGATCATGATTATGAACTATAATACTTTATGATGCTGTAATACTGTGATGTTGGAATTGTTTGAGCTATTTACAAATGCATTAAATTGCTTCAGTTTTCATCTGTGTGTGTATGCTAGTTTTATGAAATTTTCTTACAGAGTGCTATTAGCAAAGCTCTTTGAAGCAAGACTATATAGCTACTTCTAATTTGCTGTTTTTAATGAATTTTTTAGAAAACGGTTTTAGGCCTTAAGAAATTTTCTTGCGAGGTAATTGCATAAGCTTTAGTTCACAGATACTTTGAAATTTACCTTGGTTACTAAGGAAGCCACTTTTATTTACTTCTTGATTTTTTATTTTTTTAAGAAGGAACAAGACAGATTATATTCAGACCAGTGAGGTGATGACACTACATAAAACTAGCCAGGCATTGACAAGTAATAAAAAACAATGGAAACTTTACTTTCCCCCCAAAAGTATCTTTAACCAAACTTGTTATTTTTATGGCTAATGATTCGTGGTTAAAAGTTTTCATAAGTTGTTACTTTAGAAAAGTCATAAATGAATATGTTTAAGTGAATTAGTATAACTTAATCAAATTTCCTGCCTTTAAGAATACATCTCAAATAACATTTCTTTTTACAAAAACAACTTACATATTTGCCCAATTTCTTCATCTATCAGGATTTATTCATATTAATAGTAATGCTCACTTATTTCCAACCAAATGGGATATTCCTGAGCATACTTATTAAGCATTTATTCATTACTTTTATCCATCACAGGTACACTTCATCCCTGAATGACCTCATGGAAACTAATCTGTATAACACATATGGTAGTGATGATATAACCAGATATAGAAAACTGCAAAAAAATCTATAAATATGAAAGAAATATAAATATGTGAATGCTTACAAATCTTGGCAGAGGCTTAGGGTTTCGTGGTTCTATCTCTAGGGATTTGTTGAAAAGATAATCTGTAAATTCTTTTTCCATGCTATTTCCCATTGGATTCAAATTTTCAAAAAACCTCTAAAATAAATGCAAGAAATAATTATTAGTATTAAATATTTTAAATGCATTTGAAATTCATGAAAACATTTAACATATGAAAATTTGAGTTATTTTTAACTTTATTTTCCTTTATCACCTGTATGAAATAAACCAGCTTTCATCAGCTGGTTTATAAACTTTATTAGAAAGACATATCCTCAAAGAATTCAACTTACTTTGATATCTGATTCTACTCGTAAACAATAAGGCTGATTTTGGTACTGCTGGATCTCTCCTGTTATTTCTGCTACTTTCCTCCTTTTGCTAAAGTTTATAAGCTCTTTTCCATGCCTTTTTAGGACCTCAGGGTTGCCTTCTTCTGTTTTTAAGATATTAGTTAGATAAATTCCTGGAAGATATAATTAAATTATTTCAAGGATAAGAAAGGAACCAGTTAGGTCTTTTTCTTTGTCAGTAATTGTCAGCATATCACACTACCATCTCAATCACCATAACCAAAGATTTAAGGCACAGATTTCCATTCTATGAAAAACTAGCTAAATATCAAGAGAAATATTTTAATAAATGTCAAATTCTTCTGTGACACTTAAGTTTTATAAATACGCAGAAAAAGGGAAACCAAGTTTAACAAATTTTAAGAGCTCTATCAGGAGGATAACCAATTTTCCATACCTCCAAAACCATGTGGTATTTGACACAAGTCCCTGTTTTGTTAAAGGAACTTTGAGCATAACCCACCACGTAACAACACATATTTCTGGCCAAAGGGGAAAACATTAAATTCAAAGGATCATATTTTCTGCTTATTCAAAACTCGTTTGGCTTTTGTAATTCAGAGGTAATACTGTTTGGATAGGCCTACTTGTGGGAATGTATAAGGACCTGCAAACCTATCAAACACAGTGTTGGATATAATTTATGTCTGTTCTGGTCTTCAGTACTTCTAGGATGAGTGGCAGTCTCATAATTGAGCTCCTGTTTCCCCATCACTGTAGGTTGTGCACTGGAGGAGGAGAAGGAACCCAATCCAGGCACTTGCACATTCTTTATATGGCCCTCTGGGGCGGGGAGCACCTTAATTCCTTTCTGTTCTAGCATAAATGTTCTGGAGCCAACTCTTGCAGCTTTCTGCTTGTGTGGTCTTGTGCAAGTTGCTTAGCTTCTCTGTGCCTTGGTTTTTTCATCTGTAAAATGAGGACAGCAGGGTTGCTTTGAGAAATAAGGGAGTAAATTTACATATAGACTTAGAATAGGGCCTGACAACAGCAAATACTTAATTAGCGATGGTTGTGATTGTTGATGCTGATTTGCCAGTCTTGCCTTATTCTTTTAAGCTTCTGCCTCTCCCCCTAAAGTACTGACTGTGACATTGGGGAAAGAAAAGAGTGTGTATGAATATGAGTTCATTCACCCAGCATACAAGTACTGAGTCTCTGCTGCATGCCCAGCACTGCATTAGGTGCTGCAGTACAAAGATGAACAAGACACACAATCCCTGATCTCAAGGAGTTCAGAGCTTTGAATGTGGGCTACAGTACAGTTTGGTAAGTACTATATCAGTAGTAATGCATAAATGCTATGAGAGCACAGAGGTGTGCCTGTCTGCCTTGGGCTGGTGGGAATAGAAAAAGCATCACAGATGAAGTGATGTTGACAATAAATCTCAAAAAATGAAGCAAAGTTTAATGAGTAAGAGAGGGGCATCCTAAGCAAAGCAGCAATGTGTAGGAAGGCACTGGTTTGTGACGAAGCCTGGAAGGCATAGTCGGAGACAGCATGCTGTGCATATGGCTAGACCAGAGGGGTTTGGTGTGTGGGTGGAGGAAGAGTGGAGGATAGGAGGACAGACATAGGCAAGGGATTACTAGTTCTAATCCCCCACCACTGCAGGTTGTGCACCACGGAAGGAGCAGAATGGACAAAATAACAGGCACTTTTGTTCTAATCATAGTGTAGTGGTTCTAAAGGCTTTTGTAGCAGAGGCACACTTTCAAATACCTGAATATTTGGCCACACTCCTGAAAAGATTAAATGACTCAAACTCAGTGAAAAAGTCAGCAATAATGCAAAATGATAGATACCAACACCTGTTTGGTTCTAAAAAGTATCTGGTTTTTAAGTGTATTAGTTGGCTGTTTCTTAGCACCTAGGCTACTCTTGATTATACATTCATATTCATAAGACAGATTTACCATGTGCTCTAATATGCACAGGCTTTTTATTTTCTACATCTGCCTGTTACTTGGCTCTTTTACTTGCAGCCAGTTATATCCTCCACTACACTATGTTGCATGATGTACATAGCTCAATGTTCAGTCTGACAAACATATTCATATAGTAAACATATTTAAGGGGCAGCTGGAATCAACCTTCTACATTGGTCCCACATTGATGGCCCAAGAGTTTGTGGGTAGCAGCACCTGGATTGGAATCATGAGGAGCCTTTTTTTAAAGACCTTAATTTTTATTCATAGGAGATTATTGGCATCTTTGCATTCTAGAAGGTTTACTCTGGCTGTACTACGAAACCAGATGGGTTAGGAGTTAAGATTAGAAGCAGGATGAGCAATTAGCAGGGTAAATGTAGTCCTGGTGAGCTAATGAGGGCTATCTTAGGGTCTCCAGTGATAGAGTGAAGTGCATACATATTTAAGGGGTAGACTCTACAACAACTGAGTAACTGGTCGGGGCAGAGGGAGCAGGGTGGAAAGGAAGACTCTCAGATTTGTGCCTGACTGAACGGGTGGGGGTATAATGACTGCCACTGGGAACACAGAGGATGGGACGTTGTATGTGTTCAGCATATACTTGAACAAAGTTGTGAAAATGCTTACACGTAGCATTTTGGGAGAGTTCTGGATAGAATCTGGAAATTATGTTATGACATATTAATGGCTAGTTAAAAGAAGAGCAAATGATTAAAGATGTATCCAAATTTTGTTGATCACACACTACCATCAGTAAAAAGTGCTTAAGCACAGATTCTCTCTCTCTCTCTCTTAAAAAAAATACATATATGTATACGTATACGTATATGTATATGTAGTTTCTGAGTAAAAAATGTAGTACAAATGGATATATAGACCTGAATATCATCTACTGGTAAAGGTTAATTTTTTTCAATAGATCATTTTACATACCCTGCTCTGGTGATGGCTGTCTGGGGAGAAGGAAAGCAGAGCATTATGACATAAATAATGAAGAGGGGTAAGGTTTACATTGTTGCTGATGCCTTTCCCTATCTTTGTAGGAAAAACTGGCTGCACAGGGTTCTAGGTTCCTATGTAGCACTTTCCACTTACTTCAATATATACATTTCTGTGATGCAGTGTATTTTTCTGCTCTTTCAAGAGAGCTTATTGAGAATAAGACTATGTTTTATTTGTCTCTTGATTCTTGACACCCAGCGTGGCAGGTAGAGGCATTCAACAATATCTCTGAATGAATAAAAAGCACATTATTTCAGAATAGAAGAGAAAGCATTTGAAGAATGGCTCAGGATGCAAGAGACCTACAGTTAATCCTAAAATGGCAGGATACAAGGGTGGAGATGAAGCAGACTGAGAAGAAGCAGGAGGAGGACACAAAATTACAGCTGTATGAAAGGAAAGAACAAAGCCAAAGCTACAGGCTTGGATAGTTTGTGCAGGGAGGTGAGGCTTGGCTAAAGGAACAATCTATATCCTTTTACCTTAGAGGAAATGTTTGCCTACATATACCCATTTATAAAAAGTAGAACACTTTGGTATGTGGAGAAAAACTGGGATATAGATCCACAGTCTGGGAAAGCCTCAGAAGGAGAAGTTGCCTGACTTTTATTCTGTAAATGGTGCAGCACCAGCAAAAGACATGAATGAGAATTCTGGTAAGATGACAGAGGGAGTGAAAGTGTCAGATGCTACCTCTGACTCTCCCATAGAGGAGGAAAAAAAAAAATCCAAAAAAACTAGTCCCCAGAGTTAAGGATAAGAATCTGGAAGGAATTTCTACAAGCCACCATATAGACGATACAGAATTAGGAAGCAGCAATAACATCTGGTTCTACCCTCTGGTCAGAACCATGAAAGGCTGTGTGGCTAACCCCAGGAACTGGGGAACAGCAAAGATCATCTTAGAGCAGCAGAACTGACCTTGAAACAGCGAAGCTCAATAACCAGAGAGATAAGCAGAGAGAGGTAGGTATGAAAGCTGGCAGGTGACTTGTCTGTACCTATCAAACTAGCTGCACTTTTGTGTTCACTCACCAAATCACATGGCCAACATTAAAACAATGAAATCATACTCTAAATACAGGTCTGAAACTGTTTTTTTTTTTCACTTAACAGTGCATTATGAAGATCAGTTATGTTAGCTCGTATGTCTGATGGAGAATAGTTTAGAGAGTGCAGTCTGTGTGACTAACTGCTCACCAATCAGGGTGATAGGGTAGCAGGGGCCAAACCGACAGCTGGGTGAATAGGCCCTGAAGTTTTGGTTCACCTCTGTGAGGTGTAGGAGGTGTAGAAGCTGTAGGATATCACAAGTAGTACAACCATAAGCTCAGGGAGCACAGGCAGGTACTGTGTATTTTTTACTTTTTCTATGCACCTGGCATAGTCCCTGATACTTCATAGGTACTCAAGAATTTGCTGACAGATGGAATGAAAGGAATATCAGGCCTACCCAGGTTCTTCCAAGGCTCCCTTGTATGAACTAGCATCACAGTCACCACACTTGAAATACACAGATTTTAATGCATCTGCTTCTTGATTCTTTTTCTAAACTGTTTTAAAATTGTTTTTAACTCCTTATCAAAATTGTCTTTACATTCTTTCCTCTAGGAACTGTGGAAGGTCTTGTGCATCTTCTGTAGTGCCCAGATAGGTATAACATTTCTAACTTACAAGATCTTATGTAAGATACATTTCATTTTGAAAATTAAATCTGATGAATCTGTACTTTTTTTAAAAAAGATTTTATTGATTTATTTGAAAGAGGGGGGGAGAGAGAGAGAGAGAGAGGGAGAAGCAGACTCCCCACTGAGCAGGGAGGCCAGACATGGCTCAATCCCAGGGCCCTGAGATCACTACCTGAGTGAAAGGCAGATGCTTAACTGATTGAGCCAGCCAGGTACCCTTGAATCTGTACTTTTATAATTAAAATGTTTTGCCAGAAAGAGAAAATAAATTAACCAATAGTTTTACCAAGAGTGTAGGGGGCAAAAAGTTCTCAGGAAAAAAAAAATATAATGATAAAAAGTAATACATGATATAAAAAACAAAAGAAGAGAGTAATTATATTTCAGTTTTATCTTTTTGAAGTAAAAAGCAAAGTAAAAATAGAAATGGAAAAGATACATTGCAAATAGGAACAATTTAGATAGATATAACTGACTACTGGTATTTTTAAAATAATGAGACAAGGGCAGCCTGGGGGGCTCAGTGGTTTAGCACTGCCTTCAGCCCAGGGCCTGATCTTGGGGACCCGGGATGGAGTCCCACGTTGGGCTTCCTGCACGGAGCCTGCTTCTCCCTCTGCCTGTGTCTCTGCCTCTTTCTCTCTCTGTCTCTCATGAATGGATAAATAAAATCTTTAAAAATATATAAAATAAAATAAGACAATTGTGTAGCAGAAAACAGAAATAGAAAAAAATTAAGGTAGGAATGAAAATGTTACTAAAGAACTGTATCCTATAAAAGATTCCAGGCCTAGATACACTTTTTCTGTTGGCCTGTTTCAAAGTTTAAATGCTAAATCATTTCATGATATTCCAGAATAGAGTAAGATGGAAAGCTACTGAACTCTTGTTACAAAGTAAATATAATAATAACAAAAGCTGACAGATACAACACAAAGAAAAATCACAGACCTATCTCATTCATGTAGATGGATATAAAAATCCTAAATAGAATTCATTTGTAAACTTAAAAGATCAATTTACTGTGAATAAATAAGGTTTAATATTAGTAAATAGGAAAGTTCAGTATTAGTAAACCTATAATTTTAATTTGCTAAGCAAGAACAGTTTTCCCTTTTCAAAAGTCCTAATAGAGTAAAATTCTATGGTGATTCACATGCTATTTATTAAATAAGTATTTTCTGCTGGCATATGACACGTACGTACAGTCATTTAATGAAATAAATGTCTTGTTATATCCAGAAACAATAAAAATTCAAGAAATGCTCACCAAAGAAAGGCACACATGGTGGATTAATAGACCTGAGTTTTGCCAAATATTTCTTATAGTGATCTTCACTTAATTCATGAGCTTCTTCTAAAATTTTCTTTTGGCGACTTGGTATTTGCTACAAAAAAAAGAAATTTTGGGAGCGTAAGTTTATAAAAGGAATCACAGGTTTGTCCCAAAATGCTGGGCTAAAAATGAAGCCAAATACAACAGTATCAGTTTGATTCTAAGAATGATAATAATTGTTTCAAACACACTATCTTTGTGGATCCTAGAACAAACTTAAGAGGGGTGTGTGTGTGTGTGTGTGTGTGTGTGTGTGTGTGTGATAGAGAGAGAGAAATCTAATTTATCTTGCAATTCCTTACACAATTACGAGAACACTTAATTGTACATTACATATAAATTAAATCCTGAAAGGTTTTTCTTCTTCAAACCTAGCCTAGGACCTGTGAATGCATTTTAATGAGAATGCCTAATTTAAAAAGCACAACCAACTCAATACAAAACTTAGACAATTCCATCTTTTAAACTGTTACTGAAAAGACAGACGAGGCACTTAAAAATTAAAGACTATGATTGTTAAAATCCTGATTCTTCATTTAAGAAATACCTACACAAACCTACCTCAAATGTGTGGTCTAGTCTGTAAACAGGTGATGAGTTCATAGCACTGACAACCTCAAGAACACCATTGAAGTTGTTCAGCTCTTGAAAGACTTGTAGAATCTCAATTATTCGACTCACCACAGCTACTCTTTCTTCTAAGTTTTCAGTTTCTACAATACATCTGGGAATCAAAGACAAAAAATGAATTAAATTTGTAGTTTTCCCAACAAAGCTATAACTTAAGGAATTTAGTAAATAAAATAATGTAGAGTGGGGCGGATGGTTATAGAGTAACTATAGAGAATCTATATTCAGAGTGACAGGTGAACAGCAGAAGACCGGATAAGGCAGTGCCTTCAGTTGGGCATGGTGCTCTTTAGTTTTTCACACTGACACAGCTAAACAGTCCAGCTTTTTCCTATTCTATTAGGATTAATTGATGAGCTTAACATCTTGTTGAATGTATGCTGGTCTTTGGGATGTGGGTATTCTAGGGGAATTTATTCTGGAACTCAAGAATTCCGTGTCTCCTATTCATCTAACTCCAAGATTGCAGTGATTAATGTTTCTTTCTTTGGTATACAGAAATAATTAGCTACATTTCTAGGAGCAGCTCTTTAGAAAAGCATTGAAATGTTAAAAAGTCAATGAAAGTATTTTACCATAATTGAGAATAAAATTTCTTAAATTACTAAGGAAGAAAAAAACTCAAAAAGCACTTTATATTTAAAAATCAAGAATCTTTGGAAGGTACATAAATTCCAGGGCATAGTTAAAAGGAAGCATACTATGCTCAAAAAGAAAACTCCTCAGTAAGCACTTACTAATATTTGAGAGAATTTTTTAATTTACTAATCACCAGGAAAGAAAAAGGCATTTTAAACTTGGTTTTTAATAATGTAATATTAAACAACGTATAATCTAAGAAAAAACCCAGAATATATAAATGGAAAAATAAATATCAATAAAGATTAAAAATTTTTTTTAAAAATATAAAGGTGAAAGTTACGTTATTTGCCAATGAGGGTAAATGGTCACTAAGAAAAAAACTATTGTAAAACTATCAAAATAAATTCGCCTTGCTATCAAATTAAACATAACATGTTTACATGTTTAAAGCATTAGCTAGATCTCTACAAATATGTCATATACTGGCTAACTAGTTAGCTGGACATTTAAAAAAGTACAAGTATATTCACAGCTTTTATTTAACTATTTCAGTTGATATTACCCAGGTACACAAACTGAGATCACCTGTGGAGTTTTTGTAAAAACCAGGTAAGTCTGGGGTGATTTATCCATAGGTGACTTCAATTCTAATGTACATCCATGGCTGAGAACCACTATAGCAAACGAACAAGAATCTCTCACATTGAAAAAGCCAAAATTGGGACCCTTGTTTACTGTTGGTGGGGGGAATGCAAACTGGTATAGCTACTATGGAAAATAGTACGGAGGTTCCTCAAAAATTAAAAATAGAACTACCATATGATCATCCATCAGTTCCACTTTTGGTTATTTATTCAAAAGTATTGAAATCAGGGTCTCAGCGATATTAGCACTCTATGTTTGTTGCAGTGTTTGTTCACAATAGCCATGATGTAGAAATAATTCAAATGCCCATCTATGATTGAACAGATAAAGAAAATGTGGTATATACACATGATGGAATATTATTCAGCCTTAAAAAGAAGAAAATCCTGCAATATGTGACCATATTGATGAACCCTAAGGATGCTATTCTAATAAATAAGCCAATCACAGAAAGACAAACACTGCATGATTCTACACATATGAAGTATCTAAAATAAGTCAAAATTATAAAAGCATAAAGGGTGATTGCCAGGAGCTAGAGGAAGGGGATTAACAGGGAGTTGTCAACAAGCATGTATAAAATTTCAGTTACACAAGATGAATTCTAGAAATCCACGGTACATTATGCCTCAAAATTAAAAATACTGTATTACACATTTTAAAAAACTGTTAAGAGGGTACGTCTCATGTTAGGTGTTCTTACAACAATTTAAAAAAATAAGAAAAAGGAAAAAGTGCAGGAAATGGCCTTTCAGTCATCTATTAAAAAATAGGATAGAAATGAAAATGGTCTGTCTTATTGGTTATGTTTCCTCTTTATAGACATACATTTTAATCATTATGATGGAAAAGGTCTTCTGCATGTTTAAGTACAGTTATTTAACTTGATAATGAAGCAATCAGGAAGCAACATTTAGACGGCAAATTATAAAGTTTTACTTTTTTAAAAAAATTTATTTTATTTGACAGAAAAAAAAAGAGGAAGAGAACAATGGGAGAGGGGGAGAGGGAGAGAGAGAAGAATCTCAAGCAGACTCCCTGTTGAGCACAGAGCCCAATGTGGGGCTCGATCTTAAACCCTGAGATCATGACCTGAGACAAAAATCAAGAGTTGGACACAAACAACTGAGCCACCGAGGTGCCCCTAAAGTCTTACTTTTTAGAGGCTAAGAAATAATAACATAAAATAAGTAACTTGGAATGCTAATTTCTCTTTAGAAATTGCTTTCAAGCCTTTATCCACATTTTAGCTAAAGTTTCAGTCATATTAGTCAATTAATCACTTTGTATTTACTCAGAAAAAAATGGCCAGTGTATAAAATGCTACTCATGTGGCCCCAACTATAAAATTGCATTGAGATTCTGGATTGCTGATGTGGCAGTGATAATGTTTCAGAGAAGCTTGCCATCATCCTGAGCTCAGGAGGGCAGGCTCAAACAGTTCCTACTTACTCTTGTCATTTGCAACCAACTGTGAGGAAGTTTATCTTGAGAACAATGAAGGAAGGTTGTAGTGAAGGCGATAGGATTAGATTCATGGATCTAACTGCCTACAATGTCGGTTGACTAGTCTGCAGGAGAGAACCAGGGAAAAAAAGCTAAAAAGGGGTCTTCCTGGGGTCAGAACAAGTATCAGAGACCTAAGAAACTACTCCTTAAGAGCAGTCACAATTTGATTGGATTAGTCTGCAGATTAATTTATACCACTAGGGAAATGGTTTTGTGGGTTTTTTTTAAAAAAGATTTTATTAATTTATTTGGGATAGAGAGTCCAAGAGTGCATGAGCAGAGGGGAGGGACAGAGGGAGAGGGGGAAGCAGACTCCCCACTGAGCAGGGAGCCCACCAGGGGCTTGATCCCAGGACCCCAAGATCATGACCTGAGTTGAAGGCTGACCCATGTGCCTGGGAAGTTGTTGAAACAGTAGAGTAATCAGTTACCAATTAGTGGAGTTTAACAACTGAGTGTGGCCAAGAAATCCCTACCTATACTGCCACCTTCTTAGGATGACGATGGACATACCCAAATCTATACCTCTCAGAAGAGGAACTTCTCAGCTTCAAGTCTCAGTATGGAGGGAGCAGGGGGGATAGGCTTCACTACAATAAATCTAGTTAGTTATTCACTAAATAAGCAATAACAATAACAAGCTCTGGGGGTCAGGGGAAGGAACTACCCGTAAGTTGCTTTAATGTATTATCTAAAATGTCAAGTTTCCAACAAAAAATGAGGCATGCAAAGCAACAAGAAAGTACAGCAGTCCCCACTCATCTGCAGTTTTATTTTCCCCAGTCTCAGTTACCCATAGCCAACCACATCCTACAGATGATCCTCCTTTTGAAGTATCATCAGGTCATTAGTATCCTAAGGCTATGTCACATTACGTGAGCATTCACACCACTTAATCTCATCACATAGGCATTTTATCACCTCACATCATCACGAAAAGGGTGACTGCAGTACAGGAAGATATTTTGAGAGAGACCACGTTCACATACTTTTATTGTAGTATACTATTATAACTGTTCTATGTTATTAGTTATTGTTGTTAATCTTTTACTGTGCTTAATTTATAAATTAAACTTTATCATAGGTATGTATGTATAGGAGCAAGACATAGTATATATAGGGTTCAGTACTATCCATGCTTTCAAGCATCCATTGGGGGCCTTGGAATGTATTCTCCATGGATAAGGGGGAATTACTGGATGACCCATTCACGAGGTAAAAAGCAGGGAATAGTAATTGCCTGTGAGAAGGACCAGATGTCAGATTTAACAGAAAATGATTTCAAAGTAGCCATTACGAATATGTTCACAGAACTAATAGAAAGAAAGCGGGATTTAAAAAGTACAGGAAGATAGGATGACAGAGTGCAGCACAGAATATCATAAAAGACACAGCAGTAATAAAAAGAACCAAATGGAAACTCTGAAATTAAAAAATACAGTAGTTAAAAAACTTACTAAAGAGGCTCAAAAGTACATTTGAACTGGCAGAAGAAATAATTAACTTGAAGATAGAGCTATCGTTCAAAAATGAAGGCAAAATAAAGACTTCCCCAGATAAACAAAAGCTGAGAGAATCTGTTGCTAGCAAACCCAGCAGAGGAAGACTACTAAAGGAAGTTCTTCAGGGTGAAAGCAAGGAACCCCAGATAGTAACACGAATCCACAAAAACAGAGTGCTAGTGACAGTAATTAAGTGATTACATAAGATGACACAAATGCGTATTTTTTCTCATTGCTTCTGTGAACTGATTTAAAAGCAAACTGTATAAAATAATATGTATGTAATGTATCGTTGGACTTAAAAGGCCATACATAATACATTGCCAATAACTACATAGAGGAGGTGGGCCACAAACGGTAAAGCAACAATTGTTACAATGTATTATTATCAGAGTTGCCTCATTATTATATGTAACACATAGTACAATAATACCACAAAAAAGGAAGACGGAATAGGGCTACCTAGGAGGAACACCTCTATGTACCCTGGAATCAAGCTAGCACAAGTCTGCAGCTGATTCCGAGAAGATAAAGCATCCACTAAACACATCCTCAAGAAACCATTAAATGAAATAAAAATACATTAAAAAAAAAAGAGGAAAAATACGTTAGAAAACTATTCTCAGTGCAAAACAAAGCAGGAATAGAGGAATAAAAAAGGACATGAGGCATACAAAAGCAGAACTGCATTTCAGGTTCTAAGAGCGGGCTGCTATGAAGCGTATGGTGGCAGCACTACTTACTTCTCAAACCACAGAGTGAGATTAGTGGTGTGCCGGATCATTTTTAGAAGATTAGGAGAATTAATTTCTTTGTCTTCTTTTGTCCACACACTTCCAACTAATTCTGATGGCTGTACAGCTCTAAAATCATCAAGACATAATAATTCTACATGATACCTTTGCCTCTAGCACACTGCTTTATTAAGTAAATGAGGTAAATAAAATCAAACTCCCATATAAAACTTCTTTGAACACCAACAGAAAGGTTTATGAAAACAAGGTATAACAAAATCTTTAAATTATGGATATTTTTCTATTTCTATGCGTATATCTATATACTTGTATTATCACTTTATAGTAGCATTCTGCTTTGGGCAACATTGGGATTTTTTCATAACATCTTTCCCAGCACTTACAAATACTATTTAATGAATTAGGGTGACAGTATAATTTGGGATAGTTCTTTTAAATAATGGTATCTGTTATAATAATCAGTTCACTGAGGATATAGTAATCACTGTAATTCATAAATCATAAATTTCTTTCCCTAAAGGAGGCAGGGGAACCAAACCACAGAAAGGTCCTGCGAAATAAATAAAGTAGATTCTAATACATTAGGTTTTTGGGAAAGTAATGATTTTTGGAGCAGACAGAGACCTATAAATTAAGTTCCTTTTATTCATGTAGTTATTAAAAAATAGTTTGTTATTCTAAATTCTAAATAGTCCCCATTTAAAATGAGAAATACACTGAGACAGTAGTTACGTTAATGCAGAAAAACTAAAAGAGGCTATAACTGGCCATAACTTAAGTTCACAACTACAAGGGCAGCAGCTAACTTACTGAAAGTAAGTTACTTTGTGCTGGGCAATGTGCTAAGCACTGTTTATTTACTATTTCCAATCTAACAATGGCCCCAGGAATAGGTACTGTTATTAGCCCCATTTTAATCTTGAGGAAGCTCAGGGACACAAGAAGGCTCAAGTTGCCCAAGGATACCAAGCCAGTGATTGGTAAAGCCAGAATCTGCACTTAGCTTTACCAGCGGGAGTGACAACAGACACAATCTGTAAATCCAGGCAGAACAGGGGAATCAGGGAGAGAAAGAAGGGGAGGCTGTCTGTCCATCAAGGCTTTACTACTACACACTTCAGGTACTAGCTCATTTATGTCTTTTAACATTCCTATAAGGCAGAAACCAGTATTTCATAAAAAAAAATTAACTCCTTTGAAATGATTTTTCAGCTTGAATGTCAAATTACATACCGATACAGATCTGATTCAAGTAAAGTGAGTTGTCGAGCAATTTCTATTGGGTGTAAGGTGAGCAGGTCAAAAGTCTCTATGTGCCCAGGCCTGCTTATATGCCACTCGACTGTGGGAGGTGAACTCTGAAATGTAATATTATGACCTGGTCCATTGTCTCTTGCAATTTTTTTCCTTTGGATTATTTTAGTGATGGATTCAACCCATTTTTTCATTGCTTTACCTGAAATACATTACATTTTAAATGACATTTAAATACTTTTCACTCAATTATTTTATTCTTTTAAAATATTTTAAAATTAGACAGGTGATACTTAAATATATCTTTGCTATTACAAAGTTCAATGATCAAAATTAAAAAAAAGGAAGTTCCCCTTTACCATTTCCCTGTTCCCTATCCTAATCTCATGCTCCTTCCCATGGCTAACCACCATTAACAGTCTCGTATACATTATTCCATGTCCTTTCTAAATAAAATTAGAAAGTAACTCATTCATAGAGATTTCTCACCTCCACTCTTCCAAACTTCAGTTCAAAATGTTATAATTCTCCATAAAAAAGACATGAGATTTATAAGAATAAACTATACACATTCACTGTTAACCTAATTAACATTGCATTTTATACACCAAACAGTGCCAGGGGCTTGATTCCTTCATGTTAGAGTTTCTGATGTGACTCTGTTTTGTACTATGCATGAAAGTACTCTCATTTAACTCTTTATTTTCTGATTCTCATTTAGAGTGCACTATGGAAATTAGAAACAAGTTTGTCTAGGACATTCTTAGACCTACACAATCATAGAATCTTTGAAACTCGAGGGGATATGATGACACACCAGTTCCTAATTGTCTTCTGGTACACAGACCTTCAGATAAGTGGAAAAATAGCATAAATTGAGACTTTTTTTTTTAGCCAGTTCGAAAATAATCAGTAAGTTGATTTACTAAATGAAAATACACCAGGTCAACAGGGTGACTATTGAGGAATTTGTAAATCAAAACGTTTGGTGAAAATTTTCAACTTTTTCAAGTGCTTATGCTGCCACTATTATAAACAACTTTTAACAACACTGAACAATAATGACATCAGTTGATAGTCACCATAGTGGTATTTTTACATGTAAAACTAGGCACTTAAAAAAAAAAAAAACACCATACCTCTCACTGTTCCAATAAATTCTTCCATTCGCTGCAAAAGATCTGCATCTCTTTCAAAATCATAGAAGTGGTGCTCTACCCAATGCCGACATACATTTAATACTCTATGGCATTAACACAGAAGAATAACTGAATTACATGGGAACTCAGGCATAAATGTTTATCATGATGAATTGTGTAAATTAAAAGAGTAATTCTTTCCAAATTAAATACTTTTATCAGTGGCTTACACTTTTGCTTCCCTCATTTTACTTGTTACCTCCTCCTGCTTGGAAAGATCCTTATTTACTTCAATTCTGAAACCAAAGCTCAAGACAGACTTCACTACTTCAGTTATTTCATTACTGCTTACCGCAGTTGTACAGGCTGTATGTATTCTTTTCTAAACCTTTTTAGTTCTGCACTCAAGGGCTGATCTCCATTCTCTATAGCTATGCGATCAGCTTCTGTTGGCTCAGGCTCTGGAATTTCAAACCTAACATAAAACAGAACAAACTAATGAAAATACTAATAATATCAAATTATACAAACTGAAAACTACAAACCTTTTCACTAGTCAGCACAATCAAGAGAGCAATGTGAAAATTAACTACAGACATACATACATTATCAGTGAAAACAAGTAAGGCTTCTATAAAGGTTTAAAGATCTTACTTTAATTTTTAAAAAATAAATTAATATTTGCCAATATTTAAAAAAATGAGAAACATAATAAAGAATACATGCAGAGTCTAAAAATAAATGTGATTATAAAGTTATGGGACTGCTGTTCATTTTTGGCTTGTGTAATCACTCTAAATCAGCTAACATAATAGTTTTTAAGGGTAATGCTTAAAAAGTTGACTGTTCCTTGGGTGGCTGAAACACTTTTCTTGATTATGGTATTTGTTCACTGATAAGCTCCATTTTCTTCAACATGTGATATATTTGAAAAATTCTGTTTAGAACATCTAAATCATCAAAATTTAAGTTTCCAGAGCCTAAATTATACATTTTTATATAGTTCTTTAACTTGACTAATTCCATAAATTTGAAATTTCCCATACTGGGTTTCCATGTAAAAAAGAATGCTCATTTTTCAATGATCAAAACTAAAAGATTATTATAATATAAATGGTCATCTAAGAGATGTTAGTTCTTAAAAAAGTACTCATGAACTATAATTTAAAGCTCATATAATTTATTTCTGAGAAACATGTAGGATCTTAGCTCAATCTCTTTAAAAAAAAAAAGAATTTAAACATTTTACATTAACAGACCTTTCTATTATAAGACTCAGTAGTTCTTGAGGTTTACAAAAGGATCTGTATGTTGTAAGAAATGTCCGAACAAAATTGGGATCTAAGAAGAAAAAGGAAAATTATCTTATTAAAATCTTTGATTCAGAATGATTAAAGCTATTATTAACATTTTCAAAAGACAATGAACAGTCAATTTTAAAATTCCCAAAATGTTCTGACCACATAGAATGCTTTGGACTTTATAACAAACTGCTAGCCTAAGCCCTTACTAAAATCAGTGGCAAAACCAGTTACTAAGATTCTGTATCAACTTAGTTCTTGATCTCTGTACACTCTGAGTGGCTGAACTTACTAAACTCCTCATCAGCCGCAGGAATGCAAAGGGAAGAAAGGCAAAGAGCATGGAAACAAGCTTCCACCTGTTACCTGATCTCAGAACATCTCCAGTTGGTTTCTATCTACCTCATGAAGAGAAAGGCCACAGTGATAACCCATTACTTTTTCTGACATCCAGACTAGTTTATCTAGGATCAGCTACCTAGATTCCTTTAAATCATGTTAACAGAGCATTCAACTAGAAACTGGATCCTAGAATGCTGTAGATTAAATACAGTTTCTATAAACAAATAAACAAACAAACAAATAAATACAGTTTCTCAATGATTTTATTTGCTAGAGGTCTTCATTAAAACTGCTAAAAGAAGCTTACAAATACCCATAAGTTATTAAACTACTAAATGTGTGAGAATATGGATTTGGTTCTCTTCACAAGTCAATTCTTTTTATTTCAAATAGTCATGGTAAGAGTTTAATCATAAGGGCAGGAGTCTCCAACTCTTTCCATGAGAGAACCTACTTTTCATTCACATCTCCATGAAGTAAATCAGGAGGTTGACAGAGCGTAGTAACTTCCCTAGGTCTGGCCTACTCCAGTCTATCCTTGCCAGTTTTCTCCCAGGTTGTGGAGAAAGGCTCCTGCCACCAGCACGAGACCTGGGCTGTCATCTTCTGCACAAAGAGGGGGAGAGACATTGTCCCACAATGGGGAAAAAAAAAAATCATTCCCTCCTATGACTCAAATTTTATCAAGGTCCACATTTAGTTATCAGGCTTTAAAAAAAAGGAGGGGAGAATTCATAAACTTTTCTTACTGGGAGCATCCTTTTCCTGGTTTTCATTATGGACTGGTAAGCTCTAATGTAATGAGAAATTCATTGAGAGTAGCAAGTGCCTTTATTTTTGTTAGGCTTCACACTGTGGATCCTTTATGAATACGATCTTCTATTAGCATAGGATTTACCAAGAATCAGAGTTAATTTGTTTGGAAAATTTCTACTTAGGCTGATTCTTTCTGATTAAGAACCACTGTAAAGTTAGCCTTAACATAAAATAATGATAATATATTAAACTCCCTTCCCCAAAGTAAATGCATGGTTTTATCATAGAAATCTATTTCTAATCTATTGGTATATGTGGTCATCAAGATAATGAATTGATTTAAATATCAGACAACCTTGAATTTATAAGGGTTTTTTTTAAGTTAAAGAAAATTCACAGAATAAAAACATATTGATTTTAAATGCCCCTCTCCTCCTCTACCTTCCAAGTCTAGAGTGGGTTACTGATAAAAGTAATTCAAATATATACAATCCTTTAGTAATTTCCTCTCTGTTGGTATCTTATTGTTTGTCTTCAGTTACAGAGTTCCTCAAACGTTAAAGACTAATGTCTCATCCAGAAGAAAAGATTTTAGAACAGAAGGCTGTACAAGATTTTAAAACAGAGATTTATATCGATTTCATCACAATCCTCCCTTTCAAGAATCTACTTCCTGTTCTGCAAATCTATTTGTAAGGTGAGGCCTCTCAAAACATCATATGTCTAGGAAGCAAAAGCAGTGGCCACTGCAGAGATGCTGAGCTGTCACTGATGGAGAGAGCTCAGACCCTTAGCAGACAGTGTTCCAAGTCTACTTGGATTCTAGCTGTATTCTAAATTTAGGCTGACCCCTCTATTTTAAAGGAAAAATTTATTTTGGTCTAAAAACCGAAAATCAATATTCAGATCCATTTCTTCTCAGAGGCCACCTAAGTTAGGCTAAAAAGTTGTGGGATATCAAAGGTACTTTTAAACTGAAAAAGAATAAAAACAAGTTCTAAGTAAATTATTCTTTAAGAAAACTGCCTATTTTTAAAGGCAAACTACTTTTAAATGGTCTTTTCATCTTCAACCAAAACTTCTAGCCATTTCAGTATCTTAGTAACTGATGACAATGCGGGGAAAGTCCTGACATGTCTCGGTCCCACATCAGGCACAGTTCCTGCTATCTGTTATGTAACGTTCTCCAAGGGCACTCACATAATTTACTCCTTATGATTTCTGTGAAGTGAGTGGGGCTGATGTTTTTCCTTTCTGCTTATAAGAGAAGTAGCTAAGACTCATCCAATGTCACACAGTAGAGTGGCAGAAACGCAACCAGACTCTAGATTGTGTGATTCCTAATTTTATGCTTTTTTTCTACTGTATCACATAACCTCTCAGGACTAAAGGATCCCTTCAAGTTTTCACAGCTGTGACATATAAATACAAAGAATAATTCTATGAGTTATGTAATCAATACAGAAACTTAAATAAATGATTAATTCAGAATGTAACTGTAAACTGCTAATCTGGTTAAAGGCACTACAAAGTCACTGAAAAATTAGCAGGCTAATTGTGATTCTGTAATTCTTGTTAAGCCTTCTTCCAGATTTTAGGAAGTAGCAGCTGTACCTTCCTGTACACTGTATTCAGAAGAGGAGTTTCTGAAGCGGGCAGTGAAATAAACACTCCCACAATCATCACAGTTGTACTAGATTCTAAAGTGACTCAAGTTTAAGTTGTTTTTAGCTTGATTAGAAATAAGAGCAGTCTTGCCAAAAAGAAAAAACCAGCAGAAGCTAAAAATAAACCAAGAAAACTTGGCAAAAGTTTAAGTACTTTCAAAAAATATCTTACAGGCTGCATATATTCCCAGGCTTGTATTGATTTAGACTCCATTTTTGGTTGCAAGTGGTGCAAAATTGCTAATGAATGAAAAACTTTTTATATAAAGAGAGGACATAACATCTGTATTTGAAATTTTAAACAATAAAAGGGTACATATTCCAGAAGCTATTTTTATCTCTATTAACTTCCCCTCTTCAGTGATTCTAACATGTACCATGTCCCACTAACCTCTGGAAACCTTTATCTTATGGATGATGTGAAGGACTAAGATAATTTGATATTTTAAAAATACTCATCAATAAGTACAGACTATATAATTTTTGTAAGGAAAAAAGTACTACCTACTCAGGCAATGATAAAAGCTAAGTCTTATCCTGGTTCTGTTGGTTGTGAGGCAGCAGCTATCTACCTGTATTATAAAATGATGTTTCAGAGACGGATGGAAGGCAAACACATTAAAAATACAAAAGCCAGGCTGCTTTGGTTTCAGAACATAAGCACAAATATTTGTGGAGACCATGAAAATTGGCTAGTTTGAGTCTCCTTCTCTCCTTCTTTTCTCACTTGCTTGTGGATGTAAATCCTGCAAACCTCCTTCTCAAACATGATTTCAATATGAACAATGATAAAAACTTCCTTCTGGTTTTTCTTCGTTATTATTTTAGGTACTAGTCTCTTCTACTAGATTCTCAAATTCCTGCACTAAGATTTCTGCCAAGCTCACTAGCTGCTGTTTCCTTCCCTCTATACAACTCTCCATACAAATAGTTGCTCACTCTCCCATCAAATCCTTGATCCACGTTATTTTGAACAGGAGCTGCAGGTTTTTTTTCTGCTGATCTTCTAGCTGCCTTTTCTCCTTCACTTGAAAACTATTCTTTGAAAAATACTTCATTGCACAGTTCTTCAAAATCTTAGGAATTCAAAATATACCTATGTTAATGTTCAGAGGACAGCATGCTAAATTGGAGGTGATAATGCAACTGTTTTTTTTTTTTAGGTACCTATTTTGATTGACACTTGACATTTTATTTGGCAAGGTCAATGAAATTTATGAAATATTTGTTACATGGAGTTATTTATGTCAAGAATGCCCCTCCTCCCACCACCATAGTGAACTGCTGTTAATCAGGATGTCTGTTCATGTGATAATTCTCCCTTTAATACAGCCATTTAAAAAGCCACAAGAAACAATAAGCTCCTCAACAAGGGTTTATAAACAATCACTCTTGAATTCCTTAAAAAAGGAAACAGACGCTATGCTGACGCACAAACATTTAAAAAAATTATCAGAGAGTTTAAAAATAGAACAGCACTGCCCTATAGATCAAAAATTGTTCAAAAGTTTTTTTTTTTTTAAAGTTAAGACACCCAAACTGAAAAGGCCATAAACCTTTATAGGCCATAAACTGAAAAGAAATCTAATGCAGGTTTCTGAGGATTTTCTGAGGGCATAAAATAGAAATAAATATTTTAAAGAAAACTATCAATCGGTGCAAGTTTTTTCAAAACCATTTTCTAGAAAAGAGTTCACCACATATGGGAAACACCTTTTTCCCACACTTCAATATGAAAAGCTTTTATTTCCATATAATGTCAGTTCTGAATTTTCCCTATCTCGAGGTCATCTCATTTCTCTAAAACAAGATTATCGAGTCAGACACACCATTACCAAACATTTCTTCACTCATGTCGTTTTAAGTCTCAATAATTAATTTTTACTTATCTCCTATAACTCTGAAACAGAAGTAAAATTCCTACTCTCATCTTTTCTTTACATGCATTGCTTTGTGTTCTCTTAAGGTAGGTAAGAAAAGTCTCTTCATATTCTTGTCAGATTCAGTGATCTAACAAGATAGTGTCCCCTCTCCAGCATCTGAAATGAATTCCAAAGTTCTGATGTAGTTAGCAGATTACTATATTTACAGAAATACTGGATCTGAGAGACAAGTTATAAATCAGATTCACATAAGAACCTGTTGGAATCTTTTAAGCAAGTTAAGCATTTTCTAATTTACCTTAATTTAACTTTTTCTCCCAGAAAGCTTTCTTTTTATAGGACAAACAACACCAATAGACTGGGTTTTGTTAAAAACTAAAATTATGATGCCCAATACCTAATGGTATACTAAAATCTATGCATTAAAGTAGAAGTTTATCTATAGTTAGAGATTATTACCTATTTCAATAAGAGAAAAGAATACTCTGCTTAAATCTTCATAGTAAACCTGTGTTTGCCCATTAATGAACAACCCATTTATATTGCTTGTAATTCAAACTACACATGAAATTCTATTTTTATTATGTGATAAGCATAAGAAATATATTTTAATAATGAAAAAATTAGCCTTATATGAGTCACTGTAACATGGTATAAAGTACAGTCTATTAAGAATCAAGAAACCTAAGTTTTAGTTCTCATTCTGCAATTGGTATGATTTCTGGAAAATCATGTAATTTTCAGGGGCCTTGGGTTTTTGTCTGTTGATTGAGGAATTGGTCATCTTGTCTGACACTGCAAATCTATAGCTGTTTCAAAGTTATTGTTAAAAACACTTGAGGGATCAAGTTGGCTGAAGCCACAGTGAAGTCTGAATCAAGTAAGGTTAAACCAGTTTTTCTTCTGGTTTTTATGACAACTTCTGACCAACCCATAAGCTAAAAAATGTTTGCAAATGATGCTTAGTGGATATTAAATTTTCTCATATATTATAGCCAATGTCTTTTATTCCAATTCTGTACAATATAATAAAAATGTACAAGTTAAATGTTAGCTTTTATTTCAGCCTAATTTGCACTGTATGTTCCAATAAAAATAGCTACCAACCAAATGAACCCCCCACTCCCCCAAAAAGAGAAGAGTAATAATTCTAAAAACAAATGGTCACTTGATCTGTTATTATTGTTGTGAGGACTCAAAGTACATTTAATCTGGAAGAGTCCTTAAAAAATAATTGTTTTCATGTTTTACAAGTTCACAGATGATATAATAAAAACACATTCCATATTGCCAGTAACATATTCAGTTAACATATTCATACAGAAGAGTCCAAATAAGCTAGTAATTAATACTATTTGTACGTATTGTAAACCATAACTCAAGAAAGCTGCTTGTGTATTCGTTACACCAGTAATATACCTTAGTGACATATGTTAAAATATTCAATTAAGCTTTAAAAGAAGACAGAAAAGAAAAATGTCAAAAAACCTTGGCCACAACACTTCTATAATTAACACTGGGATTTTATTCTTCGAGAAATTAATAAAAGGAATTTTTGAAAAACTTTAACTTTTTAAAAAAGTAAAATAATCTTGTCAGTTTAAATGTGAATACACTCAGGCTTACAAAGTCCTGTAGAAATTTCAGTGTTTTATACTAACTAGAAGTAAAACCAATGAAAATACTACTCTATTCAAAAGCTAAAGGTTAATATAAAGAAGAGCCACAATCAAAAGTAACTCACAAGACACTACAGCAAAAGTACTATGTCTACAGACTTGGCTAGCATTGTGTACATTAAGGAGAAAAAATAAGACTACAGAAAAACTCTCAGCTATGTTTGTTCAAGTTTTATTTTAAAGTGTCTTCAATTCAAAAAATAAATAAAAAGCACAGTTTCCAGAAAATATTTAATTGTAGTTCTGCAACTGCTTACTAATAAGTTAGTTCTGTGAAATGCAGTTTTTTTTAAAAAAAAACTTTATCAACAATCAAGTTTTACAGAAACAATTATATTAAAAAATTTGGAATCTGAAAATGTTTTCCAATTTAAATGCCACTACCGTGACATAATAAGTCTTTAGCACTTTCTACTTAACATTGCTCTACAGGAAAAAAAAAAAAACAGTAAAACTTTTGTCTTATGTAGATAAAAATCTAAGGATTAATTTAAAACAGTCTAAGAACTCAAAGCAAATTTTATTTAAAATAAAAAACAGTTTAGGATGTTCATGCTAACGAAATCAGTGAATCATCTAAGACTGAGAATAATGTGGCAAGAACAATTTGAACTTGTGTAACAACCTTAAAAATTCTTAAAAATCAAAGAAAGAAGTATTCTGCAACCACAAGTTTCGAGTAATTTAATGAAACATTTTTGTAGTTGATTTTGATCTTAAAGAGTACACAGAAACTGATGAAGATCACAAAATAGGTTAGTCATATTAATTACTGAAAATTATACCTCTCAAAAAGTTTTATATAACATAAAAAAAGATGCCAGAGTAATCTGTTTCTTTTTCATGTAAAATCTTAGGCAGCTTACTTAACTTTCCTGTGCTTTGTTTTTTTTTTTTTATTTTTGAGTCAGTAAAATGAAAACACTGATAGCAGAAGTTTCTAGGTGAAAAATCAGTAGTAAAATTGGAATCCCAGACTAGGTTTCTTGCATGATCTTCAACGTGTTTCAGCTACTGCCTGCTACTACCAAATGGAATCTGTTTAGAGAATCCAAACTGCTTTTAATAACCTATGGAAAACACTAATATTTTACTATGGAAAAGGCTAGCTAGCAAAAGAACTACCAATTGGAGGCCAAATAAAAATTAAGACCAAAACAAAACTGGCTTATTTATCCCAGAGACATGTGGAGATAATGAAACATGATATTAATGAAAGTGTTTTGATATCACTGATAAAAATATTCTAACTTGATTTTACTTTTTTTTGCAAAGAGGCCCTGATAGTTTCCAGGCCATTTACGTAGTTCTGACTGGACATTTAATAAATCGAACAGATTAATATTATCAAAAGCTATTCATCTTTATTACAATGGATCAGTTAATGGGTAATCTTTAAAAGTTTAATTTACCTGGTGCCAGAACAGTTTCCAGAGAGAACTGAGAACCCATTTAGAGGACTTTAAAAAATGAAAAAACAAAACAAACCAAAAGACCCCACCTCCCTTAGAAATATACATCTCTTAGAAATAAGAATATATTTAAGCAGGAAGTACAGGGATGGAGGTTAACATTCACATTCAACTACTTCAGAAGAGCATTTATGTTATAAGATATACGTTTGAGTTTATAGATCTTTGTAAAAAAACATTCTTTGAAATTTTACACTTATATTTACACTTATATTTACAAAGAGCTTTTGCATATAGTCGTTGATCTGTTCTTTCCAATAACATTCTAAGGTTGCTGTTGGGATGTTGATTTTTGGGATGAAAACTGAGGTCTGGGACATTAGGGAACTGTGACAGAGTGAGGGTGTAAATCCAGATTTGGTGCTCTTTCCACTATACCATAGGCTACAGCATTGTACAATTACCACGCTTTCTATCGTGTAGGGAAGTTGAAGGTTGAGGAACATTGGATTATCATGGGTTACTTTACTAGAAGAAATAGAATTACTTAAAAAAAAAAAATCATGTTTGTTCCTAAACTCTCCAACATTACATTTGATTTGGCTTCCACCAATCTTCCTAGGTAGTTTGGACGCATTTGTTCTTAAAAACTGCCCTGCTAAGGTAATACTGTTTTCTTAAATGTGATCAATTGTGAAACAGAAAAAAAATATTGAAAACTTTAATGAAAGTTTTAGGGATGGAAATTAAGAAAAAGCAATGCGCATATTCATACTACCAGCACAGTTCTGGTAATGAATATATACTAAAATTTTTACTGACTTTATAATCTCAGTAATGGAAAGAGAAGAAAGAAAGAAAAAAAAAAGGTAAAGGTTTTTAGACCCTAATGATGATTTATCTTGTTTCTGCCACCAATTGGGTAAATTTAGACAAGTGATTTTATTTTCTTATTTGTAATTCTGGTTGTAAAGTTAAAAAAATATTTAAATGTGGCAGAAAAGGTACAAATGGCAGTATTTTTAGGCAAAGGAAAATGAACTCGGAATAATGCAGAGATCTTTTGTTGTTAGTTTGCTTTCTATTTTAGGCACAATGACCTGTGCAGCAAAGAAAATCAGTTGGAAGCAGGAAAATAAAAGTGACAGGCAACTTTATATTTCTTACCTGCATACATATGGTACGTGAGCCTCTCTATAAGTTTAATAACAGTTCCTGCTTTGATAATTGGAATTCCAGCCTTGGGCTGCATGTTTTCTTCAAATATTATATTCTCTTCAGAGTCAGGCTCTGCAAATCTATAAACATCGGCACTAGGGAGCCTCATCTGCTCCTCCTTCTCTTCCTGTAGCATCGTCACATCAAGCATCCTTTCCAGTGTACTCCGGTACTGTAAAGATATCAATGCTGCCATCCAATTGTTTTTCTCTTCAGCTGACTTGGCAGAAAATATAACACTATTTTCATCTTTTAAAATTATTTCAAAAGCATGCTTGTACTCACTGGTGTCATCTTTGTCATTAATTTGTACCTTTCTCATGAAAAACTTTTCTTTAAGACGATATTCTGCATTGCTAGCACCAGGAAGTCTTGGCTGCCCATGATTTGATTTACAGCAAATCATTAAGCCATCAAAGAGAAATATGTGTCTCTCATGTTTGGCTCCTACACGTGTAAGAGTTCCTTCCATTATAAATTCATTGCAACATTGTCCAATGTCTTTTCCCTCCCAACCATCAATATTCTTTTGAATCTCGTTCATTTTCTTGATTGCTAGTTGTTTCCCCTTCATTTGCTGACTATAAAACCGACATGCAGATTCACTGGGATAAAGGAAAAAAACATCATTAGTACACAGATGACAGACGATCTAGAATTCATAAAATAAAGGACAATATAAAAGTACATTTTAAAAAGTTGCACGGAGAAGGCTTTCATTAATTTTCCAAATATATTAGTGTTACAAAACTGCACCGTTTTAGGAACTAAAGCAACACAGTAGAGACTTTTTTTAGTGCTCTAAAAAGAACAATGAGTAATGACAAAATTCTACTCTATAAATTTAGCTATGGAATGATTATTTCTACCTTGACTACTAAATATTTAGAATGACAAATATTAAAAAGTAGCCCATATTGTGAAAAAAATCATTTAAAAGACTTAAAAAATTATTTATAAGTGTTTAAGTGGACAAATCCTAAAGCTAACAAACATGCACATATTATAATTAAGAAAGTGGAAGCAATGTTATCTGAATTAATACCTCAAGTTATATAATCCCTAAAATAAAGGACACTACGAATTTTACTTTGACAGAACGATGATGTTGACATAAATCTACTCAAGACATTTTTCTCTGTCTCTCCCTTAGCTTACCAGTTGACTCTCAGGAGGTCTTGTCTGGGAGTATGCAAGGAAAATGCACAAATATGAAAGGTTTTTCAAACAATAACAAATTCTCTTGGCTTTGATGTCACTTCCTCTGAAAGACCAAGCTTGTCACTAAAACTATTTTCTTCATTGTTTACTTGAGGAGGGAACTGGGATCCCTGAATTTATACCAGAATACTCAAGGTGAAAGGGAGGATTATTAAAATAGTAAAAATATTCACCTCAGTCTTCGTTTTGCAAGACTTTTAGAACATATTTTTTCCATACCACTCTGAACATTAAGCAAAGCTGTTATTGCTTGTTTCAAACACTCCTTGTCCTCTTGATCTTCACTCTTTTCTTCTAACTGCTGCAAAGTCAAAATGACAAATCTGAACCCATAGGACAGTTTTGGACAAAAAAGAATAATAAGCTCATTTTATTTAAGAATGAAAATAACATTGATTCAACTCTTTCTGCCACAATAAAATTTTTAAACATGTCATAAAGTGTCTTCTTTATGTATTGCTTTCTGTATCGACATGCAACCAAGTTTTCCATATTAAAAAAAAAGAGCAAAACCAGTGTTAAAAGATGTCATGCCTTGTGACAGGCAGTAATGTGCAGTTTCTCAGCTGAATATGACTGAAGATAAATGAGGGACATGAATTATCTTCTTAACCAGCACAGGATTTGCACAGCAGTAAGCACATAGATAAGATGTCTCCTTAAGTACGGAATTTGGTCTTAGGTTTCTGGATCCAACACTACTATTGTAGCAACAGGATGATTAGGAAGATCAAGACACAGAGAAAGATGCAATACAGTGAAGAGGAACTTGCAGACACAAAACCTAGGCCCCAATTTTGCCTCAACTTCCATGTGACTCTGGGGCAAATTACTTGGCTTCTGAGTCTCACTTTTCTCAACTGTCAAGGCTTGTAAAAAGCCTGCCCTGCCTACTTAATGGGGCTCTTATTAAAAATCAAAGCACTTATAAATGGTAATGTGCAGGATAAATCTAAGTTGTTTCTTTGTAGTTCTACTGCAGAAGTAACATTAGTTATCATGAAGCACTTTGTTAGTATTCACATGTTAAGATTTTGAATAAAACTGGATATGTACATATTAGTGAAACTAAGTACATTTTCTATGAGTGGCAAATATACTATATATGCTAGACAGAAACTCTGTACTTAGTAAGGATTGAGTCATGAAGAAGTACCAATTATCAATACAACAGGTGGTTATAATTCAAGCAAGCAATTAACTGAGGTATGAGTTACAATAAATGACAAGAATCCAGTAAACTTCTAAACCTATTTCTGGATACCAAAAAGAAAAAGTTAAGAACACGTATCAGTAGTTTTCACACAACATTTAAAAACACTTACTCTCTACCATAACAGAAAAGATGTGAGAAGTAAAATCACAAAATATTCAAAGTAATTAGTAAAGGTTTACTATTCAATGAGTGTAATTATTCATTATTACTTTAAGTATTTTATGTTCTTGAGAGATAGTCCTTAAAGATCAACAACACATTCCTTTTCATTTCACCTGATGAAATCAGTTATAACACATACACATACTGATGACTTGTGAAAAGTAAACATATTTTTTCAAAACCTAAATCATTATAAAAATAATTTAATAAAATATCTTAAATGCTCAGGTATTCCAGATATAGTAAATGCCATATTGTGATGTCTATTTAATGTTCAGTTTTATTATTCTAATTTCTTATATTAAGAACTCACCATACTTTCAACAAGAGGCACAATCTGCACTTTTTAGAAAAATATTCAATCTCAATTGTGTTAAGTAAAACAAAATTCTATTCATGATAAACCCCCAGGACAAAGAAGGGTAAAAAAATCTTTTTCTCCCTCAAAGCATATATATATATATATAAATACTCATATATCTTTTACTCATAGTATTACTCTTCACTATGGCCAGCTAGGTTAAAGAAAGTCAACAGCCAAGTGTTCATAAAAGAAAGCTACCAGGTTTTTACTTAATGGATATAACTGGTAGGCTGAAGGCTGTACTTAGGGCATTCTTTCAAAATACTCTCCCCATCCCTATTTTACTTATCATATGGCGGAATTTTGGGAGACAAATAAAATGTTACTGTTAGCCTTACTGAGTTAAGGTTTCCAAGGCAGCAATTTCACATTGAAAGCAATGTGCATTAAGAAATGGCAAAATTCTATGTGGTGTAACAAAAGCACCACTAAAGAGAATTATTTCACTGAGTTATTTCAGAATGCAATCACTCAAATATTTGAGTCAATAGGATACAAGGCAATTTTTTAATCTTAAAGAGCTGGTAGAATATTGAGTCCTTCATATTTTATCCTTTTATTTTTTTATATTATTAATTCAGGCAAACATACCTAAAGTTATACAAAAACCCACAGTTTTGACAGACATAAAAAGAGCTATGAAAGTAACAAATCAAAAAAAAAAAAGTAACAAATCCATTTAGACATGCATTTGATTTTCTATTCTAATTATGTTTCAAGTTTCTGGGTCATTGATCTGTTATTAACTATATAGCATTTCACATATAGAATATACCACTATCTCAAAAATATTAATACATTTTAAAAACCACAAACCCAAAGTCTATGCCAAACCTGTAAGACTTTACTAATGAAGTAGTAATCTGCCCCAGAGTCACATGATAGTTGAGGCAAATTTTAAATGCAATTTTTACCTTCGCACCATTACCCAAGCATCTAAAATAAATTTCAAGGTAATAAATGACTTCTTATAAGCAGTTTTGTTAACATTGCTGACTTAAACTGGGCATTGGTGCAGAATAATTGAAGCTAGCTACTATCAAAGGTGTGGCTTACTGTTACAGAAACAAAGCAGTTGCAAAGAGTTCAACTAATTCACAAACATATAATGGCTTCCTTTTGTTTTAAAAAAAACACAAAATCTTTGAATTCATGTTTTTATTTCTAGAAATTAATTTTTCCAATATGAGATTATATATAATGAAGGAACTGCCATTAGTAAATGATGACAGAGGCAGGAAAGAACCAGGATTTCTGAACCTCAGTTCAAGGACCTTCTCAATATACTACCTAAAAAACTGATATAACTTTGAAATACCTATTAAGAAAATATTCACTAAATAAAACCTATTCCATTCAAATAGGTGAATTGTAATGCACAGGATGACAAAATATACAATCAAGAAATATATAACTCTAAGATTTGGGACATAAAGATTTGTTTTTATCTTAAATGGGGATCGCGTTTTGATTGTGGAATGGTTACATGTATACTCTGATAAGATGCTAAGAACAGATTACAAAGTGGAAAGTACATGGTCAAATAGAAAATTTAATTTACTATTTTTGTTAACAAATGTATGGAATATTATCCAAATTATTCCAGAAACCAACAAATTAAGCCAGCTGCTCCTGACTGTATGCTATCTCATAATTCACACATCCCATTTGAGGCTAAGCACAAGAAAGGCAATGACCCTCAACTATTCTTTTACAGTTGCAGCAAAACTAAAAAGTATGGGTGAAAAAGATTAAATTCATAACTAAAATGAGATTTAGAGATGGTCTGCAGACTTCAATTACTCATACTACTTGCTAAGTCAGAAAGTACATTTCATAATCCAGTTCCTTTCCTCTCAAAAGTTATTTTATGTGTAGTGATTTCATATATGCTGATAATTCTTACAATACAAAATTTCAAATAAGCGATATTAATATGTTAATAAAATTTGATCTTTTTAATCAGCCCAAGCTCTCATTTTCCCCCATAAGAAATGGAATAAACAGCATAAATTTGTAGTATAAGCAGTGTAAATTTATAGTATAACTAGTATAGTTCTTCCATAATTATAATTTATATAATAGCTTTATTAAACTAACCAGTAGTTGAAAATATAAAAATGAAAGCTTAAAATATAAATTGTAACATGATGTATGATTCACTGCTAGGAAATAAAAGCAAAATTTTCAGAGTTTTTTGAAGGAAAAGTCACAAATTTTATTAAGATAATTAAGTGTGGCCCTTTTTATCCTTTCGAAACTATTTAGAATATTAATAGTAGCTGAGTGGAAAAAAACTGAAAAGGGCAGATCAACAGGGGAAAGCCCATCAAGTTCTATTCAGAATTAAATTAGCAAATATTAGCCTTACACTGTTTCCCCTCTTACTGCTTTAAACACCACAGCCATAACAAATACTGCAGAAAAGCTATAAAAATGCAAGAATTTCCAGTAATGGTAGTGAACTGAAGAAGTCTTGAGAGCCCTCCCACAGATAATAATTATATTATCTGGACAAAATGTAAAAAAAAACAACTATTTGTAGGCACTGGAAAACATCTAAAAGAAAGCATAAGCCAGCAGCACCAATTATTCTTGAAAAGCTGCAACTAGCAAATGTACACACTTGCGTGATTTAAGGCTTTCCCCAACCTCTCATGGTAACAACAGTGGGGAAGAATGAGAGGAAAAGAAGCCTCTACAGGCCAGAGATCAAAGAGAGCACAGTTTAAAAAGACATTTAAGGGGGAAATCTGGAAATGAACTGCAGAAGGATTGAAACCTAAAATCTGAAAATAAACTCTAAGTACCTGACTGTTTGCTAAACTTTGCATGCATTGGACAACCCCAGGAAGCCTGGCAAAAAAGCAGGCAGAGACCAAAGAGGATTGAAAGATAGAGCTCTGATGGAGAAATTCTGAGGTTTTTTTTTTTTTTTTTTTTTAAGAAATGGGTTTATTCCCCAAATGTACACAGCTCAGGTAGCAGAAAGCTGAAGCCTTATTTGTTTCAGGTGCCAGGAGATAAAGCTTAAAGCTGACAGAGCAGCTGGAAATTAAGGGGAAATCCCTGGGTATAAGGGAACCACAGAGACTGTGCCCCCAAAACTGAACATAATCTCTTCCCAAACACTTGTCTGACTGCCAAATCATACATGCGTAGGGGAGACCCAAGAGAATCACCTAAAGCAACATACAGAAATCCTAGAAAGTGAACAGAGATATCAGCTGCTGCATAATACAGAAGAGAAATTTTCAGCCGAGTCTAGGAAAGTGAACTGCCTATCAAAGTAAATAACCAAAGTAAATAATCCCAAAACAAGAAACCCAGCAATCCTCAACACAATAGAATCCAGAATTGTTCATGAGCAAACAACAGGAAAGTGTGACCCATGTTCGGGGGCGGGGGGGGGGGCAGTCAGTTAACAGAAAATGACTCCAAGTGGGCCCAGATGTTGGATTTAAGAAAGGTTTCAAAGAGGCTTTTATGATCATGTTCAAAGAATTAAAGGAAAACATGGTCTTACTGAGTGGACAGATAGGGAGTCTGTGGAAACTGTAAAACAAAATCCAAATGGAAATTTTAGAGTAAGCAAGGTATTAATAGTTCTACTGACAGATTTAATAAAAATTACAATTTGAAGAACAAAGAAAAAATAAGATTTAAGAAAAATGAACAGTCTTACAGATCTGTGGGACAACACGAATTAGTTCAACGTAAATGTACCAGGAGTTCCAGAAGGAGAGAAAATGAAATAAAAAAAAATGGCAGAAAATGCAACCATAATGGAAAAGTTAAAATCTGAAGCATGGAAAGGAGTTTGAAACTTTAAATAGGATATCAACCCTAAAAAGTGTTAGGCATAACATTTATGAAAATAAAATACCTTTAAAACCATCTCCCTGTTTTTATCAGAGAGAAAATTATAAATGCACCTCACAGTTTAGTTGATTTAAAATTTGAAATTAGAGTAGTACAATAGTCAGCTGTTTATTTATTATTACAATGGCTATTGAATTACACTATCTTATGTTTAACTTTATTTTATTATTTTTTAAACGATTTTATTTACTTATTCATGAGAGACACAGTCAGAGACCTAGGCAGAGGGAGAAGCAGGCTCCCAGCAAGGAGCCCAATGCAGGACTTGATCCTGAAGGCAGACGCTCAACCACTGAGAGACCAAGGCGTCCCCTATGTTTAACTTTAGACATTTAACATCTGTAGTCAGATATAATACCATTTAGCTCACTGCTTGGAGTCCATGGTTTCTGGATAAGAGTTTCCAAATTTAGAAACCTAGTTCAAGGGAATGGAAGCAGATAGATCTTTGTTGGGCTTATTTTTATTATAGAAGCTATGTTTTCTAAATCTTCTCTTACTGCTGGTATTAAAACATCAGTTCATGGGCAGTATAGAAAATGGTCTGAAGCATACAGCAGTAAAACCAGATGTAAAAAATGAAAAAAATTATAGATAAAAAATGATGTAGAGTAGATGATTGCTATTGTACAGCTCCCAAACTGAAAAAGCAGCAAACCAAAGACATTAACAAATGTATGCCAAGATGTTTGTGGTGGGGTTTGCAGAGCAGATTTCTTTACAAAGAGTTTTTGGCACACTACATGAAGGCCACTAGTGGGTGTTTAAAGTGTATTATGTACCACAATTTATATTTGACTCTTCCAATTTGTTTTATGTAGCATTTTTTAAAAAAGGCTGTATATTGGGAGGATAAAATCTCTTAATTTTAACACTGCTCAAATTTTTAATTTTTTTAAGGTTTTTATTTTTTTATTAGAGAGAGAGAGAGAGAGAACTCTGGCATGTGCAAGTGAGAACAAAAGGCAGAGGGGGAGAGAGAAGCTGACTCCCTCCAGGGAGCCGGAAGTGGGTGGGGGGAGGGCAGCCGCAGATCCCAGGACCTTGGGAACATGACCTGAGTTGTCAAATGCTTAACCGACTGAGCCACTCAGGCACCCAACATTTCTCAATTTTTTTCTCCTAAGTTTTCCACTCACTGTACCATTCGGATCATTGAGTTCTAAATCTTTATCAGTAATCCTTTCCCACAATTCCTGTACTGAAACATTTGGGGCTATAATTTTTGTAATATTTGTGATGTTAAGAAGAAAAAGAGCCAATCTTCAAATCAGTCCGCTATGCAAAAATCTAGGAATATTAGAAAATGTAATGTTGAATTCTGTTTTTTAAATTTTTAAAAAACATTTTATTTCTAAGTAATCTCTACACCTGATATGGGGCTTAAATTTACAACCCCAAGATCAAGAGTCACATGCTCCACCAACTGAGCCAGCCAGGCACCACAAATGTTACATTTTAACATATAGCAAGAATCTAACCAGGTGAGCCTTTGGATTAAAGTCGTTAGTGTTCTTATTTTCTAAAATAAAGCTTGTGATCAAGATAAACACTGCAATGTTAAAATGAAATAACATCAACTACAATACTTACTATTCTGTTAGTCCCCAATTTAATTTACTTAAAAACACATGGTTGTTATGATGTGTTAAAATTAAACTTGGACATGTTTTCTCTCAATTATTTTGCTATCTTGTACTTTTTATTATCAGTAAAAACTAAGAAAGGTATAGAGATTTTAAGTGTTTAATTTTCTATTTTTTCCCTTAAGAGAAAGCATATATGATAACCCCAAACCCAATTATATACACTTAGTCTTAATTATATACACTTAGTCTTATTCAGATGATTTAGTAATTTTATATTCCTGTTCTTTTTTACCTGCCTACAGTCTATCTGAAAAATATTGCAGCCATTAGCATCTCACAAGAATTTTTGGGACTAAAATTAAATTTTATTTTATTTTTTTAAATAAATAAAAAATCTTACAAATAAATAAAAAATCTTACATTTTATGTATTTATTATGAGACTCAGAGAGAGAGGCAGAGACACAGACAGAGGGAGAAGCAGGCTCCTCACAGGGAGCCTGATGCGGGACTTGATCCCCAGACCGGGATCAGGCCCTGAGCCAAAGGCAGATGCTCAACTGCTGAGCCACACAGGCATCTCTATAATTAAATTTTAAAATCTAAGATCAGAATGAAATGATACTTAACTGGCTTAATGTAAAACAATATATATATTGTTATATATATAATGTAAGACAATATATATAGTTGTATATATATAATGTAAAACTATATATATATATATTTTTTTAAGAAAGTCATTATATACTGGAAAATCAGAAAACCAAAAATGAGTATAATTCTATAGTATACCAAAACTTAATTGTCATGGGTTGAACTGTGTTCAAGTCCTAACCTTTGGTACCAGGGAATATGATCTTAATTTTTTTTTCTTTTTTATTTATGATAGTCATACAGAGAGAGAGAGAGAGAGAGAGGGAGAGAGGCAGAGACACAGGCAGAGGGAGAAGCAGGCTCCATGCACTGGGAGCCTAACGTGGGACTCGATCCCGGGTCTCCAGGATCGCGCCCTGAGCCAAAGGCAGGCGCCCAACCGCTGCGCCACCCAGGGATCCCGGGAATATGATCTTATTTGAAAACGGTCTTTGCAGATAGAATCAAGTTGAGGTGAAGTCATATTGGATTAGAGTGGGCCCTACACCTGTTGACTTAGCACCTTTGTAAGAGAGAGGACAGAGCAGATGCAGAGATAACAGAAGAATGGGGAGCTGTGATGAAAGCCATGTGAAGATGGAGGCAAGGAAAGAAGTAATGGCGTGGGCAAGCCAAGGGCTAGGCTACCAAGGATTGCTAGGATCCACCAAAAGGTAAGTGGCAGGATTTTTCTCTAAAGTCTTAAGAGGGAGTATGGCTCTGCTGATACCCTAATTTCGGACTTCTAGTCTCCAGAACTATTAAAGCTCAAATTTTTGTTGTTTTTAAGCTACACAGTTCATGGTGCCTTTTTCTGGCAGCCATAGGAAATGAATACACTAATGTACATATAACAGTATAGATTTGAACCCAATTTTTAAAAAAGTTTTTTTTTAAATTTATTTGAGAGAGAGAGAGAGCAAGTACAAGCATGGGAAGCAGCAGAGGGAAGGGGGAGAAGCAGAGTCCCCAGTGACCAGGAAACCTGATGTCGGGCTGGATCCCAGGATCATGATCTGAGCCAAAAGCAGAAGCTTAACTGACAGAACTAACCATACCCCTGAACCCAATTTTTCTATTTTTTATTTTTTATAATTATTTATTCATGAGAGACACACAGAGAGAGGCAGAGACATAGGCAGAGGGAGAAGCAGGCTCCATGCAGGGAGCCCGATGTGGGACTCGATCCCAGGCCTTCAGGATCACACCCTGGGCTGAAGGCGGCGCTAAACCGCTGAGCCACCCGGGCTGCCCGAATCCAATTTTTTTTAAATTGAGGGAAACTTACTTTTCCTTATATTGTATGGTCAACATACTTACATAGTCCCCAAGTAACAACTCTAAATTTGCTTAATAAAGCAAATTAAACTTCACAGAAAAGAGTATTATTTTTCAGTTTCAGAGCATTCAAGTCTTATACTTACTTGATTACCTGACTAAACTTTTGTTATTTTCTGAATTTATAAAGTTTAAAGAATTCTAAGTTTCCAGGGCACATGGGTGGCTCAGTCCATTAAATGTCGGACTCTTGATTTTGGCTAGGTCATGATCTTGGAGGCATGGGATCAAGCCCTGTGTCAGGCTCTGTGCTTAGCAAGGAGTTGATAGAGATTCTCTTCTTTATTTATTTTAGAGAGAGCATGGGCAAGCATGGGGAGGGGTGCAGGGAGAGAGAGAGAGACAGAAACCTTTTAGCAGACTCTGCACTGAGCATGGAGTCTGATGTGGGGCTTGATCCTAACACCCTGAAATCAAGACCTGAGAGGAAACCAAGAATTGGATGTTTAACCAACTGTGCCATCCAGGGATTTCAGATTCTCTCCTTCTTCCTCTACCCCTTCCCCCTGCTTACATGCTCACTCTCTCTCTAATAAGTAAATTTTATAAAAAAAATTCTAAGTTTCCAAAATTAGTGTAATTACATACAATTTATAGTTAAACGTCTTTTAAAATATAAGACACCTATAGGAATTCTAAGGAAAACTTATTTTATTTTTGCAATTTTTTAAACAAGTGTTTACTAAGTGCCAGACACTACTAGGCACAAGAATTCAAAGATACTTAGGACTCACCCACTCTGTGTGAAGCACACAGTCTATTAATAACAAGGTAGACAATAGGAATGGGACAAGTTCTATGAGGAAGTATGAAGAAAGGAAACTCATTAGGTAAAAGGATCAGCGTAGGGAATCAAGAGTAACTTGACAGAGAAACCAAGATTTGAACAAACTGATAAGCAGGAATTTCTTAGATGAAAGGGGAAGCTAGAAACAGAAGGGAAGGGAAATGGGAACAAAAGGAAAGTGGAATCCTGAACAGGTTTGTTATATCCAGGGCTGCTAAAAATTTTCTTATGGCTAAAGCATAAGTCGGGTTAAGACTAGGTACTGAGATGAGGCTGGAAAGAGGCTAAAGAACTTAGATTTGTGTTGAAGTTGATAGGGAACCAACTGTCCTTTTTAAACTGAAAGCTCCAAGAGGCATAAAGGCCATATAGGAAGCTGCTACAGTAATCCAGCAAGACATGCTGGGAGACCTGGGCTAAGGCAGTGTTGGTGAAGTGTAGAGAACACAAGGAACTTCCAAAAATGTATTACATTTGAAAGATTTATTTATTTATTTATTTATTTATTTATTTATTTATTTATTTGAGAGAGAGAGAGAGAGAGAGAGAGAGAGAGAGAGAGAGAAGGCACACACCCAGTGGTGGGGTGGGGCAGAGGGAGAGGGAAAGAGAATCCCAAGCAGACTCCATGCTGAGTGCAGAGCCTGACACTGGGCCAATCTCAACACCCTGAGATCACGACCTGAACTGAAACCAAGAGTTGGATGCTTAACCATCTGCACCACCCAGGTGCCCCAGAAATATAATGTTTATATTTATAATATAAATATAAAAATATAATGTTCATAACATATTTTAAAAGGGTTTTATGTCAGAGACTCTACCAAAACAAACAAACAAACAAACAAACCTACTAGAACTGATAAATTCAGTGAGGTCTCAAGTTACATACACAACTAATATAATACACAATAAATCTGTTACATTTCTATACACTAATAATGAAGTAGAAAGAGAAATTAAGAAAACAATCCCATTTGCAACTGCACCAAAAATAATAACATCCCTAGAAATAAACTTCATCAAGGAAGTGAAAGACCTATACTCCAAAAACTTATAAAACGCTGATGAAAGAAATTCAGACGACACAAACAAATGGAAAGATATTCCACGCACATGGATTGGAAGACTCAATAGTGTTAAAATGTCAATACTATCCAAAGCAATCTACAGATTAACATAATCTCTATCAAAGTACTAACATTTTTCATGGAACTAGAACAAATAATACTAAAACTTGCATGGAACCACACAAGACCCCGAACAGCCAAAGCAATCTTGAGATAGAAGAACAAAGCTGGATGTATCAGAATCCCAGATTTCAAGGTACATTATAAAGTTGTAGTAATCAAAACAGTATGGCACTGGCACAAAAACACACACACAGATCAACAGAATAGAGAACCCAGAAATAAAAGCACACTTATATAGTCAATTGATCTACAACAAAGAAAGCAAGAAGATGCAATAGGTAAAAGATATTCTCTTCAACAAATGGTGCTGGGAAAACTGGAGAGCTACATACAAAAGAATTTAACTGGAAAAGAAAAAAGAATGTAACTGGACCACTTTCTTGCACCATATACAAAAATAAACTCGAAATAGATTAAAGACCTAAATGTGAGACTTAAAACCATAAAACTACTGGAAGAAAACAGGCACTAATTTCTTTGATATTGGTGGGCACCTGGGTGGCTCAGTGGTTGAGCATCTACCTTTGGGTTGGGTTGTGATCCTGAGATCCTGGGATTGAGTCCCACATGAGGCTACCTGCAGGAAGCTGCTTCTCCCTCTGCCTATGTCTCCGCCTCTCTCTCTATGTCTCTCATGAATAAATAAATAAAAGCTGGGATGCATGGGTGGCTCAGCAGTTTAGTGCCTGCCTTCAGCCCAGGGCATGATCCTGGAGTCCTGGGATTGAGTCCCCACATTGGGCTCCCTGTGTGGAGCCTGCTTCTCCTTCTGCCTGTGTCTCTGCCTCTCTCTCTCTGTGTGTGTCTCTCATGAATAAATAAATAAAATCTTTTAAAAAAAATCTTTAAAAATATTTGATATTGGCTGTAGAAACATTTTTCTAGATATGTCTCTCAGGCAAAGGAAACAAAAGCAAAATTACACTATTGGGTCTCTACAAAATAAAAAGCTTTCACACAGTGAAGGAAAAACAAAAATAAGAAGGCAACCTACTGAATGGAAGATGGTATTTGCAAAATATATATCCAATAAGGAGTTAATATCCAAAATATATAAAGAACTTACACAACTCAGTGCCAAAACCCACAAGTAATCCAATTAAAAAATGGGCAGAGGATCCAAATAGACAATTTTCCAAAGAAGATATTCAGATGCCCCACCAACACATGAAAAGATGCTCAACATCACTGATCATCAAGGAAATGCAAATCAAAACTACAATGAGATATCACCTTTCACTTATCAAAATGGCTAAAATAAAAAAATACACAAAATAACAAGTGTTGGTAAGGATGTAGAGAAAAAGGAACCCACATGCACTGTTGGTGGCAATGTACATTGGTATAGCCCCTATGGAAAACAGTATGGAGATTCCTTAAAAAATTAAAAATATAATCCAGTAATTCTGCTACTGGGTATCTACCCAAGGAATACAAAAACACTAATCTGAAAAGATATACTGTACAATTATCTTTACTGCAGCATTACTTACAATAGCTAAATTATGGAAGCAGCCCAAGTGTCCAAGGATAGATGAATAAAGATGTGGTGTATATCTACGACAGAGTATTACTCAGTCATAAAAAGAATGAGATTTTTGCCATTTGTAACAATATGGATGGACCTACAGGGTAATGCTAAATGAAATAAGTCAGTGAGAGAAAGACAAATACCATCTGATTTCACTCAAACGTGGAATTTAAGAAACAAAACTAACGAACAACAAAGAGAAAAAGAGGACAAAAAAACAGACTCCTAAATACAAAGAAGAAATTGATGGTTGCCAGAGGGGAGGCAGGTGAGGATCCCCTGAAGTAGTTAAAAGGGGATTAAGGGTACACTTATCTTGATAAGTACTAAGTAATATATAGAATCACTGAATCCTTGTATTATACATCTGAAAATAATATAACACTGTATGTTAATTATACTTCAACAAAAATAAAGAAAATATAAAAGGGTTTTATGGTCTAATTAATTTGGGAAACCCTAAGAAAACAATTGGATTGCTTTATTATACAACTTAACAAAGTCTTTATTTTTTTAAAAAATATTTTATTTATTCATGAGACACACACACAGAGAGAGGCAGAGACACAGGCAGAAGGAGAAGCAGGCTCCATGCAGGGAGCCTGACATGGGACTCGATCCTGGATCTGCAGGATCACGCCCTGGGCTGAAGGTGGTGCTAAACCGCTGAGCCACCCAGGCGGCCCCAAAGTCTTTAATATTCTAGTGTACACTGAAAATTTCTAGGAGTATATAATTAAGGATGTAATGCTCCTCCAACATATTTGACCACTATACACACCCACCAACTTTTTATTTAAAGTATCCCATGGGGGGATCCCTGGGTGGCGCAGCGGTTTGGCGCCTGCCTTTGGCTCAGGACGCGATCCTGGAGACCCAGGATCGAATCCCACGTCGGGCTCCCGGTGCATGGAGCCTGCTTCTCCCTCTGCCTATGCCTCTGCCTCTCTCTCTCTCTCTCTGTGACTATCATAAATAAATAAAAAAAATTAAAAATAAAATAAAATAGTGAAAAAAAAATAAAGTATCCCATGGGACTAGCATCTCAAAGAATATTCTTTGAAAATACTGCTCAGTGAAAATATTTAATTAAGCAACATACCAACAACTAGAAATTGAAAAATAAGTATAAATAATACATTAGTACAGAGGGAATGCAGAATAAAAAAGAGGGATCACAGTCTGTGAGATTAATTAGAAGGTTTCCACTCAATATACTACTAATTTTGCAATGGAACTTTAGGTAGTAATACAAACAAGGGTGCTTAAACCAATAGAAATCTTTTAAACTGCTGAATGATGTTTTCTAATAAAAATTCTATTACCACAACTTACAAATTAAAAAATCTTAATCGCCTGTACTTGGGGGGAGTAAATAATTTCTTACTTTATTAAGATGATTAGGTTTTACAGCCTTTTGAATCTTCGTCAAAGCTTCCTATTATTATTATTTATAAATTAGTAACTGTTTCCAGGTTTTATCTGGCCTTTAATGTTTCAGAATTTCATTACAGTCTCAGGTTAAAATCCCATCATCATACAAACTATTATGAACAAGGATTCTATATAATAAACTTGTTTGCAAATATCCCATGAGGACTACGGTTTGTCATAGTGAATTATTTGTAAAGAATGGTTTTGTATAACAAATGCTTCCTTCTTGATCATCCTCTTAAAATAATCATTCTATACCATAGTATATTGGTTTTTGGTCTATACCAAAGACCTTAAATGGTATGCTGTTTTCAGTCTACAATAGAGAGCTAAGAGCTCTATAATTCTGCTTGGTGATTAAATCCTTTAACTCCCTTGGTCCTTCTCCAGTTCAAACATTCCTACTTGAGAAATCTAGGCTCCAAATTACTATAATGTAAAAAGCCTGGGACTTCATTCACTGATACATTGATAGCCCAATTTAGTATGTACTCCTGCAAATTGTAAACAAAATTTCTACTAATAAATTCTCCATAACAAAATCATGATATTAAATAGAATTTTTCCTTAATGAAGCACACATTCCTTTAAAAGCTAAAGAAATAATACTAGTATTAACCCATATCTTATTTTGTCTCTATGGGGCTAGTTCATTAAGGGTAAACAGATTATCTTTAATATTGCATCCTTTATTTTAAGCTTTTGAAAAAAAATGATTTTTAGGATATATTATCCACAATCCAAAGGAGATGTATGTCATTAGATACATACATAAGTTTTTTTTTAAAGATTTTATTTATTTATTCATGAGAAACCCAGAAAGAAAGAGGCAGAGACATAGGCAAAGGGAGAAGCAGGCTCCATGCAGGGAGCCAAAGTGGGACTTGATCCCAGTACTCTAGGATCACGAGCTGAAAGTAGATGTGCTCAACTACTGAGCCACCCAGGCATCCCATATACATAAGTTGTTTAAAAGTAAATCACTTTGAGCTACATCAATGAATGACCCTTATACAGACTAAGTCCCTTTTTCCTTAGCTAATTTCAGTGTGTAAAGGAAAAGGGGGGAAAATAAAAATCCTTTTATCAGTGCTTCCTAAATCGAGTATTTTGAACTGTGTGATCAAATAAGAAATTTTTACTGGGATTATACATAGTTCACTCTAAAGTAATGTTAAACAGTTTGAAAAAAATATTTTTTATGCCATGTAAGCAAAAAGGGCACAAGATAAAAATATCTGATGATTGCTTTAAAATTCACTATTAAAACTAGAGAAAATATAGAATTTTTTGCAAATTCGTTTACATTTTATTCTTAACTAGAAAAAGCAATTAGATATAGACTAATGTTCATGGGTGCTCACATAATCATTCACAAATAAATTGGTAGGAAAAAAACTGCATCACATCTGCATGTTTTATAAATAGCAGTAAGAGTCTTCTTACCTTCAAAAGTTCAAAGTAATGTAGACAGTGGTAAACAGGGGCTAGAAGTAGCCTGGGTAAAACATACTGAACAGCTTCTTTGAAACCTTCGCCTATTGACTAAAAAACAAAGTAATTAATTTTTTTTAAGTTTACTTTTCAGATATCATATATCTTTATTTAAATTACTATACCTGTAAATAGAGTGCTGCTCCAGGCTTTGATAACTGACTAAGGAAACGATCATGAAAACCAGGCCGTAAAATATCTCGAGCATATGATTCATATGGATCAAATGCCAGTTCCTTAGAAAATAAAGAATGTAAAAGATAAATAATCTTTCTCTAAGTTAAAACATAAATAACCTACCACCAGAAATACAGAAAGATTAAATTATGAGTACAGCTAAGCTAGCACAATTATATACTTCTTTTAAAGCCTCCAAACAAAATTACATGGCTATTAATTATAATTTTAATAGGATAAGTTTAATATTCTCCAGTAAGAGAGTAAGTAAATCAGTTCTTTCTGATGAATAATGGCATCCTTATATGTTATGACAAGGATTCTAGTAGAGCATTATCAACAAAAGTGGTCATAAGAATGGCAAGACTTATGGTTCTGGAAAACATAGTTAAGCTTCAACAACAACGAATACAGATATCAACAATGAAGTAAAATATAAACCCTTAGAATACGGGTGCCTAACATTTATTTTCTCATGGCTGTTTCTTAGTGGTAGACTTTTACTTTCACATTCTTTAAGCCAGAGGTAAACAGTTTGTATCATCTAAAATTCATTGTTACAGTTTTCACAAACATGAGTTTAATCCAAATTGCTGAAAATTTTACTATAATCAATCAACCATTAATAAACAAAAAAAATTTAATGGTTAGGTCTAAAAGAGTACAATCTATTGGTTTTCATGATTCCTGAGGGAAAGAGAATCAGTGTCTTGATTTTAGCAGGAGCCATCCTATGCCTTATTCCTGGTTTAAAACAAAACAAAACAAAACCAAAAACCTTAGGAGAACTGTGCTGTAGATTCTAACAAGAGCTCATTTCTAGGATGGGGAATTCAAGAAAGAGGAAGAGGACATCTAGTGGAGTACAGAAGGAAGAGGGGCTGACAGCACAAATGATATTTATATTCATTACCCTTAATGTTTTTCAGATTTTTTTTAAACAAAAAATTGAATAATAACAATACAAGATCGGAAATCAAAAGACCCGAGCTCTACTCTTTGTGAAATACACTATGGCACATAAAGTTCTAAGTCATCTTGAATTCCTTGAACTGGCTCCTTATTAATTTCCCAATTTCAACTCCTTCAACCACTTTCCCAACTGTAAATCTCTATGATAATATAACACTGGAAATTGCAGTCCATTGTAGATTTTACAAAAATGAATAGTAAAGTCTCAACAAAAATAACAGAAAGGAGTCAGGTGTGAACAGAGTAGATAGATGGGAGAGAGGAATAAAAATGTGACTTGAAACTTTTATCTTGGGTCTCTTGAACTCTAGAAATCCTCTTGCTTAGCAGATAATATTTACCTTCGCTCTCTTTCGATAAACTCTAATTTACTACAGAATTTGTATGACAGCTATATATAAAGTAAAGGCTATATACACTGAAGTGGCTTAAAAGCATAATTTTAGTCTCAGAGATCCAGATTCCAATTCTGATTGTACTACTTATTAGCTGTGGGAGCTCTGATAAACTAAGCCAGGTTCTTCACTGGAAAGTGGATAATATCTACTTTCAAGGGATTGTTTTAGAAATTAAATGAGATATATGCAAAATGCTTACAAATGCTTACTGTCATGCACATAGTAAGTACTGAGTATACTGTACCCAGTATCATCATTCTAAAATAGCTAATTTCAAGAAAGAAAAAACCAACACATAACTAGGAACCGAACTGCTCATCAGTTTAATTCTAGATGGTCAATTTTTAGAATTGCAAGCACTTCTAGGAATCCTTGTACTAGTTAATAGATCATTTAATGATTAGTTTACTAGTTAAAAGTTAATACTTTTATTTTTTTAATTTAATTATCAATGTCATTGTGTATTAATGATTAAAAATGTAGAATATTCTAAACACTGAAATGTACAGAGAACAACCTAACATAACTATATTCATCATTTAGCTCAAAAAAGTTGAACATCTTATATTTGTTTCAATTTTTAAAAAAGAAATAAGACAGTATTGTGGTAATTGATCCTCCTGAGCTCCTTTTCACAAGTTTATCTCCTCCCCTACTGATCCCCAAAGAAATCACTGCCCTGAATTTGAATTTTATCATTCCCACATGTGTTTTTATAATTACATATGTATCAAGAAATAAGGCAATGTTTCCAAACTTTATATAAATATCATAATGTATTCATTCTTCCCCAATTTGTACTTTACATTCAAAGTTGTGTCCAAGATTTATCCATTTGGATTAATGTGGTTTCTTCCATTTATTTATTCTAAACTCTGTAACATTCTATAGTATAGATATGTTTTTTTGAGATAATTTAGAATCACATGCAGTTACAAAAAATAACATAGAATGATTTTGTGTGCACACTACTCAGTTTCCCATCCTGGTAACGTTTTCCAATAGTACAATATAGTACAATTATCACAATCTGGCCATTGACCCCAATGTAGTAAATTATGAAACATTTCTATCCACAGGCATCTCTCTTATTGACCTTTTTAAAAAAATTTTTTTTCAGGGTCTTATTTTTTTTTTTTTAAGTAATCTCTACACCATTGGGGCTTGAACTCACAACCCAGGATCAACCCACGCTTAACTGACTGAGCCAGCCAGGCCCCCCTCTCTTGTTTCTCTTTTTAGAATCACACCTCCCTCCTTCCTGTTAGCCCCCAAGTCTAAATTATGTCTCTTTGTTTTGTAGCTCATGCTTTGGATGTGTCACATCTAGGAATCCTTTGCCAATGCCAAGGTTGTGAAGATTTAGCCTTGCTTTCTTCTAAGAGTTTTATCATTCTAGTTCTTACATTAGATCCAGTTTATGTTTGTAAATGTGTGAGGCAAAAAGTTCAATTTCATTCTTTCAGGTTTCTCATAACTTTATAGTGTCTTTTTGTGAACAAAAGTTTTAAAATTTTAATCTTTTATGGTATGCACTCTCTGTTAAGAATCCCTTTCTATCTCAAAGTCAAAAACATATTTTCCTATATTCTCTTCTAAACTTCTAAAGTATGCTTTCCATTTTTAGATTTTTAATCTGTTGAGAACTTGGGTATGAAGTGAGCTAAGGAATTTTTTTCTTTCCACATGGATAACCAGTGTATTTTTTAACCCAGCACTATTTTTTAATTCGTTTGTTCTTTCTCTATTGATTAATAATGTAATCTCAGTCACATACCACGTATGTGTATTTTTTTCAGGGTACTCTATTCTGTCACACTGTTTATAGCTACACCACTACTTTATATTTACTGTGCCTACATAATAAATTTTAAAATTTGACAAGACAAATCCTCTCAACTTGTTCTTCCTCAGAATTTTAATTTTTGTCCCTTCATTCTTCTACATTCATTCTTCCAAATTTTAGGATTAGTTTGCTATGCACTAGATTTAGAAATTATTTAGGAGACAACTGGTATCATTATACTATTGAGTATTTCCATACATGAACATAGTACGTATTCCCACTTACTGAGATCTTCTTTATGAATCTAATTATTTTATGATTTTCTTAATTGGTCTTGAATGTTTATTTGACACATTTCTGAATGTCTTATAGTTTTGTTTCTAGATTGGAGTCTTTTTCCTTTAATGTCATGTGTATTCAATGGGTAGTAACTGAGCATAGTAATACTATCAATTTTTATTTTATGTAGCAATAATACTGAACTTGCCTAATACTTCTAATACTACACAAATCTTAGAATTGCCATGTTTACATGTTTTTGAACTTCCTACAAATGGAATTATATAGTATTTTGAGTGTCCTCATATAGTTCACCATGAGTCCTTCATTGGCTATAGATATTACAAATATTGTCTCCCTACCCTAGCTTGCCTTTTCATTCTCTTAATTTTGGTTACTGATACATATGTTCTTACCTTTAATGAAGTCCAGTTTATCAATTTTTTCTTTCATGGTTTTGGTGTCTTATTTAAGAAATCTTTGCTTATTCTAAGGTCATGAAGATCTCTTACATCTGCTTCTGTAAGCTTTATTATTTTAAATTTTGAACTCACTCTTGAAGAGAAGTCTAATTGGGCAGAAAATTCTATTTTCTCTTAGTACTTGAAGATATCACTCAAATGACTGTTAGTTTCTATTGTTAAAGAGAAGCCTTCTGTTTTTCTAGTTGTAGTTCCTTTCCAAGTAATACTCTTTTCTCTCTAACAGCTTTTAAGATTTTCTCTTTATCACTTGATGTTCTATAGTTTCACTATAATGTTTTTAGCTGTAGGCTTATTTTTATTTATCCCGTCCAGTATTTGGAATTCATTTTTGATGGTGGGAACTCATGTCTTCATTTCTGGTAAATTCTCAATTTTCACCTCTTCATATCTTTCTTCTCCATCATTCTTTACCTGAAACTCCTATTAGAGGCTATTAAAGCTCTTCGATATAGCCTTTATTACTCTTAGCTTTTCTTTCATATTCTAATTGTGGTTTCTCTGTGTCATATTTTTAGTTAATTCCTTCTTCCAATTCATTAATTTTCTACTTAAACTAGGTTTAGCAAATGTTTACTACATACTGAGTTAATTATATTTAATTCCCAATATCCTAATTGTTTCTTTTGATACTTACCTGTTCTTACTTTCTTTCCGATTTTTATTTCACAACGTCTTCTTTAAAAATGGTATTTCTTCATTTACATGAGCATCCTAAACATCTTTTATAAACTCTTTGTATGTCTATTGTACAAAATTAATTTCATCTGGAATGAATTTATTTTCTAATTGTTGATTTTCCTATATTCTATACTTTATTCTATATTCTGTACTATACTAAGTCTATATAGTACAGTACTCTTCTGTACTATAGACTTTTCAGGGGGAGGTTTTTAATTTTTGGTTTCCTTTTTTTCTCTCCTATCCCTTTATGATCACTCTTCCAGCCCCAAACCTGCTCTGTAACAGATTTTGGGGTTTTAAGCTCTATCATCGTACCGGCTTGATATTGTAGGATAATTTGTTAAGTTTTAAAGTTTTTTTGTTATAATGTAGTTTTTCTGTTTTCTTACCTCAAGTCCACGACTTCCTATAAAACCTTGCAGGGAGGAAGTTGATAGGATTTCCCTGGTATCCTCCTATGATCAGGGTTTTACAGCAAGAAGTCTTGCTCACTTTCATGGAGTACATTTAGTCTTCATTGTCCTTAAGAGCTGAACATCCAACTATCGGAGCTTATTACCTTGAATGTTTATTTCTAATCTTATTTTTGAGTCTAGTTATGTACATTCCTTCTTTTAAAAGTAATATACTTTATGACTTCTATGTGTTTGAAGCAAGAGTGGAGGGGCCCTAACGAAACTTAAGCTTACCAAAATATCCTGAAAATCTTATTTTATTTTATTTTATTTTATTTTTACCAAACTCAACCCTGTGTTTATGGATTTTAGGCTTAGAATGAAGTAAGAGCTAAAGATCTCAGAATAACTATCAATGCTAACTCATTTGGACTAATTCATATATTTTAGAATTTGAATACCCAAGGAGGTGGTTACTATTTTTCCACCCCCATAACATCTGAATCATCTAGGTCCTAGTCTTGATTTTCCTATTCACTTCATTCCTCCTATTCTAAATAATAATGTATGGTTATCATAGCTTATAGTAATGAAGGTGATTAGCTAAATATTTTAGGTAGGTTACTTTAATTTTCACAAAAATCCTGAGTCCTAGTATTATTATGCCTATTTTAGAAATACAGACATGGGGATTTAGAGATTGGAGATAAATTGCCCACAGTCACATACAACTAATAAGTAGCAGAATTTAAACTGGAACACAAGTAGTCTAACCTCAGGTCCAGCTTCCATGGCTTCTTCAATGAAAGGGCATTGATGGACTTTTCTTAGCTTTGTTATAGAAGAAAAGATAATGGATTGTCAGGTGTAAATGCCTTGCCTCTGTGGGATCTGCTTTTTTATAATAGATGAGAGACTACTTTTTTGTGTGTTTCATAAGATAAAGAGACAAATGTTGACAATGAGCCTACAAGGAACAGACAATACGGCTAAGTAGTCAGCAGTCAATATCCAGGATTTTAGCTGGAAATAAGAATTAAGATTCCAATTTTAATGCAAATGTACAGCTTTTACGCAGAATTTTTTTTGGTGTATAATTAAAGTACTTACCTCTGCTAAGTCTTCAAAGCAGCTTCCTACTAAGGGATGGGGGCTCCCTTCATCAGTCATTTCCACAGTATCTTCTATATGGCCCAGTAACTTTACACTAAGTTCATGTATATCTACTATACGACTAAATATATTTTCTACATCCTGTTGGGAGGAAAAACACATTAAGTCAATTGGGCTATAGAATAAAAAACAAATTTTGAGCCAATAAGTCATTTTATAATCATGAAATTTAACATGGCAAGTACAGTGAGAAATTTTAACAATTTATAAATCCAAGTAAAGGACAATTCAAGAATTCCTTTTTGCAAAGGTGTATAATTTGCAAATACATTTCTTTAGGTTGGGGTTCTCAAAATTATATATAGTACTTTTATGAAAACCATTTTTTAAAAACAGTTGAGTGAATGAAGCAAATGGCATTGTTTTTACATTTTTGCAAATCTCAACCGTCTAGCTTAATAGAAGACAGCTGGATTTTCACATATATTTCTGCATTTAATCTGTTGTGATATGTTGTTTTTGATTAAAGCATACAAAGAAAATCTAGTTTTACACAGATACTTGAAAAAGGGAGGAATATTTTAATAATTATTCAAATAACTGTAGATCTCTTTTTCAGTACTGTTTCTTTATTGAGATATGTCACACACCATAAAATTCACCCTTTTAAAGCACACTATTCAATGGTTTTCACATATTCAGAGCTGTTCAGTTATTGCCACTATCAAATTCCAGTGTATCTTCCTCACCCCAGAGAAGGTCTACATTCATTAGCAGCATTCTCCATTCTTGTCTTCTGCCAGGGGCTGGCAACCATTAATCTACTTTCCATCTCTATGGATTTGCCCATTCTGGACATTTCATATATAATGGAGTGAATAGCCTTTTATGATATTATACCAAAACTCAACAAATGGTAGTTTCTTTTTTTAAAAGATTTTATTTATCCATTAGAGAGAGAGCACAAGCAGGGGGAGTGGCAGAGGGAAAGGAAGCAGCAGACTCCCTGCTGAGCAGGGAACCCACTCAATCCCAGAACCCTGGGATCATGACCTGAGTCGAAACCAGACACTTAACCAACTGAGCCACCCAGGTACCCCTAAATGGTAGTTTCTTAAAGGTTAGTTACAATGTGGAATCTGAAACCATATCAATTTTGTACTTTTACATTAAAATCCATCAGTCTTATATTTTAACTTTTAGAAAACTTTAACTTTTAGAAAAATGTCTAGGCAATTGAAAAACAAATATTCACTTACAATTATTCAGTTACTATTTTTTTGATTTGATTATTTTTAGTAGTGACTGTATTTTTTTCATCAAATCAACTCAGGCATGATTCATATCCAATAATATATATATTTTGATGTACTTTTGGATGAGATTTTATGTAGTTATTCACTCTTGTAACTATTACCATAGTCAAGATATAAAACAGTTTTATTACCTTAAGAAGTTTTCTTCTGCCCTATCCCCATTAATCACCACTACTGCCCCCAGGAAACCAGTGATTTGCTTTGTCAAAGATTAGACAGATTAGAATTCTAGAATATTAAACAAATGAAATCCTTTTTTTTTTTTTTTAGGGAAACAAATTTTATTTTCAAGGATTTGTGCATACAATGGTGAATAAAAAATTGTATTTCAACTATAAAAGGCTGACTCCATTCCACCCTGGTATTCAGGGTTTATGGTGATGCCAGTTTGAATCTGAGCCAATACTGCTATTCCCCTGCCTTCACCCCCTAAAAGACTCCCTCAGAGGAACAACTTCCTATAATTTTTAGCCAAAATACATATGACACATCAACCAAAGTAATGAATAGCCTTCTGCTCATCTGCTTACATAAAGGCAAGAAATAAAATAAGCTATGTATTTGTTTCTTGCTGTAAATTACCTTCATATTGTGCACATTTTTGGTACTTTCTCATATGAAAACATCTCAAAATATAACAATTTAGGTCAAGATGTTATTTGCTCTTATTTGTCTAGTTTCTTGGCTAATGTTTTTGAGATACATCCATATTGTTGCTTTTATAACTACTTCATTTTAATTTTGAATAGTATTCCATTGCATGGACATACCACAATTTGTATATCCATTTACCTGTTGGTGGATATTTGGGTTGTTTCCAGTTTGGGGCCATTACAAATAAAGCTGTTATGAACACTCACAAACAAGTTTTGTGTGGACATGTTTTCATTTCTTCTGGGTAAAAACCTAGGAGTGGAATTGCAGGTAGTATGGCTAGTTTATGTTTATGTTACACAAAACAGCCAAATTCTTTTCCTGACTATTTGTACTAGATCATATTCTCACAAGCAATGAGGGAATTTTACATTCCCATAAGTAGTTGCTCCACATTCTTTTCAGCATTTGGTATTGTCAGTCTTTTTAATCACAGCCTTTCTATCTAATGAGTTTGTAGTAGTATCTCACTGTGGTCTTTATGTGGCCTTTGCATTTCCCTTCTGGCTACCGATGTTGAGCATTGCCTTCAATGTGCTTTTCAGACATTGGTATAACTTCTTTCACAAAGTGTGTGAATTTTTGCCCACTTAAAATTATCAGGCTGTTATTCCAATTACTGAATTGTAAAAGCTCTTTATAGAATCTGGATTCAAGTCCTGTTAGATATATGTATTGCAAATAGTTTCTACCAATCTGTGGCTTATTTTGTGACAATGTCTTTAGAAGAGCAAAAGTTTTTCATTTTAATGAAGTCTAATTCGTTAATTAATTTTTGTGTCTTAAGAAATCTTTGCCTATTCTTTACTCCTTTTTTTTAAGTAATGTCTATACCCAGTGTGGGGCTTGGACTCACAACCCCGAGATCAAGAGTCGCACTGTCCACTGACCGAGCCAGCCAGGTGCCCCTTCATTCTTTTATTTTTAAAAACAACTTTATTAAGGTAAAATTCACATAGAATGCATTTCATCTATTTAAAGTGAACAATTCAGTGTTTTTTTAAAACTCTATATAAAGATTTGTGCAACTCATAAATGAATCCTCTTTTAATGATCAGTGCCATAACTCAAGCCCCAGTTGCTGCTTCTATAGTGAGCACTACTTTTCTGTTAGTCATCCCTGGGTAGACCTCTAAGAATTACTAGAATGTAACTCTCTTTGGCAATTTCAATTGTTTTTACCATTCAGCATTTCCCCAGCATTGAGTAGGCTGGTTTGATTACTATTGTAAGATCAGTGATCCCTCTCTAATTTTCAATGTCACAAGCTCTCTCCTTTTGTTCCTCAAAATATTGTTGTCATACTTCTATCGTGGAAATTACCACACTATACTGCAATTTAATATTAAGTTTACATTTCAATCTTGACTAGACTCAATTTGAGGGAAGGAACTGTTTTTATTCATCTTTGAATCCCTACTGTAAAGTACTATATGATGCCTAACAACATATATAGGCAGCACTGATGAAGTGTTAGTTGAATGACTCAAATAAATGAGTCAAATTAAACAAAAAACATCTTCCACCTTAACAAGAAGCTTTATTCCTTGGGGTACAAAGAAGATTCTGTAAGTTCATTTGCACTTAGAGTTCTATCTAGAGTTTAGATTTTGTCTTTTAATTTTTGGTGTTGAATTTATTCAAACTATTGTAGCAACTATGAGATCATAGTCACTATGAATTAAATCCCACAACTTAAAAATATGACAAATTAGCAATCATGAACTATACAACTTCAAATCTGAGTTGTCATGTAAAATTATCAACACATGCAATGATGTATGTGTACACAACAATACTTACATTAGCTGAAAACAATTTTGAATTGGAGACAAAGGGCTCTCTAAAAACTTTTATAATTAAATTTAGTTCCCTTATGTACTGTCGAATTTCTGCCATAAATGCTTTTACCAAATCATAATAAGTTTGCTCTCCTGAGGTGGAAGGCTCTTCATCAGTTAAAGATAGTATATTTATATCTTCTACATCTTGATGAAACATGTCCATTAATACCTAAACAGAAATATAAAACAAATACAATAAAATATGAATCTATAGTCAAATTTAAGTACCCTAAGTTGCTCTTTGAATATAGTTCTTAAGTGATAAAAAGCAGGTACACAATTATCTCTTCTTGGCTATACTGCCTCTGTCACCTCCGTATCTCTCTAAAACAGAATTCCCCATCTAATATCACAAACTGCTTTCTCTAAGTTCTCTACTAATACTAGTATTGTCTGTCTCTTTTGTTAACCTATTACTTCAAATTTGTTCTCAAATCCTGTATTGGATTTCTCTCTTACTTAGTTTCTTCTGTTTTATACCCTTGCCATCACTACCTCATTCCAGGGCTCATCACTCTGTATCTGATAATTCACCGTCTGCTATTTGGCCTCCTTAACTACATTTGTTGGAAACTGATCAAAACTAGTCCTGTTTCTTCAAAGAAGTCTACTATTATTATTCTTGCTAAACCTCATCTCTCCATTTCTGTAAATTTCTGTGTGATTATCCCTACAACAAAGTGAAGTAAAATTTTATCTTGGATTATTTTCTGCTTGTTTCACAAATGTAAGTTTTCTCCTTCACCAACTCTGGAGACTTGTTTTGTGTTTTTTAAAAGAATTAATTAATTAATTAATTAATTAATTAATTAATGAGAGAGCGAGCATGAGCAGGGTGAGTGCAGAAACAGAAGAAGGCTTTCTGCTGAGCAGGGAGCAAGACATGGGGTTTGATCCCAGCATGAGCAGGGTGAGGGGCAGAAAGAGAAGGAGGCTTCCTGCTGAACAGGGAGCAAGACATGGGGTTCAATCCCAGGACGGTGGGATCATGATCTAAGTCTAAGATAGATGCTTAACCAACTGAGCCACTCAGGCACCCCTGGGGCCTTGTTTTACACTTCTTTTGTATTTCCTCCCTGTGTGAGCTCATAGTATGTACTCAAAAATACTTATCTAATTTATTTAGAAGTGTCAAATATTTTACATTTACTGAAAAGATAACTATTTTAAAAACCAAATACTTATTCCTTTAAAAATATCAATATATTTGAAATCCTTCCTCAGATCAGGTGTTTTTAAATCCTGTATGTTCACATTCTGAAAGAACAAAGAAGACTGGAACATAATTAAGTGAACTTAGTAATCAGAAAGAATATTCCAAATCAGTAAGAGTATAGTGAGAAAAAATGGACTGAAATCCTTCATCAGAAAATATTTTATTTTCTGCAAAGTTATTTTTATACAATGAAAATACTGAGGCAGTCTAGCATGATAATTAAAACCTTTAGACTCAAATCTAGAGTTTGAGTCTAGGCTTTAAAACTTCTCAGAAAATTCAGGAACAATTTCTTTATCTCTCTGAACTTTAGTTTCCCTTTTATAAGAGCATCTTACCTTAGAGTGATACCATAAAGACCAAATTACATAAATTTCATATATGCTTAACTTTCAATAAATGTTTGCTCTTAATATTATTATAATAAAACCATACAAGTAGTATCTACAGATAATTAAGTACTGAAATAAAACTCAAGAGTTAAGCATTTTTATATTTTCAAAATCCATAATCTTCTAAGTGTCCCGATCTAAAAAACTTAAAGAATTTTACTAATAAGAGATTATTACCAGTATTAACCCTATCTGCAAGAGCACATCAAAGAAAAACTGCATGACATGTTTAAACAGTTTAGTACTATATATAATACTCTATTTCCATAAAGTGTTACCTTGAGTACTTGCTATTGGGTTACTGGAAATGTATCCTAACACAATATATAATTTTATTGTCTGAACAGATTAGCATCCAATAAATCAGGAATAAAAATTTAAGAACAAAACATAGAGAAGATCAGTATCCTACCTTATCAGCACACATTGCCACTTTAATATCTTGTTTTGTAATTTCATAATGCCGTATATTCCGTACATAATTCCCCACCAGCTTTAAAATGTCTGCAGAAATGTATTCTAATACTGCTACTATGTAAACAGAAACTTGGTGGTCAATTTTATAACCTAGGACCTCCTGAAAAATTAAAAGAAAAACAGGCTTAAAAATCATATACTATAAATTTGACACACCGATTAAAAAGAAACAATGCGTACAATTTAGCTTAATTTTTACAGATGCCTGTGACTATCAACAACATTTAATTGTAGGTTCATCTGTGAATAATATACATACTGCTATTTGGAAATACAAGTTAAGCAAAGGTAAGGCAAAATTACCTATGATCATATAAAATACTTAGGTAGTACAGATTACTTAATAGATCATCCTTAATGTAGGGAGGGAAGCCCCAGTTTGGGGGTAGGGGAATGTTCACTTTATCTAATTCAGGAAACTTGGAATTAACTATAATAAGTAAAACTATAAATAAAATAATTTATATAATAAATTATTTAATAAAATAATAAATTTATATAAAGTAAATAAATATAAAATAAATTTTATCTTTACGTAGAACAAAAGTTCATATATTACTGGTATCTGGGAATATGTACTAGCCTTATAGCTCTATTCTTCTTTCCAAAAGAACCTGGGATCCCAAAACCCTAGTGGTACATTCCTGGTATCTATAACTGTTTCTATGGGAAAAAAAAATCATGCTATGTTCTACTGAACAACAGTGGTTATTAAGAGCATGTTATTAAATAGTATGATTAGAATTCAAAGGATGTATGGGATTTTGTGGGGCTGACTAATGCTTACAGGAAAACAAATTCTATTTTCTAAACAATCCAATTTAAAAAAAACCTTTGAAATAAAAAGTTTACTTAAGTTGGGTACAGGTGGCATTTACCTTTAAAGACATGTAAAAACTATAAAATGTTTATAGTGATAAGGATGTATTAATAAATTGAATGATATCCACAACAGATCACAAAATTCAGTTTAGGATCATTATTAATACAGCATGCACATACCTCAATTTGTTAATTCTCTAAGAATATAATTTAATGTATGGCTGGTAAAAATCATGAAGAGAATTATAAAGAAGTATGCAATTACTAATAGAGTTCAGTAATTCTCTATAACTTGCACTTATTTCCTCAGACCAGTTAAGACATAGGCAGATATTTCTATTCCAACAACCCAAATACAAAACATAACCTTTTCACAGTCCTAAACATTATCCAAGTGTTAATCTTAAATCTTGAACAAGATCAAACAGATCTACATTTCCTGACACTATCACTCTGAGCCCTGTGAACGTGAACTCAAAGTCACTCAATTACTTTCTGCCTCAGTCACCTCATCTACAAACTGGGCATGAGAATAACTCTGTGGAGTAATAACACTTAGAGATAATATATGTAAGATTTAGCATTTTGCTTGTGTTATAGTTTATACAAAATTATGGATATCAAAGTATTGTTAAGGTTTTAATTACTATAGCCCCTATATTTTTTATGTGAGTGTTAATTAGTTTGTTCATTTTATTAAATAAATAAGAGCTTCCAGCAATTATTTTTCCCACTAGTTCTGGAGAGATTCAGCTGACTGATTTAAATGAGGAGAGGACTGGGTAGTTTAGATAACCTTTAGAAAGTTTTTATTCAAAGCTTACACATAGCTCTGTGTAAGCCTCAGCCTCACAGAGGTCCCTTCACACATAATGATGTGAAAGGTTTATAAGGACACTTAGGTCTAACCAACAAGCAAGGAGTTTTATAAATTCTCTGAGATTATAGTAACACCTGAGATGAATAAAATCCACAACTGTAACTTTTCTTTTAGTCTTTTCAATTTGCATATTTTTGTTGGTATGAAGTTACTTTAAATCACGATGCCCAACTTATACTTTCCTATTATATCATCCCTCCCCACAAAAAGAATTCCTGGAAAAATTAATATGAGAGAATTTCACCCTTCAAGTCACTATCATCCATTAAAATATATTCTTAATGTTTGAAAATCATGGGTTTTATTTTGCTTTTAAAAGGCAAGAAGGCAGTATTTCAGCTTTACCTTTAATAAAGGATGAATTTTTTCTACTGGGAGAGATAAAGGGTTTCTTCGCTTCCTCTTTTCAATAGCCGATTGGGCATCAGCTATTGCCCACTTATCAATTGGATGAGGGAAACTTTTTTGAACACGTTCCTTGGAAAATAGGAAAATAACAACTAAGCAACAAATACATTAAATAGTGCTCTTCACTTACCATTTACTTTTAAAATCAAAGAATATCAAAAGCAGGCTTTTCACATGTGGTATAATTTATACTACAAACATACTTAAGCTAAGAGAACTATAGCTGTCAATGTATTAGTTTCTTAATTAGGCAATTAAGAGACTGAATATCCCTTATATTATCTCGGGGGAAAATCACATTCTGAATTTCGACTTCACTGTGATAAAGCTAATGACAAGAATGATTAGAATAACCATTGAGTATATAAAATCTCAAGAACAAGACCTAAATTCAAGAAGCATATATCTAAATCCAATTCTCCTTCATTTGTCTTTTCAACACCAATCATAACCTCAAGTAGTATTTTGCACTTGAAACCTCTAAGAATTTTTTTCTTCACTTTATTCATCATACTAAAGTACCTAACTTCAAAACTATTTACACATCATGGAATCAAGGGTCTACACTTGGTAATAGTAATTTTTATATTTTGAATCCTTCATGGGTCATTAATTTTAACAAAATAATTTCTAGTACTTATTCAGTTAGAATTTCCACTGCAAGTGAAGGAACTCATATTAATGTAAAAGCTGAATTTCCATACTTTAATATAATTCACTTCAAAACATTCTCTTAAGTTTTTAAATTCCATTTTCAGGATACCATAGTTAAAGCCAGTAGAGGTCGCTATTAACATAATTTAAACACATGTATGTAACTAGTAGTATGTAAAAACTATTAGATAAAATTAAACATCACTCATTACAAGTCTGAAGAAAAACTTTTGTCAGTTGCTATTAAAATGGAAAATAAAAAGATTGCTATGTGATACTCCGGGGGAAAAACATGTTGATTCTAGGACATGTTAAGAACAAATTTATAAAGTGAGAATAGTTCAACCTATTCCAGTTAAATAAATTTTCTCTTCATCTACGTTTAAGGCTAAATCAGCTGCCCAACATAAGAAGTGATCGTTTCAATTCTAATTAATGAATTAGAGGTGTGTTGAAAGAAATTATTGTAATTATAATTTCACATACTTTTTGAAATGCCTAGTTGAAAAGCTATTTGCCAGGACAGTATATCTTCATATAATACAGGCAGTATAGAGGTCCAAAATATTGGGGGTAGTCTGACAGGTGGAAAAGGAGAAAAGAGAAGGGGAAAACGGTGGAAAGGAACAACCAAAGCAAAAATTCTTTTCCATTTTCCCAGGAAACAACTTGGTAATCCAAAAGTAACAATTATAGATAGCCCTGTGGATTGCTAATTTCTTTTTCTTTCTTTTTTCCCCCTCAACTCAGAGTAAGAAATAATAAATTTTTTGGTAAAGGTTTTTATTTATTTATTCATGAGAGACAGAGACATAGGCAGATGGAGAAGCAGGCTCCTCACAGGGAGCCCGAAGCAGGACTCAATCACCGGACCCTGGGATCACACTCTGAGCTGAAGGCAGACGCTCAACCAACCACTGAGCCACCCAGGCCTCCTAAAATTATAAATTCTTAATACATTTCACATTACATCCTAACACATCATACACATACTAAGCTGGAACAAAGTTCATAAAACAGAACCTGCCCTTATTAGATGCAATGCACTGATATTTTCTATTCATTTAAAAAATGTTGGGCAATGCACTAAAGTGATTTTATGACTTATTAATGGGTCATGACCTAGAATCTTAAAAAGCACTGGTGTATAATGGTGAGAGAAAAGCAGAAGAGAAGCTGAACTCAGTATGCCAATTCTAAATATACTGAACATATGTCTTTTTGGGGAAAAAAAGACATTGGTGGAATTAGAGAGGCAAATGAGACAGGAGTAGAGGTGGAAGAAAAAAGAATAGCAATCCCTTCCCATCTCAGTTGTATCCACCTAATCCCAAGTTTATCTATTGTTTTGAGAAAGAAGGGGAAAGAAAATCAGGAATGATAAAAGAGGAAGCAAGAAAGGGAAAATAATACTGAGGAAAAATACATTTTAAACTTACTTCTTAGTATATTACTGGAATCAAATTACCAACTGTATATTTAGGAGGTAATAATCAGAGTCAATGTATGGTCAAAAAATAAAAGTGCCTTAAATGTGAAAAGGCCAAGTTGAAAGAATCACTTTATCCCTTGTAGTGGCAAATTTAACAGAGCACAATAAATTTTTACAATTATTTTATAGATTTTAAAAGTTTTTTTAAGGCCCAAAGAGGAATGATCAATGAAAGATTCATGAATTAAAATTCTATTACTCTGCTACTTTAATAATTTCATTTGTTTGAAATGAGAAATTCCATCTTTATTAATATCTAGTGGCTTTGGAAAAAATTGAGATACAGAGCTAGGTTTAAGGTTCATCTGTCTCTTTATTAGCAGAACCCTCTCTTTTCTTTTACATAAAAAAAGGGATCTAAATAGCTATCCTTGCAGATCAATTCCAATACAAATATTCTAGGACCTAGGAAAATTCCCACACATGTATTTCAGTGTAAATATTCAGACCCACAGGTACATTTGAAGTCCTATTAATAGTAATAAAGGCTTACTGTGGGGAATTGGAGGGGAGGGTCCTAGAAAGGTATAAAATATGGAGAAATTACTTGGGAAATCTAAACATTAATAGAACACTTATTAGAAATTATAAAGATTCTTTAGGATGTGAAGGAAAAGAAGTTAATTTAAAAAAATGAATGGAAAAGTAAAGCACACTTTTAAAATTTTAGATTATAGCTCATAAAAAAAAAAGTCTTAGGTAAGTTAGTCCAAGAAAGCCTGAGTTAAATGAGAAGAAAAATACGTCTGTATCATAAGAAATCAAAGTTGGTTAAATACAGGACATAGAGGCCAGAAAGGGAAAGAAGAAAGACATTAACAAATGGCAATCAGTTTCGTTAACCAGAGAAAAGGAGAAAAAGAACAAGTACAATTATGAAAGGATGAGACCTAAGAAATTAAATAAAATATACTTTACCAGGACGCGAAAAAAAATACTATTATTTTTTGCTTCTATTTTTAAAAACCGCGCCTGCCTTTGGCCCAGGGCCTGATCCTGGAGACCCGGGATCGAATCCCACATCAGGCTCCTGGTGCATGGAGCCTGCTTCTCCCTCTGCCTGTGTCTCTGCCTCTCTCTCTCTCTCTCTCTCTCTCTCTCTCTCTCTCATAAATAAGTAAAAAAAAAAATTAAAAAAAAAGATTAAATATAGAAAACGAACATAGGGAGAATAAACTAGACTGGAACAATTTTATACCTATGTTCTAAATATTAAATTATTTTGAAAAGACAGAAACAATACATACTCCTCCTCTGCATTCCCAGAGCATTCGTATAAATGCTTCCTTATTCATCTTGAACACTCCCTGACAGGTAGTAGATGCTCAAATATTGGTGGTATGGATTAGTGAATTTTGGCAATATCAATAAAAAGAAATCCCTTTCATTTGAACTATGACAGTCCCTAACCTGTGATTATCTGTAGTACAATTTATCAAAACTTTTAATTAACGTAAGCAAGATTATAGATATGTATTATATAATCCATCAGTTTTCAAGTACTTTTGAAGTATCTTTTCCCAAAATTATAGGGCAACTAAAACTTTTAGTTTTTCATTAAAACGAATCCCCTTGGGGCCAAGTATTAAGCTTGAATTGCCATTCTACTTTGTTGATACTTTAATCGAAATGTATTCTTTAGAAAGATTAGAAATGTATATATTGCACTAATTCAGATGGATCTATTTTTAAGTAAAATTTTTAATACGGCCCCCATATTTTAGAAAATTTTGATGAACTCTTACCTCAAAATTTATTTGAAGGGCTTGCAAAATTCATGGTCCTTATTATTTTAAAAGAAAGCTCTATAGATGTATTAAAGAAATTAAATGTATTAAAGAAATAAAAAATCCTAATGAATGAGAAAATGAAGAATTATTTTCTGATAAAAGAATCTAAGACACCATTATATTCATTTAAATATCTCTACATATCCATATTCTTGTCTAAATAAACTTTAGGGAATGGCACAAGAACAAAGGTATTTGATTATTGAATGGAAAAGACCCAAGTTTCTACCTTTTCTAAAAATCTACCATTCTGAGGGTTGTCTAACATATAAAATAAGGAGAATAACTACAGAGTTGTTATAAAGACAAATATGTATGTAACAGTACTCTGAAATCACAAAGCCTATTACACAACTCATTGTTATTTCTATTACTGTCATATATTCTCTCTTCCAACCATTCCCAATCCCAAAGCCAGATCACTGATATATCACATGGCTATATCTATTTTAAGGGTCCAGGTTAAGTGCTTGAAAATAACAAGATAAGGCATAGGGTAAACGTATACCTTCAAGATCTCAGAAGTTTTCTGAACACTAAGAAGCTATGAAGTATTTCTTATTACTTGAGGGCCTACATATTGGTTAAATCTGCACAAGTTAAAGACTGAAGAGACTCAGTAATTTCCACGAATTAATGGAAATTTCTTCAATATTGGAAAATTATATATTTGTTTCTATATTAATTAAAAGAAGAAGGCTAGATAAACATAGGTATATAGTACAAGGTATCTAGAAAGAGCTGAATTTGAGTTTGTAATGTTATCAAACCAGGAAATTCCTGGAATGTCATCTAACATCAGATTGACAAGCAAGATGAGATCTGTATTCTAATACAGCAGGCACAAGGATGAATGCTGCATTTTATAAACACTGTGGGAGAACCTAACTAAGATCCAAAAGAGCAACTGCAACTGGAAATGTTCATGAGAAGAGTCAGGCAACCAGTTCTATTCAAGATCTACTCTGAGTCCCAGTGTAATTACGTATCTAAAAGAAATCATGAATATAAGATAGCTGATCTTATAATTCAATGGGAAAAATGGGATAAAAATGTATAAAACCTACTTTGAATTACTTAGGAAATCAAAGTGAATTACTATTCTATCATATAAAATATTTCTACATCCACAACCTCTGTAATTCAGTGTTTTTAAGAGTTTTATCTCTTTGCTTCAGCTGAAATCTGTTCTCTCTCCTGAAGACTTCTAGAGCAAAAGCTGCCCTTTTCCCAAAACCCACTTGAAGGTAAATTTAACATCTTTTCCACTCCCCAAGCTGTTTCTGGGTCATGTAAAATCTTGCCATCATCCTGTGTGACTTTATCATCTATATTAAGGACACATAAAATACCCTGGCCTCTTAATTCCTTGAATACCTCAACTTGGGGACCTTTGCTTCTAGCCCAGCCACCATCACAGGGCCGCATCCTGCTTTGTAACTGTGTTACTGAGGAAATCTTAAATTCCAACAATTTTGTCTCTGATCCCAATCTATTCTTTTAATTCTCCCACTCAGGTATTTCAGTGTTATCAGTTCTCTGACCTTATTGAGAAATCCAATACCCTAGTTCCATGCATGTTTTTCCAGTTTACTTGCCCTCTCCTGGCAGAACAGCTGAGTTGGAATGTACATCCAGAAAGCTTACACTTTTGGGGTTAGTCTTGGCTTCACTACCTTTTAGCTGTGACCTTGGGCAAGGGCAATTTATTTAACCTCTCTGTGCTTCAGTTTCCACATTTATTCATTCAACATGTATTTCCTGAGTGCCTTCTCAGTGCCAGACATTGTTCTGGGTGCTAGGAATTCAGCAGTGAGCAAGAAAAATAACCTTGGAGCTTACATCTAGTAAGGGGAAAAAATAGCACCATCTTCATGGTGTTATTAAAAACTTTAAATAAAACGTAAAACATAGAAGTGTTTTAGAACAGTGCATGATACTATATAGCAAGCACTCAAATAGCAGCCATTATTACAGTTCACTTTTTTTCCCTATCCAGTTTGGATACACTTTTCAGAAGTTTCTGTCTTTCTTTCTTTCTTTTTTTTTTTTTTTTTTTTTTTAAGATTTTATTTATTTCTTCATGAGAGACCCAGAGAGCACGGGGGGGGGGGGGGGCGGGCAGAGACATAGGCAGACAGAGAAGCAGGCTCCATGCAGGGAGCCCGATGTGAGACTTGATCCCAGGACTTCAGGATCACGCCCTGGGCTGAAGGCAGACGCTCAACCACTGAGCTACCCAGGCGTCCCTTTTCAGAAGTTTCTTATCGGATATGCCCTCATATTAATTCCTCAGCCTCCTAGGGAACTAAGCAGGGCCTGGAGTATTTAGATATACCTCCTACCTAGCCACTCTTTGTGATAAAATCTTTGTTTAATTCTATGTGTGTTGTATTCTGAAAGGTTACAAAGCATCGCTATTATTAATTTCCCTCATTCCTTGGCCTACGGTTCCACTATATATCCATGGTGAAATACGTTCAACCCAATTATCTTTTTTGTGCCCACATTTGAAAATGGCAAAAGCAATGTCAGAGAAACTCAAAGATTTGTACCAGTATATATTCAATGTCATTAAAGTCAAATTGATCCTTCATGCCAGAAAACTATATTTCTTCCAGAAATCCCATTTTTTACAGGTAGAATTTCAAACCTTTTTTTCTTTTCTTTCTTTCTTTTTTTAATTTTTTTATTTATTTATGATAGTCAGAGAGAGAGAGAGAGAGAGACAGAGACACAGGCAGAGGGAGAAACAGGCTCCATGCACCAGGAGCCCGACTCGGGATTCGATCCTGGGTCTCCAGGATCACGCCCTGGGCCAAAGGCAGGCGCTAAACCGCTGCGCCACCCAGGGATCCCACCTTTTTTCTTTTCTTTTCAGACTTTTGACTCCTTCAGATGCCTCTTCTAGGAGGCTAATCCTTAAGCCACAAAACCTATGTGATTAGTTTGTCCCTTTTATAGCTTCCCACATACCTTTTATGCAGTATATCACATAATGTTATTGCCCATACTCCCACCTGTATCTCCTCTAAACTAGAAACTCTAAAAACACAGGGGCCATATCATCTTACTAAGAGATTGCAGGAACTTCCTAGATTTTTATGTTTCCTTCTCTTCCAACTGGTGGGAAGGAGTTCACTGACTATCTAAAATACATGTAACAGGAATGCCTGGGTGGCTCATCAGTTGAGCATCTGCCTTAAGCTCAGGGCATGATCCAGACATCGAGTCCTGCATCAGGCTCCCCGTGGGAAGACTGGTTCTCCCTCTGCCTGTGTCTCTGCCTCTCTCTCTCTCTCTGTGTCTCTCATGAATAAATGATAAAATCTTTTTTAAAAAATAAAATAAAATACATGTAACAACTGAAGATCAAAACATTAACTGACATGAATTTTTAAAAAGATTTTTTTTTAATTTAATCTAAGTAGGCTCCATGACCAGCGGGGCTTGAACTAATGAGCCTGATATTAAGACCTGAGCTGAAATCAGTAGTCAGATGCTTAACCAACTGAGGCACCTAGTTGCCCCAAATGAAATGTTTTATAAATGATAGTTGGCTTTAAAAATGAAAGAAACACTTGAACATATTCCACTTTAAAGCTATGTGGGTGTGCTTAAAATTCTTGCACCAAGAAGTAGTATTTGGAGGCCAACAAAAGTTCATTCCAGATTAAAAGCCAAACATGGAATAACTGGACAGCTAAAACATATACAAGTTATCATACACCTAATACAAAGAATAAATTCAGGCTTCATTTTTTTTAGTACCACATATATATTTTGTGGACTTGAAGAGCAAACTCTTCTGCTGACATTACAATAAGTACAGATTAGATATATGTGTGTATATACATATCTGTATATATGAAGTAAATACAAGGCAAAATTTAACATACCTCTACATCTGAAGCACTTCGAGGCTGAGCTTGGCATAGCATATTTAATAACTGCAAAATTAATTCTTCAACATATTGAAGAGCATCGTCACTAGACTCAAGAGTCGGATGAACTTGCCCCTGGACCTATAAACAAAAAGCAAAAGTAATTAAAATGTAGATTTATACTCAAGTATACGATCTGGCTTGCAATACAGATTTAAATATTATGACCCAGAAGTCAGTTCTTAAACTTTTTCCCAGCTACATATACCATCTAGGCTTATTCACATGCTCCTGGAGATTCAGATACTTAACCACAAGTTTCAATATATTTTTTTTCTTAAACCACAGTTACCTTGAGGTGTGGGAATGCAGAGAGGGAGAGAGAGGATAAGCCAGGAATAAAAGATGCAGTTTATATGGTTTCATCATGAACCAGTGGTAGGAGAAAAAACAAAACAAAACAAAAACAACAAAAAAAAGTGGCAGTTAGATCATTTACTACTTGGGCAAAATTGACCTCCCATGAGTCTCTAGCCCTTGTTCCACTCTCTTTCCCACTAAATGATAAAATCCAAAAGGGATTTCACCAATATAGCACCAGCACATAATAGAAACTTGATAAATGTTTGTTGAATACAAAGTCACCTTATATCAAAGGACACAAAATGAGCACTTATGACAATCTGTGACTGTCTCTGCTTTAGTAGTCACTCATTCATAAATGCATAATAATCTTTACCTTCATTTTCCTCAACTGTTTCTTTGGAGGTCCATTAGGCCACTGGCCTCTGTAAAACTTACATTTTAATAACCAGCATGATAGTCTTTACTGGCATACTTTGCCATTCACTATGGGTCACAACTATTTCTCTCTCTCTCTCTCTTTTTTTTTTTTTTTTACTTTTTAAATATCTTATTTATTTGAGACAGACAGCATAAGCAGTGGGGAGGTACAGAGGGAAAGGGAGAAGCAGACTCCCAACTGAGCAGGGAGCCCGAGCTTAGGGCTGAATCCCAGGACTCTGGGATCATGACCTAAGCCGAAGGCAGACGTTTAACTGGCTGAGCCACCCAGGTCCCCCTATTCCCTACTTTTAAAAAATGGCAGAAATATCAGTTCCAGGAGACAAACAACATATATTTTAAAATATGCTCAGCTCTCCAAAGAGTGGCAGAGTTCTCTTTGGAGGAAAGTCCACAGTACTCGCTGCCCAAGCACATGTAGTATGGTTTCTACTATTATACTTCATCAGCAGACAAGGTATGAAAGCCTCAGTGTAGGGGGACATTTTAATAGTATACCACATAACAACTTTCTGAAATGTATGTTATAAGTACATAGGGGGCGCCTGGGTGGCTGAGTCAGTTAAGTATCAGACTTGTGATTTCGGCTCAGGTCTTGATCTCATGGGTCGAGATGGAGCCCTACATCAGGCTCTGCACTCAGTGGGGAGTCAGCTTGGGATTCTCTCTCTTTCTGCCCCTCCCCCCACTCATGGGCACTCGTACTCTTTCTCAAATAAAGAAACGAATCTTAAAAAAACATAGTTCTATATATATATATACATACATATAAAATACTTTTTATATAAGCATTTAAATTTTACTTTTTAAAAAATACATTTAAATTTTTAAAAAATGCTTTTTATAAGCATTTAAAATACTTTTTAAAGAAGAATTTAAGAGGAAAATAATACAACAGTTCACGACTGTAGGATGGGGTGCTACATCAAATATGAGACTTAAAACAACTTATTATTATTTTATAGGTGAAGAAACTAAGCCCCAAAACACTTAAATAATTTGCCCAATCATTTTTGGTCATATTTAGGATAGCAATTACCAACCTGATTGTAACTGATTTGTTTATAAATCTCTCCACCCTATTAGATGACTGAATGGCTGTACAATTAAAATAATGGATAGAGTTTAGACTTAGAACCCAGAATCTGTTTCTCAGCTCAGTGCTTGCTATTCACCATACCATCATACTCTAATGTGTATAGCTAATGAACCTTGTAAACCTATTTCCCTTCAACACTTAACAAGATTAAACCACTTTTTTGTTTTTAAACTAGAACTTGACATATATTTTATTTATTAATTTGAGTATAGGTGACACACAATGTTACAATGGTTTTAGGTATACAACAGTGATTCACCTTCTCTATACCTATGCTCACAAGTAGTTACCATCTGTCACCATACAATACTATTATAGTATCACTGACTATATTCCATATGCTGTTCCTTCTATTCTCTTATTAATCATTCCACAACCAGACACCTGTATCTCCCATTCCCCTTCACCTACTTAGCCCATCTCCATAGCCCCTTCCCTCTGGCAACCATCAGTTTGTTCTCTGTATTTATAGGTCTGATTCTTCTTACAAAAGTTCTATATTTATTCATTGAATTGCATGCACCCACTGGCTTGAATGGCCTTCTCTGATACCCTTTACCTTCATGGCGGATTTATCTTCATTTATTAGTAAATCTTAACACCAGATGGTGTGCTTTTATTGGGGGGCTCTCAGTCAACACAATCTATTCTACCTCTCTTCTTTGCTCCTTTCGCATTTTCTTGTGAAGTTCCTTATTTTCCTCTATCTCTTAAGTATGAATTATATTCTTGTTTGTTTACTCCCTTCTTTTGTTCTTTCCCCCCAATCTTATTTACTTCCGCATTTTAAACTATAATCTATGTAGATGACTCGAAATCTACTTCTCTCCTGAGTTTTAGACACGCACTTCAAATCACTTACTAGATATCTCCACTACCTATCCTACCCAAATCTCTAATATATATATATATATATATTGGGGAGAAAAAGGAATTTATTATAAAAGTTTAATAAGAAAAACTGTATCTCGGGACACCTGCCTGGCTCAGCTGGTGGAGCATGTGACTCTTGATCTCTGGGTTGTAGGTTCAAGCCCCACACTGGGTGTAGAGATCACTTAAAAATAAAAAATAAAATCTTTTTTTTAAAGCACTTAAAAGAAGAAAAACTGTATCTCACACATAGAACTAAATTTAAAAAATGAAAGTATATTTGAGAAAACACAGTATAGACAGCTCCTGTTATCACAAGATGTAGTACTGGAAACTGTAGCTATAATTGGGGTTTACATTCCTGTCCAACGCTCCAGCATCATATGAACTATAGCTACAGATTTATAAAACCACAGAATTTTAGAAATAAAAGGGACTTTAGAAGTCATTTAACTCAGCCCCACTATTTATTTAGCAAATGAGAAAAAGGAAACACCCACGATCCTATAGCTAACTAGTAATGCTGTAAATACTGAACCTGGGCCTCCTGGTGTTTGGGCTACAGCTCTTTCCACTAAACCCTTGACTGTCAAATTTGGAGTCTGAGGAGTGTCCTAGTAGACACACCAGCATAAGGAAAATGCCCACAAACTTTATCTATTCACATGGTAGAGTTCCATAGAACACTTGGCTTGAAGTATGCTGTCATACTTTAATGAACATTGGCATGTAATAAATGCAAATGCAGCACTTATAAACCTGTATAATCTGAAAAGGTACAATCATTTTCATTCAAAATTATAAGCAAAATTTATAAAATTATAAAGTTACTAAAAATCCAGCTAAAATGCTATAGAAAAAATGAAAATATTTAATCAACAATAATTTTAATTAACTTTTAAAAATATCAAAGCCCTCTGAGGTTTAGGTACACAGAAACACATTTTATAAAGTGTTCAGGGGGCAGCCCCAGTGGCGCAGCGGTTTAGCGCCACCTGCAGCCCAGGGTGTGATCCTGGAGACCCTGGATCGAGTCCCACGTCAGGCTCTCTGCCTGTGTCTCTGCCTCTCTATGAATAAATAAATAAAATCTTTTAAAAAATAAATAAATAAAAATAAAAAGTGTTCAGGGAAAGTATAAATCAGATATTTTTTTAAATGCTCCTTGTTTTTCAAAGAAACCCATGGAAACAATATAATTCTTCACTAATATATATATCCATCTCTGGCTGCTCTTCAATTTACACTTTATGCTGAAGCAATTCAAACTATTTGCAGTTTGCTAAAACATGGCATGCAGTTTTACTCACACTGTTCTCCATGCCTATCATTCATTCTCTGACCCTTTCATCTGCCTGTTTGGCTTTCAAAGCCCAGATCTCACCTCATTTGGGAAGACTTCCTTGTTTCTCACCTCTTTCTAAGGTAGAATTAATTTCATTCATTTAAATGATTTATTGACTCTATTAAGTACCAGACCCTATTGGTGTGGGATACATAGAGATAAACTAAAAACAACCCCTGCTTATAGAGGCCTTTATTCTGCTAATGCTTACCATATTTTTGTTATCAGTCTGTCATACTGAATTACATTGCATGTTCCCTTGTTTACTGGATGGACTCTGATGATCTAATTGGGCAGAGCCTTGTTTATCTAGTTATGGAATCTTATGCTCTTTACTTTGCACTCTAAATCCCTGACATTGACAGTATATTCAAAGCCTTGGTGCTATAGGGATGAAAGGGATAAAATATTTCTTTCTTGGAATGAAGATTGAAAAGGGGGTAGTGGTAAGGCTTGAGTTTGGGTGATTTCAGGAGCATAAACCCCGAAAGCAGAAACTCAACATATAAAGACAGAACTAAAATAGATGCTTATTATGTAGAATCAAATGAACTGTATATAACCAGAATAGTGAAATGCTATGGTTTAAACAAATGAACTTGATATTGCTTATAATTTAGGCACATACAATTCAAATGTTGGCTAGGTTTGACACCTCACATGACGCATACAATTTTAAAAATTTAAATTCAAACCGTTTTATTCACTGATGGTTACTAATAGCCAAATAAAACCTATTAGATAAGTTAATCACAAAGAATTAGGCTTAAACAGAAAATAATGCATGGTGCCAACTGTTCTAAGTTTATGAATATTAACCTTCACCATATCTTAAACTTGTCAAATGAGGATCACAAGGTTCATTCACATGAAAGACTAATGTTATTTTATTTCCTTAAAAACAAAAACAATACTTCAAAACCTCTGACTGAAAAGTATGGACAATGGTAAATGTTTCAAGACAAGAGAGCACCAATTCCTGAAATACACATTTTGCTCTTTATTCTTTTAAGGAAGATGCTGTTAAGAGATTTCTTAATGAGCAGACATAAGTAGTATTACATTTCCTATACAGACAGAATAAAAAAACAGCTCTTTTCTATGAGTGTTACAGCTGTATAGGGTTACAGGTAAAGCATTCCATTCCACTTAAGTGGTACTCAAAGGTATTTAATAGATCAAATGATCCAAATTATTCAAGACCATACAGAATAGGTTACCCAGCCAAATCTTACGACAGCCTTCAAAAGTCATCTACAGCTGATATTCACTGAGGGTGTGTGTAACACCAGTTATAATAAGCATTTAGAATTGGGTTTATACATCAAATGTGGGCTCTATCTTATATACGGTTTTCAAAATATATTTATTGATATATATTTTTTAAGCTTTTATTTATTTATTTATTCATGAGAGACACAGAGAAAGAGGGGCAGAGACACAGGTAGAGGGAGAAGCAGGCTCCATGCAGGGAGCCTAACATGGGACTCGATCCCGGGTCTCTAGGATCACACCCTGGGCTGCAGGTGGCGCTACAGCACTGTGCCACCAGGGCTGCCCTATATTTATTGATATTAAAAACTTCATATACTTCAAAAAATATAATTAGGTAATTTAAGTAAAGCAAATGCAAGAACTTCAGTAAAGAATTAATGTTAACTATGGATAAGAAATTCATGTGATCACGACAGTGACTCATTCTTTTAAGGTATAATCATTATATTCAACTGAAGATGTCATGTTGAATTTTAAACCTTCTTTAAGGACTGCTTGCATCTATCTTGATGGTCTGTTTTATCTCTAGTGGTTTCTAACAGGTTCAGAAGCAACTTTGTTGACTATTATTGCCAGATTTTGTGGAATCTGAAAAAAACAAAGGGATCAGGTCTATTTCAATTCCTAGTTGTTTGATACAAGTCCTCTAAGTGTATTCAGCAACCCCTTGGGTAAACTGCCAGAAAACACTATGTTGAATTCTGATGAATTTTTCATAGCCTTTTCTAGCTAATGGCTCTCTGAAGAATTAGAAAGGCTTCTGGAGTGTATTTTGTCCTATCTTGAGCACAGATCTGCTATTTTATTTATAACTACAACAGAGAATATAAAATAAAACTGGTATTCTTAAAATCTTTACCCTAGCAAATAATATTAAAGATTTGGATTGTTAAATTTCTTTCTCAATGTTACAATGATTATTTAGCCAACATTTGAGGTTTTAGGTGCTTATCTCTCCTCATTCATAGATTTAAGAATCACAGCAAAAATCCTTTGTAAACAAAATTTAAGAAGCCAAAAAATAAAACAGAGAATTTAAATCTTTTCTATAATTAAATTGACTAAAAATATTTTTTCATTTCTTGGAGCCTGTTAATTAGCCTTTAGGCCCATATATATAACAATCTTTCTTTCTTTCCACACTTCCCCTTATTTGCTGGGGACACAAAGAAGAATAAGGACATAGCATCTGCCTCACAAAGAGTTCAGCTCACAGAGGAGCTAGACATGTACACAACTGACTTAACAATGTGATGGGGCTAAAATGTAGTTATATTTAAGATAGAGTGATGACAAAAAAAAAAGGGAGTGACTCTGCTGATGGCGTGAGGAGTATCAGAAGTCTTCCCAAGCAGGGCGCCTGAGTGCCTCAGTCAGGTAAGCGTCTGACTCTTGATTTCAGCTCAGGTCAGGATCTCAGGGTTTTGAGATTGAGCTCCATGTTGGGCTCTGCGCTGGGCATGAAGCCTGCTTAAGATTCTCTCTCTCCCTCTGCCCCTACCCTCCTCCAGCTTGCACTCTCTCTCTCTAAAAAAAAAAGTCTTCCCAAGTAAAACACATATAAACTGGGGCATAAAGAATAAGATATGAAAGGCAGCACTTAAGGAAGCAGGGCTTTTACTAAAAAAGCCAGCATACAAAAAATTATAGAGGCCAAGATCAAATGATATGTTGGGAAACTTTAAGAATTGGGTCTAAGAGCACCTGGAAGGAAGGCTAAGCCTAAAGGACAGGCTTGTGTTTAATGCAAAGAAGTGGGGAGGTGAGTGACCAGGGAAGTAAAGAAAAACTGAAAGGTTTTAAACAAGACACTGACATAACTAGATCTGTTTGCTCAAGAATCTCTCTGGTATCAGGATGAAGATTGAGTTGAAATGAAGATGAGATTGAAGAAAGCAAAACTAATTGGAAGAATGGTATATAGGCTCTGGAAAAACAAACAGTGAAGGCCTGAACCAAGGCAGAAATAGGGGGAGGTGGGAAAGTGAGGAAGTGTGTTTGGACAACTATTTTGAAGGAGAGTGGGGGCAACAATGAGAACCACCAACTTAACCAGTATAAGAAATATATAAGAGGACAGTATTTTGCAGAAATTCAAGTTGAGCACTTCAGTTTAAGGTTCTTGTATCTTGTATAGTGAAACAAAGCTGAATTTTTTTTTATCAAGTGGTTTTGAAATTTTTATTTAGTTTTTTTTTTTGTTGTAAAGAATTATTTGCCCTAGTAGTATTTCAAATACTCAAGTAGCAAAACTACTTAACTACTGGGTGTTTATGAAGAGATATATTTACTTTTTAACCTACTAGTTGTCATAACTACAGGACGTAAAGAGGGCTTATTTAATGAATACTTGCAAAGAACTTAGTCCCAATTTTCAAGATTTTTCATTTTTACTAATGTTAAATGATTACAGTAAATTAACTGAAATAAGTAAAAATTATTTAAGACAACTTATCACATATTTGGTCATGTGAGCAAAATATAAATAAATAAACAATTTGAGAACCTGTGTACACTGTAGAGGTAGCTTTGGACTACTACCCATGGCCCAAAAATGTATGTACAAAAATAATTAAGATAATTTAAACTGTAATTAAATTTTTAAAATAAAAGCAATGAAAAAAGATATAGCTAACATATAGCAAAAACTTTAAATTATAGGAAATATAGTCACTGAAAAAGTCTATCTCATACCATCTGAAGAAATTTTCAATTATAATAGGAGAAATCTTAAAAACACATACACATTTAACTCTTCATTCAACCTTATTTTAAGATTATTTGAAAGAAAAAGAGAACAAGTAAGCAGAGCAGAAGGCAGAGGCAGAAGAAGCAGCAGACTCCCCACTGAGCAGGGAGCCCAACGTGGGGGTGATCCCTGTACCCTGGGATCATGACCCAAGCTGGAAGCAAACACATTTAACCACTTAACCAACCAACTGAGCCACCCAGGCAGCTCTTCATTCAAAATTAAATTGTAAATGCCGATGTAAGCCTGGGACATCTCATTGTACCAGAAAGGAAGGAAGCTCTTAGCGGGGAATGGGTCATAACAAACAAAACAAAACAAAACAAGAGAACACAGAAATATCATGAAGAGGCTTCTCATGGGACGCCTGGGAGGCTCAGTAGTTGAGCATCTGCCTTTGGCTCAGGGTGTGATCCCGATCTAAGGATCGGGTCCCACATCAGGCTCCCCACAGGGAGCCTGCTCCTCCCTCTGCCTATGTCTCTGCCTCTCTCTCTCTCTCTCTCTCTGTCTCTCATGAATAAATAAGTAAAACCCTAGGGAAAAAAAAAAAGCTTCTCACTTGCAAAATATGGGCTAATTCAAGAACCAAATCAACCTTAACTAAAATATGTTGAATCTGTGCTCACTTTGCTAGCACATATACTAAATTTGAAAAACACAAAGAAGATTAGTATGGCTCCTGTGCAAGAATGACATGTGAAATACAATGAATCTATAAAAAAACAATGAGGTCAAATGATGTTTATAAAATACCAAACTCATTAAACAGCACTGGAAATAACTGAGGCATCAATTCTTTATTCTGAAAGAATTTATATACATTCTTCTTTTCCTGTCTGAACTATGCTCTGGGATAACCAAACAATCCAAGCTGATGAGGAAATCTTCCTTACAGAAGGATTCCAGATAAATGTAAAAGGAACGCAGAGTTCAAAAAACATCCATTTGCAACTTGAACAACATAAATTCAGACATTAATCACCAGCCAATGAAACTGTTATATGAAGAGTTCATCTTTATAAAGAAGGGCTAAGACTATCACCTCCTGAATCCCCTGATCAATTTTAGATAGCACCACTAAAATTGGGGTCAGACTTGATGCAGTGTGAAGCCACAGCACCACCTGTGAAGTAATCTTGCCAAAAAAGCTAAAAATAAATCTAATAAAAAATCCAGAATGTTGAACATCTTGCACAACTGTCCCAGTTCCTGCAACAAGTCAATTGGGAAAGGAGAGTCTATAAATTAAAGAAATTTAAGAGACATAACAACTATATTTAATATGCAGATTTTGTTTGGCTCCTGATTCCAATAAACCAACTGCAAAAACGACACTTCTCTGGTGCTTGTGTGGTTCAAGTGGTTAAATGTCTGCCTTCAGCTCATGATCCCAGGGTACTAGGATTGAGTCCTGAACATTGGAGAGTATGCTTCTCCCTCTCCCTCTACTCCTCTCCATCCCCCACCTGCTCATGCTCCCACTCTCTCTCAAAATAAGTAAAAAGCTTAAAAAAAATGACACTTCTCAAATGGACAAATGTGAATTCTGACTAGTATTACTAGATGACACCAAGAAACTGTTAATTTTGATAACTATGATAATGGCATTGCAGTTCTATAAGAAGAAAAATGCATACTGAAACAGGTAGGGAGGAAATGACCTCTAATGAATGTGATCTGCTTTAAAGTGCTTTGGGAAAAATAAAAAGGAAGGTGGATAAAGATGAAGTAAATGTGGCAAAAGCTAGATAACTCTAGGTGATGGACACATGAAGATTTGTTCTGCCTACTTTGTATATGTTTAAAATTTTTCATTTAGAAATACTGGTGTGGGATATAAAAATATTACATATCACCTACAGAGACTATCAGCAATGCAAATTCACCTCATTCCTACTATTCCCTTTGGGAAGGTCTGGGGATGGGCCCCATGATCTGTATCTTTAATAATACCTCCGGAGATTCTTGCAAGTGATCCTGAGATCATACTCTGAGAAATACTAACATAGAAGAAAGAACTTCTAAAGTCCTAAATATATCTGGAGATGTTAAGAGGAACACTGATAGAAGATCTACAACCTGAGCTAACTTTTGAAAAATGAATGGAAATCTTCTGGGTGAATCAATGAGGAGAGCAATCTAGCAGGAATACTGCGGGTAAATACACAAAAATATGAGAGAGAATACATCCAATGCCCTGATCTTGGTTTCTAACATCATTCTCCAAAGGAGAAAGAAGGGTTCCTTGCATATATGGTTGATTCTAGGTCTGGGGACGGGTATATACAGAATGAGCCTAGAGCATGTTGTAATACTGGAAAGTAAAAAAGTGCTCAAAAACCAAAAGGGTAGGGTATGTCAAAAAGACCTAAGAGGGGAAAAAAAAAGAAAGAATGAAAGAAAGGGAAAAACAACACAGGAGCCAACATGAAAGAGTTTCCAATGGTCAAAGCTGGTACAATCTGAGCAAGAAAAGAGTGCTGGATTATAACCCAAAGTATAAATAAATAAGTATCCGTGAGGCTATCCTGATACATATACAGATAGATATATGAAACATAAATATATATTTATTTTCCTAAATAAAGGGAGATGGTCTCTTTTCATATATATATATGAAATATATATTATTTCCTTTATACATATATGCAACTATAAAGTTACTCCCTCCCCTATCTTTTCCATATTCTTTAGAAGCAAGCGGGGGAAGGGGACTTAATACTATCCTCTTTAGTTACAATCCATTTCTACAGCATACATAAAGGATGAGGGATGGAGGAGTAACCTTATACTGGATAAAGCTAACAAACACTACCCTGGCCAAGTGCTCAAAGATTAACATCAACAATGACAAATCATGCTAATAACATGTACCTTTGATATGCTATGACAAAAAATGGCACTTTCCTTCTGTAGTTTTCCTACCAAAAACGTATGACCTCAGTCTAACCATGAGAAAAGGCAAATCCAAATAGAGAAGCATTCTGCAAAAAAACCTGACCAGTACTTCTCAAAGTCATCAAGTACAAGAAAAATCTGAGAAACTGTCACAGACCAGAGGAGGCAAGGGAGACAAGATGACTAAATGTAATGCGGTAATCTGGGTGGGATTCTGAAGCAGTAAAAAGAACCATGTGGGAAAACTGGCAAAATGTGAATAAGGTAGTAGATTCAGTAAATAGTCATATACTTATGTTGATTTTTTAGTTGTGACATACCACAGTGACATATGGCATTAATAAGGAGAAATTAGGTAAGGGGTATACAAGAATTTTCTGTATTATCTTTGCAACTTTTCTGTAAATATAAAACTGCTGTAAAGTTTATTTTTAAAAATGTGGGTTGTGGCTGAAGTAGTACTAGAAAGAAATTTAAAGCCTTACCGTTTATATTAGAAGAGAAGAAAGGATGAAAATGAATGGGCTAAGCATCTGATGTAAAAAACTGGGGGTGGGAGGAGAAAGATATATTAAAACAGAACTACCTAAAAGAAAGAAATAAAAAGCAATAATAAATAAAAAATAGGTAACTCCCTGGACCTCACACCACACCACGTGCAGCTAGAGAGAGAAAGTGGGGGTCTGAGAACAAGGTTACAGGCCCTCACCAGACATCAAATCTGCCAGTGCCTTGATTTTGGACTCTACACCCTCCAGAACTGTGAGAAATACGTTTCTGTTGTTTATAAGCTACCCAAGTCTATGGTATTCTGTTACAGTAACTGAATAGGCTAAGATACAAACTATACAGATAAAATCAAAGATGGACCAAATACATAACTGTGATGAACAAAAGATTTAGAAACCTTTAAAAAAGTATGGAAGAACATCTTTATAATTTAAGGCAGTAAAGAATTTCTTTGAAGACACAAAAAGCATAAAACAAAGAAAAATCATAATTCAATCTCTTAAATTAAGAACTACTGCTTCATCAAACAAAACACAAAAAAATACAAAGCTAAGTCACACACTGGGAGAAAATAAATGGAGCACATATAATCTACAAAGGATAAATATCCAGGATAAATAAAGAACTCTAAAGTATTAATAAAAACAAACACTCCATTTTTTTTTTAAATGGGTAAAAGACATGTAAAGGGATTTCACATAAGAGGAAACACAACTGCTGCATAAATAATACAAAGGTGCTCAGCTTCAACCTTGTAAATATTCGGGTAAACAGAAATTAAAACTATGAAATATAATTTCAGATCTTACTTTTTTGACAAAAATTTAAAGTCTGAGAGTATCAAGTGTTAGTGAAGATGTGAAGAAACCTCATTCATTACTGGTGGAAATATAAAACAACATAACCTTTTGGATTAAAGTTTCAGAATACTGGGGTGCCTAGGTGGCTCAGTTAAACATCTGCCTTCAGCTCAGGTCATGATCCCAGGGTCACAGGATTGAGCCATGTGTCGGGCTCCCTGTTCAGTGGGGAGTCTGCTTCTCTCTCTCCCTCTACCCCACACCCTCCCCCTGCTCGTGTTCTCTCTCTAATAAATAAAATCTTTAAAAAAAAAAAGTTTGAAAAAGCCTAGTAAAGCTGAATATACATATATTACATGGTCAGCATTTCTGCTTTTAAGTATATTATAGATGAACTCTTTTTTCCCCCCAAGTAATAAGCTCTATGCCCAATGTGAGGCTTGAAGTCACAACTGTGAAATCAAGAGCTACACTGTCTACTGAGCCAGCTAGATGCTCAAAGAAGAACCCTTAAATGTGTGCAAAAATGAATAAGCACAAAAATGTTAATAGTAAGTAACGTCTGAAATGCAAAACTTGGAAACAACCCCAATGTCTATCAACACAAGAATGGATCAATACATTGTAGTAAATTCACAAAATGGAATATTATCTACCAGTGAAAGTGAGTGAACTAAAAGCTGCAGAGTAACACAAATGACTCTCAAAATCATAATATTGGGTAAAAACGTAAGTCATAGAATAATATAAACAATATGATTCCATTTATATCAAGTTCAGAAATGGCAAAATCAAACTATGCATTGTTCAGAAATTTACATATGTGATAAAACTGTAAAGAAATGTAAACAATTGATTAATCCAAAACTCAGTAAATTGTTACTTCCAAGTGATGGGAGAGGACATGCAATCAGGTAGAGAAACTCAAGGGCTTTTTAAAGTATTAGAAATGCCTTATATCTTAAACCATGTATTACATACATAGGTGTTCATTTTAAACTGAATGTTAGTTACGTGCACTTTTTTAAATGTATGATATACTTAAATTTTTTTTAATTAAAGGATTCTGACTAATATTTAAAACTATTTTTTCTAGTCTTGGAAGTTTTCAAGTATTTTCTTCAGTAAATGTCATAAAATATAAATAATACATAACTTTATGAGTAAAAAATGTTTTTATTGTTAATTTGGATAATGAGTACTGAGCAAAACAAATAAATTGATGCAACTATAAGACTGACAAGTTTTGGGTTTTTTAAAAAAAGGATTTTATTCATTCATATGAGTGAGAGAGAGAGAGAGCACAAGCAGGAGGAAGGGCAGAGTCCTTGCTGAGCAGGGAACTGGACCTGGGGCTCGAACCCAGGACCCTGAGATCATGATGACCCAAGCCAAAGTCAGATGCTTAACCACCTGAGCCACCCAAGCACCCCTACAAGTTCTTAATTGTTAGCAAAGAATGTTCATAGTTGTTAAGTTAAAAAGTTCTGATGATTTTTTTCTTGCATTTATTAACGAGGTAAAATCCATACTATGTTCTGTAGTCAGAATTTAAGTGGTTACTTGTCTGTTTTTTTTTTTTTTCATTTTTATGGAAACATCAGTTAATATATAGGGAAGAAATCCTAGTCTCTGATTCTGATTAATTACACAATAAAATCAGGTTGTACTTATTTCCTCATATAATCTCATTTTAAATTCTAAAACTGGAACCAAAATTTGTTAACTCTGGTGGAAGAAGATTTGTGTTTATGCCTATGTATATATACTTAAGAATAAAAGGTACTATAACTTTATATGTATACGTTCCTTCTATTCATCATAGGGCATTTTTATTTTTAAATCTTTGCAAATATTTAATCCATGTTATAAATTTTTGATAATTTCCCTGATTTTTAATTCATAAATATAGCATCTGACTATTCACAAGTTTCTGGATTTTTTTATTAAAAACTTCTCCATAAGGAATACTCTCCTAGGTCATATAAAAAGGATATAGAAAATGATACCTGTTTAAGAATTAATAGTAAAGTTGAAGAAAGGAAATACAAACACATACAATCATAAAATCTAAAAGTGTTGAAAAGAAAGAGCCAGAAGTGACTTTGTATCCTAAGTTCCCACCTAAGGAGGATGTCTTACAAAATAGCTTGAAAATACAATGCATCACATCAAAAAATTCAAAAAGCTAACAAAGTACTAAGAATAATCAAGTTTTGGACTAATTAAGCACAGGTGCCTGGCTTCTTTGCCTTGTTACACACTATTAGCTTTTTATCTTATTTTTAATAAAAGTTAGAGCCGGGGCAGCCCGGTGGCTCAGCGGTTTAGTACTCCCTTTGGCCCGAGGGACCTGGGATGGGGTCCCACGTCGGGCTCCCTGCATGGAGCCTGCTTATCCCTCTCCCTCTGCCTGTGCCTCTGTCTGTGCCTCTTTCTCTCTGTGTGTTTCTCATGAATAAATAAAAATCTTTAAAAAAATAAAAATAAAATAAAAGTTAGAGTACTTATAGTTAAACCCTTGAGTGAGTTTGAAATTTTCTTTTTTTTTTAATTTTTATTTATTTATGATAGTCATACAGAGAGAGAGAGAGAGAGGCAGAGACACAGGCAGAGGGAGAAGCAGGCTCCATGCACCGGGAGCCTGATGTGGGATTCGATCCCGGGTCTCCAGGATCGCGCCCTGGGCCAAAGGCAGGCGCCAAACCGCTGCGCCACCCAGGGATCCCAGAGTTTGAAATTTTCACCCAGAAGCATCTTATTTCTAATTTTAATGTCTGCTCCAGGGAGAAAAGTAAACCTGAACTGACTAGTATCATGAACTGTTCAATTTATTCCATTTTGTTATTTATATCTCAATAATGAAAATCAAACTTGAAATAGGGACTTAAGCCCTCAGCTAGTATGTAGCCAAGAGACAGGATATAGTTAGGTATTTTACAAAACTTGTTAAAAATCTAAATTCATGTGGGAGCACAGCAAAATTATTCAAGCTACAGAAGGAAGAGAAATAAAATAAACACTACTATATAAACATCAGAATTAAGATTATAGACCATCTTAGCCTGATAGAATGTTTGGTAGTTCTTCTAACCTTCCTCTTACAATTCTTTCATTCATGCAACAAATATTTGTTAAGCAGCCCATATGCTCAGCAGTGTAGCAGGCATTGGGGAAAAGCAGAAAAGACAAAGTTCTAGTCCTCACAGAACTTAAATTCTTTGGTCTAGGTTGGACTTGTGTCTTTTCCATCATTTTCCTCTGTATTTTTGGCAAAGAAAAATGGAATCTATGTTAACGAAAAAATAAAGAATAGAAAAATAAGATATCTTAATGTAATAATCAAAATTTACCAAAGAAGAGCCAGAAAATCTAGCTAGGTCGTAAAGCTCCATAAAGAGGTGAAGGCTATAGAAATGGAACTAGGAAATAGTACAAACTAAGAGTGAATAAAATCTCAGTCCAGGGTAGACCACAGAGCAGTGAAGGACAGGACAGAATCTTGGTAGCACCTACCTGCAAACAGCAAGCAGATGAAGATGAGGCAAAACAAAAACCATTGTCCAAGAGCTTTAAATGTTGCAAAATTCACAGTATTTTGAGAAGACCAATTAATGAACAATTAGCACATAATTGGTGACCTCTTAGAGTAGCAGGCGCAGAACCCAAATGGCAACTCAAATGGAACTCAACAAAATGGGACTCAACTGTCTGGCCATTGTGGAATAAATGGGAAGAGAGAGAGAGGGGAAGAGAGATCCTAAACACAGACTGCTCCTAGGGGGAAACTCTAGGGAAGAAAACAAAAGATGTAACTGTAAAAGTCTTAAAAAGAGATCCAAAACACAGAAGGTAAAGGAAATACCCAACTGTGAGTCAAAAATTGATTACTCTTGTTATTTCATGCATTTTAAAGGAAGACATTTTACCTATGTTGATAAAGATTTAAAAGAAATCACTTGTTTGTGTGGTACACTTCCCATTCAACACCCATGTGCCAGAGATGAGCACACTGCCTGACACATTCATTCAGGAAATATTACTTGAGAGCCTGCTATGTTTCAGATACACAGTATACACCTAATGGATGTCCTATTACTTCTTACTGGCTTTTATTTCTAATAAAGGTTTAGTGGCTAATGAGTTATGTTTTCCTTCTGTTTCTAACCAAAATGGATATTGCACATGTAATAAGGTGGCCAGAGATAAATAGGCAAATACAAACACAGACTGGGAAGTATACTAAATCAGACATTTTGTTTGGGGATAATCTTTTAGAATCCATTTGGAAAGAAAGCGTAAGTAAACAACAAATTGGGAAAAAGGAGGAAAAGTATGCAAAAGCTGCAAGGGTACTAACCTGCCAGCTAGGACAAGTGAGACCTCTTTTCTTCCCTCTAATAACTCTCCCTTCCCCCATTTCTGGTTTTTCTATGCACTTCCAGCAGTTCCAACAAAAGGAACAGGTCCCTGGTCATCAGAGAGTAACAAGCCCCAGAATTACCTTCCCACTTTGAAAAATTTATAAAACCAAATATATGAAACAAAGATTTTCAGATATTGGGAAAAAGGCAACTCAAAACTATGATGCCTAAAAGGAAGGGAAATCAATGAGGTGACCCCTATAACTGCTCAGCTTCTGCCTGGAGGCAGTTTTCAGGTCTCTGAGCTGAGACAGAGTAGAGGAAGGACTCAAAGGGAGCCTCGGAATCTCAAGTTAAAGAGACAGAAATCATACAGGTCAAAGTGGCCAAATATGTGCAGTAGGGTGTGAAAATGTAGAAGACTGCCCAAGACAGAGGAAGCTCTAGAGATCTGCAGAGTACTCTCAAATCTATGGCTGAATACTGATGTGCACAAGTGAGAACAAATTTCTCAAGGCCAGGAAAGAACCACCAAAAGGGCTGCAGACAAAACAATTCCTAGAGCTCACACAGGAGTGGGATTAGTTCATGCTGCCATCAGCCACAGTGGAAAGATCTCTTAATACATGGAATATCATGTAAAGTTCTTAAGAAAATACTATCTCAGTAGTAAAACTAAAACCTGCTTTGGATCTGCTCTAACAAAGCTTAAAGCAAGTCTCAAAAGGTAAACTTATCCTAAATAATTTAATTACTTGTCAGAACAAAATACAATACTATTCATAAAATATAACAAAATAACAATATAAAATTGTTATAAAATGCATTAATTTCCAACAACCAATAAAAAATTACTAACAGGCAAAGCAGCAGAAAAATATAACCCAAAAGCAGAAGAGTTAATCAATTGAACCTGGAAAATGGTAAGGATGATGGAATCAGCAAAGAAATTGAAATAGCTAGCATAAGGCCACAAAATACATCTCCACAAATTCAAAAAACAAAACAAAAAACAACTGAAGTCACACCATGCATCTTTTCTGACTGCAATACTATGAAACTAGAAATCAGACACAAGAGAAAAATCTGGAAAGAGCACGAATACATAGAGGTTAAATATGTTACTAAACATTGAATGGGTCAACCAAGAAATTAAAGACATCAAAAATTACTTGGAAGCAAATGAAAATTAAAAAACAGACAAAATCTTTGTGATGCAGCAAAAGTGGATCTGAGAGAGAAGTTTATAGTAATACAGGCCTACCTCAAGAAGCAAGAATCTCAAGTAAACAACCTAACCTCACATCTTTTTTTTTATAAATTAATTTTTATTGGTGTTCAATTTACCAACATACAGAATAACACCCAGTGCTCATCCCGTCAAGTGTCCCCCTCAGTGCCCGTCACCCATTCACCCCCACCCCCCGCCCACCTCCCTTTCCACCACCCCTAGTTCATTTCCCAGAGTTAGGAGTCTTTATGTTCTGTCTCCCTTTCTGATATTTCCCACACATTTCTTCTCCCTTCCCTTATATTCCCTTTCACTATTATTCATATTCCCCAAATGAATGAGAACATACACTGTTTGTCCTTCTCCGATTGACTTACTTCACTCAGCATAATACCCTCCAGTTCCATCCACGTTGAAGCAAATGGTGGGTATTTGTCGTTTCTAATGGCTGAGGAATATTCCATTGTATACATAAACCACATCTTCTTTATCCATTCATCTTTCGATGGACACCGAGGCTCCTTCCACAGTTTGGCTACTGTGGACATTGCTGCTAGAAACATCGGGGTGCAGGTGTCCCGGCGTTTCATTGCATCTGTATCTTTGGGGTAAATCCCCAGCAGTGCAATTGCTGGGTCGTAGGGCAGGTCTATTTTTAACTCTTTGAGGAATCTCCACACAGTTTTCCAGAGTGGCTGCAGCAGTTCACATTCCCACCAACAGTGTAAGAGGGTTCCCTTTTCTCCGCATCCTCTCCAACATTTGTTGTTTCCTGCTTTGTTAATTTTCCCCATTCTCCCTGGTGTGACCTAACCTCACATCTAAAGGAGCTGGAAAAAAAGAACTACAAAACCCCAAACCAGCAAAAGGAATAAAAATGAAGGAAATATTAAATATTAGGGCAGAAATGAAAGATACAAAAACTAAAAAAACACAATAGAACAGATCAATGAAACCAGGAGAGATGGTTCTTTGAAAAGATCAACAAAATTGATGAACCTCAAGCCAGACTCAAAAAAGGTGGGGTGGGGGTGGGGACCCAAATCAACAAAATTACCAACAAAAGAGGAAAACTAACAACCAACATCACAGAAATACAAACAACTGTTAACAGAATATTATGAAAACCTATATGCCAACAAATTGGGATAACTCAGAAGAAATAGATAAATTCCTAGAAACATAAAACTTATCAAAACTAAAGCAAGGAATGATAAAAAATTTGAACAGACCAATTGTCAGCAATGAAACTGAATCAGTAATCAAAAAAATTTCCAAAACACCGAAGTCCAGGACCAGATGACTTCACAGAATTCTACCAAACATTTAAAGAGTTAATACCTATTCCTCTCAAACTACTCAAAAGAAAAAAAATACACATGTATATATATATACATATATATGAGGAAGGAAAACTTCTAAATTCTTTCTATGAAGCCATTGTCACCCTGATACCAAAACCAGATAAAGACACTACAAATGAAGAGAACCCACAGGCCAGTATCTCTCAGGTATTATAAATGCAAAATAAACCTAAACAAAGTATTAGCAAACTGAATCCAACAATTCATTAAAAAAAAAAAATCATACATCATGACCACATGGGATTTATTCCCAGGATGCAAGGGTGGGCCAATATTCACAAAATAATCAACATGATACATCATATCAATAAGAGAAAATATAAAAATCATATGATCATTTCAATTCATGCAGAAAAAACATGTGACAAAGTACAACATTCAGGGATGCCTGGGTGGTTCAGTGGTTGAGCATCTGCCTTTGGCTCAGGGCGTGATCTCAGAATCCTGGGATGGAGTCCCACATCCTGCTCCCTGAATGGAGCCTGCTTCTCCCTCTCCCTGCATCTCTGCCTCTCTCTCTGTGTCTCTCATGAATAAATAAATCTTAAAAAAATAAAAAGTACAACATTCATTCATGATTAAAAAAAAAAAAAAACTCTGCAAATTAGGTCTAGAGGGAACACACCCCAACCCAATTAAAGCCTTAAATGAAAACTCACAGCCAACACCATATTCAATGGTGAAAAACAGAGCTTTTCCCCCTAAGGTGAGAAACAAGGCAAGGATGTCCACTCTTAACCACTTTTATTCAACATAGTACCAAAAGTCCTAGCTACAGCAATTAGGCAACAGTAAAAATAAAAGGCATCCAAATTGGTAAGGAAGACGTAAAATTCACTATTTGCAGATGACATGATACTATACACAGAAAACCCTAAAAACTCCACCAAAAAATTACTGGACTGATAAATGAAGTCAATAAAGTCACAGGATACAAAATCAATGTACAAAAATCTGTTGCATTCCTATACATTAATAATGATGTAGCGGAAAGTGAAATTAAGGAAATAATCACATTTACAGTTGCACCAAAACCAATAAAACAAATTTAACCAAAGAGTTCAAAGACCTATACCCTGAAAACTATAAAACACTGATGAAAGAAATTCAGGATAACACAAAGAAATGGAAAGATATTCCATGCCTATGAACTGGAAGAACAAACATTGTTAAAATGTCTATACCACCCAAAGTAATCTACAGATTTAAAGCAATTCCTATCAAATACCAACAATATTTTTCACAAAAGTAGAACAAGCAATCCTAAATTCGTACAGAACCATGAAAGACCTTGCAGAGCCAAACAATCTTGAAAAAAAAAAAAAAAACTGGGGGTATCATAATTCCAGGTTTCAAGTTATATTACAAAGCTGCAGTACTTAAAACAGTATGGTACTGGAACAAAAACACACATCAATGGAATAGAGTAGAAAACTCAGAAATAAACCCACAATTACATGGTCAATCCATCATCAACAAAGGAAGAATGAATACACAATGGGAAAAAGACAAATCTCTTCAACAATTGGTGCTGGGAAAACAGGAGAGCTATATGCAAAAGAATGAAACTGGACCACTTTCTTGCACCATACACAAAAATAAACAAAAAAGATTAAAGACCTAAACGTGAGACCTGAAATCATAAAAATCCTTGAAGAGAGCAATGGCAATAATTTGTCTGACATTGGCCATAGCAACATTTTTTTGGATGTGTGTCCTGTGGCAAGGGAAACAAAAACAAAAGCTACTGAGACTGCATCAAAATAAAAAATTTCAGGGACACCTGGGTGGCTCAGCGGTTGAACATCTGCCTCTGCTCAGGACATGGTCCCAGGGTCCCAAGATCCAGTCCTGCATCAGACTCCCCGCAAGGAGCCTGCTTCTGCCTCTGCCTCTGTGTGTCTCTCATAAATAGATAAATAGATAGATAGATAGATAGATAGATAAATTTAAAAATTTCTGCACAGTGAAGGAAACAATAAAAAAAAACTAAAAGGCAACCTACTGGGTGGGAGAGACAGTTGCAAATGAGATATCCGATAAAGGGTTAGGGTACATAAAACATTATGTACTTATACAACTCAACACCAAAAAAAATCCAATTTAAAAATGGCTAATAGACATGAACAGACATTTCTCTAAAGAAGATATACAGATGGCCAAGAGACACGTGAAAAGATCCTCAACATCACTCATAATCAAGGAAACGCAACTCAAAACTATGTTGAGATATTACCTCACATCTGTCAGAATGGCTAAAATAAAAAACACAAAAAACAAGTGTGGGTGATGATGTGGAGAAACAGGAACCCTCTTGGTACTGTTGATGGGAATGGAAACTGGTGCAGCCACTATGGAAATTAGTATGGAGATTCCTCAAAAAATTAAAAATAGAACTATCGTATGATCCAGGAATTGCACTACTGGGATTTACCCAAAAATACAAAACATCCCTATGTTTATTACATCATTATTTACAATAGTCAAACTATGGAAGCAGCCCAAGTGCCCATCTGTAGATGAATGGATAAAGAAAATGTGGTCTACACATACAGTGGAATATTATTCAGTCATAAAAAGGAATGAAATCTTGCATTTGCAACAACATGGATAAAGCTAGAGAATTTAATGCTAAGCAAAGCAAGTCAGAGAAAGACACTATATATGATCTCACTCATATGTGAAATTTAAGAAATGAAACAAATAAACAAAGGAAGAAAAAAAAAAGAGACAAACCATGAAACAGACTCTTAACTATAGAGAACAAATTGATGGTTACCAGAGGGAAGGTGGGTGAGGGAATGGGTGAAATAGGTGATGAGGATTAAAGAATACACTAATCATGAAGAAAAAATAAATAAAATAGCTAGAATATACTCCATATGCTTAATAATGTAAAGGAAAAATATGAACATGAGGAAAAGATACAAAAAATTTACTTAAATAAAACTTCTAGAGATAAAATTATAATATCTGAAGTGGAAGATACAGTAGATTGAATATTGCAAAACAAAATAAAGGGGAACTTTGAGACACAGCAGAGAAACTCTTCAAAATTAAGCACCAACGGCGGGGGTGGGGGGGACGACTGAAAAAAATGATAAACCTCCATGACCCTTGGGACAATACTAAGCAGTCTAAGAGATATGTAACTGGAGTCCCAGCAAGGCAGACAGAAAAAAATGTTTAATAAGGAAGAAGTTCCACTGTGGGAGGCTGTGTTTGGGCCCCAGGCCCACCAAGAGCACTTTGGCAAGTAAAGCAACAAAGCAGTTGGCTGTGTTTTAATAAGAAACTATAAGGATTTACATTTCTAGTTTTTACTCTGATAGGATTAAAAACTTGACTTATGTTTAGTCTAAATATGTCCCTTTTCTTGTATTTATCAGTGTGGGAGGAAATAAGAACATTAAAAAACGAAAGAAAAAAGTTATTTTCTACCTCAACTGGACTCAAATATTTATTAAAGATCTGCTGTGCAGCAAGACCTTATTCTAAATGTCAGAGATTCAACATTAAATGAAGTTCACACTGAGCTTATATTATAGTAAGAAAAGGGGTCTGGCCTGTGTTTTTATTTTTTAAAAATAAGAAACCTTAACTTCAGCCTCAATCCACTGAAATGAGACATCAAGTATATACAAGTAAAAAGGATGGGGCACCTGGGTGACTCAGTTGGTTGAGCATCCAATTCTTGGTTTCCACTCAGGTCATGATCTCAAGGTTATGGAATAGAGTCCTGTGCCCAGCTCTGCGCTCAGCAGGGAGTCTGCTTGAGATTCTCTCTCTACCTTTCCCTCTGCCCCCTTTCCCTACTCACAAACACATACTCTCTAAAATAAATAAATAAATCTTTAAAAAACTATGTTTAAAAAAAGGAAACTACATATGTAACCACAGTACATATGATAGTCTCTATGAATTGAACATGTCTTATTATTCAAAGTACATAAAACACTCTACTCACACATAACTAATGAATGTATCATGTAAGCACATAACTGGTGGTTAATCCAGAATTCTCTTTCCCAACAGAGCCAGGATCCTATCCTCCCTACATTTTATTGTAATTATCATATCACCCGTATATTCTGCTCCTTGCCTACTACCAGTCTTCTTGCATTCTTTTCCAGAAGACAGAATCCCTCCCCACATTAGGATAAATCAAAAGAACGAGAGTTCTGTTCACGTAGTACTTATGAAATGGATGAATCACACTGTTAAATTCTATATGGTATTAGCTATTTTATTATGAGTTAAACATGCTTTGTAGGATAGTATTGTTATTGGACTGAACTGTGTCCCCTAAAAATGCATATGTTTAAGTCCTAATTCTCAGCACTTCAGAATATGACTATATTTGGAAATGGGTTCTTTAAAGCCAACTCAGTTAAAATTAGGTCATTAGGGTAGGCCCAAATCCAATCTGTTCTTATAAAAAGGAAATTTGGACACATATATACACAGAGGAGAGATCATGCAAAGACACAGAGAGAAGATGGCCATTTACAAGCCAAAGAGAGAGGCCTCAGAAGCAATCAAACCTGTCAAAACTTTGATCGCAGACTTATAGTCTCCAGAACTACAATAAAATAAATTCCGGTTGTTTAAGCCATCTGGTTTGTTATGGTAGCCCTGGCAAACTAATACAACTATGTATCCATTAAAAAGAATTAAAGCTATGCCATTTGACAGACTTCCACAAGGTATGATTTTTTTTTCCATAAAGATTTTATTTATCTACTATTTGAGAGAGAGAGTAAGCAACAGAGACAGCACAAGCAGGGGCAAAGGGGAAAGCAGATTCCCCTGCTGCGCAAGTAGCCCAAAGTGGGACTCCACCCCAGGACCCTGGGATCATGACCTAAGCCAAAGGCAGGCACTTAACCGACTGAGCCATCCAGGTGCCCAAGGTATTCTTAAGACAGAAAAATTTAAAGTACAAGGAATCTCAAACCATATACATGTGCATGTGCGTATATACTGTATTCTAAATATACATTTGTACATGAACATGACAACTGGATGAAAATATGTAATAATATAACCTGAGTTGTTAACATGGGTTAAAGGTGGTGGCAGAAGAGGAATATGGATGGAAGGGAAGAATGATGGGAGAAAAACAAACCAACCACTCTCTTCCCACCCTTCCCAAAAAACTGTACTGAAAATAATTGTGCCATTTTTATATATGTTTGTAACATTTTATATATGCATAAATAAAACAAAATTTTTCATTTAAATAAAGGTCTTATGATTGCTTTTCTGCTGTGTATACATCAGCCATGGGAAAGACAGTATCCAAAGTCCTTTCCCACAGGAAATAACTATACACAAATTCCAAATATGTGTCAATTGCCAAGTTCATATCATCTTGCATTTGTTTTGCTTTAAAAACAATAAGTATGCCCTTCCAAAACAAATTTTTTATTACTTTTTGTGATAACAGAGTTCCCACCAATAAAACAAAGAACTGATTCAAGAAAAAGAATCTCTGATGGTTTTTTAGTTCTTCAAGCATTTTCTTAATCTTCATATTTGAGTCTTCCAAATGCGGCAGAAATCCCTGTTATCAGTGATGTCCTTGACACAAGCAGGAGCTCTCTATAAAATCCCAGTTTTTTCCCATAGCATTCCCATACATCCTATCCTTCTGCTGAAGTTTCAATACCATTTGAAGAGGCATCTTTAAAGTTGGAGTAGCAATTCACAACACATGTGTGTCTACCGTCTATTCTTTGGTAGTTTTCCTAAAAATACCAACAGATGGCAGTTTGTGACTTGAATATATTTCTAGTAAGATTCACCAGTTGACTCCCCCTAACTTTGAAGTGTTAGATTCTAAAATCTACTGAGTCAAAGGCAGAAGAGCAGAAGGAAAAGCTTTTACAAATGCAAACTTCTCTAAACCGATCAGGTTCCTTGATGTCTAATTACTAAGACAGTAAATTGATTTACTAGATAAACTAAATGGATTTCACACATATAGATATTTTCTTTTCTGGAAGGTAAAATGGCCAATGTCATCTGTGAATCTATTTGTAAATTTTATCCATTTTCAGATTTTGAGTTAAAGAGGCTATATCCCAAATAAGGTACATGCACACAGGCATGTGTTCACCAGATATCGTGCTAGATACTAGGAATATAAAATAGACACAGCCCCTGCCCTCACAGACAGTAAGGCTACAGAGGGTATGTGTAAAACAGGAATGTTAGAAGTAGCTTTCCCCTACTACCTTCTACTATTCTAGAATGTGGCCGAATGTCCCTGGCAAGAAAACAGAATCTACTGACTCCTGGGCTCAACTGTGACAAATATATTCTTCAAAGGGAAGCTTTAGAAAATAGTCACATTTAAGGAAGACATACTAGGCACAAATGGTTGGGTGTAGAGATCACTTTGATGCAAAGATCAGTGCCACAGAATGACAGAGTTGCTTCAGGTTTCCTGATAACTGACATTAAGTGTGAGTATTACATATTTATACTTCATAAAAATACTTCATTAAATACAATCAGTATATCTTAGTTTTATAAATATTAAGCATTGCCAACTTGGCAAGAATAACAGGGTTGTCAAATGATAAAGTCTTGTCTGCAAAACTCAAGTACTATGATTTAACAACTTCACACTTTTCAATCACAAGACAATTAAATCCATGGGATCTTTATAATAACAAGATCTACTATTTTCTTGGAGACTGCTAAGGGGGAGGAAAAAAATATCAGGAGTTGTCAGAATACCTATCTTGGAGGTCTGACTTCCCCTGTATGTATGATCTTAGGTAAGACATTAAATTTCCTAAAATCTCAAGCTTCTCTGAAAATGGCAATATCATTACCCATTTCCTCAGGATACTGTGATGATCAAATAAAATCATGTATCTGAAGGCACTTTAAAAAATAAAATGCTAAATAATGAGTAGTCATTATTCACATTACCATACATAGTGAGGCACAAATTTTAACAGCTGAACATAAAACACATAGATGAAGATTATATGTACTTGACCTTATCAATCTGATCGTTTCTCAGTTTTTTATTTTTTTTAAATTTTATTTATTTTTTCATGAGAGTCACAGAGAGGGAGAGAGAATGGCAGAGACATAGGCAGAGGGGGAAGCAAGCTCCCCTCAAGGAGCCCAATGTGGGACTCGATCCCGGATCCCGGGATCAGGACCTGAGCTGAAGGCAGATGCTCAACTGCTGAGCCATCCAGGTGTTCCTCTCAGTTTCACTTTAAAAGATACACCAGTAAAACCCATATTATTCCACTTCGAATTATATAATCCTAAATATTAGTCATTCTTAACCTACATGAAGCATAACAACTATCTGAAAGTGGTTTTTTTTTGTTTGTTTGTTTTTTGGGCTTCTTTTTAAATGCAGCCTTCTGAGCCTCAACCCTAGATATTATGGTTCAGTATGTGTGGGATGAAACCAAGGAACATGCTTCTTTTTTTTAACTGTGGTAAATAAAAGTTACCACTTACCATTTTTAGGTGAGCAATTTAGTGGCGTTAAATACATTCACATTGTTGTACAACCATTACCATTATCCATCTGCAGAACTCTGTAGCCATTAAACAGTAACACTCCATCCCTTCTTCTCTCCAGTCCCTGATAACTACTCTTTTATTTTCTGTCTCCATGAATTTGGCTATTCTAGGTATTTCATAGAAGTGGAATCATACATTCGTCCTTTTGTATCTGACTTCTTTCCCCTGGCAAAATGTTTCAGGGTTCATCCATGTTGCAGCATACAGCTGATTTCATTGCCTTTTTTAAGCTGGTAACTCTTAATCTTTTTTTTAAGAGTATTTTTTAAAGCATTTTTAAAAAATATTAAGAAGATAGATTTCCTGTATATTATATACCCCCCTGCCTCCACTCATGCATAGCCTCTGCTGTACCAACATCTACACCAAACTGGTACATTTGCTACAACTATATGAATCTACACTGCTACATCATCACCCAACATCTTTAATTTACATTAGAGTTCACTCTTGGTGTTGTATGGGTTTTGACAAATGTATAACGAGGTGTATGCACCATTACAGTATCACAGACAATAGTTTCCCTGCCCTAAGAATTCTCTGTACTCTATTCATCTTTCCCTCCCACCCAACCCCTGATCTTTTAGCTATCTCCAGAGTTTTGCCTTTCCCAAAATGGCATAGTTTAAAGATATATAGTAGGCAGCATTTTCAGATTGGCTTCTTTCACTTAATAAAATAATGCATGTAATGTCCTCCATATCCTTTCACAGCTTGATAGCTCACTTCTTTTCAGTGTTAAATAATATTCCATTGTCTGGATATACCACAGTTTATTCATTCACCTACTGAAGGAAGTCTGGGTTGCTTCTAAGTCCTGCCAAATATGAATAAATCTGCTATAAAATCCATGTGCAGGTTTTTTGTGGATGTAAGTTTTCAATTCCTTTGGGTAAATTCCCAAAGTGTGATTGTTGGCTTACATCATAAGAGTATATTGTTTCATAAAAAATCACCAAACTAACTTCTAAAATGGCTGCACTATTTTGCATTTCCAAGAGCAATGAATGGGAGTTTCCTATTGCTCCACATTCTTGCCACCAGTTGATGTTGCCAGTGTTCCAGATTTCATTATAACAAAGAGGTAGTGATATCTCGTTTTAGTTTTATTTTTCATTTCCCTGATGACCTATCATGTGAAGTATTTCTATTTGCCATTGTGTATCTTCTTTGGTGAGGTGTCTGTGAGGGTCTTTGGCCCATTTTTTTTTTGGCCCATTTTTAATTGGGTTATTATTGTTGAGTCTTAAGAGTTCTTTGTATATTTTAGATAACTATCCTTTATTAGATTACATCTTTTGCAAATATTTTCACCCAGCCCATGGCTTGTCTTTTTATTCACTTGACAGTATCTTCTGCAGGGCAGAAAATTTTAATTCTAATGAAAGTCTAGCTTACCAGTTCTTTCTTTCTTTCTAAGATTTTATTTATTTATTCATGAGGGATACACAGAGACAGGTAGAGACAAAGGTAGAGGGAGAAGGAGGCTCCCTGTGAGGAGCCTGATGAGAGACTCGATCCCAGGACCCCAAGATCATGATCTGAGCCAAAGGCAGATGCTCATCCACTGAGCCACCCAGGTACCCCCCCCATCAGTTATTTCTTTCATTGATCATGCCTAGTGTTATATCTAAAACAGCACTGTCAAGATCATCTAGATTTTCTCCTATGCTACCTTCTAAGAATCTTAGTTTTGTATTTTACGCTTAGGTCTGTGACTCACTTTGAATTAATTTTTGTGACAGGTGTAATGTCTGTCTAGATTCATTTTTTGCATGTGGATGTCTGATTGTTCCAGCATCTTTTTTTTTAAGATTGTATTTATTTGTTCATGAGAGACATGCAGAGACATAGGCAGAGGGAGAGGCAGGCTTTCTGTGAGGAGCCTGATTTGGGACTCGATCCCCAGACCCTGGGATCACACCTTGAGCAGAAGGCAGATGCTCAACTGCTGAGCCACCCAGACATCCCATTCCAGCAACATTTGTTGAAGAAGCTACCTTTGCTCAACTGTATTGCTTTTGTTCCTTGGTCAAAGATCAATTGGCTATATTTATATGGGTCTATTTTGGGGCTCTCTATTCTGTTCCACTGATCTATTTGTCTATTCTTTCACCGATACCACCCTGTCTTGATTACTATAGCTTCAGTGTAACTCTTAAAGTCAGGTAGTATCAACACTTTGACTTTGTTCTCATTCAGTATAGCCTTAATTATTCTGGGTCTTTTGGCTTTCCATATAAACTTTACTTTTTTTAAATTTTTATTTATTTATGACAGTGACAGAGAGAGAGAGAGAGAGAGAGAGAGAGAGAGAGAGAGAGAGGCAGAGACACAGGCAGAGGGAGAAGCAGGCTCCATGCACTGGGAGCCCGATGTGGGATTTGATCCTGGGTCTCCAGGATCGCGCCCTGGGCCAAAGGCAGGCGCCAAACCGCTGCACCACCCAGAGATCCCTCCATATAAACTTTAAAATCAGTTTGTAAATATCAGTAAGATAATTTGCTGGGATAATTTTCACTGATGTTACAGTGAATCTATAGATTGAGTTGGGAAAAACTAACATCTTGACAATATCAAGGAGTTCCTATCCATGAACATGGAATTTCTCTCCATTTATTTAGTTCTTTGATTTCTTTCATCAGAGTTTTGTAGTTTTCCTCATATAGATCTTATGTATATTTTGTTAGATTTATACCTCATTATTTCAATTTTGGGGTGCTAATGTAAATAGTATCCATTCTTTGCTTATCAGTTATTTCTTTCATTGATCATGCCTAGTGTATCTAAAACAGCACTGCCAAGATCATCTAGATTTTCTCCTATGCTACCTTCTAAGAATCTTATAGTTTTGTATTTTACACTTAGGTCTGTGACTCACTTTGAATTAATTCTTTGTCTAGTTTAAGATGACTATCAATCCTATTCCTTTATTTTTGTTGTTGTTTTTTAAAGATTTTATTTATTTATTCAGGAGAGACGGGGGTGGGGAGGGGTGGGCAGAGAGAGAGGCAGAGGGAGAAGCAGGCTCCATGCAGGGAGCCTAACGTGGGACTCGATCCCGGGTCTCCAGGATTACATCCTGGGCTGAAGGTGGCACTAGACCGCTGAGCCACCCAGGCTGCCCTTAGTCCTTTATTTTGGACCAGCCATTCTGTATCTAAACTAAGAGTTTTCAGCCTCAGCACTACTGATATCTTGGGCCAAATAATTCTCTTTTGTGGGGGTCTGTCTTTTGTAGCTAAGATATTTAGCAGCATAACTGGCCTCTAACCATTGAATGACATTAGCATTCCTGCCCCTGCCAGTTGTGACAACCAAAAATGTCATCAGACATTGTCAAGTGTCCTCTGGAGGTGGAGCAAAATCGCTGCTGGTGGAGAACCAGCTGATTTAAAGCACACCTTTCCCTATCTCTTCACAGTCTACCAGGTGCAGCTGGATCTCCTGACCTCCTATAAATTTTCTTGGATAAAAATTAAATCTCCAGTAGTTCATAATTCTTCAGCCTGGCCCAATAGACCTTTTCCTCACTACTGCTTAAATATATTCTGTTAAATATTCTCTTCCTTGTGCTTTCACAAACATACATTCACATTCTATTTATACCTCAACTTTTAAAAATAGCAAAATCCATATATTTATACCTTATATATCTACTGACAAATTATAGCTTCTTGAGGCAAGAGAGGAGGTGATAGATTTAAAACTTGAAATAAATTTTTACCAAAAAATAAAAGTAAGCCTCAAAAGACTTATACATTTTCAAATAAAATCTTTTTAAAAGCAAGACAAATTTAAATCTACTTGGAAGCTCTTAATTAGTTGTAAAAAATGTCTCTTCAAATTACGCATTCAAGAAAAACTTCCTATCACTCAAAGTCTCCAATTAAAGCTTAAAATGAATATGACAATTTACTTCTAAATATCAACATCCTGCTATAACTTCAAAACTCTTATGAAGCACTATTACTTCTTTTGTAAATTGTAACTTTAAAAAGAGTCTCAGCATATACAAAGATCTCAAAAAAGCAATTATCACAGAAATACTATAATTTTTAAATAAATGAATTTTATTTATCTTTTAAGGATTTTATTCATTTATTCATGAGAGACACAGAGAGACAGGCAGAGACACAGGCAGAGAGGGCCCGATGCAGGACTCGATCCCTGGACCAGGATCACACCCTGAGCTGAAGGCAGCTGCTCAACTGTTCAACAACCACTGAGCCACCTGGCATCCCTAAATAAATGCATTTTAAAAACTAACACTTAAATAAAGGTTTGTTAACTCTTACAGTAACAGGAAACTTCTTATACTTTTTTTCTAATCTTTAAACAATCTTACAGGATAGGCAATATTTTCCTCATTGTACAGATAATAAGGGGTTATACAGGCCATTCTTAATATATGTGAATAATTTAGAGCTGGATTAAAATATTTTTATTTATTTATTTAAATTTAATTTGCCAACATATAGTATAATACCCAATGCTCATCCCATCAAGTTTCCACCCTCCTTAGCGCCTGTCACCCAGTAACCTCCCCTTCCACAACCCTTTGTTTCCCAGAGTTAGGAGTCTTTCATGGTTTGTCTCCCTCTCTAATTTATCCCCACTCAGTTTCCCTCCTTTCCCTTATAATCCCTTTCACTATTTCTTATGTTCCACGTATGAATGAAATCATATGACTGTCCTTTGCTGATTGACAGCATAATACCCTCCAGTTCCATCCACATCGAAGCAAATGGTGGATATTCCTCCTTTTTGATGGCTAATATTCCATTGTGTATATATATCACATCTTCTTTAAAGAGTTGGATTAAAATCTTGATTATTTTATTAAGTAGCTGTATGACTCTAGACAAAATATTTGACTTCTTAGTTTTCCTACTCCATAAACTGAGGATAATACCTCTATTACAATGTTAAAACAGAGATTAAATAATAAATTCAAATATCTTATAACTTCAAGGGATTATGTGTATGAATGTGCCCATAAAATTTTAAGTAACTCCCTTATCAGTTAAGTGGTAATTGAAGTCCCTTCACTACACAGTGCACCACATACACAGTAAGGTTTTTTAATACTATCACACCGGTAAGTAGTGACCTAAGTAAGTTTATTTCAGAAATTACCAATGTAGGGCACCTGGGTAGCTCAGTGGTTACGTGTTGCCTTTGGCTCAGGTCATGTTCCTGGGGTCCTGGGATTGAGTCCTGCATCGGGCTTCCTGCGAGAACCTGCTTCTCCTTCTGCCTATGTCCCTCCCTCTCTCTGTGTGTCTCTCATGAATAAATATATAAAATATTTAAGAAAAAAAAATAAATTACTAATTCAACAGTCCAGGTGTTTTTGTACTATTGTACAAAAAGTATTTTAACTGCAGTCTTGAATGCTTTCAATAGAGGCAGCAATCCAGTTTTAATTAATCCTTGTTCCTTCTATGGGTTTATAAAGAGTTTACCCTTTAACTAATATGCAGCAAATACCCGTCATTCCTGGGTGTCTTTTTAATAGGACTGTGACTTCCTTTTGAGGAATTACTTCTTCCCTCTGTACAATCTTAGGGAAAGAGGACTTTCTGGTGACCATAGAGAAGCCAAGAGGCTAGACCCTAACTCTTCCAGTTCCAGGGGTAGGTAGACAATCTCTGCTAAAGTATAAGCATGTAACCCAAGGAAGGAAAAACTGGAAGTCCATCAACAGCAGAAGCTGGGATCCACCAGGCCTTTTCCACTTAAGAGCCTGCAGCATGAACCCTGAAGCCCTAGACAGAGCTCCCTGGGCTCCTGCCAATTCCTTCCATGAACCCCTGAGCAGTACCTTCCAACAAATCTCTTTTATGATCAAGACCTTTTATTTGCAACCAAGAATCCCAACTGATATACTAAACTAATGGGAAACTGAAAGGTTTGTCTTTTTGAAATCTGGAAATAAACATGATAAGGAAGGTGGATGAGCTGCTTTCTCATGCTGACATTTGGCCTGTGGGTTTTAAAAGTACATTATTAAATAAAATTCCTAATCATTAAGATATATCAATAATTATTTCCTTAAAATTGAATTTTTAAAGTATGAAGTTATTATAGATATCCAGGGTACATAAAATTATAGAATTGAATATTTCTGTGCCTGCTTAACTCTTAACACATAACAGGAAAAAAAAAATCACCAAATGTCAGTCTTTAACCCACTAAATCAGAGACAAGCCTTTCCCTTAAGACTTAGTAAGAATTTGCTACTGTGTATTTGGGACTCTTAATCATGCAATATAACACCGTAACAATTCTGTAACCTCCTTTGGTGTAGGAGATACATCTTTTAAACCCCTAGATTCTTGGTCTGCAACTCAATAATCAGGTAAATTCAGTAAAACATCAAATATCATCTAAAAATGTAACTTCCTGAAAATGTATTATAGTTTATAACACCTTTTAAGTAAAGAATATTAAAAAGTACATCAAGCAATAAAACTGTAATTTTGGAAAAACATGTTGAATGTTCCTGACCAGTAGCTTGTTTCAATCACCTAGATTTTTTTTTTAAGATTTTATTTATTTATTCATGAGAGACACAGAGAGAGGCAGGCAGAGACACAGGCAGAGGGAGAAGCAGGCTCCATGCAGGGAGCCCGACGTGGGACTCAATCCCAGGTCTCCAGGATCATGACCTGGGCCAAAGGCGGCGCTAAACCGCTGAGCCACCGGGGCTTGCCCCAATCACCTAGATTTAAAACAAATCCTAACATATAAAATAGTGGTTTTCTACTATATATTTGGTATTTCTACTATATTTTCCTGAAATAACTAATCACCCATATGATAGGTCCTACTAAACTATAGCAGGAAAGACAATTTTTATATTTTCCTGAAATAACTAATCACCCATATGATAGGTCCTACTAAACTACAGCAGGAAAGACAATTTTTAGTGTTTTTGCAATGGGAAAGCACATTTTTGTACTTTAGAGCAAAGTATTTGCAATCCAAATGATTCAGTACCACTTTCATTCCCACCAACACAGAGCAGGGTAGATCAAGTGTAAGAAATTCTACTCAGGGATCCCTATTTTCACATTCAAAATCAGATATGTTTTAAAAAAAATCAGATATGTTCTACTGGTAGGTTTTTACTTAAGATCTTTTTTTTTTTTAAGATTTTATTTATTTATTCATGAGAGACACAGGCAGAGGGAGAAGCAGGCGCCCTGTGGGGAGCCCGATGTGGGACTCGATCCAGGACTCCAGGATCACGCCCTGGGCTGAAGGCAGCCGCTAAACTGCTGACCTACCCAGGGATCCCCATGATCATTTGACACAATACTGAAATTGCTAAGAAATCAGAGGGAACAGCAAGCACAAAAGCCCAACACAGGAGACTGCTTAGAGGAACAAAAAGTTCAGTGTGACTACAGCAGAGTCAGCAGAGTTTGGAGATGAGATCAGAGAGATAGGAGGCAAGATCACTTAAGGACTTTGAGCACAATACAGGAGCAATGATGAAAAGCCAATGAGAAGGTCGTGTAGAGTCTTTCTACAAGGGTGCACTGCTACTTTTAATTCAGGGAACAAAAAGGTCATTGCTATGGTTTCAGACTCCACATTGCATTTAAGAAACTACCACTTGTGGGGTCTGATGTCAAAGAAAAATATTCATAATAGCTGAAAAACCTGTTAAATACTTCTTCCCTTTCCAACAATTTGTATGCATAAGACTGGATTTTCTTCATACAGCTCACCTAAAACAACATATCACTATTGATTGAATGCAGAATCAGATATAAGAATACAGGTTTGTTTTACTAAGGAAGTCATTAAAGAGATCTGCAAAAATGTAAAACAATACCTAGCTAAATTTTTATCTTGAAAAATATAGTTCTTTTAATAAGAACGTTAATACCTAACAGCTTATTATTTTTATTTAAATTAATTTTTTGTTTTATTCTCAAAAATATAAATTTGTGGGTATAACCCATATAAACAGTGCTCTTTGGGAGCCTCAATAATTTTTTAAGAGTGCATAGGGGATCCTGAGATAAAAAATTTGAGAACTACTCATTTATCAATCAAAGATGTCCTGGAGTAGCATTCCCCAAACATCATTAATAATTTTGGAGGACTCCTTGTCAGATAAACTACAGAAAATCTATTTACAAATAATTTAACAGTCAGCCACACACATCATCTCTCTTCTCTCACTAAAACCCAAAACTATAAACCTGTTAGTGCAAGGATTTTTATAACTTTTAGGGAGGAGAAGGGAGCTCCCAAGAGAAATCTCCAATGAGCCACAATATATAATACAGAACATAATACGAATAAAAGTAAAGCTACTCTGGTTAAAATGAGGGTGGTATTTTCTGCCTCCAGTTCATCCATCATTCTAGCTACCATGAAAATCCCCTAAAGTACTATTTAGAATTTCACAGAATGCAGCTTTGAAATCTTTATTTTAAACTGCTGCTTAAACTTGCTGCTTACTTAGTTTCAGAAAGGTTCTGTCATTGTTTTAAATGGTCATTTTCAACTTTACTCTCCAGGAGAAACCAGATGTATGTTTTTTGCATCTATACAGACAACCACAAAATTGTTTAAATCTCATAGAGAACTCTCAGACCCATGAGAATGTCTAAGGATTCTTGAGAAATTACTTCAGGACTGGTAAATGGGTGGAGTTAACATAAAAAGCCTTCCTGAAAAAAAAAGACACTATGATTAGGCAAGCAGAAAAGGCTCAGCTCAGAAATGAGAGATTCCGTAAGGGCAAGGGTGAGCCATAGCTTCTAGGCTATAAAGGAGAATTGCCAGTCAGTCTGTGGCTCTCAAGTACCAAAGTTCTGCAGACTACATGCAAGTTTATAATTTAGATAGTAAAATAACTCCCTTTCCTCAATCTGGGCCAGATGAACATTTCTTATTTTGCTAAATTCCCTACATTAAGGAAAATTTAAAAGGTGAGACAAACCAAGCCTCAAGTCTTAATAGGAATCTTGCTTCCAAGACAAAATTATCCCAGTTTCACATATTCTGAGTTGACATAGGATAGGGCTGTGTCACTGTTTAAAGAAGACAGAGGGGAGTCATTAAGAGTTTTAAGAGTGAAGCAGAAAATTATTTTAGCAACATTACAGAATGACTGGAAGAGGCTATTGGCTGTATAGAAGTCTAGGCATGAACTGACCAAAGGCAACTGGGAAATAATTTCATTGGGAAATAGTTTCATAAGTCAGTAGTGTTTTCACAATCCATTTTTAATGTTTAATACCATTTCTGTGCATTCTACAGTTGGTACATGAGAAGCAAGATGTTTATGTGGAGCTACTTATTTGGCTACCCAAACTCTTATAAAAGAATGCAGATCAACTAATTTTGGGGGGGAACCCCACAAAAAAGGTTGTTTAACCATTAAAGTGAGGCTGAATGAAAAAAAAAAACATTTTAGTATTTCCACAATAATTAAAATGAACATCTACTGGCCTATAACCTAGGCTAGTGAAAGCAAGACTGTCTTTCCCCTATGCAGACTTAGGGAGTTTTTTTTAAAGGCAAGAGAAGGGGAAAGGTGAGCAGTTTTATACTTTTTCTATTACCTTCCTTTCCTCAGTAACTCCCTCTGAATTTTCTAATAGGTATAAGAGGTATCAAAGAAACAACATGTTGAATGTGCTCCATTTTACATGATCTAATTTACGGAAATCTATCCCACATCTCACCTGCACACATTCTTTAAGATCTGTCTTCTTCATTATATGTTACACCTTTAAGGGCAGAATAGAAAAGGGCCTATAAGGGGGGATGTTGACCAAAGGGTACAATGTTTCATTCATATAGGATGAATAAATTCTGGAGCTCTAATGTTGAGTTGGTTTTTTTCTTTTTTAGTTTTTCTTTATTTAAATAATCTCTACACCCAACATGGGGCTCAAACTCCCCACCCCAAGATCAGAATCGCATGCTCTTCCAACTGAACCAGCCAGACACACTCCTCTGGAGATCTAATGCATAGCATGGTGACTATAGTTAATAATATTGTACTATATATTTAAAATTTTGCTCCCAGAGTAATTGGGAGCAAATTTTTTTGTGTTTTCACAACACAAAAAAACTGGTAACTATGTAATAGATATGTTAGCTTGACTGTGGTAAACATTTCATGATATATATGTGTACCAAAACAGTTGTACACCTTAAATATAAATAGTTTTTGACAATCACACCTCAATAAAGCTAAAGTCGGTGGGGAGAGAAAACAAAAACAAAGAGAAAACAAAAACAAAGAAATATCAATAATATATACCTTTTAAAACCTAATTATTTGTCAGGCTACATTCATGTGGGTTTGTTTGGTATTGTTTGTTTTTGGTGTAAAGTAATAAAATATCACTTAGTATAGAACAAGTATAAAAAGTCATTTCAAAAATATTAAGCTTTTTTATTACCTAATGAAATATGTTACCAAGGAGACCTATATTTGAGAAACACTAAAAATATATTAGCTGAAATAATAAAATTACTACCAATACCCACCACTAATTTGCTATGAGACTTGGATCAAGTGATTTAACTAATCTCTACAGAGGGGGACTGAATTGAATGATTTGTAAAGTTCCTTTACATCCTAAAACTCTTTATTAAATATCTACTTAAGTACAAGGAAATTTGTGAGGATCTACAAAAGACAATCCTAGGAAAAAAGTATATGTTATGTATACAGAAGCCTTGAAAAAAACCCAAAAAATTTAGCCTTAACAATGGCTAAATATTATTTAAAAACTATAATATATATGCAAGTATATGCAAATTATATATGGAAATATGGGATAAAAATAAGTTTTATCCCTTTTATCAGGTAGAAACTCCTCTATTTATCAGCATTACTCGAATACTTTATGATAGTTCATAGGGATCATTAAGGTAGAGGTCCAGGAATCAACTGTAACATCTTGGGCCCCACCCAAGACCTTCTGAATATCTAGGAACCTCTAGAAGTGGGCCCCAATGAAGTAAGTTTCAACAGCCCCTCCATGTGATTCTAATGCTTAATAAAGTTTGAGAACAACTGCTCTAACATACAAGAGCATGGATTAACGATCAACATCCATGATGAGAACAGTTTAAGTATTTTCACCTATTGAAAATTAAATGTTTATGTAAGCTTTAAATTAACTATTCTTTACTAATCATAATATTATAAGAATACTTTGGTTCACATAATGGGAGAAAATATTTGCAATTCACATATCTAATAAGAAACTTGTATTCAGAATAATAAAGAACTCTCGCAACTCAACAACAAAAGGACAAATAACCCAATTAACAAATGAGAAATAATCTGAATAGATATTTTCCCAAATAAGATATAAAAATGGCAAATATGTATTGAAAAGGTGTTTAACATCATTACTTCTCAGGGAAATGCAAACGAAAACCACAATGAAATAATCACTTCACACCAACTACAATGTAGGCTAGAATCTAAAAGGTAAGGGTTGGTGAAGGAGAAATCAAAACCTCACATATTGCTAGTGGGTATATAAAATGGTGCAGCCACTTAGGAAAACAATCTGATGGCTCCTCAAACACAGAGTTACCATATACCTCAGTAATTCTCCTCCAAAAGAAATGGAAACATTATGACCACACAAAAACTTGGAAATAAAATTCATACAGCAACATTAGAACAGCAAAAGGTAGAAATAACCTAAATATCTATTGATGAATCCATAAATAAAATTTAGCATATCCATAAAATGGACTCTAATTTGGCTATCAAAAGGAATGAAATACTGATACACACAACGTGGATGAATCTTGAAAACATTTTGATCAGTAAAAGACAACAGTCTCAAAAAACCCATGTAATGGGATGCCTGGGTGGCACAGTAGTTGAGTATCTGCCTTTGGCTCAGGGCGTGATCCCAGTCTTGGGATCAAGTCCCACATCGGGCTCCCTTCAGGGAGCCTGCTTCTCCTTCTGCCAGTGTCTCTGCCTCTTTCTGTTTCTCATGAATAAGTAAATAAAATCTTAAAAAAAAAAAAAAACAACCCACGTATTATATGAGTGTATATGACTGTATTAGATGAAATGTCCAGAACAGACAAAACCAGAGAGACAGAAAGTATACAGATGGTTGCCTGGGGCTCTAGAAGGAGACAGCTAAAGGGTACAAAGTTTCTTTTTGAGGTGATGAAAATGGCTGATAATTGACGATAGTGATGGTTGCACAATTTTACGAATTATTCCCCAAATATATACTTCAAATGGGTGGACTATACAATATATAAATTATACGCCAATAAAACTCTTCCCCAAAAGAGAGACGGAGAAAGAGGAGAAAGGGCATAACACAGTAAGAAAATATAAAGAAAAACCTATATATTAGCTGCAAGAATATTTAGTAGTATGCCTAAACCAACTGTTGAACAATTAAATAATATAGAAAACACATTATATGAATCCTGAGAGCATTCTGGGCATCCATCCTAACTAAGCCTAGCTTGAATTATATTTATTTAGAAATTACCAAAATTTGTTCCAAATGTGGAAACTTCTAACAAACGAGCATTTGTGTTAGAAATACAAGGATATTTTTAAAAAACACTTTTAAAAAGTGGATGTATACTTCTTTCATAAAATGCTTGACTAATTTCTTCTTGCTTTGAATGACCAGCAGCACACGAAGAGCAGTTTTCAAATTATGAGCACAGAATGAAGGGCTTCCCCAGAGGTATGAAAAACACTACCCGGGAGAGGGGAGGAGACAGCACAATTCTACATACTGCCTCTGCCAGAAGAAAAAATACACAACTTTGTGACCTGTTAAGATATTGAGTTTTCATTTAAGGTATTGTTTTATTAAGTACTATCTCTACTTTAAAAATGGACGAGGGTTTTAATACTGAGACGAAAAACAAAAGATTCTGAAGTCCAAAAGACTACGCTATATGGATTCTGAGTGAGGCTTATAGAATGAAGGAAAAGATATTCCTTTTTATTTTGTACTATCTATTATTTATTTATTTCAATACTGAATGCTTATTACTATTAAAAAAAAGGATTCCCTTAAATGAGTCATAAGGAAGGTTTCTATCTTTTAAGTTCTTTTTTTAAATTTTTAAGACAGCTACAAACCATTACAAGGATGTCCAGTTACCAGCATAATGCCTATTAAATGTTGGCCATTTGAAATTTTTATTTTTAATATAGAAATAAACTTGTATTTTGATGTAACCAATATATACAGACTAAAACAGCTTAGTATTCTGAATTGCTAAAAAGCATTATGTACTAATATTCTTAGATCACATAAGGAATGTTTTGGTTTTTCATTGATATTTTGGTAGAACAATTAATTCTGCAAGAAGCTGGACACTTGGTACTTTCATCATTCTAAAAAGTAGAATTCATTTCATATACTAAAACTATTAGTAAGATATCAATAAATGTATCATTATGTATTTTGCCAACTTCAAAGTTGTTTGACCTAATTACTGTAAGAGAACTCTCAATAGAAGACAAAAACCAGAAAAAGCAGAAGCAAAACTAGAATTGGCTTATTACAAAGATCTGAAAAGATTTCTGATTACTTTCACTTTTCCCATCTTGGAAATCTTAAAATACCCAGGTAAAATGCTAATTTAACACAGATATAACTTAAAATATAGTCATAAGGAGACTCCACTACACTCAAGTCCCGGTAGTTTTATAGCACAAATATTATGGGCTGAGATACTTGATTCCAAATTTCAATGAAGTGAAAAATTATTTTATTATATAATTTGAACTGCCCTGGCTTAGAATCAAGGAGTGAGGATGGCCAATAATTTTACTATGTAATTTAAATATAATTTTAATATAGAAGTTAAATATAATTTTTCCCCTCACCCCCTGGAGACTTTCTTTTCAAGGGTTAATTTACATAGCTATAGCTGCTATTAATAAGTCATGATCCAGTGTCCTGGGATCAAGCCCTATGTCAGACTCCCTGCTCAGCAGAGAATCTTTTTCTCCCTCTGCCCCTCACCCCGCTTATGTTCACTTGCTCTCTCTCAAATAAATAAATATTAAAAAAAAGTAGTAGCTTCATTATGAAATAATTTTACTAAAAACTTTATAGGTATTTCAAGACCAATACAACTTCAATTGGGAAAAAACTATTTTTTCACAAAAAATAAATAAATAATCATATGCAAATACAACGTAGAATTTCTAAATAGACTAGCTGGAATGTAGACAAAGAAAAACACCTTATTCATATTTTTAAAAAATTAGAATGACAACAGACTTTTCATCCAAAATCATGGAGGTCAGAAAGATGTGGCATAATATTTTTTAGGTGCAAAACAAAAAGAATTATCAATCCAGAATACCATATCCAGTAAAAATACATTCTGGAATGAGGAGAAAATTAAGCTCCATTCTGGAATGAAGCAAAACTAAGAAAATACATTACCGGTAGACCTACCCTAACAGAATGGCTAGGGCAGCCCTGGGGGCTCAGTGGTTTAGCACCGCCTTCAGCCCAGGGTGTGATCCTGGAGACCTGGGATCATGTCCCAGGTCAGACTCCCTGCGTGGAGGCTGCTTCTCCCTCTGCCCGTGTCTCTCATGAATAAATAAATAAAATCTTTAAAAAAAAAAAAAAGGAAAAAAAAAAGGAATTGCTAAAGGAAGTTATCTAAAAAGAAAAACAAGAAAAGGAACTTGAGAATATCAGGAAGAAAGGAAGGACATAAGAAAATATATGTGAAAATACAATAGTAAATACAATTCTTTCTCCTTTGACCTTTGTAATTTTGCTTTAACCATTTATGTTTGATGGTTAAAACAAAATTATAATGCTGTCTCATGTGGTTCTAAATGTATGGCGAAGAACTATCAAGACAACCATAAACAAAAGTGAGTAAAGGAAGTTTTCCCTATACTTCAATCAAACTGACAAAATGACACCAATACACTGCAGTAAGTTATATGTACATATAATGCCTAGAACAACCACTAAAAAGCATACAAAAAGATACTCAAAAACACTATAAATAAATAAAAATGAAATTCTAACAAATGTTCAAGCAACCTGCAGTAAAGCAGGAAAAAGAAAATAGAAACAAAAAAGTAGAACAAAGAGAAAATAATAACTAAAATAACAGGCTTAAGCCAAAACATAGCAATAATTACACTGCATAAAAATGGTCTGAACATATCAATTAAAAGCAGATGTTGCAGAGTGTTTTAAAAGACATGACCCAACTATTTGCTATCTACATGATACTTCAAATATAAAAATATATATCACATAAACATTAATCAAAGGAAGCAGGAATAGCAATATTAATATCAGATAAAGTAACTTCAAATCAAGGAAACTTTATCAAAGAGAGGAACATTACATAACTATAAAGAGGTCAGTCCACAAGAAGCTACAGCAACCCCAAAAGTATATCCACCAAGCAGAACTCCAAAATATGTGAAGCAAAAACTGAGAGAACTGAAAGAATATAGAAACAAATTCAAAGTTACAGTTGGACAATTCAACACCCTTCTCTGAACAATTAATAAAACAAGTATAGAGAAAATCACCAACAATAAACACACACACACACACACACACACACACACACACCACCATCAATCAACAAGAATTAACTGACCATTTATAAAACACTCCATACAGGGGCACCTGGGTGACTCAGTCAGTTAAGCATCTACCTTCGGCTTAGGGCATGATCCCAGAGTCCTGGGATCCAGCCCTTTGTCAGGCTCCAAGCAGCCTTGAGATTCTCTCTCTGCCTCTCCTCTGTGCTTCTGCTCTTTCTCAAATAAATAAAATCTTAAAAACAAAACAAAAAAACCCACTCCATACAATAGTAGAGTACACATTCTTTTCAAGTATGTAACATAAAAAAAAAAAAAGATAAACATACCTAGGACTACATAACAAACCTTAGCAAATTTAAAAAAATTGAAAACACACAGAATATATTCTCTGATCACAGTAAAAATCAAACTAGAAATTAATAATAGAAAAATATCCAAATGCTTGGAAACTAAAAAAACCACTTTTACCTAAATAAACAAAGATGGGGTAAAGGGGCAAAGAGTAAGTCTCAAGGGAATTCACACACACACACACACACACACACACACACACACACGAAAGAAATACATATATATTTCTTTCATATACATGTGAAAGAAAATTAAAACACAATATATTAAAATTTGGGGATGCCTGGGTGGCTCAGTTGGTTAAGCATCTGCCTTCAGTTCAGGTTATGATTCCAGGGTCCTGGGATCAAGCCTCTGCCTTGAGCTCTCTGCTCAGTGGGGAGCCTGCTTGTCCCTCTCCCCCCTGCTCCTGCCCTCTCTCACTGTGACTATCCCTGTCTCTCTCTCAAATAAATAAATATTTTTTTAAATGTTAAAATTTGTGGGGATTACGTAAAACAATGCTGGGAAGGAAATTTATAGCACACTAGAAAAGAGGGAAAGCCTCAAATCAATCATTTAAGAACCCCAGAAAAGAAGAGCAAGCTAAAAGCAAACCAAGAGGAAGGAAGGAAATAATAAAGATGAGAAACGAATGAAATTGAAAACAGGAAAAAAAAATAGAGAAAAATCAATGAAACTACTATTCTTTTTTCTTTCAAAGATTTATTTATTTATTTATTTATTTATTTATTTATTTATTTATTTATTTAATTCAAAAAAGACAAAGAGCACAAGCAAGTGTGCATTGGTGGGGAGGAGCAAAGGGAGAGAGAGAAAGTCTAAAGGTCCACAATGAACACAAAGCCCCATGTGGGGCTCAATCACATGACCCTGAGATTATGACCTGAGCTGACACCAAAAGTCCAATGCTTAATCAACTGCACCACTCAGGTGGCCTGAGAAATAAAAAATTGACAAACATCTAACACGACTAACAAAGGAAAAAGACAAGACACAGATTCGCAATATTAGGACAAAATCGGGACTGAAGCATGGAGACCACTACAGACTGTGCAACTATAAAAGAATAATAAGAGAATAAACCATGAACAACTCTTCAGACACAAGTTGACAATTCAGAAAAAAAAAATGGATCAATTTCTCAAAAAACAAAAAACCTACCATAACTTACTCACTATGAAACCATTTGAATAACCCTATACCTACTAAATAAATTTCATTTGTAATTTCAAAACACTCTAAAAAGAACTCATCAGGCCTAAATGGTTTCATGAAAATTTATAGCAAACTTAAAAGAGATTAACACCAATTCCCACAATCTCATCCAGAAAACAACTGAAATACTTTCAAATTCATCTATTAAGCTAGTATTACCCCACAACACTAAAACCAGGCAGAAACAGCACAAAAAGGAAAACTATACACCAATATCCTTCATAATTACAGATCCTTAACAAAATATTGGCAAATGCAATTCAGGAATACACAAAAAGTAATTATTACACACCACGACCAAGAAGAGTTTATCACAGGGATGTAGGTCTGGATCAGTATTCTAAAATTTATCAATATAATACACCATATTAAAAAGCTAAAGGAAAAAATCCACACTGATCACATTAACTGAGGTAGAGAAAACATTTGACAGATCTCAACACCCATTTGTGGAGAGGGAGTTGACAACACCTTTTAGAAAAACAGGAAAGAAAGTACCTCAACTTGATAAAGAGCATCTACAATATACCTACAGTTACCATACACTAGACAGTGAAAGACTTAATGGTTTCTCCCTACAACTGAGAGGTGGGGAGACAAGAATATCCACTGTCAACATATTGAGAATCATGCTATTAGTTCTTGCCAGTGCAATAATACAAGAAAATGAAATGAAAGACAAATCTGAAAGGAAAAAATAAAACTATCCTTTATTTGCCAATGACATAATTATCTAAGAAGCAAATTCCAAGAAGCTACCCCCCCCCAAAAAAAAAAACCCTGCAAAAAGCAAAAATAACAAAAAAAGGGAATCCTTAGAACAAACTGAGGACAAAGGATACAAGAGAAACATACAGAAATCAATTGTATTTTGATATAGTGACAATAAACACAAGCATACTAAATGAACTAAACTAAATTAAAAATAATCCACACACCCAAAATACTTCAGTTCCAGTCTAAGAAAACGAATACAGGACTTATATGCTGAAAACAATACAATATTGGTGAAAGAAATCAAACTCTAAATAAACGGACAGTCTATGTTGATGGAAGGGGAGACTCAACACAGTAAGAAAGTCAATTCTCCCACCCACTTAAATTAATACATAGGTTTAACACAATTCCTATCAATATCCCAGAGAGATTTTTTTAAAGGATATTGACAAGATTATTCTAAAACTTATATGAAAAAGAAAGAGAACTAGAATAGCTAAACTAATTTTGGAAAAAGATAAAATAAAAAAAATTATTCTACCCAATTTCAAGACTCATTATATAGCTACAGCAATAAAAACTATGTAGTATTGGCAGACAGAGAGACACAGACAGAAGAGAGAACCTAGAAATAGGTCCAGAAAAATATGCCCAATTAATTTGTGAAGAAAGTGCAAAAAAATTCAATGGAAGAGACTGCCTTTCCAACAACTCAAGATACTTCAGACTTACAAGTAATATAAAAGTAAAAAACTTTCAGGAAAAAAATATATGACAAAATTTTCAGGATCCATTAATAGCCAAAGAGTACTAAGACTTGACACCAATCCATAAAAGACCAATAAATTACACTTCATCAAAATTTAAAATTTTTTGTTCTGAGAAAGACCCTGCTAAGTAGACAAAAAGATAAGCTAAGGAGCGGAACAAAATATTTACAAACCACATATCCAACAAATGATTAGCATCGTGTGTGTGTGTGTGTATGAGTATTTACTTAGCATATATATAGTTAATACATATTATTTATTTTATATATATATATATACACACATACATACATACACACACGGATTATTCTTTTACTGTTGAGTTTTAAGAATTTTTAAATGATCCAATTTGAGAGTAAATAATCTGATTAGAAAATGGGTAAGAGACATGAAGAGTTCACATACTGATGATGACATATATACAAGTTTTCACTGCACTGGTGTTTACAATACAAAAAGACAGAAAATGACCTCAGTGTTTCGGAATAGACTAGTTAAATAAATTACAGTATAACCAAACAATAGAATGCAGCCATAGAAAAGAATGAGAGTGATCTTAAATATTATGCTCTCCAAAATATATTGAAAAAGGGGGGGGGGGGAACAAAGATGCAAAAGAGGGTATACCAAAATAAAAAAAGGAAAAAAAAACCAACAAAAATATATGTACACATATATTTTAAACACTTGTTTATCATAAAAAAATCTGTAATAAGAGAAAAGATGGATGTTACATAATGACAGAAGAGCCAATCCAACAAAAGAATATAACACTTATATTTATGCATCCAACAGAGGAGCACATACATATATAAGGCAAATATTAACAGAAAACATACAAGAAAAATCTCAGCCTTGAATGACATGTTAAATCACTGCACTTAACAGATATATTCAGAACATTCCATTCAAAAGCAACAAAATATACATTCTTTTCAAGTGTACATTTTCCAGGACAAATCATATGTGGTCACAAGAAGTCTTAATAAATCTAAGAGAACAGACATTATATCAGGGATCTTTTCCAACCACAACAATCTGAAACTGGAAATTACATGAAGAAAACTGGAAAATTCACGAACATGTAGAGATCAAACACCATGCTACTGAACTACCAATGGGGTCAAAGAAGAAATCAAGAGAAACCCAAAAATACCTTAAGACAACTGAAAATGAAAATACAACAAATTTGTGCAGCAGAAGCAGTTTTGAGACAGAAGTTTATAGCAATAAATGCCTACCTCAAGAAAGAAGTCTCAAATAAACAGCCCAACTTAGACCTCAAAGAATTAGAAAATAACAAAGCCCAAAGTTAGTAGGAGGAAGGGAATAACAAAGATTAGAGCAGGAATAAATTAAATAGAGACTAAAAAGATCAATGAAACTAAGAGCTAGTTCTTTGAAAAGATAAAATTGACAAGCCATTAGGCTTATCACGAAAAAAAAGAGAGGGCTTAAATAAAATCAGAAATGAAAGAAGTCACAACTCATACCACAGAAATATAAAGGATTTTAAGAGACAACTTTCAACAATTATATGCCAACAAATTGGACAACCTAGAAGAAATGGATAATTTCCTAGAAATATATTTACCAGAACTGAATCATGATGAAATAGAAAATCTGAACAGACTGATTACTAAAGGAGATTGAATCAATAAAAAATTTTTTGGGACACCTGGGTGGCTCAGCAGTTGAGCGTCTGCCATTGGTAAGGGCGTGATCCCAGAGTTCCAGGATGGAGTCCCACGTCGGGCTTCCCACATGGAGCCTGCTTCTCCCTCTGCCTGTGTCTCTGCCTCTGTGTGTCTCTCGTGATTAATTTAAAAACAAAATCTTAAAACAAAAACCTCCCAATGAACCAAAGTCCAGGACTAGACAACTCCAGGGGTGAATTCTCCCTAACAAAGGAAGATTAATACCAATCAATCCTTCTCAAACTCTTCCAAAAAAACAGAGGAGGGGGGAACTCTTCCAAGCCCAATTAATGAGGCTACCTTTACCCTATCAGGGGCAATATCAGACAAGGACACCACAAGAAAATTACAGACCACTATCACTGGTGAACAAAAATGCAAAAATCCTTAACAAAATATTAGCAAACTGAATTCCACAGTATATTAAAGGGATCATAGTCTGGGATCAAGTGGGATTTATTCCAGGGATGCAAGGATGGTTCAACATCTGCAGATCAGTCAATGTGATATACCACATTAACAAAATGAAAGATAAAAATCATATAATCAACTCAATGGATGCAGAAAAATACTTGACAAAAAAATCCATTTATGATAAAAACTCTCAACAAAGTGGGTATAGAACAACCCTCAACATAATAACAGACATATATGACAAGCCCACAGCTAACATCATACTCAATGGTAAAAAACTGAAAGCATTTCCTCTAAGATCAGAAACATGACAAGTATGCTCACTCTTCTCACCATTTTTATTCAACGTAGTATTGGAAGTCTTAGCCAGAGCAATTAGGCAAGAAAAAAAATATAAAAGGCAAGCTAATTGAAAAGGAAGAAGTAAAAGGGTCATTACCTGCAGATGGCATGATATTATACAAAGAATACACTAAAAGCTTCATCAGAAAACTGCTAGAACTGAAATTAATTCAGTAAAGCTGAAGGACACAGGGTCAAAACACTAAAAACCGCCTTTCTACAAACCAATAACAAACTATCAGAAAGAAATATAAAGAAAACAATCCTACTTACAATTGCATCAGAAAGAATAAAATACCTAGGAATAAATATAATCAAAGAGGAGGAAGAATAATTGAAAACTATAAAACATTAATAAAAGAAATTGATGACACAAATGGAAAGTTATTCTACACTTATGGACAGGAAGAATCAATATTATTACAATGTTCATGCTACTCAAAACAATCTACAGATTCAAAGCAATATCTATCAAAATTCTGATGGCATTTTAAAAAACACTTTGAGAGTTGAGGACAAGTGGGGAGAGGGGCAGGAGAGAATCTGAAGAAGACTGTGCTCAGCATGGAGCCCAAAGGGGGGGGGTCAATCCCATGACCCTGATATCATGACCTGAGCCAAAACCAAGAGTCAGACACTTAACCGACTGAGCCAGCCAGGTGCCCCACCAATGGCATTTTTCAAAGAAATACAATAAATAATCCCAAAATTTATACAATAATAGTCCTAAAATGGAACTAGAAAAAACCCTACAGGTTTTGTAATCTAGGCAGTGTAATCTTGAGAAAGAAGAACAAAACTGTAGGGATCAAAAAACAAAACAAAACAGGGACACCTGGATAGCTCAGCACAGTTGAGCCTTTGGCTCAGGGCGTGATCTTGTGATCAAGTCTCAAGTCGGGCTCCTTGCAGGGAGCCTGTTTCTCCCTCTGCCTGTCTCTGCCCCTCTTTCTCTCTATCTCTCATGAATAAATAAATAAAATCTTCAACAAAACAAAACAACTGTAGATATCATATGCCCTGATTTTAAACTATATTACAAAGCTATAATACTTATTAATAACAGAATGGCACTGGAATAAAAATACACACAAAGATCAATGGAACAATCTAAAGAGCCCAGAAATAAATCCATGCATACTGGCCAATTAATTTACAACAAAGGAACCAAGAACATACAATGGGGAAAGGACAAGTCTTTAATCCATTTTTAGTTAATTTCTGTGTATGATACAAGATAATGATCATTCTTTTGCATGTGGCTGTCCAATTAACTAAAAATGGATTAAAGACATGAACAAAAAAATAAATTAAATTAAATTAAATTAAATTAATAAAATAAAATAAAATAAAATAATTAAAAAACGACTTGAGGGGATCCCTGGATGGCTCAGCAGTTTAGTGCCAGCCTTCGGCCCAGGGTGTGGCCCTGGAGTCTCAGGATCAAGTACCACGTCAGGCTCCCTGCATGGAACCCGCTTCTCCCTCTGCCTATGTCTCTGCCTCTCTCTCTCTCTCTTTCTCTCTCTCTGAATGAATAAATAAATATTAAAAAAAAAAAAAGACTTGAACATAAGACCTGAAACCATAAAACTCCTAGAAGAAAACATAGAAAGCAATCTCCTTAACATTGGTCTTGGCAAAGTTTTTCTGAATGTGACACCAAAAGCAAAAATAAGTAAGTGGGACTATATCATACTAAAAAAGCTTCTGCACAGCAAAATGTAAAAGCAACCATTTAAATGGAAGAAAATATTTGTAAATCATATGCCTGATAAGGAACAAATATCCAAAATATATAAAGAACCCATACAACCCAACAGCCTTGAGTCAAATCAAAAAATAAATAAATAAATAAATAAAAATGGGCAGAAGATCTAAATAGATGCTTTTGCAAAGATGACAGACAGCCAAATGGGTACATGAAAAGATGCTAAACAACATTCATCATCAGGAAAGTACAAATCAAAATCAAAGTGAGATATCACTTCACACCTGTCAGAATAGCTACTATTAAAAAGACAAGAGGGGAGCCTGGCTGGTTCAGTTGGTAGAATTTGCTACTCTTGATTTTAGGGTGGCAAGTTCAAGCCCCATATTGGGTATAGAGATTACTTAAAATTAAAATTTTAAAAATTAGAAGACAAGAAATAACAAATGTTGGCAAGGATGTAGAGAAAAGGGAAGTCTTGTGCATCACTGGTGGGCATGTATGTTGGTAGGGCCACTATGGAAAACAGTAAGGAGGTTCCTCAAAAAATTTAAAAAAGAACTACTATATGATCCAGCAATTCCACTTCTGGGTATTTATCCAAAGAAAAGAAAACAAAAACACAAACTTCAAGTTATATGCACTAGCATGTTCACTGCAGCTTTATTTATATTACCTAGGATATGGAAACAAACTAGGTGTCCACAGATGGATGGATAAAGAAATTGTGATATATATAAAGGAATACTATTTAGCCATAAAAAAGAATGAAAATTTGCCATCTGCTACAACATAGATGGACCTCTGAAGCATTATGCTAAATAAAAATGGACACCTAACTCACACCATATACAAAATTTAACACAAAATAAATCAATGACCTAAATATAAGTGCTAAAACCATAAACCTCCTAGAATAAAACTTAGGGATAAATCTTCATGATGTTGGATTTGGCAAAAGATTCTTAGATATGACATTAAAAGCATGAACAATGCAAGAAAACATAAAATTTTTTACGCAAGGACATTATCAAGAAATTGAATAACACAACACGGTTGGGTTTGAATGGGTCTATCATCAAGAAAAATAGGGGTGCCTGGGTGGCTCCATTGGTTAAATGTCTGGCTGTTGGTTTCAACTCAGGTCTTGATCTCAGGGTTGTAAGTTCAAACACAGCATGGAGCCCACTTAAAAAAAAAAAAAGACATCTAATGATTTACTAAAACTTAACAAAAATACAATCTAACTTAAAAAATGGATTTGAATAGACATTTTTTATAAAGAAGATCTAGAGATGGCCAATAAACACATGAGAAAATGCTCAATATCATTAATCATAAGGGAAATACAAACCAAAAGCACAATGAGCTATCATGTCATACCAAACTAAGATAGCAATTTTTAAAAGAAAAAACAAAAAATAAGAAGTATAGGTGAGGATGTGGAGAAATTAGAACCATTGTGTGTTACTGGTGGGAATGTAAAATGGCTGCTATGGAAAACAGTATGGCAGTTCCTCATAAAGATAAACATAGCATTTCCAAATGACCCAGCAATTCCACTTCTAGATATATACCCAAAAGAACTGAAAACAAGATTCAGGTGTCTGTATACCCATGTTCATTGTAGCATTGTTCACAAAAGCAAAAAAAAAAGACAGAAACAACCCAAATGTCCATCAATAGGTGAATGGATAAACAAAATGTGATATAAACATACAATGGAATATTATTCAACCCTAAGAAAGAATGAAATTCTGATACATGCTACAATATGAATGAACCTTGAAGACATTATACTGTGAAGTCAGACACAAAAGAACAAATATTGTATGATTCCACGTACATGAAATATCTAGAATAGGCAAATTCACAGAGGCAGAAAGTAGATTAGAGGTTACCAGGGGCTGAGAGAGAGGGAAGTGGAGAGCTATTGCTTAATTTGTGCAGAGTTTCTGTTTGGGATGATGAAAAAGTTTTGGAAATAGTGGCGATTGTTGCACAACACTGTGAATGTAGTTACTGGCACTGAATTATACACTTAAAAACAGTTAAGATGGCTAATTTTATGTTACGTATATTTAAAATTAAGAGAGTTATTAAGTGTATGTACAAAAATCAGAATCCTACCAAAGTCCTTAATGAAAACAGGTGTAAAAGTAATTATCAGTTAGTGCATTCCATTACAAATTATTTGGCCATACATAGAAATCAATTTACTTGCAAATGATTTAGATTATAAGTAAAATAGAAAATGAATCGTATCTATATAGAAAGGGAAAACTTTACTTTGGACATATAAATGAGCAACTGGAATTATTAGCTTATTACAGAAAGTCTGTTAATGAAAAACTCCACTTTTCTTTTTCTCTCAAGATCTATTTATTATCTATTTTGAACCCTGAACTGTCAAATTCCTTTCTATATACTAAGATCAATCCTATTTGCAATTGGGATGCTTTAATGTATAGGGGGAGATTATAGACTTTGTTTTATCACCAGATACAAGTTTCAGAGAAACAAATTTTTTTATTTTGAATTGCATATCCATAATGCTTGCCATACAGTAAGAGCTCCACAAATTCAGTGAATAAAACCAAACCAGTCAAATCAGCAGGAAGCAACATTAAAGAAACTTTTTCAAAATCATCTTCCTGTTACACTTTTAAAATATGTATTTTAAAAATAATATCTAAGTAATTCAGGGTCCATAAAACTCAAACTTTAAATTTTTCTCCTATGTATACTCCTAACCCCAATGGGAAGTGACCAGAATTTGACTTTTTGATGAATTTCTTGTACTGATCTGTGCTTGTCTGCCTTTGAGGAGGTAGCCCAAGTCTAGAAAGGAAAATCAACAAGCAGTCATCTTCATGTTGGATAGTGGACCACTTAAGGTAGTGCTGAAGTGCTCCTAGTTCATATAGTAGAGTAATATGGGTATCATTCGCATTGTTTTCTTTTGCTTTTACTGCTTTGTTTGTGGTTTTGTACATTAAAGGTTTAATTACGAGATAAACTTGAATGTGAAATGTGAACTTTACTTGACAACTACTAAAAACTGTGTACTACTAATATGAACGATAATTAAGTTTTGACTTTTAAAACTCACCCTAAGTGGGGATCCGTGGATGGCTTGGTGGTTTGGTGCCTGCCTTTGGCCCAGGGTGTGCTCCTGGAGACCTGGGATTGGGTCCCGCATCGGGCTCCCTGCATGGAGCCTGCTTCTCTCTCTGCCTGTTTCTCTGCCTCTCTGCCTCTCTCTCTCTTTCTCTCTCATGAATAAATAAATAAAATCTTTAAAAAAATAAAAATTAAAAAAAAAAACTCACCCTAAGATAGATAGATTTTTTTTTCCTTTTTACAGCATAAAGGGCTTGGGGGCAGGGGGAAATCCCCCTTGAAGTGGTAGAAGATTGTAACTGATTATCCCGAATCAGGCAATTTATAGCTACAGAGGTGACCCTGGCTGGCTATGAGAAGGAGTCTCTCAAATCTTGAACTCCAGGGAAGATAACTGACTGAGGACTCCAGCTGCTGCATTCAGAGATCCATCACGGTGTTCATACAGAGGCTGCGCTCAGGTGGCAGCTCCCAGTCAGGGACTGAGCAAGGCAGGCAAACTAAGGCAGGCTTATTCCTGGGAGACTAAGAGTTCCTGTGACAGGCAACTCTCACTCAACTTTCCTTAGAACTGCACTGAAAGTGTCAGACACTTTCACCCAAAGTTCCTTCCTCCCTTACCTCTCTCTCTCTCCTTCACTTGGGAGTCAGACTTGCATCATAGTCTAAAGACTCTCCCTAACTCCTTCCCCATTTTCTCTCACAAGTACTTCTAATAAATACTTGCACACCCAACCCCATCTTGGCATCTGCTTCTCCCCTGCATTACACACTTAAAAAAAAAAAAAAAAAAAAAACTAGCCATTTCGAGGCACCTGGGTGGTCTGTTAAGCATCCAACTCTTGATATCAGCCCAGGTCTTGATCTCAGGGTTGTGAGTTCAAGCCCCACATTGGGCTTCACACTGGGCATGCATGTATGAATATATATATATATATATATATATATATATATACACACATATATATAGCCATTTAAAATGAATTATTTCTAAAATATAGTATTTGCTAACCTATTTGCTAAAATGATATATGCTGAACATGGCAATTCCAATGTCCCTTGAAGTTGAAGGTGTCAACCAACACCTAACTTGAAGGGAAAGACTCAGAAGCACATGCCATTCAACAAATATGTCCTGAGCATCAGCTATATGTGAGAAAATATGCTAAGCATTTTAGGGAATATAGGATCCTATTGTTGACCTTGAGGTACTTCCCAATATAGAGAAAGACAGAAGCCATAGATGCAAACTTTGAAGGGCAGACTCACTAAGTACTAAAATAGAGGTATAGAGTCCTAAGTAAACCAAGAGATTCATTCTCCTTAGGGGATGGAGTTGTAGTGTTTCTACTCCTCCTTCATGGAGAAAATGGTATTTGAAATGTACTTTAAAATACATTATCAGAAGAGCTTTCAGGTTGTTGCCTGCCTATAATTCCTGAGGACAGTCCAACGACACTTTCCATTCCTGCCACACTTGGCTATCCTCTAACCGTAAACCCCTTCTAACACAATCCTCTCACACCCTCTCATTCCCAGAGTACTGAAGGCTTCTTAGTTCTTCTTCTCCTAAGATGCTCCTGGTATGTCCTTTTTCATCCCATTACTACTTAGACCTCTAAGCCAGAAAGTGAAGAATAAGTTTTGATTTCTCTCTCTCTCACTACTCTACCATTTAATCATCATTCTACCTCTGCATCTGAAATCTGTCCACTTTTCTCTATCCCCACAGCTGTTGCCCTGGTCAAAACCACCATCATCCCATCCTAACTAGCCTTCCTGCCTACAGTTCTACTACTATGCAATGTATGTTCCACAGAGCAGCCAGTGAGCCTTCAAAATTCACACCTAGAGGCGCCTGGGTGACTCAGTCGGTTAAGCCTCCGACTCCTGGTTTCCACTCAGGTCACAATCTCAAGGTTATGAGATTGAGCCCCATTATCAGGCTACATGGTCAGCAGAGAGTTTGCTTAAGATTCTCTCTCTCCCTCTCCCTCTGCCCCCCCCACTTGCTCGTATGATAAAATCTTTTAAAAAAATTCATATCTAATTGTCAATATCCTGCTTGAAACTTTTCATTGGTTCCTCCCTCCTCACAAGATCTGGCCCCATGCTCTAGTCTCCAGCTACTCAGAACTCCTAAAAAGCTGAGCTCCTCTTAGACTCCAAGCCACCACAAATCCTTGAATACTTCCTCCTCATCCTCACTTAATTCCCATTTCCACTTAAAACATCTCTTCTGTCACTCCCAAACATAAACACACAGGATAGTCTCCAAGCTTCCTATTGCCACCCCAAGCCTTTACTTCTCAGCCCCCTCCTTTGTGGTCTATGTTAGCTTTCCATTAACTAGTGCCCTTAAAAGTCTTAATTTTTTATGCAGCAGAACCCCTTTTCCAAATGTCATCCTATGCAGAGCCCTAATGCATAAAAAGGCTGAGCTTCTCAGCTTAAAGCAAGGGATTTCAAAGCCCTCTTCATTCAGTCTTCTGAATCCTAAGGCACTTCTCTTTCCTAAAATCTAAGGTGCAAGATAATTAAAACACCACTGTACTGTATTATACCACCTACTCAAAGGAAGCAATACAGTACAGTAGAAGAGTTGTCTTTGAAGCTGGACAGACTCAGGTTCAAATCCTAATTCTATCCTGTATTATGTATTAGTTTTAAGATCTTGAGCAGTCTGCCTCTCTAAGGATCATTTGTAAAACTCATCTATAAAAACAGATGACCACTCTCACTACTTTCATTCAACATCTAATGGAGGTCCTAGGCAGTAAAATAAGGAAAGGAAAATAAATAAATAAATAAATAAATAAATAAATAAATAAATAAATAAATAAATAAATAAATATTGAATTGTCTGTAGTTACAGAAGACATAATCACATAGAAAATTCTGTGGAACAACTACCAGCAAAATCAAAGGATATGACCTCAACATATAAAAAGCAGCTTTATGTTTGCATATTTGTGACAATTAGGAAATAAAATTCTAGGGGTAGCTGGATGGCTCAACCAGTTGATTTCAGCTCAGATCATGATCTCAATGGGCTCCCTGCTCAGTGGGGAGTCTGCTTATCTTCGTCCTTCTCTCCCTCTGTCCCTCACCCCACCACATGCTCCCATGCATGCTCTGTCTCAAAATGAATAAAATCTTAAAAAAAAAAATTCTAACACAATTTACAATAGCATCAAAACACAAAATACTTAGGGTTAAACTTAACCAAAGACATCTAAGACTTCTCCATTGAAAACTACAAAGTGTTGCTGACAGAAATTAAAAACTCTTGGGGTGCCTTCAGCTCAGGTCATGATCCCAGGGTCCAGAAATCAAGCCTCACAATTAGGCTCCCTGCTCAAGTGGGGAGTCTGCTTCTCTTTCTCCCTCTGCCCCTTCCCCTGCTGGTGCTTGTCCTTTCTCAAATAAGGAGGGAGGGAGGGAGGGAGGGAGGGAGGGAGGGAGGGAGGGAAGGAAGGAAGGAAGGAAGGAAGGAAGGAAGGAAGGAAGGAAGGAAAGAAATTAAAAGTCTAAATAAATGGAGAGATATACCATGTTCATGGACCCAAAGATTTAATACTGTTAAGATGTCAACTCTCCATAGTGATCAATCTATAGACTCAATGCAATCACAATCAAAATCTCACCAAGATATTTTGGTAGAAATTTATAGTGAAATCCAAATCTAGAAACACTAAAAGAATATTTTAAAAGAAGAACAAAATTGGAGGACTTAACACTACCTAACTTCAAGACTTACTGAATCCACAGTAACCAAAAGTATGGTACTGATATAAACAAACTGACCACTGGGATAGACTGAAGATGTGTGAATATACACTCACATAAATATATATGATATATATTCATTTAATTTTCATAAAAGCATCACAGTCCAACAGGGAAAGGAAAATCTCTTCAACACATAGTTCTATAATAACTAGATCTCAGCATAAAAAAAGAATCAATTCCCACTTATATTATACACAATAATTAACCTGATAGGGACCACAGATTATATAAAAGCTAAAACTTCAGATTTTAGTATATGTGCTGCCAAAGCGAGCACTATAAAAGCTAAAACTATAAAGTTTTTTTAGAAAACAGCATTAGGGAATTATTTCATGATTTGGTGGCAGGCAGGGGGTTCTTACAGAGCAATAACAAAAAAAAAAAAACCTAATAAATTTGACTCCTTTGATATTTAAAAATCTGCTCATCAAAAAACACCATTAGGAGAACGAATAAACAAGCCACAGGACAGAATATGTTTATATTCATAAAACATCTTTCTGATAAACAAGTTATCCAAGACATTAAAGAACTCTTAAGACTCAATACTAAAAACTCAAAATTTAAAATGAGCAACAGATTTATGCAGACACCATTCAAAGGAAGACATAAGAATGGCCAATAAGAACATGAAAAGGTGTTTAATATCAGTCACCAGGATAATGCAAATTAAAACCACCATTACCACTGCACACCCATCACAGCAACTAAAATTAAAGACTAATAACATCAAAATGTGGAGCAACTAGAACTCTCATACATTGTTGATGGGAATATAAAAGGTACAATCACTTTGAGAAAAAGTCTGGCAGTTTCTTAGAAAACTAAACAGACACTCTATAAGCCATTTACCTAACAGTATTTACCCAAGAGAAATGAAAACGTAGTCCTACAAAAAAAAAAAAAAAAAAAAAAAAAAAACTTGTATAATAAGAACATTCATCGAAACACTATTCATAATAGCCTCAAACTGGAAACCTCCCAGGTATCTAACCACTTGATAAACTCTGACACAATCGTACGATAGAAAAATGGACTGAATTTCTGATAAACACAACCACAAAGCCTTACCAAAAACATATACTATATGATTCTATTAATATGATGTTCTAGAATAGGTATGATTAATCTATGGTAGGAAGATAAAAGATCAGAACAGTTGCAGGGATCGACAGACAAGGCACATGAGGGAAACTTCAGCAGTGATAGTAATGTCTGATATCTTGATAGAGGCTTGGGATTCTATTGGTCAAAACTTATCAAATGGTACAATTAACACTTGTACATTCCACTGTACATTAGATTTTACCTAAAAACCAAAAAGAACTGTAAACAAATACTGAACTACAGTTAATAACATGCATACTTAAGTGTTTAGGGATAAAATGTACTGATATCTGTAACTAACTTTGAAGTGCATGAAAATGTAAGATGGATTGGTGGATGGAGGGAGGAAAGGATAGGCATGTGATAAAGCAAACAGTAAAATGTAAATTATAGAACCTAGGTGATGAGCTGAAATTTTCATAATAAAATGTTGGGTAAAAAAGGACAAAAAAATTCAAAAATAAAGTGCAAAGTTCTTTCCTATTCTACCCACAGTTGTGAAATAAAATACATTATGGAAAATAGGGAGTAGTTGTCACTTACATTATTTGTGGCTGAAGTATCCTCACTGCTGTAATTTCTGGACCTCACTGCCATTGCTGGATTAGAGTCTTCCTTTCCACTACAACATATGCCATAATCCTTGGACTTCGTCATCATCCATATGTATAGAGTACTCCAATCCATCATCCAATACACCAACTCTGGAGCTCCTGTCTTATTTCTCTCATCTCTGGAATCTTAAAACGCTAAAGTATAATTGTCGTTTCTACTCATAATCCCTGATCTGCTCTCACTACCCTACCCTCCTCTTCCAACTCATCAGGATTCCTAATCCATGGGAGCCGCCTTTTTTTTTTTTTTAAGATTTTATTTATTTATTCATGAGAGACAGAGAGAGAAGTAAAGATGTAGGCAGAGGGAGAAGCAAAGTAGGCTGCTCGCAGGGAGCCCAATGCAGGACTTGATCTCCAGACCCATGATCACACCCTGAGCTGAAGGCAGATGCTCAAATGTTGACCCAGCCAGGCATCCCCATGGGAGCTTTCATTTAAACCTCCATGACCTGTCTTACAGCTTTACCTCCTATCATTTGAAATACTGCTATCCTTAGTCTCTATTGCAACCACCTGCTACCAATTCTTGTTCTGTACCCCTCTACCTAAACTGATGAGTGCTGCTGGAGGAAATCTCATAACCAGACCAATTAATGATACTCCAAGTTTATGGTCTCCACACTCAGCACTGCTCAGCAATTCCTTTCTAATTCACTGGCTGGCTCCTTCTCCACAATCCCCAACAGCAATTCCAAAACTTCACCCTGCTTCTTAAACTCCTTACTCATTTCTCTTTCCTCACTCTATGTAAAGATTCTTGCCTTTTGTTTCATTATGAAAACAGAGACTACCTGCCATGAACTCCCTGCCCCACAACGTACAAACCCAACTTTATTTCTTTCCTCTCCAACACAGAAAAAAGGTTGCCATCACCCCTGCTAGAAGTAGCATAGCATAGTGTTTAAAAATGCAGACTCTCAAAAAAATAAAAATAAAAATAAAAATGCAGACTCTCTAACCAAAATACTCTTTCAAAACCTGTTTTTTGTCTTCATTCAACAAATTCCACACACCTGAGTTATACAATCTGTTAAATTTTAACAAATGTATATATCCCTGAAACTATCAGTATAATCAACAAATAAACACAAAAGCCTTCCCCAAAAACAACCACTGACCTTTTTGTCACTGTAGATGAGTTTTCAATTTCAAGAATTTTACATAGTTATATAGTATATACTCTTTTTTGAGCTGGCTTAATTATTTTTGAGATTCAGCCATATTGTCATTTGTGTCAATAATTCATTCCTTTTTATCACCAAGTAGTATTCCAATGTATGACTATTTCACAATTTGTTTATTCATTCACCGTTAGTGGACATTTGGGTTGATTCCATGAATAGAGCTGTCACGAACATCTAGGTGTAAGTCTTTGTATGGATAAAGGCTTCATCTTTTTTTTTTTTTTTAAAGACTTATTTGAGAGAGAAGCAGGAGAGGCAGAAAAAAAAGGAGAGCATTTCAAGCAAACTCTGCACTGAGCTTGGAGCCCAATGTTGCGCTGGATCTCACGACAATGAGATCATGACCTGAGCTGAAACCAAGAGTCGGACACTTAACTGATTGTGCCATCCAAGTGTCCCAAGGCTTCATCTATTCTTAAGCCTTTACTTACACCCCTAGCAGTCCCAAATCTGCGGTGGCAGATACCAACAACCAACTGCCAGCTTTGACAAGTCCACCTGGATAAGCCATCTTTTAAATCAACATGTCCCAAATGTGTTTTTATGCCACTCTCTCCACCCCCAGGAGCTTCTCCTCCTCCATCCTGTCTTGACTAAAGGTACACAAACCAGAAACTTAAGACTCTTCCTGCTCTCTTATCACGTGCCCTACATCTCTCAAAATCCATCCCTACATCTCCATCTTAGTTCAAATGCACCCTTAATTCAAATGTATATCATCTCTTGGCTGGACTACTAAACTAAACTAGCCTTCTAACTTTTCTCCTTACCTCTGGTCTCATTCTTCTCCAATGCATTTTCTATTCTATAGCCAAAGTGAATTTTCTAAAATTCCAAACTAATTTTCATCCCCTCAAGAAAAAATTCAAACTGCTTAACTTAATATTAAAAAATTTCTCTATAAACCAGTTTCCTCTCCAAATTCATCCTCTGCCCCTTCCCACCCTGCTCTAACTTAGTCATTTCTGGATGATGTCATTTACTTTTTTATCCTTAGTGCCAAGGGCATTACCTGGTCTGTAGTAAGCATAACATATTTGTGCAATAGATAAGATAGGACTTAGATTGATATAGTGAAACATTCTGCACATATCCAGGAAAAGCAGTCATCCAGTTTGGCTGAAGCATAAAGAATATGAAATATTATGGTAAGCAATCCAGTCAGAAAAGCAGGATGAAGCCAGATCACTGATCACCACCAATTCCATGCTAAAGACTGTGTACCTCATCTTATGCCCTCAAAATTTATCAATTGTTTTTTTTTTGTGCGTGTTTTTAAGTTTTTATTTAAATTCTAGTTAGTTAATATATAGTATAATACTGGTTTCAGGAGATTTTAGTGATTCATCACTTACATGTAACACCCAATGCTCAAGTGCCCTCCTTAATCCCCATCACCCATTTAGCCCATCCCCTGGCCCACCACCCCTCCAGCAAGCCTCAGTTTGTTCTCTGTAGTTAATTAAGAGACTCTTACAGTTTGCTTCTCCCTTTTCTCCCTTCCCCTACACGTTGACATCAGTGGTTGAGAACAAGAGTGCAACATATTCAGAAGTGTTCTATAACTTCTGAAATCTCAAAAAACAGATATGGGAAAGGTAAGAGGCAGTAAACTAGTTAAGAGGCTATCTACAGTAGTGTGGGAAAGGAGACTCAGAGTAGAAGGCAACAGATTAGAAGAACATGTCAAAAGGGAATAAACCTATAGGCTGTGCCTGGGTATGGGGAGGAATGTAAAAGAGAGAAGTAAGAAATGATTCCAAAGTTTTGAACCAAATAAAATAATAAAGCCCTAATCAAGAGGAAATTTTTAAATAGTCAGTGTAAGGGAGAGAGGTGACGGTTTTAGTTTGGGTATTCCCTCACCCATTCAGCCAAATTATGTGCCTACTAGATAAGTGTCAGGCACTGAATGTGTGAAGGGTAAAAAGAGGGGTAAAATACCATTCCTATTCTCAAGGACCATCCAATCTAGTCCTGGGATGGGGGAGACGGCTAAATAGGAACTTACAACTCACTGAAGTGCTAGGGTTTGCTGCTAAAAGAAAATAAAGACTATCCAACTCAGCCCTGAGGATTTGAGAAAACACCTGAGTTAGTGTTGGCCAGGCAAAGGGCAGTCCAGGTTAAGAGAATAACATAACAGAGCCTCAGGTAAGAAAACACAAGTTGGGCATGTCTGCAAACAGTAAAATAAGTCTAAAGGAAGAGTTCAAAATAGGGAGCTATCCACATGAAATGTCTAGCAAGCAGGTGAAAATGCAGGTTCTGAGCTGCCAGGAGCGCATCCAGATATCCAATAGATTTTCAACCTCATCTTAGGTGGCTTAGAGTCAAGAGCAGTGGCTATCTCAAATAAGAATTGGAAGAATCTTTACTTATCAGCTAGATTGTGTACACTTCCACCTCCCCCCATCACTTCTGTCACGCAAGGTTATCTCTGCTTCAAGTCAAAGCAGGTTTATGTAAATAGGCAACGAGGACCGGTGGGGACTGTGATAAATTGGAGATGCATGCCCAGTCTAAAGAGGAAAGCCATTCACTCAGCTCCAGCAGTTTACGGTCTTGCCCAGTGGGGAGAAACCTTCCTATTCTTCAAGAAAAACTGAAAATTCAGATTTTACGTAACATCTCCCACGTTTAAATACTGGCAACTAATTACATTTAAAAGTTTGTAAAAGAACACTGTGCCAGCCAAACAAAATGCTTCTATGGAAAATGCTTCAGCAAGGGCCACCAGTGTGGCAGTTAGACTTGATCTGCCAACTCCTACAGTGCTCTTTCCATTACTTCACAGTACCCTCAACTAACAGACTATCTTGATGGTTCCCTGGGACAGGAGTTGTTTGCTCCTAAGCCAAACAGCCCCAAACAGATTGGGTTTTATGAGTTCTTCTGTATGTTCTCAACAATGTTTCTGTCTCCTCCCCACTCCACCCCCCACCTCCATCAGTACCAGGCTTCTATCACGACTGAGACCTCCTACTCCCCTCTTATAAGCTAAGACACCAAGATTACAGGTAAAGTAAAAAGAGTTGAGAGCCCTGATGGGATAGCTAATGAATAAGGTATATAAGGAATATGGCATCTCTCTAGTTTTCTTAGAAAACAGTATCACAGAGATGCCTGTTACTTACTCAGACACTTAAGGAAAAAGAGTCAGTAATTTATATCTGAAAAAAATGAGCAAATTCGGCTAACTAAATAGTTTCCACTGTAAGCTTCCAAGGAGCTGTTGGGGGAGGGGGGGATGCTGCGTAGGGCAAAAGGGAAAGTAAAAGTTGCTGGCCTTTGGGAAACATCAGGCACCTTTTAAGACACAGTTTTTAAAAGTATAAATGTTTAGAACAAAAGGTACACCACAATCTCAACTCTCAGTAGGAGAAAAAATATTCTTTAATCACATAAAAAACATTTTTTGAGCAACAAGAAATTGGGATTAAGAAACACTACTAAAGTAATCTATTTATAGAAAAGGTAAAAGGGAAACAAAAAAAACACCGTTTTTATGTTCATTCAAACACACCAGTTTCTGACGCTTTGGTGTTTGTACTAAGTCACAATGTTGCTTTAGAAGCTTTTAAAGTGTAGCAACAATTCCTAAATGTACTAAAACATTTTAAAAGCACAGATCATGGAGTGTACAACTTTAGATAACAATGTGGCAAACTTGAAAAAATACAGAAAGGCTGAAAATCCAAATTAACAGAGCAAGATAGAATGAAGATTCTCGGACGCTGGGGGGGTTGGGGAGGGAGTAGCCTGTGCACCCGCCCCTGTTCCCCGGAGCAGTGGGGGAATCCGGGGGAATGAAGAGTGATTACAGAGGGCGAGCAAAGCAGGCCGTGTTCCGGCTGGCGGGCGAGCTCTGCAATTACCCAGAGCCAGCGCTGCGGCCAGAGCGTTCTCGAGCCCACTGAAAACAGCACACTGCACACCTAAAACCGGGGGCTGACAGCGGTTCCCCGGGCAAGACGGACGAGGCGGAAAAGTGGCCTGCTCTGACCTCCGCTGCAAACTGAGCCCCCCCCCCCAACTCCTGCCTGTGAGTCGGGGGGGCAGGACATTCACCTCTCCGAGGCTGGATGATTCGGACAAACCCTGCCTGGCTTCCCGAGGCCTTCCCACACACCCGGTGAATGTCAACGGCGAGCCGGCGAGCGTGGGGGAAGCCTCCCAGTGCGCGCCGTCCTCTCGGGGAGGCGCCGAGGCCGGGAAGAAAGACGGCCCAGCGCGCGCCCCGCCTCCCCGGCCCCGGCCCCGGCCCTGCCCCGGCCCCGGCCCTGCCCCGGCCCCGGCCCTTCCCCGGCCGCGGCCCCGCGCCCTCGCGGGGGCTGCAAGCCGGGAAGCAGGGTCCCGCGCGCGCTCCTCACCTTCTTCAGCGCCGGCACCAGCAGCCCCCGCCACTTGGGTGCGTTCTCCTCGCTGAAGAACTCGTACGGCAGCTGCTGCGCCTGCATGGTGGCCCCGGGGCGCCTCTGGGCGGGGAGAGGGGCGGCGGCGGCCGGGCCGGGGAGCCGCGAGAGGGCGAGCTCGCAGCTCCGAACAGGCCCGCGGCCCCACCGGACGGCCCGGCCCCCTCGGGGCGCCGCGCGGCCGGGCTAGCCCTGCAGAGGCGGCTGACGGGCGAGGCCCGCGCCCGGCCAGCCACCCGACACGGGCACCAGCGGCGGACAGCGAACGCAGCCCGGAGCCGGAGGCGGCGGCGGCGGCATCCCGCACCACCGCCCCGGGGCCGGGCCCCCCGCCCCTCCCCGGCCCGCCGGCGCCGCCCCGGGCTGCCCTCCGCCGCGGCCGCCGCCCGCCGGGGCTACGCTCCCGGGCCCGGCCTGGCCCCGCGGCGCAGCCGGCGGCTGGGGGAGGGCGTGTGGAGGGACACTCGGGCCGCGGCGCCCGCTCCGCGCGGCGGGGACCCCGAAACGCAAGCGGCCCGGGGCGGAGCGGGGCCGGGGCGGAGCGGGGGAGGGGAAAGGCCCGAGGTCGTCGTCGGAGGATCCGGCCGCCCGGAGGTGCCGCCGCCGACGCCGGTGTAGCGCTCCAGCTTCCTACTAGCGAACTGAACCTGCTCGCTACTGAGCATGCGCCGCCCAGCGGGGCCGGTTCGCTCCGGGTTTTCCGGCTCCCCAGCGGAGGAGGAGGGGAGCGCGCGGGAGGGAGGGCGCCCCCGAGGACTGCAGGGGAGGAGCCAAACGGCCCCGAGGAGTCGAACCCTGGCCTGCGGGGTGGGGTGCGAGCTACCGCGAAGCAACCCGCATTGTGTGCTTGGGTCGCGAGGCCTCCCACCTCTCGGGAGTCCCCGGCCTTTAGTTTCGGAAAGGGGCGTGTGAGTGTGAGTGTGAGTGTGTGTGTGTGTGTGTGTGTGTGTGTGTGTACTTTGTTCCTGAACATGAAGACCTGCCCAGAGCATGCAACGTATAGTAAACAGACTGGACAAAAGATAGGTGTTCTTCTCACGAAACCTACTGCTCGATATTTGTCGGATAATAGAAGTGATTGCAGTATTTCCCATACGTCTCTCCCCCCGACCCCAAGACTTATCACCAAGAATAAATTGCGTACCGGCAGTGTAGATTTTGCGTGTGCGTTTTGAGTTCAATATGTTCATCTTTCAAAGCCACTTAAATTTGAACGCCAAGAATCACCTCCGTGGAAACAGACCTCTTTCGCAGCTCCCAGGTCCCAGAACGTGGGGCATCTGGTTTCTCTGTTTTGTAATCTCTCCTGGCTCTCTCAACTAGATAGCAAACTCCTGCAAGGCAGATCTTTTGCACTAAGGGCTCTACACAGAATAGGCACTTAGTGAATGTTTGGGGAGCGCTAAAGGAGCATTATCTACAAACTCTTCATCTCAGGGATGCAGGTGTTTAACAACGGCACTGTGTGGCTGGCCCTCACGGTTTACCATTAAGCGCTTTTTGAGCATAATCTCGTTTAATACTCATAGCAATCCCATTGTATTCATTTCACAGATGAGACAGTTTAGAGAACTAGCTTTGGTTAAAGTTGATACTGGACACTGCTATTCCAGAGAACAATAAATAGGATCACATAGATGAAAACGTTAAAGCAGTTATAGTTCCTAATCTCTACAAGACCTCTCTTCGCCAAACTCTTAGAAAAGCCTTAGGTCTTTCCCTTTTAAAATGTACGCGCAATTTACATTTTAATGTCCTTGACACTTTCAAAGTATTCTCAATGGACATTTTGAAAATCATCCATACATCCTGTGGGTAAGATGGAGATAGAGGAATCACAGCTTTTAGAGGAGTTGGGGGCAGGAGAAGGGGGTTTCAGGGGAAAGAAGGGTCTCAGCCAGCCATCTTCAAATATGATATGAAAGGACTAACATGGAAAAATCATAGGATATGTAATATGGTTTGTGTGATTCTAAACAATTGAACTAAGATCAAGCCTCTGGCTCAACTTACTCCTTGGCTTCCCATTGCTCTTAGAATACTTTAAAAAAAAAAGAGTATTTATTAGAGAGAGTACGTGGACATGCTCGCGGAGGAGGGGAAGAGGGAGAAGCAGTGAGAATCTAAGCAGACTCCCTGCTAAGCATAGAGCCCCACCCGGGCTCCGCTGTGGGAAGATCACGACCTCAGCCGAGAGTCAGCGGCGGGCGGGCTGCTTAACCGAGGGACCCACCCAGGCGCCCCCTCTTAGCCTACTTTTCAAAAACTTCTTACCACGACCCGCAAAGTCTGCACCTGGCCCCCGTTTTACATTCTCAACCTTGGCTCACCACACTCCCAAGTCACACTAGCCTTTTGTCTATTCCTAGAAAACACCAAACCCTTTCCTGCTTCAGGAGCTCTGTGCTTCCCTCAACCTGAAACTCACTTTGCTTCTAACTCTCCACTTGGCTGGTTACAAATGTTACCACCTCCAAGAGCCCTTCTCCCGTCACGCCAAGTTGTTCCCACCTATAAACCATGTTTGTGTTTCGCCATAAACCTTGCTTATTCCCTTGCTAGCATCATCACAGCCGCTAGAGTGCATTCCAAGAGCTCAACCTCTCTGTTGCATCCTTGTATCGCCACCACCTACAGTCCTTGACACGCACAGGTGCTCAACAGATATTTTCAAAGGAACGGGACTTGGAGGGAACTTCGAGGAAGGCTACCGAATCACAGTCGTCCCAGAAACACAGACGGTCATCGGGGCCGGGGGGTGGGGGTGGTGCCAATAAAAACCGTACATTCCGGGGTTAATAGGTTAGCTCTGGAGTCCCCTACAACTTGGGAGTCTCTGATTTGACCGCAGAGGTAAACAAGCCCTCTTGAAACATGGGTTACAGCCCGGCACGAGCATGCTTAACGGCCAGAGCAGGTTTTCACTAGCTTAGATCTACGTTTTGGCCGCAGACTGAGAGCAAGCAGCTGGAGGAGGATTGCAGAGGCTCGACGCTTCTCAGCGGAGCCCTAAGGGGCGTGGCTCTGGGCTCGGCGCCGCTAAGGTCGGGGAGCAACCGAGCCCCTCCGCGCCGTTTGCTTGTGTCTCTTGGCACAAATCAAAACACCTTACGGCCGTGCAGCGGTACGAGACAACCGCGGGAGACACGGACACGCGTCTAGTGGAAACGCGAAAACTCCCTGGGGGCGCTCAGCCTTAACGGCCGACGGCCCCCGCGGCGGCGCAGGCGCAGAGGTTCCGTCCGCGCCCCTCCCCAGCCCTAAAGAGCCTTGAGCCAGAGCGGACGTGACGCACGGGGGCGCGCCCGACAAACTAGCCGAGGCCCGAGTGCGACGCGTCCAGGAGGGCTAGCCGAGTTCCGAGAGTGTCGCGACGGCCCCCGCGCCGCGGGTAAGGGGGCGGGGAGGGAGCTTGGGCCGGCGGCGCGCCCCCTGCAGGCAGCCGTGCTCTTCTCCCTGCGCCGCCTCCCCCCACGCAGCCGCGGGCTCCCGCCTGGCTGCGGCGACAGTCGTCCTGCTGAAGCGGACCTCAGGTCCAGTTCCTCCCGGTTCAGGAGCCTTCACTGCTATCCCAGGGTAAAGTCCAGAGTCCTTAGCTCGGTATTCAGGACCTTGCACAATCAGACCACACTACTTATCTCTCCAGCTCTATCTCACTTAAAGTGGACTACTGTTGCCTCCTATTAACCCATCACGTTCTGCTGCCTGCCTACGCCGCTCCGTCCGCGGGGCGAGCCCTCAACAGCTCCCCCGCCCCGCCCCGCCCCGCCCCGCCAGGGCTTCACCTCATCCCCCACGTGCGCACCCACCCAGGAACTAACTCTCTTCCACGCTCTTGCGCCCCCTTCTCTCTCAGGTCTTTCCCGACGCCCCCCCCCCCCCCGGGTTCAGGATTCTCACCGTTAAGCTCTAGAGCCCAGTGGGCAGAAGAAACAGCAGTTTCAGCCCCCAGCAGAGCCACAGTCCTCTCTTCCAGCGGCATATCCTCGCTTCGGCTCCCTCCTCAACCCTGTCTCTCTTCCCAACCCCTACGTTTTCAATTCCAGTTCTCCAAATAGTATGTCCCTAAGAGACCACAACAGGGAAAATAGTGACCCAGAAAACCACCGCGTACCTACCCTTTATCACTTTTTAGTTACAACTCTGATTTCCTCCGTCTGTATGTCTCCGTCAAAGACGGTGGGGAGCAGGGTAGGGACGGCTAGAAGAAAAGATCCAAAAGCTCTCCAAGATGACGAGAGACTGTTCCTGGCCCTTGGGTTTTTAAGAGCCCCCCAGAGTCCAGTTTTTTGTTTTTGTTTTTGTTTTTGCAAAAGTCTCTTTCAAGTTGTAATGGCACCTCAAACTGATTGCATCCTGATCCCATGCAACTTTAATCAAATTCCCAACAGAGTTTGTCATGAACCTTGATTAACTGATTCTACAATGTATATGGGATAGCAAAAAAAAAAAAAAAAAAAAAAAAAAGCAAGACAAAAAGAACAAGGTAGGAAAAATGACCAGATATGGAGACTTTATTGCAGAGCCAGAGTAATCAGGACAATGTGGTGTCAACACAGGAATAGACAAACCAATGGATCAGGGAAGGGCCACTTACGTGGACACTTGATTCATGACACAGCAGGCATTGCAGATGATTAGGGAAGGGATGTACTGCTCAATACATGGAATATAAGCAATTGATAAATACATATAGAAAAAATGAAATTCTATCCCCAACTCATGCGCTGCACAAAACAGTCCCACTTTGGCGGAAGACTTAAATACTAAAAACAAAGTCATAACATTAGAAGAAAATATAGCATGTTTTGATGAGCTCAAAGTAGGAAAAAATTTCTCAAATAAGAGACAAAAAACACAAACCATAAATTTAAAGTTTGACAAATGTGACTTCATTAAAATTAAGAACTTCTCTAAATCCAAACATACTATTAACAAGTGAAAGGACAAGGGGTGCTGGCTGTCTCAGTTGGTGGAGCATGCAATTCTTGACCTCCGGGTTAGGTCATGATTTGGAGCCCCACATCAGGTGTAGAGTTTACTTTTAAAAAAAGTGAAAGGTGGGACCCCTGGATGGCTCAGTGGTTGAGCATCTGCCTTGGGCTCAGGGCGTGATCCTGGAGTCCTGTGATCGAGTCCCACGTGGGGCTCCCTGCATGGAGCTTCCCACTCTGCCTGTGTCTCTGCCTCTCATGAATAAATAAATAAAATATTTAAAATAAAATAATAAAAAAGTGAAAGGATATGCCATTAAATAAGAGAAAGCAGTTAAAAGTCACATAACCAAAAAAAGAACTTGTATTCAGAACATGTAGTTTACTTTAGAGGAAATAACAATGGCTATATGTTCACCTCATTAGTGATCAGGGAAACACAAGTTAAAACCACAGTGAAAAATATTATGTCATACCCATTGAATTGGCAAAAATCTAGAAGCTGAAGAATACTAAGATTTGGCAAGGATGTAAAGCAATGAAGATTCTCATCCACAGCTATGTGAAAATAAATTAGTACACAACTTACAACTATTTCTTAAAAGGTGAACATGGATATGTCCTATATAAATTAGCATAGATATATTCCCATAGCATATATATTCCAGAAATTGATTGTAATAACAGAAACAGTAGAATGGGTAAACAAATTGTGGAATACTGGCACCTCCAGAACTGTGAGTAATAAATTTCTGTTGTTTGAAAGCCACCCCATATGGTATTCTGTTATAACAGCCCAAATGAACTAAGGCACACATTGACTTGTTTGTCTTATTATTTTATTTTTTAAAGGATTTTACTTATTATTTGACAGAGAGAGAGAGAGAGAGAGGGAGATCCAGAGAGCCCAAGCAGGTGAGTGGGGGGAAAGGCAGAGGGAGAAGGAGAAGCAGACTCCTTGCTGAGCAAGGAACCTGTTACAGGGCTCAATCCTAGGACCCGGGGATCATGACCTGAGCCGAAGGCAGATGTTCAACTGACTAGGCCACCCAGATGCCCCTGTCTTATTATTTTGAAATTTAAACACATACACTCTTTTTTTGTATGTACATGTTACAAATACATGCTACACACAAAGGAGGGATGTTGACTATAATGGGTGAATATTGAGAGAGCCGAGTGAATTCATAGATCATTCTGAACAGGACTGTGACAGAATGCACTTAGGAAGTAAAATCTATTTGCTCCTAACTATAGACCAGAAGCTAGAAGTACGCACAAGTACACAGCACTTTGAAGACAAGCCATCATACGGACTGCCAGTTTCCCTTCTCTGCTCTTCTCACCAACAAAAGGCTCACATTTCCAAAGCTTCTCAATCTCAGATACTAAAGATTAGAGAGACCACCGAAGACAGAAAATAAGAGCTACTTAGGTCAACGAACTCAGTCCTTTATTGTTCTTTGTTGCCCTAAGCAAATTACTTAAGACCTATATAACCCTGAGATCTTGAACTGAGCCAAAACCAAGAGTCGGACATTTAACCAAATGAGCCACCCAGGTGTCCCTCAAGGGTTAATTTTTAGAATCATTTGGCATTTTAATTTTCAAATAAATAATGTATTCACAGGGGCGCCGGGGTGGCTCGGTAGGTTAAACATCAGCCTTCACTCAGGTCATGATCCCAGGGTCCCAGGATCAAGTGCCCTTCACCCCTCATTGGGCCCCTCATCCTTCACCTGCTTAGGGAAGCTTCTGCTTCGGCCTCTCCCTCTGCCGCTCCTTGCCACTCATGCTCTCTCTTTCTCTCTCTGTCAGATAAATAAAATCATTTTTTTAAAAGGGTAATATACTCATGTTATTCAAAAAGTATCTTTTTTACCCTGCCCCCAAGCTATAATGCTTCTCCCTATTCTTGCTACTAACAGGTAACAATTTTTATTAGTGCCTTATTTATTCTCCATACAAAAACAAGCAGACACGAATACAATTTTCTAACAGAAAAGTTTCCAAGTTTCCAGTTTCAGAAAATTTCTTATGAAGAAAGTTTTATTTCAAAAACTTTTCAGAGAAAAGCTTCAAAACAGAGGAAGGATTCCCATATATCTTTCATGTAGAATCACCAATTTTTTTGTATATTTTTTAAGTAGAGTTTGATTTCCCAACATATAGCATAACACCCAGTGCTCATCCCTTCAAGTGCCCCCCTCAGTGCCCGTCACCCAGTCACCCCAACCCCCCACCCACCTCCCTTTCCACTACCCCAGAGTTAGGAATCTCTCATGTTTTGTCACCCTCACCGATCACTGATATTTTCACTCATTTTCTCTCCTTTCCCCTTTATTCCCTTTCACTATGTTTTATATTCCCCGAATGAATGAGACCACATAATGTTTGTCCTTCTCTAATTGACTTACTTCACTCAGCATAATACCCTCCAGTTCCATCCACGTTGAAGCAAATGGTGGGTATTTGTTGTTTCTAATGGCTGAGTAATATTCCATTGTATACATAAACCACATCTTGTTTATCCATTCATCTGTCGATGGACACCGAGGCTCCTTCCACAGTTTGGCCATTGTGGACATTGCTGCTAGAAACATCGGGGTGCAGGTGTCCCGGCGTTTCACTGCATCTGTATCTTTGGGGTAAATCTCCAGCAATGCAATTGCTGGGTCGTAGGGCAGGTCTATTTTTAACTCTTTGAGGAACCTCCACACAGTTTTCCAGAGTGGCTGCACCAGTTCACATTCCCACCAACAGTGCAAGAGGGTTCCCCTTTTCTCCGCATCCTCTCCAACATTTGTGGTTTCCTGCCTTGTTAATTTTCCCCATTCTCACTGGTGTGAGGTGGGATCTCATTGTGGTTTTGATTTGTATTTCCCTGATGGCCAATGATGCGGAGCATTTTCTCATGTGCTTGTTGGCCATATCTATGTCTTCTTTGGTGAGATTCACCAATTTTTTAAGACATTGCCACTTTTGCCATATCATTTACTCTCTGTCCTTGTCTCTCCATACGTATATACATACATACATACACATATGTGCACATAATACTTCTTCAGAATTACTTGAGTGCCATTTGCACTCATCATCTCCTTTACCCCAAACATTTCAGTGAGTCAGTGTGCATTTCCCAGAACAAGGATTTTCATTTACATGATCAGAGTAAAATTATTAAATTCAGAAAATTAACATCAATATAATACTACTGTCTAATCTCCAGACCTTTTTTCATCGATTGTTCCAACAATGTTCTCTGTAGAGACTGCTTTTCCTGGTCAGGATCATAGACTGCGTTCAGATTTCATGGCTCCTCAGTCTCCTTTTAATCTGAAACAGTTCCTCAGTCTTTTTTTGTCTTTCCTGGTGTTGGCTTTTAAGATGACAGGCTATTTAGTTACATAATATTCCTCAGCGTGGATTTGTTTGAGGAGCATGTTAAGAGTTAGGTTTTGTCTTTTTGGCAGGGATAGTACGTGAATGAGATGTTCTGGGACTGTCACATCAGAGGGCACACGAAGACAGTTTCTTCCATCAGTGGTGATGCTAACTTTGATTACTTGGTTAAGGTGGAGTCAGACAAATTTCTCCAATGTAAAGTTATTTTTAGCTTTGTGATTAATTAGTAACTTGTACAAATATATGTTATTTAAAAAAAAACGGCTTTACTGAAATGTAATTCGCATCCTGTACAATTGGCCCATTTAAAGTTTTCAAATCGGGGTGCTGGGTGGCTCAATTCTTGGTCATGGTCTCAGGGTTGTGAGATTGAGTCCCACATTGGGCTCTGTACTGAGTGGGGAGTCTGAGATTTTTTTCTCCCCCCCTACCCTTTTACTCCCCCAACTCCCCACCTGTGCTCTCCCTCTTTCTAAAATAAAGTGTTCAAATCAATGGTTTTTAGTATATTCACAGAGTTGTGCAACCATCATCACAATCAATTTTGGAATATTCTCATCACACTCCCCCCTCAAATAAGCTTCATATTCATTAGAGTTATCACTCATTTTTCCCCAACCTCCCCCAGCTTCAGGCAACTGCTAACCTACTTCCAGCCTCCATACATAGATTTGGCTATTCCAGAGAGATAAATGGAAACATACAATATGTGGTCTTTGTGACTGGCTTCTTTTTCTTAGTATAATGTCTTTAAGGGTTCCTTCATGTTATGGCATGTATTTCATTAATTTTCTTGTCAAGTAATATTTTGTTGCATGGATATACCACAGTTTATTTGTCCATTCATCAGTCGATGACATTTTGGGTTATTTCCACTTTTTGGGTAGTGAATGCTGTTATGAACGTTTATGTATAAGTTTTTATGTAGACATATGTTTTCATTTCTCCTGGGTATGTAGGTAGGTAGTGGAATTGCTGTGGCATATGGTAACCCTACGTTTAATCTTTTGAAGAACTACCAGAACTTTCTCCTAAGTGATTGCATCATTTTACATTTAAATCAGCAATATACGAGGGTTATGATTTCTCTATGTCCTTACCAACATTTTTTATTGTCTCTTTTTTATTATAGCCATCCTAGATAGGTATGAAGTGGTATGTCATTGTGGTTTTGATTTTCATTTCCTTGATGGCTAATGATGCTAAGTATCTTTTCATGTACTTAATGGCCATGCGTATATCTTCTCTGGAGAAATGTCTATTCAGATCTTCTTCTCATTCTTTAATTGGGCCATTTGTCTTTTTATTATTGAATTATAAGAGTTCTCTCTACATTCTGAATACAAGACCCTTACCATATACATGATTTGCAAATATTTTCTCTGATTCTTTGGGTTGTCTTTTTATTTTGTTACTGGCCCTTTGGGAAAAAAAGGTTTTTCATTTAAATCTAATTTATCTACTGTTGTTGTCACTGTGTGTTTGGTGTCATTTCTAAAAAGACTGTGCCTAACCCAGCATCATGAAGAGTTATCTCTATATTTCACCTAAGAGTTTTGGCACTTCAGCTTTTAGATTTAGGTCTATCATCCATTTTGAGTTCATTTTTGCATGTGGCATGAAGAAGGGGTCTAATTTCATTCTTTTATAGATGGATAAACAGTTATCCCAGCACCACTTATTGAAAAAAACCTATTCTTTTCTCATTGAAATGTGTTGATATCCTTATTGAAAATAAATTGGCCATACATGTCAGGGTTTGCTTATGGTCACTGAATTCTATTCCATTGATCCATATGTCTATCCTCATGCTAATTGTACACTGTCTTGATTACTGTATTTTGTAATAAATTTTGAAATAAGGAAGGGTGAGGTCTTTAACTTTGTTATTCTTTTTCCAAGATTGTTTTGGCTGTTCTTGGTTCCTTGCAATTCTATATGCATTTTATGATCAGCTTGCCAATTTCCACACACACAAAAAAAAAGGAAGTTTGGATTTCGTTAGGGATTGCATTGAGTCTGTAGATCAATTTGGTTAATAGTGCCATCTTAAACAATAATAACTTTTTTGATTCATGAACATGAAATGTCATTTCTACTTGTGCAGATCTTTAATTTCTTTCAATAATGTTTTGTAGTTTTCACAGTGTAAGTCTTGCACTTTTTTTATATTTCTAAGTTCTATTTTATTCTTTTTGATCCTATTATAAATAGCTGTTTTCTTAATATCATTATCAGGTTGTGTATTGGTAGTATATAGAAATAAAATTAATTTTTATGTATTTGTATTTTGCCTTGCAACATTCTAAACTCATTTATTAGGTCTAAAAATATGTATTATTACATTCCTGTTTTATTAACAAATTGTAACAAACACTGTTTTAAATGTTTTTGCTACCCTTAATAGTTTATCTTAACCATGTCTCCAAATCCATGCATAAAGAGAATTCTCATGTTTCTGTAGTTACGTAGAATTCTATTACCTAAATATACAATAATTTATTTTACCAGTCCCCTTTTGAGGGACATTTGTTTTTTTCCTAATCTTTGATTACAAACAGCACTGCAACAAGTAAAATTATTTTGCTTGTATTCAAGTATATAGAGGATAAATTCCCTGAAGAGGGATTGCTGGGTCCGTGAAAAGTACATTTGCAATTTTGATAAATATAGACAAACTAGTGGGCTAATTATTTAATGTTCATAATGTATTTTAGGGTGCTCATTAGGAGTGGTGTAGTAATATTAAGCCAAGACAAAACATCTTAGTTACCTAATAGTGACTATTCATATTATATTAGTATCTCTAAGGACTTTAAGACAGTATTCTGAGTTTCTTTGAAGTTATACCTCATGCCTTGAAGTGGTAATACCTCCTGAATGATATATAGGACAAATTATCATTTTTAATACTATTGTCTTATTCTGTATTCATTCTATAAAGCATGTAGCTTAATTTCAGCAGATAAATTTATACCACGATACATCTGCTGTCAATTCTTTCTCTGTTTCTCTCTTTTTTTATTTTTTTAAATTTTTTTTTTAAATTTATTTATGATAGTTACAGAGAGAGAGAGGCAGAGACACAGGCAGAGGGAGAAGCAGGCTCCATGCACCGGGAGCCCGATGTGGGATTCGATCCGGGTCTCCAGGATCACACCCTGGGCCAAAGGCAGGCGCCAAACCCCTGCGCCACCCAGGGATCCCTGTTTCTCTCTTTTTTTAAAGTAAACTCTACCCCCAAATGGAGTTGGGACTCATACTCCGGAGATCAAGAATCATGTGCTCTACTGACTGAGCCAGCCAGAAGCCCTGCTGTCAATTCTTTGGATATCAGGGCTGTTACCCCATTGAGAGCTAAAATGATCTGCCAAACTAGTGGAGTTACACTAGACTGTATTAGCTAAATGACGTACAAAATGGCTATTTTTTCCCAAGTATATAAATAAATAAATGATAGAGCCAGTCAAGCCAATTGATCAGTTGTCATTTCTTAAAAAAAAAAAAAAAAACTGATGTTGTTTATAGGTTTTACATCCTCATCATTTTTTTAAAAAAATAAGAAATTGTAAAGAAGCAGCACATAATTTGTTTTGTCTGTAACACTGATGCTAACTTGTGGCAGACATGGAGATGCTTTGTAGCCCAGATGTCTCTTTAAGAAAGGACTCATTGCCCAACTGCAAGGATTATGCAGTGAGCTGACAGCCTCCAGCTGTTAACCCCTTCAAGTCTCCTTCAGCTTTTGAGCCAAGGCCATACTCTTCTTGAGGTGGCCTCAATTGATGACTCAGCAAGATGGTAGAACAAAAGACTGGCCATTTCCACCCATTGCAGGACTCCTCTACTGGGCAAGCTTTGCTCTGGAACTCCCCACTGGGATGGGAGAGTCATTGCAGATCTGCATTGTGGTCTTCTGGCTCCTCTGCCCGGTCTTGCTTCCTCCTTTCTCCCTTCATGGACGTTAACTTCTCAGTAAGCCTTTTACACTCTTAGCTTCATCTCAGTTGGGTCTTCCCAGCAGACCCAACTAATACTTTTGTGTATGAATACTTTTTACAGGATATCAACCGATGTTTTTAATCATGATGCATCCATATAAACACCTTAAATTCACTGATTATAGAAATACATCCATAATTTCCTAAACTGATCCCTTTCTCATGATATGCACAGAAATTGATATAGCTCTACATCTCTCAGTAAAGAGATTGCAGTTTACCCTAATTTTGGTTATGTTCCTTAAACAGAGTTTAGTTAGAATAAATATGGCTAAAGCATTCAAACTCATCAGATCTATTCTTCTTTAACTGCTTTAGACAGAGACAATCTCTTTTTTTTGGGGGGGGGGTGGTGGTCAATAAACTACCAGCAGTTCTAAAAGAAGACAGAGAGAGAAAAGTAATACAAAAACAAATAGCACATCCCATCATCCCTTGTGCAACAGCACATTTCCCCAAATCTTTGAAAATTACTTATACATGCATGGCTTATGAAGAGAATGCCAGAAACATAGTTTCATAAGGATTATATTAAACTTTTCTTGTCCCTGAGGCAGAAGCATTACTGCTTCAGAACTGATTTCCTCTTAACCTCCTCTGCCTAGAAATGAAAAAGTTTGCCTTGATTTATGGGGTGTCTAGTTTTCGTTTTCTTAACTCTAACATAGAAGTTAAAACAAAAACAACAAAGCCTGAGGATGGAAAACAACACCAACAGCTATAGAAGAATTTATTTATTTTTTAAGAATTGAATTTTTTAAAAAAGATTTTATTTATTTTAGAGAGAGAGAAGTAAGTGAGAGGGCGGAGCAGACAGAGAAGGAGAGGGACCAGCAGACCCCATGCTCAGTGCAGAGCCCAATGCAGGGCTCCATCTCACCCTCCTGAGATGATTACATGAGCTGAAATCAAGAGTCAGTCACCCAACCGACTGGGTCACCCAGGTGCTTCAAGAATTGAATTTTAATTTTCTCAGCTGATCAGGCAAAAATAGATTATCTTCTTACTGAAGCCAGTGGGACCAGTTCTCACAAAATATTTTGTTATGATATTCCTTTCTGTTGTTTATTGATTTTAGGTAGGAGAAGCAGAGGGAGAAAGACTTGAGATGGAATCTATGTGCCTATTAGGTTAAGCACATCTCTTGTAAGTTTATTCCTAGTTCTTGTTAACTTTTGTTGTCATTTGGAATGGAATTTTGAAATTACTAGTTCTTGTTAACTTTTGTTGTCATTTGGAATGGAATTTTGAAATTACATTTCTACCCAATCTTTTTTTTTTTTTTATCTAACCATTGCTTTCATATAATTATCTTAACTCTGGCTACCTTATGAAGTTTTTCATTCACATTCACACCAACAGTTTTCTTTTTAAAATACAGTGTTTTTGATTCCCTATGTTTATGATCATTTTCTGTGCAAACCTTGACCATTTTGCCTTCAGCCTTTTCATATGGAGGGAGGGAGGAGCAAGACCTGGACCCTATAACCACTCTCCACTCTACCTTGACCAAAATTGAAAATGCTGCCACTACTGATGCTGAAAGCTGCTGAATCAAAAAGTCATCTGCCAAATTAATAAGCTACTGCTACTGTGGCTAGCTCCAGAACCATGCCACCTCTGCCGCGGTCTACATCAACAATGCAGATGCAAAAAAAAAAAAAAAAACAATGCAGATGCTCTGCACACTGCCTCTCCACAGATGACTTGGTTTCAGATTAAAATCTCACATGCATGCTTCTGTTTGATGGGACATCTTGAGCCTTAGCCACAAAGAGAGCCTGGGATAGAGTTTTTTAGCCTCCATCTGTACATTCATTATAAAGCATGCCAATTTGCAATACTGACCATAGTATTCCTTAGCATGTTTCCTTATATTTCTTATTTTTATTGTGATTAAATACATATACCATAAAACTTACCATTTTAAGTGTATGGTTCAATAGTGTTGAGTATATTCACGTTTTTGTGCAATTTCCAAAACCCTTTTCATCTTGCAAAACTGAAACCCTGTACCCATTAAACAACAATTCTCCATTTCCTCCTTCTACTTTCTGTTTCTATGAGTCCACCATTCTACTTTCTGTTTCTTTGAGTCCAACTTCTCTAGATACCTCATTTAAGTGGAATCATATTTGTCTTTTTTGTGACTGTCTTGTTTCACTTAGCATAATGCCCTCAAGTTGCATCCACGTTGTATCATGTGTCAGAATTCCTTCCTTTTTAAGGCTGAATAATCTTCCATTGTATGGATATACCACATTTTGTTTATTAATTCATCTGTCAATGGACACTGGGGTTCCTTGCACCTCTTGGCTGTTGTGAATAATGCCACTAAGAACATGGTTGTACAAATATCTCTTTGAAGTCCTGCTTTTAATGCATACCCATTTCTTTCTTCCTAGGGCTTTAAAAAAGTAAGGGCTGGTAAATTTTATCAAATGATTTTTTTTAGTATCTGTAGCAGATAATACTTTTTGAGAGGTTGAAATATTATCACCCACCCCACATGCTTGATGTGCTCTTCATTGAGTTGTAGGGTTTATATGACCCTGAGAATATCTCTGCGACTGCCTGGACAGAGTATGGCCGAAATGATGGTATGTTACCTGCAAGGCTGAATCATAAAAATGCAATGCATTTCTACCCTCTGCTCCTGGGATGCTCATTTTTGGATCCCATCAGCCATGCTATGAGAGGGTTCAGATTAACCCTTGCAGAAAGTACCTGGAGAGGCCATGTATGAGTTTTCCACCTGACATCCCAGCATTAAGTGTAAAACAAGCAAGTGATGATACCTCCAGATGATTCTGTCCCTCAGTCATCAAGACACCCCACACTTTGAGTCTCCCCAGTGAGGCTATGGACACTGTAGAGCAGAGGTAAATGGTCTCTGCTGTGCTCTATTTGATTACTGACCCTCAGTATTTACGAGTGTAAGCAAATGGTTGCTTTACACCCCGAGGTTTTGGGGGTGGTTTGTTACACAGTAATAAATAACCAGTACTATACCTAATAATATGAGCATTTGGTTATTCTTCATTCATCTTTTGATGTAATATTTAAGTACTCATACATTCCTAGAATAAACTGTCCTTGCTCATTTTTTTTTCTTTTTTTAAGATTTTATTTATGTATTCATGAGAAACACAGAGAGAGGCAGAGGCACAGACACAGGTAGAGGGAGAAGCAGGCTCCATGTAGGGAGCCCCACGCGGGACTCCATCCCAGGTCTCCAGGATCAGGCCCCAGGCCGAAGGCGGCACTAAACCGCTACACCACCGGGGTTGCCCTGTCCTTGCTCATATTAATAAACTTCTGGGTTTAGTTTGCTGGTGTGATTCAGATAAATAATTATTATTCTAAAACAAAACTGGCCTTAACTGCTTCTGCCTTCTAAGGGGAAAGGTAATATAATTTATACTGGAAGAGGAATAAATATCTGCACTATTCTATTCCACTTTCAGGGCAGTTGCCTACTGTCTCTTCTCTTCTTATTTGGTTTAAATCCCATGTTTGCCACTATGATCAATCCCTTGAGAATATTTTCCATTTCCCTACCTTTCTCCCTTTACCATACTTGCCTTGCAAAAAAGTTCAGCCTTCGATAACCCCATTCACCCACCAGTTCTGTGCCTGCACATGTGATCTGGGCTGTGCTCAGCTGGTGTCACGATAATTTCATGTTCACAAGCCTTGTAAACTGAACCAGTCTTTGGAACACCTAATTTACACCTTTGCCTCTTTATTTCTCCCACCTGTTTCCACCTCCTTTTTGCTCCTGACCTTGACTTTTACCTCATTAATAAAATCAAAACCATCAACCTGGAGCTCTTCCATCCTGCCACATCCTTCTCCTTCATCTTAATTCAAGGACCATGTGTATCACCCCAGGGTGCCGCTTTCAAAGAACTGGTTTGGCTGTGGGCAGAAGAAACAAACATTTTGGAGCCTTTCCAATGTCCCAGGTATACCTTATTTACATTTTAGTTTACGAAGCAGGGGTTAGTATTCCCACTTTTCTGAGGCGAAAACTGAGGCTCAGCAAATTTAAGCACTTTGCCCTACCTCACCCACTGCAATGCTGTTGGCGGACCAGAGTCCGTGCTTGCCTACTGCACTTCATCTCCATGGTTCCCCATGCCAAGGACTCTCTGTACATTGCTGTTTCAGATTTATCTTTTGAAAAATGAGACCGTTCAAGAGAGGAAAGTTCCAACAGCTTATTCTTTGATCTTTCGAAGGACATCAGTGTGTGAGAATATGTCGGGTCCAGCTGGGGCTGACAGCAGGTTGTAACTTGAACAAGTCACCCTGCTCAATCCCATTCTTGTTCTTCAGTGTTTTGTATTTAGGAGGTAAATCTGATCCTGAGTCACTGTGTAACTCCTACCTTTAAAACTTAGTCCTAGAAAAATGGATCTTTGGCCTAAGTTTGTGAAACCATAACATATTTTTATGTTTGTGATCTGTATATGATTTACATTTGCTTTACATAAAATGAGACCAGCACTGAGTCTCCCCAAAATGAGACCCATTGCTAAGTTAATTTAGCATGATATAACACCATCCCGGGGTGGGGGGCGGTGGGCAGCTGTTTCCTACCATTTTACAAATCTTTTATATTTTGCAGTATTAGGACATTTTCTTAAAGCCAAATAAATGTGTTTGCTTAAGTGCACATTGGAATGTCTTTAATTATGTGTTTCTGTTGTATATAATTATCATGGAATGTAGGCGAGCCAAAGACTGGACATGATTTTCCCCCTGGGTTCTCAGTCTGGCATATCTATCTGACTTTGGCTTTCACTCCAGGGCACTTGGAGATTAGAGCTAAAAGAGCCTGAAAAAGTGGGCACTGCAGTTCAGCGCTTGCTTTGCCCTGCCTTCTGAGCTCCACAGCCCGTAGCTAGGATGGACAGTGACACAATGACATCTTGCTGGACTGGGAATGTGTGGAGTAGGGGGAGGAGAAGGCTGTGCTGATTGAGGCAGGGGATAAAAATATATGAGAATGTTGAGCCCAGAACTGCATAATTTCGGTCTTATCAGCTCTGCTGAAAGTGACATTTATAATCCACTTGCAACATAGGAAAAAATGAAAGCCAGTCCAGTATCTCTGGGTCATCCTCTTTTTCCCCCCACTGACAGACAGGGTTCGCCTTCAAGCTGCCCAAAGCGTCACCCCACCCATCCCGCCCACCTGGCTGCCTCTTTGCTCCATCTCCCCCTTCCTTACCTAAGCCTCACTTCCAAGGCCCTCGCCTGCCAGGGTCCAAACTCCCGTTTCCTCAGAGATTCTGAATTCACTGAACCAAACCCTGGCATGTAACCTTAGTTTTGCCTATCCAGCTCCCCCTTCTTTCCTTTGGGAGCTTTCCTTTGGGAAACCACTTTTCCCCGGCTGCTTTCCCATCATTTTGACCTGCCCTTTCCCCAGCCAGGAGGATCTTTACTGATGAAATTCATGTAAAAAGGCAGGAGCTAGAGAAGTGGTCTTTGAGGTACCCTTTCAGTTATGCTCATTATAGATCCAACTCCATTGATTCCTTAAAATGGCTTTGAGACTGGAATGGAGATTCTGTAAAAAAGATAAGTGTGGGGCCTGTCTAAACTGCATTGAGGATTTTTTAAAAAGATTTTATTTATTTATTCATGAGAGACACACAGAGAGAGGCAGAGACATAGGCAGAGGGAGAAACAGAATCCCCGGGGGGAGCCCCATGCGGGACTTGATCCCAGGACCCCAGGATCACATCCTGAGCCTAAGGCAGATGTTCAACCACTGAGCCACCCTGGTGTCCCTGATTGAGTATTAAACTAGCTGTCTTTTTACAGGCTGTCAGGAGCAACGACACATTATTTTCTGATTTAGTCTTCCTCATTATCACACAAAATTTCACAAGAGTGGTTTATGGTTTTATATCTAGCAAGAAGGTAGTACTTGTTCCAGAGAACGGAGCTAATTTATTTCTGCAGAGTAAAGTGATTCCTATCCCCCACCCCCACCTCCACTGCTATAGAAAGCAGAGTGGCTGCAGCAGCATTGATTTTTTTTTAACTTGTCTTACAACATTTCTCTTTCATATTCTTTTAAAATCTATATTGCTAAGATGCTAAGACAAGCAACTTTCTTAGAAAAAGAAATCCCTGATGCAATGTTATAAAAATACTTTTCACTAGATATGGGTGTCTCTGTGTTGCTCTTTTCTAACTTCAAAGCCACGAAATGCAGTAATTTCTCTGAGCATAATTTCTTCAGGAATTGCGACCCTCTGCCATTAGGCTTATAGGAAACATTTTGTTCGAGATCCTAATTTTGTAAGTAAAGGGATAGAACCTAAAGAAAAATCAGTACTTGCTCGAGGTCAAACAAGTCTGTTAATACCGAAAGTAAAATTAGATTTCTTGGTCCTAAAATGCTTATAACCTTTCAATGTGATCTTGCCTGGTATTTCAAGGAAGGTCTGCCCTTTTCAGATCCTGTGATTCTAGGACAAAATAACAACATGAGCAGTATCTGAACTTAGCCAGAGAAAGTTGATTTACTCTGATTCTTTTTTTTCCCCTTTTATATGTTTATTTTAAATAATCCTTGCTTGTGTGAATACTCTGTCCCTTAACAAACCATCACCCAATGGGTTCTCAAACCAATAGTTCTTAAAGTGTGATCCTGGAATCAGCATCATATGGGACTTGAATAAAAAAGCAAATTCTTAGCACCCTCAGCCCCCAGACCAGCTGAACTCTGAGGGTGGATCCAGTAATTTGTGTTTTAACAAGCTTCTAATTGATTCTAATACACATTGACATTTGAGAACCACTGATTTAGATACTCCTTACTGGCATTAATTAAATTATTGAAGTTGCAATATGGTAAATTTCCATCATCCGTTGAACACTTACTCACTGGAATTCTTCCTCTTTTTTTTGCTGAGATATTATTGACATATAACATTGGGTAAGTGCAAGGTGTACAATGTGTTGACTTGGTACAATTCTATATTGCAATATGATTACCATTGTAGTGTTAGCTAACATCTCTTTCAGGTCACATAATTATCATTTCTTTTTTTTGTGTGGTGAAACATTTATGATTGAGTGTCTCAGTAATTTAGAAATATATATTGTTAATCACAATACTTTGTATTGGATGCTTAGAACGTATTCATCTTCTAACTGCTGGTTTTATCTTTTGACCAACATTTTCCTATTTCCTCCAGGCCCTAGCCCCTGATAATTATAATTCTACTCTTTCTGTGAGTTCAGCTTTTTTAGATTCCACACATAAATGAGATCATGTAAATTTGTCTTTCTCTATCTGGCATGTGTCACTTAGCATAATGCTCTCAAGGTCCATCCATGTTGTCATAAATGGCAAGATTTCCTTCTTTCTTAAGGCTGAATAATATTTCATCATATATATGATGAAAATTGTGTGTGTGTGTATATGTATATATATATGGTGGAATATAATGGTGGAAAAATAATATATATATTCCACCATATATATATATATATCATTATATATATCACATCTTCTTTATTCATTCATCCATTGATGGACACTTAGTTTGTTTCTATATCTTGGCTATTGTGAATAATGCTGCAATAAACATGGGAGTGCAGCTATCTTTTCAATATCCTATTTTTATTTCCTTTGAATATACAGCCAGAAGTGGGATTGCTGGATCAGTAATATGGTAGTTCTATTTTTAATTTTTTGAGGAAGCTCCATAATATTTTCCGTAGTGACTGCACTGATTTACATTCCCACCAAGAATGTACAAATATTCCCTTTGCTCCACATTCTCGCCAACACTTGTTGTTTCTTGTCTTTTTGACGATAGCCATTCTAACAGATGTGTGGTGAGATCTCACTATAGTTTTGACTTGCATTTCTGATGATTAGTGATGTTGAGCATCTTTTTATGTACCTGTTGGCCATTTGTCTGTCTTCTTTGGAAAACTGTCTAGTCAGTTCCTCTACCTATTTTGATGGGATTGTTTAGGGGGTGGGGTTTGCTACTGAGTTTATAAATTCTTAATATATTTTGGATATTGACTCTTTACCTGATATGTGGTTTAAATATTTTCTTCCATTCTGTAGGTTGCTTTTTCATTTTGTTGATTCATTAGCTAGAATCCTTTTCTATAAAGTTTTATTTATTTATTTTAAAGACAGAAAGTGGGGAGGGGCAGAAGAGAGTCTTAAGCAGCCTCCCTGCTGAGCACAGAGCCCCACATGGGGCTCAATCTTAGGACCCTGATATCACAACCTGAGCCAAAACCAAGTCACTTAACTGACTATGTCACCCAGGCACCCCTAGTTGGAATCCTTCTATACAGAAAAACTTTCTTTTGCCTTGCCCTACTTTTCTCTCTATTCTCCTCTCTTCCTCCATCACCATGGATTCATAGACTTTGGAAATTCAGCATGCTAAAATCTGTTACAGTCACCATTCTTTTGAATATCCAAATAGTCTCTCATTTACCTGATGGAATCTCCTTCAAGCTGTTGCTGTGTTCTTTCCACCAGGCTCCAGGAGGTGTTTAGAGCATCTTGCTGTCTGATGCAAGAAGATTCAGTGATTCTTGACTGTGTATTTGATTGTTTTTATATGAATCTTGAGGGCAGGAACAAAGTCTGCTAGTGAACATTAACCAGAAGGGACCTGATATCTAAATAATGTTCTCCACAGTAAATTTATTCATGCAAGATGAATTTGACCATTATTTTGGAAAGGGCAAAGCCTGTTCAAAGTTATATCGAAGTCTCTGATTCTTAGACTAGGGGTGATTCAGAATAGGTGTAAATTGCAGTGTTTTGTTATGACTTTAGGTTAACTGACTCTGAGGTCAGATCCTTAATCAGATAAAAAAAGACACTCACTCATAATTGGCAAGAGCATGCTAGAGATAGTAAAATGAGATATTTGGTTTCAGTCTTTAATGTGTATGGATTTTAGGATCTATATAATACAGCACACACAGCTACTTAAAATATCTCAGTGCGTATCAGAGTAACCTAAACGTAAAATTAATCTGCAAATTTAATACAGCTACTTGAAATAATTAATATTTCAATACATACCAGAGTAACCTAAACAGAAATTAATTTGCAAAGAGAATAATACCTTATACTTGCAAAATGATTACTATGAGTCAGGCACTGCACTGAGCGCTTAACATGTATTAACTCAAGTATTGCTTTTTAAAACCTCTATGAGGTAGGTGCTCTTAGTATTCCTATTCTACAGATAAGTAAACTGAGGGAGAAAAAGGTTTAGTATCTTACCCCAGGCAGCACAGCTAAGCAATGGTAAGCAGTCCATGCTCTTAACTGCCACACTATAATGCCTTTCTAAATGTGTACTGATAAATATAATTAACTGAAGAGATTGCTCTCTGATTAACTTATTATTTAGCTTCATAATATTTTCAGTAAGAGAATAGAAGTAGTGGAGTATTGTGGCAACAGCCCAGGAGTTTTGAATGTCAAAACCTGCTTGTGGGTTCCAACTAAAGCTCATGTATGAACTTAGGCAAAATTGTTCTAAGCTTCAGCTTCTTCATCTGTAAAATAAATCTAATAATATGTTCTCTGCCTACCACTTAGTCATAAGGATTAGATAGCATAACGGGTGTGAAAATGCATTGTAAATTGGGTTAGACATAGAATCTTAACAGTATAAAACATATCTTACGTTTTTCTATTTATAAAGCAAGTTCACATCTCAGTTTAAAATATTCTAGATCCTTAAACTATTTCTCTTATATTTTATTTATGACTGAATCTTCCAAACTGGCAAATTTCTTTTTTCCCCCCATAATTATTTGACTTCCCATCTTGGACTTATTAAAATTTTTATAAAATCATTATGCAAATAAAGCATCTTTTAAGTGCATCTCCCAGAGGCAAATTTTAACTTCTTGTCATGTTTCAATTTTATCTGCTACATGCAGGCGACATAATCTGCTGCTCTGGTGGCTCATGCATTTGTGTTTTGCATATTTCATACAAGAAAATGGATTGGAGAGAGAAGTCGGCCAGATGGGATTCTCTTTCCAGGCAAAGAAGAACCAGAAAAAATTTGCATGACCACAATCTCTTCTGTGGACAAAGGATGCTTGTTTTCAGGACTGGCAATTGGTCATAGAGTGACAACCCATCCCTGAATTCCTGAGGTGCCCTAGGTTTACAATCTGAGGTTCTTAAATAGTTCCCAAGGTGCAATTATATCCAAATTTAATCAACCCCAGAAAATAGCTAATTAAAAATAATCATGTAAAACAGCAGGTCTTTTCTCCAAAATTAAACACGCACTTTCTTTTACTGGCTGTTTAGACAAGTCTTGCAAAAGCCCAGCACCTGTTCTGGGGTGGGGGTGGGGGGTAGGGAAGGAGGTACTGGAGTTCCTAGGAGGTGACTGTTCTTGGCAGCCACCTCCACCCAGTCCTTCCTGGAATCTGTCATTGTCAGCTTCTGCTGAGATATGACTTTGTACTTGGTGGGTAAAGATAGGCAAGACATTTTTTTTCTTTAACCTCTCTTTGACTCTCTTTTCCAAACTCTTGTTTACATTCTTTAAGTGACATAATTAGAGTAAAGCTCCTAAAATAGTGTGTGATCCTCCCTTCGCTTGTCTCTTTTCCTCCCTCCTGGCAGCCCTGACTACTCTGGTTCCCCAGGCATTGCCCTATTACCCAGGAAGTTGGGTGTGGTTTCCAGAAGGTTTGGTTGGGATTTACATTCTGGTTTGCATTGATGATTTAATCCATCCTTTGGGCCTCTTTCAGCAGAAAACCAGACAGAATATTTTTCTGACCTAATTTGTTTTTCTCTAAATTAACACCTCACAGAATAGAATGCCACAGAGTAAAACCAATAGAGAGGTGAGTGTTTTTCTGAAAATTAGGAAATCTCGAGAATTCATGGACCATAATGGAGACATTTGGGGAAGTAACACTTTGGAACTGAGGTTAATGTTCTCCTCTAGCTCAGTTTCTTTTGTTCCCTTGTCTTAATAGCCAGCTAGCGCTGTTATCTAACACTAAACAAACAAACAAAACAAAACAAAACAAAAAAAAACAAGAAACAATGAAAAAATATTTCAAGTTCTTGGGGATTGTGAATTTTTTGTGTTGACCGCCACTGAGCAGGCAGTGAAGAGATGAGCTCTGGCAACTCAGCAAGACCTGAATTGTTGAGGCAGTATTGAGTATTGAGAGCCACTTTGTTTTGTAATGCCCCATGACTCTATTTTTATTTTTATTTTTTTTCTATTTTTAAATGTCTATTTTTAATTCAGTTCTATTTTAGTTCATCATATTGTTTTGTCTGTTTTGTTTTTAATTGACATACACTTTGCATAGAGCTGAATGCACAGATATTAGATGTACAGTTGCATGAGTTTTGACAATTGTATACATCTGTGTAACCCCAGTCAAGATGTAGAACATTTTCATCACTCTAGAAAATTCCCTCATTGCTCTTTACTTATCCCAGCCTAACTCCAAATAACCACTCTTCTGATTTGTATCACCACAGGTCAATAGTTCTACCTGTTTGAACTTATATAAATAGAATCATAAACTATGTACTCTCCTTTTTGTATCTGGATTCTTTTACTCAACATAATGTCATTGAAATAGCAAGTCTCTCTCATCCATGCTATTACATGGATCAGTAGTTGGTTCTTTTTTTTCTCTTTTTTAGATTTTATTTATTTATTCATGAGAGACATAGAGAGGCCAAGACACAGGCAGAGAGAGAATCAGGCTCCATGCAGGGAGCCCAATGTGGGACTTGATCCTGGGACTCCAGGGTCACACCCTGGGCCGAAGGCAGATGCTCAACTCCTGAGCCACCCAGGCATTCCCCCCCCTTCTTTTTATTGTGGTAAAATATACGTAAAGTTTACCATTTAACTATTTTTACATGTACAATTCAGTGGCCTTAAGTGCATTCAGGGTGTCATGTCACCATCGCCACTACCCACTTCTGGAAATTTTTCAACATCCCAAACTGAAACTCTGTACCCATTAAACTGTATCTCCCCAGCATCTGGTAACCACTATTCTACTTCCTGTCTCTATGAATTTGACTATTTGAGGTATCTCATAGAAGTGGAACCATGCAATATTTGTCCTTTTGTCTCTGGATTCTTTCCCTTAGCATAAGGTTTCCAAGGTTTGTCCATGTTGAAGTATGTATCAAGAATCTCATTCCTTTTTAAGGCTGAATGATATTCCATTGTATCTATATCCCACGTTTTCTTTATCTATTTATCTGTTGATGGACATTTGGGTTGTTTCCACTTTCTGCCTATTGTGAACAATGGTGCTATGAACATTGGTAGACAAGGACCTGTTTTAACCCAGGCTGTCAATTCTTTGGAGTAGATACCTTGGAGTGGAATTGCTAGATCATGTGGTAATTCTAGGTTTAACTTTTTGAAGAACCACCAAACTGTTGTCCACAGGTCCTGCACCATTTGATATTCCCCAAAGCAGTGCAGGAGGCAGTTCTCAATTTCCCAGCCCATACTCCTTATTTTCCTCTTTTTAAAAAAGAATAGCTATTTTGATTTGCATTTTCCTAATGACATGATTGAGTATCTTCCTGCACTTATATTTACTAGGCAGCTTTCTGAACTTTTCCCTAATCTTTTTGCAGGAATGATTTGAAATACTATTTAATCTAGAACAATAAACTACAGATTTTTTATCCTCACAGAGAAATTCAATTTGAAAATATTTTAGAGGAATTGACTTTTTTGTAGTTGTTGTTGCCAAGAAAGGACTTAATACTGCCATGTCCTACGGCCATCATTTTACAAATGATAAGACATTTTAGTTTAAAAAAAAGAAGGAAGAATAATCCCCAAATAAAAGAGAGACTTTTGAATTAATTTGGCTTAAGGAAAAAATTATTTTTTTGTCCATATTTTTCTCATTTTTGCTGTGATCCAGAAAAACCAGCTGGTTCTTGAGTCTCGCTGGTCTGGAGCAGACTTCTCCAAAGGCAGAAACATGCACTCAGGATACAAGATCTCATGGAGAGAAAATATCAGAACTTGTTTTTTTTTCCCTTTTTTTTTTTGTCTGGAAAAGAAGAAAGATTCTGCTATTTAACATGGAGACCAACACTGGCATCCTCATTTAGCAACATCTGAGAGAAAGAAGTTTCATGATATGGATAGTTTGACAGTGAGGCTTCCATTCACTCTTTGACTTTTAGCCTATTAGAGTATTTGTGGAATATTGTAGCCTTGGTAAGCCTTCTTTTTTTTTTTTTTTTTAGATTTATTTATTTGAGAGAGAGAAAAAAAAAGAGAGAGCACGTGCAAGTGCACTCACATGCACAGGCATGCACCTAAGCATGTACCTACATGCGCAGGAACCCATATGCACATGCATATGCACATGTGCACACACATGCTCACGAGTGCATAAGCAGCGTGGAGAGCAGAGGGAGAGAGGGAGAGAGAGAATATCCCAGACTTCTCTGTGAGCACAGAGCATGACAAGGGGATCGATCCCACCACCCTGAGATCATGACCTGAGCCAAAACCAACACTTGGATATCCAACAAACTGAGCCATACAGGCACCTGAGGTAAGCCTTCTTAAGTGGACTTAGTGGAATATTTATAATAACACTTTGTAATGAGGTAGGGAGTGTGGGGAACATCTTTTCTTTTGGGCTACCCAAAGTCTTTAAGATTTTATTTATTTATTTATTTTAGAGAGAGAGTAGAGTAGGGAGAGGGGCAGAGGTAGAGAATCTTCAAGCAGGAATGTTTGCGGGGATCCCTGGGTGGCTCAGCAGTTTAGTGCCTGTCTTTGGCCCAGGGCGCGATCCTGGAGTCCCGGGATCGAGTCCCACGTTGGGCTCCCGGCATGGAGCCTGCTTCTCCCTCTGCCTGTGTCTCTGCCTCTCTCTCTTTCTCTCTCTCTCTCTCTCTTTTTTAAACATTTTTTTTTATTTATTTATGATAGTCACACAGAGAGAGAGAGAGAAGCAGAGACACAGGCAGAGGGAGAAGCAGGCTCCATGCACCGGGAGCCGGACGTGGGATTCGATCCCGGGTCTCCAGGATCGCGCCCTGGGCCAAAGGCAGGCGCCAAACCGCTGCGCCACCCAGGGATCCCTCTCTCTCTCTCTCTCATGAATAAATAAATATTAAAAAAAAAATACGAGTTGATCTTGTCTTTCAAGTGTTGACAATTTTTTAAGCTTGCTACTAGATATTTTTTGGAAAAAACAAACCAGCCAACTTTTTAAGACACAAGTGACATTTTTAGAAATAGATAATATGGTAACTGCTTTTTGAAAGAAATTTATACTTTGAAGAAATTATTTTGAAAAAGTATACTTGGAAAGAATTCCATCATTCTGCTATTTTTTATAAAACCTCAAAGTAGGGATCCCTGGGTGGCACAGCGGTTTGGCGCCTGCCTTTGGCCCAGAGCGCGATCCTGGAGACCTGGGATCGAATCCCACGTTGGGCTCCCGGTGCATGGAGCCTGCTTCTCCCTCTGCCTATGTCTCTGCCTCTCTCTCTCTCACTGTGTGCTTATCATAAATAAATAAAAATAAAAAAAAACCTCAAAGTATAATCATACCTTTTTTAAAAGATTTTATTTATATATTCATGATAGACATAGAGAAAGAGAGAGAGAGAGGCAGAGACACAGGCAGAGGGAGAAGCAGGCTCCATGCAGGGAGCCTGACGTGGGACTGGATCCTGGGTCTCCAGGATCACAGCCCTGGGCCAAAGGCAGGCACTGAACCGCTGAGCCACCCAGGGATCCCCTATAATCATACCTTTAAAAAATCTGTATTATGTGCACACACAAAAAATTTAAAAACAGAATTTTCTAACATGTTTAAAAATCTTACAAATGTAGAGTTTTAATAAGTTTCAAATACACTTGTTTAAAATAAGAATTTGACAACTTCCAATTAATCTGTAAGAATAACTAATTCACTTTAGGGAAAATGGAAAACTTTTCTAACCAAATTTCAACAACACATTAATATAATTGTTAGGTAAGGATTAAAAATGAGTATTATGATTTAGGAAGCTTATCTAATAATATATTATAATACTGTTTTGAAGCACTTTTTTTTAGCTTTGACGGACTTTAATGGAATGTATTGGGGAAAAAAAAAAAAAAAGCTGAACATAGAACCAGACCTTTGCTTCACTGCAAAGTGCTAAACCAAACATTATAATCATGACATATTAAATTATATTTCTTTTACTAATTATATTGCTATGCTAGTAATGATATATACTTTTTAAGATTTTATTTATTTATTCATTAGAGACAGAGAAAGAGGCAGAGACATAGGCAGAGGGTGGGACTCGATCCCAGGACCCCAGGATCAGGACCTGAGCCAAAGGCAGATCCTCAACCACTGAGCCACCCAGGTGCCCCTAGTAATGAAATTTTTAGTAAGAGCAAATTTTTCTATCAGTAATAACTGAAATAAATATTTTCTAAAGCATGTGATTTAGCTTAGTATGTATATATGTATGATTTACAAGTTAGTAAATAGATATATTAGAAATGCATGCTTAAAACAATTTTTAACCCAGTATATCCAAAGTATTATTTTAACATATAATCGATAGAATATTAATAATGAGATATTTCATTCTCTGTTTCATACTGCCTTTGAAATCCAGTATGTATTTTACACTTAACCAGATTTCAGTTTGAACCAGCCATAACTCAAGGGCTTATGTGGTGGCTACTGTATTGGACAGCACAGCTCTCGCTGTATTATAATTTACCTTCCTTATTTTCAATGTCTTTTCTAACTTTGTTTCATTCAGGCTGTTGAAAACAGGCAAGTGTAATATATTTTTCAACCATCTTTCAAAACAAACAACAAAAATCAGGAAGAAACAGTCTATCAAGAATACTGTATGCCTAGTTCTATGTAGGTTTATTGGAAATAGTCTAGAGGTTTTGTACCTTTGCATCTAAAATTCCTTATTAACATCTTTGCTAAGTAGAATCTATACTAAGGGATCTGAATGTGGGTGTGGTAATTCCTATCTACTGTCTCCAAAATAGGATTTTAGGTAATTATATTATTAACCAAAATTGTGGTATTGTAGCCATCAGTTCTATCAATTTGCCTATCATGTCTTTATATTTTATAAAGTGAGTGGCAGGTACTTGTTTTGCTCTAAGAATTCATCACTCGAACCACATTCAAGTGTCTGCTTAAGATTGTATTTAGTATTTGAACAACTCAGATACAATCTAATGTAGCCTTATTCTCAAACTTGAGGAAAATGTAGTAGATAATGTCTAAAAAGGGCAATTTTTAAACTAACTTCTGTAAACATAACTGAGGTAAATAAAGGCCTCAGATAAGAATTCACCTCGAAATTAGCCAGAAGAGGTTTAGGCCCATAGATGACACAAATTGGCTTGGATGATGCAAATGCAGGCTATATATGAATCATCCTTATTTGTTTATTAAGCGTGGAAAGGAGGTAAAAGATTTTGGCTCCTGGTTTTACTTTTGTCTATGTGATTAGTTATTTTCAAGCAAAAACTACAGAAAGCCAGTCATTATGTGCTCAGCAGTGCATTTTAGAGCTCTTAGAGAAGATCATGGTCACCTGAACCAGTCACCCTCATTTTATAGTTAAAGAAACCCAGGCCTGAGGTGTGTGGTCTGGGGCTGATTCCCAGGTCTCTCAACTCCCTGCCCAATGCTTTCTACTGAGCTACTAAAGGACATGAGTAAGCGATATTCAAAAGAAAACACACAAGTGGCAAAAACACATATGAAAAGTTTATATTGAATACAAATTAAAACAGGAAGATACCAATTTGTTTTTCATTGAACAAATTGGCAAAGATGCAAGTTTATAACAAGGACTGTTTTTTTTTTTTGTTTTTTTGTTTTTTTTTTTATGTGAGACTTTTGGGAAATGGGCAGGCTGGTATCTGAAATTTCACAAATAGAGATCTAGTCCTTTGGCTTAAAATGTTATCTCATCTTAAACATGAAAAAAGAATAAAATGTTATGCTTTACTAATATTTACACCTTAAAGAAAGTGAGTGCCTCAGCTCCTTTGCTGAGAATGGGGTTTCCCTGGGGTAAAGGGAGAAAGTCCAATGTCTGTAGGTTTCCAATGCCTTATGAATGAGAACGTGTTTGTGTTTGAAGGTTTGGGAGACAGAGGCAAATGGCCTTTCTCACAGTTTACCTAGATGGGCTGGCTCTGATAATAACGAGCCCATGATGGGACAGTTTCAGAATGTTAGAGTCATTAAAAAAAAAAAAAACAACTCCCAGAAAAAAAATTATTTTGATCTCTTTTCCTTCATTCTTCATAGCTGGCATTTGGGTTTGGGATTTATTTGGTGAGCATTCTTTCCTTTGCCTTTTGTATTGAATTTATGGAGAAGTTCTGTTTCTTAGAGATGATCCTTTGAAGCTGGAGATGAAGTTTGAGGTCTTTCTGACTAAAAGTTCCCTCTTGGGCAGCCCTGGTGGCTCAGCGGTTTAGTGCTGCCTTCAGCCCAGGGCACAATCCTGGAGACCCAGGATTGAGTCCCATGTCAGGCTCCCTGCATGGAGCCTGCTTCTCCCTCTGCCTGTGTCTCTGCCTCTCACTTTCTCTCTCTGTGTGTGTCTCTCCTGAATAAATAAATAAAAATAAAATCTTAAAAATAAATAAAAATAAAAGTTCCCTCTTTATACAAGCCCTGAAGAAGCAAGGCTATTAGAGGCTCAGCTCAGGAAGATGCTGGGCAGATATTGGGTACTTCCTGTTCATGTATCCAAATGGCAAATATAGGAAAGCAATGAGGCTCCTATTTCAATTCCTTCAGATTTATGATCCTTGATTAATGTTTTCATATAAACTTGCCCTCATTCCCAAGTGGGTCTGAGGCAATGTGAACTTACTGCATTCAACCCAGAGCTCTTGCTTGCAGACAAGAGATTGCCAAAGGACCAGGGGTTTTGTGGGTTTTTTTTTTTTTTTTTTTTTTTAGATTCTTGCATTATGTCATCTCATAGTGTGATAAACCAAGTTATTATCACGAGCAATTTTTTTTAATTTTTATTTTATTTATGATAGTCACAGAGAGAGAGAGAGAGAGAGAGGCAGAGACACAGGCAGAGGGAGAAGCAGGCTCCATGCACCGGGAGCCCGATGTGGGATTCGATCCCAGGTCTCCAGGATCGCGCTCTGGGCCAAAGGCAGGCGCCAAACCGCTGCGCCACCCAGGGATCCCCACGAGCAATTTTTTTATCTGCAAAGTATTTTATAGTTTACAGAGGCCTTTAAAATCCTTTTCGTTTGACTCAACAATCTTGCAAGCTAAGAAGGAAGGGTCTTGACAGTGTATAGATGAGGAAACTAAAAATGAGAGACTTTTGTAAAGATATTTTTGTTCAAGTAATCTCTACACCCAGCGTGGGGTTTGAACTCACTACCCCCTGATCAAGAGTCACATGCTCTACGGACAAAGCCAGCCAGGTGCCCTCTGCCTCCAAATGAGAGACTTCTGATTTCAAAGTTACTAAGTGACAGGTAAAAAACAAAGATTTACACCCAGGTCTCCTAATTCCAGCCCCTTTTTCCTTCTAGTTTACCACAGTTCCTCTCCATAAAAGCAAAGGGGGGAAAATCATTCATCATGGCAATTAGGAAGATAAATCCCCAGCAACCTTATTGCTTGAAGCTAATTCCCTTTCAAGGGTCCTCCAGCTGTTTCCCCGAGTCTGAAGTCTGCTGCCTCAGGCGAGTCACTGAATGTTGCTCTTGTAATCTCCCGCTGGGTCAAGTCCTCAAGCAGCCACACTGCCCTTGCACCACCTCTGCCCTCTGCTTACTGCCCGGCTGGCGTCACCTGGTCTCTGCTGTGACCACAGCAGCCGAGAAAGCTGGCTGTCCACCAGGAATGAAACACCCTCTTTTCCACAAGAAAGAGAGGTAGCCAGAGCACACCGCCCAGCCCCCCCCCCCCCCCGGGGTGCTGACTAAGCTCTAACCCAGGGGACGTGAGGAAGAGCGATGTAGCCGAGTTCCATCTGTCTCAGGTAAAAAGAATTCCTGGCCTTCCACTTTCCCTCTTCTCCCTTCCTGTGGCTTAAACATCGATGACTGAACCGACCCTGGGAGCTGCGTGTCAAGGGTGGCACAGCAGCCGTCCTCATGGCCCTGAGTGCCTGTGAGGAACGGCCGGGCTCCCCTGGCGGTGCAGCCCTATCTTGGACCATTAGGTGACAGGGAAGTCAACCTCTCTGTAGTCTGAATCACCAAATTTTGGGGTCTCCTATTTACAGATGTGTAGGGTTTTACTCCACTGTTATCCCTTGACTCTTCCTGGCTGCTCTATCCCTTCTAGCTGGAAGCTCTCTAACGGTTCATGGTGCCTCAGTACCAGGCTATAATCTTTCATGAGACATTATGGAAAGTTTGGGAACAAAGAAATCACTCGGAGGCAGCAGTGGGGCAGATGCATCTTCAGGGTCCGTGGCGGCCCCAGGGACTTGCCTAGTGGCTGGCCGGCTTCCCCCCTCAGGCCCCACCCTGCAGCCAGCGCCCTTGAGGCTTTTATCGCTGTAAGGATGGTCAGTGTGGCAGTATCAGCTTCCCACCCACAAAGGCCACAATCGCACTAGCGTGAAAGACTTTTTTTTTTTTTTTTTTTTTACATGCAACACTTTGGAGGAAAAGGACTCCTGGTCCGGTCACAAGGTTACCCACCTTTCTACCCTCTCCGCTGCAGGTGTGACGGGTTAACGGGGCCACACACGTCCCCTCCCCTCCCACTCTTTTCCTTCCCCTCCTTTCTTTCATTAAAATAAAAAACACTGATTGCAGGTAGCCAGCAGAGGCTGGGCTGAGGACGGCAGCTGAGGAGGATGTGAAGGCCTTACCTCGTTCCAAGTCACATCCGAGTTCTCACGGTGGTCCACACAAAGCCTCTCCTGACCGCCTGTGGTCTTTGAGCTTTTAGAATCAGTCTGTAGAGAAGCAGGGAGAGCAAGTCCCGTCCAGAACCCTGTAAATGTTACCAACCCTGACGACAGAGATTATGGGGCTGGAAGTTAGCAGGGAGAAGGAGAGGTGAGGGTGCGGTGGTGCCTCCCGCTTTATGAACCAAGTCTAGCTGATGGACTTTAAAAGGCGTGTATTAGAGGCATAAAAGGGAACCCACGGAGGAACTAGATCTATTGGGGGGGGCAGGAAGGGGGCACCAAGGAGTCCAAGTGATCAAAATCTGCAATCAGCAATCAAAAAGTAATAAATACCCAGTTTAATATCAGTACTCTAATGCCAGAGAGTATTAACTTTTATTACTACTTTATGAGCACACTTAACAAAGGCATGTATGCCATTAACTGTTATCTAAAGCATGGTGGGATCGCTCTCCAAAAGCGGGCCTCCTGTTAATTCCTGCTCCTGGGACGTCCCCCGCCACACTGAATCTGCGCTGACCCAGGCCTCACTTTAGCTAATAGAAGGTAGCAGAAGTGACACCCTGTCCGTTCTTGGCTTTAAGGGGGCTGGCAGCGTCTGCTTTTGTCTATTTTGGAGTCCCGGGCACACATGGAAGAAGTTCTGCCACCCTGCTGGATGCACGTTGTGGAGAGATCACACACAGAGAGAAAGGCCCTGAAATTACCAGGGGACATGGAGGCAGGCCAGGCCGCCTGGCGCCCCATCTCAGCGCCCCCTTCCAGGCAGGTGTGGGGTGAGGCCGGCTTGGCTGTTTCAGCCCCATCGCTATCTGGCTTGAGCAGCAGCACGAGACACCCTGAGCGGGGCCAGCAGAAATCATGGTCCCGCTGGGCCCCAGCTGACCCACACACGGGTGAGAGATAATGAAATGGCTGTTGTTGTCAGCCTCAAAGTTTTGGGGCGGTTTGTTATGGAGCAAAAGATAACTGGAACAGCCATGTTTAATCTTTTTCTGTCAGGTCACTCGCTTCCTGCTCAAGTTCCAAAATATTAATCCCCAAATTCCAAGAACTGAGGAGAGTGTGGGGAAGGGAGGAGTGGGAGGAAGATGGAGAGCAGGATGTCTGGTTGCCACATGGGGTGAGGTGGGAGTGAAATGGCCTCTGTGGTAGGGGAATAAAAGGACTCTTCTACCCATGAATGTCAACATTCAAATTTGGAGTTTTCTGGAGCCACTATAGATATCCTGCCTCCATCTTCTCATTTTCTCCCCATCCTTAGTAAAGACTGCTACCCACAGATTACTTTGTATGAGTAGAATTTTTGTAAAAATTCAGGGGCTGGATTCATGGTTGGATGCTTCCTAGGGAACACTTTCAAACTCAGAAGAGAAGGTGGACTTGGGCTTGGTCTGGTGGTTTGCCGTGGGACCCACACTGCTCCTGAGTAGAAGGTTCTAGAGGCATTGCAAGTTTCCACTGGGCCTTTTGTCCCTGTGCCCTCTGCCATGAGAAGGGCATACCCCGTATAGCATCTGCTCCTTTAGCCTGGGTGTCTAAGTGAGAAGACACATGAACCTGTTTTTAAACCATAACCTGCGGTAGCCAAACCACAACCACTGCCCTGTAACAGGAGCAGGAAATAAATATTTGTTGTAGGTCACTAAGATTTTGAGGTTGTTACACGGCATAATCTAGCAAAAGCAACTAATATGAAGCCCAGACTCTAAAGGCTTCCAGAGGGGAGAAAAGAAATCTGGTCATTTACAAAGGGTCCAAGTTAGACAATGTCAGGCTTAAGATCAACAATGCCAATCAACGATCTTAAGATCATTACCTTTAGAAGGTAATGGAGCCCTGTCTTCAAAGTTGTGAGATAAAAGTATTCTGACTTTAAAATCTATAACTTATATGATACATCATGTACACAAAAACTTGGAAAGCATACCATCTATGTGCTTCTCATGAAATTAAAAAATACATATATGGTGCTATAGTTTTTTTCTTTTCAAAAAGATTTTAAAATTTATTTTAGGGGGGTAGGGGGTGTGCAGAGAGGGGCAGAGGGAGAGGGAGAGAGAGAGAATCTCAAGCAGCCTCCATGCCCAGTGCAGAGCCCAAGTTGGGGCTTGATCTCATGACTCTGAGATCATGACCTGAGCCAAAACCAAGAGTTGGATGCCCAACTGACTGAGCCATTCAGGTGCCCTGGCATTATATTTTATCCTAACAAAGTGAAAAGGAAAAAGAAAACCCTTTCTTGATAGTGAGGGTATGGGGAAATAGTGATGGTATAAAGAAATATGTAAATTAATTTGTTTCTGGAGAACTTAGCAAAACCTATAAAAATCCTAAAAATATTCCCATCTTTGAATCAGCAATTTCATTTGCAGAAATTTATTTGAGGAAAATTAGCATCAATATAGACAAGGATTTAGCTACTAAGATGTGGCACAAAGCATTATATATAATAGTGATAATTGGGAACAGCCTAATGTACATACTGGGCAGGCATTAACTATGATGTTGTAATTTTTAAAATATTATCCCTTTGAACTAAATACTGTGCATTTTATGAAATGTTTAGAAGATATAAAAATAAACATTTTTTTACTCTTATGCTCCAGCTACTGAGTTTCCTCCTTGAAGGCAATTATTCCAGTTTCCCTTTCAATCTTTCCAGAGACATTCTTCCTTTATATATGTACATATGCATAACTAGATTATATATTAATTATATATGCATATGTGTATTTTATAATGGTAGCACACTGCTACCACACTACTCTGCTCTTGGCTTTTTACACTTAATTCTTCTTAGAGATTACTCAGTGTAAGCACGTGGATCGTGACCTCATTCTTTTAAACAACTCTAGGGTATTCCTTTGATATGTGTCCCTTAATTTACCTAAGCCATTTTGAGAAGATCAGATCTGTAAAGGATTTATAGAAGAACATTTAATAACATGCATAGATGTTTATGATTTATCAAGGTAAAAAAAAATGAAGCAGCAGATTACAATGTGGTTGAGCGCTAAAGCAGTCTGCAAGTCAACAGATAGTCTCTTCCCAATGCTTAGACACCTATTTGCATGAAAGCCTAGCATTTGCCATTACAAATTCCTGGACTGATTCAACCACTGTGCCCTTTGTCTTAGTGAGCTGGCCTTTGTAACCAGGGAAACAGCCCCAGTTCATAATCTAAAGAAATATTGCAGAGAGAGTCCAGCTAAAGATAAGAAATAGGGTTATATTATTCTCTGGGGACTTAGTGATCCCTCTCTCCCTCTCTCTCTCTCTATCCTGCCTTCCCCTCACCTTTTGTGTGTATGTATGTATGTGGTTTTATGACTTTGACAATCAGTGGTTAGTTCTCATCCACATTGTCCAGAAGTTTTTGAAAGTGGTGACAGGGACATAGGTAACCAACATATAAAGCTTGTTTGGTGAATTTTTATCCTCATCATGTTTCCTAGACAACATGGATACTGTATAGCACATTCTTATTCCTTTGACCCAAATACTTTGCTGAGTCTGGTGTCAATGCACATACCTGGCATTCCCATCTCCTTCAAGGCAAATTTCTAGATTTCGTTGAGTGCCTGAAGGGCTTGCTTCTTGAAGCCCATTCCATGATGTCCATGTGAATGTTGATGGTATAGTCTCTGGTCACTACCCCACTGATGGCAGGCAACCCTTCTTCTGGGAGCCATTCTGTGGGGCCCAACTTGGAAAGACTTGGTTATCTTAACACACTGTTATTTTCCAGGGCCATTTATGATGCCAGGCAGCACCACAGTAGAAGCTTCCAACCCCAGACTTCCCTGCTGCTTAGTCAATCCAGGGGTGGACTACACTACCACCTCCTTTGCTTGTGCTACTAATTGGGTTAGGAATAGAGGAATGGGCTAATAAATAAGTGACTAGAGGCCTTTTGGTCTTGCAGAAACTATAAAATCAACACTAAGAGAAAAACGGGTTGGAGTCCTGGGATCACGCCCTGGAGATCTGCCTGCCCTGCCCCATCTGAGTTTTCCTCACTCACTCAGCTGGACGCTGGACCCTTACTGGGAAGCAATGACAAGAAGGGAGAACACTGGTCCAGGTCCTGATGATGGGAAAAGCTTGTCACAACTGGAACCTAATCTCTCCTCCAAAAGTGTATATTGAAACAAGTATCCCTTAAAAAAGGACAACAACAGAGCTTCTTATTTTGAAATAATTCTAGACTTACAGAAAGGTTGCAGATATTACTTATAGTTCCTGTATACCCTGACCCAGATTCCCCTAATGTTAACATCTTACATTACCGCGGCACATTTGTGAAAGCCAGGAAACCAGTATCAGTTCATTACCATTAGTCGAATTCCAGAATTTACTTGGGTTTCACTAGCTTCTCTATCAATGTCCTTTTGCTGTTTTAGTATCCAGTCTGGGATCCCATGTTGCACTGAGTTACATCTCCTCTGCTTTCTGAGTTTCCTGGTCTTTCTCTTTCACAACCTTGACAGTTCTGTAGAGTATTGGTTAGGTATTTTGTAGACTCAAATATGGTTCATCTCATGTTTTTTCTCATTATTACACTGAGATTATGGGTTGTGGGAAGAATACTAGAGGTGAAGTACCCTTCTCTTCATACCAGATTGGGGGTATAGGACATCACCGTGGCTGGTCACTGGTGATGCTAACTTGGATCACACAGATAGGTGGGGTTTCTCAACTCTCAAGTCACTATTTTGTCCCTTTCCATATTCTATTCTTTGGAAGAGTTACTAAGTCTAACCCGCACTCAAGGAGAGGAAAACTGGGCTCCACTTCTTGGAGGGAATAATATTTACAAAGATTATTTGGAATTCACCTGAAAGAAGCTTTGTCCTTCCCTCATTTATTTATTTAGGTGTTTATTTATGTATGTATATACACGCATCCTTTTAGGTAAAAGCGGTAAATAGTCTTGTTTAAGTAAAGAGGTTGAGTCAGTACTTATGCTTTTAGCAAAGTTGACTGTCCCCTATGACAGGGAATACCCCTTCTAGGGGTTCCTAATGGATATAAGAACAGGGACTCTAAAAAGACAGTTTAATCTCAGCTCTGCCACATGTTAGCTATATGACCATGGGCAAATTTCTTAATCTCTCAGTTTTTTCTTTTTTTAAAAGTTTTTTTTTAAGATTTTATTTATTTACTTGAGAGAGAGTGGGAGAGAAAGAGGGAGAGAGAGAGAGAGAGAGGGAGCGCGCGAGCGAGCAGGGGGAGAGGCAGAGGGAGTAGATTCCCCACTGAGTAGGGAGCCAGACACAGGGCAGATCCTGGGACTCCAGGATCATGATCTGAGCTGAAGGCAGACCCTCAACTGACTGAGCCACCCAGGCATCCCTCAGTTTTTCTTTTTCAAAAATAGACATACTATATATTAAAAATACTGTTTAAGGGTACGTGGCTGGCTCAGTCTGTAGAGCACGTTACTCTTGATCTTGGGGTTGTAAGTTCAAGTCCTATGTTGGATGTAGAGATTATTTAAACAAAAAATCTTTTAAAAATACTATCTTGGACAGCCCGGGTGTCTCAGTGGTTTAGCACTGCCTTTAGCCCAGGGCATGATCCTGGAGACCTGGGATCGAGTCCCATGTCAGGCTCCCTGCATGGAGCCTGCTTCTCCCTCTGCCTGTGTCTCTGCCTCTCTCTCTCTGTGTCTCTCATGAATAAATAAATACAATCTTTTTTTAAGAAGTACTATCTTATAGAATTTAATGAGATGGGGTGCTGGGGGGCCTTTGGCTCAGGTCATGATCCCAGGGTCCTGGGATGAGCCTCTCATTGGGCTCCTTGCTCAGTGGGGAACCTCCTTATCCCTCTCCCTTTGCCCCTCCCCTGCTTGTGGTCACTGGCTCTATCTCTCTGTCAAATAAATAAAATCTTAAAAAAAAAAGATGGACGTCTGGGTGGCTCAGCGGTTGGGCACCTGCTTTCAGCTCAGGGTGTGATCCTGGAGTCCTAGGATCAAGTCCTACTTCGAGCTCCCTGTATGGAGCCTGCTTCTCCCTCTGCCTGTGTCTCTGCCTCTCTCTTTCTCTTTCAGGAATAAATAAATAAAATCTTAAAAAAAAAGAATTTAATGAGATAATTTAAACACATAGCATAGGATATAATGAATAGTTAATGCTTAATAAATATTAGTTATTTATTACATGATTTAATTTTATTAAATTAAGTATATATGTAATGTGCATATGAATACATATACATACTCACACATAGAATCAGTGGTTGATGATATTCTTAGTGACTTTATTTTCTTCCCTTTGCTTATTTGTACATTTTAAATTTTCTATAAAAAACATTTTTTAATTTTCCAATTAAGAGAAAAAATATAATAAAAATTTCCAGATTGATAATGCCTACCACTGCCACAAGTATGGAAAATGACCACTTTCTCATATCACTGCTGGGGAGAAAACTTGCCAAATCTTTTCTGAAGATTGCTTTGGCAATAAGTAGCAGAAGATTTTGCAGACTGTCTAACTCAGCACTTCCATTTCTAGCTATTTATCAGATGAAGATATTGTACAGAATATATACATAAAGATTTATCTTTATAAATGTTCAGTACATCAATTATGAGAGCAAAAACTAGTAATAACTGAATCCTATATATGAATTATGGTCTTGGGAAACCAAAAGATCATTTCATAGAAAACTATTTAATGAAATTATTAAAATGTTGACAGTATATTTCAGTGACAAGGGGCAAAAATTATGACCATATTATTTTATTTTTGTGAAACACACAAAGTTGTTTAAAAAATACAAATGGTGACAGTTATTATCTCTGTGTTGTTGGATCATGAGTGACTTCCTATTTTCTTATTTGGGTTTATCTGCATTTTCCAGATTGCCTATGAGGAACCTAAATTATTTTTGGAAATTGAAAAAGCCAATGCTATTTTTAACATGCTCAACACAGAGAATTTGAAAAATATAAAATTTTACATAGAAGAAAGTAACGATTTTACCACTTAGGGCTATTACTAATAATGTGTTAATTCTTTTATGTAAATGTGTAATCTTTGTCACTCCTCCCTCCTACCCAGGTTAGGATCATACCACGTACAATGTTTTGTATTCTGTTTTGTTTTTTTTTTCCCTAAAACTTAACACTGTATCATAAATATCTCCCTAAGTTTTGAATATTTTTAAAAACAATGTTTAAAAAAAGAAAATGAAACAAAGACCGGGGCAAACTGCAGGAACTGATGTATAAAGATTCATTACAAAGTGCACAAAGCAAGCTGCAAAGCCATATTATAGCGTGATCATATAAGACAGTCACCAAGCACATAGTTTTGATTATCCCGTAAGAGGAGGAATTTTGGGGAAACAACTGGAGGCTTAAAATTTTAAAATAATGTGGATATTGTTATTATTTCTTTGATCAGAAAAGTGATACTGTTTTAAAATAAATAAAAACTACATTTTTAAAATGCTGTACAATATTCTACTATTCCCTAAAATTTCCTTTTGGATATTTGGATTTGTTTCCACCTTTTCATTATATAAATAATGATCATCCTAGGATGAATATCTTTGTTTTCAAGTCCTTTTCTGAGCTCCTTATATCCTATGACAAATTTGAAGAAAAAGTCCTAGATCAATTTGTGTGTACTGATCTTAAAGGATTCTGCTTGAAACATATGCTTGTACATAAATGTATGCCTATATATAAAGAGTAACAGATTTAACTTTCTATTTCTTAATAAAAATCAGCAAGACTGCTTAGTTTATGGCCTGCAGTTTACTCAGAGAATTTCTCACGGGAAAAACATACTCTCTTTTGAAATATATTCCAGAGTTTTATTTGAAAACTCCATTAGAAACTTTGAAAACTGGCTAATAGTCTACAACAAAGAAATGGAGGCAATAGATCAATGTTCTTGCATTAAGCTAATGTGATGCAGGCCAATTCACTAACAGTACTCTGACATGGGATTCAGAAAAGAGATTGTAAAAAATAAAAATTAAAAATTAAAAAAGTCAATGCATGGTTTTATCCTCTATTCTATTTTAAAACATAAATATAAGGGCGCCTGGGTGGTTCAGTCGGTTAAGCATCTGGCTCTTGATTTCAGCTCAGGTTATGATATTGGAGTCCTGGGATGGAGCCCTGTGTTGGGCTCGGTGCTTAGTAGGGAATCTCCCTGAGGACTCTCTCTTTCTCCCTCTGCTCCTCCCCCTGCTCTCACACATATATGTGCTTTCTCTCTGTCTCTCTCTAAAATAAGCCAATAAATCTAAAAAAATAAATATAAATATAGAAAAATGCATATAGAACTAGTCTTTATCAAAAGTAAGTTTTATCGAGGTATAATTCATATATCATAAAATTTATCCCCTTAAAATATACAATTGGATGGTTTTAGTATAGTCATAGATTGTATAACCATCACCACTGTCTTATTTTAGAACATTTTCATCATTCTTGCTTTTGGAAATTATCCCCCCATTTTATTTTTTAATTATTATACATAGATGCTACTTCAAATCCATTATCAAATTAGGCAACAGTGAGACCACATAGTGAAATAAATAAATACAGTTCTGACAACCCAGTTAACCTGTGTTTAACATTTCTTTTGGCCTTGGCCTTGACTTTCTTATCTATAAAATCAGATGTTTGGTGAGCTCTCACAAAGGACTTGGATTTCAATTTTTTTTGTGTAGCATTCATATGACTGTTCATATTTCATGATAATTTCAGTACCATCACTTCGGTTAGAGCCAGGCCTTTGCATATACAGAGGAGGAATATGCAGATGCCTTTATTTACAAATGTGATGAGATCTACCCAAAAGAAACAACACCTTGTTATAGTTTGGGGCTAGCCAGTTAGCTAAGGACACATGTTATTATATAGTTACTTTAGTTAGGATTGGCCTTAGAGAAATTACAAATATCAGGGTGTAAGAATTCAGCGAAAATTGAAAATGCCCCAAAGCAAGGGACCTGCCTTCAGACAACTAATGCTTACCACCTTTAAATGCAAAAATAAGTGAAAAGTTTGGCAGAAGTTTTCTGAAAATTTAAAAGCCGGCTCTGCCCAGTCCTGGCTACCTCTGTGAACCTAAGATTTCTTACTTGTAAAATGTGGCTAACAATACCTATTTACTCCCATATTGGGGAGAGTATGTATAAAGCATCCAGTCGTCCAGTGCCTGACATCTGAGGAGGGCTTCATGTAATTTAGTTCCCTTGGATCAGTTAATCTTTTTTTTTTTTAAGATTTATTTATTTATTTATTCATGATAGACAGAGAGAGAGAGAGAGAGAGAGAGAGAGAGGCAGAGATACAGGCAGAGGGAGACGCAGGCTCCATGCCGGGAGCCTGATGTGGGACTCGATCCCAGGACTCCAGGATCGTGCCCTGGACCAAAGGCAGGCGCTAAACTGCTGAGCCACCCGGGATCCCCTGGATCAGTTAATCTACCAAGAACGTAAAGGTCGTCAGAAAAGAGGTGGTACGGAGAAGGACAATCATCATATGCTTTCACTCATATGTGGAATATAAGAAACAGTGAAAGAGACCTTAAGGGAAAGGAGGAGAAGTGAGTGGGGAAAATTAGAGAGGGAGACAAACCATGAGAGACTCCTAACTCTGTGAAACAAAGGGTTGCAGAAGGGGAGGTGGGTAAGGGAATGGGGTGACTGGGTGACAGGCACTGAGGAGGGCACTTGGTGGGATGAGCACTGGGTATTATACTATATATTGGCAAATTGAATTTAAAAAAAGAAAGAAAAGATATGGTAATATATAATGCAATATATGATACATGCCTAAATCAGTGAAATTAAGGATTAATCGAAAGAGCCATGGATGCCTGGATGGCTCAGTCAGTTAAGCGTCTGCCTTCAGCTCAGGTCATGATCTTGGGGTCCTGGGATTGAGCCCTGAGTCGGGCTCCCTGCTCAGGAATCTGCTTATCCCTCTCTCTTTGCCCTCCCCCAACCTCCTGCTCATGTTTGCACTCTCTTTCTCAAAAAAATAAATAAATAAAAATCAATAAATAAGATCTTTAAAGAGAGAAAAAAAACATAATTTGCCTCCATAATGCATCAATGATTTGTATTTCAAGCATGATAGCTGCTTTATATTTAGAATATTGATTTAAAATATTTCTTTCCTTTCTACGACATAAGGCTTGAGATTTCTATTACTACTTAATGCTTCTCTCTAGCTTTGATCCTATCAAACTTCCTAAAATATCCAACTGCATTGGTCATTGTTGCTCCCTTGTGGGTTTAGAAATTCTGAAAATTAAGGGGTGCCTGGCTGGCTCAGTCAGTGGAGCATAAAGCTCTTAATCTTGGGGTCCTGAGTTCCAGCCCCATGTTGCAGGGTAGAGTGTACTAAAAAAAATAACCTTAAACCCTGAAATTCTGAAAATTAAAACAACAAACAGAAAACACCATGTAAATTTGTGCCACATAGGTTCTGATGGTTAACAAGTTGATATAAAATAAAAATACTGTAAAAAATGTTCAAGGATTTTATATACTGAGATCCCTGGAAAATCTGCTAGCAATGTTACGTAGATGGAGTCTTCTTGCAGATCTTGGCCAAAGATTTACTTTAATCCTTAGAAACTGTGCAATTTGAAAATTGAAGTTTCAATTTCACCTGTACTTAATAGCTATCTGCCAGCCTTATGTGTTCTTCCTTGTTGATGTTACTGATCAAAGGACGTGCACTTATTGGGCAAAAACGGTACTTTCCCTCTTCAGAGTGGCATCCAGCTTATCTATTTACAGTATGCCATAATCTGTGGCAACAAGTAGTTTAAAGTGCTTACAAAGGCAAAACAAAACAACAGCAAATCCCAAGCCCAGTGTTGAATATAACATAAACTCTCTAATACCTCTTAAATATTTTTGGTTTGCTGAAAAATTGACAGTAGGGCTCCTGCAAAGCAACTGCACCCTCAGGATTTTGCACTTGCCACCATGGAGCTAGCTCTCTGTAGCAGACAGGTTGGAGAAGGGAGATCTTAGAGTAGCTTGGGACGGTGGAAGGATACAGGACTAGTTCCTTCTTTGTGAAGCAGACAGAGCATGATCCCTACCTGGGCTCTTTCTCTGTCCTCACTTCTCCATTCAATCTGTGACAGACCTGAGAAAAGGAGGGAAAGAGGACACATATACGGGACAAGAGAATAATGACAGCTGTTTGTATCATTTCACAAAATATCTTGGTCAGAAGGATCCTTAAAAACATAGAGCTAGAACCTATTGCCCTTTGCCCACTTAGCTCTGGTGCATGCTCTTTGTTAGGAATGATGCCTGAGTGTGGCACTAGTAAATACTTGAAGCCCACAGTTTGCTGTCAGCATATTTCTACCTCCATTTCTTACCCCCTGTGGTGGCCTCCACTCCCAATCCCTAGAGAGACCGGTGCTCTGATGTTGCCCTATAGCCACTCAATAGTGTCACCCAGGGAAGCCCACATGTCCATTTTCTCAGCATACTGATGACAAACAGCTCTTGGGAAAGCTATTCCTTTAAATAAATTCACACAAAAATCCCAACTGGTACTTTATCTCCCTAATCTTCTCAGTGGAATTACTCTGGAACCCAGATGGATTTCTAAATGTTAAATATTTAAAGTAGAATGAGGAAGAGATTTTTATCTCTTCTAGGCCAGGCAGCTTCTGGGCAGAATTAGTCATGGTCTTGCTCTATTTCAAGTGTAAAGGCTCAAGATGCAGGGGAAGGCAAACTGGTGAGTGCCAGGGCAAGAGGGAAGAGGTCCTTTGTCCTTGGCTCGAAGTCCTGAGAGCTGTCTAGATGCTAACCCTGCAGAACTTTCTGGAGTTTGGGGCAACAGTAGCCCTGAATTACATTATATAATCTGGATTTGGAAATGGAAAAGGGGACTCCCAACAGATCTCTTGAAGCCAACTCGTGGCTAAGAACCTGTGATTTAGAGGAAACATTTGATGGAATCAATTCTGGTGAGGGATTTTTCTGCTAAAAGTGATCACATTAAAGGAAGAATAAAGAGTATGACATCTAAAGAGATGTCAGTCTCTAAAACAAATGTGTGTGTGTGTGTTTAAGTAAGCTCTACACCCAATGTGGGACTTGAAGTCATGACCCTTAGATCAAGAGTTGCATGCTCTACTAACTGAGCCAGCTAGCTGTCCCTCTAAAACAAATATATTTTAGAGACTTGTTTGAATTCAATCTAAGATTATTTTCAAATTTATATAAGGTAGTGCTGGTGTTTTACAGAGGATTCTTATATTAGTTAGACTAAATACAGTATGATTTTTCTCTGACCTGAAAATTGCAGGTAGTAGAAGGGGGAGATTAGCCAAACCTATGGGGGAGGCAATTGGATATTGGAGGAATTTCTGCTCTTTTCTGTCAGAGTAGAAAGTGCAATGATGGGTATTTGGTGAAGGAAGAAACTAATAACATAGGATAGGGATTTAAATCCAAGAAAAGTAAATGTGTGGCTAGAAAGGAGGATAATTATGCAAGAGGAAGGGAGGAACGGTGGAAAGGTGATCTTGAGATGAGGACTATGGCAGGACAAGTGACAAGTGCCAGTTCTTCCCCTAGATGCAATTCTGACAGTTCCTCTCCTTTTTTGTTTTTCCTCTCACTGCAGGCATTCCTCAAAGATTGGGACTTTTTTCTCACTCACAGCACTGCCTCACAAATACAAATTGTTCATATGATTTCCTTGCCAGGACACACACACACTAAATGAAGACTTCGGTCTCTTGCTTTTTTTTTTTTTTTTTTTTTCTTCTGTAGTTGAATTTCCAATAGCTAACCATCCTGGACACACACAACACCAAATTTGCTTTGTGTATTCCCATTCCTAAAATGCTTTTAAAAAAGATTTTATTTATTTATTCATGAGAGACACAGACAGAGAAAGGCAGAGACACAGAGGGAGAAGCAGGCTCCATGCAGGGAGCCCGACGTGGGACTCGATCCGGGGTCTCCAGGATCAGGCCTTGGGCTGAAGATGGCGGTAAACCAGAGCCACCAGGCTGCCCCCTAAAATGTCTCATAATCAAAATTTAGTTGTACCTCCCCAGCCAATTCTTCTATCTCTGATGATTCAACCCCTCAGGAAATTTCTTGGGAGTTTTGGTCAGATTATGATTCTGATGTTGGTGTCTTCTCTACATTTTCTGGTGAGGTCTTAATTTGTAGTTAAGCCCATCAGGCTGTTTCTTCTTGGTGGCTATCTATTTCCTTGAAGGCTTATTTTTTTCTGTGTCTGCCTAGTACTTGATAACTTGATAGTGTTTGCTAGACAATAAGCAAACATTTTTAATAATGTCAATAAATTCAACTGATGTAAAAAGAAAAAGTTGGCATTTCTGTCTGCTGGAAAATAAGGGCCTTTTCCTGTTGGAAATGCACAAGCCACTACATGGAAGATATGAGCAGTTGAGGAGGATGAGGTCTCACACTTTTTGGGGGGAAACATGGCAACCACTGTCTTTAAAAAAAAAAAAAGTCCAGATTGTTGGGGAGCGTGGTGGGGGATGGGCAAATTAGGTGAAGGGGATTAGGAAGTACAAATTTCTAGCTAGGAAATAAATAAGTCATGGGGATGAAAAGTACAGCACAGTCAACAATATTGTAATGACTTTATATGGTGACAGCTGGTAATACACGTACTGTGAGGAACACTTCAATCCATATATAAATGTCGAATCACTATGTTGTATGCTTGAGACTGATATAGTATTGTATGTCAACTCTATTTCCATTTAAAGAACAATAAATAAATGAAATAGCAAAAATTCTCTTGATTTCTTTCAAAGGGCCAGATATTAATGTAGAAGTTAATATATTCCCCAAACCCCAGAAGGTAATAAAAGTAATAATCAGTCATCATTTAGCTCTACTACAAAGCACATTAACATCATCGTTTCATGTAATACTTTTCATGACCTCAGGTATTAAGATTCTCATTTCAGGTTAAGTGTTATTATTCTCACTGTAGAGCTGAAGACATTGAGATCAAAGGTCATGACCTGAAAGTGGCAAAGCCAAAATATGACCTCTGGTAGGATGTCTTTCTGGTTCAGAGAGAGGGAAAATGTGGAAAGATGATGGAACCAGTCATCCTGAATACTCAAAGGTGCTAGAGACCTTTCTGAATGAGGAGAAACTCTTTTTTGTGAAATTTAGATAAGCCTTTTCCCTAAAAGCACAAAGATGATCACTAACTTGTGTCTGCTAAATGGGAGGATGAGTAAGGAGCACTGGTTAAAAACACTCACCAGTACCCAGACTGACTGACTCTTGTTTTGGGCAAAAGGTTGAAAACTAATAGTCTGGCACCTATACAGTTATCTAACAAAGATGGGAATATTTTTCTTGCATAAAGAAGGAAAGTTTCTCTTAGGCCACTGTAAAGAGATCAAATCAATTTCTACCAAGAATGTACTCATGTATTTGTAAAATCCAACATTTGGATCATTTCTTCATTATGGTGTTTTAGATTTCCTGCATAGGGCAGTTACACATGGTTTATGAGAAGATTGTCCTCTTTTTTTTCTTTTAAAGATTTTATTTAATCATGAGAGACACACACACAGAGAAAGAGAGAGAGAGAGAGAGAGAGGCAGAGACATAGGCAGAGGGAGAAGCAGGCTCACTGCAGGGAGCCTGATGTGGGACTTGATCCCAGCACCCTGGGATCATTCCCTGAGCTAAAGGCAGACGCTCAACTGCTGAGCCACCTAGGCATCCTAAGATTGTCTTCTTTGGAAGCATAGTAGCCTGGACTAAAATAAATAGGATCCAAAGAGAGAGGCCAATGGGTAGCAGAGAAGAATGATTGTCAGATTCTCTAGAGTATATAGAATAAATAAAATCTAAAAAAAAAATAATGCGGGATCCCTGGGTGGCGCAGCGGTTTGGTGCCTGCCTTTGGCCCAGGGCGCGATCCTGGAGACCTGGGATCGAATCCCACATCGGGCTTCCGGTGCATGGAGCCTGCTTCTCCCTCTGCCTGTGTCTCTGCCTCTCTCTCTCTCTCTCTCTGTGACTATCATAAATAAATAAAAATTAAAAAAAAATAAATAAAAAAAATAATGAAAGCAGAAAGATTAGTTCAAAAGAAAATAAAAGAATTGAAGCATCTTTAAAGAATGACCTCATTCATTACTTTACTAATTGTTTTTCTCTCTTTTGATCATTGCTCTAAGTTCTGTCTTGAGCCTCTTCACCTTTTTTAAACCTACAACAGAAACCATTGTGATGATTTGGAATTGAAGTTGCAAGAGAATTTCGTGTTTTGTAGCTTACGTATTAGGAAGGGTCAGAGAAATATTTTGATGAATTGAAAGAAAAAGAATCTTACAGCCTCAAAGTGAATGTTCTCAGGGATAAGCATCTATTGGGTTGGACTGGAAAAGATTTTGTTAGTTTCCCCGTTTGTGAAAATTGCCAACACAAGGCACAAAAAGGAATAGTTGCTACATCAACTGTTCAGATAGTCCAACCACGAGGAAATGAAATAAAAGGTTCTGAAATTTATATATGGATATGACAGTTTCTCTCATTTAAATACAAAGTATTAGGCAATGGATTAATAGGTGAGTTGAACAAAAATAAGGAGACAGAAATATTTCTAACTTTTATTAAAATAAGCTAAAGAACATATTTAGATTAAGTTATATATACAAATAAGGTCACCAAAGTATTTAAGCCCATATTTAGGTATTCTAAATATCTTAAGCTAAGTTTTTAAGATATTATGTATATTTAACACAATAACTAAAACTGCTTTGTAGTAAATTGTTTCTGTACTATAAGTTGTCATTATGCTAATGATCATGTGCTAATTAATATTACAGCTACAATTTCATGTGATTTGAAATAGACCTACTTCTATACTAATATATTCTATACTAATATATTCTAAAACCATAAGCAGACACAACATTTTCAATGTGACCGTATTGAGAGATATGGTCAGTGACTAGTGTACACAACGGAAAAGAAAAATTTTAACTTTATAAATACAAGTTGTTTATATTCCTTTTAAGTAGGATAACCAATTCTTAGCTTGAGTAGATTATAGGTTAAATATAAAGTAGACTGAACCTGAGTCTCTGCTGCTCAAATATAAAACAGGTATAATTCAATATTTATAGAATTCCCTTAAGTTACCATTTACTGAACGCATTAAAAGTTTTGCTGAAGTTAGAAATGTCCTCAGTGTTCTTTGCCTTAATGGATATCTTAAATTAGTATTTCAAAAAAATAATTAGTATTTCATAGCATATGTGTCATTTCCAAGCTAATTAGAGTTAGATTAAAAATCAAAGAATGATTATATATCACTCTGCATTTTAAAAGCATACCTGTTTTATTTACATTAATTAAAATTTGGTGATAATTAGCTTTAAAAAATCCACTTTAGTTTATAAAATTGAACCTCCATTAGATAGTTGTCTGCAAACTACTATTGACTTGATAGAAAGAACTAGGAGGGAGTGGTTGTGTGTGTGTGTTGATATGAGTGTGAAAGCAAGCAAGCAAGCGAGGGATCAGAGACAGGGAAGGAGAGAAAGATCTCCTACCTCCTGGCTAGATCATAAAATCCAAAATTTATCTTAATGTTGTTAATGAGAAACAATCTCTAGAAAGTCTCTTCTAGTGGGAGAAAGGTCCAGGACAGAAACACCATGTGGAATTCTCCGTCGCACATAGGTCCACAGCTGAACAGGAGCCCTAGAAATCCCCTAGCTTATCTCTTCCCTCATTTTACAAATGAGATAATGAAGGCACAGCAAAGTTACTCGTTGTGACCAGGCTACATGGAGAATTGCAAGCCAGTAGAGAACCTAGTGTCCTAACACCCAGACCAAGTGATAATTCTATTATTCTTTAACCTATCACTTGTAAAGACTTTGTCTTCTACTAAAACAGGAATGACGTTGTTGAGTTCATGATTTTAATAGAAAACAAATGCCATACCTCCACACCCAGAACATTACTTTATCATATAAGTGGCGTTTTATCTTCATGCCTTAATTGTATGCATCACAAATCTGTATATTTGTATGTAATGCGTACATATGCATTATAAATCTGAATCTGTGATTCAGCTAATGCCTTACACTGACTCCCTAATTTTTTCAAGATTTTAAGGTTTATGGAATTTTAGGCTCACTCTTCTTCCAGTAGCTTTAATTAATACAACATTTTGGGGGGGGTGTTGTTTTATTTTTTCTTTTGAGAATTCTGTGCCATTCAGGTTGTTCCAAAATCAGGATTGGAAATCATTGGTAGTGACAAATGACTGAGAAAGTGCCATCTTTTTGAAAAACTGTAATTCTGGGGCAAATAAGCTAAAGAAGCATAACAATTCTTCAGAGTTGATAATTTTTTTCAGAATAACATTAATTTTCTTAGGTCTTATAGTTTGGGAGATCTGCAGGAGCAATGAAAGCAATGATATGGCCAGTCTATTCTCTTCTTGCCTTTTTCTTTCCTGCTCGAGAGCTTCATTTATACCCCTTACTCAATTATGTCCCTAATCCAAAGCATGCAAAGAGCCCCTTGACAACAACTTTTTAATGATTCAGTATAGTTAAAATAATCTTCAAAAAGTGACCCCCTAAAAGGGCTTTGTGTCTGGGGGCAAGCTGGAACAAGTGCATTCAAATATCACCAGGACTGAAATGCAGCCCAGAGGCAGAGTCCAAGCGAGTAGCCTTCCAGGGCTGATAAAGGTGTAATGAATCGTCTTTTTCTATGGTATATTTCCTTCTTCCCTGAAGAAGCAGGAGCACAAAGAACTAAAGACTGCATTTTTAGTGTTCTGTAAAGTGCTCTGCAAACAAAACAAAACACACAAAATGAACTGCTTGGCTGTTTGGAGTTTCTCAGGTCCAATGTGGAAAGTCTGAGGAAACCAGGGTGCAAAGAGATCATGCTGGGGTGGAGAGAGGGAGAGCATTCAGGCAGTGTCACTCACCACGACGGCACAGTATTTGGACAGCACCAAGGTAAGAGCTCTACACATAAATTAAAAAGCCTGAAAGCTGGCACGGGTGAGACAGGTGCAGGTAAGCCAGAAACTTTACGAGGATGTAAAGGAAATGCATGGTTACAGAATCACCTGTGGGCTTTTGTGATGAGCTTGGTAGGTTTTACAAAAGTCATTACTTAATTTGGGCACTAGATGCTGAAGTGCAACTGTCTTCCATGTGGCTGAGAAATGCAAGGGAGTATGTGTAGTACCTAAGTGAGAAACGGGCACTTAGAAAAGAATTGCAGGTTGAGGTCTGTATGCCTGTGTGATTCAGAGGTGGCAGTGCTACAGGGCCCGGGTCACCAGGGGAAAGTGCCCGTGTGCAAATGTGACTCAGAAGATTGTTTTTTGGGAGACACCTGGGTGGCTCAGTGGTTTGGCACCTGCCTTCGGCTCAGGGCATGATCCTGAAGACCCGTGGATCGAGTCCTGCATCAGGCTCCCTGCACGGAGCCTGCTTCTGCCTCTGCCTGTGTCTCTGCCTCTCTCTCTGTCTGTGTCTCTCATGAATAAATAAAATCTTTTTTTTTTTTAAAGGAGGTTGTTTTTCTTCATAGTAAAAGGATGGCAAAGAGCATTTTCCTAAGCATTAGATGCTTTCTCCTCTCTCCTCCCCAGTGATCTCTAAATGATGGATTTGTCTATGGAAAAAAAATCGAGAAAGTAAAATGCCAGTTTGCATTAATTCTTACATGTAAGCAAAAATAAGAAAAGGCAGTCACCTATCAACCCTTGCCAAAAAGTCCATCATCGTTTGAAGCATGATTATAAGCAAAATGGGAACTAGGGTTGTGTGCTGTATTTTGAATTTCTGAGTGTGTGTGTGTGTGTGTGTGTGTGTGATACAATCTAGATATTTAGGAAAGCTGGTGCAGTATGAGTAGCTTGGCAGTAAGAAGGCTTACATGATAGAAACACTATGAAGGTTAAAAAGAACTCTCAGCAAAGTTGCCTTTTATCTTTTATTTCTCATTTTCCTTGTTCCTGTAGTATTATTTAATTAAAAATGCAAGAAACATACAAATCTGAAGAGGCACAGTCTTGATGATAAAATGACAATAAGCAGACCATAGGAGCTTATATTCACACTAAGCTCTTAAATGACTAAATAAACCCTCTTAGAATGTTCTTCCAGTGAGCAAGAAAATATTATTTAGATGCCACAATTCCTAAGTGATGCTCCCATATAACTGAAGAAGATTCTCTAGAAGTCTACATAGCCATGTTTATAAGCGCAATAAACTTTTAGAGGTGAACATAAGACATTAGTGTGTTTTCCTAAAACAATTTATGCTTGGTATATAGGTGCTAGACACACGGCATCTTTGGACTTATGGGTATCTGCAAAATCTGACAATGTTAAGGTACGCATGCCAGACCCAGGAGCAGAAAAGAGTTAGTGAAACAATCTTAATATTTATTGAGACATCACTTTTTTGTGCCTTTATGCCAGACAGTGATAGAGAACCCCATGCTATTATTTTACATGAAGTTTCTTGTTAGCAAACTAAAAGCCCTTTAAATAACTTCATTCTTACATGTCTAGGATAAAAGGCACCTACCATGTTTCAAAACTAATAAACATATATTTATATATTTGTACATATGTGTGCACGTATGTGGGTATATCTGTCAAGTTTACTTGGGAAATATCCCAATGTAAACGGGGCCTACCTACTGTGATGTTTGCTTGCTTCCTTTTTTTGGTAGAAGACACAGAGCAGTTAACTGAAAGATAATCTTTCTGCTGTTAGAAGCATTTACAAACCTGATGTGATCGTGATATACCAGTTTAGGGCTGCAAAAGCTCACAGAAGCTGTGGATTCAAATGTTTGGAAGAGTATTGGCAGTGAACTATTTAGGACACACACCCAACAGGATACATCCAGGTACTGAAACGATTGAGCCAGGAAAAAGAATAAGAAACTATGATGTTCTAAAGGAAAGCATTAGAATCAGCAGTCAGTTATCGCAGGGGATTATGTCATGAAGATGGTAATTCCTTGTAGTGTAGCCACCTTATTTGCTGTGTTGAGTGTATGGAATTTTCTCTGGCTAGCATTAAAATTAGAATCATCAACGTCTCATGAGACAGAGAAAGTAGAGTCTGCCGTGAAATCGAGGGATAAACCTACATGACATTTCAAAGTTCCCTTCCTCCACCAATATAAAATCCAGCATTACTCAACAGAGTTACAATAAGAGTGAATTAAAATGCAGAAACATAATGTCATTCCTTAGACAAACAACAGCTAGGCAAGATATTTGATAATGTTCTAAGACATTATGTAGTCAGGTAAGCTGAAATGACATATGTAAATCTTTTTTTAAAAATCAACATACAAGCTCACAAATTCTCAATATAAATTGCCTCAGGAGGGGCTGCTCTGATGAAATTGAAAATGTCTCCTCCATATGTGCAGTTTCAGACTCTATAACATTTAAAGAAAATGTTCTAAAAGATAAAGTTGGCATATAAAAAGCACGGGCAGAGGAATCAGTAATGATCAGAGCAAAACAATTCTAGAAGGCATCTTAATTTTCATATGGCTCATTTGCATCTGAAACATTGAGAATTCCTATCTCTCTTGTACAAAAATGTGTACATATTAAATTACTTTCCACTTGAAAGAACATTTTCCTAAATGTTTGGAAGATGATCAAATTTTAACTGGAGGACTTGTTTTCTTCCATCAGGTGTGGGGGAGATGTGGCTTCCTGGTATGAGAGGCAACAGTTGATTCTAATAGCAGAACAAGACAAAAATAAGAAAGTAAATGGAAAATAATTCCTATTTGTACAGTTTGATTTAAAGATGATAAAACAAAAAGGATACACATGATACAAAGATGTCAAAAGACATCAATTTAAAAATCAAATAGGGTTACCCTTCCAAAAATTGTGATACTCTGATACTTGAAAATTAGGTTCTATTACTTATTCTATTACTACACTTATTATTTATTCTAGGATCCTCAAGGGTGTAGCTCATTTATTTCAGTACATTCATTTCTGAGTATCTCAGCGTTTAAAAGCTAGATGCCCACCAGCTGTTAGGCAATAATTCCAAGAGTCTACGTTCTACCTGTCTTAAATTTTTAATTTCAGCATATTAATTTTAGGATATTGGCAAAACAGTAAAGATTTAAAACCTCTTTCCTATCAGTTGTTTAAACAATATTTAGTCTTAAGGAAATTGCTGGTCACTTACTCAGAGATCTAGGAGTTGGGATCTAGGTAGAAATTTGAACTCACAAAGCAAAACCACATTGAATGAAAAAAGTCTTTTTGAATTTGTAGTTTATTTTCTGATTCGGTAAAATGTTTAGGGAAGAGGCACATGTTCAGAAAGAAAACCAGAACCTGAACGACATCCCTGTCTTTCTCTTGGCCTTTCTCTCCAGAGACTTCGGCTGGTGGTGGAAGGTGTTAGGCCTGGTCTCAATGATGGGTGCTCTAGTAAGGCTTTCTTGTAAAGTGGGCTGGGATGCAGGTGACTAAGAATGGAGAACATGACATGAGTTCTGTAAATGAGATTATCTAGGTACATGCTGCTCTCTGTGCCTCTTTTCCTTCTGGAGAAATAAAGTCCCTGATCTGTATCAGCTGGGCTAGAGGGTATTAAGGAATGGGGAACACACAGCCTCTGACAGGAGACTAGAAGGGGTAGCAGCATCCGCACCACCTTAAGGTGAGTGTGGGAAACTTGAATCAGGAACCAAGGGGATCCTTGGATGAACCAAGGTTCATCCTCCCAGGCCAAAGGTAGGGAATCTGGTGAGATGTTTTTAAGGGTTTTTATGTTTTTAGTGTTTTTATGCACAACTCACCCTGTATTTCAAACTGCTGCCTCAGACTTATTTGACCAAATGCTAATCTTTCAGTTTAGTAAAGTGTATTGGGCTTGACTTGCAAACACATAACTCAAACAGTAAAAGATAAAATGGTCTATGCAGCAAAATTTTGAAAATCATCTTAATATGTCATCTTGTTGATTGGTTAGATCTTTCTCAACAAACTTTGATTTTAATGATCAAAAATTTGTTTTTTTAAAATTTTAATTTATTTATGATAATCACACAGAGAGAGAGAGGGAGAGGGAGAGAGAGGCAGAGACACAGGCAGAGGGAGAAGCAGGCTCCATGCACTGGGAGCCCGACGTGGGATTCGATCCCGGGTCTCCAGGATCGGGCCCTGGGCCAAAGGCAGGCGCTAAACCTCTGCGCCACCCAGGGATCCCAATAATCAAAAATTTGAAAAGAAAAAAACCCCTGCTTTCTTCCTATATGGTAGACATGCTAATGAGAAGATAAGTGACCAATAAGTAGATCAAAGGTTGAAGCTTAAGCAAACATAGAATGGGATGATTGTCAGTCTGATAAATTGAAAATTACATCTTCACTTATTAATAAGCAATATTCGTTTATTTATTTATTTGGATAGTATTTACCAAGTACCTTCTATGGGGCAGACACTGTTTTAGGTGCTGGGGATATAAGATAGAAAATAAACCTCAAACCAAAACACACCCACTTCCATGGGGTTTATGTTTCAACTTCAAAGTTTTTCTGAAACCAAGTAAAGCACCTAAAAAAACGCAGAATTGGTATTTGTCATATTCATCATATTATTCTATGATATTGGCATTTTTTTAGGATAGAATTTGGTTCCCAAGTGTTTGAGTTTCATCTCTTAGTATCTGCCAGAGCTTGTCGTCGGTTTTGAGGAAGAGCTTAGGGAAGACAGGCTTGGGTGCCTGCCATCGGTAAAAAGATGGCAGGTCAAGTTTCTTTTAATGGTGTGTCTGGAGGCAACAGGAGGGTCCCGGGATTCCTCTGTAATGTTCAAACTCAGTCTTGCTGTCATTAGGGATTTTTTTGTATGAAGTTGTTGTATTTCAGGTACATGATCTGGCAGGTGAACTATCCAATCAGCATAGCAAAAAGTTGAGCAATACTCTGACTCAAGTATGTTTGCAATAAGATTTTGCAACAAATTTGAATATTTCCATAGTTTTATGGTTTTATTACATCAATCACCAAAAATTTATTAAAATAAACAAATATAACTAAACCAGTACAAAGAAAGGTCTTGGTGTCCACCTACTCTCACTTTGAAAGGTAGAAAAAAGAAAATAAAAGAATAATTTTTATAGCACTTTAACTTTGAACTGAGGTACCTGCTGACGTCTTCTGTTTCTTCCTTCAGTATGTGCTTTTCTTTTAATATGGTCCTCGTGAAAAGAATCAAAGTAGGGACTCTCCAGGAGTTGGGCACAGGTTAATCTGTCATCAGGATTCATCTTCAGACACTCCTTTGGAAGAAAATAAAGTATTAAAAGAGGAGCCTTTTTTGTTACTGTGCCCCAAAATTGAATAACTTGTTAGGGCAGATAAGAGTTTAGAAAATCTTCAGGTTTGCAAATGATCAAGTACTTGAAACTTGTTAATATATGGAATTGCTTTTCCTTTTGCCATTTCAAAGTCTTGAGGGTAGAATTGACCATTCAGTGTCTCTGGAAGGGAGCTACAAGTAGGTCAGGTGTTTCTACCAATGACATCTCTTCATTACTTGTCAAAGTAAATAGTTTGTGGGACACTTCAAGTGTGATCCTGTGTGTGATCCCGGCTGCACCAGCATTACGTGGGAACTTCTTATAAATGCAGTTCTTGGGACGCCTGGGTGGCTCAGCGGTTAAGCATCTGGCTTCTGGCTCAGGGCATGATCTTGGAGACAGGGATCGAGTCCCACATCGGGCTTCCTGCATGGAGCCTGCTTCTCCCTCTGCCTGTGTCTCTGCCTCTCTCGGTCTCTTTGGGTGTCACTCATAATAAATAAATAAAATCTTTAAAAAAAAATAAATAATGAATGAATGAATGAATGCAGTTCTTGCTCAGGCCAAAGCACTGGGGGTGGGGCCCAGATCTGCATTTGACAAACCCTCTGGGTGATTCTGATACTGCTCAAGTTTGATAACTACTAGTTTAGAGAGATGGGTGAAGTATGAGTCTTCATAATGAAACAAGTCTAAAACCTGGATAATTGGCATATATATTTATATAAGAAAAGCTAGAGGCAAAAAGGAAAAGATAGCATCATGACCTTTATATTAGAGGCTACTGGAAGCCTCTAGCTTTGCCTTCAGGAGAGGGGAAGACTCTGGCAGCAGTGGGGTCAGTGGAGTCCTGTCACAAAGATTTTCTTCAAGAAGCCCTGGTACTCTTTGGCCAGGGAATGGGGCTTCTCCCATGAAGAAACACAGATTATGATTCTTAAGGAATTAGAGCAGCCTTTGAACACCCAGACACCGGAGACCTGCTGCCACCCCTACAGTCTCACGGCCCTTCAGAGCCGTGTCTGATTGGACCCGGTTTTAAGAAATAACTCTGCTCAGTCAGCATAATTAGATTCACCTGTCCTTCCACAGCCACTACCTGCTCCAAGCAGATCCCCCACCCCCACCCCAAGTTAATGATTTGTGTCATAATTAAGTCTAACTGCTACTGGGGGTCTGTCTCCTCAAATTCTAACACTGTCAGGACTATAACCAGCACAGAAAGACTGATATTCAAAGATTCTGAATATAAACTGTAATAGTCTATTTCTTCATCACATTGCTCTGGCTTTTGCCTCCATCATTCCACGTAAGTGATTCCTGCCATTCATACCTATGACTTCCAGATTTATAAATCCAATAGGGAGATCATGTTCTCATCTCCACAGTATTAGACACTATTGACTACAACCTCCTTTCTGAAACTCCCTTTGGCTTCCTGATGCCTCCCTTTCCTTTTTACCTCGTGACCACTCCTCAAACCAACCTTTGTTAACTTACCTCCTTCTCCACTGTGGGTGGATAGAACTCTTCCAGGCACATTCCTAGGCTCTTTCTGTCTCTCTGTTTCTAGCTAATCACACTGATGCTTAATGGCTTCAATTATTAAGGTTTATCAGAGACTTCCACATGTATATTTCTGGTCCAGACCTCTCCTTTGAGCTCCAGACCCACATATGCAGTAGTCTACTTAACACTTCTGATTTGTCTCAAGGGCACTGTTATAGATTGACTTGTGTCTCACCACCCCCAACTATGGTGAAGTCCTAACTCCCTGTATCTCATCATGCAATCTTATTTGGAATTAGGGTCTTTACAAATGTAAAGGGTTAAGATGAGATCATAAAGCTCTGCCATAGATTGGCTACTGCATGCCACCACTAACTTTGTGGTGGTCTATTCCCATGGGACAACTACCTGTTACAGTAGCTAGTATTTATTTGTTGTTAAAGATATCTCAATTGCAATTAGTGAAAGAAAGCCTTCCTTCAATTAGCCTGGGGCAGGAGTCTAGCAGACAGGGTGTGGCCCATGGAACAGCACAATCTTTGATGAACTTAGAGAATCCTTAGGTCTCAGGTCAGATGTTACAGATATAAATCAAATAGCTGAGTGAAAAAAACTAGCTTCATCCAGAAGTGGGCAGGCAAACAGGGCACTTCACCTTTGGAGCTGAAGACAGGGAGTTTGTCCTATATCTTGGAGTATTTTTTTAAAAGGTTTTATTTACTTATTCATGAGAGACACACAGAAAGAGGCGGAGACTTCCGCAGAGGGAGAAGCAGTGGGGAGCCTAATGTGGGACTCAATCCTAGGACCCCGGGATCACACCCTGAGCCAGAGGCAAATGCTCAATCACTGAGCCACCCACGTGTCCCCCTTGGAGTTTTTCTGCCTTGGAGTTGCCTTCTAGGAAGTTTTTTTCCTCTGGTTAGAGGAGTAACTAGCAGAAGGCTGGACCTACACCTGAGAATGGGTTGGGTTTATAGTGCTGGACAGATACCTCCCCACAGGAGGTCTTGCTAAATAGCAGGTGGGTCATAACAATCTGTCCAGAACAAGGTTAGGAAGTTGGACTTCTAGGACAGGGCCTGCAGAGTGCTGGGTTAAGGCAAGTCAGATCAGGAAGAGAGAGAGAAGGCAGCTGAGAGCCAGTGAAGCATTGGTAAGGGCAGTCTGAGGGCACAGAGATGCCAGGCTTTCAGGAGGACTCAAACCAAAGGAATCCAGCACCCTGGATAGCACCTTGGCAGTGACAACCACTAGAACAATGGCTAGTCTATCCAATTGACTCTAGGTCATCCAGGTGGCTCTGCCATCTAGATCAGATGATTTCTGAGCTAGGCTGTGTATCATAATCACCTAGGGGGATGTTTAAAGATGCAAATTCCAAGGTCCTATACAGAGAGATTATGCTTCTGTAACTCTGAGGTTAGATACTGGAAAGTATATTTTTAAAAAGCTCGTTCTGATGAGTAGTCATTCTGATGAATAGTATGGAAACCACTGCTATAGATAGAACTTAATTGGTTGCTAAAGATAGATACCTTTACTGATATCTCCATCCAAATCCCACTAAGAACTTTCAGTATCCATGGTGGATATAAGAGTCACATCTTCTTGCATGGGTCAGTTGGTCAAGCATGAACGGCAGCCTAATCATAGGTGAATTTCTTCTGTTTTATATTAGAATTTTAAAAAAAATATTTTATTTATTTATTCACGAGAGACACAGAGATATAGGCAGAGGGAGAAACAGGTTCCCTGCAGGGAGCCTGACAAGGGACTGGACCCAAGAATCCTGGGATCATGACTCAAGCTGAAGGCAGACACTCAACCACTGAGCCACCCAGGTGCCCCTGCTTTATATTAGAATTTGTCCTTTGTTTGACTATTTCTTTTGGGCCTAGTAAAAGAACTCTATCTGGTGTCTTCATGTCTCTGAGTTTGCCTGGTCTATTAATTTTTTAAAAAATGATTTTAAATTTCATTTAACCCAATGTATCTAAAACATTATATTGTCAATCCCTCCCAGAGTTACCAGCTTCAATTATTACAATTTGTAGTCAATAATGGTTATAATTGATTCTTAAGTACCTTCATGAAATTCAAAGACATGGGATGAGCATCTGAGAACTTTTCTTCAAGAGTTTCCTAGAAAACAAAATAAAGAATTTCAATGTTACATTACAACAAAGTTATGTTTATTTTGAATATATTAGAAGTGCACTCTGGAGAAAGACCTCCCCTAGAAGACTAGATAATTCCTTTTAAGGACTTTCTTAAAGTCCATTTTTATATAATTTTACACTATAGTACAAAGGTTAAAAGACAAAAGCTGGAATTATTTTCTTAATTTCACATTGTCTTGCAATGGACGCTTGGTAAATGTGAGCTCCAAATTTCCCTGAAATCCTACAACAGTACTTTAATAGCTGTGCCAGGTCTACTTATAGGGAATGTTTTGAGCATTAATGAAAATGTGTTGAGCTACATGTGCATGAGCACTACAAAAAGCAACAGAATGATAAACACAAAATTCAGAATAGTAGGGAAGGAAGAGAATGGGATTAAGGGAGGAGCACATAGGGAAGGGGAAGCTTCAAAGATAATAGTAATAGTCTCCTTTATGGTTTTTAGGTTTTTTTTAACTTTTTTTTTTTTTTTTTTTAGGTAGGCTCCATACCTAGTGTGGAGCCCAACGCAGGGGCTGAATTCACAACCCTGAGATCAAGACCTGAACCGAGATCAAGAGTCAGACACTCAACCAACTGAGCCACTGAGGTGCACAGGTAATAGTCTCCTTTAACTAGGCAGCAAGTATTGTGAATTTGTATTCCATTCTTTAAACTGTTACGTAAATGTTCTTTTGTAATTCAACTTCTAGCCTTGTTAATTCAATTTTAACCTTTTCTTGTATTTGTTAAAACCTTTAACAAATATAGGGGCACCTGAGTGGTGCAGCAGGTTAAGTGGCTGACTCTTGGTTTTGGCTCAGGTCATGCTCTTAGGGTCCTCAGATCCAGCCCTGGGTGCGGATCCACACTCAGTATGTAAGTCGCTCAGCCTGCAAGTAGGCTAAAGTTTCTCTCTCCCTCTTTCTCTATTCCCTCCCCCACCCCCACTCACTCATTTGTGCCTTCCAGCTTTCAAATGAATAAACCAATCTTTTTAAAAAAAGCTTTAACAAATATAAAAAAGAAATCTAGTATATATATCAAAGTATCATATGAAATACCAAATTTAAAATAAACAGGGTGTCTGGAGATGGTTGGGATCATTTGAACCTCAGATTGTTCACATGGCTATGAACCATAATATGGCTTTGCAGACTTTCCCCATCCCTGCACCACTCTTGTGCCAACACAGTCTAAATGTCGGCAAACATCTCTTCTAACAGTCCTTTCATTCTATAGGCAGAATTTAGACCACATGGAGCTTTAAAAGTCATAGCCCATGCTTAGCTAACACAGACAGGAAATCAATGTCTAGAGAGAGTAAGAGTGTCAAGTAGTCACTGACACATGCCCAAAGAAAGGCAAAGAACACAGCAAGAGTGTAGCCGTGATCAATGTGGTTTAGAGTTTTGGTTTGGATACAATGAGGATCATTTTGTAGAATGACTTTCCACATGAAAATATCTGTTGTGAAGAAATGGTTTTTATGGACTTGAGCTTTGTTTTACAAGCTGAAAAAATAGAGAATGCATGTTATCAAAATAAAGAAGACTACAGTAAGTACCATTTAACAGTAGATAATTATTTTAGGGAAAGGTACTGGGTGTTTTGACTAAAAGGATCAAGGTATTTATGTAAGGTACTAAATATACTTTCATTCCAAATTTAATATTAAGTTAATCTTTGACTAGATAGGGAAAAGAGACTTATAAAGCATTCTCTGGGTTAATTTATATCATTTTAATACAACTTCTTTGATCTGTATGTCAGTGTGCCAGAAGGAAAACAGGAGCCAAAAGTTCAGATTTTTTAAAAATACCCCTTTAAAGAAAGCTGCAACACAAATAATAAAACATCCAAAATTGAGCAGTTTACCATGTCTTCTGGCTCAGGAATACTGATGCCATGGAAAAACTGGTTACTTTTGAAGATAGATTGATGTCTTGGGATTAGTTTTCCTGTAAAATACAAACCATGCAACTCATGATAAATTTAATAAAAATAAAGTGTTTAAATGGTTAACTTCTGAGGTCCAGATATATAAGAATACTAAACCTGATTATTCCTTCCAGATTTGGAAAGAATGAGTCGCTGCAAAAACATGCCTCCTCAGGGAAGGTCAGTTCTCCCATGCAACTCTTTTAGTCACATGTGGCTCGGTCTGCCATGCAGCTCTCACCAAGAGTAGGTATGAAAACCATATTGAGGGCTTTACTCATAACTGTCTCACAGTAGAATAGTAGTTGCTATTTTTAATTTGGAAAATGAGGCTCAGAAGCTTAATAACCTGTTTAAAGTCACATGGTCATTAAGGGACAGATGCAGGACTCACACTCAGGTCTGTCTAATGTCTGCTTAATGTAAATTTACACAGTCTTTTTAGGAAATAAACCAAACAATATATACTTAAGGCATGGCTTGTGGTGATACTCTACCCTATATTTTTTCATGCTGTGAGTTCTCCAGAAGAATGTGTTGGAACCAAACAGGGACCTTCATCAGACCAAACAGCAGTGTGGTTCCATTGCCTAGCAGCCATGCTGCCAGGATAGCCTACGGGAAGGAATTAATAAATACCTATTTTGTGTGTGGATGTATTGCTTTCCTTGAGTCCATGCTGTTTGGTGTAAAGCTATAGCTAACCTTCTGGTTACATCCTCTGCCAACTGCCACGGATGCTGACACATGGTGAAAACTTATGAAAAAGGCCTCTTGAGTCCCATTCCTGCTTTGCATGTAACTGTTGTATGACTTCATGGAAGCTCCCTGAGCCTCAGTTTCCTCATTTGTAACACAGACACAATTAAAAATGTTATGTCCTTAATGGGTTTTTCTTAAGACTGAAGAGACGTGTGTGAAAGTAATATGTAAATTCTAAAATGCTATACAAAGGAACAGAGTTGAGTTGCAACAGAGACTGCAGAGCATACAAAACCTAAAATATTTTTCAGCGAGCGCTTTATAGAAAAGCCTGACCCTTGCTCTAGAGTTAGGGGGAAATCTCTTTTACAGTGGGCAGAAATAACATCTGATCAAATATCTCTTAGAGTCAGCTCTATGCAGATGACTCCTATTTTAGCCTGATACAGAAAGTAAGTATATAGCTTATTCCATGGCTAATTGACTTGACTTGGAAAGGTACCTGAGAGCTCCTCACTGAGAGGAGTTATGGCTCCGCATTGAGAAAATGGTTGGACTTTGGCTACAGCCCAGAACAAGCAACTGAGCAGCACTTTGGAGAAGCAAGAAAGCTCTCGTTCATTACAGTGACGACCTCTTCTATCACTGTAACAATTTAGCAACTCTGTAAGCCATAACATGCAACTCATACCCAGTGTTCTGATGATCAGATAAAGCTGGTCCACATCTGATTTTCCAGGCCAGAGTGGCTGGCCTGTCTGAAGCTCTGCAAAAACGCAGCCAATAGCCCATATGTCTACTGAAGAACCATACTGTGTGTCTCCCACAAGAAGTTCAGGAGCTCGGTACCATCGGGTAGCGACATAGTCTGTGTAGGCGTCTCCTGGAACTGCAAATGCGTCAGTCAGATCAGGTGGGTCACATTCCTTTACCATGTGAATGACTCTGGGAGCTGGTGGGGCATTCAGGCAGGCTTCAGTGACTCTGAGGCCACAATACTCCTAACAGTTGAGGCAGTGAAGCACTAACTGTGTAAATACTTCCACTGTGTGCTCAGGTAGGAAAGTCAACTCTCAAGGGTCTTTCAGCTTAGCATCTATATCATCCTACATTTGGGGTGGGGGCAGGAGTGAGGGTTCCTGTAGTGTAACCTCAAGTTGAAACCAGCTTCCAAGTGTATCATGAAGCTACCTGCGTCTGGTCCTATCAGGATACTGATTCTGGGCGCAACCACCTCGTGGTGAGTTGTTGCTAATGCGTGTTTTTGCTTGCCCGACAATTCTAGATTCAAGGAGAAATAATGCTTTGTTCCCCTTGCCCTTTGATTCCCCACTATCTGGGATGACTTCCTCTTTTCTTTCTCTTCTTTTCCTTCCTTCCTTCCTTCTTCCCTCCCTCCCTCCCTCCCTTTTTTCTTTCTTCTCTTCTTTCTTTTCTTTCTTTTCTTTCTTTTTCTTTCTTTCTTTCTTTCTTTCTTTCTTTCTTTCTTTCTTTCTTCTCTCTCTCTTTCTTTTTTAGATTTTATCTATTTATTTGTGTGTGTGTGTGTGAGAGAGAGAGAGAGAGAGAGAGAGAGAGAGAGAACAAGTGAGAGCATGAGCCAGGGACAGGAAGAGGGAGAAACAGGCACCCTGATGGGCAGAGAGCCTGCCCTGGGGCTCAATCTCAGGACTCTGAGATCATGACCTGAGTCCCCTGGGCACCCCCACTTCCTTTTCCTTAGCACTGTCTCTGAAGCCTCTCCTCAACTTTTGGTTTACTATTCTAGTTGCACCAACCCCATGTGGGGTTTTCATGACCTCTCTGGGGCACAGTAATGTCTCCCTCCAGGGAACCATCTACACCCTTGCTTTGTTTGGTACTTCACTGTGAGCCATCTAGTTTTATTCTTTTGTTTCTTGTACTTCAGATTATAAGTGCATGAAGAACAGAAATGCATCTTGTAATTCTTTTCCTCTATGAGGCAAAGCACATGAATGCGACATGCAATAAATTTGAGTGGAGCGGAGCAGAGCTGTAGTGCAAACCAAGGTACTGGCTAAAAGGTAGACGTGAGCCTTTCTTCTTTGAATAATCACAGTGTCACATTTAGCATCTGTTCTATTTCTAAAGTAAGAGTTTATCTCATTTCATAATCATCTGAATTAGATGAGCAAGTGAAAAATTGCTACTTACTCAGAATTCGTGCAAACCCAAAGTCACAGATCTTGATTATCCCTTGCTTAGTTATTAGAATATTTTCAGGTTTTACATCTCTGTGAATACACTGTAAGATAATATTTGATTATTTCTCAGCGTCATCAAAATGACAAAGCATAATAAACATTATTAGTTTAAATGATAAACACAGCTTATGAGATCAAAACAAATATGCTTTTCCTTCATTTTTCTAAAAGAACTTTAATTGGCAGGTTTTCACTTGTAAACCTTATCACACCAAAAGGAAGAAAAAATCAAAATGCTGCTATGGAGGTGAAGAAATAAAACTATAATTGTTAGATAAGAAAACTTTTTTTTTCTTTGAGAAGGCAATGCCACACAATTATTTCTTTTTTTTCTTTTTAAATATTTATTTATTTATCCAGAGGGGGGCAGGGGGGCAGAGACACAGGCAGAGGGAGAAGCAGGCTCCATGCAGGAAGCCTGACGCGGGACTCGATCCCAGGTCTCCAGGATCACACCCGGGGCTGCAGGCGGTGCTAAACTGCTGCGCCACCGGGGCTGCCCCACACAATTATTTCTTCCACATTTTACTGGGCTCTACTTAAACTGTAAGAGGTAAAACCCTAGATGAGATTAGACTCAATCTACCTCTGGTAAGAACTGCTGCCCAAAAATCACAATTCAGTTAAGTAAGTATTGCAGATTTGGGAAACTGGAAAACACATGTGAATGATAGAAAACATTTCTTAGGGGGATCCCTGGGTGGCTCAGTGGTTGAGTGTCTGCCTTCGGCTCAGGGCATGATCCTAGAGTCCTGGGATTGAGTCCCACATCAGGCTCCCTGCATGGAGCCTGCTTCTCCCTCTGCCTATGTCCCTATGTCTCTGTCTCTGTCTCTGTCTCTCTCTCCCCGTGTCTCTCATGAATAAATAAATAAAATCTTTAAAAAAAACGAAAACATTTCTTAAAAATTGGCTTACATAAAAAATTGGCTTATAATTAGAGTGACCATATTATTTATTGACCAAATTGGGATGTGTAAAAGGATCTCTGTTAGTAATCAATGCCAGGACAACAGGAACAAACCACAAGGGTCCTGGGTAAGTTGGGAGCTATGGTCACCTACTTCTCCGGCATCAGGGGATGAGGACCACTTCCACTCCCTCAGCAGGGAGCTAACCTGGAGGGATGAGCAGCTCTCCTGAGAAATGACCACACAGTGCTGTCTGACGGGCTCCCTCCTAGGAGAGCAGGACACCATGAGGCATTCTAACATCACAGAGGCTCCTGCTATTTCTCTCTAGGTAGAGACCTGACAGTTTGCTGTATCACTGAAATGACCCTGAGTGGAGCATGGGCTCCTCATTGGACATGCGAGGACCAGGCTGCGGTGAGGATGAAGGCTGAGTGAACCTCCCTCTTCCTTCTTCTAGAAATGGCTGCTCCATGTTCTCAAAGGCTCTCTGAGAACACAGCTCAGGCCCTATTCCTCAGAACTTTATCTTTCCAGTCCTTTCTCCCAAACAAGCAAACATAAAATTGATGTTGTTCTTCTACAGATCAGCCCTCATATTGAGCTCTGTCCTTTTCAAAGTACTTGCACACGAATCATTTCATTCCTTCCACAATCTTGTGAATGCAAGACCCCACTGACAGGGTCTCTGGAGGAAGTGTCACAGTAATTTGCTCCTTTTGCCTCACTCCTCTCCTATGCTACTCGTCCCTTTATAAATTCCTGCTACATTGACAATTCTGAAATAATTTTTCTTTGCTTCTATTGGAGCTATCTGGGAAGAGAAAAGGCTGAATCCAAAATCATTTGAGGTCACAAAAATGGCAGTGGTAGTAGAAGTTTGTTCCTAGTTAGTCTCAATTACTGTCAACTGTCTCACAATTTGTATGACCAAAAGAAGAAAACTCTAGCCCTCTTTAATGTCCTAAGGCCTTAGATATTAATTTTTTAAAGATACATTGCTCTAATATAAACCAACATAGTTTTGAGATCCTATCTTTTAAGCAACACACTTATGAAAATTAGATTAACACTGAGTTCTATTCACAATAGTTGGTGATCTACTAGGAATAGATTGTGTCCCTCAAAAGAGTTTGCATCAAATCCTACAATTTTTGGACTATGTGTGGCATTATCAAGCAGATGGACTTACATTGACCACTTGTTTTTTGGCCTATTTAAATATGATTTTTGGATCTAATGCAAATCCATGCGAAATTTTTAGTAATCTATTTTCCAACCAAAAAATACAAAGGCAAATGAAGTATTGATGTGTCCCAAAGAAACAGAAAAAAAAATATGGGTGTAAGTGCAGGTAAGAGAAGCTACAAAATAATGAGGAATAGGATACTGAAGAAAGAAAAAGAGTAAGAATCTCTGAAACAGTAAGAAGTCAAGCATGGAGAATGGAAGCCGCTGAGTGAGTCGCAGAATATTCACTTTCTCGGCTGCAAAGCCACACTCAGTGCTAACTCGGCAGTGCTTCTTGCAATCAGCTTACTTTCCACCAAAGAACAAGAAACCTGCAAGTCACTGTGACAGAAGCAGTTCTTTTTAATAACCTGGGTTGCATACACAGTTTTTAGAAAAAAACATTGCTCATGTTGGGTTATTGTGGTTAATATATAATCTCATTTTAACTGGCTCACAAGCCAACAAGAAAAGATATCCATGACTCTCAACTTTAAGAAACTCCAGAACTTTCACAAATTGCTTCTCATATAACCTGATCAAATCAATGTTTTACTTTTAAAGGAATCTTTACACTCAAAATGGCACTCAAACTCATGATCCCAAGATCAAGAGTTGCTGGCTCTACCAACTGAGCCAGCCAGGTGTTCCTAAATAATAGTCTTGTTATCTGAGGTCATCCTCTTTGAGCTTTACAGATGGATACTAATACAGCAGTGAGGAAAAGGACCTCCTTCTTGACAGCCAGAACATTAATATGAAGAAGATGATGATGGATGTTGCAGCCTAATACACACACATCTTTGAAGTCACTGTAGTTTTGGCATTTTAAGATAAAGTTCTTTTTGTCTAATATATCAAGTATATAAAAATCCATGAGTTCATAATGATACTAAATGGGTCACTTTAGTTAACTCATTCTAGCAATGTTATTGGGTGAGAAAGAACAAAATGAGTAGGTATTTTCTTAAGTCCAGTGCTTCTTAAAATTTAATGTGCACATGAATCTCCTAGAGATCTTATTAAAATGCAAATTCTGGTTCAATAGATCTAGGGTGGGCCTGAGATTCTGCATTTCTAATGAGCTCCCAGGTGGTCTCTGTTAACTACACTTTGAGTAACAAGGTCTTAATTCCTTACTACTTTAACCTTCCTTGTCTTAGTTCGGATCACCACTCTGGAGATAATAAGTAGTCACGGTCCCCATAGGTTGAAAGTTGTGAATTTTCAGCAACACCATTGGGTTAGATTGCCTTATCTGTTCTTTGAGAGTATCATGAGGGTTCCTTTAAAAATAAGGGGGGGGGGTAAAGGTTTTAGATGCAGTATTGTAACAGTTTATATATGACCTAAATTTTTTCCTTTGCATGCATTTTAGTAATAGATAAAATAAGAAGATACACAAAGGCTTACCATAGCATAAGAAAATGAGATAACCAGAGTTCAGAAGTAATTCCCATGTTGGAGGAGGGAAGTGTGTCTGAAAAATTATCCTTTTTTTTAAAAAAAGATTTATTTATTTATTCATGAGAGAGAGAGGCAGAGACACAGGCAGAGGGAGATACAGGCTCCATGCAGAGAGCCCGACGAAATTATCCATTTGTAATAGAGGTCATGAATTATCAATTGGAGGTTTTAAAACTTAAGATACAGAACATGTTCTGAGCAGAGAAATGATGAGTTGCACTGAGCTATAATAATGTTTGGTTCTGCTGGAAATTATAAATTACAATTAGGTAGGTAAGCTGATTGATTCATTCATTCATTCATCTAGTTATTCAACAAATATTTATTGAGTGAGCACCTTTTATATAAGAAGACCATGCTAGATGTTGAAGAGATACAAAGGTAAATCAGCCTCGATATTGCATTCAAGTTTATAAACTAGTACACAGGAAAGTGTCTGATAATAGAGATAAAGGACAAACACTATGGTAAACACGATTTTCTTTTTTTTTTTTTAAATTTTTATTTATTTATGATAGTCGCACAGAGAGAGAGAGAGAGAGAGGCAGAGACACAGGCAGAGGGAGAAGCAGGCTCCATGCACCGGGAGCCCGACGTGGGATTCGATCCCGGGTCTCCAGGATCGCGCCCTGGGCCAAAGGCAGGCGCCCAACCGCTGCGCCACCCAGGGATCCCGGTAAACACGATTTTCAAAAATAATTTTAACTACCCATAACACTCCTATAAGAACCTTCGGTAAACTTTAATACTTCTGATAGCATGATGGAAAGCAACAGAGATGCGGTTTTAATTCAGCATCATCTTTAGTAAGTATTTGAAAGCATTTGCATCATGAAAACCAGACTTATGTATCTTGTGAACAGTATTTCTCTATATTTTTTATTTTTATTTTTTTTAAGTAGGCTCCATGCCCAGCATGGAGCCCAATTTGGGGCTTGACCTCACAACCCTGAGATCAAGACCTGAGGTGATATGAAGAGTCAGGCGCTGAGGATCCCTGGGTAGCTCAGTGGTTTAGCCCCTGCCTTCGGCCCAGGGCGTGATCCTGGAGTCCTGGGACTGAGTCCCACATTGGGCTCCCTGCATGGAGCCTGCTTCTCCCTCTGCCTTGTTCTCTGCCTCTCTCTCTCTCTCTCTCTCTCTGTCTCTCATGAATAAATAAATAAAATCTTAAAAAAAAAAAAGTCAGGTGCTGAACTGAATGAGTTCCCCAGGTATCTTAACAAAATACTTTATTTAAAATATAAGCTTTTGATTGATCCTAACAAACTCTTCATTGACTTTCTTAAAACTAAAGGAAGCTTCCCCTAAGTATTGAAATTTATTTCCATGATTTTTCATTCTTTTCCAGCAATCCTAGACTATGTTAGACATTCCACTGACATCAACATTGACCATATGGTAGTCTGTATCTTGCTCAGGCACTGCCTCTGTCTAGGTACCAACTCAAAAGGTCTAGAGTTATTGTTTAAAAACTATCATTATATTAAAAGTCTCTCAAAGACAACTTAAAGAAGTTCCCACTGGTCCAAGATGGGACAATTTGAATGTTAGAATGACAATTGCAAAGGATTGAAACACATCAATGATATAAGATCCATAAGTTTGTAATGATGTCTATATTCCCCTAAAATCTTCATTGTTCACTCTTGGAGGTTGCAAAGATACCAACTTATCACTGTTTGTGTTAGCAAATAAAGGAATAATCACATCTTTATCTTATTGTATTTTACTGTAGCCAGAGTCCTTGAGGGTTGGTTCTTCTCCATAAAATTCGAATTAATAAATGCAGAAGAAATAATAGATTTTGAAAATCACCATCTTTTAACCCTAATGAAATACTAGATATAGGCAATAAACAACAATGGATGCTAAAGCCATCAAGTAAAAAGGCTGACCAGGAAATTAATAATGGAGAGGATCAAACTAATAGCTTTTAATCTATTTTAAGATTTAGTCCACTAATCTATTTTAAGATTATCAAAAGTGGAACAGCTGACATATGCCTTGTGATGTTAACACAAGACATGTACATGTACAGCATTACATATGAAATATTCTTGTTTGAAAAACTGAAATTATCAAGTGTCTAGACACAATACCAATTTACTAGAAATACAGGGAAAGAACAAGTTAAATGACACAGGAAGCAATCAGCCGCAAGGATCTCTGGAACACAGTAGTATTCCAAGTGTATTTCTTGGACCTGCAGCTTCAGTATTAACTGGGCAAAGGTTAGAAATGCAAATTCTCGGGGCCCTACCCCGGACCTCTGGAATCAGAAACTCTGAAGGGGCGGGGGCAGCAAACTCTATCTTAATGAGACCTCCATGGCAGTTGATGCATGCTCAGGTTTGAGAACTATGGATCTAGAAAACTAACAATAAAAATTAAAAAAAAAAAAAGGGATAGAGGAAGGGGGCCTGTTAGAGAACAAAGGACTCAGAAAACATAAAAACAAAATCAAATCAAGTGCCATGGGGAGTTACACCACTGCTATCCTGCAAACTTATTTAACCAAACTTATTTAACCCATTAACAATGATCACAGGAATCTCCAATAGGATGGCAAAAGGAACATTAAGTTTACACAAGCTATTAATTCATAAGGATTTACTAATTTGGTTCTCATGGAAATTGGGGAGAAAAAAAGCCACAGATTGCATTCCCCATATTCTATGACTGTCTTCCTTTCCCTCCATCCTTAGCTCTTTAAAGCGATCCCTGAGCTATTTAGAAGAAAAGAAGAAATTAACAAATATATTGGAAAATGTTACTTACGTTATGTTTATGACAGAAATTAAGAGCTTGAAGTGTTTGCCATAATACACTTTTGATCACTCCATCAGCAACTCTAGGGGAAAGAAAATGAAAATGGAAATGAAAACTCCTAAGATAGAGTCAGGCGTGGGTGCTGGGAACAGAAATGGAGTGGGTAGGGCTTGCCATGGCCAACAAACACGGTGCAAAGGGTGTGCTGGAGATATTTTATTTGAATGTGTTAATGAAAATTGCTTTACTGTGTTTTCATTATAGATAATTTTCTCTTGCAATTTGAAAATTTTAGATCTGTAGAAATGATATATGCTTATCACAAAAATCAAACTCAAACTGTATCGAAACATGAAGGAATAGAAAGTATTGACTCAAAACTTGCTACCCCAAACTAATTGCTGAAATGTACAGTGGCTGTCTCTTCAGGTACCTGTATCTCTCCCTCTGTCTCTCTGTATTTTTAACTTTAATTATCTGAAAGAGAGAGAGAGAATAAGAGTGAGTGAGTGTGGGGGGAAGGAATAAAGGGAGAGAAAAAATCTTAAGCATGCTCCATGCCCAGCACAGAGCCCAACGTGGGGCTTGATCTCACGACCCTGAGATCATGACCTGAGCCAAAATCAAGAGTCAGACACTTAACCAACTGAGCCCCACAGGTGCTCCTTTAATTTTAAATAAATGCATTCATATGGCTCAAAATTTAAAGAGTATAAAAGTATATCCACGAAGAAAAGTCTTCCATAACTGGGTAGTCCAACATTTCAATCTCTGCAACCTCCCCCACCTCTTTCAGAAACCTTTTATGCATAGGGGTATAAACACTAATGCGTCTACATCTATTTCATGGTCTCATTATATGGATGTGTCATAATTTACTTACTTAGTTCCCACTGGTGAGCAATTAGGTTGACTCAGTTTTATTCCTAGAAACATTTCAATGAATATCCATAATCATTCATCTTATTACAGTTGTGCAATTATCTTTTTAGGGTGAGTTCCAGAAATGGGATTTCCAGAACCAATGGAGGGCACATTTTACATTTTGATCCTGCAGGTATGACCTTCAGGTAATCTGAAACCTGGTTTTGCAGGAAGGAAGGCATACCTGAAGACTGGCTTCCAGCAGTTTGGTGGTAAACACATTCAAGTAGGTGCTGTAGTTGTGTAACAGTTTCTCATACCTGGTAAGCAGGCAGGTACGCAGCCGGGGCCAGCCAGGGAACACACACGTCCCCTGAGAAGGGGAGGTTGGGTGCTTCTTGTCCCTGCAGAATCCTGGAAGTACTGGAAGGTATTTTTCCCTGCAGAACTGGGGATCTGGGCAACTTACATTCTGCCTGGGAGTAGTCTACTTTGTCTAACCATCTCTATAAATTATAGCAATTACATTCCCTTTAACTTTCTGTTATTATCTTTCCATTCATCACTGTCCCATGATGTGCCTTCAGTTACAGACTGCCAAGCTACCTTGTCTAAAAAAGGTTATGCCCATTTACACGCCCACCAAACATCTGTGCATTAAAGCCCCTGTTTCCTCATTGTCTTGCCAACATCCGGTTTTGCCGATGTCATGTTTGCCAAACTGTGGTTAAAATAAAAAGATAGCTCATTTTGGTTTTCTTTTGCATTTCACTATTGGTGACTTTTGTTTTCACATGTTTATTGGACATTACATTTCTTCTTTTGTGTACTTCCTGCTCATGGCCTTTGTGTCTTTTTTGGCTATTTGTTTACTTGTTTAAAAACTGATTCATGAAGACTTGATATATACTGGATTCTGCATATGTGCTGCAATATCCACGTGTTGTTTGTTTTTCAACCCTGTTCATGGGGATGAGGCTGCTGTTTACAGGTTTGAAAATCTGAAACACAAGATGTCTTTTGAAGATTTTTTTTTTAAAGATTTTATTTATTTATTCCTGAGAGACACAAGAGAGAAGCAGAGACATAGACAGAGGAAGAAGCAGGCTCTTCACAGGGAGCCCGATGTGGGACTCAATTCCTGGACCAGGATCACGCCCTGAGCCAAAGGCAGACGCTCAACTGCTGAGCCACCCAGGTGTCCCTAAAGAACTTTTTAGTTAAAAAAATTTAAATTATCTAATATTAGATGTGTTTGGAATATCTAATATTCCAAATACCCCCATCACTTGGCCTTAATATTTTATCACATTTGGAAATTTAAATCATATGTTTAGATCAGTTTTTAAAAACTAAACTCATCCTGTAGGTGTAGCTGGTCTTACAGAGGAGTGGGATGGCCTATGTATGACATAGGCATGGCATTAGCTAGAAGACCTCACCAGGAGGAGCTGCAGTACATGCTGAGAAACAGCAACAAGTACATGGAGGTATTTTTCGCAGGGCAGTTTTCTGATTTCAGGTCACAATTATGGCGGCACATTCTTGATATCCATGGTCTGGTGGCAGCCCTTTGACTCCAGTTCTTCTGATGATTAAATATTACTAATTTTGAAAGCCCTAGTTCTCAGTATTAAATCCCTTTCCACTGCAAGTATATAGGGCCATTTCTATTTCCTGTCTCTTATAAAAACAATCAAGCAATGTCGTCTCCAGCTTGGTTCTAGGCAAAGAGGGGAGAAAGATCAGGTTATGTCAAAATTCAGAGACAAAAAGAATAGTACAGCCATTTTGAACACTATGAGGCAAGGTTCAAATCCCAGCTGTGCTGTTTCCAAGTTTTATAACTCTGGGCAAGTTACTTGTGCCTGCAGTTTTCCTCATGTGTAAAAATGGAACAATGCCCCATGAGTTTATTGAGAAGACTATTCCTGGGCATCCGGGTGGCTTAGTCGGTTACATATCTGCCTTCGGTTCAGGTCATGATCCCAGACTCCTGGGATCAAACCCCAGGGGGTCTCTGCTTCTCCCTTTCCCTGCTGCTCTCCCTGCTTGTGCTCTCCCTGTCTAATAAATAAAATCTGAAGAGGAAGAGGAGGAGGAAGAGGAAGGAGAAGACGATGATGATGACTATCCCCTAAGAGTCTGGGTTTTTATCTCTCCATAGGTTTAGGAAATGAGGGTCTGGGATCAGGGGAGACCAGTAGATAGGACTGAGACCCTGTACAAAGACAAGAAGAACTCCAAGAGAATAGCAGTAAGAAAGAACAGGGAGTGTAGGAGAAACAGTTAGGAAGCCAGTGTGGTCAAAGTATGAGTGAAGAAGTTGGTGAGGTTGGCAGGAGCCAAAGCACAGCAGGCCTTACAGATCTGGGTAAGTAGTTTGAATTTTATTCTAAGTCTAAGGGAAAGCCATTGAAAGGACTCAAGGTGGCAAGTGGCATAACATGGAGAATGGATTTCTGGGGTCAGAGTGGATACAGGAAGGTTGATTAGGTGGCAAATTTAATGATGCAGGTGAGATCTGGTGATTTTGATTAGAGTGGTGGTGGTAGAGGGAAGGGAAATGGATTTCAGTCCTTGTGAGGGACTGTTAAGAGAAACACGCAGCCCAATTCATGTAGAAATATAATGCTGGGCGGGATGTAAGGACTGCAGGTCCGGGGGATCAAGTCCTGGAATTTGGAGATTGGGCAAGGGTTCAAAGACTGGTAGAACCAAGGTTTCTAGTGTTAACAACATGGAATCCAGCATGAATGAATGCCATACGAAAGTCCTGGGTTCTTGCTATGGAAGAAGAATGTTTGTTTTGTGGCATCTCATGGGAAGTGTCATGGCTCTGCTCTACACAGAACAGCTCAGATTTCGAGAAAGCAGGTTCCATCATAGGCAACACAACATATATTCAAAATACCAGCTACAAACAAATACCATTGATCTTACAAAGAGAAGATAGTTATCAAAGAGAAGACAGATTCACACAGTGCTCATTCCAGAAAGATACAGGATTGCAACATTATTCAGCCAAAGGCAGCATGTTTCAGTGTTTTGAAGTGAAATCAAACCTTCAGAAGTCAACTGACACTCAGTGTTCAGGTATTATACCCTGGGTAAGTGCAGAAACAAATACTGCAAGGAATAGTGAAGGCCTGAGAGCAAAAACCAGACATCCTTACTCAAGATTGAAGGGTGTCATGATTGGGAAATTCAGACTGGATTGCTCAGGGACTGCTCTCTTGGGTCACTGAGACGAATCCGAATGCTGACATCAGGGCTTATCATCTTTGCTTTAATTTGTTAAACAACTTCACATAGGAAAACCTGATTTCATTGTCACTACCCGAGTAACACTGCCACTTCAGTAACCTCCTCCCCATTGATCTCCTCCCATAGGCCCACAGATACTCCACTTTGGCCCCATTGGTTTCTGTGGTTCCCTGAACATGCCAGGCTTGTTCACACCTCCAGATCCTTGTGTTTATTGTTCGTTCTCCTCCCCTCCCTAAGCATTCTCTAACCACTCCCTGTGTTTTCTTTCAATTCAAGGACTTTGTCTTATTCACTGTTGTAGCCCTGGGGGTACCTAGAATGGTACCTGGTATCTAATAGGTATTTCACTGACCTTGTTTTACAGGCACTCTGGAAATTTTATAAACCAGCACCCTATAATAAATCCTTTTCATTTAAACTAGCTGGCGTGAATTCTGTTGTTGAATCCTGACTGGTTCAGAAGATGATACCAGAAGCGTTTGTGGGCAGGACACCAAGGCCTTGGGAATTGGGGACTGGCTATCTGATTTAATTGGGTCTAAAGGTGGGGGAACCTGAGTACCACTGGCAACTGGACTAGGTAGTAGATGGGCACTTAGAGATAAAACAATTGTTAAATCATCATCTGTGGTCATTTGGAATAAAATGCCCATTCAAGGCAAGCCTTTGGCGGACTGAATGTGACGGAACAACATGGGAAACATAAATAATAAAAGAAAAGAGGAGCAGGTTGGCTTTTTCTAACTTCATGAGAAATTTTTAAGAAGGATAGGGTTAGGGCTTTAATATCTTTGTTCAAGACCCACTTAGGAAGCCAGGAGTTTCAATGCTTGCCCTAAAAGATCCCTTTATTAATTGCGTGTGTAGAACTCACTTCATGGACCTTTAGGGATAACATGAAATGACTGAAAAATCAAACCAAGGAAAATAATCTTGCAGGGTGTTAAGTGATGAGATAGATTTAACTTACACGAGGTTAATTAATTTCTCAATTAACTGAGAAAGAGCTATCTATATTTCAAGAATTGAAATGTGACACTCAGGTGTATTTATATAGCTAAGAGCACCCCAACTTCCCACCAAACATCCCATCTCATGCAAATTGGTCCCCAAACTTGTATGATGAGGCTGGTTTTGCCTTGACAGAAACCCTCTAATGTTCTCACTTGAGGTAGCTGTGTTGCATGGGGATAACCATTCTTCTCAAGGCTCCTCTCCCCAACACTTCTCAAGGTCTCCAAACCTTATCTAAAGTCAGATTTCAGGATGTCCCATGGGGACTATTACAAAGTCAAACAGAGGAAGAGGTTTATGCAGCCAAAAGAACTATAAGATGTTGCTAATTTCCAATGGGGAATGCCTATGAGAATGGATTTCATTGATGTAGGACCAGGGAGGAAGAATCATAATTTTATATTGGACTGATTATTATAATATGGACACACTTACTAGAGATTCTAGTTTCAACAGACTACCTGGAACAGCTAGGAATGAATCTAGCTGATTACTAAACTGGTTGATTAAAACCTGGCTAAATGGTTGCCTATGGCAATTGAAGTTGAATGCCAGAAATCATTAGTAAAATGAGGAGGAGGAGATCCAAAGATCTGACGAGATAGAGTGTTGGAGAGGATTTTTCATTCGCAACATGCTCATCTACCTCTCAACTGTGCCTCCTCAAGGTGTTTAATGGTAGTGCCAATCTATGCTCTTCCCCAAACGCATGGTATGGCTTTCAGTTTTCTATTTTGGTAAAGAAGCAGAAGCATACCAGCCAATTGTACCAGGCTCTTCCTACCACCATAGTTTTCATTCCTTGGATCAAAGCCAGTTGGCTTTCCACCACCTCCCCCTCTCCCTTCTTCTAGTGTATTCATTTCAACTATCCAGGTAGGAAATGGGAAAAAAATCCCAAGGATGGATCTGTGGACCTACTAGGACAACTGTGAGATGGATTTGAGTCAAGATTTCATTTACCACCAGACTTAATGCTTCCTGCTTTCCATCCCTCTAAACTGACCGCAGTGTCTTTCAAGGTCACTGGTCACTGGTTTTACCTCAGAGCCTTGTCCAGTAATTCCTGAAATATAGGGTATTTCTCTTTTCCCAGTATGCAACTGTCCTGGTAAATGGCAACAGACTACTTTGGGGCAGGCTAAGAGGAGAATTAATTACAGATGTGTGATGTTATTGCAGGGCCATTCCTCAAGGACAGCCATCTTCCCTTGAGTCACCAGGTACTGGTTCTGTGAACTGGTTATTGTGGTGACTCAAGTCAAGCCTCTCACCAGTTTTATAGAACAAACAGAACCTTAGCAGTCTGCCCTTTTATTTTGGTTTGAGAGACCCTATGGTCAATTAGGCCATTTTGATCAATCACCCTTGGCTCTGTTGCCTGTTACAACAATTCTGAAAATGAACAACTACTATTTGGCCGCTGTCATCCAGGGATCTCATCATCCCCACTGAAATCAGGAAGCCATTTCAAAGAAAGGCTCTCCCTACACTTCATTATCTGGGACATGATGCTTGTGCAACCCTCATTGATGTATTTCTCGGTACTCATGATTCACAGTCAATTTTCTACCAAACCACACCCTGTCTTATGGGAATTTTTCTATGAACAGTTAAGTGAGAGAGAAATTCAAACCTTTTATATGTCAATTATACCTCAATAAAGCTAAAGTTAAAAAAAAAAAAGAAACTGAAGAAGCCTGACTTACATATATACATAATGTGCTACTGTCAGCCAGAAGTGGAATGGACAGCTGTAGTTTTATAAACCACTAGCTTTATAATACTATAATCACTTATAATTGTTCCTTTGCATTTCTGATTCCTCAATAGATCTTAATCTTCTTGAAGGCAGGATTATTCCATTATACATAGTGCAATGGGAAGGAAAATCCTTCCTCTGGCAGGGACGCAATTTCTCTCACATAACCAATTAACTTGCCCATTGTACTTACTATAGAACACAGCAGGGTCCTAGAGAATGGGAATAGATTATTTTAAGTTTAATCAGGTGATGCCAGTTTCAGCTGCTGTACATACATATAGTTTCTTTACTTGACCAAATCCAGCCCAGTCTCAGTACCAGTACTCAGCATGCAGCTATTGATCTAAATAACAAGTGCTTTTCTTTCTATCCAAACAGAAGACACCAAAGGTTTTATCTGGCAGAGGAAGCAGTACATTTTCACCATCTTAGTGTTAAATCAGCTCTTCTTAATGATACGATTTAGTGCTTGGATCTCTTGGTCATCAGCTCACCATCCCACAGCTCAGCCTACCTGTCCACTATGTTGATTGCCTCATATCTGCACACCAGTTATTTATCCAAACTGTGAATTTACTCTATTAAACAATGGCTCAAACAGGGTTGGTATGTGTGCAGTCTGGTTATTCACCTGTTTCTATTCACTGGTTTTACACTTTGTTATTACTTAAGTAGGTTTTAAGAAGGGAGTGAAGATGGATGTTTTAAATTAATCATTGTTATGCAGAAGTACCCTGCATTTCATAAAAAGAGTGGCAGGTTCTGCACTGATCTCCTATGTAGATCTCAGGGTGGACCAAAAGCACATGTACGCACTAGCCCTGCTAAATACACTTATAAAACTTAAAAGAGTGGAAAGTAGGTAGTTCAGAGATCCTTGTGAGGGTAGCTCAGTCGGAAGAGTGTGAGACTCCTGATCTCTCAGGGTCATGAGTTTGAGCCCCACACTTGGTATAGAGATTAAATAAATAAAACTTAAAAAAAAAAGAGAGAGCGAGAGAGATCCCTGTGGTTCTTAAATACACTGTATGAAAGATTACTTGACTATGTTTTGCTCCTTCTTGCTGTGCATTCCTCCCATGACTGTCCATCTGGCCAACTCTTCCCTTTGTAAAGTCTAAGGCTAAAAACGTCCTTCTCTGCAGAAACTTCCCTGATTCCCCAGGACTGGCAGATGTTGCAGTTGTACCAACATTAACCCAATCAACATTGCCATTTGTAACTGCTATTCTGAGTATATGTCTCTCAATTCAATTTTAAGCTTCTTGAGGGCAGGACTGAGCCACTATATCTTTGTATCCTCTGCACCAGCAGAAGTCCTCAATAACTTATTTCTGAAGTGAATGAATAAAAGAATGGTGCACACTGAGGAAGCTGTTAAGATTAATTAGATTTGAATTCTGCACTCAAAATACTTACAATCCAGTAAGAGAGAATGCACATAAAATCACATAAGGCAGTTAGGTACCAAGGACCGTAACACAGATAGAAATAAAACTCTGTGGCTATGCCAAGGAGGAAGGAATTCCACCCACGTGGAGGAATTTCTGATATGTTGAGAATATCTAGGATTTCCCATTTTATTTATTTTTTAAAGATTTTATTATTAAGTAATCTCTACACCCAACATAGGGCTTAAACTTTCAACCCCCATATCAAGAATCACATGCTCTACCAACTAAGCCAGCCAGGTGCCCCTAGGATTTCCCATTGCAAAGATGATGATAGAGAAAGGGAAAGTGGAATAAGTTAGAATATTCCAAGTTAAAGGAAGAGCATCAGCTAAGTCCCAGAGGTAGGAAGGCTTATGGTGCATAGAGGGAAGAGAAAGATGTTTAGTTCAGTTAAACAGGTATGTGTATTGTATGTATGGTATGTTTATTTTTAGGGCCGTTTTTTTTTTTTTTTAAAGACAGTCTTTGTCTTTTTTTTAATCTTTTTTTTAAAGATTTTATTTATGGAGAGAGAGAGAGAGAGAGGGGTAGAGGGAGAAGGAGGCTCCCCATGCAGGGAGCCCGACGTGGGACTCGATCTGGGTCTCTAGGATCAGGCCCTGGGCTGAAGGCGGCACAAAACTGTTGATCCACCCGGGCTGCCCCTATTTTTAGGCCTTGCACAATACATGAAGTTTACATTTCTAACTTTATGAAAATATATGTTAGTTTATAAATTAACTTGTAGGATGGTTAAACAATCTGTCCTCTGAGCCAATACAAAACCTATTTAGCTCATAATAAAGATGAATTATGAATTAATTCATCATGTAAACTGTTTTTTAAAATAATTTTTATTTTAAAAGTAAAATATGTGCATTCACTGGGATATTGGAACAATTCAAAATAAATTTCAATTACACTGGACATTCTATTTTCTAATCTCATTTTTTTCCACAGTATCATTTCATGAATATTTCCCCAGAACATGAGTATTTTACAGCTTCCATTTTAATGGGCTGGATGCATCATATTCTATTGTATGGATGTAGCAAAGTGCTACAAAGTTAACCAAATCTTTACTATTAGAAAATTAAGTCAGTCCCAATTTGTTGTTGTTATAAATATTGATGTGTTGAACATTCTTATGTGTAACTTTGCAACTATCTGATTATTTTATTATAAATTTCTCTAAATGGAATGTCTTTATCAAAGGATGAAAACCATTTAAAGGATTTTCATACATACTGCTAAATTTCCCTTCAATTATATACTCTCAGCAGCTGTGAATCAGAGTGACCGATTCCTTGACTTTAACAATGCTAGGTATATTGGTTTTTCAAAATTCTTTGCTGATTTGATAGGCAAGAAATGGTACCTTATTTTAAATTTTTGAATTTTTTCTAATTAATTGGGAGAATAAACATGTTCTCCAAGGTGTGTTTGTCATTTTCCCCTCTGCTTTATGATTTACTTTTTCATGTAGGAATTGGATGTAAGTTCCATAAAAGTTAGGCAACTTTTTTTGTATGTTCTTTTTACTGCTATATTCTCTGTATCCAGCTGGAACAATAGTAGGATTTGACTCAAGTTTTTTTGGATGAATATATTTTCTAACTGGGTGTTAATCTTTTAAAACATTTAATTTGTAAAATCTGCAAATGAAATTATATTAATTCTTCACCTGGCAAATAAATTTTTAGTTTTGTTTATGGTACTTTTTGTCAAAGGAAATCTCTAACTGATTTAAGTATTTGGCAGTTAAGGTCCCCTTTCTTTTTAAAAAAAAGATACTGATTTAGATAACTTGATTTTCAAGTTAAAAAAATCCCGTTGGCACTCTGATTAGATTTTTGTGCAATAAATAAATAAAGGAAGCAGTATCTTTGTAATAATGAATATTTCCATCCAGAAATATATGTTAATTTATTTTTTTATTTTTTTTTATTTTTTTAAAAGATTTTATTTATTTATTCATGAGAGACCTGGGGGGGGGGGGACACAGAAACATAGGCAGAGGGAGACACAGGCTCCATACAGGGAGCCCGATATGTGACCCAATCCCAGGACTCCAGGATCATGCCCTGGGCCAAAGGCAGGCACCAAACTGCTGAGCCACCCAGGGAGCCCCAGAAATATATGTTAATTTAAATAAAATCATTTATGTACCTCACCTAAGTTTTGTAGTTGTCTTTACGTAGAGTCTGAACAATTCTTTTTATCTTCTAAACTTTTTTGTTGTTGATATTTGAATGAGATGCTTCTCCACTAGATTTTCTAAAGTGCTGATTGGTACAAAAGCTGTTAATTTTTGTGTGTGGAATTTGGAGAGCTGTAGTCATTATACTGAATTCCACTGGTTGTAATGACTCTTAGGCAATTCTCTTAGATTTTGTAGAATACTATCATCCAGACAAAAATGATTAATCTTGTCTCCAAAGTTATACATTCTATTTGTATTTCTTATTGCAATACATTGGCTAGAGCTCTTGGAATGTTACATTATACTGGTGACAACTGACTTCCTTGTTTCTCACTTTAATGGTGGTTCCTTTAGTATAAAATTAGCTGTTGACTTGAAGAGGGGTGTGTGCGCGCGCACACATGTACACTAAGGAAGTATTTTAATCCTAGTTTGCTAAGGTTCCCCCCACCCACCCAATAACCAGGAAAGGATGTTGAATTTATCAACTGCCTTTTCAAATTTTATCAACCCCATGTATTTTTTTGGTCCGTTGACCTACTAGTGAATTATATGAATTCTAATACTGAATCCTAATATTGAACCATGGTTCATTCCTTGAATTCATACAGACATTCCTCATTTTATTACCCTCGGTTATACTGTGCTTTGCTTTATTGCACTCCACAGACATTGTGTTTTTTACCAATTGACAGTTTACGGAAACCCCCTGTGAAGCAAGTTCATTGGCGCTATTTTTCCAATAGCCATTGTTCACTTTCTGTGTTTGGTAATTCTTATAATATTTCAAACTTTTTCATTATTATTATATTTTATGGTGATCTGCAATTAGTGATTATGACTTGCTGAAAGTTCTGATGATGGTTAGCATTTTTAAAAGCAATATGATATTTTAAAATTAAAGTACGTACATTGTTTTTTAGACATGTTATTACACACTTAATAGACTACAATATAGTGTAAACATATCTTTTTAAACACACTAGGAAACCAACAAATTCATTTGACTCACTTTATTACAATCTTTGCTTTATTGCAGTGGTCTGGAGCCAAATCTGCAATATCTCCAAGGTATAACCTCATACATAATAGCATCGGGATGCATTGTGATTTATATTTGCAGCCAATTTGTCTTCCTAAATATTTTTACTCTAGGTTAGTATTTGTGTCCCTCAGAGCACATCCTAAGATGGAGAAGAGGTAGCCAGCAGATGCATCTTGGTAGAAAGAGGAGTGTGTTTCAGATGTGAAATCTGCCACAGTTAGCCCAACATATAATGAAACTGAGTGGTCATACAGAGTCTCAGTTTCCAGATTACTTACCCTTTGGGATTTCTTTCCAGCTCATTTAAAAGTGTGTGATCACAGTATTCAAACACTAAATGCATTTTCCTTTTTCTCCTGAAAACCTCAATGAGGTTCACAAGGTTTGGGTGTTTTAATTGCTGCAAAAGGAATTGAAATACAAAGTTCAATGATTTGTTTCTCTTGGTAGTTTCTCCCCAGATCCCTTACAACTTAAGCAATGCAAGGCCTTTTTATCATTCTCTTTGCATTTCTTGTGGATAATTTTATTATGGTTACTCACAAGAGAAAACTACTCTTAGTAAGAATCTTAGACACTTAAGGTTGGGAAAAAAAGAAGACATTTTTCTTCTTCTAATGTACCTGTAACAGGTGGTAATTAAGCTGCTTGAATCTCTGGAGATAGCAAATGAAGTACACACATGAAATAAAGGTACCGATGTCATAAATACTTTATGGATTTTGTGAAAATTCTAAATATCCAAGTCATAAAGGAACCTGAATAAAAAATTGAGGAGGTAGAAGTATTGAGTTAAAGGCTATAAAGATTATCAATCCCCATTTAGCTTGCAGAGTGCCGGAGATTTAAAACAAATGTCAGCTGGATTTAAGTGGTGTCTGGATTTTAGATCCCAACTTCCAAATCTGGTTAAACTACCTATTGTAGGAGTTCCCACAGTGTGTTATTAATTTATCATCTATTCAGCTCTGTTCTTTGATTCTATTGCTTTCTCTTATGCTTAGATGTTTTATGTGTTAAATTCTATCTCAAGCTAAGCATTTCACAAGGCAGCCTCTGTTTAATGTTTTAAACCAGAGAAAAAATTCTATAATGGGTAAGATAACACATCATAGAGTAACTGTATAATTTATCATCCAATCAGGGTAAAGAGTATAAGACAAGACTGTCCCAGGCAAACAGGCAGATACAGTCACTCTGCCTATATCTAGGGTGGCCACATAATTTAGCACACATACCAGGATGCTTTTTTTTTTTTTTTTTAAGATTTCATTTATTTACTCATGAGAGACACAGAGAGAAAAAGGCAGAGACACTGGCAGAGGGAGAAGCAGGCTCCATGCAAGGAGCCCGACATGGGACTCGATTCTGGGACTCCAGGATCATGCCCTGAGTAGAAGGCAGATGCTCAAGCAATGAGCCACCCAGGTGTCCCAAACCAGGATGCTTTTGAAAGAAGGTGCTAATCAGACTGGACTCTGGGACAATAGCTATAAACAGGACATCTGGTCGCTCCCATCTACATATAACTCATTTTCTCTATTGTTTTCCCAGTATATTAGATACATCACTTTTCAAACCCTATGCCACTTAGACAGATAGCTATATAGAGGGAGCACCATATTTTGCATATAGTGGGAGCTGCATAAATATTTTACAGGCCCAATAGAAACAGCATCCTCTAGTTTCTGTAAGCATGGTTTGAGGGGGGAAAAATCACTCTGCAACTATGTGCTCAATAGTTTGGGAAAAATGACTCCATCACATATTAAAAATATGTCCAGAGCACAAAATCGATTTGCCATTGCCTAAAGAGCAGAAAGGCAAAGAATGGATGGACAGGTCACACAGGTAAGCCAGCCACTTTGTGCTACGCTAAAAACCACGGAAGGGAAGAAGACAGTGTTTTTACCAGGAAAGTAAGGGATTTATAGATGCTAACCTGGTCAAATCTGTCTTTGGGCAGCTCAGCAATTTATATCCCTTTTGCAAATAAAATTAATTTAGCCCAGAAAAACAGTGACTTGTATAAATAAAACAGGTAATACGGAGGACAAAAATCAAATCACATTTAAATACTAGGAGGATGTGAGGAAGGTAAGATAAATTTATTTTGGAAGGAATCTGTTCAGGGCATGCATGGGTGTAACACATCATATAGCTGGCAAGAGGTACATTAGAAGAACCATCGCCAGACAAGCTGAGGTGGAATCTTACTACTTAAAAAAAAAAGGATTTTATTTATTTATTCATAAGAGACACACAGAGCGAGGCAGAGACATAGGCGGAGAGGCAGGCTTCCTGCGGGGAGCCTGATGCAGGACTTGATCCCAGGACCCCAGGATCACACCCTGAGGGGCTCAATTACTGAGTCACCCAGGGCCCCTCCGACTACTTATGACCTTAAAGTCCATTCTTAAATTGGGGCATTGTGACCCAGGAGGTACTACCTGAGCTTAACCTTACTTGCAGACATGAGGCGGCGGCAGGTGCTGGATAAAAAGCATTACTTTTATGAGAAAACCACCCACGGCCGGTTCAGACACACCCTGTAGCTTCTTAGCTCTGAGACAAAGCCGCCTGGCTAACCCGCGCCCTCTGCCGGCTGTGAGGTATCAGTGAACCGGTTTTTATGATGGGAAAATTCTGTGTATATTAAATTATATTTTAAACTATTATTATTATTTTTTAATTTTATTTATTTGTGATAGTCACACACAGAGAGAGAGAGAGGCAGAGACATAGGCAGAGGGAGAAGCAGGCTCCATGCACCGGGAGCCCGACATGGGATTCGATCCTGGGTTTCCAGGATCACGCCCTGGGCCAAAGGCAGGCGCTAAACCGCTGCGCCACCCAGGGATCCCTTAAACTATTATTAGTTTGAGAAAACCTGCTGCAAATAATACTTGGAAGGACGGATAATGTGGTAATTGTTATCCTCCTCTAAAAACTGGTTTCTGGGATTTTCCTAAAAGAAAGATGGCACAGGTCAAAAGTAAGGAAATCACACTTTTATTACTCAAAGTGTGGTCTATAAATCAGCACCTACTGTGCCATTGGGGAGTTTACTTGAAATGCTGAATCTCAGGCTGGTCATGGACCTTTGACTCAAAATCTTCATTTTAGCAAAGTCCCCTCGGGAATTCCAAAGCACATTAATGTTTGAGAAGTGCTGTCCTGTACCTCAGTTTCCTCTCTGATAAAATAAGGATGATGGATGAGAGGCATCCCTAAGGTCTTCTGTGCTTCTAAAACCATAAGATTTCTAGGCCTGGAAAATATTTAAGTTGAAGACTTATCTTACATGTCAAATCCTATCAGAGTAAAAACAACTTTAGAGGTGCCTGGCTGGCTCAGTCTTAAAGCATGTGATTTGATCTCTGGGTCTGGAGTTCAAGCCCCACGTTGGGCATAGAGCTTACCTTAAAAAAAAAAAAAAAGCCTAACAAAATCTTTGTGAAAAATATCTATATAGCTGGGGGAGATACTCAATATGCCTAAGACCCGGTGGAGTGAAGCACAGATGCCATATTGATGCTTACAGGGGGACTGGTACAGTCCTGGTGGGCTCCTGTGCCAGGAGGTGTTCTTTTAGCTGCTGGTTTGTGGGGAGAAGGGAGGTGGGCAGGTGGAGAAAGGCCAAGGTGGGGGAGGGGGAGGGTAAACACTGGGGTGAAGGGACTTAGGACATTGAATATTTACCAACCACAATGTAAGGACTTCAATATCAGAACTGCCAAAGTCCAAAGTAATAATCAATTTATTTTCCATAGTTGCTGATACCAAGAAATTTAAGTTCAATGAGAAAAAAATATCACTTTAAAATCCATTTGAATTGTAATTTTGGCATACACATTTCATCCAATACCATGATGTTATATACAGAGAAAGTTAACATACCTTCAACATACGTATTTCCCTTAGTGCTATTTTCTTAACAACAGGATCATCTTCAGATTCCACAAATTTTTTAATAGCTACCACTTGTCCTGAGGTTTTGTTTCTGCATTTGAATACAACCCCATAAGATCCTTCTCCAATCTTAGCTAATTTTTCGTACTTTTCCATTATAGTTGAAATGACTTATATTACTGTATTGACTTGCAGCACAATGTTACACCTGGAAAATAAGATGACTCAGCTTAATCAAGTTATCAAGGACAACGTGCTCACAGTCTCTTACGTAAAACCGATTTACTTAGATGCCAAAATTTCTTTCCGTCATTTAATTTTAAATACACTTAAAGATACTGGAACATTATTTTGGTAATTCAGTTTAGTCATAATGCAGTTCTTCCAGCTACTAGAAAGATTTTATATATTTCTTATAATGGGTCTGCTTTTAGTTCAGTTGAATTAAAGAATTTGTGGAAAGGAACTGTATCCAGTCTACTTTCATTATCCTCAAGTAAATTATTAAAATATGATGCTGTAAAATCCAGCTGGTGGAACATTTCACACTCTTGAATACAGTGTTTATCTTTTCCTTCCTCACCTCTCTGACTAGGAGACTAGAAAGAATTGAGGAAGAGACAGGGTACAAAGTGTTATACTTCCACCTGGTGGAGAGAAGAAAGAGTAGATGCGGTTGCTGACTAAAGCAGCCATTAAAAACAGAAAATCTTTTCAGTGCATCATTTATTGCTCTTAGCTTTTATATGTACGAAGGAACAGATCCTTAAATTCTTAGCTCCCAAAGAAAATAAAGAGCATGAAAAAGGAGACAGGTTTCTCTAATTTTTCAGTGATGCTTTCTTTCATAGGGATTTCCATGGAAATATTTTTCTGTCTTCTATCACTCACTTCACTTGTGAATTTTGTGGTGACTGGATTACATGTTGAAGAAGGCCAACATTATTAAATAAATAAGTCTAGGATTAAAAATATATAGCTTTATATTTTTAATATAAACCACTTTATCGAGCAGAATCTTAATATAATCTAATAGTGATAATAATAGCACTTAAGTAATATTGTCCTATGAATATTACATATAATTTTACAACCATTCTATGAAGTAAGTGCTATTTTTAACCAATTATGTGGATGAGAAAACCAAGGGAAAGTGAAACTAGGATGAAATTAGAACCCAGGAAGTCAGGTTCCAGAGATCACAATTTGAATCACTATGCTATACTGCCTCTCAGTTAATTCAAAAGAATGCACAGTCCAGGTCTTAGTATTAATAAACTGTCAAGTGAAATGCTGACCACTTTACAAATTTTTCATGGTTCAAATGAGTACTTTTTTTTTTTACTTCACTAACATCTTTTTCATCATCCACAGAGTGTCTCAGTGGAGAAAGAAATCATCCACGCTCACTTGCCACCATAGAGATATACAAATGGGAAAAGTGTTTTACTTGGGTAAATGACTATTACTAAATGTTTTACAATGCTATATATATTTTTATAGATTCTATTTTCTCTTATTAAAGGGAGAAAATGGAAGCAATATACACTTAATGCATGGAAAATTCATCACAGATTATGTTTTGAAAACTCTGTAGGTTATACCATTTTGTTACATAAATATTATTATCTTAAATGTATTTAGATACAAGCATGCATACATTTGTTCTTCAGACTAGTTACAGGTGATAGGAAAGAAAATAGTAGAAACTGGGAATTTGCTTTAGAAAGTTATTGGTGTAAATCTCTGTGGATTTATGAATTCAACCTGCTTGATAAATCCCATGTTACTGGCATAAACTATGAGTATGCCAAAAAGCTTAATTATGATATTTAAGTCTTTGTATTATTTTATTTCTCTCTAGGTAGATGATTTGATCTACTGATCTATGATTTTCTTTTTTCGCAAATGGCTTAATAATGATTGAGTTCTCAGACTAATACTTAGATCTCTCAGTCACATCAACCAAACTTCTGAATTCGATAAAATAAAGCACCAGAAAATAGTAAAAATATTATTTTATCTGGTAACCTTTCAATAGTAGCTGTTTTCTAAAGCCCTTATATGTTCATGGAAGATGAATCTGAGCATGCAGAGAGGAGTCAGACCACGGCAGAAATTCCTCAAAGGCATTTATGACTCTAATTCCAGCTTACTAGGACTCTACTGGAGTGTGAAAAAGCAGTAATTCTTAACATCTTAACTGAGGTACAGACCAATTATATGTTTGATGACTATCTCTACACAAATAGAATCATCTCAAAATCGGTTTGTTTTAAATAAAATGCCTTCTTTCTTATTCTCTACACTTACCCAAAGTTCCCAACCCTCTCCATATTATACCTAAATGGCTTGGGAAGATGTTTATGGTGGAGAACTTTGATAGTGCCGAGGATAATGGTGGCTGTCTAAATCTAATCTCCTCAATAAACAATAAAACCATATTAAATGCAATGTTTCCAACATTGCAGGAAGACAGAGGAATTTACAAATTAAAGTAGAAAAGTAAACTACAAATTCTGGAAGAGATATCTCTGAAGGTCCCACTTTGCAGAGAGCAAATACAGGACTGGGGTGGGATCTGGAAAAACTGTCAAGAAGACAGAAGAGGAAATGAAGGGTCTATGATAGACTTAAAATCATCCCCCCTCCATCCCTTGAGGAGAAAAAACAGCACACATGCAGAAATTCTAAGTGTGTCCTGGTAGATCAAATGTCTGCCGCAGGGAAGGGACTTAAAGGCATGGATGCTGAGGAGGCATCAGTCAGCGTGACACTGCTCTTGGGGAAGAGAAGGGCAGGAGGGAAGGGAGAGGCCTCCCTAAGCTCCCTCAGAGGCTGGAAAGAGAAGGGAAAAAGAAGCAAGAGGGATAGATTTGTGCCCCTGCAAGACAAAGGAGAACCCAAAACTGAAGGACATGCAAATCTCTTCACCACTAATTTTTAAAATGTGCTACTCATGAAAAAAACTGCACTTTGGTACAGTGACAGAAAGAACTATCTTGAGCTAGGATAGCTGTCAATTATTACAAGACAAATACTGCCAAGGAAATAAAAGAGAGAAGAGCAGTTTCCATACAAACCTATTACTGGAAGAAAATAGAAATGAGAATCAAACATTTTAGCTGAAGAAAATTATGCCAAAAAAAACCCTAACAATGAAGCAGAAGAAAACTATCACAACACTCCAAACTGATTTAAGTATCTTCTAACATTCATCTGGAGATATGAAAGGCTGCTTTTCTTTTTTAAAGATTTTATTTATTTCAGAGTGGGAGAGAAAACATGGGGGAGAGGGGAGAGAGGAGAGAGAGAGAAGCAGGCTCCTTGCTGAGCAGGGAGCCCAATGGATGTGGGGCTTGATCCCAGGACCCTGGGATCATGACCTGAACTGAAGGCAGATGTTTAACTGAGCCACCCAGGTACCCCCATGAAAAGCCACTTTGAATCAGAAATTCAAATAAGACAGACAGACAGAAAGAAAGAGAAAGAAAGAAAAGACAGAAAGACAGAAAGACAGAAAGAAAGAAAGAAGAAAAGTTATTTGAACTCAGGAAACAAACAAGAAAAAGACAAAACCATCTCACAGATAATGGCTAAAAAACACAAGATGCCAATGGGATAAGAGATTCTAATGAAAATTGGAAGGGGCATTTTAAAAAAGCAATTAAGAGAACAGCAATTAAGAGAATAAAAATGAGAGAAAAAAGTAACAGATTTTAGAGCGAAAGTGGTTGAAATAGAAGACAGGCAAAAAAGACCCAACATATGTAACTAGAATCTCTGAAGAAAAAAAAAAACCAGTGTAACAGAACCAACAGTTGAAACTATAAACTGGGGATCCCTGGGTGGCGCAGCGGTTTAGCGCCTGCCTTTGGCCCGGGGCACGATCTTGGAGACCCGGGATCGAATCCCATGTCGGGCTCCCGGTGCATGGGGCCTGCTTCTCCCTCTGCCTGTGTCTCTGCCTCTCTATCTCCCTCTCTCTCTGTGACTATCATAAATAAACAAAAATTAAAAAAAAAAGAAACTATAAACTATGAAATTTTTCTGGCAACAAAATAAGATTGGAGTATACATATTGAAAAGGCCCATGAGGTAGTTGGCAAAACTGAATCACAACAATCAACTCAAAGGTGTATTGGAATAAAACTATCAAATCAAATACTTACATAACCTGTAGGTATAAAGACTAAAGTGTAGGAGAAAGAGAGTGACATCAAAATTGTCAAGAGAACACACAAAGCAACATAAAAATATAGCAGCCTTTTGAAGACACTCAAGAAAGTGAAAGCCAGGATTTTCTACTCAACCAAACTGTCCTTCAAGTAGCAAAGTTATAGAAACTGTTCAAAATATGCAAGAACTCCAGGTACACTACATTCGTAAACCTTCTCAAAGAATCTACAAGAGGACAACTTTTACCCAACCAAGAGCTGATTGGGAAAACTTCAGGAAGAGATTTACAGTAAGCATCTAATATATTTAATTGAAGACTAAAGCAAAAGTGGGGACAATGGTGGAAGAGTAACATATAAATGTTAGAAGTGCAGGACGCCTGGGTGGCTCAGTGGTTGAGCCTCTGCCTTTGGCTCAGGGCATGATCCCAGAGTCCTGGGATCAAGTCCCACATTGGACTCCCTGCATGAAGCCTGCTTCTCCCTCTGCCTGTGTCTCTGCCTGTCTCTCTCTGTGTCTCTCATGAATAAACACAATCTTTAAAAAAATAAATGTTAAAAGTACTGACAGGTTAGAAAGTACTGCAATTAAAAATATGTGTAAGAGGGATGCTTGGCTGGCTCAGCGGTTTAGCGCCTGCCTTCAGCTCAGGGCGTGATCCTGGAGTCCCAGGATCGAGTCCCACATGGGGCTCCCTGCATGGAGCCTGCTTCTCTCTCTGCCTATATTTCTACCTCTCTCTCTCTCTCTCTCTCTCTCTCTCTCTCTCTGTCTCTCATGAATAAATACATAAAATCTTAAAAAAATAAAAATATGTGTAAGAAATGGAAAGGGAAAGAAGAAAGCAGAATAAACTCATTCATAACTGAACAGATGGAGTAAAATATACCACTAAAAACAGACAAACCATAAAATAAAAGGTTAAATAAGAAAGCAGGGACTAAGAGCATTAAAAAAATACCCAAAGAAATCTGAGACATAAAGACCAACACAATACATAAAGAAACACAGATTAATATTGTACACATAAAAATTATAATATAAAACAAGATGACAGAATAAAGACTAATATCAGTGATACCAATAATTATGAGTGAGCTTAACTCACTTATTAAATGAAAAAGATTTTCAATTTTACTCTCAAAGCAAGCTCCAACTATATGCTCTGTGCAAGAGACACATCTAAAGTGATTCAGAAAAGTTAAAATAAAAAGACAAGCAAAGGTATTCAGGGCAAATGGAAACATTAAGAAAGAAGATTTATGATCCTGGTATCTGATGGAGTAGAACTAAAACTACAAAAAGAACTAAATACAACAAAAGGGGGTAGTTTTAACGCTAAAGCCACAATTCACAATGAAGATATAAGAGCCTCCAAATAATGTAACAATTACTGTTATACAGCAGAAACTTTAGGACATGCAAGAAGACATGCACTGAAATACATTAATAGTGAAACTTAAATATACTACTGTCAGGAAAAGGCAAGGTAAGTGCACAGAAGATATGTAACTATGTAGAAGACTTAAAAATGTAACCATAAAGGCAGCTTTAGAAAGGCAGCATTGAATTTTACACTCTGATAATCTAAAATGTACCTTCTTCTCAAGCACACATGGAATATTTATAAAAAAACGATCATATATTAGGTCACAAAGAAAACATTAGAAAGTTTCATAATTAGAAATCATAAAATCATTCTGATTACAAACTATCAAACTAGAAATTAGAATTAAAATATATATACATAAAATTAAAAAAAAAGACTTTCCACCTAGAAACTAAAAAAGCCTTCAATTAAATACCTCTTGGGTAAAGGGCAGAAATGCAAACTTAAATAATGGAATTTAAAAAAATAATAATGAAAATACTACATATCTAAAGCAATGAGATATATTTAAAGTGGGGATTCTCAACTGGGGGTGATTTTAGCCCCCAGGGGTATTTTTCAATGTCTGGAGATGTTTTTGGTTATTATGGGTATGTAGAGGCCAAGGGTGCTGCTAAGTATTCCTTAATGCACAGGATAGAACCCCACAATAAAGAATTACCTATCCAAAATGTTTATAATGCCATGGTTGAGATAACCTGACATACAGAAATTAGGAGAAAAAAATCCAGAGATCAAAGCAATATAGAAGAAAAATGAGTAAAAATAACAAGCTTAACAATTTAAAAAAAGAACTACAAAATAAGCCAAAGAAAGCACAAGAAACAATATAACTGATGCAGAAATTAATAGAGAACACAAAAATAATAGATCTAATTAATAAACCCAAATATTAGTTCCTTAAAAAAATTAAAACAAACCTATAACTAGCTTAACCAAGAAAAAAGGGAGAAAGAATGAATATAGGAAATAAAAATAAGAAATGACAAGAATAACCACCAAAGAGAACAATGTTTTTAAAAATCATGAGGCTACTTTGCAGACATCTATAAAAATGAATCTGAAAATGTAGATGAAATGGATAATTTTCTAGAGAAATACAGTTTACAAAAATTTACGTAGAGGTTGAGAACTTAGAGTAATTTTGTATAAGAAATAATTTGTGGTGTGTGTGTGTGTTTAATCCCACAAAAAGCACCAGGGGCCAACTATGGCTTTGACTACTGTGTATGTTGGTGAATCCTCTTTCTAAAACACAAGACTAGTCAAAATTGTAAAAAAAAACAAAACAAAAAACAACACATAACAATTTGGGGGCTCTGGAAATCAACCAAAGGCAAAAAACAAATTGAGAAGTATTTATTCATGATACATTAGAACTCCACTTAAGGACAATGGGCATCTGTGGCTTCTTACCCAGGTCTGCTTGCCATTCTTTATCTCCATCCTCCAGCTCAGCAGGTGTAGCAGTTCTACCACTGTGAACAGGCCATAAACCAGAAGCCTTACTCTAAGAGAAAATGTGCTTGATATGGCTCAAACCTGTGACAGGCTGAAAACCTGTGACAACACTATCAGTAAAATCCTTAAAAATTCAGTAAGAAAAAAACGGGGAAACCCCCCACAGCTTTGCAAGCCTAAGGGTATGGTTCCTGTAGGGGTGAGCTGCAGACTAGCCAAAAATTTATGGGAGGACCCTGGAAATGTAAGAACCATAGAAGAGTTAGGTTGGCTTTACATATCTCTGGCTAACTGGGAAACTATGAGGAATGCACAGGAAAGATAAAGGAAGTTAAAGCTGAGGCAGATTTGAGGACTGACTGAATTATGAATATGCTCTTCAACCCACACACTGATCCACTGGGAAAGGGTGAAAGACTACGGCTAGAGTTGTTTAAATACCACTGCTGCCCAAACTATTGGTGACCACTAAACTATGCAGACAATGGTTAGTCCTAGAGAGCCAGGCCAGAAAAATTAAAAACTGAACACAGACAACAACAGTCACACCCTCAGAAGGAGATAGATTCTGGAATACAAGCAGGTTACAAAAACAAAAACAAAAGCAACCCACAAAATCTTCCTCAGGGGGAAAACTGGAATCCAGCATAGATATAATATCTAAAGTGTCTAGTTTTCAATTAAAAAAAATGAGACATGCTAAGAAAAAGGAAAGTGTGATACTCAGGAAAAAAAGTTAATAAAAATGGATTCTGAATGGATTTAGCTATTTTATTTAGCTGACAAAGACTTTAAAACAACAATTATAAATTTGTTCAAATAATTAAAGCAATATAATTTAAAGAATTAAAGAATTATATGACAATGATTTAATAAATAGGAAAGCTCAACAACAACAACAAAATGACAAGTTTAAAAAAAAAAAAAGAACCAAATTTTTGAGTCGAGAGGTACAATTGAAATGAAAAATTCCCTACATGGGCTCAAGAGCAGATTTGAGATGGCAGAAGAAAGACTCAATGAATCTGAAGATATATTAATGGAAAAAGACCAATATCCAAGAGAGAAAAAAGACTGAACAGAGCCTCAGAGGCCTGTGGTACAAAATCAATAGTACCAACATAAATGTAATGACATTCCCGGAAAGACAACTGAGACAAAGGGGCAGAAGAAAATACTGAAAGAAATAATGGCAAAAAAGTTCCAAATTTAATGGAAAATATTAATTTACAGATTCAAGAGCTAAATGAATATCAAAGTAGGATAAACATTAGGAGATACAGCTCTAGATACATTATAGCCAAACTGTTAAAAGCCAAAGATAAAGGGAATATCTTGAAAACAGTGAGAAAGATCCATTCACATACAAAGGAACAATCAGCTTAATGACTGATGCATCAGAAAAACAGCAAAAAACCAATAAAACAAAAAGTAGGTTCTTCAAAAAGATCAATGAAATTGATGAATTTTTAGACTAAGAAAATAGAGAAAAAAATCATTCAAATCACAATCACCTAGAGAAATTAAAAATGGCTAACAGAATATTATGAATAGTTTTATGCAGCCAAATCAGATAATGTGGTTGGCTTAAAAAGACGAAATATCAAAACTGACCCAAGAAAAAGATAGAAAATCTGACTATGCCCATAACAAATGAAGAAACTGGATAATAATGAAAAATAACCCACAAAGAAAAGGGCTTCATAGTGATGAAGATGGCTTCATAGTGAATTCTACCAAACATTCAAAAAAGAATTAATACCAATATTTACAAACTAGTCCTAAAAATAGAAGAGGAGGAAACATTTCCTAACTAAATCCATAAGGCCAATATTCCCTTGATACACAGACTAAGAAATTACCAGAAAAACTACAGATTATTATTTTCATAAATATAGACACAAGAATCCTTAATGAAATAATTGGCAAACCAAATCCAGACACATATAAAAAAGATTATATACCATGAATATGTGGAATTTATTTCAAGAATGCAAGTTTGGTTAATATCTTTTTTTTTTAAAGATTTATTTATTTATTCAGAGAGAGAGAGAGAGAGAAAGGCAGAGACAGACAGAGAGAGAAGCAGGCTCCCATGTAGGGAGCCCGACGTGGGACTCCATCCTGGGTCTCCAGGATCACACCCCAGGCTGCAGGTGGGGCTAAACGGCTGCGCAACCCGGGTTGCCCAGTTTGGTTAATATCAATGTGTAACACCATAATAATAACAGAATAAAAGACCCAACCACATGACCATTTCAATAGGCATAAAAAAAAGCATCGACAAAAGCCAACACTCACTCATGATAAAAATCTCAACAAATCATGAATAGAAGGGACCTTCCTCAAGGGCATATGTGAAACATGTAGTTAACATGTGAAAAATGTAGTTAACATGTTTAAAGACAATGCTTTCTCCCTAAGACTGGGAAAATGATTTTGCTTTTACCACTTCTATTTAACATTGTATTGGAAGTTCTTGCCATTGCAATAAAACAAGAAAAATAAAGTTATATAGATTGGAAATGGAAAGTAAAGCTGTCATTACTTGGAAATGCCACGATACTGTATGTAAAAAATACCCTAATGAATCTATAAAAAAGCAACTTGAACTAATGAACATATTTGCAATGTAGTGGGATACATGATCAATATAACATAATAAATTGTGTGTCTATGCACTAACAATTTGGAAATGAAAACAATTCCACTCATCATAACATTAAAAGAATAAAACATTTAGAAATGAATTTAACAAGTGAAGTGCAAGACCTGAACATTGAAAATTAAAGGAGAGATAAATAAAAGGAGAGAAATGTCATGGTCATGGGTTGGAAAACTCAATAAAATGTCAGTGCTCCATAAATTCACTGACAGATTAAATTAAATCCCTATAAAAATCCCAATAGACTTTTTTGGGGCTAGAAATTGACAAGATGAACCTAAGACTGATATGTAAATGCACAGTACCAGGAAGAGCCAAAGCAACCTGGAATAAAAACAAACTGGGAAGACTTACAATACTTGACTTCAAATTTTACCATAAAGTTATAGTCAATCAAAGGATATGGCATTGGAATAAAGATAGACATATATATTAGTGAAACATTCAAGAAATAGCCCTTTTTATTTATAGCCAATTGATTTTGACAAAGATGCCTTGGCAATTCAATGAAGATAGACTATTTTCAACAAATGATGCTAGGACAATTAGTATCTACAAGTAACAACAACAAAAACAAAAGCCAAAAAAACCTTAGATACCTTACACAATATACAAAAATTAACTCAAAATGGATCATAGACCAAAATGTAAGAGCCACAACTACTACTGAGTTCTAGTTAAAAAAAAAAAAAAAAAAAAAAAGGAGAAAAATCTTTTTGACCTTAAGTAGGCAAAAATATCCAAGAGATTACACTAAAAGCTTGATATGTAAAAGAAAATTGATAAAATGAATTTATCAAAATTACAATCTTTTGCTCTTCAAAAAAAGAAAATGAAAAAACAAGCTGCAGACTGAAGAAAATGTGAGATAAAGGATTTGTATACACAATATATATATATACAGTACTCTTACAATTCAACAGGCAGGCAGATAACCTAAGTTAAAAATGGACAAAAGATTTTTTTCAAGTAAATTCTATCCCCAACATGGGGCTCAAACTCAGAACCCCAAGATCAAGAGTCACATGCTCTGCTGAGCCAGCCAGTCACCCTAAAAATGGACAAAAGGTTTCAAGAGACATTTCACCAAAGAAGATATACAAATGTTTAATAAGCACATGAAAGAATGCTATTAGCCATTAGGAAATGTAAATTAAAACCACAATGATACTTCTACACACACACCAGAATGGGTAAAATCCAAAAGACTGACAATATCAAGGATTGATAAGGATGTATAGAAACTGAAACTCTCACACATTAATGGTGGGAACGTTAAATGGCACAGCCCCACTGGTAAATAGTTTGGTGATATCCTAAAAGTTAAACATAAAACACAAATAAAAATTCTACTCTTTGGTATCTACTCAGGAAAAATAAAAATATATGCCTGTACAAAGACATGTATGCAGGTGTTTATAGTACCATTATTCATAAAAGCTTCAATTGAAAACAATCTAAATGTCCATTAACTGATGAATGAAAATCCATGCAATGAAATACTCATTCAGCATTAAAAGGAAAGTATTGATTTATTCTATTATGTGATAAGCATAAAAAAAACCACAACTGAAAACATATACTATGTGAAAGAAGCCAGACAACTCTCCTCCCACCCCCCACATATTGTATGATTCCATTTACATGGAATTTCTAGAAAAGGCAAATATGCCACCGAGAAAGACCCAGGATTTCCTTAGTGGTACTGTTGCCTGAAATGCAAAGCCTGAATTGAATCATGAGAAAAAAGTAGAAATAATTTTGACATCCTACAAATATCTGGCCTGTGATTTTTTAAAAGTGCTAAGGTCATAAAAGACAATGGTCAAGGCACTGTTCCAGAAGGAAGGAGAATGAAAAGACATGAAAATAAAATGCAGTGTTGATCCTGAAATGAATCTCAGAATAACTATAAAGAGCAATACTGGGATAATTGGTGAAACCTAAATATTGACTGTGGGTTAGGTATTAAATTTCCTGATTTTGGTAATCTGTACTGTGGTTATGTAAGAACATGTCCTCATTCTTAGGCAGTTTACACTGGACTACTTAAGCATAAAGGTACATGATGTCTGTAACTTACTCTCAAAAGGTACAGAAACATTAAAAGATACAAAAAATTAATTACTCTCAAAAGGTATATAAAAAATTGAGGTACTCTCAAAAGTGAAACAGATGAAACTGGTTGAAAATATTTTTCACAGTCATTAGTGATGTTCAATTGAATTTATGTATCTCTTGGCTATGGGGCTTCCTGACTTCAAAATTTACCAAATATCTGACTGTTAAATTAATGAAATTCCGTGCACAAAGGCAAGAAGAGATATAGAGTTGGACCCATTGGTAAACACAGAAAGATACCTGAGTGGGTAAGATACTTGAGTGGATCATTAAATTCTTTGAAAGTTTCCTATTTTATTTCCTTAGTCTGAAGGAAATGATGCACATAGAAACAGAAAACCCTGGGAGGCAGATTATTTTCCATGACCGTATCACAAAGCAGGTCCTAAGGGCTCAAGCAAGCCTATGGAATACACTGGGGGAAGAAAATCAAGAAAGAGAGAGTAATGGGGTGAAAACATAATTATTAATTTCCTGATCTTAAACTTACAAGAAACTGGTGTAAACAGCGGTGTTAGGAACAAGGGAAGCAAAGGGAGACATTTTCAAGACCAGGCCAGCCCAGTTAAATTCTGCAGGCTTAAAGCCACAACGTGCGATGTTATTTATTACTGTTTCCAATGCAACCAAACCTGCACTATTCATGTTTAATAGAACCGATCCGGAACAATGGGCTGCGAAAGGATTCTGCATCTGTCTTAGGAACCTCATATTGCATCACAGAACTTCAAAAGTACACACACACCTGTTAACAGACTTGTTTTTTTTTTTTTTTAAGATTTTATTTATTCAGAGAGAGAGAGAGAGAGAGAGAGAGGCAGAGACACAGGCAGAGAGAGAAGCAGGCTCCATGCTGGGAGCCCGATGCAGGACTCGATCCCGGGTCTCCAGGATCACGTCCTGGGCCGAAGGCACCCGGGCTGCCCAACAAACTCGTCCTGGCGACAGTACAACCCTATTAATTAAAAGCATCCCAGGAAACCAGAAGACCATGTAACTTATATAAGCCAGGAAACTGGTTTTGTTTAAACCACCACCACCACCACCACATTTCCTATGTACGCGTACCTGGAAGCGTGGCCGAGTCCGCTTGACCTCCAGGCCTCTAAAGGGGTCTCGACCCCCCAGAGGCAGCGCAGCCCGGCGGCCACCCGGGGCCGGCCTCCCGAAGCGCAGGTGCGCGCCCGCGGCCCCTCCCGCCCTCCCGCAGGCCCCAGGGAGCTGCGGCGGGGGTGGGGGCCCTCAGGAACGCTCCCTCTCCGGGAGCGTGCACGCGGACCCCGCTGCGCTCTCCCCCAGGCCCGGGGCCCGCCGGCAACCGACTTACGGCGCGGACCCGGGGCGCGCCCCACGCAGCCTCGCGCAGCCCCGGCCGCCCCGACCCTGGGCGTCGCTGCGCGCAGGCCGCCCCCCGCACAGCCGCTGCCGAGCGCTCGGCCGCGGCGTCTCCCGGGCAACCGGACGCTCAGCGCGCGCCGGCCGGGCGGCTTCCGGAGCCTGCGGTGCCCCCGCGCCCGCCGCCGGGGGCGCCCGGCCGCCTGCCTCCCCTCGCGGCGGGGAAGGGAGGGGCTGGGGCCGTGGGTGGGGGCGCGAGCAACCCCTGGGCGGAGCCACGGTCGCGGTGCAGACGCCGCCGAGCTTCTGCTCCGCGAGCCCGACGGCGCCTCAAGAAGGCGCTCAGGAAAGTCTCAGGCGGCTGCCGGGCGGGCGCCGCGACTGCAGGAGGCGCCCCTTTCCAAGTCCCCCAGCGCACTTGAAGTGAAGCACAAGTGGATGTTGCAAACAGGCGGTCTCCCTGCCCGGGCGGGGACCCTCAGTCCGTCAAATCCTCCGTCAGGAGTACTTTCCAGTCTTGCCTGGTTGTGCGCGCGGCTCTTCAGCACAGGTCTGCGGCTGCTCGGTGGCCGGCAGCCCCGGGCACCAGCGCCCAGCGCCGCGGGGGCGCGTACCGCGTACCGTCTGGCGCGGTTCTCCACGGGGCGCACTGGCCGCCCGGCGGGGGAAGCCGTCGAGCGAGGGTGTGATGACTGCTCTCCTGAAGTGAACGTACTCTCGCCGGACAAGGTCGTTTTTGCCGAAGCTTACCCTTCTTGTTCCCAAGTACGGACTTAAAAAAAAAAATACCGTATGTCACGGAGCACGTACATACTTTGTTTAGCATCAACGAAGCGGTCCTCCCTGTGCCGGACGGATTTAGGGTGGCCGTACTTCCTCCCCCTTCCTCCTTCGGTGACTGACTGCACCCCTTCCCTCATCTTCGATTTTCCATCTGCTTTCATCTGCTTAGAAAATAATACCAGAAACCGCCTTTATCTCCTTCCTCCTTCAAGACCAAGCATGTTCCCAATAAACTCAAATCTACATGAGCTCACATCTATTCATTTCTGTACCACTTCTGCCCCCCTCCTGCTACAGAAAACGTTCTCAGTAAGGATTCAAGTAGATCACCTCAACACAAACCCAGCAGCCTGGCTTCCTGGGCCCGGTGTCTGATCGCTGGGGTTCCCAAACTGTGGACTGCGGAGCTCCTAGCTCCCTTCCTCATTAGGAAGCTCTCCACAATCAGGCCCAACCTTGGCTTTTTAGCTTCCTGCCCCGTTGCTATGCTCCAGGCACTCCAAACTGAGCTCAGCTGCATTTACCACTCTTCCGGGAACGTGCCTTCGAGGTCCTGGAACTTTGGTCTAGCCTACAGCTCGCTGACCTTTTGTCCTGCACTTGATAAACCCTCATCAATTAACAGCCTGGTTTATATATAACTTTCCACGTAAAGGCTTTTTCCCAAAGCGTAATTAGGTGCAGCCCTTTGTACCTTTCTTTACATTTATTTATTTATTTTTTTCATCCAAGTGGGCTCCTTGAATACTGGAAATGCTGCTTTTTCTTTTTTTCCAGTGCCAGTGAGGTGCCTGGATACACTGTAAGTGATAGATAAGTTAGTGAGTATTCACAAAGTAAAAAGTCTTTGCAATGAGTTTTGACTAGACTTAATAACCTTTAACTGTAAAGTTATTTTATGCAAATCCTCTTATTCTAATACAAAAACACTGAATAAAGAAAATGCTTTTTGGTAAAGCAAAAAATGGAAGACAGGAAGAGAATTTCTCTTGTTGCAAGAGACGGTGGAAATCAGAATTTGAAATCTAACTCCTGGAGAAAAATGCTTAATGTGTTTTAGAGGGCAGTGAATGAATATACTGCTTGTATTTTGTGTAATACATACTTCAGTAGTTAAGAGTATATACACTTTGAACCAAAGTGGCCTGGGTTCAAATCCTGGCTCCACCACTTCTCAGCTATATTATCTTAGCAAGTTATTTAAGCTTCCTGTGCCTTAGTTTCTTCATTTGTAAAATGGCATTAACAATAGCTACCCACTTGGGCTGTTCTGGGGCTTCAGTGGGACAATATATGTAAAGCATGTAGAATCACACCTGACAGAGATACATGCACTTGACTCTTAAAATATTCCCTCAAATAATACTTTTAGTGCTTACCCATGATTTTGTATAGCATGCATTTTCATATTTCTTCTAGTAATGGTGAAAACTGCTGTCTGTCCTGTTTCCTGATCTCTCCTGTAATCAGTGGCACACTTGCCAGCTGAATGACTGCAACAGGCCCAGAAACAACTGATCTCATTCTTCTCAACACTAGTGTCTAAAAAACTAGCTAATAAAATAGGTAGCTTAAACTTCAATGAAGCGGAGATACATTGCTCCAACATTTCAGTGTGTCTCTTTTCCTTCTGAATGAATACAGATCTTTAATCAAAAAATACTAGGTGAAGCCACAAAATTTACACTTTTAAGAGTCATCAAAGATTATTCTGAGGCATGTGATCCTTGGACCACCGTCAGAAAAATGATTTAAATTCAGATCAGCCAATGTTTCCCACATAGGGACTACACATCAGAATAATCTGTACGACTTTATACAAATAACAGGTTACTTGGGCTTGGCCCCCAAAGTGTGATTCCAGGGGTCTATGTTGTTTAAAAGCCCATGAATAACACACAAACAGCTGTATATTTTCTGGAAATAATTCTAAGTGTTTGACAGTTAAATATGATTGTTAAATTTTCTGAGATGCGACCCTATATATATAACTTACAGGACTTGGAAACTAGAAAAAACAGTGGTCCAGAAAAAGGATCAACAACTTGGTCAATAAATGCCAAGAACAAAATCTTAATTTCTTGAAAGTCTATTCCATGAGTCTTTCTTTTTCAAAAAGTCAATGTTATTCTGGCAAAGATGTGTTTTTGAGTCATTATTCAGTCATTAATGCTAAGATCAGTGACAATGTATTTATTTGGGAAAAGTGACACATATATACAACTGCTATGATTATTAACACCTATATGATTTAGAAGTCATGTTTTAGATAAGAAAACTGTTCTAGAGTCAAGTAAATTACCTAACATCACACAGAAGGGTGGTGACACTACCAAGAGTAGAAATGGTGCCTCATGATCCACCATCCAGTTCTTCCAATCTAATTGTCCCCTTCTTTAACTTCCAAAACTGCATTCCCAACACGCTCCCCCCTTCCTTTCTGTAACCCAGGAGTTGGCACACTTTTTTAATTTTTATTTTTTATTTATGATAGTCCCAGAGAGAGAGAGAGAGAGAGAGGGAGAGAGAGAGAGAGAGGCAGAGACATAGGCGGAGGGAGAAGCAGGGAGCACTGGGAGCTGGGAGCACTGGGAGCCTGACGTGGGATTCGATCCCGGGTCTCCAGGATCGCGCCCTGGGCCAAAGGCAGGCGCCAAACCGCTGCGCCACCCAGGGATCCCCACACTTTTTCTATAAAAGGGTCAGACGGTAAATGTTTAAGGCTCTGTAAGCCATACAGCTTTCTTGCAACCATTCACCTCTGTCACTGTAGCACAAACACAGCCATAAACAACACATAAATGAGTATGTGGTGCAGTGTTCCAATAAAACTTTATTTACAAAAACAGGTGGTAAGCAGGATTGGGCTGAGGTATGTTTGCCGACACCTGCTCTCCATAAGACTATGAATGTTCAATTGATTTTTCTGATCGGAAAGTTGAAAATTCTATAAAAGATGCCCCGTTATGAAACTGAGATGACACTTCAAATAAAAATATGATCTAAGGGACATGAAGTATTTAAGGGGGTATTTAAAGAGTCAACGCAGAATGATGAAAAACTGTTTTTCTCCTTAATATATTTTAGTCTTACTCCATATAAGCCAGATGACAAGCTACTATACAACCGCATGTTAAAAAACATGTTTATTTTACACTATGTACAATCAGGAACATATTTAAAAGCATTATCAATTAAAATAAATGAAGACCATAAATCACAATTTAGTTTGTTCCTAGTGTATATATCCACATTAAAATATAAAGAACATATACCAAAAAAGAGCCAAAGTGTGCATTTTGCTAAAACTTGGTATATACCTATTCCATTGGAAAAAAGCAATCAAAAAGGACTTTAAACCAAAACTAAGTTCCTGTGATGTGTAGTAACCATTATATCGTTTATATGAGGTAGTAACTAAATTATTTTGGCCATGTGTGAATACTCTAAGTCAAAAGAAATATGAAAATCATAAAATAAGGCCAACCAAAGCAAAAATTTCACTAGAAATTTGAACCACTCCACTCTATGGAATGTTATAGTTCTTCAATATGATTATATGAAATGTTTAGTGTGGACTCTTTAATAATGCTAATTTATCCTTTGTGCATACTGTGCATACTGTAATTCAGACAACAACTGCAGTGTTATATCACGGTACCACTATTCTGTGATTCAAAATTTTTTCAAAGGTATGTTTTTAAGCACAGACAATCTTACAGGATTCTGCTTAAATATAAAAAGACCAGTTACTACAACAGGTGGTTAATTGGTTTGTTTCACATAGAAAACAATCCAAATACATTTAAAAAAAGATATTGTGGAGCCAAATGTGTATTGACAATGTCACAGCTTACTTTTGTGACTTAATACATCACATATATTCTGTGCAAATATAAACACCAGTGTACTTGCATTAAAATTAAAAACAAGATTATAAAATGATTATAGCCTCCATTACAATTTTGAAAGTTACAAGATTTATATTTGTATTACTAAATTACATATAATAAAAATACAATAGTGTTAAATGTACTGTTTGCCAGCATCCCATTTTGTAATATAGCCACACCCAATAATATACTAAGAATTCTTAAAATATTAACCCCAGTTGCATTTTTCATCAACATTTACATTTGTACAGATAAGACGCTTACTTGTACATCTCATAAAAGTACATTATCTACATAAATTCTTAGTGTATGTCTTCAGCAATATGAAGTTTCACAGAAAAATACTGCCCATATGTACAAAGATTACATAACAATGAATTAAGCACTTGTGTGGTTCAATATGCTAAATATATCCATACCACTTAAAACAAAAAGGCTCCCCATCTTGTCTCATGCCACAATAAATTACATGTAACTGAAGCCAGGTCACTGCAGCTTTTGTACAGCTTCAAGCATTCATCAATGTTGCGGCAGTAGTGTTTGTTCTTTCTAGAATTAACTGTCCAAAGCACAGACTTCCTCAGTAACTGTTTTCATGGCCCGCCAGGATGTATAAGTTGCTATTTGCCGTGGGGTTATCAGTTGGCCTACTTTCCAAAACCACGACCCTAAAATAATAATAATTAATAATAATCAGACCAAAAGTTATTCTTGAAAACTAACGTTAGCAGAAACATTTTCCATTGCTTCTTCATTTTATGCCTCTATAAATGCTGTTTATTTGATTTGTGGACAGAAAATGATTTGCAAATCCCTATGATTACAGAACCAGTTCCAACCCCAGGAAGTAATATTGCTGCCCACCATCTCCCACCTCTAAGCTGGTGTTGTTCTAAGGGTCAGAGGTGGAGAAAACCTGTATTTGGAATAATTTGGGGAACTTAATTTTTACAAAGTATAAAATCATCTGTCGTTCAAGAATCAGAAAGTATATCAGAATAGAACCCAAAAATTCTATGTGGCACTAAAACCAAGAAGTTTTATTTGTTAGCATATGGTAATTTCCTCTTTCTCGCTCTGTAAATCATACTTTAGATAGCACATTTAATGCAAAATTAGTACTGACAGATTGATATATTCCTGTTACTTGGAAGATCAGGCACATTTTATAACTTTCTGACTTGTGAATTCTTCAGTGTGAAAAATACAATGTTGAATATATTACTGTAGAAATTTCAATTCCCTTGAAAAAGAAATCAGTTTCATGCTGGATTTATAAAATGCATTTAGTACAATGTATTTAACACAACCCATTCTCCATACCTGTCAGATCCAAGCAGTCTGAAAATTCTTGTGTTATCTGAAATTTCTTGTGTTACCTGTTCAATTAAAATATAAACTTAATTTCTGGAATTAAAGGCACAAAATTTTATATGGGCATTTAATTTATAGCTCTACTGAAAAGAAATATAATTCCTAAGATGAAAATAGAACCCTGCATGATTGTTAACTTAAATCAGTACCTAAATACATCAGAGTTTGTTAGTCTATGAAAAATGTGCTTAATTTTCAATTAATCATAAAATAGGAGAGTAGGAAAACCATTTACTTATTAATTATAGACCCTGGAAAAATTTAAAAGCAAGCACCTAGACCATTTATCTATCAGAAACCTCTGTCAGTTATGTTAATACTAACAGCAAGGCCACTGAAGCAGCAAGCCACTCAGATCTGGTTCTTTTATTTCAAAGGCTGCGCTGTGGTATGATGGGACAAATTCGAGACTGGAATTTGAAGCCCTGCTCTCCCACTTATGGGAGTGTCCAGTTACGACACTGGACAAGGTTATATAATTTCCTGAAAAATAGTTTTGTCTTCTGTAAAATAAAAAGAGAAAAATCTCTACCCTGCAGTACTGTGCAGTGTTCTTAGAAGCAGTAGTAGGTATAATGCCTAGCTAAGGCAGTGCTCTATAGATGATTTTTCTTTCCCGTATCTCCCCCAGTCTCCTGAAATAGTATTTTCTGAAGGCATGTATCCTTTAAGAAGTCCTCAGTGTGGCAAATTACCAGTTGGGAAGTTAAAGATAAGTCTATGGGAGAAAGAAAAACCCACTATTTTTGCTTACTAAATGCAAAACATTCTAAATTATAATGGCAGTAACTTCTCCCCACAATGTCATAGGCTGAAAAAACCATTTGATTTCCAAACTAAATGCATTCTATTAGTACCTCTAAAACTGGTTATTCTGGAAACACTAAGGATTCTCACTCTCTTCTGGAACCCAGCACATCTGAAGGCTACAACCTGTTAACTTCAGTAATAGTGGCTCACCATGACTGATCTTCAATGTGTTTGGGGGTTTGCCTACTAGGAGGACCTAACATTTTTGGAAGAGTATTCAGTACAGGCTGTTGGCACAGTTTGAAACAGCCCCTCAGGTGATTTTTTTTGGGCAACCTTTTCTTTTTCTGAAACTGCTCTCTTGTATCCTGCCCATGGTGTCTTTCTTTCTCTGCCTAGTGTTTATTTGTTGCTGACTATTCTTATCTCCCGCTCAATTCCCCCAGGTGATTTTTCAAACTTCCTGAGAAGCCCTTTTGTGGGAATACCTACTAGAAACATATTAGCTATGAAGTTTCTTTTCTTTCATTTAAAAATTTTATTTTTAAGCAGTCTCTATAACCCAACTGGGGCTCGAATTTATAACCCTGTGCCTTGGCTAAAAGCCGCATGCTCTAAGATGGAGCCAGTCAGATGCCCCTATGACTTTTCTGGAATACTTATTATAAGCCAGGCATTATGCTAAGCATATTACATGCTTCCTTTCATTTAATCTTAATAACCCAAAGAAGTAAGTACTATTTTGTTATCTTCAATTCACAAATGAAAAAGTATAGGCAAAGAGAAGTTAAGTGACATGCAATGGCCACAGTTATGAAATAGCAGGATGGAGACTTGAATCCGGTATTTCAACTCCGGAACTCATGCTCATGATAACTCTGCTATAATGTCCACTTGGTTAGAAGACATACTTTGAGCTTAGAATGACAGTTTAGAACACAAATGAGCTACTTTCTTGCTTCAGGCACCCAAAGTTCTCTTTTCCCTCTAATGCTCAAGTGAAAGTTAAACTATTGAGAGGGGTTTGGGGTACTGAGAGTCTCTGGTGACTTAATTTGCCCATAATATTCTTAGGGGCAATACCACATCTTGCTCACATCTGTAACCCCAGTGCATTCTGGTGGAAATGCTGAGCAGAACTGAGTATGTCACAGGAACTGGGAGTTAAATTGTTCCTGGAGCTAAATTAAGGCAGGAAGAAAGAAGTGGGGCACCTGGGTGGCTAAGTCAGTCAAACACCTCGTGATTTCAGCTCAGGTCATGGTTTCAGGGTTGTGAGATTAAGCCCCATGTTGGGTTCTGCACTCTGCTTGGCATTTTCTCTCCCTCTGCCCCTCCCCCCATGCTCATGTTCTCTAAAATAATAAATAATAAATAGAATCTAAACAAACAAAAACCAGACATACAATTTGCATATCTCTACCAAAGCATCTATAGAAAAGGAGGGGAGGAGTCAAAGAATCTTATAAATGTCAAGTGAATACAGGTAAGAGAGACAACAGGTAAGGCAGTTGAAAAGGAATGTGCAATCCTTTACTTATAAGCCTGCTCTGGTCATTATTTCTGAAATACAAAGTAGAAAGTTGCCTCAAGACAGAGCCAGCATCTACACTCTTGTTCCAAGTGTGGTCTGGGAGAGTTGAAAGAAAATCACTTTTAACAGTATCAGGAAATTCTTGTTCTGAATGTAGGAGTATCTGGTTGCACATAAAATATGCACTGGAGTTGTTTGAGTGAATGGAGAGAGGTGCTGCCAGAGTATGTGCTATTAATTTAATTACCCGGCTGAATACAGTAAATATTAATAAAGTGAGCATACCAAGTATTCCTCTATTAATTAGGAATTTTTCAAAGTTAAAGAAAATTATTTGAAGTAGAATTTGATAGCTTCATGACTATTTAATGGACACAATTTTTAAAAGCTTACCTCATTAGATCTAAAACTTCTACCTTGCATTCCATGTTTCCAGAACGCTAGCACACTGTCTTGTAGGCAAACTAGCAGGCAAGAACAGCTCAGTTACTGTTAATAGTACAAAAGTTTAACCAATAAGCATCATTTTGTCCCTCTATCTTGTATAGCAATACTTCATTTAATCACTGTCAGCTATTCCATATTTACATGGCATCTTTACTTTTGAAATGAAAAATACACATATGCCAGATAGAACTTACTCAACTTTTTGTCAGGAAAAAAGAAAATCCTTCAAAAATATTGTTTTGTTTCTAGAAAGTTTTGTTTTGATAAAATGACAATATTTGAAAATAAGGTGTTTCAAACACCTAGAAAAATATGAGAATAGCACAGAAACAAATGCATTTACTATTTAACTAGCAAATCCTAACATTTTGCCATATTTGCCTTTTGTTTTAAATAAAAACAAATATAGCTGGCATCCACATACAATCTCCTGTAATCCCATTCCAGTCCTTCTTCCCTCCCTGACACACTATTTTAAATCTGGTGCTTGGGCAGCCTGGGTGGCTCAGTGGTTTAGCGCCACCTTCAGCCCAGGGCGTGGTCCTGGAGATCCGGGATCGAGTCCCGGGTCAGGGTCCCTGCATGGAGCCTGCTTCTCCCTCTGCCTGTGTCTCTGCCTCTCTCTGTCTCTCATGAATAAATAAAAAATCTTAAAAAAAAAAAAAAGCATATTTAAATACATACTTTTGTGTGTATTCAGCAAGGAAACATCCAATTTTGTTTCTTGTAGATAGCCAACTGTACCAGCATCATTTGCTGAACATCCACCATTTTCCACTGACATATTATGCTTATAAATTTCCATCTATATATAGGCCCATTTCTGAGCCTTCTCTTCTAGAGCCACTGTTCTATTTATTTATCCCTGTCTTGCTTGAGCCCACACTGTCTTAATCACTATAGCCTTATAAAAGTTTCAACACTGAGTAGGGCAAGTATTCTTTGAAATGTATTTTACTGTTCTTAGCCTTTGGTTCTTTCATATGAATTTTAAGATCAGCTTATCAAGTGGCATAAAACACCTTATCAGGATTTTTATTATAAATGCACCAAATTTGTGGTTTCATTTATAAAGAACTGACACCTTTCTCATATTCCGTCATTCTATCCATGGACATGGTATAGTTCTTCATTTGTTCAAATCGACTTTTATGTTTTTAAACAATAATTTTAAACAAGTTGGAATTTCCTAGATAATGACCTTAAACATATTCTGATTACATTTAATTCCACCTATTTTATTGCCATTGTCAATGAGATCTTTTTTCCTTTCAAAAATTTCACAATTACCGGCACACTGAAAAGTGATTCATTTCTGTTACTCACATTCAGCAACTCTGAATTCTCCTAGTGGTTCCTGTTTAGACAGTTGTACATTCTATATAGATAATACCATCAGCAAAAAAGGATCTTGTGTTTTTTTCTTTCTAATCCTCATAGTTTCCTTTCTTGTCTAGTAAGATGCTGAAATGTGATGATAGTAGGTATTCTTACCTTGTTCTTGACTTTAATGGGAGAGTTTAACCATTAAAACATGAATATTTTAAAATATACTTTGCTAGATGAAGAACATTTCCTTCTATTCCTAATTTGCTAAGAAGTTGGGTTCTTTTTTTCTTAAATCACGAATGCTTGTCTATTGGATTTTACTCAATGCTTGTCTATTTACCAAAAAATTATGTGATTTTTTGCTTTTAAAATTTAGTGTGCTATATTACATAAACAAATTTTCTGATGCTTAACTATCCCTACTTTACTGACATAAAGTCTATTATTTGATGATACAGAATTCTATATGTTAGTACTTTAGATTTTTTTTGAAATCTATTTTTGAGACTGGATAATTTTGTTTTCTATGTTAATCTTGCTTGACCTTAGTATCAGTGTCAAACACTGATTTGTTCAGCATTCCTTCTCTATCAATAATCTGAAATAGTTTGTATAGATAGAGATCATCTCTTTAAGGGTGGATAAAAATCTTCTATAAAGCCATCAGGCCTTAGGTGCGGAGAGTCTTGGTTACCAGGCATCTCAAGCAAGGAGCCCGGCTCTGGTTCCTATCTCCTGTGGGATACTTTTCATATTCTTTATTACCAGGAGCCCAGCACATCTGTTGGCTTCAGGCCTGCATACTGCTTTGAGTTTCTGTTCTTTATCTTACTCTTTGGCCCTGACCTTGTGTTTTTAAGCATGGATTCTGTTTTAACATCTTGAAGAGATTTCCCTCCTTATTATCATCGGCATTTGCTTGCTGGCAGAGAGTCATTCTAATTGGAGGACAGAGTAAAAATAGAGCCAGGAATAAGACAAATGAACTATTTGCTCTCGGCCCTACCCTCAATCAACATATATATGTGGAAATATCTTTCACTGATAACAAGACCAAAAAAATTGTCTAGTTAAATACTGAATTAGCTCTCCTTCATTTTTCCAGCACCATCTCATACATGATCATTTTTACCTACTTTTCTGGAATGTAATCATTTTAGAATACTGATTCTGTAAGAAATCTTTTTTCAGAAAACACTCTAGTCAAGCAAAATGTGAGAATGATAAGGAGATTCCATGATCTCATTATGGAGATGCTTAAAATGCTCTGATAAGCAAATACAACAGCAAAAATATAACAGAGTACCCTAAGTCTGAAATTTTCAAGTACTTATAGGGAAACTACAGGAATTTGGAGGAATGGGAATTCACAACTGTGTTATGAAAAATAATATTTAATTATTTCTTTTGAAATGTCAAATCTCTAAGGAGGGTAGCGTTATTTATAGATTATATCAGTTATTAACTATTTCAGAGAATTATAAAAGATTGCTACTGACTCATGTTCTTTATATCCTGTATTTTAAAAAAATGTGTCCTTAGTAATATTGTTCTATAGTTTCAAATAACTATCACGTAAGTTATTTTAAGTAGCTCTTACTGAAATCATACAAGAAATACAAAACTTTTACTTACCTATTGATTCAATCTGGAAATCAAAGGTGAGTTCAGATGATAGTTTTCTGCTAGATTTTAATCTTCCTTGGAGATTTACTATTTTGATACAACCTAAAGAAGGTAGGGAAAATTCACTCAGAAACCAAGATTAAAAAAAAAGTGTTAAAATAAGGTGTTCATAAAGAAAAACTTACAGTCCAAGCATACAAGAATGGTATCTCTCTCCAGTTGGGTTACGTGAGTAACATTTGTCTGTGGGCTATCTGTAACACAAACAAACTCAATAAACTTACACAAAAAAGTAATATTGAAAGCACAGAAGTATAAAAACAAGAATTCTGAACATCACTGAATTTGAAATGGATTTACATTTTTAGCTATACATATATAGTGGCTAAACCAGGCTGCTTGGGGGTCTAAACTCTGATCCAAGTGCTAAACGAAGTGAGTGCTCGGTGGAGCGCTATCGTCATTACTACTGTCAATCTTCTTCATTTGTATGTGGAATCAGGAGTCTAATCTTCTATATTATGGTTATGAGTGATTCCTCCTTTTAAGCTCAGAAGGCCACGGACTATGCTTTTGTACTTTATTATATGGTAGTGCCTGGCACCACATGTAATATTTACTGAGTGAATCAGAGTCAAATATTTCAAGTACAAATGAAATTAAAAGAAATACTGAAGTATTTTGAGAAGTATAAATACCAAAATGCAAAGAGGCATTACTTTTATTATAATGATTTATCAAAGTTCTTACAAACTCAGAATATTTAAATAATGATTTGCCATAAAGTGAAAAGTAGGTTATCCTAAACTTTATATGAACATCAAAACTGAAACTGCTGAGCTATAGGCCTTTGTTTCTGGCCTTATATTTCCTGAGAGTCTGATGACCTACAGTTCGCTGTTTCTATTTCCCATAGTATTTAGGTATCCAAGGACTGCAGTATTTCAGACCTGCAAATGTATTTTAGACCTGGTACTTCTGTAACTATCCAGGGCTGAAAGAACTTAGACTAGGCCTCCTGCAAATCTGATCTTTATAGCCCTTATACACATGGGTGAAAATTAACAATCTATTCAATCTAGATCTACACAATCTATTTCAGTTCAGGAAGCCAGTTCAGCATTACTAGAGAGAAAGCCAGGAAAATAAGGTTTTATCAACTGCTTGTATTAATTAGTTACCACGCACTGGAATCATCTAGAGATCTTTAAAAAATACTGATGCCTAGCTTTACCTCTAGATGTTCTTATTTAATTGAGGGTGTGTGTGACTTGAGGTGTCAGGAGTTTTAAAAGCTTCCCAAGTAGATTCTAAACTGCAGCAGAGTTTAGGAAACCACTGGTTTAGAATCTCATTTGATGTTAAAGTCTAACTATACTTTCTCTTACTCAATTTTTATCTCACCATCTCAAAACCAGAGATGAGTTATACTTATCATATTTAACCTCTAATAAAGAGATATCCTTACAGGAAGGGAATGAAATTAAAAATTCCTTAAAAGGAAGGTACCCATAGTATTAAATTCTTTTGTGCGGAGATTAGGCCCTTCATTCAATAGTTTGTAGAGAAGGATTTAAAATTAAAATGCTTGGGAGAAATAAGGCATTAACTGAAAATCACTAACAATAAAGTACCAGTCACCCAACAATGCCTGTCTGTAAAACAGAGGGGAAGAGATCAGGAAAGCAAGAGTGAGCCCACTATCTGAAAGGAAGAAGCAGTGTCTAAGGGAAAAGGCAGTATAGATTATTTAGGGGAGCCAGAGAAGCCACATTATGTTGCCAAGGGCCAACCACGTTTTCCTTCAACAATATGTCCTTAAAGGAAAACGGTTTCAAGTTTCCTGGGTTTCAGTAAGTCCTGCAATTGTCTCTAGGGTTCTTAATGTGTTTGTGATTTTTTTCTACCGCAGAAAACTTCAACTCTTAATTTCTTTCCTTTTGTGAACACTCAGGCTTCCAACAAACTCCTGACTCATCAGTATTTACTAGTAAACTGGCTTAACATTTCTGTAAGAACCCAAAAACTCTGACAAAGAGGCTCTACAAGACTTGTAAAAATTGCCTTCTAGGGGCACCTGAGTAGTTCAGTCAGTTAAGCATGACTCTTAATTTTGGCTCAGGTCATGATCTCAGGGTCATGAGATTGAGCCCTATGTCAGGCTCCACACTGGGCATGGAGTTCTGTTAAGATTATCCCCCTCAATCTCCCTGTCCCTCTACCTCTCTGCCCTTCACATGCCTTGCTCTCTAAATAAATAAAAAGTGCCTTCTAAAATGGCCACTGTATTTTACAGCAAAACACCATACAATGTCATTTTTAAAGGGAGAAACAACAAAAGGAGCTCCATAATAAATACAGTGCTTTAAAAATAAGAAAAAAAAAAACCATCCAGGTTACTTTTTTTAAAGTGTAAAAGTTCAGATTTACTTACCACATAACACAAGTTTTACTAATGTGTACTGATTATGACAAAATTGAAGGTTTCAAACTATAATCAAATTTCTGTAAAAAGCTCATTAATTGTAAATAATATTTCTAGCTATGAAGGAAAGATCTGCTATGCAACTAAACAACACAGATCAAAATGTAAGGAAACAAGTTATATAAAAAATTATTTTCAAGTACCATCTAATATTTCAGTAGGAGCTATTTCATTATAATTTATATCCTAATTACAAATCATTAAAATTTTATTAAAGTTACTGTATAGTAGCTGTGTTTCAATTATAGGAATAAAATGGAAAATAAACTACACTCAGTACAGTTTTTCCTTTTATTTAAATCAACTTTTCTAGGCCTGAGATAGGTGTATTTGTGTAGTTTTCAAAGTGTGGTTCCTGTATTCACATCATCAGCACCACATGGGAACATACAGAAGTAAAATCCGCAGGTCCCACGTCAGATGTACTGAATGAAGAACTCTCGCAGTGGGGGCCAGCAAGTCTCCAGGTGATTCAGATGTATACTTGGGTTCAGGAATGCATTATGGTTTTTTTTTTTTTTTTTTTTTTGCATTATATTTTAAATGTGTCAAACAAATTAGCTATTTTAAAGCAAGCCATATTCTTTTTCCAGAAGTTATTAAGTTATTCCAGATGAGATTTTTTTTTTTTTTTTTCAGTAGGGTTTTTTTTTTTTTTTTTAATTTTTTTTTTTTTAATTTTTTTTTTTTTATTTATTTATGATAGTCACAGAGAGAGAGAGAGAGAGGTACAGAGACATAGGCAGAGGGAGAAGCAGGCTCCATGCACTGGGAGCCCGATGTGGGATTCGATCCCGGGTCTCCAGGATTGCGCCCTGGGCCAAAGGCAGGCGCCAAACCGCTGCGCCACCCAGGGATCCCTCCAGATGAGATTTTAATGTTATTCCAGATTAGTTTTTTATGCACTATTTTAGCCTGAGAGCTACAGTAAGTTTATTATTTATAAAATCAAATAATGTATTGGCCTTAATAATCAACAAAAATCACAAACCTGATTCTGTAAACCATGAAGAGGTAGAATTTGGATTGACTGTTTCAAATCGAACCACTTGGTTGAAGTCTCTCCCTCTACTGACACCAACACAGACTAAAGGGTACTCCTGTTCAGGAACTACCAGCATTTCAAACATTCTAAGTGGACATGGTATAGGAAAATCTATGTGCTAAAGAGAGAAACAAAAATATATTAAACAAAGGAAAACAAAAGCCAAATAGTTTCATGAACACTGTTAAGAATTTTTAGTTTTATGAAAATAAGGAAAATAACTCTCTACTAAAAGATTGCTTCTTGCCACAGAAACTTTGGATATGCAGAGAAATACAAATTATAAAATATTTAAGGTTTAGCACTGTACAAATTTTTTAAAGTTAAAAAATCACATAATTTTAGGACATCATGGCTAGAAGGGAACTTATAAATCACCTGTCTAGCCCTCTCTTTTCAGAGGTGGAAACCGAGACCTAGGAATCTGGTGACTGGTCCAGGGTCCTCCAGCCCTTTCTGGCAGTATCTCCTGCCTCCCAATTTGATGCTGCTTCAGTTATACTCCCTGCCTTCTTATTCAACTGAGCAAACATGGGTAAGAGCACTGAAATGCTCGTTAGCAAGAAACCCTCTTCTTGTAACTGGACAGGAAAAAAAAAATCACAAATAAGAGATATTTATCCTCATACCTCAAGTGACTATTCATGAACTCACAGTTATGATGCAACCAATTTTATTTAACTTCAAAGTTATTTTTATGTTGCTACAGAATGCTATACAAAGTCTAAATAAATTCATATTTACTAAATTTAGAAAAATCGATGGAGAACATTAACATAATCAGGAAATTAAACTACCAGAGACTATACATATCCACCTGAATGACTAAAATGAAATGATAGACACAAAAAGTGTTACCCAGAGAGGAGCAGACGAACACTCACAAGGTGATAGGTGCATGACCTGTATAGTATGGCTACACTAGATACCTACATCATCTGTTCCTGCTGAAGATATGCATCCCTTTGAGCCCGGCAATAATACTCTGGTTATACGTTCTAGAGAATATGAGTATGCATGTGCATAGGAGGCATATGCAAAAATGTTCACAGCAGTACTGTTCAAATAACAAAAAACTGGAAGTATCCCAAATGCTCATCTACAGTAGATAGATAAAATAATGGCATATTCACACAATGGGAAATTATAGAACAATGAAAATGAGCTATATCCAACAATGAAATATGTTGCTACACAAAAGTCAGACATGAATGAGTATATACTTTATGATTCCATCTACATATTGTTGAAAAATCAGGTAAAATTAATTCTAATGTTTTAGAGGTGCATGTTTATCCGGTAAAAATGGAAAGTACAGGCGCTGACTTGGTGGGAGGTGCCATGGGGAGTTCTGAGTAGCTAGTGATACTCTTCACAATAAAAGTTGCTTTTTCAAAAAATATCAATCTTATACATACTTTAATAAGTCCACTCAGTATCTTTGTATTTTTGTTGCTCTTATAAATGGGCTGTATTTTCATTTTATTCTGCAAAGGGTAAGCAGTAATAGTACTTAACAAAGCTACTGAATTTATATTTTAATTTGGCAACTCATAGATTCTAAAGAAAATAAAGTCTGGAGAAAAGAGACTGGTAAAATGGGGCTACCGTAACTACCATTCTTAGAGAGTTAGAAAATATGATGTGGTTCTGTGGCTAGAAGGTAAAGCCTGTGCATCTGTTGTCCTCATCCATATCCCTTCCTTCCCTGTGACTGCCAGAGCACCTACAAGTGTACAGAAACATTTAAAATAATTCTTTGAAAAAAAATTCTCTTTGAAATGTGATAAGAACAGTAAAGCAGAAAACAATGCTTCTGTTTAATTTTGTCAGCAAATAAGAAAACCAAGAGATTCTGAATAATTTTATTTAGCTTCTAATAATGTGTGCTGTCATTAACAGAAGAGGATTCCCATCTAAGAGCTTTAAATCCAGTTGCTATTGGTGATGGTCTTTGAACCAATGACTACATCTTATTCATTTTCTTCTCTAGTTAAAAAGCACTGTGCCTGGTTTGTAATAGGCACATAATATGCTGGAAAGGTCTTTAATTTCTAACTTTTACTTATGAAAATGTAGTCTAATGAAGCAAAATCTCTGTCAGAAATGTCATTAAGAGGAAGGGAGACTACAGAAAGGATAAAAATGTTTTTAAACAGATAAGACTGTAGAATAGAAACATCATAAACACTAATCACAATAATGTCAAACTTAGAAACAAAATATCCCCAGTATTTTGAAGTAGAGAGATGGGAAAGAGAGTTGGGTTAAGATTCAGGGTAAGGGCCTACAGAGAGCTCAGGAAATATAAGGAAAATGGGAAGTGTGCAGTCTTAAGGGAGATGGTATTCTAAGTGTAGTATCTTAGAACACTGGCAACAGGCCTCATTAATTAGTCAGTGCCAGGCTCCCTGCAACCATCCACCTGGAAAAGAGAAGATGTGGATGGGTAATTTTTAAGCTTCTCATGTCTTCAAAGTGTATATTCTTTCCTGCATGTTCTTCATATCTAAAATTCCTTTAATAGAGAGAGAAAAGGTCTTTCATTATATGTTAGGATAAGTGGTATAACATATCAGGTAATGCAAAAAATTCATTCATCCTAAGTTTTAATCAGACTCAATCTATGAAAACTGATAGAATGAAACTATTTTTTATTCTGCTATAGGTTAGGAATGAAAGGAATTGGGAGGACCTAATTAAAATAGAGTAAAAGGAAAAGATAAGAAGACAACAGGGAAGGGAAGGGCTGCAGAAAAATCAAACTGTGCACACTTTATACCCCCATCTAGAGGAGGCATGCTTTTGTTAAATAGGCAAAAATAAAGAGGACCTGAGAACAAAACTGTTTTTGCCATAAATGGGCTGTATTCAGAAGCCTTGCTTTAGATAGTTCATATGGCTATTTATTTCTCCCCTTCAGTTTTTGGTTTAAACAATTTTTACTTCAGTGATTTGTGGCAAGAGCACCTCAATGGGTTCAAAATTCTTGAAACTATTTTATTTCTTTAGCCCTACTTAATGTTGAGGTTAGCAAATAGTGATAGGAAATTAAAAAGATTCTTTAGTCACTTAGAGAAATTTAAATAACAGGAAGCCAATACTTTAAGTACCCTAAGGCTGGATTATAAAATTTAGGAAGAATCTTCTCCAATTATATTCTGACCCCAATTTCTAGGGAGATGTCAAATGCTCAGGAAGTAAGACTACTTAATTTATATAAAATAGCAAAGAAAACAGCTTTAAAAATTCATTTGGTATTTCCTTGATGGGAATGAGCCCTTTTGTTAGTTTTTCCTCCAATTTTAAGTTACAGTTGAATAATATTAAATATTTTAAAGAATATTCATTAATTAAAGATTCTACAGAAACTTAGGCACAAAAAAACCATCCGTGGGAAGGCCTGACCAAATTAACAGTTAATCCAAGTAAATTCCCTCTCACTATGGTTATCCCTTTCCTCTTAGGCCAAATGCCAACCTGTAGGTTGTTTCTCCTCTGTGATAAAGCAGGTCAGCCAGAGAATGTATTTAAACAACATTCCACTGCTTCTTAACACCTCCTGTTCTGGACATCAGACTGTGTGTGTGAGATGCTATTTCTTGCTCCTACTGCCATTTCCCTTAAGTATTTCTCTAGTCTCTTTTAAAACTTTTATCTGGCTAACTGATTTCCTTACAATTAGGAAATTTCCTTTCCTGCCACATAATCCAAAATCATGAAATTAACTTGAGAAGTAATGGGAAAAAAAGAAAAAATGTGGTGTTTGGGTGGGGTTTTTTTTTTTTTTTTTTTTTTGAAGAACAGGAAAATTGACTTAATTAAGCTTTTATACTAAGAATGACTTAGGTTGCTTTTCATGCTTACCTTAATTAACATAAATTTCTGCATTGGTTCAACCCATTCTAATAAAACAATGCTAGTCTGAAGTGCCCCACATAGGTACTTATGGCCTGTGTAAGGATTTCGCACTGTCAAGGCAAAAAAGTATATGTAAGTTCTCTTATAATGCAAAGTCCTGACAACAGTAGTTGCATGCTCTGAAAACAAAAGCTGGCTGCCATTTCATTTCTTAATTAGACTGCAGGGTGAAAACACCTTCCATGAGGGTAGGAAACTATCACTTGCAGGAGTTTTGTCTTATTACAAATAAGTTCTAGGGTCTGGGGTTAGGAAAAAAGATTTTAGGTCTCATGGTACCAGGACGATTAGGTGAGGCAGCAAGATCCTGAAGGAAGATCATACATAGGTTTGGGGAGAAGTTGCCAAATAGATAGGCTAAATATAGCACATTTAGGGACAGGTGGCTAAGGGTGCTTTTGGTAGTAATGTTCAGAGGCAGTGATACTTTGGTTCTAGCAACATGAAGACATTAATCAAATCTCAAAATATAGGTTTACAAATAAAACAAAGCCTCAGAGTTTCTTAAGGGAAGGAAAGAAAATTATTTTTTGCTTTTGCTATGGGCAAATAAAACAGCTGGTTGTGATGGGAATGGGGGAGGAATTTAGGATCATGGTGTGTGAAGGAGGAGACTATAACCTTCACGTCATAGGAATATGATTTCACATATTAAAGGCATGAAGATATATGCTGAATGAATAAATGCAGTCTCATAAGCTATTACTGAGCAGCATGTGAATGATAAGGAACAGGCCCCCCCTGGAGAACAAGGTATGATAAAGTACTATAATAAAAAGTCATCCTACTTTCTCCATTTACTCAGTCAATAAATTATTTGCAAAACGACTGTTATGTGCAAGGTACTATGTTAGGTTTAGTTTACATGGAGACGGAATGGCCAAGACATTTGTTTTACTTAAGGGGAAAAAATAAACTACTACTGCCAGAATGCCCTGGAGAAGTACTATTTTATACTAGATTTAAAAATGAGCCTCACAGTGTTTTCTTATCTGCTCTGCAAAGCAGGAGAACTACATGTCATGGAACAGTTTACTTACCAACACAACATTTCTGACACCACTTGGTTTCAGGGATTTTTGCTGATACAGCAAATTTCCTAAATGTAAATGAAAATGAATATATAATACATGTAGGTGAAGTTAGTATATGATAATGGTGTCATTACAGATCAGTGGAGAAAGGATGAGTTGTTAAAAATTGGTGCTGACCTACTAGGTCGTCTACTAAAAATAATACATTTGCTCTGTTTCTCATCCCTCCTCCAATTCCAAATAGATTAAGGATTTATTAAAGTATGAAGAACAGGACTATAAAATATTTAGATTTAGAAGAATACGACCTTGAAATTTCTTTAAAGAATGCAAAAAGAACAAATTATACAGGGAATATTAATAAACTTTTGATACTTTTTCAGGAATGGACCCCCTCTACCACCACAAACTACAGGTGGCATTCAATTTATTGAATGAATTTGTTGAATATATTAATAACTTTGGTTTACCAAAAGATACCACTAAGTAAAAAGCCATAAACTGAGGAAAGATATTTTTAGCACATACAGTAAATTTAAGCTATGTAAAATGCTGTCTCACCACTAAAACAATTTATAAGAATTTTTTTAATAAGAATTTTTTAAAGACATTTTTTATCTCTCTCCTTAGGAAGAGTGGGATATAGATTTTTCTGGCAAAGGTCGTTTAGGGGTTCTGCAAACATCTGATTCAAACTTAATTTGTAAAAATCCATTTAAAATTATTTTTTTAAACTGCAATTAAAAAATATACATAAACTCAAAAGCCTTTTATCACGAAAGATAATATAACACTGTTAGTACAAAGTTATGCAAACATCAAATTATATTTCTCCATTTTTGCACACATATTTAAACTTCTTTTACATGTGTAAATGTGTCACAGATTAGATATTGCTCTGCATGTCTTTTTTCTTTTAAAAAAAATAAGAGTTGTGCTTTACTGGTAACAAAATTGTAAAGCATGCATGTGATGCTCAATACCATTTCAAACAAGCTTAGAATAATCTTGATGTTCTTGTTGCTGTACAACTGGCAGCTGAGTAGATCAAGCATATAATGCTGAAGTATTGTTAATGTTAGCTTTTAATATGTTGTACATGCTGTTTATATTTATAAAAATCTTTAATAACTACTGCTAACATTTACTGAGAACTTACTGTTTGCCATGAACTTCACATGTTCTGTATTAGTCCCTCTGATAATGCCATGAGATAGGTCATAGCATAGAAATCTGAGGGTTAGATTTAATAATTTCCTCAAGGTCATACAGTGAGCAGTTCTAGGCAAGAAAGAATTCTAATCTAGTGCCTTAGTCTAACTGTAGTGCTCACAGTGATTCAACTTTGAAAACAAATTTTACTTCTCTTTTATGATTGTGGATCAGTTTAACTAAAGAGTGCTCTGAGCTTGCAAGAGAAGCTGTTAAAATTTGTTACCACTTGTAAGTACTTTATCTGTGTGAATTAGCATTTTATTAGTATTATGGTACCCAAACAATGACACAGAAATTCATCAGATACTGAGGCACTGAATGACAACAATAATGATCTAGAATACCTTGATTCCAAATTTGGGGTTAAAGACCTACTGTTCCCTTCAACTATGTTCTTATCAAGAAGAGTTTTACATTCCAATTCACACATTATATTAATATTTATGAAAATACCCCTTTCATGTACAGTGAAATTTTATACAGCTTAAAACAAAAATTCCCCACACCTGTAAATTAAGTAAATTGCTCAAACAAAAGTGCTTTTCAGAGTTTAAAAAAATCTGAATCAAGGTCTTGAAAGATTTCCACTGCAACAAGTTTAATGTTCCTGGTCCACACTTGTAAACTTGCCTCCTGGCTCCCAAGGTTACTTAGGGGTTAAGTTACTGAAGCTGTCAAAACCCAGGATTAACTGACTGCAAAGTACTGAAGGATTATACAGAGAATACCACATAATCAATACTACTAATTATAGCTTAGAGTTAACAATAATGAAACTATTCAAAACTGAGTTGTGAGCAGCACACTAAAATGTTATAAAAGTTTATAATTTTCTACAGTGATCTATACAGACTTACCTTACTTTCAGTAATGATTTTACAATAAGGCAATAAAATTTATTTACTGGTACCTAATTAACTAGAATCCTAAGTGAACCAACATTCTCAACTTATTTAATGTAAGATATTTTAGCATATATTACAGACACAGTTCAATTTATCATGCCTAACAATGATGACAAAAGATCTACTTATTAAGATGCCAGAAACCATGGTGGATATGATACATACATATTTTATCATTTTAAAAATAACTTTGCAAGACTGGCATACTGGTTCTATTTTCTAGATGAATACCCTGAGAGGTTGTGTAATTTATTCAAGGTCCCAAACCTAAAGTAAGCAGGATTTAAATTCACTCTACCTGGATTCCAAAACTTATGCTTTTTTAAAGAAGCTTTACAGTATGATACAATGAGTACCTAGATTTATGAGAACTACAGCACATTACAAGATGCTCAAAGGAAGTTTAATTTGTGCTCATTTTACAGTAGAAGAACTAGTACTAATACACATAAAATTTTATCATGCAAACAAGGCTTTCGGATTTCCTGCCAGTAAATGAGAGAATAGTCGATTTTACAATAACTAACTTCTTGATAACAAAACTGAAGAAAGCTGGAAGGACACATTGGTGAGTGCTACTAACACCAAAGACTGACTGTAACAAAGTAACAGTGTAGAGGTAAAGTACTCTTAGAGGTAACCTCTTCCTCTATGGAAATTCCTTAAATGAAGAGGTAATACGGTATTCAATGTTGTCTCATGTATATACTAGGAAACTTTCTGCACATCTGGTATATTTAGTAAAATTTGAAGAACCGAACACAGCTACAAAAAAGCTCAAATAAAGCTACAAATGTCTCTATTCTGACAAAATGATATTAATAAGTGAATACATTAAAGTTTACATGCTTTACATTCCTTAGAGGGCTCTTATACCTTACATTTATTTTTAAAGTTTGGTGGTCAGTTTCTGTGCCCAGAGGAATTGAGGATTATCAAGTTAGATGGATAAATGGAGTGTGACCACAACAGCATCAAGTGGCAGCTGGGAGGAAAAAAGGAGCATTATAAACTCTATGTGAAAAAAGAAACTCCCTGACTCCATTTTTGGGGCTAGTTATAGGGGCAACTCCAATTCCAACTGTAAATATTATAATGTAAATATAATTAATCAAGTTCATAGCTGCAACTCTGAATCATCATGAAAACGTGTCCAGTTAAACTCAATGTAATCTATTTTAAGAAGGCAGAAAAGCATGCAGTATAATTTTTAAATGATTTTCATCAAAAAGGTTTATTTTTTAAAAAGATTTTATTTATTTATTCATGAAAGACACAGAGAGAGGAAGAGACATAGGCAGAGGGAGAAGCATGCTCCCTGCAGGGGAGCCAATGTGGGACTCAATCCCTGGACCCCGGGGGATCACGCCCTGAGGTGAAGGAAGACGCTTAACCACTGAGCCACCCAGACGTCCCCAAAAAGGTTAGTTTTTTTTTTAAAGATTTTATTTTTTTTATGAGAGAGAGAGAGAGGCAGAGACAGCCAGAGGGAGAAGGTGGTTCCATTCAGGGAGCCCGACGTGGGACTCGATCCTGGGATCCCAGGATCATGCCCTGGGCCGAAGGCAGGTGCCAAACTGCTGAGCCACCCAGGGATCCCCCCACAAAGGTTAATTTTTAAGAAGTATTTTGCACAATGGGGCAAATTTTAGCTCTACTATAAACTCAGCAATTGAGAACAGCTTTTCAAGGTACTTGAAAGCTAAGGTTGTACATTAGTTGTTCTATAATGATACAGTAAAGGAAGAATGGCTATAGTATAATGTTTCCATAAAATATAATTTATATCAGACTCAGAAGACCTTTTGGTCAACAAATGAGGTGCAACACAATAATAACCAAAGGAAGAGAGAAATAATGAAAAATCCCTGAAAGTAGAAAAGCAAAATCCCTCAATTCCTAAGTAACTATCTTCTAAAGCAAAAAGCTTGATTTAATAAATCATTTTGATTTTCTAAGGTTAAAAACTCTTTGAGAAAAATTCACTTTACTCAAAACAAGTATGTCGAAAACATGATGTATGATGAAAATTTACTAGCAAATTATAGAAAAAAACTAGTTTTAACCTTGTAAAACATACTAAATACTCATCAGTTTCAAAGTTCCAGAGGGGCCTCTCAGTTCTGTGAAAATATATTACCTCTCACATTTTTTCTTCATATGCGATTTCTACTAACCCAAACTGAGTGTTTTTCAATTTCTGTAGTATAACTATTATTTAGAATTAATTAATGTATTATCTTTAAGGATGAAACATAATTATTTTTTATTTACTTATTTTTTTTAGGAGGAAACATAATTAAATGTACAATTACCTCGGCAATATTCGGTCAGGGAGTTTGTGTGCTGGAATAGCAACAGGTAACTTTTGCATTTGTCTGGCATAATCAAAAAGCCCTGGTAAATTATGGGAATAGAGCTGAGAAGCTTTACCTGTTAAGAAAAATAAACATGATATAAAAGCTAATAACATAAATGGGAATAATAAGATACGTAAAAAGTAAAAGACTTACCAGATATTGATAGTAGGCAATTGTTCATTACATATAACCATGTACACCTTCGGGGGAATAACTAATAAAAAAAAAAAAGAAAAGGCAAAGTTTACAAAAGATAACAGATAAAAGAGTAATGTAAATATGTACATATTAACCATGTAAGCTATCTTATCAACAGGTCAGTTTTTAAAAAAGAAACTTATTTTTAATAGAAATTCATTTTAGAAGACATTTAAAACAAGATGGAATACATTTACTTACACTTACATGGGAGAAAAAGAAGTAAACTAGCAATGTAATTTTATTATCTAAGTCTCAACATCATGTGATTAGTTTGAGTCCCAAACTATAAGGGGAGAAGAGACAATTTCAAGCCATGTCTATCACTTTATTTTGGTTCTAGGGTTAAATAATTAACTTTCCTGTGTACCTCTCCAAATATGTTTATATCTAAGTATATGGAAATCCATGGCTTCTAGAGCAGAAGAGACAGAAATCATAGTGCAGTGGAACACAGGGTAAAGAAACACTAGGTATGGAGGAAAAAAACCCTGAGAGAACATAATGAAAATGGACAAATAAATTAAGAATATAAATATGAGATTCATTTCTGAAATACAGTCCATAAGAATTGAAAGGCGCTTCTGTAAGTTTGAAAGTGATTAGTATTTAGGGAAAAGAAGAGGGAATTTCATGAACACAGTCCATATACTTTGAAGGTAAAACATAACTGCTCTCATTAAGACGTTTTATCATGGGGATCCCTGGGTGGCGCAGCGGTTTAGCGCCTGCCTTTGGCCCAGGGTGCGATCCTGGAGACCCGGGATTGAATCCCACGTCGGGCTCCCGGTGCATGGAGCCTGCTTCTCCATCTGCCTGTGTCTCTGCCTCTCTCTCTCAATCTCTGTGACTATCGTAAATAAACAAAAATTAAAAAGAATTTTTTTTTAAAAAGACATTTTATCATGAAGATCAGTGGTTCTCAAAGTGGTCCCTCCATCTGCATCAGCAATATTAGCATCACGAGGGCATTTGTTAGAAATACAAATTCTTGGATCTCATCCCCAGATTTACTCAAGCAGAAATTCTGAAGGTAGGTCCAGCAACTTAGGTTTTAATCAGCCCTCCAGGTGATTCCGACGCATACTGGTCTGAGAGCCACCGATGAATATAGTTAAGCGTTCTGATTTAACAAGCCTGAGTGTTGGGTTTGTGCTGGCATCTGGCAGCTCCTGCTTCAGTTCCTCCAAAGTAGATTGGGATGTGGGCAGGGAACAGAGAGAATGAAGGGACGGATGAAATATACCAAGGCATCTACGGACTTTCCTTTATTAAAGCACAAAGTCTCAATGATGGCCCTAAATAATTAAAGGAGAAAAGGTAATAATAAAAGGGAAACAAAAAATCTATTTTATATAAAACCTGTTTCATATATTTGCAAAATATACTCAAAGTATCTAATTTCTCCAAATAAAACATGGCAATATAGTTTTTTTAAAAATAATTTTTTATTTTTATATTTCAATAATAATAATAATTTTTATATTTCAATAATTATTGAAATATAATTGACATACAATGTTATATTAATTTCAGGTGCACAGCATAGCGATTTGACAATTCTATACATTATCCAATTGACCACCATAAGTGTAGCCACCATCTGTTGCCATACACTTTATTACAATATTATTGACTATGTTCTTTATGTTGTACTTTTGCCATAGTTTTTAATTTTGGAAAATGTGCCTACAGCTGTGTCTTAGACTGAAAGGACATAAACATTTCCTACTTTATACTCTTCATAAAAAATTCACAAAGAATTGGAAATTCATTGGCTATATTGAGAAAATTTGGCAGAAAAAGGGGCAATGTCTTATAAGTCACATAGCAATGTTATCAAAGTAGCAAAAAATTGATTTTTATTTAATACTGTCTTGAACTGGATTTATCATAAAAAACTTAAAAAGCAGTTCTCTAGTATTAAATCTATGGCTTATTGTGAGATGATATATTTGTAAATATAAGTGAGCTAGCTTGTTGAATACAAGCATACATAAAGTAGCAGGGCAAGACACAAACTCCTTGCATAATAAATTATCAACATAGGGACAATGAAAAAGTATTTATACAAAGTTATATTAAGTGGATTTCACATTGGATTTTAGTTTTTAACCACATTTAATAAAACCCTAAAGCTTTTCTAGATTTCTAATGTCTACTTCTTTTAGCAAAGTAGGTTCTGGGTGAAATAAAGGGGAACTCTTGTACATTGTTGGTGGGAATGCAGCCACTCTGGAAAACAGTATGGAGGTTCCTCAAAAAGCTGAAAACAAAGCCACCCTACAACCCAGCAATTGCGCTACTGGGTATTTACCCCAAGGATACAAATGTAGTGATCCAAAGGGGCACTGCACATAGCAGCAATGTCCACAATAGCCAAACTATGGAAAGAGTCGAGATGTCCATTGGCAGATGAATGGAAAAAGATGTGGTGTGTATATATATATATATATATATATATATATATATACATACAATGGAATATTACTCAGCCATAAAAAAAAACCGAAATCTTGCCATTTGCAACAACGTGAATGGAACTAGAGGGTATCATGCTAAGTGAAATAAATCAATCGAGGAAGACAATTATCATATGCTCTCACTCATATGTGGAATTTAAGACACAAAACAGAGTATCATAGGAGAAGGGAGGAGAAAAATAAAACAAGATGAAATCATAGAGGGAGACAAACCATAAGAGAGTCTTAATCATAGGAGACAAACTGAGGGTCACTGGAGGACAGGGGTAACTAGGTGATGGGCATTAAGGAGGTCACGTGGTATACTGAGCATAGGTACTATATTAGACTGATGAATCACTGACCACTACCTCTGAAACCAATAATACATTTTATGTTAATTAAATGAATTTAAATAAAATTTTTAAATGCAAAAAGTAAATAAATAAAACTATATAATAGTTTAGTAGGTTCTATAGTTTGCATAGACTCAGATATCTGCTTTCTCAGTGACTGTGACTTGGGATAATGTGATCTCTGTGAGTCAGTGTTCTTATCTGTAAAATGGAGCGCCTATACCTAATAGAGTTGCTGTGGTGATTAAACAAGAAAAGGGCGTGGAAGACTGGCACATGCTGAGCAATCAACAAATATTTCACTATAAATAATAAAAGCAGATAAAAAATTTAAAATCAGGACCCTGTTTGGTGTCATTTTCTCTCCTTCCGGTGTCTTCCCCTATCTAGCAGACTCATGCTACCCGGTCTCTTTCCCCTAGAGGACAGAGAAAAATCCACCTAATAATTTCACAGCAAGATGAAAAAAAAACTCAGGATCTCATATATTCTCATTCCCTACTCCCAAGGGCTTCCTCTGGGAGGGAAAAGGTTTCACTTTGTAAGGCATGTGTAGCTCAGAATATTATTACTCAATCAGTGTAGTTTCCAATACTGAAGCATCTCAGGAGGGGACTTCTTGCAGACTAGTACTGGGAGAGGTTGGTGGGCACCTTCACTTGACTGTCCCTTGAATTAGGTGGATAAATACTTACCTCAACTATGCATGAAGTTGGTCTTGTTCCTTAAAATTAATACTATTATTTGTAAGGTGATTTTTAGATATCTTTTAGATATCTTTTTACATCCAAGAAAAGTATCACTACCTTGAATTAGTTACTATTATAAATAATCAGAAAATAAATAGCTTCTCTAGTTCCTAGTATTTTTCAGCCACCTCACTATATACCACTTCCAGATTGCAAGATTTAGAGTGTATCATACAGTTTAGGATCTTGTTAGAAAATCTAAGTTAAAAATGCTGCAGTGAGAAAAGATGGAAATGTTTGGTTAAGAGATTACCATTACTTAGATTTTTTTCCTCTCCATTGTATTTGTAATCAATTTATCTTTTTTTTTTCAATTTATCTTTTTTTATTTTTATTTATTTATTTTATTATTTTTTATTTTTTTTTCAATTTATCTTGATAATGGACAGTTATATACCCAACAGGCACCCAAAACTCAATGTGACCAAAACGCATGCAGTATCATTCCCATCAAATCTACTTGCCCTTCTGTATACTGTCCCTGACTGGTGGTACTGCTGTTATTCATGCTGGAGACCTGGACTCAACCTAGACTTCCTGGCTTCCATGGTGAAGTGGTCATTCAATGTGGCCAATTTCAGATCTTTAATCTTTCTCTAGGTTTAGTGTTTCTCTACAGAAGCAATACAAGTGGGAGAGGCAATGTGGTGAAGTAGTTAAGGACATGGGACTCTGGAGCTAGCTGGCCTGGACTCATATCCCACCCAGTCAGCACTTAATAGTTGTGGGATCTCTGAAAAGTTACTAATCCTTTCTGTGCCTCAGATTTCTCATCAGAAATGTGATTCATGATTGTATACATCTTTGAGAATTGTGAAGATTAAGTAAGTTTATTATACAAAGCATTTAAAAATAGTATCTGGCAGGGGCACCTGGGTGGCTCAGTCACAGTTGAGCATCTGACTCTCGGGTTCAGCTCAGGCCATGATCCCATGGGTCATAGGACTGAGCCCTGCTAATTGGGGAGTCTACTTGAGATTCTTTCCCTCCACCTACTCTCTCTCTCTCTCTTTCTCTGGGATAAATAAATAAATCTTAAAACAAAAAAATTAAAAACAGTATCTGGCACATAGTAAGTTTTATATGGATACTAGCTGCTAACACCATCACTATCATTTTTGCAGGTTGTTTAGCATTGCTAGCCTCTGGGTACTAAATGCCCGCTACTGGACAGTAACAAATGTCCTCATATAATTCCGAACTCCACTTTTTCCTTTCTGTCCTCTCCACTTCTGCCCTGCCTCAATGCTTCTTCACCTTTTGACCAAAATCTTTTGTGTCATCTCTCATCACCCTGCAAACAGTTCTAAAGACATGGATCTTGTCAACAGCATGGTATACACAAAGCTTGCGGGTGGCAACTGCCTTCCCCACCTGCCTCCATTTACTATTACTATTTTGCACTCATTCTATATTCCAGTCAGACTGTTCATGGTTCCCTGTTCTTGTCACGCAGTTTCTCAGCTCCACGGCTTTATACTTACCTTCTGTCTGTCTGCGAAGCTTCCACTCATTGCCATGGATGGTTTCTTCTCACCTGCCCACAGGAGGTACTAATGACTCCCACCTCTGTGGCTTCTACCTTGAGCTCATTCCTAGTGTGACACCTAACCTGAATATTATAATGACTGCTATGTCTCTTTCTCTGTTATGTTGTGAGGTCCTACAGGGTGAGGACTAGTCCTGTGAATGTGTCCTCAGTACCTGACAAATACAACATGCTCCATGGAGCTTTTATGGATAAAAGAGGCAGAAAATCTTAAAGTGATTTTTTTTTTGTCTAGTACATATATATAATTTTTTAAAAGGGAAAGTTTAAAATGACATACCTGTTCCATTGATGTTTCATGAAGTTCATTAAGATTCAAAGTATAAATCCCTTCTTCAGCACCAAATATCAAATACTGATCTGAAATGACAAAAGTAATTCACTGGTTTTGATATGTAAAATACTTTCAAAAAGGCCTTATATACAGATTGAGTAAATATGTAATAACATGAAGAAAGAATTACTGTGACTGATAGGCAATAAATATATTTTAATACAAGTAAGTGGATAAACACTGTAACTTAGTGAACTGAGCTATATGTAAATACCAGCCTCAAAGTAATAAGGCAAACTTTTATGTAAAACGGGTTTTGAAGACTGGACTGCTAGGGTTCTTCACTCATCAGAGGGTGCTGAGAACTGGCAGAGAATCTGTAGCTCCTTTTCTAAAATTCCTTTAAAAAAGGATCATGTACAATTGATATACAGAACATAAATAAAGAACTGGTACAGCTTAAAGATATTTTTGCAGATGGGTGACCATTATAGCAGTAGCATTAAAAAACCAGGATGTGAAAACCAACCAACCAACCAGGATCTGGCCTATTCAAAAAGTTAACTAAAACTTGGACAGTTCCTACTCAGTATCTTTTAGAAGATGGTACACTAGTAATGGTCCTGTCTGATCTGCTTTGATAATAAAAAACAGGCAACAACTTCTCCAGACTACACTGAGGTATGCTGAGAACTGAATGCCAAGAGCGTTCCTATACTGCCCATAATTTAGGATTAGTGCTGGCAGATTAAAAGCATAAGCTTTGTTGTCTGACAAAACAACTGAACTGGGTTCAAAGTACAGCTCTACTCCTGACTGGTGATGAAACAATGAACCTCTCTGAATTCATTCTCCTTATCTGTGAAATACCAGTTCCTACACCTTGGGTTTTTAAAAGATTCAGTAAGACGACATGTGGGCATGTACTCACATAGATCTTATATACACAGATACTAAGATACAGATATATAGTGAAAGAATGCAGATAGTCTTTAGTCAGGGAGTAATGACGATTCTTATTATGATCTCCTTTAAGATGGAGAGGTTCTCTAAAGTGGTCACTATACCCTGGATCCAGGGTAGTTAAACTCCTTTAAGAACAGCTGTATCTAAAATGCAAAGATACTGAATGTGCAGCAGCAGAAAAAAACTTTTCTAGAAGTAATTAGGGTGACACAGAGTATATGGTTTCACTCTATTGATATGGGCACCACAGTGAAATTTCAGTGTCACGGGTCAACTCAAACACTGCTAACAACATAAAGAAACATAATTACTTTAAATAATTTTTAAAAATCACAACCAAAATTTTTTCAGAAAGGTAATCAGAACATGAAGAAAACTGAATGCTTTCATGACCTCAGTTTAAAAAACAAATAGATAACAGATAAAAACATATGGTACTACCTCTCGTATCTGGATTTATCCATGATGTTGCACAGTGAATTTTCAAAGGACATCCATTAAAAACCTTCGAAAAACATGCACCCATCTGGAAAAATGAAGAAAAACCAAGCAATACAATATTCCCTGATAAGAAGTAAATCAAGATGAAAATTTCATTTCATGACTTATAATGTTATTAATCATTGAACTTAATATTACAACATGAAGCAGGTATAGCTGATTTCAAATTCATATTACAGACTTCAAAACATGGGTCTGTACTCATTAAAAATAAAAAAAAAAACATAAGCCATGCGCTTAATTCACCCTAGATAGATTCAATAAAAAGCTTTATTTATGTTAATATTTATCAAGCTCATTTACAAGTCTTTCATATAATAAACACCTTATCAGGAAACACAATACCATTCATTTGAACTTTTTTTTTATCTTCAAAGAGTAATATGTTAATTTTGAAACTGTTGTTTAACTTATACTTGGTGACTTCAATCTAGCTCTCTCTACCCTTGATAGGTCTTCTAAGCACAACATCTCCAAAGAAACGAGAGCTTTAAATGATACACTGGACCAGATAGATTTCACAGATATCTACAGAACTTTACATCCAAACTCAACTGAATACACATTCTTCTCAAGTGCACATGGAACTTTTTCCAGAATAGACCACATACTGGGTCACAAATCGGGTCTGAACCGATACCAAAAGATTGGGATCGTCCCCTGCATATTCTCAGACCATAACGCCTTGAAATTAGAACTCAATCACAAGAAGAAGTTTGGAAGGACCTCAAACACGTGGAGGTTAAGGACCATCCTGCTAAAAGATAAAAGGGTCAACCAGGAAATTAAGGAAGAATTAAAAAGATTCATGGAAACTAATGACAATGAAGATACAACTGTTCAAAATCTTTGGGATGCAGCAAAAGCAGTCCTGAGGGGGAAATACATCGCAATACAAGCATCCATTCAAAAACTGGAAAGAACTCAAAAACAAAAGCTAACCTTACACATAAAGGAGCTAGAGAAGAAGCAGCAAATCGACCCGACGCCCAGCAGAAGAAGAGAGTTAATTAAAATTTGAGCAGAAATCAACGAAATTGAGACCAGAAGACCTGTGGAACAGAACAATAGAACCAGGAGTTGGTTCTTTGAAAGAATTAATAAGATAGATAAACCATTAGCCAACCTTATTAAAAAGAAGAGAGAGAAGACTCAAATTAATAAAATCATGAATGAGAAAGGAGAGATCACTACCAACACCAAGGAAATACAAACAATTTTAAAAACATATTATGAACAGCTCTACGCCAATAAATTAGGCAATCTAGAAGAAATGGACGCATTCCTGGAAAGCCACAAACTACCAAAACTGGAGCAGGAAGAAATAGAAAACCTGAACAGGCCAATAACCAGGGAGGAAATTGAAGAAGTCATCAAAAACCTCCCAAGACACAAGAGTCCAGGGCCAGATGGCTTCCCAGGGGAATTCTATCAAACGTTTAAAGAAGAAATCATACCTATTCTACTAAAGCTGTTTGGAAAGATAGAAAGAGATGGAGTACTTCCAAATTCATTCTATGAGGCCAGCATCACCTTAATTCCAAAACCAGACAAAGACCCCACCAAAAAGGAGAATTACAGACCAATATCCCTGATGAACATGGATGCAAAAATTCTCAACAAGATACTAGCCAATAGGATCCAACAACACATTAAGAAAATTATTCACCATGACCAAGTAGGATTTATCCCCGGGACACAAGGCTGGTTCAACACTCGTAAAACAATCAATGTGATTCATCATATCAGCAAGAGAAAAACCAAGAACCATATGATCCTCTCATTAGATGCAGAGAAAGCATTTGACAAAATACAGCATCCATTCCTGATCAAAACTCTTCAGAGTGTAGGGATAGAGGGAACTTTCCTCGACATCTTAAAAGCCATCTACGAAAAGCCCACAGCAAATATCATATTCTCAATGGGGAAGCACTGGGAGCCTTTCCCCTAAGATCAGGAACCAGACAGGAATGTCCACTCTCACCACTGCTATTCAACATAGTATTGGAAGTCCTAGCCTCAGCAATCAGACAACAAAAAGACATTAAAGGCATTCAAATTGGCAAAGAAGAAGTCAAACTCTCCCTCTTCGCCGATGACATGATACTCTACATAGAAAACCCAAAAGCCTCCACCCCAAGATTGCTAGAACTCATACAGCAATTTGGTAGTGTGGCAGGATACAAAATCAATGCCCAGAAATCAATGGCATTCCTATACACTAACAATGAGACTGAAGAAAGAGAAATTAAGGAGTCAATCCCATTTACAATTGCACCCAAAAGCATAAGATACCTAGGAATAAACCTAACCAAAGAGGTAAAGGATCTATACCCTAAAAACTATAGAACACTTCTGAAAGAAATTGAGGAAGACACAAAGAGATGGAAAAATATTCCATGCTCATGGATTGGCAGAATTAATATTGTGAAAATGTCAATGTTACCCAGGGCAATTTACACGTTCAATGCAATCCCTATCAAAATACCATGGACTTTCTTCAGAGACTTAGAACAAACTATTTTAAGATTTGTGTGGAATCAGAAAAGACCCCGAATAGCCAGGGGAATTTTAAAAAAGAAAACCATAGCTGGGGGCATCACAATGCCAGATTTCAGGTTGTACTACAAAGCTGTGGTCATCAAGACAGTGTGGTACTGGCACAAAAACAGACACATAGACCAATGGAACAGAATAGAGTACCCAGAAATGGACCCTGAACTTTATGGTCAACTAATATTCGACAAAGGAGGAAAGACGATCCGCTGGAAGAAAGACAGTCTCTTCAATAAATGGTGCTGGGAAAATTGGTCATCCACATGCAGAAGAATGAAACTAGACCACTCTCTTACACCATACACAAAGATAAACTCAAAATGGATGAAAGATTTAAATGTGAGACAAGACTCCATCAAAATCCTAGAGGAGAACACAGGCAACACCCTTTTTGAACTTGGCCACAGTAACTTCTTGCAAGATACATCCACGAAAGCAAAAGAAACAAAAGCAAAAATGAACTATTGGGACTTCATCAAGATAAGAAGCTTTTGCACAGCAAAGGATACAGTCAACAAAACTCAAAGACAACCTACAGAATGGGAGAAGATATTTGCAAATAACATATCAGATAAAGGGCTAGTTTCCAAGATCTATAAAGAACTTATTAAACTCAACAGCAAAGAAACAAACAATCCAATCATGAAATGGGCAAAAGACATGAAGAGAAATCTCACAGAGGAAGACATAGACATGGCCAACATGCACATGAGAAAATGCTCCGCATGACTTGCCATCAGGGAAATACAAATCAAAACCACAATGAGATACCACCTCACACCAGTGAGAATGGGGAAAATTAACAAGGCAGGAAACAACAAATGTTGGAGAGGATGCGGAGAAAAGGGAACCCTCTTACACTGTTGGTGGGAATATGAACTGGTGCAGCCACTCTGGAAAACTGTGTGGAGGTTCCTCAAAGAATTAAAAATAGACCTGCCCTACGACCCAGCAATTGCACTGTTAGGGATTTACCCCAAAGATTCAGATGCAATGAAACGCCGGGACAACTGCACCCCGATGTTTCTAGCAGCCATGTCCACAATAGCCAAACTGTGGAAGGAGCCTTGGTGCCCATCGAAAGATGAATGGATAAAGAAGATGTGGTTTATGTATACAATGGAATATTACTCAGCCATTAGAAACGACAAATACCCACCATTTGCTTCAACGTGGATGGAACTGGAGGGTATTATGCTGAGTGAAGTAAGTCAATTGGAGAAGGACAAACAGTGTATGTTCTCATTCATTTGGGGAATATGAATAATAGTGAAGGGGAATATAAGGGAAGGGAGAAGAAATGTGTGGGAAATACAGAAGAGAGACAGAACATAAAGACTTCTAACTCTGGGAAATGAACTAGGGGTGGTGGAAGGGGAGGAGGGCGGGGGGTGGGGGTAAATGGGTGACGGGCACGGAGGGGGACACTTGACGGGATGAGCACTGGGTGTTATTCTGTAAGTTGGTAAATTGAGCACCAATAAAAATTAATTTATTAAAAAAAAAAAGAAACTGTTGTTTAGGTCAGAATAAATAAATATAAGAAGGTTTATTCATTTAATCACTTTACTACCAACAACTTGGGGGGAAATGAATACAAAAATATTTGGTGAGAAGAGCACTGTGCATCATTTTATAGCTAGAATATTTTCCTCAAAAATATGGAGATGATATCCAGAAACAGAATACATTACTATAGTCGATTATAATGGATTATAAAAATGTTAATGTAAAAAATAAAATAAACTTTAAGATTTCCTTTTTACTCATAGAAGCCTACCAACCAATATTTTTTTTAAGATTTTAGTACCAAAAAACAAGCACCACCTGGCAGTACCATCAGGTGGTAGAAGACCAATAAAAAATGTTTTTATGGTGCAGGGCAGAAATTGTATCATTTAAACTAATTCTAGGGATCCCTTGGTGGCTCAGCAATTTAGTGCCTGCCTTTGGCCCAGGACACGATCCTGGAGTCCTGGGATCGAGTCCCACATTGGGCTACCCGCATGGAGCCTGCTTCTCTCTCTGCCTGTATCTCTGCCAATCTCTCTGTGTGTCTCATGAATAAATAAATAAAATCTTAAAAAAAAAAAAGAAACCTAATCTTGATAATTACTCTTTAAGATAGCTGCCAAAATTTGTATGTGGAGGTGCCTGCCAAACTCCTAAAAATCCAACTGATGAAATGAGGTGCCAAACAATCAAACCAACCCAACCTAAGCTAGTCTGGATAACTGATTCTAGCTGGCTTTTCAGTTATGAGCTCTTCCCTGTCAGCTGCACACCTGACCCGAGAGTTTTGTGCTATGGCCAAGCAAGAAATCTTGTCCTGTTAAGGGTCTCTGATAAACTTGGGAGACCTTTGCTCTCAAAACTCTTACTTTATAAGGTATAAATATTTATATCTTTTTTTAAATATTTTTATCTTTATGAAGAAACTAAAAAAGGCTAAAAAGAGTCAAAAAGTTACAGATTAGAAAGCAGCTGACACCTTCTAAATTAGCGTCACACTGTTTTAGGTTTTTACGGTAGCAAAAATGCAGTTCTATCTATACCAATGCACAATTACACTGAGCTAATATAATTTTAATCCTAGGATAGCATGCTCTAATCCAAAAAACAAAAAGCAAAACCAGGATAAACTGGAACACAGGAGTATATCTAGGTTCTAGTTCTAGCTCTGGTTGGAACTGGGTGGAGTTCTGCAAAGATTCTGGGGTCTGTTTCATTCATGGTCCAAATAAAGAGTTCGGGCCAGATGGTCGTTTAATATTCCTTCTAGTTCTAAACTTCTGTTTTTGATAACTGAAAACGCTATAAGGGGCACCTGGGTGGCTAGGTCAGTTAAGCGTCTGCCTGGTCTTAGGTCATGGTCCTGGGATCCAGCCCAGCATCAGGATCCCTGCTCAGCAGGAAGCCTGCTTCTCCCTCTGCCTGCTGCTCCCCTGCTTGTAGTCTCTCTCTCTGTCACAGAAAGAAAAGAAAAGAAAAAAAAAAGAAAAGAAAAGAGAAAGAGAAAAAGAAAAGGAAGAAAGCAAAGAAAAGAAAGCAAAGAAAGAAAATGCTAGGAAAAAAATGTGTGATATCTACATTTTGTACTTCCTACTGTATCCATGTGCCTTTTCCACATTTTTTAAAACATATCTACAAAGATTATTAACAATTTTTGGAATAAAGGAGCTTAAAATGTATAATTTATAATTTTATTCTGAAAAGCTACTTTTCAGATATAATAATGTTTATTTTTTAAAAAAGATTTTACTTATTCATGAGAGACGGGGGGGGGGGGGCAGAGACACAGGCAGAGGGAGAAGCAGGGCCCATGCAGGGAGCCCGATGCAGGACTTGATCCCGGGACTCCAGGACCACGCCCTGGGCCAAAGGCAAGTGCTAAACCGCTGAGCCACCCAGGGATCCCCTAAATTAGCAATCTTACAGACTTTTTCAATAATAATGGAGAATCAAACAGGTAAAAAATCTAACCAAAGATACATAGTCAATTATCTGCCATTGTATTTAGCTTGAAAACAATCTATCTGATATTTATACTTACATGTACTTTAGGTGTTGGGGGTAGACCATTACTAATAGGCTTCTAGAAAAAGAATACATGCATGAATACACTTTTTTTTTTGTTGCTGTTTGGTGTAGCAATACTGTATTTCAAACATATATATCAAAATAAAATACATGAATACTTTTTCTTTGTAAAACAAAATATAATAAGCTGAAGTTCTCTTTATTTTTTTTTTGAAGCTCTCTTTAACTCTTCTACAGTCCTGATACGTGCTCCCCCAAAAAACTGGTTCAGTGTGTACCCTTCCAAACCTTTTCTCTAGACAACTACAGGTATTCATATATTTGTGTATATTCCCATTTTTGTGCATGTGTGTGTGCGTGTGTGTATATATATAAAAAACCCACAGAAAACACTGTTTTTGTGTGTGTTTTAGAACAAATAGTTATGTACTATTTTATCAACCTCTTTGCCTTAAATGTTGGGCCTTGGACAGATCTTTGTATCAATATACACATCTGGTTCATCTGTTTTAACTGGAGCACAGTATGAACATACTTTATTTAGCTATTCCCTAATTATTAATGGATTTTTAAGTTATTTTTCATTTTTTACTGTAACAACAATGCAGAAATAATCACCCTGGCATACATCCTACTATGCAATGTATGAATGACTTTTTTAGGGTATGCTGTGAAAAGAGAAACCACTGGAACAAAAGGGCTGCACCTTTTACCCTTTGGCAGATACCGACCACTGTCCTTCTGAACGCTCATTTCATAAATACCCACCAGCAACGTTGGAGAGCGCTGGTTCCTTATGGTTTCACAGACAGTGTTATCAAACTGATCAGTAAAAAATGTTTTCTCCTTAATTTGCAGGCCTCTGATTGTTAGGAAAATTGAGAATATTTAAAAACCAGTTTATTCATTATCTATATATTCTCTTCTGTGAATTGTTTTTTTCCCTCTTTTACTGAGTTATCTTTTTTCTTATCTGAGTTCTTTATATAATGTAGATTTGAATACTGTATTAAACACATTACAAATGTCTTATCTAGGTCTGTAGATTACCTTAACCTTGTTTACAATGTCAACTGAAGTTTTACATTTTGATGGATTCAAATTTATCAATCACTGGTCAAAGTATACTGATAATTATAAGGAAGAGTAAAAATTGCATAACTGTTTATCTACAACATGCTCAAGAATGTGAAATATTCTTCTAAGGGGCTACATGACTTGGAGTATAAGATTTGTCCCCCACAGAAGGAAATCTCTTTGAGATTATATACTTTAAACAAATTTTATGAAAGTCTAGACTTCTCTGGAGGTTAATCTTAATATTTTAACGATGACATCCTAATTTTTTCTCAATCTAAGTCAAAATTATCTAAATGGAATGACAAAAATTAAAAACTATTGTTAATTGATATCATATAAATGATACAGATGAAATATTCTGTGTAGTACTACTTCTGTAACTACTACACAGTTTTGAAATTAAGACTATTTGAAATTTTACTTTGTAGATATGTATATGAGGATGTACAGCCTATTATGGCTACCAATTTCTGACAATTTTTTTCCATTTTGCAAATAATTTATGTACTTAGTTTTATATTGATATCCTTAAATTATGTTAGATTATCTACTTTAGCAAAACATTTTTAATTAGGAAGCTCTGAACCTTTTAACTGCCAGATTTACATTAGATATTGACAGAACTGGCTATAAATAATTTCAAGCTGGTGAAATTATAATCATGTTTCAATATGTCATGGATACTATTTATCTTATCATACAGTCATGGACATATTTCAGAATTACTCTTAGTTTCACTACTACAGCATAGTAATTCCTTCTAATGAAATAAGGTAACAGAGTGAATTAAAAATGCATACATAAAAAATGTATACATCTCCCAAAGGCTTTTATGCTGTACTACAGAACAGTAGGTTGTATTTCTGTACTACTACATTAACAGGGCTGCTAAAATTTAAACTGATGAAAACAAAGAGGCCCTGCTCAGTTGGAGAGACTTCATAAAAACTTATTCCTGAAGGGCATTTTATGCTTTTGTTAACATCCTACCTAAATTTCACAAATTACGATGGATAAAGCCAGTTAAATGCTTTAACTGAATATAAAAATAAAGTTTGTCATATTATGTCATGAAATCTTAAAAAAAGTTGACTATCAGATATAGTACAAAAGCCTCTAGCAATGTGCTTACTACATAAAAACACAGCTATATGCGCAGAAACATTTGAAATGTACTATAAATATAATACACTATAGGGATCCCTGGGTGGCGCAGCGGTTTGGTGCTTGCCTTTGGCCCAGGGCGCGATCCTGGAGACCCGGGATCGAATCCCACGTCAGGCTCCTGGTGCATGGAGCCTGCTTCTCCCTCTGCCTATGTCTCTGCCTCTCTCTATCTCTCTGTGACTATCATAAATAAATAAAAATTAAAAAAAATAAAATAAATTAAAAAAATATATAATACACTATAAATATATGTGTATATTATTATACACAAAAAATTAAAATCTCATTAGCATCTGAATTGAGGACTTTAAGGACTTTTTAAAGTATTACACTGAAAGATAAATGTTAAAATATTTTAATCTCTCAATAAAAATTATTTATGCTTTATAATTGTGTCACAGTGTTTTATCCAAATTTGTAACAGGAATAAGCTGCTAAGGTTAATTTCATCTTTCCTTAAGTGTTATTTTATATCTACTGGAAAATAATTTTTTCTCATTAAGTTTTTTTTTTTGAGTAGTAATACCATGAATTATGTAATCTACAGTCAGAAATTTGTCCTGAGTAAAAGTTCTAGCTTTCCTTATCTGTCCATGTCCTTTCCATAACTTTTTGAGACTGAAAAATGAACTTTTAAAGAATCAATCTCATCATAATGAGAATAATAGTTATCTGTATACAGAAGGTTACATTTTATAATACACTATTATAACAAACTGGCCACCATTCAAGTATGTCACAGCAGTTACTTTTTTAAAGATTTACGCAATCTATTATCATTATAATTAATATATTAAATACTATATTATAAAATCTATAATTGCCACAGTTTAATTATAAAGAAACTACCTTAACACAATGAAAAACACAAGTAGAGCTTATAAATATAAATACCTACTGGTACATCTTTCTTTTCTTTCCTTGAAGGGTTTGTGCCTCTGTGTTCATTCTGTTGTTGATATAGTGAACCATCTCGTTCTCCATTTAACTGGAAGGAGCTCACTCCATTTCCTTCAGTAAGATGTTTAAATATATTTTAAAAGGATTAATTTTCATGAAAACTTTCATTCAGAAAATCATCAAGTAGGAAAGAAAAATAAGATCTCTCAGTTTCTGCCTTCATTTGGGATCATCCCATCAGAAATATTTAGCACTCAAGAAAAAAATCTTATACGCATGTTCTGCTACTTAGGCCTCTATTTTTCTCATACAAATTTAAATCAGGTTTTATCTCAGCACATATATTGTGTAAAAGACAAAGAAATACTGAATACATAACTACTTTTAGGAAAGGGTAATCTGCAGTATGTTATCCAGGAAACTTTAGTTGTTCTTTTTTTTTTAATTGCTTTTTATGCATAACATCCAAGAATATATATTAAAACAGCATCTTCTAGTATTAATTTGGAGGCAAATATCCAGTAATAGTGACAATCATTTTTCTAAAAATGATAAATAAAATAAGGAAGTTAGAGTAGTACCCTTCTCTTTTTCTAAAACACAAGTAGCCTACAACCTGTCCCTGTCTGTTCAGAATTCAGTTTCTTCTGTTGCCACCTAAGATAAATGATGAATTGAGCATTCACAATTCTCTAAGAGGGAAGAGGGCTAGATACAAAATGAGAAACAAGGACATTTGAATCCCAGAATGGGTCAGAGGTAATCTTGTCATATAAACACTTCAAACGGTGTGGCAAAAAGCAGAAAACATCTCTACAGTCAACTGCCTTCCTTCTCCCCTCCCTCAAAGGAATTTCAAATATTCCCTTAAAAGAAGGATATCCTCCATTTTCTTTACACAGTTCTAAACCCTAGTAACATGCTTCTCTCACCCTTCCTTCCCCCATTACCTAAAGCAATTGGCTTTTGTGGAGGTAATCTGGGAGGTGGTGGTCTAGGTGGAACTTGGGATGGCTTTGCAGGGCTCTCTGATGTGGGACATCTCTTGATAGTTCCTTGATTATCATCCTCAGTAGAATGAGTTTCCTGTGGTATGAATATGGACTTAGGCTGAAAAAATACAGAAAAGGAAACAATGATTAAACATGAAATTACTCGTTTCATTCAAAAGGTAAAAACATTAAACATTTTCTCTTACGTATTAAATACTATTATATATCAGGCTTTTAAACTGTGTTTACTAGCTAAGCTTCAAGATTATTCAACTATCTGATTATCTTACATATATCCTTAAAACGTACAATAATGGGTTTTCTCAGAAGAAAAGGCCCCTTAATTCCTTCACAAGCTTTCCTACATAGACTTGCTAAGTAAAAATATTGTTTTTTTCTGATCTCCAATTTAAATGAGTCTCTTTTTATTTTAAATATTCAGGCTAATCAGATTTCAGTTCTTTACAATGCTAAACTGTCTATTTTAGATGACTCAATGTCTTTTATGTTAATGCTTAATCTTTTAAGCTAGGGCAGGAGAAGATACCAATTAAAATTTTATCATACTAGAGAATACTAACACAGCAATATGGAATGGCTAAGAAACTTTCTGTGCAGGCATTGAAAAAACCTCCGGTCAGCTGACAGTTTAGAGAATTTATAAATTCTTATAAATGTGTCCCTTATTAAGAAGATTGCTTGCTGCAGCACTTATCTTTTTGAAATTCTAATGTAAAACTAAACAAGCAAGTGCAATATTATCTACCTATGTGAATCATAATTTTTTTCAAAAGTATAAAATGAAAACAAAATATAGTAGTACCACTGGATGCCAAGACTGGTCAGACTCCAATTGTCATTTATAATCCCTAATTTCAAACCTTACTACAGCTCATTTTATAACTAGTTCAATTTTATAACTAAAATTTGCTCTGCATATAAACTTATAAAATAAATTCATATTAGTATTACTATATTAACCCATTTTGTTTTTAAAAATACCATCAGAATAATTTTAGTATTTTATCATGCTTTTAACAAAAGGATTTTGTTGATAAAAATTTCTGAAATTACTGTCCTATTGTGTATTTTTAATGTAATAGTACCTTCTGAGAGTTACACATCTATGACAATAAATTGCTATCCATTACTCATTCTCAGGAAATCTGTTACTAGAGACCATACATAGATTTTGAAAGAAAAAATCTTACAAAAAATGTGAGATTTCCAATCAGATGAAATAATACTAACTCATTATTAATCATTTTCAAGTACAAATTTCTAGAACTTACTATTTAGAATAAACACTAAGTGATGAGAACTAAAAAACAGACAAAAATAATCACAATCATATATATCATGGTTAGTAACTTCTTCATGATTTTTTTTTTTGTGGCTCCAAGTGAAAGTAAGCTACAGAGAAATAATACAGTATGAAAGTGGCAGATCACTCACACACACACACACACACACACACGTAATTCAAACTGAAAAACCTGCTCACCTTTGGTGGCAAAGGAGGTGGAACTTTTGCTTTCATGGTTGAACTATAAAAACATGAGAGTTTAGAATCAGAATTGAATTGTTACTAAAATATAATTAATTTTTCAAAGATATGGAGGAAAATTTGCATAAACAAGTTCCCTTTTCTGAGATTATGAGTGTTTTCCAAAGTATTCTGTGAAATGTTCAAGTTATACTGAATGACTTATTCAGAAGTAATTAAGGAGATATGCTTTCTTGGTTTCAAATTAAAACAGGAAGATAACTACAATTCCAGTTTATATCAATCAGAAGGTAATTATTATAAAAAACATAAGTAGCAATTAGGTTAGGGAAAAATAGCAAAATGATATAGTATAAAAATATATTACAAGCCTCATTTTTACTACTGTTAGATATGAAATATTTCTGATGAAGCTGATCAAAAGCTACATATATTTGCTGTAAAATTTTAAGTAGAATTTATTTGATTGAAGCTAAAATTTGTTAAATTTCATTACTGGGGTTTTAGATGTACAAAAAAATTGGAAGATGAGGGAGCATAACTCTCAGATGAGGAAAGGGAGGCTGAGAGGTAAAGTGACCTGACTCAAGGTCACAGAGTAGTGAGGTACAAAGGAAAACCTATGCCTCCATCCCTCCAGCTGTTAGGTGTCATTGTACCATGAAACTGCACCTTTCTTTAAAGGAAAAAGAAATCTAAAAAAACTATGTATTAGTTTCACTTCACTAAGTGAAAATATGCCCTCTTTAAAAATACACTTATATCCAATGTATGTGTTTATTTAAAATATATCAGATGAAATTTAATCAACCAAGTACAAGCTTCTTTGTAGTCGTAGTAATTACAGCATCTGCAAGTTACCAATTTACGACATTAAACTACAAGACGTATTTACTGTTTGTTAATTAGTTTCTTTCAAAGTTGTCATTAGCTAGTGCCTTGAACTGAATTTTGTTCACTAAAATTCCTATGTTGAAGCCCTAATGCCCAATGTGATTGTATTTGGACATAGGGCTTCTAGGGTAAGGTTAAATGAGATCATAAGGGTGGGGGGTCTTGATTCAACAAGACCTTGGAAGAAGAGGAAGAGAGATCATTCCTTCTCTCTCTCTCTGTACACATTGAGAAAAGGCTGAGGATATAATAAGAAGGCAGCTGTCTACAATTCAGGAGTAGGGCCCTCCTATTCCTTAGATAAAGGAACTGAATGGGCAGTTCCTTTATCTAAAATACCCAGACTCCAGAGCTGTGACAACTTTGTTATTCAAGTCACTCAGTCTGTGGTATTTTCTTATGGCAGCCCAAGCTAAAACAGACTTGCTTGGTAACAAGAATACCCAAATATGTGGAAGCAGCTTTGGAACTGAGTAACAGGTAGAGGCTAGAAGAGTTCTAAAGTACATGCTAGAAATATGGACGCTAAGAGTAATTTTGGTGAGAGGTCAGAAAGAGGAAAGCTGGAGAAAAAGTTTCCATCATCTTAGAGTACAAAAATAATCATTCACAGAATGTTGGTAGAATGAGGATATTATAGGATATTCTGCTGAGATCTTAGATGGGAATGATAAACATACTACTGTAAACAGGAGGAAAGATGATCCCTGTTATAGAAAGGCAGACAACTTAGCTGAATTGTGCTCATATTCTAGTGTTTAGTGAAAGGTTAACTAAGATCATAAGAGTGGGTCCCTCATTGGACAGGATTGGAGGCCTTCTAAGAAAAGGAGGAGAGATTTCTCTCTGCATATATGGACTGAGGAAAGCCCATGTGAACCTGGTGAAAAGGTAGCCATCTACAGGCCTGAAAGAGATCTCTCATCAGGAACTAAACTGGCCAGCAGCTCGAGCCTAACTTCTGAGCCTCCAGAATTGTGAGATAAATTGTTTAAACCACCAGCCTATGGTATTTTGTTAATGCAGCTTAAGCTCACTAATACAACTAGAATAGAGAAAGAAACTGTGGTATAATCCATAATACTAAGTTACTAATGATATTAAAATTACTGGCAATATTAAGCTGTCAGATTTCTGAAACCAAGCCAAATAATACCTTCTCTTTTATCAAAAACAGAAACAGAACTTACTGTTTAGATTCATCATCATCCCCTTCATCATCTTCTAAATGTGCCACATGCCCTCTAAGGACAAAGGATAATTCCACTGTCACTAAATGGACTTTAACCAAAATGGCTTAATAAGAAATTTTAGAAAATGCAAGAAGGGCTACTGCAAGACAGAATTTTATTTCTGCAGCTTTACAGGATTTAGAATTAAACAACAGTACAACTTTAGGCTATAAGATAGAGAAGAGGGCAGACTTTACTCATCTATGATGAGAAGTATTTTAAGCTTAATTAAAAATCAAAATTACCGCTGATGTAATTCTTCCTCAACAGACTTCAGAAGACTCCTTAAAAGAAAACAAAAACAAAAAATGTGAATAAGCAAAGGAATACCAAGTACATATTTTTATCACTTTAACCTTACCCACAAATTTTTAAATTACTTTTTACTACTTACTAACATCCACCACAATGATTTCTATACCATAGAACATCAAGTTATACTTAATAATATATCTCTATTTTCTGTTGCTAATGTCTTTACACATGTATTTGAAATGAACAAAATAAATCCTAATGTCTACTGAAAAATACCAATTCAAACAGAGGACAACCCACCATGAAATGTCACAATAGGACTGACACAACCATAATTGCAGGGTCATAGTCAGGGGTTTCCAGGATTCAAATTTACCTGGAACATTTTACCTGACACCTGAAATTATATTTTCTTTTTTTTAAAATAAGGAAGGTGACACACTTTTAAAAAAACATGCTCTCAGGCAATCCTACAAAATGAAACTCAACATGTTGGATCTCTGCAAAAGCATGCATGCATGTGATGTGAATACATGAATGTAGTAGCACTTTGCTTTCACAGAAGACACTCACTTACCTGAAGTATCTGTTCTCCAGTGGTGTACTGGCAAACACATTTACACTTTTGGGAGACTAAGCCTGTATCAGACCAGGTGTGAGGATTTTATCATTAGGAGCAATTTATGAAACTCTGGTATTCAGGAATGTAAGAGAGCACTCATGGCATTCCTGAGGTTCCCTTGCTTCTTTTCACTGCAAGTTCATGCAGCTTATCTCCTACATTACTCTCTTCATAAGAACTCTGTAGCTTTCTTAAAGCCAATGGGATAGGGAGAAATATGGCTACCGAAAGACTGAGGTAAAAGTGAGTCCACAGAAAATTTACTTTCCTCCAAAGTTGTAAGGCAGTACCTTCTAACCATTTTCCCCCTCTGATATATATTGGAAAAAACTGTCCTTAAAATTATCAAAACATAAGACCAAAGAAACTGAAAGGTATGTTTAGCTGGTATAAACAATTAACAGAATAGATTTTGGTCTTCAGGTATTTTAATTAGGCCAGCTTACTAACAATGTAAGTATTAAAAAATGGCAAAGCTCTAGCTCAAGTGTAAATGACATGGGAAAATCATAAATTAACTGCAAATCCTACTTTGCAGATAAATAAAATTGAGGTATGTCAATCAAATCTATCATCCTATTCACAAAGCCCCTCAAGGGCTAGCTCTAGGAAGGCGGGAGCTTCTGACTTGAAGCAGGAAAGCAAAAATGATGATGCCAGGTTATGAATCTGAGTCCTGCCTCTGCCTCTGTAAGCTGTGTGGACTTCAAGAAGTTACTCTGATTTCCCAATTCTTCAGTTTCCATATCTATAAAACAGGAATTATAACAGTACCTACATCAAAGTGTTTATCTAAAGATACACTGAATATGGTTAAAATGCTCAAAATAGTAATTTAGAATATATTTAAGTACTCAATTAGTATTTTCTTTATTATGATTGACTAAGCAATATTTCCTTAAACTAGCAATTCTCAAAATGTGGTCTAGGGATTTCTGAGGTCCCTAGTCTCCTGTAGGGGGTCTGCAAGAACAAAACTATTTTCATAATACATATGATACGGAAAGCATTTACCTTTTGCACTCTTAATTCTTTTATCAAGAATGAAACTCCGGAGTTTTCCAGAGATTACAAAATGTATGATAACACAACAGATTAGTAGCAGACATGAGAATCCAGCTGCCTTCTATTAAACCAGATATTAAAGAGATTTGCCACTTTTCTTACTATTATTTTATTTTATTTTTTAAAGATTTTATTTATTTAGTCATAGACACAGAGAGAGAGAGGCAGAGACACAGGCAGAGGGAGAAGCAGGCTCCACACAGGGAGTCTGATATGGGACTCGATCCCAGGTCTCCAGGATCACACCCCAGGCTGCAGGCAGCGCCAAACCGCTGCGCCACCGGGGCTGCCCTATTATTTTGTTTCAGAAAAATAGCTGTTTTTCATTAAAAATGTTATTAGTGGGCCCCATCAAAAGGTCTGTTGAATTACACTTACATATATAAATAATCACAATTATTTGCTGCTTCTAAGTCTCATGAGAGGAATCAAGCAGTGTAACAAGGAAGGTATCATAAAGAGGTGCCACTTAAATTGGTCCTTAATGACGAGGAACTTTTTAAAATACAAACATAAAAATGTTATTTATGATAACATGTAATGAGTATATTACTATTTTAAATAAGTCAATATTTTAAAAAGGTCTCAGTGTAAATTTCCAATACAATAAATATTGACAGTTATAACCTATATAAACAAAAGCTCACCGGAGTCCTCAACAATTTTTAAGACTGTAAAGGGATCTTGAGACCAAAAACTGAAGAGGTGCTTCTTTAAACTATTTTACTAAGTTAAACACAGTACCCTCTGAAGTGTACTGTAGGTTTTTATATCATTTTAAAAGCTATGAAAAACACTTTTTCATTACATATAACAATAGTTTTTTTGGGGGGATCTCTTTTTCCAGTAGAGAAATCATCAAATTTGAAAATAATTAAGAGGGAAATTAAAAATGTAGTTTCTTTTCAATTACCATATTTAATTGGATTTACACAGCAGTCCACTTTAAAAGAAAAAAAAAAAAGAATCTTCCAGGGATTGTTAAGTTCTCCAAAAATAAGAGAGAAAGGCTGAATAAGAACACAGAAAAGCAGCTAGCCAATGGCTAGGGACTCATGTAAAATTTTAATTTATTTACTTGTAAATCTCCTATATGTTATAGATATTTTGTTTATAGAATTCATGAAATTTTAAAGAAAAGTAGGATATATGATTTGCTTCTCAGGCTTTTTAAAAGAGAAAATGAAATATCGCTAAAATTGCTAAGAGGTTCATTTATAGTAAATACTGTATTTTGAGTGTCTTAGAGAAAAATATGACACTGATTTAACCAACAAGATTGGGTGTTCTACAATGAACAGTATCACTATTCACTAGTTGATGTGGATTGTTCTGTTACGAAAATTTTAGAAAGTAATGAACAAAATAAAAATGATGCCCACAGATACTGAATTACTAAGTCAATCTAAAAGAACTACAAAATCTGGATGCAAGGTTAAAAATGGAACAATATTGCAATATAGATTTAATCAATAAAGTGAAGAAACTGATACAGGGAAGTAAAAAAACCACAGCCAAAATATTTAGCATATTCAAATTAGGTAAGAAATTCACGCTGCTGGTTACTAAAATCTGAAATTGCCTAACTGGCTCAAAATAATCTTTAAGTATTGTCCTGATTATATTTAAATACAAAACAATAAAAACCTTCTTATTTCTTTAAAACCAAACAACAGTTCTATTCACTCATATTCATATCACATTCACAATCAACAATTACTTACTGAATAAATACTACAGATAAGGGCAATTAACAAGCATTTACTAAACCCTAATTGTCCTAAATGCTTTGCAATGATTACTACATTTTACCCTTAGCACCCTACAAGGCAGGGACTATTATAATCCCCATTTTACTAGAGAAAATGGAGGTAAATTCCTCAAAGTCATATAGCTTACAGGAAGAGACTGTTTTGACTCCAGACCTGGCATTTATTACGACTATATACTCAATTGTGCCAGGAACTGTGTAATTCAGTTTACTCTTCATTATCTAAGACTGTAGAATAGAATTTATCTTTAGAATTTTTGCTTTACATTAAAAACAAAGTCAAAAATAAATTTCATTTTAAAAATGGTATTTTGTTGGTTTTAAATGATCAGAAAAGTTGATCCCAGTAAGTGTTTAAGAGAAAACAAAACCCAGTAAGTCAAAATACTATCAATCTACAAAGAAAAACAAAAAAACCCACAAACTATCTTAGTTCCTGTTTGGTCTGGAATAGGTAGAAACCCATAAATGGAAATCTGTCTGCCTGATCACCTATGGAGAAAGCAGGAAATCCTGTGAGTTTTAAAACACTGCCTAGTCACAAGAATAAAGCAGACATATCAGTACAGTAAGAGAAGTGCTACATCCATGCTCATGTCACATGTATGTATATACCTGTACACGAAACACAGCCAAAGGTCAAACTTTTGGCCAACCTACCTTGCCAGTGATTCGTTATATAGAATACAGTTCCTTAAGCAGGGATCCAATTAATCAAAAAACGAAGGTTGGGCAAATTATTAACATTTTACCTAGCCAAAGTAACTATATACTATGAAAATGTCTAACAATTCGATTAGACAATGAGAACTAAGGAATCTGGAAAAACATTTAGTGATGGGCCATATTTTTTTTTTGCATTTCTGCAAGTATATAATTTAAAAATTTATTTAAGATGAACCAAAGAAGTATAAATGAAATATTTCTCCAAATTATCCACTGTCTCTTAAAATATACCAAAATTTGCCAACAAGGTCCTTAAAACCAGTGACCTTAAATTTAGAAAAAATAACATAAAAACACTTCACAATTTTTATTTACTAACCACTATAAGACAAATTTTCTTTACTGTCCATCAATGAATTATATATAGCACATAGTTCCTATTCAGATAAAATTTCATTTTTCTACTAAGGAAATTTTATGCTTATTTTCTATTTTAGGAAACCTAAATCAGGTAATTTTAAAAACTTCATTGTATTTAACTCAAGTTCAGTTTAAATCAAAACTGATGCCTTTCTCTAGGTTGTCATTCAAAATCTTTTCTTTGTGTTGAGAAAAGATAGTGTATTTAAACACTTCGTCAACAAAAAAGGAGACATGATATTGCATTATTTTTAAATTTGAGCTACTCATCTTTAGTCACCATTTCTCAACTGCTTAACTTAAAGTATGGATGGATGGATGTATATTTCTCAAGTCTTTAAGTGAAATCCTATGTTGAAATTTTGAGTTGTTCTGATTATCACAACAACATCTATATTGCTGGGAGATTTTGGCAATTTAAATAGTATTTCCTTACAAATTAGATTTTATAATGATAATCTATCCATGAACTCAGGAAATGAGAACCTACTGGGAAGGGCAGAGTCCTGTCCCCCGACCTTGGTGACTCAGGAGTATGAGCAACTTAACACTATTATACCTTGTAAGCTGCCTTTTCACCACAGTGCTGCATCACCCACACAGTCACTGGCATAGAAGAGGCCTTAGTAATTGTTGGATTTACTTCTTACATGAACTGATAATTCTTAAGACACTAGACACATTTTAACTATTATCTGCTTTTTGAAAAGATCTCAATGGCTATAAAGTCAGGATAAAGATTTCTACACAGTATGAATACTTCCAGCTATTTTCAGAGCCAACACACCTGGAACATGTACCAAAGCAAGTTTTATAAGGAATAAACAGGTCAACTTTAAAAATAAAATAAAAAAAAATCCTGAAACATATATTGTCTTCAGTTGGAATGTACTTCATTTCCTCTAACAAGTAAGATCTACAAAGTAGCTTGATATAAAAACCTTAAGGTAATTGCCCCATTATGACAATTACTGACTAAATGATTAGCAAAGTAGCAGTGAAGAAAAGTTAAAAGCATATTATAAAACATATCTACCACACTAATATAATTTACTTCTGCAAATATTAAAACATACATATATTAAATAGATTTAATATTATATATAATAAAATATACAGTAAGTATAAATACATAATATAATAAATATATTAAAATATAAAGTAACTTAATTATTCTTGAACTTAAACTTAATTTAAAGAGAACTTTACTTACTTGTTTGCACCCAAAAAGTAACTACCTTGGTGTCCTTGTCCATATTCTAGTTGTAGATCCTAACAGTATAAAATTACATATTTAGCAAAATAGTAGTACATCACAAATGATACACAAATATATATATTTTAAAAGAGAAACCCCAGACTGCAAATAAATCTGTATTGCTATATGTTCTTAAAAAAAAAAAAAAGGCATAGTAGGACTTCCAACAATAAAGTGTGTCAGAAGTTTCTAGTTGTGGTTCACATATTTATTTAAGTTCTTTATTTTCATGGGAACTTGCTTGAATAATATATGCAAGTTTCATTTATGGTTATTGCTTTTGTAGTTAAAATTTGCAAAAGTCAGTTTTAGAAAGAAAAATGCTCAAGGTATCTGATATCAAGCTATAATGAAGGAAAAATGGTTACAGAAGAGAACAAGCAATAAAAATCTTGACCTTGTATATAAGATGTACAAGAAGTATATATATGTGTGTGTAGACAAATAGAATCACATATTTCTACCATTGTTTCATGCAGGTAATAATTTTTTAAAGATATAGAATAGGATGGGCTTTTAAAGTAAATTCTATAGATGAATATGCATATCTAATTTAAGGTTGTAAATTACACTTAAAGGATTTTTTAATAATTTTTTAAAGAATTAAGTAGCAAACCTTCAAGTAAGCATTAAGGTAGTTTCTTAACTAGACATTTCCACTGAATGCTACAGATTGTAGAGAGTTAAGAATTGAAATTCCAAGGGACTAACAATATATATCCTCAACTGTCTTCTTGAGGAAAAATAATGTTTTCTAACATGGAAAATACAAAGTAAAGCTTCCCTTCCTCCCCTTCTTACGTCACTGTATTTCAAGCATGGTTTTAACAATAAAGAGAGAATATTTAACATTTTAAATGAATTTTATTTTCATTAGGATATAGTGTAAAGTGTTTCCTAATTATACAAGATATTGCCAAATGCACAACCAGGATTTAGTGCAAAAGATATCTCCTTCAGGTAGCAACCTCTTCATGTCTCCACAGCATTTCATACATAGTTCTCCTCTAGCACTCAGACTGTCTTTTTAATTAATTTATTAGACCAGTCCATAAAAAAAATTGGAGCCAGGCTGTGAGCTCCTCAAATAAAGGGATACTGTTAAATCCATCTTTCTTCCCTACAGCCCACAGTCTAGAATACTTAGTACTTAGTACACACTACTAGGCCCTTAAAATAACTGCTGGTTCAAATGCCAACAGCTTATTTTCCTATAAAGAGACAACCAACACTTCAGCCTCATTAAGATACACAAATGCTAGACCGCAAAAATACTAAGCCTAGGAATATGAGGATTCTAAGCAATACATTGCACTTAAGTGAAAAGCACTGTAACATTAAAGTACTCCAATACCTGTCAAAAAGATAACTAATGAAAAAATAAAAATCCTAGTTTAGACAAGATTCAAATTTCATCTTCTTCAATATTTCTGTTCTTTCATGTATAATGAATGGTCATATCAGTGACAGAAAAGAAAATACATCATAAACAAATAAGATTAGTCAAATGTCACACTGGCATCAGATGAAATTCTAATGAAAAAGGATACCTGTTCTAATTCATAATGATATATCTTAATAGGATGATAGCACTATTATCACAAGACTGCCACACAATTATTATGCTGCACAGTTTAAGTGGCCATGACTTTGTACAGGAACACTTAACCTTTGGTATTCAGTAAAGAAAAGTACTAATTTCAATGAATACACTTTCAAATTCAAGTTTGTTTTCTTCAGCTATAGGTAACTGCACTACCTCTAGCATACCAGCAATCTCTTCAGCCAACAGAATCTCTTAAGCCCTAAATTAAATGATGGCTTCTAAAATTGTACATTTGTACAGAGTGGCCATGGTTATATAAACACAGATGTGGCTGTTGTAGGAACAGTCACTTATGATACAGAACAACCACCAGGTTGATGACAATGATTTTTTTTAAAAAATCAAATGAGATTAGCAGAGTACTTAGGAAGGTAAGAGAAGAGCCTAAAGTAACAAGTGTAGTATTTTAATAGAAAACTGAACATAGGTTCATATGCAGAATAACATTCAGGCCAGGGAAAAGCTGGAGATAGAGAGAAGTCTGATGATTAAATGCACCATGTCTCAAGCCCTAAGGGGAAAGCTAAAATTAAAAGGGGCTCATTCTTTATTAATTCCTTCTCCGTAAATCAAGTTATGTTTTTAGTAACCATGGAACAAAAACAATGTACGAAGAAGGTCATCAAATAAAAGCATTATACTAAGTCCTTCTAATAAGTACTGTCATTTAATTCAACTATTATTTATGAAGAACCTATTATATTTCAGGAAATCATTTAAGAAAAACAATCGAAAGAAGTAAAAAGAAAGAAAGAAATAGGAAAGGAAGCAAAGTAAAACTTGGGCAAAGTTAGTAGCTGTTTACGTATCTTTAGAAGAGTCGAAGGAAGACTGATCTAACATGCTTGTCAAAAAGTACTTGGAAGCAATTCTATAATAGAAAAATGCTACCAAAATTAGGCTTGGAAAAGCACTCAAGATAACCCTAGATGATGGTAAAACACAACAATCCTTGGTAAGCTAAAGAATACATTTGAACATGCCAGGAGAGAAATTAAAAAAAATTAGTAGCACAAATGAGGCATCAGCTTATTAATGAATGACAATGTTTAACTACACAGTAAAGTCAAAGTAAGTAGCAACATGGCTGGAGACATGCAGCCTCCTCAAACAGATTCAACCTGAAGGATCACAGAAAATTAAAAGTGGTTACTCTAGCCCGATCAAAGTATCTTTTTGGGTTAGAAAATCCTAACTTCAGTTTTAATGAATGCGGAAGCACTGAAAACATTGAAAAAGATAAAGGACAGAACACAGAACACCAGAAAAGGAAAATGTATGATCAAGAAAATTTTATTATAGAGTTTTTTAATATGCCCCTTGGTAGGTTATAAACAGCAGGAAGTTAATAGAACTGATACAACTGGCTATAGAAACATAAAATAAAAATTATTTTAGCAATCTATTTTAACCTACAAAAAAGAGAACAGCACAAGAGAATTTTTTTCCTCATCAAAAATGAGAAAATTATGATGCAAATAAGGTTATTTTAAGATATCTTTTAATAATGGTAGGTAATTTACAGAAGTAAAAAAGGACTAAATGTGGACAAATACAAAAATATTTAATTTCTTAAAAAAAGAGAAGCCAGTGAGGTCAGGACATGCAGAATGAGTGGATGAACACTAATATTATTCATGAGTCTTACACTGGCAAACTTGGAAATGAAGAACAGCAGGGTAGGTCTGCCATTCCAGAGAATGTCCGATCACCGGGCAGTTATGAAATGAATTTTCCTTAGAAACTGTCTTTATATGTATTAGGTAAGAAGATTAATTATACCACATAAATTTAGTATGTGAAAGTTTAATAAACTTGAAATAAAATTGGCATTTACTATTTATTTTCCAGAATACATTTAACTTTATTTTTTTAACTTTATTCAATTTTGACCTAATTAAGGGGAAATCTTAAAGCACTTTTGTTATGTTTACTAATAATGATCAAATAGGTGTATCCTTTTTACATGTTTTTAATTATAATTTAAATATTTTATTCTTTCTTTTTCAGGTGTACTGTAAAAGTTTCTTTAGAGCAAAGATTGTTATTATTTATGTTCCTCCACAGCAATTAACATAGTATTTTGCATATAATTAACTTTAAATATATTTTTCACTGGTATATCAGATAAAATATCCAGTAAAATTAGGTAAGTTAGAAAAAAATTGGCATCAGTTAAATAGATTATATAATCTTTTAACTGAAGACAGCATCTTTTACATCAGATAAATCCATTTTTAAAGTTATGGGCAAAACTTACTATTTTCTAAATAATATATTTTATGAACCAACATATCCAAAGTATTATCATTCTCCCACATAATATAAAAATGACTAAGGATATGCTTATACTTTTTTTCCAACTGAAGTATAGCTGACACATATTACATTATTTCCAGGTACACAACATAGTGATTTAAAATCTCTTTATACTATCTCCCCACAACTGGAATTACCATCTGTCACCATATGACATTATTACTTCCCTATGCCATTTCATTCTGTAACTAGAAGCCTATATACCTCCTACTCTCCTTAACCCATTTTGCCCATCTCCCACCCCCCTCTCTTCCGGCAACCACCAGCTTGTTGTCTGTATTTATGGGTCTGTTTTTTCCTCTTTTTGGCTTGTCTGTTCATTTGCTTTGATTCTGAGATTCCACATATAAGTGAAATCACATGGAATTTGGCTTTCTCTAACTTTATTTCATGTAGCATATCTTCTAGGTCCATCCAAGGCTTTGCAAATGGAAAGATCGCATCCTTTTTTTATTGCCAAATAATAATATTCCTTGTGTGTGTGTGTGTGTGTGTGTGTGTGTGTGTATCACATCTTCATCCATTCATCCATCTATGAACACTTAAGTTTCAATGTCTTGGCTATTATAAATAATGCTGCAATACATAGAGGGGTCCATATATCTTTTAGAATTAGTGTTTTCATTTTCTTTGGGTAAATAAAAAAAATGTAGTAGTGTAACTACTGGATTCTATAGTATCTCTATTTTTAATTTTTTTTCAGGGACCTCCATACTGTTTTCCACAGTGGCCGCATTAATTTACAACTCCACTTAACAATGCACAAGGGTTCCTTTTCCCCCAATTCCGTGACAACACTTGTTATTTCTTGAGTTTTGATTCTAGCCATTCTGATAGGTCTGAGGTGATATCTCATTGTGGTTTTGATTTGCATTTACCTAATAACTAGTGACGCTGAGTGTCTTTCCATGTGTCTGTTTGGCCATCTGCTGTCTTTGGAAAATGTGCTCATTTTTTAACCAGACTGGGTTTTTTGAGTGTTGAGTTATATACGTTTTTTAGATATTTTAGATATTAACCCCTTACTGGATATGTTATTTGCAAATATCTTCTCCTATTTGATAGGTTACCTTTTTGTTTTGTTGATGACTTCCTTCTCTGTGCAAAAGCTTTATATTTCAGTGTAGTCTCAATAATTTACTCTTGCTTTTGTTTCCCTTGCCTCAGGAGACCTATCTAGAAAAATGTTGTTAAGGCAACAAGAGATTACTACCTATGTTTTCTTCTAGAAGCAAAATTCTTACTATTTAATTATCACATCATGGTGAGGTTTTTAACTTTGGCATCTTCGCAAAACTTGCAGATCTTTTTTACTAACAATTCTAGAAATCAAGCTCTGTTCTCCTGGTTTCATATTTTATGATTATCTAATTTTAAAAAATCACTGTACTGTAATAATGAAATTTGAGATATAATAGTCTCAATTCATTTACAAAATTATAAAATGAATGCACTTGGCCCTTAAAACAATAAGAAATCACTGATGATATGGGAATTTTAAGCAACAAGGTCTTTAAAGGGGTAAATGTTTTGAGGTGCCTGGGTAGCTCAGTTGGTTAAGTGTCTGACTGTTGGTTTCAGCTCAGGTCATGATCTCAAGGTCATGAGATCGAGTCCCCCCATGGGCTGCACAGCATGGAGTCAGCTTAAGAGTCTCTCCTCTCTCCCCTTCTGCCCCCTCCTCTGCATACATGTGTGGGGACTCTAAAATAAATAAAATCTTTAAAAACAAACAAAAAAGGGGTAAATGTTTCTTCCGGGTCCCAAAAGATTTACAGTTGTCATCTTGGTACCAAGTACCTATTAAATGACATGCCAGACATTTTGGGTTCATCAGGTTTCTAGTGGCAACAAGTATTTGTAACAGTTGGAAATCTTGCTCACAGTGGCAAAGTTTTAGGACTGGTGAAATTAGGCAACTGAAATAGAAAAGGACACTTCATACCCATTAGGATGGCTATTATCACTCTTACACACATGCACACATAAAAAGAAAATAACAAGTGTTGATGAGGATGTGGGGAAATTGGAGCCTTTGTGCATTGCTGGTAGAACTGTAAAAGGACATAGCTGCTATGGAAAGTGGCATGGCATTTCCCTTAAAAATTAAATGTAGTGGGATGCCTGAGTGGCTCAGCTATTGGTGTCTGCCTTTGGCTCAGGGCATGATCCTGGATCGGGTCCTGAGTTGGGCTCCCTGTGGGGAGCCTGCTTCTCCCTCTTCTTGTGTCTCTGCCTCTCTCTCTCTCTGTATCTCTCATGAATAAAGAAATAAATCTTAAAAAAAAATTAAATGTTGAATTACGACATGATGCGGCAAGTCTCCTTCTTGTTATATGCCTTGAAGACTTAGAAGTAGAAACTCTACAGATATTGCACATCCATGTTCATAGCAGCATTATTCACAACAATTAAAAGGTGGAAGTAATCCAACTGTCCAATGACAGATAAATGAACAAACAAAATGTGGGTACAGACACACAGACACAGAGGAACATCATTCAGCCTTAAAAAGGAAATTTTGACACATGTTGTAACATGGATGAATCTTTTAAAGATTTTATTTATTTATTTATGAGAGAGAGAGAGAGAGAGAGACAGACAGACAGACAGACAGACACACAGGCAGAGGGAGAAGCAGGCTCCATGCAGGGAGCCTGACGTGGGACTCGATCCTGGGTCTCCAGGATCAGGCCCTGGGCTGAAGGCGGCACTAAACCGCTGAGCCACCTGGGCTGCCCAACATGGATGAATCTTAAAAGATGTTGTGACATTATACTAAATGAAGGCAGCCAGTCACAGAAGGACAAATATTGTATGAGTCCACTTACATAAGGTACATCAAAGAGACAGAAAATAGAAGAGTGGTTGCCAGGCACTGGAAAGGAGGAATAGGAATTACTGTTTGATGGGTAAGGAGCTGCAGCACTGTGGGAAGATGAAAATGTTCTGGAGATGGATGGTGGTGATGGTTGCACAACAGTATGAGTGAACTTAATGCCACTGGACTGTACACTTAAAAATGGTTATAATGGTAAATTTATGTTATGTATATTTTATCACAATAAGAAAATAACTATGGAACATGTATATGTTGATTAATAAGAGATCACGAGTGTGAGCTCAGTACTCGTGGAAAAAGATTTGATGACGTAGGGTAGAGGCAACATGGATTAGTGGTTTAGGTTTAAATTCCTGAACCAGGCTGACTCAATCAAACCCCACCTCTGCCATTATTTAGCTGGATGGTAAGACCAATTTCAATTTCGTTGTACCTTAAATCCCCTCATTTGTAAAGTAAGGATTTTAAGTTAATAATTTGAAGTGTTTAGAATGGCTTGTGCTTAAAAACTTGTAGATAAATGTTAGTTTTTTATTATCATCAGAGGTAAACTTTTAAAGGTTGACTTTCTAAATTGTAGGATCTGGCAAATATGTCGTTCATTCCTCTTCTGCCAGAACTATCTAACTAACCCTAAAACCCTCTGTCCTAAGAAACTCCTGATGAGGGGATCCCTGGGTGGCGCAGCGGTTTGGCGCCTGCCTTTGGCCCAGGGCGCGATCCTGGAGACCCGGATCGAGTCCCACGTCGGGCTCCCGGTGCATGGAGCCTGCTTCTCCCTCTGCCTGTGTCTCTGCCTCTCTCTCTCTCTCTCTATCATAAATAAATAAAAAATTAAAAAAAAAAGTTTAAAAAAAAAAAAAGAAACTCCTGATGATTTGGGGGTGGGGGCAGTTCTAGGGAACAGAGCAAAGATAACTTATTCAGGTTACGAGGATAGTTCCAGAAACACAGAGCAGAGAAAAGATTAACTGTAATTCTAAAGACTACATTTCTGGGTTTGTTATTTTTCTAGACAATATTAATAAATAAGTCACTTTAAACTTTTAATTCTGTGGTATTTCCACAACAAATTTCATTGTCATTCTAGCCTATATATGTGTAATTCTGAAAAAATCTTTAATCTGAAAATCACTGTTTTCCTCAGACATTTCATTTTTCTTGCTCTTGTGGACAGTTAATTCTCAATCCTTACACTTTCTGGTCCTCCTTAGTACTTGATGCATCCTTCTTTCTTTTGTGACAGTCCATGTACTGACTTCTTCCAGCTTTTCAACTGCTTCTTCCCTCTCTCCCATGTCAGTTCTACCTTTGACTACAAAACACCCATTGTGTTAACCAGTTTTCGGCACTCCTTCCTCCTTTGGCCCTAATTAGGGAACACACACAATCTCATGGTTTCATCTATCACTTCTTCTTTTATGACTTTACTCTTCCTCTTCTGAGCTAATTCCGTAATTCCTGGAGTAGTATGACCATTTCTATGACTTCAGCTCTTTATCTGCCATTTCTCAAACCTGTGGCCTGTGCTGATGATCATTCCCATGAAATGTTGAAGGCAGGTGCCCACTCTCTTCCTGAAGAATCTATCATGGTTCCTACACTAAAATAAAATCAGTCTTAGTCTCTTCCAGAAGTCAGATAATCACATTAACCCAAAAAAGCTCTTCTCTGATTTCCACAGCACTATTACATATAGTTAGCCTCTCCCCATCGTCAATGGTCACCACTTGTTGGCAATCCAATATATTTTGCTGCATGGCTGAAAGTTTATAAGTCCAAGTATTTTCTGCCCATCAAGACAACAACTTTCTCAAAATAGAAATTGTATGTAAATAGTCTCTTTCATGTTCTACAAATATTACAGGGCATAGATTTAAGAATTTATATGATCACTTTAAACCAACCAGAGGCCAAAGCAGTAGGTTAAGGCAGAGAGAAAGAAAAGAGAATGAAAAGTCCAAATGAAAGGCAGAAAAGTACAATCCAGGAGTAAATATGGAGGCAACTTGGAATCCTGGCTAGCTATAAACATAGAAAAGACTATTTAATACCAGCTTCTAAAAGTACTATTTATTTAATATTTACCAGGATTAATTTCCCTTTTTCTTTACCTAATGGTAACACAGCCTTAATATTTATAACTTCAGGGAGGCTTTAAAATCCAAATTTTGGCCTGAGAAAACTGGATATTACCTAATGTTACAAAGTTAAAATTTCACCTGAGACTGATTTCACTGTTATTTTTTAAATTATATATGCATAAATTATATACATAATATATAAAATAGTTATATATATGAATGGAGATGTATACATATGGATGATTTCTAGTTTACGAAAATAAGTCACATTATTGAAACTGAACATTTTTATAGGAAAATGTAATTTTAAAAATTTGGGTGAAAAAATTAAATACTCATAAAAAAGGAAAAGTTTTTAATTTTTCATTGTAATATATTTGAATTGATACATCTATTTAACTTGTTTTGGGAAAAAACGCCTATAATCAATATAGCTTGCTAAATAGCAGGAACTTATAAAACAATGCTTAAACTGGTTCATTAAAATTGGACAAAATATTTGATCAAAAAAAAACCCAAAAACAATTAAGACTAAACAATGCTGACAAAGAAAATCAGAAGACGAGAAATACCAGATTAGATCTTGCAGTGTAGTATATTTCTTCTGAACTGTCCAAAAAACCATCACTGTCGGGCTGTTTAGCAGAGACCAAAAAACCCAAGTTATTTACGCTTAGACTAAAAGCCATAAATTCACAAAGGGAAACTATCACAAGTGAGGTAAGTCCTGCTAACATAATTTTATTAAGGCAAATGCCAAGTCAAATTATACTAAAGAACTTCTAAAATAGCAATAATGCAACAACTCTGCTCTGTGATGCAGTTATTAAATTAGTACTGAATTTAAATACATGCAATGCCAACTTAAAAAGAAAAACAAAAAACAAACTCAAACTGCCTTAACAAAATACTATTAGCATTTATAAATATCATGACTAGACTACTTTTTGTTTTTAATCTCCTCCATCCTCTACATAAATGTTGGGCTTAAGTATTTTAAATAATAATTTTAAGAAGTTTTGTTTAACCTTCCATGCTGGTATACCGAACTAGAATAACTCCATAATTTAAAAGCTCAAGATTCACTTTGTATCTTTAGTCAAGTGGGTTAAAATAGGCACTAAATTTAAGAGGAAAGTTCCCATTTCAGTCCTTAGTACTTATGAACAGTTACTTTCTTCTCATTATTGAATAGGAAAGAAAAAATGAAACATATAATCTGGAGCTGTAAGAAACTAATTTTATTAGGATTAATTTTGTTTTTTAAGTCTAATTCTTTGTTCTTCCACAGAATATTATCATCTTAAATATTTGAAAAACATGTTGCTTCTAAGACTGCATCTAAAAATATCATATATCTGGACAGGCATATTTAAAATCTTAACAAAAAAGAATCATGAAAAGAATATTGTGAATGACAGACTTGATCTACTATGTATGCCTAGTCTCTCCTGAGTTTTAGTCCAAACAGATTTGACTCTACCCTGATGTTTAGAAAACTGGCTTACACTCTTAAAAGGCTGCCCATAAATTCAGTGAGATGCCCTTTTACTGGTCCAACATTCTAATTTAAAATGGTGGCATTTGTCCCAATAAATGCATACACAAAAAGCCCCTCAAAAGTTGAGAAACAAAAATGGGGGTGGGGGGAAGGCCAGCATTAAAAACATTTAATTGGAGAATGGTAAAACTAGTAAGTTTCTCCTAATTTTGAGAATATCCAATCTCAGCAACACAGATTTATTTTTTCTAAATTTTAGAATTACTTACCTTTTTATTTCCCCAAATGCTTTTAAAAATATCAGTAACTAGATTTTTTTAGTCAGTATCAATATCTCAAAGACTAATTAAAATACTGATTTTCAGTGTTAACATTTCAAGACTACTACTTACAAGTTCATGATGTGGTTCTGTTTCCTTCCTTAAGGGTGGATCAAATTTTACTTGGCCAACTAAGAAAGAAAAGAAGTAAAGCCACAATCTGTTTCTCTGTTTCTATATTCTTAATTCTTAATGATGTAATAATTTTAAGCTACCCCATGGGAAAACATTTAATTTTATCATGGGAAAACATTTAATTTTATCATCTACCATAAAGTGATTATAACCCAAAGATTTAAATGAAGAATCTGTTGGCTGAAAAAAGCCCAATACAGTCCAGGTAGGATATCAAAGCTTAATCTGTTAATCCCAAGCCTCTTCCATAGTAAAATAAATAAATAAATAAATAAATAAATAAATAAATAAATAAATAAATAAATAAATAAATAAAAATAAAAAAAAATAAAATAAAATAAAATAAAAACTAAAACTAAAAATAATCATTAACAAAATTACAGTCAGGATCTAACTTGTTACTTCACTGTGACCCAGCATTAATTAGAGGCAATCTTAATTTAGGATTTAGGTGGGTAGACAGCAACTGAGGCAAAGTACTTTTGGAAGCCAGCCTTCAAGATGGCCTCTAATGATGATTCCTGCTCTCCTGGTGTTTATAAATTTGTGTAACACCTTCCAACATCACTAGGGTTGTTCTATGTGACCAAGTGAATATGGCAGAGCGATGGTATATCACTTCCAAGATAAGGCTTTTGTCTTGGGCTTTCTCTAGTGGATTACTTGTTCTGGAGAAGTCACGCTTTGAGCAGCCCTGAAGAGAGTCTACATGGTACATAACTGAAGCCTCAGTGAAGAGTTATGTAATCTCAGAAGCAAATCCTCCAGCCCAGCCAAGGTTTCAAATGACTGCTGCCCCAGCTGATGTATCTTCTTAAGAGACCTAAGCCAGATCCACCTAGCTAAGTTGTACTGGATTCCTGACCCTCAGAATATGTGAGATAAAAATGCTTATTGTTTTAAGTTGCTAAATTTGGGGATAATTTGTTATGTAACAATAAATAATATACCATTATAGCTCAAGTATAAACTAGCTAGGGCATACATAAATTAATTGTACTACTCTCACCTTTTCCTTGCTATTATACTGAATGTTTCACTACCTTTATCTTTAGTTTCTATATCTCATTATCATGATCTACTTTTATAACCTGGGTAAAGCATTTAAGATCACTGAGATAAAAGCAGAGGTAAAACAATAAATGCAATAAAAAACATTAAAATAATAAACAATAAAATAATGCAATTAAAAATTAAAAAGAAGAATAACAATCACAAATATGTTACAGTTCAACTAGTGAAATAGCAATTCTCAGTCAAGATAGGGAAATTAGGGATCCTTGGGTGGCTCAGTGGTTTGGTGCCTGCCTTGGGCCCGGGGCATGATCCTGGAGTCCCAGGATTGAGTCCCTGCATGGAGCCTGCTTCTGCCTCTGCCTGTGTCTCTGCCTCTCTCTCTCTCTCTCTGTCTCATGAATAAATAAATAAAATCTTAAAAAAAAAAAAGATAGGGAAATTAGTGAAATTTCAAAGTATAATCACTTTGATAATTGCTTTGATTTTAGCTTTGTATATAGGATTTATTATGAATGCTAATACAAATTAAAGGAGACCATGGGATTTAAATATTTAGCAATAGAAGGCATAAGTACAAAAGACTGGGAAATAGAGCTGTATAAAACCTCCAGTTGTGTAAGTATGTATACAGTTTATAGCTGTTCTGAACCAGGTATCAAATTCTGGCCTTAAAGGTGAGTAGGTTCTTCAATAAGAGGTTCCTCATACTTGTCCATACATGATCACACATCAAGGACCATAAGGTAACTTTTAGTAAGGTATTAAAAATTTATATTTATATTTATATTATATATATATATAAAGTATATATTTATCTCACCTTCATAGAGGCCTAATAAACAGCTCTCATCTACATTTATTATCAAATGATGTATTACAAACCATGTAATAAAGTTACATAAGGATAGTTTGTGCATCTATCTGCTTTGTGTTTTTGTCGCATGTGAACAGGCCAGTTTCCCCTACATGTTCACTGAATGCACGTGTGCAGGGATGTTGTCTTAGATTAACTTTCACGTCAAGGACAAGACTTTAACTGTAGCAGGTATCCAATAACCCTGTCCTCTGTGGGAATGCATTCCCAGAAAGGGAGGACTGCACAGCAGTCCCTCTGGAGATTCATTATTCATACCTGTTCTCTTCAAATTCCCTAAAGTTATGACAAGCTTCTTCCACAGAATCATCCAGCTACTGTTCAAATAGTTATTGTTAATTATTTAGCTCAATAATTATTTAGCACACAAGGCTAGTTATTTAGTTCAATAGTTATTTAGCACACAAGGTTGTGTGCTAAAATGTCCTTCATAACACCAGAAGCTCTCAACTTTCTGTAATTGTCTATTGGTCTTGATCTCTGTTTCCTTTTTCATCATCTTGAACACATGTCAAGCCACACACCACAAATTTCTATTTTAATAACCAGATGGAAACGCCTTTCTTAGCTTCTCCGAGACAGCACCAATGCAACATTACCACTTGCTGAGCCTACACTAGCAATTATGGGTCCAAACTACCTACTATGGCAGACAGGAAAAGCCCCAGAATTACTTCTTAAAGCAAGTTTTTGCTTATCATATTTAAGTGAAGGCAGAGAGGATTCCCAAAAGGGAAAGAATGACACCTTTTCTGCAAATGAGTCCATTTTCACTCAAGTTGTTGCCTAAACACCATTAATTTAAATAAACAAAATCTTGGTTGCATGGAGAGATACCATGTAACTGGGAAAACTATCAAGAGAAACAAATATATACAATTATTAAAATAATTTTTCCAAAGCCTGTCTTTATAGTTAATAGCATTAGCTATTCTATCACATCTCAAGTAAAATCATAAAATATTCTAAGCAGATATTAGAATATTGTGTAAGATTTAAAAGCCTCAAATATCAAACTCGCAAATTATTAAAAGTAGTGGTTGCTACCAAAAGGAAAAAGGTCCATCATACTTCACCTGCTCCCACCAAAGGGAGGGCTTATCAGAATCTCAGAAAAACTGGGGTACAGGCATCTGTTTCAAATAGCATATACAGCATATGCAATTAGAAGCTGAAAATCACTAATATAAATTTGTAAAGAATGACTGAGAAAGAACTGCACTTTGCAATAAAGAGCCTGATAATATAATTTTTTTAAAGAATTAGGTAACAAGATTAAAGTTCTTTATTTTATTTTATTTTTTTAATTTTTATTTATTTATGATAGTCACACAGAGAGAGAAAGAGAGGCAGAGACACAGGCAGAGGGAGAAGCAGGCTCCATGCACCGGGAGCCCGACGTGGGATTCGATCCCGGGTCTCCAGGATCGTGCCCTAGGCCAAAGGCAGGCACTAAACTGCTGTGCCACCCAGGAATCCCGATTAAAGTTCTTTAAATTAGATTTTCAATAGTACTGAACACAGTTTTCTAAATCAATGACAGAGCTATCTCTGATCACCATTTGTATTATTAAAGAAATGACAGACATCTTATAATTGCTTTTTGTATATGAAAAAATGAAATGCTTATATACTAAAGTCATTTTCAAAAAAATATGCTTGGAAGGAAATTAGCAAATTTAAATCATCTGGCTTCAGATGGAACTTTAAAAGGTCACACAATGAACTGTTGGCAAACAAAGTACCAAATTTCAGTCCTGGGCCTTTGTACAATGCATGCTTTCTTTCAAGAGTTTCCTCCTTTTAAGAGCATTTCCAAGTAGCACCAGCATAAAGTTTTTCTAAGAACTTAATATATAGTGTATGGTCCAGCCAAAGCTTCAAAGAAAAGTTTGCAAAGAACCTGCAGTGTAAAATCCACACAAGTGTGGAGAGGTGGTTTCTGAAAAACAGCAGTGTTTATGAAAGACCACTAGGTTGGACGTTGAAAGAGATCCAAAGCTTGCTCTTTGGTGTATGAGTGTATCCCACAGGCAAATCTATGCATTTCTGCATTTCTTATGTGGGTTTTTTCCCTATTAAATGGTGATAGTGGGCAGCCCGGGTGGCTCGGCGGTTTAGCGCTGCCTTCAGCCCAGGGCCTGATCCTGGAGACCCAGGATCGAGTCCCATGTCAGGCTCCCTGCATGGAGGCTGCTTCTCCCTCCGCCTGTGTCTCTGCCTGTCTCTCCGTTTCTCAGGAGTAAATAAATAAAATCTTTAAAAAAATAAAATAAAAATAAATGGTGATAGTGTCTGCCACTACTTACTTAGCTTTTCAAAGACACAGCTTCATCTTAATTAAAGTATGAAATGACTATTATTATCATTACTGATCTAGACAAAAATTGGGAACAGTTTATTTACAGTAGTTATCTTTTTTTTTAAATTTTTATTTATTTATGATAGGCACACAGTGAGAGAGAGAGAGGCAGAGACACAGGCAGAGGGAGAAGCAGGCTCCATGCAGCCCGACGTGAGATTCGATCCCGGGTCTCCAGGATCGCGCCCTGGGCCAAAGGCAGGCGCCAAACCACTGTGCCACCCAGGGATCCCCTACAGTAGTTATCTTAAGTTACCACATTACCTAATTTCACTAAAGTCATTTTGGATACCAGATCCTTTAGGATAAATCTTTTACCCACAGAAAACTATTATCAGAAGCCTCATTGCACTAAATTAGCATTCTAAGTCATAGAGAATTAATGCTTCCAAGATGAAAAAAGTTTAGGCACTATTGCTGCAGGTTCCTACTGGCAGAATCACTGATGAGCTGACAGTACCAGATTCCATGTGAATGGATGTCTGTCTTAGCAGGCCCTAACTTGGCTGTCCATAAGAATTACCTGAAGGGCTTTTTTTAAAAGACAGAGTCCTAGGCTGACCAAATACCCAGTGAATCAAGATTTGTGGAAGAGTAGGGCCGGGAATCCATTTTAGCACTCAGAGGCTAAGCCATTTTGCAGATCTCTACACCTCTCCTTGCTACTCAAAGTGTGGTCATGGAACCATAAACATCTACATAATGTGGGGGCCCGTGAGAATAACCTTAGGTTCTGCCTTAGATCCACTGAATCAGAAACTGCACTTTAACAAGCTCTCTAGATGAGTTATATACACCTACCAGTTTAAGAAGCACTGCTGCATTTACTTCTGTTCTGCCTGGTTGAGGAATTTTATTCCTCCTCCAAACAATAACAACATAAATACATCCCCTCTCTCACTACAGAAAATTCCGCAGGAATAAGGTAAATGAAATTCTTACTGCCTTAATTAAATTCTACCTTTTTTTTTTTTTTAAATTTTTATTTATTTATGATAGTCACACAGTGAGAGAGAGAGAGGCAGAGACACAGGCAGAGGGAGAAGCAGGCTCCATGCACCGGGAGCCCGACGTGGGACTCGATCCCGGGTCTCCAGGATAGCGCCCTGGGCCAAAGGCAAGCGCCAAACCGCTGCGCCACCCAGGGATCCCCAAATTCTACCTTTAAAAAGATTTACTAAGAATGACTATTTGGAAGAAAATGAACAGAAATAATTATAATTAAATTACAACTGGAAATCTTATTTCTCATTGTTAAATTATGAAGTGTGCATAGTATATACTTACAGTTTATCTCCGATCGTGTTTTTTCTTCTCTTACATTTCTACTTGTTGAGTGAATTCTATGTGGTACAGCAACAAGAGGCTAGGAAAGAAAAAATCAATGACATGTGGCATTTGATAATCAAGTCACAGTGTAGTCCCCAAAATTATCCAAATGTGAAAGAGACTCCATTTTATGCAAAAATAGGGCAAAATATAATGATTCTGTGAATATTTTTTTCAAAAAGAGGCTACTACAAACTGGGAGCTTCAAAGATTATGGATATATTTTATCTTCAGCAGTTTCCCAATAAATGTTCTCTGAGTTGAATATAAGATATTTATGATTTGTGGTCTTTTTAGTTAACACATTTTTCCCCCCTTTATATTTTTTCTTGTAGGAGTAGTGCTCTATTTTCTTTCCTTTCACTGTATTAAAATCTCTCTATGTGTACTGTCACACTCAGAAACATTCTGGGGCATGGCGAGGCAGGTGGTGGGGTGGTGATGAGTTCTACTGCTACATCACGGACATTCCTCCAGCCTTTTGGAGTATAGGGGGTCCTATCTATCTGTAATGCTTCTGCAGCTCCATCTCATACACTTCAAGGTCTCACCTTAAGAGGTGATGCCAGCATCTATTTCATGTACCAAATAGGTTTTTTTCTGTGTGTGAAATGCTTCCCTTGAAGTTATTACCTTTGAAGGAGATACATTCTTAGATGTATCTTCATGGGAAATGTAATTTATAAAGACTTGAGCTCAAATTACCAGATTTGAAAGGCAGATCAAGAACATGACCCAAGTTAACTATTCTCAGTACAGGCACATCTCAGGAAATAAAGCCATATGAATTTAAAATACCCAAACACTGAAATACTGACAGTAGTAAAATATAGCAAAAATCATTTCAAAAATGGAGTATTTACACTTAACATGTACACAGTGATTTGTAGTTTACAATGTGCTTTCATACACCTGAGCTCATTTTGTCCTTAAAATAAACTTATGAACCTAGTACTAGTCTTCATTTTATAGATAAAAACACTGAAACTCAAAATTAGGGCACTCAGCTTATTAGATGCAGAGCTGGAAAAAAAAACCCTGTACTTCTGATCACAATATATACTAGCAAAAACAAATAAGCAAAAAAAAAGGGGGTATCATGTCAGGTTAGTCACACAGACTGCTATCATCAGTGAACATGAATAAAACCTATGACTGCCTGTAAGAACAGTTTGACTTACCCAGCTTAAATGGTGTAACTATGAAATTATTAAATCTTAGAATGCTACACACAATAAATGGATTAACATGTAGGAGAAGAAAATTACATCAAGTAAAAATGAGAATCACCATTACTCCAATGTGTACTACTTCTAAAACAATCTATATGGGAACTCAACAAAAAAAAGAAAAAGAAAAGAAAAATGCCCTTCTAACAGTGTATGATGCATAATAAATATGAGAGTATAGTAAACTAGTAGATGTGCTAAGTATTTTCAAGAGTATTCAGCCTCCACACAACATGCACAGTATCACAGCAAAGGCTGAAATACTAGTTAGATACATTCAAATTATGAGTGACAACACAGCACTCCTTCACAAAGCATTTGCAAATAAGATTATGAATTTCTCTGGAAAAAGTTTTATATGATAGGAAAAGTATTCCCCCTAACCTATAATTCTAATACCAACACAGTCCTCATACGAAAGATGAATTTCTTTCTCTGCTACGTGAGAAAACTTCAGGAGAATTTTTATTCCACAGACTGCTTCTGTATTTGGCTTATTATTTCTCCTCTTTAAATACATTTTCAAAAGGACTTCATAATTCAGTACAAAAAGTCAACAGGATGAACTAAGAGGCAATGGCGTAGCATTCAGCACACCGAGAAAACACAGTCCTTTCTTGCAATCTTAATATGCAGGAATTTCAGTTACCACGATTTAGTAAAATTATACCAGTCCCCCCATCACCTGGTTCAAGTTTCAGTCAGCAGTATGTTAATATTCAGTGTATTAATACCTTATTCACTTAGTACATTAATTATAATTGCATGATGTGCAAATTTCACTGCTAACTCTCCACTCTACTCACAGATCACCAGGTGACTAACAGGTGCATGCCATGCCGAATGACTAATCACATCACTTCTTTCCAAGTCTGTGACTGGTCACTGAGCATCTGTTACTCAGTTCATGCACAGACAGCAAAGTGGGTAGTTGTGCTGTGTAATGCACTCATGTGACATTTTAACAAAAACTGGTAACTGAAGGAGAATTAGCCAACAAAGATAAAAGTGCTTCAAAGAAATAAAAAGTGATAACCCACGGATAATGCTGGCAAAAAAATCTGAATCTAACATACACTGATTTACAAAAGGAAACAGCTGACTGTGAGAGGGTGGACCCTGCTGCTGCTCAGGAGACTGGAGACGTACTGCCAGAGAGCTTGGTGAAGGTGAACTTACTGCTATCAATGAAGAAAGTAGTTGTGATTTAAAAAAAAAAAAATGGAAGATGCCCCAGAAGTGGCACCAGCAAATTTCATATCACAGAAATTTGAATACTGAGATATTTCATGCATTGAAAGTACAAAGGATAAAATGTTGGAAGGTGATACAAACTCAGAAAGGAATAGGACATTCACCAAGGCAGAGAAAAGATATTCACTCTGTGTCCTGAAGCTATGACAAGAGAAGTGCAAGCACTGTGCAATCTATTCAGTAAGTAGACTACTTGATAATTAATCTATGTAAGTTTTTTGGTAAACAAATGAAACACATTCATTCACATTGGCTCTACTATTTTAAATAACAGCACGCTAGGTAAACATTAGTTTTAATCTTTTTTTCACTTCCTCATACATTTAAAATTGACAATAAGAGAATTTTTAATATTTCGAGAGAAATTTTTTAAAGTCACAGAACATGGTGATGATTACGATCACTTTGCAGGGTGCCTCAGCTTACAGGGTCATTTTTACAGTCCTGCACCACCATGCACCACCATGTAAATTCAGGACTGCCTATATGTTTTGAATTATAGCAGAAGAGTATAAACCGAAGTTTATAAAAAACACAAAATTAAGCAAAAAATAATAATTTTTCCCTATGATAAGGTCAATAATACTTCACATTTCTTAAGTTTTGTTTTCAAACACTTTTACAGACCTTGAACAAAAGGACACACAGTTGATTTAATTATGGCTGTGTAATGATAGCAAGCTAGAACAATGGTGAATTGATAGAAAGGTTCTCTCTGACTTAAGATGATAAGCAACCACCTTTCTGACCACTGAGAGCTATATCGGTCCCTGAGTATCATCAGTGAAATTTACATCATTTTAAGTAAAGCCAGTCAGGGTCAAGGCTATTCATGTCAGTAACAGACCCAATAACAAAATCCTGCCATGTCACATTTACTAAATTTATCTTAGGTGCCACAATTATTAGCTATGTCAACAGAAGAGAAGCTTCCTTTGATATCAATGCTTCCGTCATCATATTAGTTATTTTATTTTTCTCAACTACACTGGCTCATTTTTAAACCTTTCCATAGTAGATAATTAGGGTTTCAGTCACCAACAAAAATCAATCTTACACTTTCTACTAACCACTAATAATTCATGAGGTGCTGTACAAGGATTCTTTTTAAGAGGAAAATCGAACAGAAATTTTGAGTATATTCTAGCATCTGATTTAGGTGCTTCCCATTTGCATTCTCTCTTTTATAGTGATTTATTGGGCAACTTTATTTGAGATAACTACAATAATTTCACCAAGTGGATTAGATGATTGTGCCTTTGCCATTTTCAGCAAACAGTCACCCTTAAGAAGTAAGAAAAATGCAGCACATGACTTTTCTAAGAGAGACCAAGTCAAAGAGTTAATTATTCCCTTATAAGATTTTTATTTAAACTAGACCCAGGACTTTAAAAAACTGCTTCTGAGATACACATACCTACATACATTTATGTTAAATGTGCTAACTGGTAAAAACAGTTCCTACCTCGGGATCATCATCATCAAAATCATGGTAAGTGGAATGATCTGGATTATTCACTTTATCCAACAGTTCAATTGCCAAAGACCGTGTCAAAGGTTGTGTGACAAAAGGATGCTATAAAAATAACATAGTATAGAACACTCATTAGAAACCTAATTGGATGACATTTTATCTTTTGAAAAAAAGACATATTACAGGGCAAAAATAATACCTGTAGTAACTTCTCAGCAGTAGGTCTTTTTTTTGGATTTTTGGTAAGTGCCATTTTCACAAAATGATGAAAACTATTTGACCTAAGAAATTTTGAAAATCAGACTTTTAAATTTTAATTATTTTTTACACTTGATTATAAAGTAAATAACACAAAAATACTTACCACTTCATTTTATCCTTTAATTTAGGAGGCTGAAAATTACTTTTTGTCATTAGAAATAATGCTCTGAAAAATCAACAAAACATTAATAGCATTTTTAAGATTTCATATTTTAAACACATAATATAATTCTATTACTATTAATAATTCTATTACTGTTAATAAGGTAGAACAAGACTAAAAATATTATTTGTTCATGATGTAATAAATATTGGGCGGAGACGGGATTATCCTTCATTTAAGCATAGAATTCTTCAATTACAACACACTGACCTCATTGGGTGTAAGTCAAACATAGGCGGCTGAAGCTCAGCGAGTTCTATGGCAGTGATTCCCACTGCCCAGAGATCACAGAGCTGATTGTACCCCCCTTTCCTCTCAACAGCTGCAACTTCAGGAGCCATCCTGCAGGAAATATTGAGGGGGGGGGAACTTCTGTTTATTGTATTTTCTTTCATATTCCCACCAAAAGCACTTGGAACTATGACTATCTAAGCTGAGGCCTATTTAGGTCCTGATATCTGAAAAATAAGTATATAGTATTTCAAAGTTCTCCCCCAAGATCTTGACCTTGTAAAGACCCTCCCCCAAGACCCTACTGGTGATTCCTTGGTTACTTTGCTATACTTACTATAAAGATTTATAAAACTTTACAATTATATAATATAGCAACATAATCAAATTTGTCTACATCTGTATCTTCTGTACAATTTTGCAGAATTTTACAGAGAAATAACATCTTGTAATAAATGATCTGTAATTTTTAGCTCCACCTGCTTACACCAATCAACTGCAATCTGGCCTGTTTTCATGTGACCAAAACTATTTACTGATGTATCAGTAATCCTCATTTAGTACTTAACTTATATTTACTATAAAATTGATTGGTAGTTTTTCAGTTTTATTATAATGGTAGAAGTTACAAAAATGAGTGCTTGCTTTTTAAAATTGTATTTATTTAAAGGAAACTGACTCAAACTTCGTTTTCTTTCTTCTAACTTTCCTACATAGTCTTATTCTAATTATATCTCTATAAATTTGTCTTTGATTTAAATGATTATATTAATTTTCAAATATAAGAATTTTAAGTCCTAAATAACAGTTGTAAAAATAACCAATTCTTACATATCAAAAGAATTACTGAAATAAGTAGCTTTACAAATATACATTTGTCTTCCTAGTATGGTTTCAGGAAACTCAAGTAGGTCAGTGAAGTTAAACACACACATACACAACACAATCCTCTAACTTTCAAAATGCTTGTTCTTAAAATCTTTCTAAACTTAAAGTACTTCTAAAAATATTCAAATTACTGTAAGAAAAGTAATTTTACAGTATGTCAGTTATTACTAGATTCCAGCTTGCTGGTAGAAATGCACTATCAGACAATGAAAGTGCATAACGCTAATATGCCTGGTTTGCCATGAAAGGTGATGTCCTCCATTCCTCTATAAAAGTATGAGTGAAAGATTCCAGCTAGTGCACTTCTACTCCTGTCAGACTGTACGCTTACCACAGTCAATTGAGTTCATCTCTGAGTCGGCTTATTCATTATACTACATAATTATATAATACAAATAGTATTTAATTATTACAAAAAACTCATTTGTTATGAAATTAAAAAGAGCAAGTTATTAAAATTAAAGTGAATGCTTTCAAAACCTTGTTAAAGACAAGTTTCTAAAGACAAGACCAAAAAACCTGGCAAATTAGTTAAGAATATGACACCTGTAAAAGACTAGAAAGGCTGTAGGCTGTATAATTCCATTTGTATGACATTCAGAGAAAAGGTAAAACTACAGAAACACAAATCAGATAGGGTATTGCCAGAGGCTAGCGATGAGAGGATAGAATTTACTAAAAGGGGACAAAAGAACACTTCCTTGGGTGCTGGAAACTTATCTTTTATATCGATTATGGTAGTATTTCTCACCACCACAGCATGCAAGTTTCTCAGTGGTGGGAAAACTGCGTATCTAATAAGGCTGAATTTATACCTCATACGTCTGACTTTAAAAAAAAAAAAAAAGGTCACATGCTTAGTCTAAATTCTCACTGCACTTTAGAGAAACACAACCCGGGAAATATAGCTGTTGTACTGTGGGTATAGGTCATATTATTAAGATAGAACTCTAATTAGTGGGCCACTTAAAGAAAAGGCGTTGGTACTATGGCAAAGAAAATAAAAGTACACTCACATGTGTACATATGTTTAAAGTACATATGTATTAATTTTGAGATTTGCTATTCAATAGATGTTTTTTATTAACTGAGTAACTGCCAACCTTAGTCACTTTGAATGAGAGATCCATTCTGTACTATATCCCTAAAGTTCATGTGGGAAAGACATGATATTAGAGAGATGAAGAGTGAGAATGTTCCCAAAATTTACTTTGCCTAATTCACAGTTTCAGATGTTCCCAATATAGTTCCTACTTTCTTACAAGAGGGGTAACATTAGTTTCTAATCTCTGAAGCTGGAGCTGGAGATCACTTATCATCAACATTTACTAAGTATGTGTAAAACCATGCTGGACCCCAGAGAATCAATGAGAGTTCCTTCATATAGAGGTTCCCAAAAGCCATTATTCATCTTTTTAAAGTCTTTTCCACTTAATGAAAATAAACATGATAAAATGTTCTTTGGCTGTGTAATCCACTCACAAGTGTACATGCCTAAATTGCTTAAGCTACTGATTATCTTCTTAATCTGTTTTAGTCCTAAAATTTTTGACCAGTCTATTTTTTTACAGTAAGCGCTGACTTCAATAATGATAAAAAAAAAAAACCAAAAAGTTAAATTGTCAATTAAAATACAATTACCAATATGGTGTACCAATGAAAGACTTCCTTTTGGCAATTGTGGCTGTAATCTGTGCAGATACTCCAAAATCAGCTATTAAAAAATAAGAAACATTTAGAAAAGAAAGCAGAGGGAAAGTAAAATTATTTACAATAACATGAGAAGAAACTTTTAATAATTCTTTTCATTAAACTAACAGAAATGAGATCTTCTTTAATATCACACATTAAAATTTATCACTTTTATGGGTTAGCATGAAAATATCACAAAGTAGTCAGTGTACATCACAGTCAAACAGAATCCCATATATCCTTGCATGAATCAAATGACAACAAAAGTCAAGATCAAATGATTTTGATGAAAAAGAAACAGCTGAGAAAATTTTAAGCTGCCAGACTTAATAATATTATAATTTCAAATTCCCAGAACCTGAAATTCAAGGAACATCACTGGAAGGGGCTGTAAGTAATGACATATTCTATTCACTTTCTGCTATATTCTTAATAACTGACATCAAACAAATAAACTACTGGCAAATCTACCCTCGCCTGAAAAGACATCCATACAGAATATTCTGGAAAATCTCACCTCAGCAATACATTTCTAATACCAACACTAATTACTACCAGGTAATTTGTTTTTATGTAGGATTTGTTGCTATTCTTTAAATATGTTGAGTTCTAAATATTTTCTAGTTTTTTAATGGTCATTTCTAAATCCTTATTGACCAAGATACATGTTGGAGGTCTGTCCAGAAGGCACATAATACTAACACAAAATATTAAACTGCTGATAGAAACTGCTAAGCCATCAATAGTTAGATAAATGCTTTTTTCATCTTTAGAGGTGGCTCAGAAAAGTGTTATCATGTGTTAATGTTCAGATACATACTTTTCAATCTGATTAGTCCTATTGTAGGCTACGGTTCAAAATAGTTTTATTTGTGCTTTTATAAATGTGTTTTGAATTCTGATTTATCTTAGAGTAGTATGTAATTCAAAACAATTTTATTATTAAATTCTTCATTTAACACCTAACAGCCATGATTTTATTTACAAAAACTACTATACATGTTTCCAGTCTTTAACTTTCAAATTCAGTTATTCTTTAAGAGTTTTGAATTCTATTTCAGTCATAACCAAAAGTTACAAAATAAAAGGTACAGTTTGAAAAAAGCCACATCCAGCATTGATACTACAGTCTTATATAATTAATACTGTATTTTATTTTAAAAGCTGATGTAAAGGATGTAGGATTCTGGTATAATTGACTTTTTAGCTTTTGTTTACCTTGTCTTTTGGTTACAAGGTAGTTCTGTACAAATTATTCTTACTAAAAGTCACATTCCTCAGGTTACAGTAAAGGAATTTTATCTTTACAACAAATCTGTCATATGTAAAGGGCAGATTATCCCCACTTAAGAGGAACCAGATACAGACAGGTTACCTATGCCCCACAATGAGATTTCCACCTAAAAATATAGAAATGCTGAGGGGAAAAAGCCCAGTCCTAACAGAGGAAAATATAAACAAACTTACTATGGTCTGGAATAAATTTGCACAAATGACAAAATTTTAATTTACTTACCCAATTTTACATGACCATTATCCGTTAACAGAATGTTAGCTCCCTTCAAAGTGAGAACATTTTAGAGTAAGAATCATTTTTTCCAGATAGCACATATAATAGATAAGATATATATATTTAAAATAATCACAAGTAGCAGCCTTAGAAGTACTCAAAATTCAAAGTATCCTTAATTAAAGTGTTACATCATTATATTCACAGGAAAATTTGTCGTTTTAGGAAATCTATTATAAAATGTTCCACCTTGCAAAAGGCTGCTACTAACACAATATGAATGTTATTATAAAAATGATGTATTAGTTTTCATCTAAATGTTATTTTCTTACTGATCCAACACTGTGACTGCACTAAAATGTGACCTTATATTGGCATTTTCAATTCCTTTTACTGTATTTTAAATTTATTTCCTGTTCAAAAGACCCCCAAACTTCCCTTTCTAGGAATTGATCATTAGTTGAAACAGTGCTGGTGTGGAAGATTCTATCTGGCTATTTACTATCTTAATGTGTCTGCCCACTGTTTAGGCCCACTCAGAACAGAAACAATTAGCCACTGGCCCACCCAATTAAAAATGTTATCTGTCTGCACGACTGTGAGATAACAGAAAATACAGATTGGTTTCTACCCTCGGTTCCTGGCACAGCCCTCTGGAAACCCCGATAATTTCCTAAGTGACAAGAGCATTGGGAGCATCTCCTGTTCTAATATATGGTCTCAGACCCTGGTTCCTGACACAGTGTTCTTGAAACATTTGTAATTTTGGGGTGATAGGAGAACCAACCCTGAGTGGGCTCCTGGATGAGGAATGGTCACTGGAAAGACCAAGTCATGATCATAAGCTTGGAATTCTCAGCCCTGCCCCACATTCTCTTGAGAAGGGAGAAGAGCTGAAAATGGGGTTAATGACTGATTATGCCAACATGAGGATGGGGTTTGGAGAGCCTCTAGGTTGGTGAACATGCAGAGGTCCTGGGAGAGGGACGTGTATGAAGAGGGCATGGAAACTCCACGCCACCTTCCCACACACCTTGCCCTATATATCTCTCCCTCTGGATGTTCATCTATATCTTTTACCAAATCATTTAATAAACTGGTAAATGTAAATACCTGTTAAAGAGGTTCTGTGAGCCTCTTTAACAGATTGATTGAACCCAAGGAGAGGGTCTTTGGAACCTCTGATCCATATAGCCAGTTGCTCAGAAGCACAGCTGATAACATGGGCTTGCAACCTGTATTGGGCATGCGTGTGTGTGCGGTGGAGGGAAGGGACAGTCTTGTGGGAGTGAGCCCTTATCTGTGGGATCTGATGCTATTTCCTGGTAAATTGGGTCAGAATTGAGTTAAATGGGGTCAGAATTGAGTTACATGGTAGGACATTCAGTTGGTGTCACAGAGAACTGCTTGCTGTGGGAGAAAACCTTCACACATTTGGTGACCACAAGTGTCCAAAATGTTCTGCATAAGTAAAGATGACTCGCAAAAGAAGCACACAGTAGGGAAGAACTGGGTTTTTTCCCATTACAATGCCCTAGTAGCATTTTAGGCACTTCTACATCCTGACCTGAGCCTAAAGAAACCACTTCATCTTCAATAAGCTCAAAGTTGGAGGAGGTAGAAATACTGTCTCCCAAGGTGTATAGACTTTTCATTTTTTTTTGTTTGTTTTTTTGCCTTTTCTGTAACTGAATGAGCAAGCAAAAGTAAACTGGCTCTTTAGTCAAAGGTGCCACCAATCATGTAATTGTAGCCTTACAGGAAAAATACTAGGAAACTCCTTCCCACCCCAAAAAGAGGAAGCTGTAAAAAAGGAAGCTATTAACATAAGACTGTACTCCCTGATATTACTGCGGCAGTATGGAATAATGGGAGAAAGGAAAAAATGGAGGGACAAGAGACTACAGTACAGATACTTTTTTTTAGAGGGGGCACAAATGGAGAGAGAGAATCTTAAGAAGGCTCCATGCCCAGCAGAGCCTGATATGGAGCTCCATCTCAACCCTGAGATCATGACCTGGGCCAAAATCAAGCGTCAGATGCTTAACCAACTGATACAGCAGGGATTTTAACTTGATGTGGGCCCCTGCTATCTAGATGTCTGCCACAGTCCTCAGCTTGGTCTTTTCCTAGCTCCAGGTTAATTTTCCTAAATTACATCACATCACGTGCATCTGGCCTTTGATGCTCCCCTCCTTCCATCCTTCTGTTCCTCTCTTCCTGAGCAACCAAGTGATATCTTGATAGCTGTAGGGTTATAGTAGTAAATAAGAATAAGCTCCAGCTCTCATGAAGTTTACACTGAATAGGAGAGAAAGAAAATCTAAAAATGAATACACACATGCACACACAAATGAATGGATCAACAGATGATTCAAAGCCAGGAAGAGATAAGTACTCTAAGACAAGTAAAGCAGGAAGGGAAGGGCTCTCTAAGGCAGTGATATCTGAGCAGAGATCCAGATGAAGTGAGGGTGCATGAGCCATGCCAAATCTGGGAGAAAAACATTCGGGAAAGAGGGCACACCAAATACAAAGCCTTGGTGCCAGAATGAGTTCAACATATTCCAAAAACATCAAGTTTAGTGTGGCTGGAACAAAATGAGTAAAATGGAGAGTAGTGTGAGATGAGGACAGAGAGAAAAGCAGGGGTCAGATCATGTATAACCTTATAGGCCATGGTAAAAATCTGGATTTTACACTGAGTATGGTAAGAAGCCAAAGGTGGTTTATAAACAGAAGAGTGACGAACTCTGATTTAAAAAGATCATTCTGGTTGCCAGGTGGAGAAGTGACTGTAGAAACACTCAAGTACAGAGCAGTTAGAAGGCTGCTACAGGAGTGCAGATGAGATAGAATAAACTGATGGCTTAGATCAGGGTAGAAATAGTGGCTATGGGCAGAATTTTCCCAGTTGGGCTCAGATTCTGAAGTTTGGCACACAACTCCTCGTGTAATGGGAGCACAAAACCACCTGGCCAAAACCAACTCCTGTTACTCTCATAAGTTCTCTTCTCTTCAGTAATACAGTGCAACTTTTCTACTCCCTAAATTGACCCCACACTTTCTGACCTATCTTTGTTGACATTGTGCCCTCTGCTTGGAAGGCACTCCAACCTCCATTTCTGATAAATATTGATCAGTCTTTCCAGATTATCTACTTGCAGGTGACATAGTACCTTTCTTGACTAACTCATGATCTTTTCTTCCTTTGAGCTCCAAAGCTCTTTGCTTATGTCTTTTAAGTGGCTTATAAAAAAAAATACTTAAAGGGGGATACCTGGGTAGCTCAGTGGTTGAGCGTCTGCCTTTGCTCAGGGCATGATCCTGGGGTCCTGGGATAGAGTCCCACATCAGGCTCTCCACACGGAGCCTGCTTCTCCCTCTGCCTGTGTCTCTGCCTCTCTGTGTCTCTCACAAAAAAAACAAACAGAATCTTAAAAAAAAAGAACTTAAAGGGATCTCAGCAGGTGACCTGACAATCCACTGAAATTTCATACAAAATATGAAGGCATGTGCATAAAGACATTTTCTGAGAAGAGATTTCATGGCTTTCATCAGAGACTCAAAAGAGCAATAGGATACTCTCGCCCACCCACAAAAAAGTTAAAAACCTTTATGCTAAAGAAAATTTCAGAAAACAAAGGGGGGAGAGAAGCAGGAGAAAAGATGAACAAGGAAGAAGGTAAAAGAAAAATAAATGAAAGAAGAAAATAACTAAGTTGGGAAAATGGCAGTATCTTCAGAAATAACTTCAGGAGTCCCATCATAGCACCTTGTTTTTTACCACAGAGCTAACTAACCCCAGCACATCCAGTGCACCTGCTCTCCTCTGCCAGTTAAATCAAAGACCATCAGAAAATATTACAGTTGAATTTATCTATTTTGAAACATTATTAATGATAGCTCCTTAAGACTGCCAAAGTTTATTTTTCATATTAAAGCATAAAATGTTCTAAAAACCCTAACTTGATGGAAGCTAAAGATCTAATCTGCTTTTTACAAGTAAGTAACTACAGATAAGCTAATACGGGTTACTGCAATACTAACCCACAGAGTATACTTTAAAAGGGTGATTTTTATGGTATGTGAACTGTATTTCAATAAAGCTGCTTTAGAAAAGTAATAAAACTCTTAAAAGTATCACTCAATTTTATTATAGTAACATTTTAGGTAAGAAATTTCATCAAATAGATTAAGACAATATTGCTTAACAGTTTGATCGAGTATTTAAAAATGAAGAGAGGTCATTAGCTTAAACATATGATGTATACCTTTATATCTCTGTGCATTTTTCCTTTACTATGAAGATAGTATAATCCCTGGAATTTCAAAAAACAAAAAAACAAATATTAATAAGACTTTACTACAGAGCATACTTCAAAATGTAAAGTGATTAACTGAATAGTAGTTTATATTTTTTATTTACTCATTATGAAAGTCTAGTGGTAATCAATTTATTTTACTGAAATAGCCTAAAAGACAAAAGAATCAAGAAAATTAAAGGCAAAGCTTAGCTGGAACTACTAATTTTCTTAAGACAAATACTTTTCACTAAACCTTGCAGATAGTTTGAAATAACTTTTAAAAAGTATAAACGCAATTAGCATTAGAATGAGTTTCAATTCCTATACATAATTCCTATTCAATTCCAACACTCAATTCCTTTCTTTGGTATTAAGGGGAATATAAAATAATAAATCCATAGCAGTTACATTTTAGGAGGTCATATTATCACAGCGAGGCTTTACAGTATTTGCAAATATAATCTGAGTTTACTACACAATCAAAAAATATGTTAAAATCCAAGAGTTTACCAAACTAGAATGCTCAATCTTTATTTAACAATAATACAGAACAATTAAACACTGAATCTAATAAAGAATGGCCTTTTTAATTAGCACTGGATTTACCTGTAGTGTTTCTCTGCTAACATAAGCAATTTGCAGTTCTGACAAAGGTCCCGTTACTGTAAGAAAAGAAAATTAATATTAATGAAATTAGTCAAGGTATGTTTTTCAGTGAATGATGAAGTTTTATAAGCTCCACTAAGCAATAGCCTTGATATACCTAAACAACTGTACTAAAATGTAAGCTCCATGAAGGCAGAATTTTTTAAATCTGATTTTCTCATTGTTGTATCCTCCGTATTTAGAACAGTGCCTGGCATGGGAAAGCTGCTACATAAATGTTTGTGGAATGAGTAAGACTGAAGAGGCTTAGCTAGTTTTTACTAAAGTTTTTCTAAAATTGGTATGTAATACATATATTAAGGCTAGTTTTTTGTTATTCTTTAAGGAGGTATGCAGAGGGGATCCCTGGGTGGTGCAGCGGTTTGGCGCCTGCCTTTGGCTCAGGGCACGATCCTGGGGACCTGGGGTCGAGTCCCACGTCGGGCTCCCAGTGCATGGAGCCTGCTTCTCCCTCTGCCTGTGTGTCTGTCTGTCTCTCTCTCTCTCTCTCTGTGTGTGTGACTATCATAAATAAATAAAAATTTAAAAAAAAAAAAGGAGGTATGCAGAGGGAGAAGGAATGAGAGATTCTTAAAGCAGGGCTCAATCTCATGACCTTGAGATCACGAACTGACCCAAAATCAGGAGTCAGACACTTAACCAAATGAGCCACCTAGGGGCCCCATATTACAGCTAGTTTTAAGTCAATATTTTTTTTCCTTAAAATAATTATCTTTATAGCTATAAAATTAGTATGCTCATTATAAAAATCCAATCAATAGACAAGTTTGGAAAGTAAAGATCTCTTCCTTAGCCAAATTACTCAAGAACAGGCACTATCAACAGTTTGACATATAATCTATCAGATGATTTTATGTAGAAATAGATTTTAAATAATGTATATATACATCTCACAGAAAAATATGAATGGGATATTACACATAAAATTCTGAAACCTGCCTTTTTCACTTACCATCAAAACACGTAACTCAAAATATTTAAATAATGTTTCTCTGTGTGCATCTATCCACTACTGAAGACATTTAAGCATTTTCTCTTTCATTACCAAATCACTTCGGAATAAAGAAATACATTAAGTGGGATAGGTTATTCTAAAAATCGAATTAAATTCCAATGATAGAATCTTTTGCTAGTTAGTGCTTTGTAAAAATGCTTACTTTCAAATATTTGTGGTATTTTACAATTGTGGAAAACAGAAATCTATTCACTTAGATTTTGTTGAGAACAAGTCTTGGAATGAATGCCTGAAGATAAGTCATATAAGAATTAGTTCTTGTGGTTTGTAAACCCACTCTCACTAAGATGGGCCTCCTTTAGATTTCTGTTTCCACAATATAGCAAACAATCTGAAAATCCTGAAAGTAACACTTAGAAATGACAGAAAAGAATATTTTAAATAATCTTTTAAATGCCTAAGTTAAGCAATAAGAGACTTCCCCAGGAGCCAAAAACAAAAGGGAAAATGAAAATCAGAAGGATAAAAATGTGAAATATTCTAGCTATCTCTAAGAGGAAAGTCATCTTGGTAAGCTGGGGCTTTAGTTTTATCCACTTCATGGGCATAAAGGAAAATGCCATTCATTGGTCTGTAGACAAAAAGAACAAATATAACCATAAAACCAGAACCTTCAAAGGGCCACATCCTCATATTAAATGGTAGACAAGGACAAGGAGAAAACTAAGGATTTTGTGTCATGGCCTGGGATGTGGACAGGGGAAAAATGTCTTCTAGATTCTATCACCATAGGTGGCTTCTTCCCTCAGGTTTAGGGTTCAAACGTATCAGATAAACTGAGGTCTTGGGATCACAGGGGAAAAAAAAAACCCTCTGTGGAAGGACACACACTCAAAAGGCATATGGAATTCTCATTGAAGATGATCTCAGAATTTAAAATTTTGGGGACGCCTGGGTGGCTCAGTGGTTGAGCATCTGCCTTCAGCTCAGGGCATGATCCCAGAGTCCCGGGATTGAGTCCCACATCGGTCTCCCTGCATGGAGCCTACTTCTCCCTCTCTCTCTGTCTCTCTCATGAATAAATAAAATCTTAAAAAAAAAAGAACTTAAAATTTTTAAATAACTGAAAAGCAATTCATCGTAAATGACATCGAATGTAGAAAACTGTTAGAGAACAATATTAAAAGAAGAAAAATGTTCAATAGAAAAGAAAAAAATGCATTATGTTGGAACAATAAAAGTCTAATGTTCTTCAAAAAAAGAAATGTAAATAAAAGGAGAGAAGAAACTCATGAAAAACATAAATTCAAATGTATCCTCCCCCCCACCAACACACACACACACACACACACACATACACACACACACACTCCTGTGGTAGTTTAAAACATGTCCATGAATTCTTTGATAGTTTCCACCTCAAGTGTTGGAATTTAATTCCCTTCCTGAGAATGGTCTGGACAGAAGGGACTTGCTTCTAAAGAACAAAATACGGTGGAAGTGATAGAATACAACTTCTACAACTACATCATTGAAGGCTTTGTGGCTTCCTCCTTGCTCTTTGGGATCACATACTCTGTCTGGCAGAAGCCAGCTGCAACATCGTGAAGACACTCAAGTTGTCCTATAGCTAAATCCACATAGTAAAAAACTGACACCTGCCAACAGCCACCAAGGACCTGAAGCTTTCTGCCAATAGCCATATTAAGTGAATCAACATGAAAGTGAATTCTCCAGCCCTCGTCAAGCCTGCAGATGACTGCATTCCCAGCCAATAGCTAGACTACAACTTCATGAAAGAACTTGAGCTAGATATGCCCAACTAAGCCATTCTTGAATCCCTGACCTTCAGAAACTGGGACATAGTATTTGCTGTTTTAAGCTGCCAAATTTTGGGATCATTTGTTATATAGCAATAGACAACTAATACAATTCCCTCTTATAAGAAGATTAAAATTTTAAAAAATCCTATGGAGTGATGGAATTAAGAGCAGTAAAGCAAAATATAAAAATCGGCTTAATGATACCTTAGAAAGCAGAAATAATAGGGAAAAAAGCAGACTCTGCAAATTTTGCATGACAGATCAAAATATGCTTTGCATACACCTATACAAAAGCAGACTCCCATTAAGCATTAGCTTTATGAGAAAAAAAAACTCCTCTTTCACTAGATGAAGTAACCCAAGTTATACTACTCTCACAGAATGACAACGCGATAAAAGAGAGAGGAGAAAGAGAAACACAGAAAGAAATGGAGGTATTTGTCTTATGCGGCTGTGCAAGTAGAGAGCTCTGCAGACTAGCCAAACAGGAGTATTACACATTGCCATAAGGAGGTCACCGGGTGGAAATCAGGATGCAGTCAAGAGTGAATACAGACAGATACTGGGGTTGTGTATACAGTTGCTAACCAGTATAAACAAATCAATATTAACAAATTCATATTACTTTGTTACTTCCAACATTTGGTTGAAATGGAATGACAAGAAACATGACAGAACTATTTCTGTAAATAAACTGGTCTTCTTGCTTAATGAAGAAAGCAGAACCAGACACCTAAGACCAAGCATATATACATCTGATGTTACTTAACAATCCAATAAACGCTAAAGAAAGGGACGCTTGAAAAACTAAAGATGTAAATGAAGGAATGAAAAATTACAAGAGAATGAGCCACAAATACAAAATGAAGGGAGACTTGAAATCGAACCAATACTTTCTAGAGATGAAAAATACAGTCACCAAAATTAAATCCTAATGGATGTACTAAGCACAGCTGTAACATCAGTGAACCAACTCTAAGATGGTTATGAGTATCCTCAGTGCTCTACTGAAGGATTAAAAAGTGCAAAATATGCAGCTGAACTTAAGAGACATGGAGAAGGTCTAATGTATACCTAACCTAATTGATATTCTAAAAGGAAAAATCAAAGAGACTGGGGTAGAAAATATTTTAAGAGATAGTAATTAAAAAGAGAGAGAGAGAGAGAGAGAGAGAGAGAGAGAGAGAGAGAGAGAGAGTAATTGACAATGATCCAGGCTTGAAGAATAAATTAAATCCTCTCAGGTAAGGATTTTAAGTCCTAAGCAAGAAAAGTGTAAATCCATGTTTAGATACTAAAAACATAAAAAATTAAGAGGAAGAAAAGTCTTAAAATCAATTAGAAAGGAAGAATAATATGTAGTTGGAGTGACAAAAGATACCAACAACTAGAGAAGCTAGAAGACAGTGGTCTAGTATCTTCAAAATGCTGCCAGAACATATCTGCTTCTACCCCCCACTGAAACTACGATTGAAGAGTGAGAGTCAAACACTGAGAGACCCAGCAGAAACAACTTCAGGATGAAGGAAATTAAATAAGTGAGAAAAAAAAACAGTAGATAAATTAGTCCAAATTAAGACCAAAAAAGGGAAATAGCTTCTTGAATTTAGAATGCAGAAATCATAAGCTTCCAGAAATACTGTGTATGTTCTGCAATGCAAAATAAGGCCAAATATTTCTCAATTTTCACTGAATCTCTGAAATCAAAATGTCATTAATAAAAAAATTCTCAAATATAAAGAACAGCCATACATAATAAAAAATATTCTCAGAAAAGAAATACCTTCTCATAAAGCAGAAATGTTCTCATGTTCTTCCATCTGGCTTTCCGAGGCTCCCCATACCTGACCCTATTCCCCAATAGGGAATAGATTGCATACCAGTATGAGTGATCTCACATGTCATACCTTCATGTCACTGTATTGTTGTTTCATCTCCTAGAATGTCCTACCTCTTCTACTCAAAGTTTATATATCTTACAAAGACCAATTAAAAACCCATTTTCTTCATTAAGCCTTTGAAAACAATTCCAGAAAATCTATCATTTCCATTCTCCCATTCCAACTATAGTTAGTAGTACCTTAAAATACTATTATGTCAATATTATGGTAAGGAAAATCTACACCAAGAAGATACAGTAAATTGAAGTGAAATGGAGACAGTAAAATTCCTAATCAAAGAGTCTTTTAACATCTGCTTTATTACAATCAGCCCCCCCAAATTACATAAGGGGCCCTAATGGGAAAATCTGAGAACAAATCCCATATCAAGAAAAATGAAAATTTTTTCCAAAATAACTTCTCATAAAATTGACATATGACTTAAGACATTATTTTATTTTACATTAATCAAAAAGCACAGCTTCAGTAAAAGAATAAACCTACTCTGCAGTTTGTGACAATTACCCATTAAAAGAACCAGAATGAGACAGGAGAGAAAGAAAAGACAAACACTGTCATTGTACTTTACTAATCTTTCTTAAATATTCCACTAAAATCTCAATTTAAAAAAGATTCAATTTCCCAGAATCTAGTATTTGAAAAAGTAAACAATTTAATTGATGATTCTTGAATATATAAGAGTAAAATCAATTATCTTTGTATTAATACTACTCATGTATTAACTGGATATTCTTTTGGCTTAGTGTTCACAACCAAGGCCTTTTTGTATTTTTTTTTACAAATCTGAGTTTGAAATTTTGAACTAATTATACATATCTTCTTTAAAATCAGCAAATAATTCAACTGCACATAATTTTGCAACCTATAAAGCAAACGCTCCTTTCATTTGTATGGATCTTAAATTCTTTTATATATCTAATAATAAAACATACCTTCCTCAAAGCAACATTCATGCTTTAATACAGTAAATAACTATATTTTAAGAAATTCTACTTAATTTGTATAAAACATAACTTTTGCCTTACCATGATAAATATCCTGTAAAGAACCACCTCCACAAAACTCCATGCAAATCCAAAGTTTATCTCGCCTACAAAGAGAAAATAAGCATGTATCACATTGTCATGATTAAAATTATGTGAGGTAACAAGTATTTTAAGATTGTATCCTATAATCTTGAAAAAAAACCATGTAAATGCAAAGTGCTAAGAAAAAAGTTAATCTCTATCAGTAAAAGAATTACTTAATATGTTATCATAAGGCAACTCAAGATTTTAATCCTTAAAATACATCATTTGTAGGATATAAAGATGTCATCAGGTACATTCAAATGAGAGAAAATTTCCCTTTAGTTAAAAGCTTCTTACCATGTATCCGAAGATGGTATTATAAAAGTTAAATGTTAATTAAAACATTCATACCAAAAACTATGTAGAAAATTCACTACAGAATGGTAATATATCTCAAAGCATATCACTTTAACAGTGTCATCATCAACAAAACAGACGAATGTATACTTTACCCTCACACCTAGATTCAACCAAGGTCTTTCCAAAATAATCTGTTAAAATTTATCACTGTCTTTAGATAGCATTTCTCTCTCACACTCACTTAAGATACCATCATCACACTCACAGGAGAAATGATTAGCAAAATTTAGTAGCTTATTCTTTGGCTCAATCATTCACTACTTCATCTCAAAGTGTACCAAGAAATGTAGTATTCTCATGGGGCAGAGATGGACTAGAAAGTCTCTGAACTCAGCAAGTTCAATAGAATGCAGAATATTCTGCCTTAATATGTCTTTCTCACCACTGCATTCACAGTACCTAGAAGAAAAGCCAGCAAATATTTCATAAATGAATGAATGCAAGAGTGACTGAAAGAATAAACATATGGGTTAGATACATCAAGAGTCAGCAAACCATGGCTAATGAGCCAAATATAGCCTGCTGCCTGATTTGTACAGCTCATGAACTAAGAATGGTTTTTATATTTTGATATCATGGAAGGGCAAAAGTCAAAAGAAGAATAGCACATGACAATTACAAGAAATTTAAATTTTAGTCTGCATATAAAGTTTTCTTGAAACACAGTCACATTCATTTATGTTTACATTTGTACTAAAGCAACAGAGTTGAGTAACTATGACAGAGAGAAACCGACAAAGCCTAAAATATTTACCATATGGTCTTTTACAGAAAAGACCCTGGATTAGATTATAATTTCATTAAATACATAATCTAGGCATGTATAAAGTTCTATGAGAACCCAGAGGTAAGAATACTTAGGAAAGTCAAGGGAAATAACTAGGGAGGAGATACCATTTGAGTTGGGTCTTGAAGTAGGAATTCATCACAGAGACAGGGGACTCTGAGCAAAGAATGACAATTTGACAGAAGATGCCATAGTTGAGAGACTGTGGGTGATATAATGTGAGTGGAACACAGAGTAGCTGAAGAGACAATGGCAGGAAAGGAAGCGAGAATAGGTTGGATCACACTGTAAAGCAACGCTTGGTTTGTAAGCTCCTCAGTTTAGTTACCTTCATCTAGATGATCTCTACTTAATTCTTTTAAAATGTGGCATCCAGAATCAAGCATTATTCCAACTGTTGCATAAACAATTCATAAAAAGTGGAGCTGTTAATCAGGAGTAGATCACATATGGTGGTAGTGGTGAGATTAACCAGACCTAAGAGGTGAGCTGACCTGGGTGAGTGCAATGGACAATGCAGCATGTAACAAGGGAACACAAGTATACAAGCATAAAGGTCGGCAAACTTAAGGAGTACAGAGTGAAAAAATTACCATGGTTCTAAAGGCAAAGCTGCATATCATGAGGACCAGAAGAAATCTAAAGTCACAATACTATCTAAAATTCACAGAAATCTGAAGTCACTTTAGTATCTAAAATCCACCTACCAATGAAAGAAACTGAGGCATGACAGTATGGTATATAGTATGAGCTAGCTCCCCAGTGGCCTGGTTTTAATAACTCTCAGAATGGATGCCTACTGCTGGCAGATGTGTAGCCTTATCCAAAAGTATGAAGGCATTTATGACTAGTGATTGCTACACAGGGAGAAGTCTGTCTAGCCCAGAGAATCTAACAATTACCTCCTTTATTTGAACACTTATATTTCTATTAACTTGGCTAAAGGCTTATCTTCAGGTTCTTAGCAACTGCTCTTAAAAACTGATTTGCAAGGCTGAAGTGAACTAAAACCTCTGGATCTTTTTTGTATAAATAGTCATCAGATGATTTTCTCCAGCAACACATTTACCTGGTTCATTAAAACTATGCATAGGGCTTTGTCCTTATTTGTTAAATCTCATTCTTTAAAAAAAAAAAAAAAAAAGTAGTCTTGATTCACATACTTTTGTTTCTGACATACATCTTACCAGCTCTCCAACTGTTTTTACTTAAAATACTTGAGCATGGACATTATGACACTCATTTCTAATTGGAAACACCCCTCTGTGCTACTGCCCACACGCTCCAGAAGTGGTTGATTGGAAAGACCCTAAGCAGGGGTCTACCTTCCAGAAGCAGCTACTATAAGGGCTTTGCTTTTTTAAGCTATTCTGATCTGTATGAGTGAGTGTACTAAAGAGCTAAGAAATGTCAGAAATTTTTTTTTTAACTGATGACATAAATCTACTCTATGTAGACTGCTTACAATGACCATTTGGTACCTCTCTGCCTTTGCTTGAAATAGAGAGTAAGACCTTGGCCAGTCCACCAACCAATAAACTTTGGAATGAATGCTTTGGCTCCAATTTGATATGTGTAGATAAATGGAAGACAGCACAGCCTGGTCTCTCTAGGTTAGCTGAATCCTTCCTCTAAGAATGGTGATTCTCAAAAGTGTGGCCTGAAGGTCTCTGAGAGCCATTCAAGGGGGTCAGCAAGGTCAAACCATTTTCATAATAACACTAAAAAGCTATTTTCCCTTTATACTCTCATGAGAATCCAGAGGAATTTTCCAGAAACTAGACAAAGTGCTGTTGATATCATTCCTCCAACAGCTACTGCAATATGTGCTTATGTATTCTTGCTTCAAAATTCTTTGAAGTTTTAATTTTTAATATAGTGATTATCAATAGATAATAACCTACATAATTTAAACAAAAGCTCTTTGTGGTACTCAGTAATTTTTAAGAATGTAAAATAAAAGGGGTTCTAATACCAAAATGTTTGGGAACCACTACTCCATAGTATTTTCACATCTGCCCCCAAATGGACCATGTAAAATACCGTCCCAAGTGGGTATACCTAAGGAATAGGTAGTAGGTGAGTGGTTGTTTGCAGTCTGCTCAGGATAAAATGAAATAACATGTAAATTGTTTAGTAAAAGACCCAGAATATACCAATTTATATTCTGTAAGCTGTTTTCTACTCCTTTTGTTATAATTCATCTTGTAGTATATTTATGTAAATCACCTAAATTGTTCCTGGAACTGAACAAAGGTATAAATAAATAA